>NC_088685.1:191750746-193008246 GCF_028017835.1 Emys orbicularis
CATTCCCAGCTCTGCTGCAGACTTCCCCAATGTCACACAAATCTCTCTTTGCTTCAGTTTCCTATCTCTGACATGGTGGATAATAAAACTTTTCTCCCACTTTCTCTATCTTGTCTGTTTAGATAGGCCCTGTCCTGAATGCCTTACATAAAATCATAGAAGATTAGGGTTGGAAGAGACCTCAGGAGGTCATCTAGTTCAACCCCCTTACAATCTTACTATGAGTTTGTACAGTGCCTAGCAGAAGAGGGACTGATCTTGGTTGGAACTTACAGGAATTACCAGAATTCAAATAATAAAAACCAACCTTTTTGGCAGTCTCAGCAGAGAGCTCATAGGCTGAATGGGAACAGAGGTTAAAACTATTTCTCTGACCCTTAAGATCATCCTTCTGAGTCATGTTGATGCTCGTTGGTGAGGTTATTTGAGGAAGCTTGTGCTTCCACATCCTGTGCTGTACTTGTTCCGTTCATGTATGTACATTAGGACTTCAGCTGGCAGAGCTCTCAGTGCGATCCCTCTCATGAGACCTATGCTGTCTTTTAACAATGAGATGGAAACATTGTTTAAGGGAAAAAAGGATTTAAGATAGAAACTAATAAAACCAGGGCACGTTCATTATTTTTGAAAACGTAATGTAAATTGTTCAGAGTATAGTGATGACTGTCGGAATCAGATGGCCACTGAATTTTGTTGGGACATAATTTATTTTTCTTGACATGATAGTACTGACTGGCAGGACATTTGTGAGCTCTGCAGAGGGGACCATTTCAAAGGGAGAATTCAAGGTTTTCTTTAAGAAACAGTTAAACTCCTTGAGAGTTGGCAGATGATGATGATGATGATGAAGGTTGATGATATGACTGATTGGATCATCTCCGAATCCCAAGAAGGCTACTTATGTTTTCCGCAGAGGAAGATAGTCCAAGTCTGGTGGCTCTAATGAGAATCTGCTATGTTTGACTGGAAGGGGTGGCCTCCCTCAGAAGCAACTGATGCTGGTTTTTGTCAAAGGCAGGATACTGGAATAACTGCTCTCAGATAGTAGGGCAATTCCTATATTCTTTACTGTTTGACTATAAAAGTCTTTATTATGTTTTGACAGAGTTAGATAAAAGAAACCTACCAGCACAATGTACTGAAAACAGCATCATGGCATTAAAACTGTACTCTCATACCAAAGGCCAATGGCACAAGTGCCTGTGATTCTTCTGCTGAACGCAATGGAGCCCAAACTAGTCAAACAGCTGCTAGGGATGGGTGAATTAATTCTAACTAGGCTCAGACTTTGCAAGGCTAATTCAACCTTTCTGGTTCATCTGGTCTAGAATGTCTGTGTGTAAGAGGTGTCCAGAGGTCAGAAGCTTCCATTTGTTTGCACCCTTTCATCTTTTGCTCAGGATAAAAAAAAGACATGGTTTTTGGATCAAAGGAAATACTTCTGTTATCTCTGGATATTTTTATGTCTTGTAAAAAGAGACTCAAGAAGGAAGCAAATATAGGAAGGAAGACAATTTTTCATTCTCCAGCTCTATCCTGTCCACTGCTGCTAAGACACTGGCAGCCATTAATAGAAAATAAGATGAAAAATTGATCCTATATCCTGTACATGGCAGTATTTGCAATCTGTGTGTGACAGACTTTTGATATATACCATTTTACATAAAAATTGAGACAAAAACTCTTATTAACCAATGCGAGTCTTGTTTCAAATTTTAATATTTCATTTGACATTTTCCTTTGTTTGGAACCCCCCAAAACACTGTGTTTTGTGGAACAAGTTATAAGATAAATGAAATGATCTTGGTAGTATGTTTCATATTTTACCTATAGCAGGCATAATTTTCATTTGAGCAGTAATATTTTTAAATACTTCAAAATTTTGCATGCAAAATGTTCTGCCCCTCAGGAGCACTAGTATCAATATCTGTCCTTGTATCCCATTACACTAGTGAACAGTAACTGATTGCTGAAATATGAAATACTTGTCACCTCCATCCTTCCTGCATTTCTCAAGTAGATCTAATCAGCCCGTAGTTGAAACAGAGAGAGCTAAACAATTGAAAAGCTGTCTCTTTAGCCATAATTAATTTGCTTAGCTCTAATTTATCAGTCTACCTTAATAAATGTTCAGCAATAAGGTCCATGAGCCTGAAATTATGTATGTTGCCAAATATAACTTTCTAACCCCATACGAAAAGCAGATAACTTTACTGCCTGGGGAAACAGAGGTTCAAATCGGAGGAAAGATGACTTGATCTAATTACAACTAACTGCTGAAGGGGTTTGACATAGTAAGAGTGCCTTATGACAACATTAGGGGTTTAGTCTACCAAAGAAATAAAGAAAGACATCTCAATATTGACAGTCTTGCCTTCTAAGAATGAATATGAGGAGCAGAGAATCGTTACTGAATAATTTATATTGAGAACTGGTGGAGTTCTCTAATGTTAAAGATCTGTGGTACATTTGCACCAGTGTCCTCAGCCAAAACTTCCCTCATACTGCTGCAACTGTGCAGGGTGCTGTTTCCCAGTTGGTTACTGCCCTTCATCCCAGATGGCTGCATTTAACTGGTATCCTGTGTAGTAGGCCCAAATCTTACTCTAAGAATCCAGAGTCATGTGGACTCATGTAGAAGCCATGGGACTCCTTCTGCAAATGCTTGCTCCAATGAATAATTTAACTCTGGTAACAAGTCCCATTGTCTTCAGTGGAACTATTCATGTGAGGGAAAATTACACAGGATGAATTTCACCCCATTATAAGAGGGCTGGTAGGAGGCCTGTGGAACAGTTGAGTCTCATTTAAGATGTAAAATATCTGTACAGTGTTTATATAGTGCCTCATACAGTGAGGTCCTGGCCTATGACAGGGCTCCTAAGTCCTATGGTCATACAAAAATAAAATAAGGCTTCAATGCCATGTTTGCAGATTTGGGATCACTGGTCATATAATACGCCATTGGGTTTTAACAACTGCCTATTGAAGTCCAATGAGGAGTTCTGCTTAAAAAGCAATGGCACAATGTGGTCCATTGTCTGAAGTGCTCTGGGATCCTATGTGATGAAAGGCACATGGTTAATGTAAAATACATTATGCAAAATACAATATTTTTGTATGTAAAATACAAAATGTCTTTCCTTCATTTTAAAATTGCTATTAATTGGTATGTTTTCATATGTTGTTAAAATATAATAATGAAAATAAAGTTATGTTGGACCTTCACTCTACTGTGTATTTTTTTTTTAAAAGTGCAACTATATGTACTAATGTTTAAATGGGATTTAGAGGAAACAAATCTTCATGCCCTTTGGTTTAGGGAACACATTACCTAGTGACTGGTTAACTTTCTGTGATATTTGTGACAGAGAACCCTGTACTGCATTTAAACACAGGTGTTTGTCAGTAAAAGTACCCTTCTTGACATTATTTAAAATACAATCCTTCTATACCCACATCCTGCAGCTGTTTGAAATACAAAATCCCTTTCTGTAGTGCTATTGGAAAGCATTAGTGGATAAAGAGCAGAGCAGGTCATGGTATTTCTAATTCAGATTAATGACCCATTCAGCCCTGTCTCCTTAGCAGGAAATTAGAAAGTGCTAGGAAGGAGAAAATAGTGATTCATAATGCGTGACTCTTTGTATTGGCAGTTGCACTCATTAAAAGCTAAAATATTGTTTTGATATAAAATAATTGAGTCTGACTTAGTTATGGGATATAGCTTTCTCCATCTCCCCCTACAGAGTCATTGAAAAATCTGCTGGTTCTAAACCCAGCTTGAGGATGAAGAGAATGATGCCCAGCATCAGTCCCCTATCATGTTGCTGTATACAGAAATGACCAACTCCCTTTCTTCATAAAGGCCTATTAGTGCAAGGTTTTCAGGGACATCAGTGAAAGTCATGAGGATTGTGTTTGATGCATATATTTCTGATGGCTAAAATGCAGGTGAAGTGCAATGGGTCCAGCCAGTCAGGTGGCTAAGGGAACAGTATGCCAGCACTCTCTCTGTAAAATGACACTGGACTGGGTTCACACAGAGTAAGTACAAAAGCAGTTTTGTGTTCTTGCTGCAGTATCAGAGTTCAAGCATAAGAACTGGATTATTTCTTCACAAATCAAAGCGCTGAGCACTAACAGGAAGGAGCCACACAAGGCCCATTGGATATATTGAGTTTCCCCGATGTTATTACAACAGAAATTAATTGTCTCCAGATACCTCTATGAGCATAAATATTGCCTCTGGTACGTAACTGGTAGTTCATAACTCCCCTGGCAGCAAGCAGTTCATCTGGGATTTACATACTGCTCATCTTCCCAGATGAGCATTGAAACCATCCTTTCTGGCACAAGAAGAAGTGCACTGTCTTGTTAACAAATAATACTAGGCAATCTCCTCCACATTTGCTAAAAATCTCCTCCCTCATCCATAACTGAAAGTCAATAAAAGAGAATGTGCTGAAATATTGCCTAGATAAACAATCCTACTTGGAGAATATTTAAGGCTGAGGTGATATGAGAACAGAGGGATCTGCAGAGTTATTCCATATGAGATTGGTGTAAAGAGGCTATGTCCTGGAAACCAGAGGACAGAATTAACTCATCCCCTATAGGCAGGATGGTCAGGCGGCTGCAGTGCCCCTGCTTTTCCAGGCAACTGACTGGTGCCCCTCCAATGCAATTTGAATTGTGGTTGCTGAACCTCCCTCTCCTTATGTGGGGATTCCCAGCTTCTGTATCTGCATAAGAATGGATACAGTGCCCCTCAACCAGTTTCCCACAGTTCTATCTGTATCACTTGTGCCAGGTAAAAAGTATAGAATCCTTCCTATTTGGCCAGTTAATGTACATCCTGCCCCCCCTGCCCCACTGTAAGGCTACTGTGTGGCACCTTGTATCATAAAGGGCCTTGCATGGACCCACTACAAGGGGGAGGGGGAATAATTTCCCCAGCCAAGACAAAAGAAGTCTCAGAGTCTATGGGTGATCCACTAAAAATTCCCATGCCACCTCAAATCTGTCTGATGCAATGCAAGTTGTAACCAGGGGCTGGACTTAAACTTTCAGCAGATGCTAGCAACTTCCTGTGTAAGCATCCCAGCCAACTGACTTGCTCTCCCTTTTAGGACAATTTTTGAAAAATGAACCCTCATTGTGCCCACTTTTTTTTTTAATCTCTGGCAGGCAGCAATTAAACAATCAAACAAGTAGAATTTTACTCTGTTTCCTTAACCCATCCAAGTCCAGATAGCAGAGGAGGACTCAATCTTTAGAGCTTTTGCTACTACACACCACAAAGTTCATACCACCATCTCTCGCTTACTGCCAGTTTGCCTGAAGCACTGAGGTCAGAGCTCTTTAAAAACTAAATGTACACACACAATCTCCTGGCTCTTCCCTCTCGGTGTCATGAAGACAAATGGCATTTTTTAAAATTCTCCCACTGAAGCCACATTCATTTTCTGGCTTCTCCTCCTCCTCCTCCTGTCGTTTCCTAATGAGTTGCAATCCCATCACCTAATGCTTTCAAATCTGCATCTACCCTGCTGCAAAGAAAAGATGGAAATTGACTCAATTAATTCAATCAGCTTTTCAAATGAATTTGGCTCTGGTAACATGAGAGTTTCTGTCTCTTGCTGTTTAAACAGGTACTCTATACTCGATGGCAGTAATCACTGGGTCTTTTGCTGGCAATAGAGTTAGGAGGGGACACTGAATTATCCTCCTGCCACGTCACAGGTTTAACTGAGAAACATATTTCTTCCTCTTTCCATAGGTTTTTTTTTTTGGGTAGAACTTTAACATAGCTGCCTTTTTAAAGGTCTACATGGAGTATTGCATACCCAAGGGCTCTCATCTCTCCCTGGTCAATATTAGGGGAAAGGGAGAGGTTCACAAAATATTCACTCAGCCCTTCATTCTGGACTGGTCTTGTGTTTCTCTCTCTTCCCCCCTCCCTTATTCCTCTTCTGCTGCTTTATTCACAGCATGACCCTCTGCCACAGGGAACAGGAACTATAAAGTCAGACATCATCTGGGTGTCTTACCTGTTCGGAACAGATGTGAGAGCTGCCACCCATGAGGCCATGTGTCATGGGCTAGCATCCAGGCTGAGTACATTCTGTAGCTTTCCTGTTGAATCTTGGGCCTGGATCTGATCCCACTTATACTGGTTGTTCCACCAATGTTTCTCCATTGGACTGGATTCCCATCAATCTTAAATCTGTGAAACTCCATTGACTTCAGTGTAGCTATGTTGATACCCTTGCCTCACTGTTGACCTCAGGTAAGTTTCAGGTAACCTCACTGTTTCAGAGTGCCCATCTGTAAAAGCATATGGCACCTTGTGTGGATAAGTTAATTTAATATCTCAATTGCTTTGAAATCCTCTGATAGGTTCTGGAGAAGTGCAAAGTATTATATTGTAATTCCTGAGGGTGCAGTTTCAGAGGTTGAAAACAGATCTAAGAAAATACTTTTCTACTCCCACCATTTCCTAATATCTGCTGTTGTCTGTATACACCCACTGAATATAAAGCAGTCAATGTGGTAAGCCTATTCTTTTGTAAGAGACCATGCCTTTATCATCAGATGGTGGTTTATGCCTGGAGAGGACAAATAATAGCTACTTATTTGTTTTATGTTAGTAACGTTTTGTCATTCATCCTCGCACACCTCCTTGGTTGTATATTACTGTTTTCCTTTGATTAGTTTTCAAGTGTCACTGTAGATAGACAGTACTAATGCTTTGGCTCTCTCAATCTGAATTCTAAAAGAGAAACTATAATCCAAGATTTCTAAGCGTTGTTTCCTTACATAGTAAACATATTATCAGGTGAAAATGTTATGACTTGCTTCTAGCTATGCAAATAATTTTGAATTACTCTGTTGAAGTTGCCTCTTCTGAATCTCTTCCCATTTCTTCCTGCTCTGTGTTTTCACTCTGAAATAATAAATATATGGAATAGCTAAATATCCAGCTATGAAAGTTTACTAATTTCCCCCACACTCTTCGTTCCGCAGCTCATCACTTCACTATATCCACAAATATATTTCTTCCCAGTGGAATACAGATTATATAAGACATAGGGGTGTTATTTTATATTTGTAAAAGAATTGTACCTGAAACTCCAAATAGTGTAAATAGAAGGTATAAAATTCCATGCACTGAAATGTTGCTGTGGGCATGATTTTGATCCTACTTGCGTTGCTGTAATTCCATTAACTTTAGTGGAGTTAGTACAGTGGTGTGAAATAAGACTCTGCCTCTTTAGTCATCTTTCAGCACCTTCTTAATCCATTATGTGCCAATATAACAGAGAGGAGTGGTATGCTATTTTGTTCTGGTTTCTTAATGTATACAGAATATCATATATAACTTTACCATAATACAATTATAATATAATGCAACATATGGTATCTTTCAAATGTGTATTATTTTATGCTCCTGCTGTAGTATAATCTAGACTGTCAATGAATATCATTGAACTCATTTGTTAGGTCACTAAAAATACTAAATATTTTCCACCTTATTCTTGCTTACAGCATGTAAAAGGTTCGTGCCGGGGCTCGACCCTCCTGGGCAGGAGGGGAGCCACACCGACTCACTACTGGTGGAACAAACAACAGATAGTTCAGGGCTCAGGCCCTCTGGTGCAGGGGCTGAGCAACCAACAGATAGTTCAGGGCTCAGGCCCTCTGGTGCAGGGGCTGAGCAACCAACAGATAGTTCAGGGCTCAGGCCCTCTGGTGCAGGGGCTGAGCAACCAACAGATAGTTCAGGGCTCAGGCCCTCTGGTGCAGGGGCTGAGCAAACAAGCAGTCCAGGAGCCCAGGCCCTCTGGTGCAGGGGCTGAGCAAACAAGCAGTCCAGGAGCCCAGGCCCTCTGGTGCAGGGGCTGGGCAGACAAGCAGTCCAGGAGCCCAGGCCCTTTGGTGCCGGGGCTGAGCAAACAATCAGGTAAGGAAGGCCCAGGCCCTGGATCAGGGCGGGGCACAAACAGTCACAGCTCAGGCCCTTTGGGGCAGTGGCTGAGTAGACAAGCAACAGTTAGGTAGCTCAGGCCCTCTGGTGCAGGGGCCGAGCAATACACAGTTAGAGAGCTCAGGCCCCCTGGTGCAGGGGCTGAGCGACAATCAGTTGGGGTACGTCCAGGCTCCTACCTGAGCGTTGGGTGAGGGGGAAGCCTGCCACCCGTGAGCGGGGGTGGCGGGGGGAACGCAGGCCCACCCACTCCACTGCGTTCCAGCCCGGGGCCCTAGCAGCGGTTACTGCCGCTGCTGGTCAGTGGGGTATCCTGACCGAAACACACTGACATTGGCTCACATGCGTCTGCAGCCTGACCAGGGTCAGCTACCCCCGGGCTACTTCCAGGTTCCCCCTCGGGGCCTACCTCATCCGTGGCATCGGGCCCAGTCCAGTCCACCAGCATGGGCTCCTCTCGGCCGGGGCTTGGTGGCAGGTCCGGCAGCTCCGTGGGGAAATCCGGCCAATTGCACTCGGGCGGCTCCTCCGGGTAACAGCAGGGGCGGAGGGGCTCTGGTGCAGTCTCGCCTTCGGGGTTGGTGTGGAGGAGTTCCAAGGGCTCCTCCCAACGACAGGAGCGGACAGGCTCCGGCGGCTCCTCCTCGTAGTGGGCTCGGGGCAGCTCCGGCCAGCTAGGGCAACGGCCTCGGAGGTATCCCGGCCGGGAGCTCCCGGCCGCACGTCTGCTCCCTGCGGTGGCCGGGCTCTGAGTGAGCTCTGGCGGCCGGCCTTTATACTTCCTGTCCCGCCCCTTGACTTCCAGGGGGCGGGAACAGGCGGCGGTGGCTCCGCCCACTCTGGTGCCTGCAAGGGTGCTCCCTCTTCTGGGCAGGAGGGGAGCCACACCGACTCACTACACAGCATAATGGCGATAATGTAATCAATGTTTAGAACTTTGCTGGGCTTTTTTCCCCAAGGATCTCCAAGTACTTTGCACATGTTAGTTGATTAAGCATCACAACAGCCTGGAAAGTTCTGAGGTAGGTGTGATACATTTTATCCCCATTGTATACCTGATAGTGGTGAATGGAGAGGTGAAGTGAAATGAATTGCCAAGATCATGATAGCACTGCAGAAGTAATGATATTTGCAATCACTGAATTACAATAGCAGCACTCATCTGAGAAGCTGACAAAATGAGCTACATAAGGGGTGTCCTGACTCATAGCTCCTACGGTCAGGAAAATCAGTTGAAAAAGAAGTTGGGAATTGATGGTGGCATGGCTCAACTCCCCTATGCACTGGCCAGCAGAGTTGGCTGGCCAGGAACAAGGGAGCACACTACACATCTTAAAAGGATGCAGTAAATTACTTCTCTCCCAGTACAACTGGGCAACTGCACACTGCCCATAATTCAAAGCTGTACCTATAAGGCACAATGTAGTTCATATGGATTTATTTTTATTCTCTAAGTACTGTATAAACATGAGATAATCACTCCTCACAACACCCCCTGAAAGGTAAATAGGAATAATTCCTTACAGATGGGGAACATGGAATACAGCAGGTGAAGTGTCTTGCTCAAGGCCACACAGTGTGCCATATCTGTTCTGTGGAGAAATAACGGAACTTCACCTTGTGGGCAAAGTGCAAGTGAACACTTTTCCATGAAAACCAGATATGCTAAATTTAAAAATTAACAAACACAACATTAATAGGAAGGCTACAAAAATTGGATTAGATGGTAAAGCAAATAACACACCATCATT
Source organism: Emys orbicularis (assembly GCF_028017835.1). Classification (NCBI taxonomy): domain Eukaryota; kingdom Metazoa; phylum Chordata; order Testudines; family Emydidae; genus Emys; species Emys orbicularis. The sequence continues at coordinate 191,760,488 of NC_088685.1, forward strand.
TAAGTTTCAGCACCTTTGAAAATTAGGCCACTTATTTAGGTGCTTTATACTGTACATTTAGGGGTCTTATTTGAAGTGTTCATTGTAACAGTTCTCAATAGTTTTCTTTAAGTTCCATACTTTGTTTTGTCCTTGTGGCTTTTTTATACACTTTATGGGAAGGTGAGGTGGAAATATTGTCAGTAGGCCTGATGGGAAAAACATATTTTAAGAAGGAATGTGCAAAAGGTGAGGGTGGAGGGATAGCAAACTGGGTCAGGGAGGGAATCCAAGGCTGCATGGCATGGATGTGAGAGAGTTACAAGGACACAGAGGGAATTATGAAAAAAGGCTGAATGCTCTTGTAGATTTGGGATGTGAAAGCCTGTGTGATGTGTCTTGTGTGGCCAGGAAAGATTTACAGTCGGCATTTTAAATTTCCTTTTTTAGATGGTGATATCCAAGAATTCACAGATAATATGATATAGAGGAGAGGCAACCAGGATGAACTAGAGCCATTTAGCAGTCAAATGACTGTTGGACGGGCCCATCAATACCTCCGGTGTGAATGTCACTGGCTCTAAGATTAATGACTCTAGGATATGTTAAGTGTCTCATTAGAACACTTGTTCTCAGTTGGGGTTTCTTCCCTCTTAGCAGATGCCTTGTGGCCCAAGTGATGAGAGTTCAACTCGATTCCAAACACAGGAGGATCACATATGCCTCAGATAGGATTGAATCTTGGTAGAATGGCAGTGATAAGATAAGGAGAAATACACAGCTGTAGATTCTATAGGATCTAAATACATGACGTAGACTTAAAGTCAAATACAGGATGCAACATAAAAATAAGAGAAGGAAGCTTAAAATGACTGTGAATTATTTTAACGTCTATGCAATTTTCTGTAAACTTACTAACATTTCACTTTCTTTTCAGTGGTTCTGAGGCTCATGAAAGACTTCAGCAGGGCTACCCCCATTTACACCAGCTGAGGATCTGGCCCTGGATTCCTTCACTGAGGGTATGTCCACACTGAAGCTGCCGGTGCAATTTCCAGGTTAGGTGGATGTACACATGCTAGCTTTGATTGAGCTAGCATACTAAAAATAGCATTGTAGCCATGCCAGGATGGGCTAGCCTCCCAAATAAAATCCCATCTGTAACCCTAGGTATGTAATCAAGTGACTAGCCCGTGCCACTGCCCATGCTGCTGTGGCTACACTGCTATTCTGATGTGCTATCTTGATCAAAGCTAGTATAGGTATGTCTACACAAGCTGGAAATTACACCTCCAGCTACAGGGTAGAGGTACCCTGAGTCACAAAGCCAGTACAGCACAGGCAGTGTCAGTGCAAGCTTCCTCACACTGCCATGCCTGTCCACCTCATCCTCACCCTGCAGCAGCCATTTCTGGGGTGCGATAAGTCAGTCTTCATGCTCATTTGTAGGGTTGGTATCAGCACTTGTTACAATAAGCAGCTAGAGGCCTCAAGTGAGACCAGGACCACATAGTTATAGACAAGACAGATGAAGTGTGGGAGGGGAAACAGGCGGAGAATGATGAAGTAACTTGTCCAAGGTCACCCAGTGGGTCAGTGGCAGAGTCACCAATAAAACCCAGGTCTCCTGAGTCCAACTCCAGTGGCCAGCTCTCCAAGCTCTCTGTTACATCCCTCCCTTCATGCAGCCCAGCACTCACGTCTCTGGAAACAGCCTGGCAGTACTGCAGAAAGCTGTTCTTTACAAGTCTTTGGGGTTTTTTCTTCCACACGCTTGCTGCCTGCCTGCTCCCTAGCAGAAGCAGGTATGATTTTCACTCCTGTGCTGATACCAGTGGGGACTTTAGGGAGGGATTTTCAACACAATGTTATATTTTTCCATACAAAAAGAATACACAGATACTTCAATTTGCAAGACCTCTATTTTCTATTAAAGGACCAATCAAACAAGAATGGACATGAGAGAGCATGGAATGTGTGTGTCCTTTGATAGTTTTCTTTGAACTCTGCTCTGAAATGGCTGCAGATATAGAGTGCTTCGAGAGTTGAAAGTGCAGTACATGGGTAGGGTGGGGGGGATGAAGCATCAGAATTACACAGCTAAATGCAACACAGTGTGACTGGTTTTGCCATGCAACTCTCCTTATGGGAGCTGGCCTTGCCAAGAAAATGTACCCCGTGGTTTGTGACACAGTGCTCTTCTTTTTAAATCACAAGGAAACATCCATGTGTAAATGTTTGCAGGATCAGGGCCTAACAATGTGAGCACAGGGCAGGGCCAGGAACTTCCAACATCTAAATTTGCCTCTGACAATGATTCTTCCTGTGACCATGGGCTGCTCACTTGAGCTTTCTCAGTCTCCTCTTCTATAAACACAATTATTCTTACTATACAGCAGACTGTCAGAGAGTGTTATGAGGCTTAATAATTAGTCAATGTTTGTCCAATGCTTTTAAGATGAAGAGAGCTAAGTACTGTATTGTTATTCAAGATGGCAACAAAACAAAACAAAATATGTTCCGTGCACCTACTAAAGCCAAATCTATTTTCAATCTTCTGTGGAGCAATCCAAATCAAAACAAAAAGCCCAGCTAACTGGAGTCACTTGATGTGAAACTTAAGACTCACTTAATTTTCTTTCTAAATAGTTGTAAGCAATTTGTGGCAGCAGCAAATGGCATTCTGGGCCATGCACTCTCCCGCACCAGCTAGAAGCTATTAACTAGGGTTTGCTTAGAGAAACTTGTTGCAGAAAATAAAACTAATCATGCCAACTGCATGACAAGTTACAGACCTTAGGAAACTCCCTGTGTGCCCTTTGAAAATGTGTGCACTTCCCATATCATGTTACCTTTCTTTTTAATAATACAGAATATTAAAAAGTAGGGAAAATTATTTGACAGTTAGTAAAACTTGCCAGCAATTGCCACAAGAGCACTGCAGTGCAGAATTGCCTTCTCTCTCCAAACAGTACAGGCCCTTATCTACCTTTCCTTTCTTCCCCCAAAGGACTCTAAGCCATGCTCATACTGGTGCTAAAACAAGTGCTGATTTCCTGTACCTTTTGACTTGCCTGACAGCTTCTGATCCATGTTCCACTACTTAGTGCAAGCACCAACATCCTTTGGTGATGTACGTTCTTATTTATTTGTATGCATTGCAGTTTGCATTGGCCCAAACAAACAGATTTTTATGCTTGGTTCAGACTTCATTGTGGAGAGGCAAGGTCATGATTAGTTAATGAAAGACTCCAGAATTCTGTTCCTAGTGTTGCCATTGGCTGTGGAATTTTAGCTATGTCCCTTAACCTTTCTGTGCCTCAGCTTAGGGAACGTAGGAATTGCTGTACAGGATCAAACCAATAGTCCATCTAGTTCAGTATCTAGTCATCACAAACAGTGGCCAGTACTAGTTGCTCCGAAGTATGTACAAGAAATCCTATAAAAGACTTATGACATAACCATTCTAGAGTTACATTTCTTCCTAACCTCAGGCTGTTGGTTGCTTAATGACCTGAAGTATGAGGGTTTGTATCCCTTAAAAATTTGCATCCTATCTAATGTAACCTGCCTGTAAAATGGGCATAATAATACTCACCTACCTTAAGGGGTGTGTGAAGGCTAGCTAACTAGAGCACTTTTAGGTACATGGCAGTGGTTCCTCAGCTGGTGTGAATTGTCACAGCTTCATTTACTTTAATGGGGTTGTGCCAGTTCACACAAGCTAAGGATCTGGCCCATGGATGAAAGATTCTATATACATACAAACTATTATTATTTTTGACCTTATTTTCCTGATGTGTTGAGCACTTCTCACTCTCATTGACTTCAATGGGATTTGTCAGTACTACGCACCTCAGAAAATGAGGCCATTTATTATTTATTCACTTTGACCGAACACTCTATTATACATTTAGCTGAACCACCCAATACTAGTGTGAGGTTTGCTTATTCCCTGCAAGGGCCGTGCCTTCAAATCCCATTTCTCTTTTTTTTTTTAAATAGATAGGGAGGGATAGCTCAGTGATTTGAGCATTGGCCTGCTAAACCCAGAGTTGTGCGTTTAATACTTGAGGGTGCCACTTAGAGATCTGGGGCAAAATCAGTACTTGGTCCTGCTAGTGAAGGCAGGGGTTGTACTTGATGACCTTTCAGGGTCCCTTCCAGTTCTATGAGATAGGTATATCTCCATATATTTGTTAACAAAATAGGAATCTCAGTAAGATTTTAGCATGCATTTTAGTTGGTCTTAAATTTACATTTGACTATTAAAATAAAATCACAGAATATTTTCCTGAGGAAAATCCAATGTTATAACTCTGGAAGCATTTCTTAAGGTTACCCAAACTGATTCCTACCAGTAACTTCTTTGTAAACAGCACTATATTGTACTGTATTATAGGTCATTTGAACAATGTGCCATATGGATTGCAAATGGGATGATATAGCTGTCACGCTGTCTGGAATGGTTCACAACTGGGAGTGTCAGCCTCAAGGCAGACTGTAAAAAAGCAGGGCAGACGCCCCCTGGCTGAATGTTCCATAATTGGATTTCACCAACCCAGTCACAAATGCGAACTCTGGAAACACTGTAACACTTACCCTGGAGACATAGATAGTCCCCTTGGGCATTCTAGTCTGTTTTGCCACTCAGGCAAGCTGGATTTAGTGATAGCTGGTTGCCATACACGAAAGATCACAAAAGATTCAGGTTACTTCCAGTCTCAAAAGACCAGTCACTTACCCCAGCTCAATTTGTACCTCAGATCTCAAACCAAAGACAACACTTGTAGCCAATCCTATAGTAAACTAATTAAGGATTAACTAGGAAAAAGACATGAAAGAGTTATTTGCAGGTTAAAGCAGGCATATATATACAAAATAAGTTAGTCTGTGGTTCCAAAAGGTGACACAGTTGTAGTAATCTGTTAGCACTGAATATCTTTTAGGGCTAACCCAGGTTGACCCTGGGGATCTCTCCAGCCTTGTCAGAATCCAAACAGCAAAGGGGAGGGAGAAAATTTTCTTGTGTTCCTGTTTTATCCCCTCCTTTCAGCACTTAAGCTGATGGGATGGGCTTTCTTGCATATTGCACCTTCCTGGGTGTGAGAGGGCCATTAGCCAAGTTTTTGTATCACAATGCTTCCCTATGGCCCATTTAATTTTAACAGTCCTTCTTGATGGGTGGTGTACCATTCCTCCTGACTGGGTTCACAGCAGGAATTTTTACAGTTATAAAGCAAAACTTACATATCACCTGATAGCATGGAAAACAGACATTATAAGTGAAATTAGTGCATGCAGCAACTTAGAAGCATTTTGTAGAGTCTAAACACTACACACATTCTTACAAGTCTCACAGCTATCTTGAACAATACTAACATACAGGTGAGCTGGTCTGTTTTCCAGCTATGGATTTGTCAGTGCTCAGCTTGATGAGCTGGCAACTGGTCTACCAGCCTCATATTAGCCACAGCTACATATTAGTGCCACAATTTCTGCAGGCAGATTTAATAAGCTCATAGAAAAGCATGTCTCATTGATAAATGTAGGCACAGATTTAGTAAATGTAAATGTAATTTTTCTCCATCACAAGCAATAGAACAAGAAAGAAAAATATGAATATTTCACTTATTAAAATCAAACTGAGCTAAGATAATTCTGCTTGTGATAATACTTTATTCTAACAGAGTCCAAGTCATGTTTTTATTTCATTTAAAACAATGTTTGTTATGGGGGAAAAAAGATGCTTCTCTGCATAAATCATGCCTTACCCAGCTTTTGAAAGCTGCTTTTTGGGGCTTAATTAGTCAGCTGGCACAAGGAAAATGCAAATCACAAGAGCTTAATGAGAGAGTGAGGGTGTGGAATGATTTCCTTTAGTTAAATGCCGTTGTTAAATGTGCATTAGCTGAGGCCTAGTGTTATTAAATTAAAGAGTGCAACATAGTTTTTTTCCTACAGAGAGTCTCATATAATTAAACAGATGTTTATATTTTATTTCACTGAGTATCAACTACATCACAATTTAAAAAATGTACATGGATTTTTAGAAAGCATTTTGTATCAGGCTAAAAATACAGTGGCAAACAGCAAATGCTGTAACCATCATCTAAGTTATTAATAGTTATAATAATTTCTTATTTTACAATTGTATATTATGCCCTAAGTGTGTATGACACTTTGCATAGAGAATAAAGACACAACCACAGCCTAAAATAAACATAGGATCTAAGGGTGCAATCCTGCAAATAGTTCCTAGCCTAAATATGCATAGTCCTCCACAGAGTCCCATTGGAGGAAGTCTTTGCAGGCTAGGATCCTAAACTGAGTATAACAAGGAAGGATGCTGGGGACAGTAAGTGGCTGGGGTAGGGTGGAAGGGAGAGGGTTGTGGAGTTGCTTGGTTGAACCACCAAGATCTCCCATTGTTCCTTACCTTTGATTACCTTTGTACTTCTTTCTTTTCTCAATGAGGAATTTACTGAGAGAGTTCGGGGAGGGGTGCTTGGCATGCATCGTGTCTGGCCTTGCACTATGCATATCCCTAAATCTTTTAATTTGCAGAAATAATATTGTCTACATTTCTAGGCCAGATTCTCCAGTGGTTTGCACCTCATGTAAAACACTCCCAAATCACATCAGGCAACTTGTAGGATCAGGCCCTAGTATTTTTAAGGGCCCAATCCTATTGTCAGTGAACTCAATGGCAAAGCTCCCATTGACTTCAGTGAGAGCAGGACCTGGCCCCAGATGGTGTCAAGCTTTCCAAACTCTGAATGGAGACCCCTCCCACACAACTGCCTGAAGTTTTGACACAAAATTAACTGAAGGTCATATGTGGTTCCTTTGTTTCACCAGCCTCGTAGGTATCAGCTGTATGCAATTGTACATTTTAATTAAGGCATGGAGTGTTAATGTGTGCAGTTTTAGTTAGGCTTGTTCCTCACTGTAAGTCTAATAGACTTATTCAGCCTCACACGTGTGAATGAGCCTGATGGGTATCTTTGCCAGTTGTCTTTGGCAGAGATCCCTACATAGATACAATGTGGTAGAAGTCTTATTTATAGAATGAAATTTCCAATTTTACAGAAGTCATTCTCCTCAGACAAAGAGCTAGTGTTATTCTTAGCTACTGTACTTAATAAAATATGATGTGTTCATCGGTACATGTTCTCTTTATTGAGGGCCATAGGTTAGGACGCTGGACATTTCCATATTTCTATGCACTCATACATTCTAGGGTCTTTCTCTCAAGATCAGAATATTAGAGGGAGCAGTGACTATAGCACACAGAAGTAATAGCTTTCATGGTATATTTTGTATCAAACACTTTCAAGATTAAGAACTTTAACCCACTGGGTCAGTAACTTTTCAGGAAACATCCACAAGTTTTCTTTGTACATCTGATGCACATTGTCAGAAATAACCATGAAGCGCAGTGTAAATTATGAATGTGTATTTCCATTTGATCGTGTGGGGGGGGGCCCTGGAAGTAATTTTTAGTAGGAAGAGAGTATCTTGTGGTTAAAACAGTGCACTGGGAATCAGAACTTCTGTTTTATTCCTGACTCAGCTCTGATTTGCTGGGTAACCTAGGTAAATCCCTTACCCCTTTGGTGTCCAGTTTACTTGTCTGTGAACATACAATAACATTGCCTACCTCTCAGGAGTGTTGAGAGGGAGCATTATCTAGTGGTTAAAGCCTGGAGCCAAGCTTTTTCAGCTCTCCCACCAGCATGAACTTTGTAACTATGTAACTTTTTGAACAAGTCTTATTTATGTGTGGCTCAGTTCTTCACCTGTAAACTGGGGAATTTTGTGGAATGTTGAAGAGGAATTTTGTGATTCTTAATTTATACTTTTAAAAATCACGTAGAGACTGTAAGATAGCAGGCAATTTATAACTATATGTGAAATATTAATAATAAATGCATGCATAATCAGTTATATAAGGCATACGGAGAAGAAACTCTATCAATGGCAGCTCATTCTAGTGCAATGCCTAGTATCTATGGCAGCATGTTTTCTATGTCATAATGGCTGAACACACATAAAGTATGCAAATCTTTGTACTGAACAGTATGTGAACCTTTAACACAGTCCAATATCTATGGGCTGGATTGTCCCCCGGAGATTGTCCTCTGAAGGAGAGTTACCTACGAACTTGGCTCTGGAGAGGAAAAAGGTGGACCAGGAGATGCTTGTGTGCTAAGTGCATCATCCTTTCCCCTATTTGCCCTGTGGAGAATCCACCTCAAAGTTAACACAGTCTCGGGGGGGGAGCTCTTCTGTACTGTGGCGATCAAAGGGAAGTGGTGGGTGAGGATTGAGCCACGTGGCCAGGGGGCCTTGGAACTGGTGTGGAGGCAGAGACGCTCTATGAAGATGCTCTGGCGTGCAGTGGATTGCTTGAAATTTGTGAATTGTGTTCACAGAACTTGCTCACTTGCAGACTCCATTATGGAATTCCTCATGGAGTTTTGCTTCACCTTGGTCTCTTCTCAGATATTTTTATGTGAGGCAGGGTAGTCTGGCCCTGTGTTCAGAGTGGATCACTGAAAGATCAGAATTAGGCCATTATAGTGAAGAGATACTTTAGTTTTTGCAGTACAACAGTGCTCCTATTGTAAAATTGTAACAGGGAGCCATCTACTGGTGAACCAGACATTGACATCTAGGCTGTTTTTGTAATGTTTTGGCTTCAGTGATGCTTAGATACTCTTGGAGCAGTTGATAAAGTATGTGTGGGAAACAGGTGGATTACTTAGAAGAACAAGAAAAATGTACAGTCATGACAACAGTGTATGCAGTAACACTACCACTTCATTAAAAAAAAAATCTACAGGGAGTTACAAGTTGAGGAATTACCTTAATTCTGCACTTGATTTCACTGTAAATTTGGAAATGAAATATTTGATCAGAGTGTGTGGACACCACTCAGTGCAGTGGAAAAGACTGACTTGTATCCATCAAACTAATTGCATGTCTCCAACTTGGCTTCTCTGAAAACAATGGCTTGGTTTGACAATAGGCCATCATTTTGTTATGATCATGTGCCATATCACACAGACCAAGACAGTAACTGCTGTAATCCATTTTACAGCTTGTGAATGAGTTTTAGCCCTGTGGAGATAAGGATTAAAGAAGGAGTTTATGGTAACAAGCAGTGAGAAAGTTTATCATGTTGTGATCATGGGCTCTCTTCTCATACCATACACATGACTGGTCATGACTGGCTCATGGTGTTTGATATTTGACTCTTGATTTGACTGACACCTGATCTTATCGTGATGGACACTTAGGCAAAAATGTTCACACTTATTTATACGTATTAGACTTCTAAATAGGGATTTAGGAGCCTAACTTTAAGGGTTAAGACTCATTCACAAGCTGTAAAATGATTACAGCAGTTATTGGCTTGGTCTGTGTGATATGGCACATGATCATAACAAAATGATGGCCTATTGTCAAACCTAAATTTGAAAATTTTGCATTTATGAGGTTAGTATTATTCTGTCTCCAATGGAGCTAATCTCTGTGAAACTCAGGCATGGTGAACAGACCTCTTACACTGTTTTCAGTGCTTAGAATGGAATGAGTTTAATAAAGAGATTATTAATTCTTGAGAGAAACTGCTTTTCAATTATCATGACTGGCAATAAATTAATTCTTACTCCAAAATATTCAAAGCAGTGATCACAGCAGTTAGTCACTTGACTCCTATTAAAGTTAATAGATGCCATGTGACTTAAACTTTGTCCAATAGGTAACATATATTTCCTAACCTGGAAAGAAAGTCTTTAATCAAGACAGGACATAGAGAGCTTCCGTAGGGGGTGCTTAATTAGCTAAAGAAATGCTGGGGAAGGAGATAGCTGTGCTGGTTTTGGCCACCATTAAATAATGGGATTTTTTTTCATAAACCACTGTTCATCAACTCTAATCTGAGACATTTCTGAAACCTGCAAGGCATGAGAAAGTTTCATAGATGTAAGCAGGGTCTGAATGAACTCTCCCTGACAGCTAGTTGGGAAGGGGGAGAGACTTCAGGAGCAAACTGTATTTACATGAACACACACCTACTCTGCATAGATATCCAGCAGACAGGAGCTGTGTAGCTCCAAGTGATCAGCTTTGGCTAGTGTTGGGTTACAAATTACTTTATTCCTGAATGCAAGGGTAGTGAAATGCTGTTATCAATGTTGTTGTCTTTATTGTATGAGTAAAGGGGAGAAGAACTGTGCTTAACCTGTCTCAAATGAGGAGGTCACCCTCAGCTGAAACAACCTTGGTAAGCCAGGGGCTCGAATGCCAGATCCCTGTGAAAGTAAGGGCAGTGGGAGAGAGGTGTCCTTGCTAGGGGGTGTGGACTCTCCCTAAGGGTCCGTGGTCTGGTTTAACCTGTTCCTCCCCACTGTTCAAAGATAGAGCTAAATAGGCTCCATGAGGAATCTTTTATTATTTTAAGGGCTCAATAAGAGCTGAAATCACTTGTGGTGGGACAATGTTTCTGCCCAGCCTAAGAGCTGAAAATCACCAAGAGCTGACAATCACTAAGAGACAAACCTGCAGAGGTCACCACAGAGAGCCAGGTGGCAGCAGAAGGTGACTGATGGGCAGCTGGCATAGTGAGCAAGATGGCATTTAGCCCCCCCACCCCGACCATGATGGGAGGAGAATTCAGGCAGATGCACCTCTGAATTCTGGGTCTTTGCTGACCAGGGACAACAACTGTGAGTGGGGTGATAAGAGGGGGGCACACTACAGGAACTTTGGTGTTGGATTCAAGACTGTGAAGTAAAAGACACTGCCCAGCATATTCTGGGTGGGTGTTTTGCTCATGCTTTTATGTTTATGAATCCTGCTTGTGCTGTTTTCCTAGATTTATTCTAGGCTACTTTTATTAAAGAAAAACTCTTTCTATCTCAGACTCTGTGCTTGTGAGAGGTGAAGTCTTGCCTCTTAGAGGCACCCAGAGGGTAGCATTTAATTTTCCCAGGTTACTGAGTGGGGGCTCAAGCCAGTTCTATGTTATATTGTTGAAAAGGAACCCCTAGATATTGAACCCGACCCTTCTTGCTGCCCACTCCAACTGGCAGAAGTGTTACATAGACAAATTTTTAACGAAGCATGAATCATTCTCTAAACAAGTTAAGCAGTTTGGAGGCTGTCATTTCACATGCCAATATTTTGATATTTCAGGATTGCCCCTTTCTCTAAAGTTAGTCTGGTTCGTTTGTAGTACCTGGCATGGACTGATGGGGCCACTTTGTAATGGCGTCTTTCATCTCTTTCGGAGAGATCTCAGAGGATTGTGTTACCTACTTGCTCATGTTACCTGAGGACTCTCACACAAGGGATTCCAGTTGTTACCCAGTGCTTTGTGCCCCCTTCCATGGATATATGTAGTCCTGGGCTACAGTACTATGCATATGCAGATGACTCTCAGCTCCATGGAATCTGGGGGCTGGAGTCTATTCACTTTCTATGTGCTTGTCAAAGTGCCAGGATAAGGACCTGGATGGAGACGAGCTTGTTTAGATTCAGTCTGGAGGCTAAGCATATGGGAAGGGGAAGCATCCTGAGTGACTGGTGGGGATTGAGTCTGCTTCCTTTATTGAGGCCTTTGTCACAGTGTTCTACAACCTTTTGGTCTTGGCTCCAATACTGAGCTTGGATTCCCCGGTGACTGGCCAGGGGTTGCAACCTTTTTTTCTCTAATGCAGTCTTCACTACTTATCTGTGCCTTTGTTACTCCTGGGCTGGAGTACTACAAAGAGTTCTACACAGGGCTCTTTACCCCTTGAAGCTCACTCAAAAGCTGTACGTAGTGCAGAATGTGGCTGCCCACTCTATATGCAGCATAGGCTGACTTAATACTTTACACCAGTGTCCCATGTTATTTTGCCTCCAAGTGCATTTCAAAGTATTGGTTGTTGATCAATAGAGAGCCTGAATTGTCCCCCAGCTGCCTCCAAGCTTTTTCCTCACTATGTTCCACTGAGCAGTTTTGATTGCCTGAAGTGCTCATACTTTTTTGTCCCTAACATTAAACTTCTGGTTGCTGGTAGAAGGGCATTCTCAGCTGAGATCTCTGGCTACTCACTCCTGTGGGTAGTCTGGCCTTTATTGTTACACAACAGACCTTTGCAAGATAAGTTATTTAGTCTATCTTGCAAATATACCATTCATAGTGGTATTCAGATTTCCAGCTCATGAAGAGTTTCAAGAAACAAATGAACAAAGGATGCAGTAAGGCAAATCCTTGAGGTTGATTTTGGAGAAAAGAGTTGGATGGGAAAAGAGGTGCATGCCAGTTATTTTTGTTCAATAATGAGCATTTGTGGGGATAAAAAAAGTCTTTTTTGTTTTAAACACCTGACTTACTATTGTTATGCATGTAACATTTGACATGCTATTGTTATGAAGTTGTGCAATATCATGAAAGGCAAGCCAGAGAAACTCTTTCTCTTCTTTAGCATTTATAAGTCCAAATCTACTGCCCAAAGATCATAGAATCATAGAAGATTAAGGTTCGAAGAGCCCTCAAGAGGTCATCTAGTCCAGCTCCCTGCTCAAAGCAGGACCAACACCAACTAAATCATCCCAGCCAGAGCATTGTCAAGCCGGGCCTTAAAAACCTCTAAGGATGGAGATTCCACCATCTCCCAGGGCAATCCATTCCAGTGCTTCACCACCCTCCTAGTGAAATAGTGTTTCCTAATATCCAACCTAGACCTCCCCCACTGCAACTTGAGACCATTGCTCCTTGTTGTGTCATCTGCCACCACTGAGAACAGCTGAGCTCCATCCCCTTTGGAACCTTTCGTCAGGTAGATGAAGGCTGCTATCAAATCCCCCCTCACTCTTCTCTTCTGCAGACTAAACAAGCCCAGTTCCCTCAGCCTCTCCTCGAAAATCATGTGCCCCAGCCCCCTGATCATTTTCGTTGCCCTCTGCTGGACTCTCTCCAATTTGTCCACATCCTTTCTGTAGTGGTGGGCCCAAAACTGGACACAATACTCCAGCTGTGGCCTCACCAGGTTTGCTTTCTTTGGAAGGGATGGATTTGCTCACATGCATTAGTGATAGGGGTTTAGCCCATGGATCTCCCCAAATCTGCTAGAGGCCTTGCACCTCCACACTACTATGCAGTGCAGCATAGCTCCTGTGGGGTTTTCATTAGTGTATACAGTACTGCATGGTGTCTCTTATGCAAAGTCCTATAGACTTTAATAGGGATGAAACTAACAGGGTTCTGTGAAAAATACTTTAAAAACCAATCAAATTTAAAAGAGGAAAAAATGGCAGGGGCATAACTTCCTATTTAATCTAAGAGTTTTTGAACCATTCTATATCATCACTTCATATTAAGTTGTATAGAACTTTTCCACAAAGGGCTGATGAGGGGTTGATCCTGTGGAAGGCAGCCATTGTCCATTCGCAGAGTCTGATCATTCCAGAGCACCAGGAAGTGTTTCTGTGCGGTTGAGAAAAGGGGAACATACTGGGGTGCTTGCACCTGGATTCTCTGCCTTTTGCTCCAAGCGCAGAAGTAGACAGAAGATTTGGGGCCTTGATCTGTTGCATGTTCTGTGAAGCACTGTATTCCTCAGCGAATGCTCAGTGCACTCTGTAAAAATGTTTCCTAGATCTCAGTGGTTGTGAAATTCAGTCTCAGTTTAAGTAATGCACACCAGTAAAAGAAATAAGGAGCATTTTTACAAGTGTAATGGTCAGAGAGGGAGCATAATTGAGTTGCTAATTCTAATCGTAGGCTATGCTCCTGCATTGATTTCTAAATTCATTTTATTCATTAATTACTTAATGCCTGTAAAGTGCTTTGAAGATAGAAAGTGCTATATAAATACTAAGTACTATTATTACAATCATTATCCACTAGGTTTAATTAGTTCTCTTGCACTGTAATTGGATTATGAAGATGTAAACTTGGGGAGGGGGAGGAGGAAAGAGGGCCCCTGGACTGCAGGCAGAAGGAGTGAGGGGCCCCACAAAACCGTAATCCGCCTTTGGAGATCAGGGATAAAGCCAGCAGACACCGAATTCTGCAAGGGCCTGATCCAAAGGCTCTTGCAGGTAATAGAAAGACTCCTATTTACTCCAGTGAGTTTTGGATCAAGCCCTAGATTATCTAGCCAGCTTGCCATTACATAATCTGAATACCTAATAAAATATGATTTCTTGTTAACCATGCATTGCCCTGTTAACTAGAGTTGCCCTGTCTCCAACTTTAGACTCTTATGTAATAACCTCTTATCCTTAATTCTCCAAACTCCCCAGGAATGACCCCTAATTGGCTCTGGTGTCAGGTGTTCAGAGGTTGAAACCTTATATTTAAACCTTGGATTAGTGACTGCTATGTCATCCTAGGAAATCAAGTTTCTGGATTAGATCCACTTTTATTTCTCATTCTGCTGCAGTTGCAAGAATTCCCTACATGGAAGTCTTGCTTCATGTGCATTATTTATCTCTTGCTACAAACAGCAAATAGTGGTTTCCTCTAGAGCTCATTTGTCTTTGGCCTCAGCTATTTGCTTGTGTGAAACAACTGTTTGTATTGTAGCATTTCATTTTATCTTCAGCAATTCTAGTTATAGGCCATTGTCTTACATCAGTCATGACAAAATGCCCAGCAAGTTGTTTCTCTTTTTTTCCTGCTACTCCTCACACAGATTAAAAGTTATATATTATGTAACTCCTAATAGTTGGAAATTTGCTGAAGTTGGCAACATTGTGGCTGTTCTGAAGCACATATTTATTTGTTGTGCTTTTGTTTCCCATTAAATGTCATTTCCAGGAATGACTTACTCCTATCCCCTCGAGTGTTTGCCTTCACTCTAGTCTGTCTCGGTACTTGTGTGGCCCCATCACCCTAGTGTGTGAACCCCTTGCAAACACTCCTGTCAGATAGTGAAGTATTGTTAACACCATTTTGATGCAGAAACTATTGCTTGGTTCTGTGGCGTAGGTCAAACTAAATGATCATAATGGTCCCTTCTGGCCTTAAAATCTCTGAAATTTATAGATGGGGAACCAAGACACAAAGATGTGACTTGCCCAGCATCACACAGGAAGTCTGTGGCAAAGCCAGGATCCAAACCCAGAGCTACTGAGTCTTGGTATCTTAAGACCACTTTTCTTCCCTCTCCCATTGCAAAGTTCTCTCTCACTGTTTGGTTTCCATCCTCCCCGCCCACATTTTGGAGAGTGCATTATTCTTTCCATCTCTTGCTGTTTTGAAATGTGCACTCCCACTCCCTTTCCCCTGTATCCCAACTCACTTTTTTGGATAAATTTCAACTTTGAATCACAATCAATAACCTGTTGTTTCTCCACCTTTTTCTTCTGTATAAGAAGCTTTCTAAGGCAGCTCTTCCAGTGATGCCCTGGCACCTTGACCAAAACTGGATCAGTGTCTACTAGCATTGATTACGCTTAAATTTTATCCATGTAACTCTACCAGATGGCCCCTTATTGAGTCTGAAAATTCCACTTGGGCTTCAATACCCTTAGCTATGCTTGTGATGCCCAGAAATTAGGTACATTCAGCCCTGGGAGCACAGTGGTGCTGCATGCAGCTAGCATACCCCTTTGGAAAATCATACACATCTATCTTAATTTAAGTGCCCCAGAAACCCTGAAAATTCCAGCCCCTCCTTATCAAACTGGTTAAACAGTGACAGTTTAAGGTAAGTAGGCTTTTAACAAGAGTGCTGTATTTATTTACTTTTTGCAATAAACTCAAATAATGAACACACCAATAATATGCATGTGACTGCAATACTGTACCATACAGAATGTTACAACAATGTGTAATATGAGGCTAGCGCTTCTTGGAATTCTTCAATTACCTAAGATATCACACAGAGCTTAATTAGATATTTAAAGAATTTGTCCTGCTGAGGGGAATCAGCAGCATGACAAAAGAGTTTGTATCATGAAGATGAAAGTCAGAGACAAATGATCCATGCGGCTCAATACTAATCATTTAACAGTCTCTTGAGTTGCCTTTCCAGTTGTTTGTAAACCTTTTTTTTTCAAGCATGGCATTCCCTCCATTTATATATGTTTGTTAGTGAGTATTTTAGTGGTGCCTGGAGAATGAAAATTTTCAGAGTATTATTGAATATGACATGACAACAGGTATCAAATAGGCCACCACTTGCCAAACTGTCAGTACAATTGGCAGTTGCTATGTCATTTGACCATATTCCTAGAATCAGAATGGAATGGAGAGAGAAAGATACAGAGTAAAAGAACTCTGATATTGTGATGATACTACCTAGGCAGACAAACAGATAGAATGATAGGATTCATGGACCATCCTCTTTCAGTTTCAGTATCAATAATCTTGATCATTTCTAAAATTTGTTGCATAATTTGGCACAAATTCTCTTACACATGCCAGGCCAGTGCAGGAAGTCACTGGGAGAGTTAACACACTACAATGGGGGAAGTCAGAGGCAATTCACACTCACTTGCTCACAGATTTGTTTGTTTCCCCTTCTTGGTCTCTGATGCCTGTAAACCACATACCCCAACAGCAGGCACTGCAACTGGAAAGGTAGCTAGCCCATATTAGAACACTACACTTTCTGGCAACTGTAATTTTTTCTCCTCTCTAATCCCTGAAGACCCTGTATTTTGACTGTTTAAAGCTATCGTCAGTTAAGACAGCATGGTGATCTTTCTTCAAGAATTTAACGTCAGTAAATTTCCCCATGAATTCCCAGATTGATCTTTATTTTCAGCAGGACTAACCATCTTGATTGTGAGGGCTAAAATGTTTTCCTTATTTTCTCTATTTATTTCTCTAATGTCTACCACAGTCCCCATGGTTTCACTATTACCATCTGCACAGGCATTATCTGGACATTGTCTAATTTCTGCCATCATTGGCCCTTTATAATCTTTTTAGATTTCATTACTAAGTTTCTTGCTGCTTGACAGAATCCCCACTAACATGGAACTTAAAATCTTCTTTGTCACATTACTTTCATTTTGTCCTTTCCTCACTGTAAATCTTCTCTTTTCACAGAGTCTCAAGCTACTTTACTATCTGCTACTTGCTGCCTTTCTTATGTGGGGTTTCCTTAACTAGCTTAATATATTGCTTTACTATGAAAAATTACTATATAAAAATGGCACTGTCTTACTTAACTGATCTTCTCCCTAGGTATATTCAGATTATGTTGACAAAATGAGTGTTAATTGCTGTTTACTTCTGTTAACCTGGCAGGACCCACATGTCTAAGGGCACGTCTTCACTACCCGCCGGATCGGCGGGTAGCAAACGATCTATTGGGGATCGACTTATCGCGTCTAGTGAAGACGCGATAAAATCGATCCCTGATCGCTCTGCCATCGACTCCGGAAATCCACCGCGGCAAGAGGCGGAAACGGAGTCGACGGCGACGTGGCAGCGGTCGACTCGCCGCCGTCCTCACAGCCAGGTAAGTCGACCTAAAATATGCAACTTCAGCTACGCTATTCACGTAGCTGAAGTTGCGTATCTTAGGTCGACCCCCCCCCCCCAGTTGTGTAGACCTGGCCTAAGACTAAACAAGCTTCAGACTCTATTCTCACTTGTGTAACATCATCAGAATTGCTAAGCTAAACTCCAACCAGTTGTATCTGTGCCAGATCAATGAAGACAATAAGTGTGAACAAGTCTATTTATTAGTGGGCAGTTTCAGTCTACACTAGTTGCAGTTGCTGAATAGCTTAAAGAGGAAGGCAGCTGTAGAGCTCTTTGCAGTAAACCTACATGATATCTGCAACATTCGCTACAAATTAACCATTTTAGCCAACATACTATTACCTTTTCTTCTTTCCCCCCTAAAGTATCTTTGTAAGGCTGGTCAAACATTTTCTCTCAACTTTTTTTTTTTTTTTTTTTTTGATGGAAGATTGGGTTTTTGATAAAATGAAAATTTTTATGGAAGGTGTTTGCTTTCCTCACAAAGTGCTCCTTTCTTTACCAGAAAAGTGAAAACCAAAATTGTTTAGCCAAACACCAAACAATGTTTGAATTTTTTGGTTAATTCAACAAAAAGTCAGTGACAATTTCAATGGATAGAAGACCTTTTTTTCATTTGTCAAATTTTCTGTGGAAAAAGTACCCCATTTTCCAACCAGCTCTAATCTCTTGTTTGCATATACAATTTTCAAAGCTGTACTTAACATTGATGAAGGGGGTGGGGGGGGGGGAGCACACCCTTAAAGATGTACAGAAGTATTGGGACCATTTCAGACCAATATCCTTGAAAAGTTTCTGTGCCTTTGCAGGAGAAAGCTGATTATTTTGTGCCTTGGAGAGCCCCATCCCTTCTTCTGCGTGACTGATTGAACAGGGTGTGCAAATTCAGAGATTCCAAGAGCAGCTGCTGCATTTGAAGGATCTCTGGAGAATGGTTATTACATGGGTTTGTCCCCTCCAAACCATAGCTTCCCATTTTAAGGACGACACTTAAGTTAGCCTGGATCTTTATGTGTATATTACTTCTGTGCATTTAACTCTCAAATCAGTGATAAATCTGAACTTGAAATGAACTCAATTCCTGCTGTGTTTCTAATTCCCCCACCCCCAAAATGGCTGATCTGAGGTACCTGCTACTCAGGAATCCTTCCAGGATGCACAGCCTTAAACTGCCAATGGCTTTGCTAAGAGTCTGCTTCTATGTGCATTTTAAGCTGTGCCCTTCAGGTGAACTTCTGAGCCATCTTTGTATCATGGTTTTGATAGGACTATAAACAAAGATGTTAGCAAATGCCACATTTGTGGGTATTCATTGGAATGGCAGAGCCTACTTACAAAACACTGTATCTGTGAAGAAGGGGGGCAATGCTTCATTTTAGCTGTCCACACACAAAAAACAAATAGGGCCAAATTATCTACTGGTGCCAATGGACACCGCTCCACTGAACTCAGTGGAGCTATGCTGCTTTAACTAGCTAAGGATCTCTCCCACTGACTTTTGCTATGGAGTAATTTTATTTAAAATTCAATTTTACAAACCTATGCAAAAATAAGCTATGCATAACAATATTATATACAAGAGATGATGACCTCATCATGAAATAGACCAGTTTAAAGAACAATACTTTGGGTCTGCAAAGAATAAAAATACTATGTCTTGTATGTCAGGGGATTGATGACAGGATATGGAACATTTCACCTCTAGTTTGAATCCAAGTAGTCAGTCAGAGTGGCTGAAAATTGTTACTATGCAATGGTGGTTTGGTTGCCCATGTGGAGTAAGGGCTATTAGTCCAGTTCTTAGTGGATACGTGTGCATATTGAAACAGCTACAACCCTTGTCCACAGTGTTCCCTCTAATTTTTTACATCCATGTGCAGAATGAATTTTGTTATGTGCACCAATATGGAGGTGATGTGACCTTCATATTGGTGCGCATAACAAAATTCATGTGGTGGGGGCAGGGCCGAGGGATTCGGCGTGTGGGAGTGGGCTCAGGGCTGGGGCAGAGGATTGGAGTGTGGGGTGGAGGTGAGGGCTCTGGCTGGGGGTGTGGGCTCTGGGGTGGGGCCGAGGATGAGGGGATTGGGGTGCAAGAGAAGGCTCAGGGCTAGGGCAGAGGGTTGGGGTTTGGGGGGATTATGGTTCTGGATGTGGGTGTGGGCTCTGGGGTGGGCCTAGGGATGAGGAGTTTGGGGTACAGGAGGGGGCTCAGGGCTGGGGCATAGGGTTGGGTGCAGGGGGTGAGGACTCCGGCTAGGGGTGAAGGCTCTGGGGTGGGGCCAGGGATGAGGAGTTTGGCGTGCAGGCTGCCCCGGTGCTGCGGCGGGGAGAGAGGACTCCCCACCAGCCCTCTCTCACTGCAGCAGTTTGGGGGTGGGTGACAGGCGTCTCTCCCCAGCCGCGGCAGCTCCGGTGGGCCTGGGCCGGGGCGAGGGAGGGGCTCCTCTCCTCGACAGTTCTGGTGGGACTGGCCTGGGCCGAGGGAGGGGCTCCGCTCCCCAGAAGTTCCAGCGGGCCTGGGCCTGGCCAGGGGAGGGGCACCTCTCCCTGCCTGCCTGCATGGCCTTGAAAGCCTGCTGCGTGGCCGTGCAGATGCGCAGCTTGTCTGTATGAACAGGCACGCTTCATTGAAATCTCAGCAGAGAAGTGAAGGAGCGAATGTGAATGGAAACTGAACTATACCCTCACTTCTAGATAGTGGGCCTGTTGGACTGCTTCTTGTGTAGTCATTTACACCAGTGCAACATGAATTTGTTAGCCTTTTGCCCTCACTTTGTGCTGGTGTGACTGAAAACACATGGTGCAGAGCAACAAGAACTGGGCCAACTGTCTCTCCAAGCCAGATGTGTGGCCTATTGGCACAGTGGTGAGGAAAACTAGCACTGCACCTCTTTGGGGAATAAATTAAAGTTTTTGATCCATGAACCCTGAATTAACTGAAATACGTTGTGCCTTAGTCGAGCTCACCATCCAAGCAATGTGCCAATAAATTACATTTTAGAGACTGAATTTTACTTCAAAAGATTAATAAAAATTACCAGTGCAAATTAATACAGTTAAAACAATCTTCCCAAATTCATCAGCTTGTTACAAGAACTTGTATGGAAATTGTTAACTCACAGCGTTGAGGTCAGAGATCAAATGAGAAGAAGCTGGGTGAGGAACAGAAAGGTAGAAGAACAATGGAATGTCAGCAAGTTTGGAGTTTCCTCCATATTTTCTCTTCAAGAGGGTAATGTTTGTAACCTGCAACTGGGAGGACTCTTAGGTGCTATGCAGAAACCTGGCTCTATCTCCTCAGATCCCAGGATAGTCATGATGGGTACAGAGCACTCTGTGTGCTGCCTGACTTTCCACTCACCTCCCTCAGGAGCCATACGTCCATTGGTTATCCCCCAGTACCTATGCCCAAGGCACCTCTCTGAAGGCAGCCATAGAGAGAGTAGTAAAGCTGCATTAGCTTCCAGGCTGATGAGGAGAGGAGCATGCATACAGAGCAGCTGTTCTCCATCTTCAATTCTTCCCACCCTGTGGAACCCCTATTGCTTGGTACATTAGTAATGGGGTTTGGAGGAGGGAAGAAAGCATTTTGTGGAGCATACCCTCTTCATCCTTCCCACCTGCTTTGCTTCTCTTCGTCAGCATAAATGGAGGGAAGCATCTGGCTCCTCATTAACTTACTAATCAAATATGAAGACAAAATGAAGTTAAAGGCTCCCAAAATGATAAATAGAAGTACAATTAAAACAAACCCACAGATGTTAGAGAGATGAGGCTCTCTTGGACCCTGGCCAGAATAAACTGTCAGCTGTATGGAAAAACTTGCCAAGCTCTTCAGGGTAACATCAACCCCCTAAAATGTTATCATTAACAATTTTAGTTTAACATCTTTGGATGCCTTCAAGTTATTGTTCCAGGTAGGTTTTCTCCTGAGCTGGAAACATGTCATTTCCTAGAACCATGCTGTAATTTGATGTAAGGACTAATTACTCAATCTATTTTTTTAATCTTGAAAGGAGTTTGAAATCTATTGATTTACATTTGCCTCATTGGAATGAATAAATAGGTTTGAAAACTTAGGCCAAAGTTTTCAAAAGTGGCTTCTGAGGCTATTTGTGCCACAGTTGCCTTTCTTCTTCAATGGCAGCTACTGTAAGTACAGATGTGACTGCAGGAATTCCAGATGTGTCATGGAGGAGAAGAGCACACTTCAAAGCTGTTTAGCGCTTGTGTTTTTAGTGAAAATGTCCCAGATTTTTTTTTTAAAGTCTCAATTTGTGGCTCTCGGAAGTGAGGCCAGTCCTGAGGCTTTTGTGAGACAAAACAAGCTGCTACAGCACCTTCCAATCTTTTTCTTCTTTTGAAGTTTGGCTGACCTGTGTTCAGCACAGGACCCGAAGAGAAAGTGCTAAATCTGTTCCACTCCTTCTGATCCTAGGTGGTTGAATGGCTGCTATAAGCTACACTAGCTGCAACGGTTCCCTGGGGACTGCTCTGATGGCCAGGAATTGCAGATCACAAGGTGCTGTGGCCACACACTCAGGGACGACGAGAGGGGGGGGGAAGCTGGTATAAATTACCGGGGCCCGGCGGTCCAGAAGGGGGCCCGGGGCCCGGCTTCCCCCACTCTCGTCGGCCCTGTTTAGCTGGTCCACCCTTGCTGGGGGGCCCGAATTTTTTTTTCACCGGGGCCCGAACCCGCTCTCGGCGGCCCTGCGCACACTTACTCTAGTTTCTAGTTTGACCTTAATAAGCCACATACACTGGGTGGAAGGAAGGCAAGAGCAGATGGTATAGAGACCAGTAAGTAGCTATGGCATCTATGCCACTCAGGAATCCTGCCCATATCAGGGGAATCCCCAGCTGTCAAGTGAGGCAGGATGGAATGGAGGCAGAGGCCTTACATGACTAACAATTGTAACTGTATCTGAGACTATTTAGGTAGAGTTATTTGTTCCATTGAGGGTAGAATAAAGCTCAGTATCTCATGCTTCAAACAAAGAAAAGGGGAAACTAAAAAAATAAAATAAAACGACACAGAAAACATAGCCAGCCTCTCCCACTAGGGGTCCATGCAATCTACTATTCCCACTAGTTCTGCAGCTATAATTGATGCTACTGCCGTTGCTTTGCTGCCGTTGTGTCCAGTGTCACTAGAAAACTAGCTAACAAAAGAAAAACTATCAAAGAAGACGGGGAAGGGTTTCTGAAACTCTGAGTGCACTTGGCTGCAGAAAAGTTCACAATCAACATCAGATGTGTGGAACATTGTTCATTTTTCACATTACAACTATGCTGTATGTTTTAAACATATCATAGAATATTGAGGTTGGAAGGGACCTCAGGAGGTCATCTAGTCCAACCTGCTGCTCAAAGCAGAACCAATCCCCAACTATTTTTTTTTGCCCCAGAGCCCTAGCTGGCCCCCTCAAGGATTGAACTCACAACCCTGGGTTTAGCAGGCTAATGCTCAAACCACTGAGCTATCCCTCCCCCCTATGTTGTTTGCTGTCTTCACCATACAACAGGAAGCTGAGTTAAGGCTCTAAGTTATATTAACATTTTTGTACCCATTGCACCCACTACAATAAGTCAGGCATAGCATGTGGAATTTAAACGATAAAATTAGGATCTGGCTCCAGATATGGATTGTGTGACAGACCCAGACCAGTGGGGTACAGGAGTCTGGTAGAGGGCAAATATACTGGTCACTGGATGAGTAGTTTTCTGTTCCCTGAGTGACCAGACCTATTGGGATCCAGGAAGTGGGCGGGCAAAGCCAGCCCACTGCTAAAGGATCCCCCCCAGCCTAAGGGGGGGTCCACAGGACCTGGAGACCAAAAAATTACGGGGGACAACTAATAAAAGAACAGGGACAGGAGTGAGGTCAAAGGGTCAAACGAAGTGAACCAGATGGGGACACCGAGCAGAGAACCCCGGACAGCGCCCACTGCTCCTCAAAGGCGTCAAGGGAGCCAGTGGACGCCGCCCAGAGGAACTCTGCCCGGATATGTGAAAGAACGGAGGACCTGAAATACGCCCCACAGTCACAGGAAACTCCATCGGCCAACCTCCTCACTCTGGTTTTATAGATGGCCAGTTTCGCTAGGGCCAGAAGGAGGTTGACCAGGAGGTCCCGCGACTTTGTGGGGCGACGGATAGGGAGTGCATAAATAAAAAGGTGAGGAGAAAAGTGCAACCAAAATCTCAACAAAATATCCATGAGGAGCCGGAATAGGGGCTGCAGCCTGGCGCACTCCAGGTAAACATGCGCCAGGGTCTCCCTCACGCCGCAAAAGGGGCAGGTGTCTGGGATAGGGGTAAACCGCGCCAAGTACATGCCCGTGCTCACGGCTCCGTGAAGGAGCCGCCAACTGATGTCCCCGGTGGGCTTCGGGATCAGAGCAGAATAAAGGCTGGCCCACCGGGGCTCCTCACCCTCCAGAGGTGGCAGAAGGTACCGCCACTCGGTATCGGGGCGGGACACGAGGGTGAGGACATGAAGAACATGGAGCACGAGCATGTATAGATGTTTCCTTGGCGCGGTCCGGAACAGAACTGGCTGCAGATGGTGCAGCCGGCTCATGGCAAATGGACGGGGAGGGGGCTGGTTGGGTCCACGGGGCAGGGGCCCGATGAAAAAGTCTGGAGGGCTCGGAGTGGAGGGTGGGCGGGGTGTTCCCTCTCGCAGGACCCGGTCGAGATAGTCCCGAGCAGCGGGCGGCAAAGCGGCCCTCACCTCCTGAAGTATGCGCCGGGGAGTACGAGGTCTGGAGAGCCCCATGCGCTGAGCGAGCGTCAGGGGATCCAGCCAGTCTCCCCGGTCGTAGTCCAGGAGGTCTCCGACTTTGGTGACTTCTGCCAGGACCAACCTCTGGCGCACCATGGGGGACTCCGCCACCTGCACACGAAGCTGGGGGTTGTGTAGCAGGGGCTCCGCGAGGAGATCTGCCCCCACGGTGGCCGCCACGGACCTGGTCACTGAAAACAGTTTCCAGGTCCGGAGGAGGTCCTGGTAGAAGACCGGCAGCTCGGAGAGGCCTCGCGGAAGACCTCTCGGATGGAGACAAAGGAGCTGCCGGTCATATCGGAGCCCTCGGAAGCGGCGCAGGAAGGCGTGCGCCAATACGCTCCATGCCGGACTACCTGCACCATAAAGGAGCCTCTGCAGGGCCCGGAGGCGGAAGACATGGACCTGAGCGTGCAGACACTTCAGGCCCTGCCCTCCCTCCTCCAGGGGTAGATGGAGAACCCCCGCAGAGACCCAGTGCAGTCCTGACCAAAAGAACTCCAGAATCAACGCCCGGAGGGTGGTCAGGAAGCCCGGAGCCGGGACCAGGGTGTTGAGCCGGTACCAGAGCATGGACAGGACTAGTTGATTGAGCACCAGTGCTCTCCCTCGAAGGGAGAGACACCGGAGCAGTCCTGTCCATTTCCGGAGCCGCTCTGACACCCTGCCCTCTAAACCTAGCCAGTTCTCCGGTGGAGACGGATGCGTGGCAGAAAGGTAAATGCCGAGATAGAGCAGCGGACCCGCGCTCCACCGGATGGCCTGAAGTGCAGGTGGGACGGAGCTCGCCTGCCACCCGTCCCCTACCACCAGGCCAGAGCTCTTGACCCAATTGACCCGGGCGGAGGAGGCTGCCGAATAGATGGTATGGCAAGCCTCCACCCGCACCAAGTCGCCCGGGTCCTGGACCACGACGAGCATGTCGTCGGCGTACGCCAAGAGGACCAGCCGCAGCTCCGGCTCCCGCAGCACCAACCCTGCCAACCTCCTATGGAGGAGACAGAGGAAGGGCTCGATCGCCAGAGCATACAGCTGGCCCGAGAGGGGGCACCCTTGACGTACTCCTCGCCCGAAGCTGACCGGTTCGGTCAGGGTCCAGTTGAGCCTGACCAAACACTCTGCGGAGGCGTACAGCACCTGGAGAAAACCCACAAACTGGGGCCCGAAGCCAAACGCTCGCAGAGTGCCCAGGAGATACCCGTGGTCCACCCTGTCGAATGCCTTCTTCTGATCCAGGGACAGGAGGGCGAATGACAGACCATCCCTACACCCGAGTTCCAAGAGGTCCCGGACCAGATACAAGTTGTCGAAGATGGTGCGGCCCGGGACGGTGTAGGTCTGGTCTGGGTGGATCACGTCCGCCAGCAGGGACCCTAGCCGCAGCGAGATGGCCTTCGCTACGATTTTATAGTCCGTGCTGAGGAGCGAGATGGGACGCCAATTCCGTAAATCGCGGAGGTCCCCCTTCTTCGGCAATAAGGCGAGCACGGCTCGCCTGCACGAAAGAGGGAGGACCCCGCCCTGCAAGGACTCGGCCCAGACGGTGACAAGGTCCGGGCCGAGGATGTCCCAAAACACGCGGTAGAACTCCACGGTCAGCCCGTCCATGCCCGGAGATTTATTGGTGGGCATGCGGCAGAGGGCTTCCGAGAACTCGGCCAGAGTGAGAGGTAGCAACAGCCAGTCTCGGTCGCCCGCGCTGACCGTCGGGAGTTCATCCCAGAGCATTCTGCAAGCGTTAGGATCGGTCGGATCCGGGGAGAAAAGGCCTGCGTAGAAGGCCCTGGCCCTCCCGCACATTTCCGCCGGATCCATGAGGGGGGTGCCGTCCTCTGCTAGAAGGCAGGTGACGTGCTTCTTGGCCCCCCTCTTTTTCTCCAGGGCATAGAAGAAGCGGGAGCCGCGATCCATCTCCCGAAGGAGGCGGATGCGGGATCGAACAAAGGCACCTCGGGCCCGATGGTCCTCGAGGGTCCGGAGCTCTTCCCGCTTCTCCCGGCACGCTCCGCAGAGGGATGGATCACCGGGGCTGGCGGCCAGACGCCTCTCCAGCTCTAAGACCTCCCGTTCCAACTGCCCTATCGCCGCATCCCTCCGTCGGCTGGCGCCCCGGGTGTAGTCACGGCAGAAGAGCCGGGCGCGCACCTTCCCCAGGTCCCACCACCGCCGCGCTGAGGGAAAGGCACGCCGCTGCCCTCGCCAGGCCAGCCAGAACTCCCGGAAGGACGCCACGAAGCCCACATCCTCCAACAAGCTATTATTAAAGTGCCAATAGGTCGGCCCCGGCCTCTCCGCGCAGAGAGAGGCTGTTACAGTGGCTAGATGGTGATCTGAAAAAGGGGCCGGCCGGACGCTGGAGGAGTGGGCCTGGGAAAGATGGAAGCGTGACATATAGATGCGGTCCAACCGGGAGTGGTACGACCGATGGACCTCCACCCGGACAAAAGTGAATGTTGAAACGTCATCCGGGTGGTGGTCGCGCCAGACGTCCACCAGGGAGTGATGTTCGACGATCTCCCGGAGGACATCCGCGGCGGCCGGGTGCTGCTCGGTCCCCGAGCGGTCCCGTTCCTCAAGGGTGGCGTTAAAGTCCCCGCCCAGGACCAGGCACTCGCGAGGATCCAAGGTGCCGAGGAAGGCGGACGCCTGCTGATAAAAACACAACCTCTCCGAGCCCAATGTCGGGGCGTAAACGTTGACAAGATTAACCACAAGCCCCTCCATGCGGACCCGGAGGTGTAGCAGGTGGCCTGGCACAGCCTCGGCGACCCCCAGCACCTCGGGCCGTAGGTCGGGGGAGAACAGGGTCGCCACTCCAGCCGTACGAACTGTGAGGTGGCTAAAATAGACCCTGTCCCCCCACTCCAGCCGCCAGCTAGCTTCAGCAGCCGGATCCGTATGGGTCTCCTGCAGGAAAATCACAGAGTACCCCCCCTCCCGAAGGAAGGAGAGCACCTGGCTCCTGCGGAGACCCATCCTACAGCCCCGGGTGTTCAATGTTGCGAAGATGATCGGTGCCATGAGGAGGGCTGGGGGGGATCCTCGCCGGCAGAGACGCCCACGGCCTCCGTCGGGCCGCGCAACAATCCGTGACCTACCCCGTAGGCGATTAAGGAGTCACAGAAGAGGCGGACCAGTTGGTAGGCCGCGGCGGCCTGCCTCCCGGTCCTCTTACCCTCCCCCATGAGGGCCCTCGCGGCCCAGAGGATCTGATGAAAATCCCCCCATCGCTGGAGTGCAAGCTGTACCTTGTTGCGGGAGCCACGGACGTCCTCACGGAACTCTCGTAGCTCCTCTCTCAGCGTATGGGGGGGTGGGGTTACCGATCTATGGCTATCCCCCAGCGGGGCCCCTGTCACAGCCCCGTGCCCCACAGAGACGGGCAAGCAGGGGGCAGACCCTCGACGTGGCGTCCGATGGGCTGGCGCCACGTGGCCCGCCTCAGACCCTGGCTCAATGGGGGGCGGCGGAGGGAAAATAGCAGCCCCTGGTGGGTCGGGACAAGGAAAAACAAAGGCCGCTCCTTGGGGGTCGTCCTCTGGGATATGGAAGGAGACAGCCCCAGGGGCGGCAATAGCATCACAGGAAGTGGATGGGATAGAGACTGGGTCGGTGTCAGGGGCAGGGTCGGAGTCAGGAATAGGGACAGGGGAAGGGGCGATAGTGGGCTCGGGGGGCCCAGCAGCCAGGCTCCTGGGTGGGGGGGGTGGCACCCCGCAAATGGGCTCAGGGATTTGCGGGGAGGGAGGTGGGCCCTCTGTGATGCCGGGCTCGTGCTCCAAGGCAGATGGTAAGGCCACGGCATCCATAGGTGGAGAATCAACGACGGGGCCCCCACCCAGGGAGGAGGTTGGCTGCCCCTCAGCCACGAGGGAGTCCCCTGGCGACTCGGGTCCCGGTTGCATGGCACTGGCCGTCACCTCAAGAGGCTCGGCGGCCGCTAGCGGGGTGCCATCTGCAGCCGGGTTGGTGGAAGAGTCCAGGGGCTCCTCGGAGGCGGGAGCGGAAGCAGTGGGTAAGGGGACAGAACATGGGGAAAGGGGGGCTGAGGCGAGGTCGCTCAGATCGAGGCCCGCTGGCAGAGGGTCGTCCTCCCCCTGGGTAACCGGGGTCAGACCCAGGGCCTCGATCTCCTCATAAATGGAGGGGAGATCACCTTCCACCACCCAGGGCTCTCCCCGCCTGCACCCGAAGCGACGCTCGCCTTGGTGCATGCAGGGGCTTCAGATTGTAAGGGGGCGAGAGGGGCTCCATCAGGGGCTTCCATAGGAAGGGACAATGGAGGAGGGGTAGTGCTTTCCTCCGATGCTGCCACGTCTTCCCTAGCCGGTAATGGTGGACAAAACCCACCCGGGGGCAAAGCGGAAGGCTCAGCATCGGTGCCCCCCTTCCTGGTCTTCCGGGGGGCTACCGCATCATATGGAAGGAGTGGAGCTTGAGCCTTCCGCTTGCCCCGCTTCCCCTGTACTAAGGACCATCCCTCCATGGCATCATCCGGGGGTTGGCTAACAGGGGTCGGGTCAGGGAGCAAGGGCGAAGGCTCAGGGACTCGGCGAGGCAATGGTGGGGCAGCATGTAGGAGGGAGGAGCCACCCTGGGGCATGCCCTTTTCTATGCCCGGCGGTATCCCTACCTCACCCTCCTCCACAGGCCCCGCCAGATCATAGGCGGCAGAGGCGGGGCCCTCCCGCTCGTCTGGGCACACTAGGGGAGATACCCCTTGGGCCCGAGCGGGAGCGTTGTTGGGCCGGAAAGGAGGAGGGGCGGCTTCGGGCGCCGGGCAGCCAGGGGCGCCGGCGATGACGGGGCCGGCGCCCTGCCGGGGCTCGGGGGTCCCGGATGCCCCTCCGTGCCGGGCCAAGGGGCAGTCCCTCTGGATGTGCCCCATTGCCCGGCAGAGGTAGCACCGGGCCTCCCCCGTTGAATAATGCATCCGGTAGTGGGCCCCCTGGTAGGGGACCAAGAAGGACCCCTCGAGCGCCTCACCGTCACGTGCCGCCGGCGGCAGTTGTAACTGTACCTGCCGGCGGAACGAGAGGACATGACGGAGGGCGGGGTCTTTGCAGCCCAACGGGAGAGGGCTGACCACGGAGATCGGCCTCCCCAGGGTAGAGAGGGCAGGTAACAGGGCGGCATTAGGAAGGAAGGGAGGGACAGAAGTCAGGACCAGTCGGGCGCCCAGGTCTTCTAGCGGCTCCAGGGGGACGAACACGCCCCCCACCGCCAGGCCCTTCTCCACTGCCTCCTGGGCGGCGGCCTCCGATGCTAGGAAGAAGACGACCTTTCCGTACATCTTGGAGGCCGCCACAATGGCCGTGGGCCCCACCACCCTCGCCAACGCCCGCACGTAGGTTTCCACGTGGGGCGAGGTGGGTACCAGGAGGCAACGGACGCCGTGCTTCCTAGTCAAGGTGGGGAAGGGGCCCCGGCCACTATAGATGGCAGCAGAGGCGGTGGTTGATTGAGATGATGATGCAGCGGCAGGCGGGGGGGCCGCCGCTACCTGGGCATATGCCCTGGGGGCCGGGGGAGGGACACCTACAGAGCTGGTGGAGGGAACAGCGGGGAGGGATGCCGCGGCCGATGGCGGGGCCGTGGCAGTGGGGGCAGCCCCTGCCATGGAGGGTCTGGCTTTTTTAGCAGGGCCTTTACCCTTCTTTGTGCCCTGGCCCTTCCTGCCGGCTGGGGGGACTCCTCCAGAGTCGGAGGGAGTGAGGGACATGGCAGCAGCGGAGGTCACCTCGGTATCTGCCGCTGCCGGCGCTCCAACAGGGGCATTAGCAGGTGGCACGGCAGCGGCGGTTGAGGTAGAGGCTAGGGGGGACGATGGTGGGGTGGGTGGAGGAGGGGCAGCAGGGTCTGCCCGAGAGGTCCCACTCGCCTCGTCCCCTGCCATAATGAGGACGGGGGCAGAACAAACACCGGAGGGGGCAGGGAGAGGGGAAGCAGGTCGACCACTTCTCCCCGCTAGGCTGCAGGCAGGGGAGGAGGGCGCCAAAAAGGGGTGGGCTGGATGGGGGGGACTATCAAGGGCTAGGGGTCAGTCACTGACTCGGGGAGGGTTTCCGGCTCCTCTAGTCGCACCAAGGAAGGGGGAATATAACAGCATTGGGGGGTGCAGTGAGACAAGGTCAAACTAAAACGGGAAGGGGCACAAGCGCAAGGGAGGGGACATGGGCACACGAGGGGAGGGGCTAATCAGGGCAAGGGGACCGCAGGGGGAAGGGAGCAACCAGGCGGGAAATGGGGCAGAGGAACCACGGGGCTAGCTTCAGAGGCTGGGGCGGGTCAAACAAACAAAGGCTGCAGAGGGAAAGGGCGGGGCAGGCAAACAAACTGGAGCTAGCAAGGGGCTGGGGCAAGGGGGAGGGGCAAAAGGCAGCAAGGGGCAAATGGGTAGGCAGCAGGGGCAAAGCTGGGGGCTTGCTGCAGGGGGGAAGGGGTCAGTCCAAAAGGGAGGGGAACGTGCACCCACGTGCGCTTGTAACAAAAGGAAAGTCTTTGGAAGCTGGCTGCTGTATCAGGCCCAATGGTGGCAACAGGGCGTGGCAAGCCTAGGTGAGCAGCTGAAATCCCAGAGGCAGGAGCTCAAGGTAGATGGTAAGTAGCCAGTGGGGGTGGTGGAGGGGGCAACGATGATGGTGGTGGTGGGGATCGGGGGGGGGACACAGATGGACCAGGGGGCAGGCTCCACACCACACCCTCTGTGTCCCCACAAACAAAGTCTAGATCCCCACCACAAGAGCACAGTTCAAAAGTTACTCAGTCCAGGAGGGCCCCCTCCACGGTGGTCTGTAGAATTCCTACGCGCTCCCCCACTGGCAGATGGTCCTCTTCTTCTCCTCAGGGCTCCAGCAGCTCCCCAGCAGCAAACACAGCAGCTCCAGGCAGCAGTCCGGTGGCCAGCAGGAAGGACCCTTCTCAGGTGGAGGTGGTGGTGGCATCCCCAGCAGCAGGAGCAATGGCTGGGGTCTCTCCCTCCCCTCCTCTGGGGAGTGGGCCAGCAGGCCCCCCCCAAGGGGCTGTAGCTGGAGCAGCAGCAACCAAGGGTGTGGGTGGGTCTAGCAGCCAGCCAGCAAGCAGGTAGCAGAGAAAGAGGAGGAGCAGCCCCCTACCTCCCTCCCTCCAGGCCAGAGGGCTACAGGAGAGTGATCTATTAGTCCCAGGTCAGACAGGGTTTCTGTTCCCTGAGTGACCAGAGCAGGGGCTGCACTAGAGTAATCAGGAACCTGCTAGAACCAGTTAAGGCAGGCAGGCTAATTAGGACACCTGGAGCCAATTAAGAAGAAACTGCTAGAATCAATTAAGGCAGGCTAATCAGGGCACCTGGGCTTTAAAAAGGAGCTCACTTCAGTTTGTGGTGCGAGTGTGAGGAGCTGGGAGCAAGAGGCGCAAGGAGCTGAAGAAGGATCTCTTATACCGGGTTGCACCAGTGCAGGGGCAGAAGGTACAGCAGATCCTAGTATGTCAAAAACACCAGAACGCTGTATTAAGTCTTGCTCATAGTCATCTTTTGGGGTGCATTTGGGGGTAGAGAAGACCCTGGCACGAGTCCTACGACGGTTCTTCTGGCCCGGAGTACATGAAGAAGTGCGGAGGTACTGTGCCTCCTGCCCGGAGTGTCAGCTGCACAGTCCCCGTCCCCACTTGAGGGCACCTTTAGTACCCCTTCCCATCATAGAGGTCCCCTTCGAGCGAATAGCCATGGACCTAGTGGGACCCCTGGAGAAGACGGCTCGGGGCCACCAATATATACTTGTTGTTTTGGACTATGCTACTCGCTACCCAGAAGCCGTCCCCCTGTGGAACACGGCCTCTAAAACTATAGCCAAAGAGCTGGTGGGGATCTTTGCCCAAATGGGGCTACCGAAGGAGATATTAACCGACCAAGGAACCCCATTTATGTCGAAGCTAATGAAGGATCAGTGTACGCTGCTCCATATACATACCCTGAGAACTTCGGTCTACCATCCGCAGACTGATGGGTTGGTAGAAAGGTTTAACCGAACCCTCAAGGCTATGATAAGGAAGGTGGCAAGTCGGGACGGGAAGGATTGGGACACCCTACTACCCTACCTTATGTTCGCTATCCGGGAGGTACCACAGGCCTCAACTGGGTTTTCCCCCTTCGAGTTATTATACGGGCGTCACCCCCGTGGCATACTAGATATTGCCAAAGAGATCTGGGAAGAGGAACCCAATGAGGGGAGAAATATAATAGAGCATGTAATGCAGATGCGAGACCGGATAGCCCGGGTTACCCTATTGTACGGGAACATTTGGAGAAGGCACAGGAGGCCCAGCGAACCCATTACAATCGCCAGGCAAAAGTGCGACAGTTCCAACCAGGGGATCGGGTTATGGTGTTGGTACCCACGGCAGAAAGCAAGCTTCTGGCCCAATGGCAGGGGCCCTATGAGGTGGTTGAACCCGTGGGGGAAGTAACCTACAAGGTGCGGCAGCCAGGACGCAGAAAATAAGAACAGATTTATCACGTTAACCTTCTGAAACCCTGGCATGCACAAGAGGCATGCACAACGGTCCAAAAAGACCTAACCCAGGAAAACAAGCCTTCCAAACAGGTGAGAGTGTCTCCCGATTTAACACCAGACCAGAAGAATGAGGTGTCTGAGATGATCTTCCGGAACCAAGATGTGTTCTCGACAAAACCGGGTCGAACAACCAAGACATATCACCACATCGTCACGAACCCTGGGGCCAGAGTAACAATGAGGCCCTATCGGGTGCCAGCGGCAAAAAGGGAGGAAATAAAAGCAGAAGTAAAAAAAATGCTGGAGTTGGGGATCATCGAAGAATCCCACAGTCAGTGGTCCAGCCCAATCATGCTGGTGCCCAAACCTGGTGGCACCACAAGATTTTGCAACGACTTCCGGCGACTAAACGAAGTATCCTAGTTGGACGCATACCCCATACCTTGCATAGATGAGCTAGTGGACCGTCTGGGTAATGCCCGGTACTTCACTACCCTAGACTTGACAAAGGGGTACTGGCAGATTCCCCTTGCGGAAGACGCAAAGGAAAAGACTGCGTTCTCTACACCAGAGGGTCTTTTTCAATATACTGCCCTCCTTTTTGGACTACATGGGGCCCCAGCTACCTTCCAGCGCCTCATGGACAAGCTATTACGCCCGCATAACAGTTATGCTGCTGCCTACTTGGACGATGTGGTCATTCATACCCCAGACTGGGAAACCCACCTGGAGAAGGTGGAGGCAGTCCTCGACACCTTCAGGCAAGCTGGCCTTACAGCAAACCCTGCCAAGTGCGCTGTAGGGTTTACAGAGGCCAATATCTTGGCTACGTTGTGGGAAAAGGTCTGGTAAAACCCCAAGTGAACAAGTTAGAGGCCATCCAAAATTGGCCCCGACCAAGTCGCAAGAAACAAGTCCGGGCGTTCCTAGGTGTGGTGAGGTATTACCGACGATTTATCCCCCACTTTGCCACAAGGGCAAGCCCCCTGTCAGACCTAGTGAAAGCCCGTGAACCTGATCTGGTGAGATGGTCTGACGCAGCAGAGGAAGCATTCACAGACCTACGGACTGCCCTCTGCAATCCCGTACTGATAGCCCCTGATTTCACCAAGGAGTTTATCCTGCAGATGGATGCATCGGAAGTAGGGTTGGGGGCCGTTCTATCACAGATGGTCGGGGAGGAGGAACACCCAATTCTATACCTCAGTTGGAAACTCCTTCCAAGGGAACAAAAATATGCAGTGGTGGAGAGAGAATGCCTCGCTGTAAAATGGGCCATGGAAACATTGCGCTACTACCTGCTCGGGCGCAGATTTGTCCTCGTGACCGACCATGCCCCTCTTCAATGGATGCAGCGGAACAAGGAGAAGAACACAAGGGTGACCAGATGGTTCTTATCCCTCCAACCTTTCCAGTTCCATGTGCAACACAGAGCAGGGAGCCGTCATGGCAACGCTGATGGCTTGTCATGTGTGCACTGTCTGGCGTCCCAAGCTGCCCAACCCCTTGGCATTGAGCAGGGGGGAGGGATATGTGACAGACCCAGACCAGTGGGGTACAGGAGTCTGGTAGAGGGCAAATATACTGGTCACTGGATGAGTAGTTTTCTGTTCCCTGAGTGACCAGAGAAGGGGCTGCACTAGAGTAATCAGGAACCTGCTAGAACCAGTTAAGGCAGGCAGGCTAATTAGGACACCTGGAGCCAATTAAGAAGAAACTGCTAGAATCAATTAAGGCAGGCTAATCAGGGCACCTGGGCTTTAAAAAGGAGCTCACTTCAGTTTGTGGTGTGAGTGTGAGGAGCTGGGAGCAAGAGGCACAAGGAGCTGAGAGTGAGAGGGTGTGCTGCTGGAGGACTGAGGAGCACAAGCGTTATCAGACACCAGGAGGAAGGTCCTGTGGTGAGACTAAGGAAGGTGTTTGGAGGAGGCCATGGGGAAGTAGCCCAGGGAGTTATAGCTGTCATGCAGCTGTTACAGGAGGCACTATAGACAGCTGCAGTCCACAGGGCCCTGGGCTGGAACCCCGAGTAGAGGGCGGGCCCGCGTTCCCCCCAAACCTCCCAATTGACCTGGACTGTGGGTTCTTCCAGAGAGGAACGTCTCTGGGCTGTTCCCCAACCCACATGGTGAATCTCTGAGGCAAGAAAATCTGCCAATAAGCGCAGGACCCACCAAGATAGAGGAGGAACTTTGTCACACTGGTGTCAGGAGTGGGATCTTGGGGTGCACAGCGCGGTGGAAGAAGGAGGGTGATTTAAAAAAAACAAAAAAAACCCAGAAAAAAACAAAAAAAAGGGGAGGGTTTTTCCCCCCCACCACAATGGATGACGTAGTGCGGGCACTGATACATGCTATGGCGGCCCAGCAGGAGGCTACCCGTGTCCAGGCAGCCGCCCAACAGGAGGCAGTGCGGCTGCAGCAAGAGACTAATCGCCTGCTGATGGACCAGGCTGCTCCAGACCGAGCTATATTGCGGGAACTGGTAAACCAGGTAAAGTCCCTTACAGAGCTGAATCATGGCCATGATGGGACGCGGCTCATACGGGCCAGCCATTGGCTGCAGAAAATGACACGGGAGGATGATGTAGAGGCATACCTTCTGGCCTTTGAGAGGACAGCCCTACGGGAGGCCTGGCCTCGAGATCAGTGGTTTGGCATCCTTGCCCCATTCCTGTGTGGGGAGGCCCAGAAGGCCTACCATGATCTGCCTGAAGAGGCTGCGGCAGACTACCCCCAGCTGAAAGCAGAGATCCTGACCAGATCTGGGGTAACGACAGCAGTGCGGGCCCAGCAGTATCACGGTTGGAGGTACCAGGAAGACAAAACCCCGCGGTCCCAATTGTATGACCTCATCCATCTCGCACGAAAGTGGTTGCAAACAGAGTCCCGGAGTCCGGCAGAGATACTAGCGGTTCTGTTCATCGACCGATACATGAGGGGACTACCACCAGACCTTCGTGCCTGGGTAAGCCAGAATGAACCCTCCACTTATGACGAGGTTGTCGCCCTGGTAGAGAGGCGAAGGACAGCGAGGGAGCTGACCCGACCAGTTAAGGAAGAGGCACCCCTGGTTAAACTAGCAGCACCAAGCCCTAAAGTTCGGGTGACTGGGCCACCAGGAGGGCCCAGGTGGAAAAAGAGAGAGGCTGAAGGCCCATCAGAGGCCACAAAGAGTCGGAGCACTGAGGGAGAAGAGGATCGTGATGTTAGACTGCCCAAACCAAGAGACCGGGGAACGCCTAGGGCTCCATACAGATGTTATGCTTGCGGGGAGTGGGGACACATAGCTGCACAGTGTCCCAATGCTGAGGAGCCTATGCAGTGTAACCTGGGGAACTGGGCAGATCCATGCTCCCTAATCCACCTTGTGGGGGTCTCACTATACCAGACCAGTGAAACTAAATGGGGTAGGGACCACGGCACTGGTTGATTCGGGGAGTGCTATCACGCTTATCTCAGGGAAGCTCGTGAAGCGTAGTCAGCTGCTGCAGGCTAAACGTACCGGGATAACATGTGTCCATGGGACAGTTAGTTACTACCCCACCATCCCAGTAAAAATCAAGATCCAAGGGAACACTACTGAGGTAGCAGCAGGGGTAGTCCCTAAACTCCCATACCCGGTGCTCATAGGGAGGGACTTCCCAGGGTTTGGAAACTTACTCCCAGTAGGGGGATTGGAGAAAGATGGGGACCCTAAAATTGATGAGGCATCCACAGCAGACTGTCAACCCCCAATCTTCTCTGAAATATCCCCAGATTTGTTCTCCACTCCCAGACAGGGTAGAAAGACAAAAAGGGAAAGAAGGGCAGCTAAGGCCTTGGGAACCCGAATACTGACCCAAAGCCAGAGGGTCGCTCTTGTAGGTAGGCGGACCCGCGCAGCTGAAAAGGAGGCCACGCAGGAGGGAGAAGCACCTAAGTCTGACCCCCACCCTAATGCTTCTGAACCAGTAGAGGCAACAGAGACTGGGCCCATAGACCTTGGGCAGATTAGCCCTGGGAGAGGAAATTTTGGACAGGACCAGGCAGAAGACCCAAGGTATGACAACATTAGGAAGGAGGTGACTGAAATAGATGGGGTCCCCGTGGAAGGGAAAACCCAGGGCCATACCTGGGAGAGATCAGGATGATTTCCCTATAAACAGTAGCAGAAGGCTACAATGAAGGGCTGGAGTTCAGGAAATTGTGAAGAGGCTGTAGAACAGTCGTCTCCAACCTTTTTACACCCAAGATCACTTTTTGAATCCCAGGATCTACCCTTCCCCGAGGCCCTACCCCTTCCCCAAAACCCCGCCTCGCTCACTCCATCCCCTCCGCACTCCGTCGCTCGCTCTTCCCCACCCCCACTCACTGGAGTAGGAGGTTGGGGTTTGGGAGGGAGTGAGGGCTCTGGGTTGGAGCCGAGGGGTTTGCAGTCTGGGAGGGGGCTATGGGCTGAGCCTGGGGAAGGGGGTTGGGTTGCAGGAGAGGTGAAGGGTGCAAGTTCTGGGAGGGAGTTTGGGTGTGCGAGGGGGGTCCAGGCTGGGGCAGAGTGCTGGGGTGCAGGAGAGGGTATAGGGTGCTTCTCTGGGCTGTTCCCCAACCCACATGGTGAATCTCGGAGGCAAGAAAATCCGCCAATAAGCGCAGGACCCACCAAGATAGAGGAGGAACTTTGTCACAATTGTGACCGCCCCACATTTGGGCTTGCTCAAATTGGGGGATTTGCCTTTACACACTCGAAAGATAAGAGCCATTCTGGAAAATCCCCATCTAGTGTGGGTTCATATTAAGAAAGTCCAAAATTTCAAGGTATCCATATCCTAGGCTTTTGTCTGTGCCGCAACTCTAGCCAGGTGTTTACAAAGTGAAAAACTCAGCACTGCCCAGATCAGCCTGTTATCCTTCTCTTCTCTACTTAACTGTTAGAAAACTAACACCACAAGCAGTTTTCACACCAAAGGGAACTTTAACTACATGGTTCCATTTGTACCTATTAAATCCCCATGACAAAACAAACAAACAAACCAGAAAAAAACCCCCACACATCTCCCTTCAGTCTTCTGTTGTTGAGAAAACTAGGAGGATGTACTAGCAGCTCAGAGTGGTGGGGATGAAGGAGAGAAGTAATCTTATTCACCAACCCTGATTTGTAGTAAGGTCGATTGTTTAAAAAAAAGAGAATGCTGTACTGTACAGGGGCCACTGCTGATCCTTATGTATAACTTGTTACACAACAGTTGTTTTTCCTTAGGATAGGAGAGAGAAAAAAAATCGATGGCATAAATAATATACTTTTCTTTTCCTCCTGTGCCATATGTCCTCTACCACTGCCCAACACACACAAACTTTGCAATTCTCTCTTGAATTTTCACACAGACCTGACATGATAGATCATACCAAGAACCTTATACCATCCAGGAGCATCAATGGAAATTTGAGATGTATGCTGCCTTCAGTCCCCATATCTAAGGCTGGATCTGATGGATTGAATATATAATTTTAAAATAAATAAAACGTGTTTTCTCCCCTTAAATCATAATTCTATTATTTGTATCCATATTATAGCTAGTGTATAAGCAAAGCTACAGTAAAAGTTACTTGAATGTTTCCATTTTAAATGTCTTTCCAGTTTCTTACAACTTTGTCAAGCTGTTGCATTTTGGGCTGAAATTTCCTAGGTCTGGTCTCTGGTCACAGCAAATTAGTATTTATGGAAAGCTTAAGCAAAAAGACATTTGAGTACAAAGGCATCTACAAAACTACTCTGTTTGCATTTTATTTTTGGCAGCCTTTTATTGAACAGCTTTAATGCCTAATTGGAGAAGGCCTGAAAGTGATTAATAATTATTTATTACTGTAGTGCCTAAAGACACCAATCAACAACGAGGACCTCATTGTGCTAGGCGCTGTACACACAGCTAGTGGAAGAACAATAGCTACCCCAAACAGCTTGCCATTTAAGTAATGAATGGCAGCAGGTGAATCCAACAAACAGGAAGTTGAGCAGAAGGTAAGAGTGAAACAGTTATTAATAGTTTAGTAACCAGCAGTTACAGTATACTAGCTGCATGGCACATACACAGCCCCAGCTAGTAAAGGATTATTCAAGTAAGGAAAGGGTTGCAAGATTATGACCCATGAGCTTATATGGAGACAGGATGGTCCAGTGGTTAAGGCACCAGTCTGAGGGTTTGGGTGTTCCACCACAGATTGTGTGACGTTGGGCAAGTCACTTAGCCTCAGTTCTCCATCTGTAAAAATGGAGAGAATAGCACTGCCCTTCCTCACAGGGGTGTTGCACAGTGTGAGATGCTCAGAGACTATGGTGATGGGCACCATAAAAGTATCTAAAATAAATAGAAGCTCCAGGGCCCCAATCTTGTAATCCCCTTACTTACCCTATAGTCTCATGGACTATTCAATTGTGAGTGAGGATTATTCACCTGAGTAAGGGCTTGCAGGATTGAGACCCAAATGTTTAATATGAAAATCGGTATATTTCAGAAGTAATTCTTATCACAAAAATCAAGGTGTGTGTGTGTGTGTGTGTGTGTGTGTGTGTGTGTGTGTGTGTGTGTGTGAATAAAACAAAACCCCTTACTCCAAGGAAAGTATTAAACATTGGCACAACAGGGCCAGCTGGATTCTGAGCAACCCCTCATGGCAAGAGGTCACTCCAGTGCTGCTACCAATTTCTCCCCTTTTCCGGGAACTCCCTCATGGTGAGAGGTCACTCTGCAGTGCTTTCAGGGCCCCTTAATAACTCACAGTCCACAGATAGTTAAAACATCCCCCTCTTGGGGTCCCATATATTGGGTCCTTACATAGTGCCCCTTCAGGCCCCAACCCCAGTTCAGTCACTCTCTCCAGGGCCGGCCCTAGACCAAATGGCAGCCCAGGTGAGGAACATCTTTGGTGCCCCCCATATTTGTTAAACTTTTGAATACCTTATTTTTATTGTATATGTAGCCCATTTCATGACTTTGATGCACTATTTGCATTGCATGATTTAACCCTGTCATATAAGATGATATATTTGCATACTAGGATCTGTAAATCTGTATTTATTTATGCCATATGTAAGCAAATAAAAAAAAACAGTTTCCTCTAACTTATAGAAACTTTTTAATTTTAATAATAACTGGAATGTAATAACATCAAGAAATTGAACTGAGCACCAACATTGGGTGGACAAGTCTTAAAACACAAGTACACTGTCACAATCACACTAAAAAAGATTTACAATATTGCAGCTGGGCTCTCACTTCATTCTTATATCTCACTGACTGACTAGCTGGCAATGCCCTGCCCGACATACCTATGAGGGCATGGCTGACAACATTCTAGGAATTTCAAGGAAAATGTAGTTCTCAGAAAATCTGGAAGGTTCCAGAGATTCCATAAAGGTCCAGAACATTGTAGGAAGTTAGTGAAAAATGAATCCACATACGGAATACCTGAAATATTTTACTTCAGACATTCTATTTTCCCTTTTGTCACTAACAACAGAAACAGCATCCCGAGCCCAGCTCCCCACAAGCCCAGCACCCCAGGCGACCTGGGTTGCCTGCCCCTAATGGATAGGGAGTCCTGAGCCCTTTCTCCCAGACCTAAGTCTCAGTTCAAAGTCTCTCATGCTTCACTTGACCAGAGCTGAGCCTTCTTCCATCCTCTGGTTCTAGCTACCAGGCCCAAACCTTTCTCTCAGGCCTTGCCTACACTATGGGGGGAGAGCAATCTAAGTTACGCAACTTCAGGTATGTGAATAACGTAGCTAAAGTTGACAAACTTAGCTTAGTGTGGACCCCACAGTAAGTAAATCTATGTCGACGGGAGATGCTCTCCCTCGTGCTTCTCGTTCAGGTGGA
Source organism: Emys orbicularis (assembly GCF_028017835.1). Taxonomy (NCBI): domain Eukaryota; kingdom Metazoa; phylum Chordata; order Testudines; family Emydidae; genus Emys; species Emys orbicularis. Next base: position 191,801,107 of record NC_088685.1, read on the forward strand.
GTACAGGAGTTGACCGGAGAGCGATCTGTGGTTGATTTTGCGGGTCTTCACTAGACCCGCTAAATCAACCGCTGATGCATTTATCGCTGTGCGTCGATCCCCCGGTAAGTGTAGACAAGCCCTCAGTGTCTCTAGCAGGAGCCTTCTGCTCACTGCAGTTTCTCTCTGTCACAGCTCCTTTGGTCTCAGGGTCTTCCCTACGGGAGCCTTTCACACTCTCTACAGCAGTGGTCACCAACCAGTCAATCCTAGAGGATCTCCCAGTTGATCATGATGTCTGGCGGTGCCACTCCCAGAAGCGGCCAGCGCAGCCCCGGGGGTAGGGGGGCAGGGGTCTCCCGCCATGCGCTGCTCCTGCCTGCAAGCACCATCCCGTGGACGGGATGCTGTGGCCAATGGGAGCTGTGGGGGTGGTTCTTGCAGAGAGGGGCAGTGTGCGGAGCCATGTACCCCCTGCCCACCCCAGGGGCTGCAGGGGCATGTTGGCCCCTTCTGGGAGCGGTATGGGGCCAGGGTAGGCAGGGAGCCTGCCTTAGCAGCAGCCACGCTGCGCCACCGACCGGGAGCTGCCGGAGGTAAGTGCTGCCCAGCGGGAGGCCGCACCCAAACCCCCAGCCTTGAGCCCCCACCTGGAGCCAACACCCCAAATCCCCTCCTGCACCCCTAGCCCTGAGCCCTCTCCCAGAGCCAGCACCCTATACCCTCTCCTGCACCCCAGCACTCTGCCCCAGCCTGGACCCCCCTCGCACACCCAAACTCCCTCCCAGAACTTGCACCCTTCACCTCTCCTGCAACCCAACCCCCTTCCCCAGGCTCAGCCCATAGCCCCCTCCCAGACTGCAAACCCCTCGGCTCCAACCCAGAGCCCTCACTCCCTCCCAAACCCCAACCTCCTACTCCAGTGAGTGGGGGTGGGGAAGAGCGAGCGACGGAGTGCGGAGGGGATGGAGTGAGCGAGGCGGGGTTTTGGGGAAGGGGTAGGGCCTCGGGGAAGGGTAGATCCTGGGATTCAAAAAGTGATCTTGGGTGTAAAAAGGTTGGAGACCACTGTTCTACAGCCTCTTCACAATTTCCTGAACTCCAGCCCTTCATTGTAGCCTTCTGCTACTGTTTATAGGGAAATCATCCTGATCTCTCCCAGGTATGGCTCATTCTGTAGTCAGGGTTGGCTGGCACGAGCCCTTAACGGGTGAGTTACCCTGTTATAATGTGAAATATCTGAGAAGGATCTTGAAAGTGTAGTTTTAATATTGCCATGAGAAAAAAATTATATAGCTTTTCCCACTCTCATTCTCATCTTGTTACACATGCCTGGGGGATAACATTCTTTTCTTATTAAAATGTTTAAGATTAGTTCTTGCTTGATAATTTCTTGTTTCTATTAGTAGAGATAGGTCTGCGTTAAACTGTTTTAAATTTGTCATTATTAAGCTTTCTCTAAAAAACATGTTTTACAGCGATCATAATTTTCCTTATGCTCCAGTTAGTATTATACACCAGTGTGATCCATCCTAATGACAAAGATATGGAGAGCTGTATGGAAGACTATAATGATTCTCCTAAGCAGTACACTTCAGACCCGTGTTCTTCGTAGGTCTCAACACAAGGTGTATGAAATGCTAGTCCTGGTGAGTGTCATAAATGTCAGGTCCAGGTAGGAGATCATTCCATGTGTGGACTAGTCCATTTTTGGACTAGACACAAAACAGACATTTTTCAGACACCTCTTTTTGTTTTATTGAAAAATATGATAGGAATTATAAAACTCTAACCCAAATTAACCCTTCAGCTAATACACTGCTAATTTTTGAGAATAAGTAAAATAATTATTTATTGTTGCCTTTCTCAGACATTGTTCTTTTTTTTAATTACATCAAAATGGAAAAAATAAAGTTTATTTGAGGATGAAAAAATAACACTCTTGATGACCTTTTGCTATATTTCCACTAGAACTGGGCAGATTTTTTTTCAAAAGACTTTTTCAATGGAAAATGGTTTTTCAACTAAATGGAAATTTCCTTGAAAAAAATTCCATTTTCATTAAACATTTTTTGGATATTCATGAAAACAACAAAAATTAAAATATGTTTAGTGTGGGATTTTCTTTAAAAAAAAACCACAAAAAACTAAAAACAAAAAAAATTTGAAGGCAAATTTTGATTAAAACAAACATTGCTTTCATCTAAATGTTCCCCTCTGTAAAAAGTTATTTCCTGAACAGCCTAACTTTACACTTTTTAAACTCCTTTCAGTGTGACCAATCTGAGAGAGTTCAAAATGCTGCTCAGAGTTACAGGATATATGCCCACCCTGACTGCACCTCACTAAACATTTGGAGCTTGATTGTGCCTTGTGTTGGGGGCAATATGTAGCTGTGCTGCGTCCCTGGGAGCACTGGGAGTCAGTCTGCCTGAGGAGATAAATTCCCTCATGCTGTCAACCATGGGTCAGGGGGAACCACAGCCCCACCCCTCCCAATACTCTCTGTGGCACTGTAGTTCTGTCTGCCTCCTATGCTGTCCCGCAACGACTGTGCCCCTGTGTCAGAGGCAGGCAGAATCAGGATCTCTTCACTGAATTTTTTTCCATTAAGATTAGAAATCGCATAGCTCAGCAGCAGCACACTAGCAGATCTAGATTTTGCTGACACCATAACTCTTCTAAGTGACAGATCAATCAAGATGGTCCCGCATCACAGAAAAGATGGGGTTAATAATCTGTTATGAAAAAACAAATCTAACTGAGAACCCCAGCAACTCCCAACTCAAGCATTACGTTAAGATGGCAAGGAATACAAAAAGTAAATCAATTCACATTGGGCAGTAAGGTGCAAGCAAATGAGGATGTCCAGAAGGAAATAAAGTCATGAATTAGCAAGGTTGCAGCTGTGTTCACCAGCTTACACAAAATGTGGTCACTGAAAATCTACAACTTAAAGACCAAACTGAATCTTCAACTCAAATGTTATTTCCATCTTGACATTTGCATGTGAAAGCTGGAAATCCACCAAAGGTCTGCCCAGACATTTAAATGCTTTGAAAGGAAATACCTCAGGAAAAAAAGCAAGTATTAAATAGAATTAATTTATAATAAAAGCCAAGATTCTTCAGAGTTCAACAACTCCTTATCTCCAAAAATATCCAGAAAAGAAGATGGAAATATCTGGGATGTGGTAAAGATGAAGCCAGAGTGCCTGCCATGGGGTAAGCATGCCACTGGGCAGCTGGAGGAACATGTAAAAGGAGCTGGCCGAAAGAATCCTTGTTACAAACACTATTTAGAGATGGAAAACTTATGGGACTTAACAACACAGAGGACACATGAACAGTGGCCTAGGATAGACAGGGAGGGTGGAATCTTGTTTGTGCCCTGAGTGACATCTGATGGCATGGGAAGGATTCAGATTCAGAAGATTAGAAACAGAAAAGAGAAAGGGCTTCAGATAAAGCTGTTCTTGTGACAACTTTAATATATTACCAAGAGCAGAAAATAATTCTAGGCTAGTGTGCTCTTGTGGCAGTGACTGGCTCCCTTTTATAGACAGACTAGGCAGTTGCCTGGGGCAGCAAAATGCTTAGCGACTTCACAGTGACAATGATTGCAGGACTCTGAGGGGTGTATGCTATCCAGCAGTAAATGTCTTATGCCAGAGCCAGTCTTGCTTGTGACAGTTTGAGACTGTAACCACATGATCCACCATTATTTGCAAAGAGAAGAGAGAGGGTCTCAAGTACTTTCAGTGTGCCTTCAAGAGCAGTGGGCAGAACCCCCCTTTTATAGTCCTAAGCAGTATTGAATCACAGAATTAGAGGAGCTAAAGGCCTCTTAGCATTTCTCTCCCTGCCTACGCAGGATTGTTCTGGAGGGACTTGATGACGTAGTACAGCGAATCCAGTAGATTATCCACCAAACAGGTTCAGTTCATCCACTTCTGCCAATGGTAAAATTGAGATACATCAGATTACCTTACTCGGTGAGGAACATTGATGGACTATAAGGCTACACTTTCAAGTCATCCACAAAAAAGATTAGTCCTAGTACAGGGTATTTACTTTTTTAGGCAAACTGGAAAATGTTTGGCCCTCACAACTCTACAATCACTCTCACAGTGTTGGGCACTTGGAATCTGAAATCCCAGCTAGCAATATATTGCAGGTGTACATAACTTCCCACAAAATGGTGTTGTAGCCAATTACTCCAGATCTGAATTTGGCCCATAAAGGTAAATTCTCTCTGTAAATGAAGGGTCAGGACAAAGTGTATGAAATGCAGCTTTTTGTTGCTGGCAATCTCAAACAAACAATTTCATTTGCTCCATTAGAGAAAACAGGAGTACTAACAGGTAGGATGGTTTTGTGCAGTTATATTTCAATTTAAAATAGTTTATATAAATGTGTTTTGAACATTGGTTTCAAATCTCACCCTCCCATCAAATTGTTCATTAGGCTTCAAGGTTGCAAAATCTGAGTATCTTGGTATAGTTTGTAATGCACTGTAGAGAACAGTTCTGCTTGGCCAGGGGTCTAAGTAGGGTAACAAGAATAGAAGCAGCAGCAGCAACAAACAATAGTAATTAATCTTTAGCACTTACACAGTCTTGTTTATGGAAATCAGCTGTAAAATTTTTAATGGAGAGAGTAATTAACCATTGGAACAATTTACCAAAGGTCCTGCTGGAGTCTACATCCCTGATGATTTTAAAATCAAGACTGGATGTTTTTCTACAAAATGTGCTCTAGGACAGTGGCTCTCAATCTTTCCAGACTTCGGTACCTCTTTCAGGAGTCTGATTTGTCTTATGTACCTCAAGTTTCACCTCACTTAAAAACTACTTGTTTACAAAATCAGATATAAAAATACAAAAGTGTCTCAGCACACTATTATTGAAAAAAGTGCTTACTTTCTCATTTTTACCCTATAATTATAAAATAAATCAATTGGAATATAAATATTGTACTTACATTTCAGTGTATAGTTTATAGAGCAGTATAAACAAGCCATTGTCTGTATGAAATTTTAGTTTGTACTGACTTTGCTAGTCATTTTTTTCTGTAATCTGGTGTAAGACTAGGCAAATATCTAGCTGAGTACATGTACCCCTGGTTGAGAACCACTGCTCTAGGAATTATTCTGGGGAAGTTCTAGATCAGTGGTGGGCAAACTTTTTGGCCCATAGAAAGCTTAGAAAATTGGAGTTGGGGTGCATGAAGGGTGCAGGTTTTGGCTGGGGGTGCGGGCTCTGGGGTGGGACTGGGGATGAGAGGTTTGGGGTGCAGAAGGGTGCTCCGGGCTGCAGGGCCGGCTCCAGGGTTTTGGCCGCCCCAAGCAGCCAAACACCCCCCCCCCAAAAAAGCCGCGATCGCGATCTAAAAAAAGCCGCGATCGCGATCTAAAAAAAGCCGCGATCGCGATCTGCGGCGGCAATTCGGCGGGAGGTCCTTCACTCCCAGGCGGCGTGAGGGACCGTCCGCCGAATTGCCGCCGAATACCTGGACCTGCCGCCCCTCTCCGGAGCGGCCGCCCCAAGCACCTGCTTGAGAAGCTGGTGCCTGGAGCTGGCCCTGCCGGGCTGGGATCGAGGGGTTTGGAGAGCAGGAGGGGGATCAGGGCTGGGGCAGAGGGTTGGGGCATGGGGAGAGGCTCATGGGTGCAGGCTCCGAGCAGCACTTACCTCAAGCGGCTCCCAGAAGCAGTGGTATGTCCCTTCTCCAGCTCCTACGCGGAGGCATGGCCAGGCAACTCTGCGCACTGTCCCATCTGCAGGCACAGCCCCTGCAGCTCCCATTGGAGCGCCGGAGGTGGCCATTGGACCACGTAGGAGCCAGAGCTGGGCCATGACGTGGCTTTCGGGAGCTGCGTGGAGCGGCCCCCGACCCTGCGCCCTGGCTGGAGCGCCGGAGCGGGGCCGAGCCGCGTGGTGCTCTGGAGTGGGGCCAAGCTGCGTAGTATGGCCCCAACCCTGCATCCCAGCCAGAGCAGGGCCGAGCTGCGTGTTGCGGTCCCAGACCAGTGCCCCCGCCGGAGCGCCAGAGCAGGGCCGAACGGCATGATGCGGGCCCTGACCCCAATCCCCAGTGGGAGCTTGCAGACCAGCTTAAAACGTCTCATGGGCCGGATACGGCCTGCGGGCCGTAGTTTGCACACCCCTGTTCTGGATGTTCTAGATCAGAAGTTCTAGACCAGATGATCACAATGGTCCTTTACCGGCTTAGAATCTATGGATCATTCCTTGAACACCAATGACTCCTTCCCACCTCTTTGTGGGGCGGATATCTTTTGCCCAGGGTTGGGATGAGGAGATGAGGCACCGAGTGGGGAGGGATAGCTCAGTGGTTTGAGCATTGTCCTGCTAAACCCAGGGTTGTGAGTTCAATCCTTGAGGGGGGCCCTTTAGGGAACTGGGGTAAAAATCTGTCTGGGGATTAGTCCTGCTTTGAGCAGGGGGTTGGACTAGATGACCTCCTGAGGTCCCTTCCAACCCTGATATTCTATGATTCTCTGAGGTTAAGTGAAGTTGGTCAGTCACCGATTCTACTACTTGCTCCCCTATCTCTCCCGACTATAGCTAGTGCCCAGGCTGGTAGCAGCTCCCAAATGAGGAATACTACCCCTCCGTCCGTCCCCCTACCTTGCCATTGTACAGGCAGGGGCAGGGCATTCAAGAGGGCTGAGGGGAGAGCAGAGCTGGCCGAGGAGCCCGCTGTGTGAAGCCAGTTGCACAGGCAGCGGAGTCAGTGGCATGCGGCAGGTGGCGCCTGAGAGCCACGCTGGACTGCGACTGGCGACTCCCTCCCAGTGGGCTCGCACATGGCACGCGCCTCTGTGAAAAGCCGCGCGCCGCTCCGGGTCAGCTCACTTGTGCCGGGAGAGCCTCAGCGGGAGGAGCGGCCCGTGAGTCTCCGGCTGCTGCTGCTGGCGCTCCAAAGCTCCGCCGCCTCCCCCTCCCAGCCCCGAGTCCGATGCAGCCTCAGTGCCGCCCAGCGGGTACGCGCCGAGGAGGCATGCCAAGGAGCGGGGCGGCGGCAGCGGCACTGCCCTCTGCCTGCACCCCTCACCCTTACTGCTGCGCGGGCAGAGGGGGCGAGAAACCAGGCACCAGAAGCTGCGTCTGCTTTTAAGAGGCGTTTCCCCCTCTTCCCCGCGGGATCCTGCTCCCCAGCCTCCCGCCCTCCCCGTCCCATCCACTATGATGCTTCAGCTTGGGACTTTGCACCCCTGTTCCTGTGCATGGCTCCATTGCGTGCCGGAGGAGAACTCGGTACCGTCAGAGCCCTAATTAGGAAGGATGACTTCGGGGGATGAGCACAGCCTCAGGAGCGGCGAGGAGGAGAGCCAGCTGCAGCTGACTTGCTGAGGAGGGTGTGATCCCCAGGCTGGCTGTGGGGGTCCCCCAGACTTCAGCCCACCTCCCCCGCTCTGTCAGGATCTGCGGTCCGGGTCCGGAAGATCCCCGCCTTGTATCAGCGCAGCAGCAGCAGCACATCGTGGCCAACTTGCTGGGAGAGAGCAGCCCCTGGACTGGGTTTCGGGGCTCCTCCCTCTCTGTGAGGCGCTGCTGTCCGGGCTGAGGAGCCCCTCCTCCCACTGCCTGAACCCAGCGGCAGCAGAGCCAGGGGCTGACTTGCTGGGGAGCGGGCAGAGCCCGGGCTGGCTTTGGGGTCCCCTCGTCTGCTGCCGGGGCGGCCGCGGGCAGGGAGGTTGGACTTGGGCTGCCACCATGTCTAAGGCGGCGGACAGCGGCGGGGCGGCCCCAGCCGAGGACCTGTCCAAGGTGTCCGACGAGGAGCTGCTGAAGTGGAGCAAGGAGGAGCTGATCCGCAGCCTGCGCAGGGCCGAGGCGGAGAAGATGAGCGCGATGCTGGACCACAGCAACCTCATCCGGGAGGTGAACCGCCGCCTGCAGCTCCACCTCGGCGAGATCCGCGGCCTCAAGGTGAGGGGCGGGGGCAGAGGGGGCCGCTGCCGCCTGGCACTGGGCAGGGCCCCTGCGCCTAGCCCGCTTCAGGTGCGCTGCTGGAAGGGTTTGGCTGCGGGGCTGAGCCCGCTGCCCCTGTGGTCTGTTGGGCTGTTCTGTGCTTGGAGCAAATAAAATTTGGCAAGAGTCTCCTGGTGGTATTTTGCGGGAAGGTTTGGAGAAGAGAAGCACAGATTCCCCATGAGGTTAGGGGGATGGGGAATGATGAATGTGTCTCTCTCCCCCACATCCCTGGACTGGCAGAGGGCCTTCCGTGGGTTCAGGGATCTGCCCTTTCAAACAGAGGGGGGATTTCCTATCTGCATGTGCATCATCCAGGGACAATTCCCCTACCTACCCAAATGTTTTTACTCAGTCATTATATAGGTAAATTCTCACGGAGGGTTGATAGGTGTTTGGACAGAGTAAAACCTGAATAAGGATGCCTGGATTCAGCCCACAATGAATAGGAGTTGCTTCTTTAAAAAAATCACTCAACTTTTATCTCCTCCCTAGAGTGTGCAGGAAACAGAAATGGCAAACTGTGTGCAGGGTGTAGAACGAGTATATGGTGCAATGTACATCAAAAACTTTTTTTGTGGTGATGGGTACCTTTGATTCTTTGAATTCTTGCCCTCAAAACGTATAGATTTCAGAAGATTTAAATGTTCTCATTTCAAGTGAAAGGATAAAATATACGATGCTGGATAGATTAAAAGATTGTTTTTAAGATTGTCTGACTGTCGTGTTAATTCTATTGCTGTCTTAAGATTGTTTCTTACTTTATCAAAAAAGCTTCTCACCAGGCTTCTGGGAAGCCTTGATGATTTTCAGTGTGCAGCACATAGTATTTATGCTTTCCAATCCTGGGACAGATTGTTGGAAACCTCTCTGATTTTGGGTTCACCAATACCATGCTTTGATTTCTTTAGTGAGAGCATGTCCTCTGATTAAACACTAATATTTTTCTGATTCCCTCCTTTAATTTTTTTTAAAAGCCAATTGCAGTTGAAACTCTTCTGAAGCAAGATGTTTTAACAAAATCTATGAGTTGGGCATATCTTCAGAGAGTTTCCACTTTTTGACGTGCTGTTTCTGTTTTAAGACCTGATCCAACCATTCTAAATGGAATATTTCCATTGACTTCAATGGGAGGCAGATCAGGCCTGTAATTATTTATTCCTAAATGTTTTAATGTTTTCTGGGTGAGAGGCATAATCACTCATGGATGCTCACCCTGCCTTTGAGAACTGCGGCTGTGTCATAGCTACAGCTATGATGTAACATGCCAAAGCTGTTATATGGAACAAAAATTTACTCCAGTTGGGATTTATATAGTTTATATAGCTCACAAACACTTTCCATCCTGTTGCTCTGAGGGATGAAATTCTTAGGGAGTTCATTAACTGAATTGAAACTGAGGGGTTATGAGGGGGTCATGAGAAGAGACACATAGGGAGAGGTATGGACTTATGAAATATTATCTGGGGAAGTTCTTGTCTGACAAAGTAGAGCAGATGCATACAGTTAGCCCATATTATGTACTTTGGTTAAGAAAAACCTCTTCTAATGCGCTAGAAATGGGTGATTGATAATGGTGTAGAATAAAACAGAAAATCAGTGAGAGAGAGAAGACTTCATTCCCCTCCTCATATGTCCTGCTCTGCAAAGCATGACTAGACCTGTTTCCACTTTGGCGGTAAATGACATCTGTTTGCACTTCAGGAGGTGCTGGGGTCCCATCTGATGATACAATTATCTTAGTTAAAATAAAGCTAAGGTTCTAAATTACAAAAGCAATGCAAGGAAATGCAGAGTTTACGCTGTTACTCTCTCTGCTGCTCTCTCCCTTGGTATTGCAGGGGTGTGGTTAGAGTGTATGGGCTTATATACCAGGTAAGTTTAATTAAGAAACCACATTGGAATGTGATAGGGAATGAGTGATAAGTTACTATCTTAACTCTGACTTCCTAAGCGATACTTTTATTTCCCCTTTTTTCTTCATATTTTTGAACTGGGACTTGAAAATGAATTTTCTTCTAATAATTCATAGGCCTGCTTTGTAATGTTTTAAGTATCCATTGTAGATGTTATTCATTACAGAAGCCTTATTCTCTCTTTAAAAGCTTGAGCTTAGTTTCAGAAGGCTACATGGTTGTGATTTTCTAAGGTGTTTAAGGGAGTTAGGTGCCTACTCTCCACTGAATTTCAATGGGATTTGGGCACCTAGCTTCTACATCTTCCTTTGAAAATCTGAGCTTGTATAAACATTGTTGAATAAACATCCTTCTTTGCTACTAGGAAACAAAAAGAAAAAGGATTTTCCCTAATGCTAAAACATCATATGTGTAATTCATCTCTGTATTTCAAATAATACAGAAGAAAGGAAGAAAAGGGAAGTATAGGAAATGTATTTAAAGTGTGAGCATTTACAAAATAAATATGTGTCACAAATACACAGAATGTTACAAAAGCATTAAAAGGTGGAAAAGAATACCCTGAGTTGCAAATGATGAATATAATCACAGGCCAGATTATTAAAACTAGGAACAACCATAACAAATGCTTTTGCATCATGTCCTGCTATAGCAATATGGCCGTTATGTTCTTATGTTTTTGAATCTTTTTATTTTAGAGCATGAATGTTTAGTAGTTAGAGAAGGGCATGGGGTATGTATTTCTTAGTCTTCTTTGAACTGAGACTATTAAGAGTTATTTATAGGAAATGATTTCATTTCAGAATGGCTGAACCAGTCTGGACTAAATCAAACCTGATCAGATTCTTTTGTCCAAAATTGGAATCAAACCAAATGAAACCCCAAACTCTTTTGCGCTCTGAAAAGTATGGTTTTATATATATAAACCTTCCTTCAATCATCTATCGATCTATCTAGATATCTAGATATAGATTAGATATAATAAAATCAAAGTATAATCATATATATAATCATTAGTGCCTCTACACTTCCTGTTATTCAGCAATAATACAAAAGAGGACATTTCATGATAGTGGAAATCTTCTGAGAGAAGCTATGATAAATATATTTTTTCTATCCTGTTTGATATTAAAAGGTTATAGATGAGTTTTGGTTAAAAAATTGAACTTTTCACACCACATCTGAAATTAACGTCTGAACCTTTGAGATTCATTCAGTGAGATGTTTAGTTTTGTGCTGCCTAATGTCTTTGTTTTACAGAAACATCATGCAGTCATATTAGGCCAATCGTACTTGCAAAATTGATTGACGTATGCTGATTGGAGCAGGATGGGGAAGTTAGATGACATGTCTATAACAGCTCTGCTAATCGGCTTATGTAATGTTAACATTAGAATGAATGTTAATTTTTAGACATGTCTCTCTAATTATTTTCTTTCTTTTAAAGGATATCAATCAGAAGTTGCAAGAAGATAACCAAGAACTGAGAGACCTTTGCTGTTTTCTGGATGATGATAGGCAGAAAGGCAAGAAGGTATCACGAGAGTGGCAGAGATTGGGCAGGTACAGTGCTGGGGTTATGCACAAAGAGGTTGCCTTATATTTACAGAAACTGAAAGACTTGGAAGTGAGACAAGAAGAAGTGGCTAAAGAAAACATGGAACTGAAAGAACTATGTGTTTTGCTGGATGAAGAGAAAAGTGGTGGAGCAGGGAGCAGGAGTTCCATTGACAGCCAAATCAGCCTCTGCCAGCTAAATGCAACAAGTACTTACATACGAGATGTTGGTGATGGGAGCAGCACCTCTAGCACTGGAAGTACGGACAGTCCAGACCATCATAAACACCATCCAAATACTAGTCCTGAACATCTCCAAAAAAGTAGGGGTGAGGGAAGCCCAGAGCATCAAAAACATAGGAGTGTTAGCCCAGAACATCTCCAAAAACCTAAGAGTTCTGGAAGTCCCGACCACCAGAAGCATCTAAAAGGACCAAGTCCAGAACATCATAAAAATGTTGGCAAAGGTAGTCCTGAACAGCAAAAGCACACCAGTAGTAGTCCAGAAACTCTTCCAAAGCACATTTTAAGTAGTAGCCCTGAACATTTTCAAAAACATAGGCCTAGTAGTAGCCCAGAGCATCAAAAGCACAGCAGTGGCAGCCCCGAGCATCTTCAAAAACACACATTGAGTGGAAGCACAGAACATCTCCAGAAAGTGAGGGGGACAAGCCCTGAGCATCTCAAACAACATTATGGGGGGAGTCCAGAGCATCTCAAACATCTCAGTGGAGGCAGCAGAGAAGGTACCCTAAGAAGACAAGTAGCAGATGATATGTTACCTCATCACAGGAGTGTATACAATGGAATGAATGGTGGGTCAATATATTTACTGAAACCACATTTACAAAGACTACTGAAGTCGATGTAAGATTATACCAGCCACTTTTGAAAAGAACAATTACATGTAATGATAAAGCCAATAAGAGCTAGATATTATTATTATTATTTCATTATGAAGTGAGGCAGGCATAATGTAGCCATTCAGACATCCATCGGCCATTAGACTTAATAGATAAGTAAGGGATAATGCAACCATGTCACTTAAGTGTGTAAATGTCATGTCTGTGACAGATTAACAATTCTAGGCCCTGATCCTACAATGATAGTTATATAGACAGACCCTTATACCTATGTGGAATTACATTGAAGTCAGCTATTAGATAATAACAACTTCTGGTTAGGTCTGATGCTGACTGGATGTGAGCCACCTATTTAAAGTTGAAAGCTTCCCCATCTCAGTGCCAGTTTCCTGCGCCACCCGTCTTCTAGTTAAAAGATGAATCAGATAGCTTCCTGAAGGCCGTTACTTGGCCATAGGCCCCTACAGTGTCCCAAACCCTATAGTTGGTATATATCTATTAATGAATTGAAAATAAAATGAACAGGATTAGAGAGAATTTTAAGTATTTTTTTCCTGCTCTTTAGTGTTCCAATTCCGGAAGCACATGCTTAAGTATCTTTCTGAATTGAGCCCTTGGTATTTTGGCAGGAAAAAAACACTATGGAAGCATCCTATAGAAATTAATAGACTACAATACCTTTTAAAATCAACCTATAGAACTCAATAAAATAGTCTATCTCTGTTGTAGAATATTTATAGAATGGATGAAAAACCCACCTATAAATTCTATAGATCTTTCCAGTAATTTCCATAGAATCTGCTTGATTTAATTCCTTTTACATTCTATATGATGTTTTCATAAGGGAGGGCCTGAGTCTTAGTTATGCAGTTATAAAACTCATTCCTCACCTCTTCTTACTCTGATTTGGAGTAGGGCATCCTACAACTCTGCCGACAATGGAAATTTTGCCTGAGTAAGGGGCTGAGGATAGGGTTTATAGGCCCCAGCTCTGAAAGGCCAGAGCCCTGCACCTGCATGGAGCCCATTGACTAAAATGGAACTCTGCACTGGCATAAAGGTCTTCCTGTGTGGATCTGCTTATAGGATCAAGGCCATAATGAATTACATGCCTGGGTTGCAATCCTCATCAGCTTGTGACAGTGCTCCCTCAAGTCAATCCATTTATAAATAATGCATGCCTTACAAGAGGGTTTCGTTTATGAGATGACCTACTCCTCAGGCCTGTGGACTGGCTTATTCCTAGTGAAGTGTGGATTCACAACACCACCAAACCCTGAAGGATGGTTAAAATATGGAGATTTCCAATTAATTTTTAAAACAATTAATTAAAGTAAATATTTGAAAAATGAGAATTTAGATTTAAAGATATAGACATTTAAAAAACTTCTTATGCTTTATTAAAGTATATTTCCTTTTTCATTCAGTTTATTTCATTTAAAATGAATGAAAAACATTGAACCTCATAATATTTTAATGTAGTGATACATTTTCAAAGGACCTCCTTATTTGCAACCACGTTATTCATGAATCTATCCACTTTGATACCTTAAATCATTTCTTAGCACACCCAAATATATATTTGCATGCTTGCAGACATAGATGCAGGTTTTCTGTGTGCAAATGGCCATGCTAACTAATATTCTAAATACAAATAATCAGATCCCTTGAAAATTTGGCCATGTTATTTCTAATGAAACTAGAGAAGTTGCAGGTTTAAACCTGAAGTGATTGGCATCTCTTGAGTAAAGTATTCCAGCTTTCCACAATTTGGACTGAAGTCATAATGAGCTGAAGGGAGGAGCCAGTAATTTGGGAGTCTCTCTGTTCACTATTGAGCTGGATCAGACTTTACGTCCAAATGCTCCTTGAATCCTGCCCATTATCTAATCACGTTAGTGGAGGCCTTTGGGTGCTCAAGGGCCTTCACTGTACTTTTCCTTTGTTTTTGTATAATATGACTTAAGCGTGAGTTAAGTAAGGTAATTGTGAGGTTCACGTTTGAAGTTAGAGTCTGACCCTGGGGCCATTGAAATCAATGTCAAAGCTCCTAATGACTTCAGTAGTGCAGGATTAAACCCTCTATAAGTTAAAATTTAGGTAACTTTTCTGCTTCCGAACTATACTGTAACTGTTTTGTCAATTACTCTAAAAAAATTGCAAGATAGACATTGGTAATAAAGAACTACATTTTCATAAGTGGCCTGTAAATCTGTGTTTGCATAATTCTATGCATACTGGTACATGTGCAAAAAGCCTGCACATTTGAGTGCAGATTAGAGAATTGTGAATTAGATTACCCAGTATTTGAGTGCAAACTCAGGTTTTACATGTGCAAAGATGATGCAATTTACAAGCATGAATGTAGAGGGCCCTTGTGAAAACTTGCCCCAAAACATAGTGGAATAGAATAAAAATAATGCTATAATCACTGCATTAAAAAAAATCAAACTTGTTATAGGTACTTGGGATCCTGTGTGGGTTAGATAAAAATCTAGATAAATTTCCATCTCAGTACAAGACAGCATGTGTTTGATCAAATATCAATGTATAGTGTTCATTTTATGAGGTACTGGCAATCTCATTGCGATATTATTTGTGACTATCATTTGTTTGACCAATAGGAATAAAATGTTCATGTTAGGGTATGATGAATAGAAAGGTTTAAAATCAATGGAAAGATACCCATTGACTGCAGTAGGCTTTGGATCGGGCTGTAATTCTGCCTGATGCCAAACCATCCTGTGAGGTGCA
This sequence comes from Emys orbicularis, assembly GCF_028017835.1. Classification (NCBI taxonomy): domain Eukaryota; kingdom Metazoa; phylum Chordata; order Testudines; family Emydidae; genus Emys; species Emys orbicularis. Next base: position 191,816,172 of record NC_088685.1, read on the forward strand.
ATGGTCTCTCAGTTCTTACTGACTTCAGCGGGAGGTGAGGTTAGTTAGTGCTTTGCAAGATTGAGCCCTATGTAGGGCTAAAAATTGTGTGTGTGTGTGAGAGAGAGAGAGAGAGAGTAAAATTTGGTATGCATATTACTCTAACATTAACATTTTGTGGAATTTTTCTGCAGTGGGGACATGAACATCATTATTTCTGTAAAAACACAAAAGAGAAAAATCCTAACATACACACAAATGTTTGTTCCTTATTACAGTTGCGTTGCTTGCTTTGGATGTTGTTAATCTTTCACATTTATACTACAAACTTTGTCTAAGATTTCTAATTTGGCAGTTTCAAATAACATGGGCCTGAAGCAACATAGCAGATTATGGTCATGTCACTCTTATGTGACAGTTACCAGCCTGAACACAAAATGAGTTGTTTTTTTGTGGATATAAATCCATTTCCAATTTATAAATTGTGAAAAAATAGAAAATGCTTAGAATTAGAGGTGCTCCTTTTTTTGCTGAACATTATTTTGAAAAAATCGTATTATGCAGACTTGAAATGGACTAATTGCTCTTGGTATTTGGAAAGCACTTTTGTAAACAATCAACACATTTCTAGTAAAATGAAAGCTCCTATAGGTACTTTTCTTGCTGTCCAAAATTCTGCTGTCATTAATACTTGCATCACCTCTGATAGAGCAGTATAGTTAGCAGCACAGTTATGATGGCAGAATTTTGCCCTACTATATGTGTTATAATAAATACAAAAGGTATAAAAATAGCTTAAGAGTTTGATTGAAACCGACAAACACTGTGGAGTTAAGGCTGTTTTAGTAGGCTATTATAGGGGTAGCTGAATTGTATCATATTAAGTAAATATGCTGCAGTGTGTGGAATGGTATGTGTTGTAATACTTAAGGCCTAGTTTTCTCTCAGATGCATGCTTAGGGCTCCCACTGAAGTTAGTGGGAGCTGCTTGCACCTGAGAGCAGTATTTGTAGGCACAATTGGATAAGTAAAGGATGTTGGGTGTCAGCTTTAAGTTTAAATTTCTGTTTCCCCCCTCTTTATGCCAGAAGTATGATTGCATTTTGATATGTTTTTCATGTATTAATTTTCAAATTCTAATGATAATATTGTAAACGTTTTAAAAAAGTAGAAGATAGGAAAATGTTCTATACATTCCACTGAAATGGGTCCCCTCATCTGCTCAAAAGTTTTGTGTGCTTAAATGCTCTGCTAAATTGGGGCCAGAGAGTAGAAATTGGCCCAGTGTTTGTAACTGAAAACCAGGGCCGCCCAGAGTATTCGGAGGGCCTGGGGCAAAGCAATTTCGGGGGCCCCTTCCATTAAAAAAAAGTTGCAATACTATAGAATACTATATTCTCGTGGGGGCCCCTGTGGGGCCCGGGCAAATTGCCCCACTTGCCCCCACCTCTGGGCAGCTCTGCCAAAACATATACTTCATCTTAAGGATGTTAACCGAATACAACATATGTTGTAACAGTTAATAATATTTTACAGTGATCAGTCTTAAAGTGTTCTGCTTAATGAGCACAGAACTATTTGGGGATAAGAAGACTGCAGAAATTATAGGACAAAATAGCAATGGTAAAATAAGTTTTACAGTAAACATTTATGGAATCTAGAAATAAGGTATGACAATCTTTAACTCTGACATAAGTATAGGTATTGTATATGTTCCTCTATATAAATTAATATGCTTTGGGAGCTAGTAGTTTGAGTTGTTTTTTATTCTAAATGGTTTATTGTAAATCTCCCATTTTCTGAATCTGTTTTAGTCTGGACTTTGATTTTTGTGCTTTTAGAGCTGCCTCTTGCTTCCTGTTGAGGTTATTAATGAGCCGAAGTAAAAGTGCTGACTAGCACTAACTGGTACATACTGCTGGAAGTATGGGAACTCATGTACAGAACAAGTGCAGCAGTATTTCTCTCAAGCAAAAATATTTGTAGGTTAAATGGACACACATCTTAAATTATGAACAATTACTGTTATAAATATGTTGCTTTTTAAGGAAAGACAGTGCATAGCAGAACATACTGCTTGTATGTGAATGAGCACAGAAGAAATTGCTCTGTGTCTTCAGGGAGAAAAGGTTGAATGGCAATACTGCAACTGATTTAATTGTTGTCTGGTGGTAGTATGCAATGGCCAAAGAACAAAGCAATGGCATATGTTCTTGTGCAGGTTTATTTAAGGTAAAGTAACCCCCTTTAAAAAATCAAAGTTTTATCAGAGTCAGCACTCAGTGCTATTTAAGATGCAACAATTATTTTCCTATACTGACAATAGGTAATCATTTTGGTGTCTTAAATACTATGGTGTGGTAACTTGTTGGTAAATGCAGCCTTTTTAATGGAAACCACTGTACTCCTGTCAGTAGGGGGTCTAATCTAGCATTACTTACTCAGGCAGGTAACCCTTACTCTTGCGAATAGTTTTGTTGACATCAATGGGACTATTTGGATGGTTCACATGAGTAGGAGTTTCAGGATCAATCCAGTTTGACAGAACTTCTACTTGTCTACTTGTATGACGAGATAACTGGCTCTGTGGATGAGGGGAAAGCAGTGGACGTGTTATTCCTTGTTTTTAGCAAAGTTTTTGATACGGTCTCCCACAGTATTCTTGCCAGCAAGTTAAAGAAGTATGGGCTGGATGAATGGACTATAAGGTGGATAGAAAGCTGGCTAGATTGTCGGGCTCAACAGGTAGTGATCAATGGCTCCATGTCTAGTTGGCAGCCAGTATCAAGCGGAGTGCCCCAAGGGTCCGTCCTGGGGCCGGTTTTGTTCAATATCTTCATTAATGATGTGGAGGATGGCGTGGATTGCACCCTCAGCAAGTTTGCAGATGACACAAAACTGGGAGGAGTGGTAGATATGCTGGAGGGTAGGGATAGGCTACAGAGGGACCTAGACAAATTGGAGGATTGGTCCAAAAGAAATCTGATGAGGTTCAACAAGGAGAAGTGCAGAGTCCTGCACTTAGGACGGAAGAATCCCATGTACTGCTACAGACTAGGGACTCAGTGGCTAGGCAGCAATTCTGCAGAAAAGGACCTAGGGGTTACAGTGGACGAGAAGCTGGATATGAGTCAACAGTGTGCCCTTGTTGCCAAAAAGACTAACAGCATTTTGGACTGTATAAGTAGGGGCATTGCCAGCAGATCAAGGGACATGATCATTCCCCTCTATTCGGCATTGGTGAGGCCTCATCTGGAATACTGTATCCAGTTTTGGGCCCCACACTACAAGAACGATGTGGAAAAATTGGAAAGAGTCCAGCGGAGGGCAACAGAAATGATTAGGGGGCTGGAGCACATGACTTATGAGGAGAGGCTGAGGGGACTGGGATTATTTAGTCTGCAGAAGAGAAGATTGAGGGAGGATTTGATAGCTGCTTTCAACTACCTGAAAGGGGGTTCCAAAGAGGATGGATCTAGACTGTTCTGAGTGGTACCAGATGACAGAACAGGGAGTAATGGTCTCAAGTTGCAGTGGGGAAGTATATGGGTATCTACATGACTAGAATATGTTGAATTTGTTATAACAACAAAAACATTTTTGTGGGCTAGTGTGGTTAATGCTGGAGGTGCAGTTTGTAATATGAAGATTATGGAGCTTTTGGTTAGCTTCATGTTACTGGAAAATTTGTGTGTGAACACTTTGGAGAGAATTGTAAGTACTGCCTTACATATTGTTAACCACACTGGAAATATTTTATTTATGCTTTAAATGTTTTAGTATCTGGTGAATCATCTTTCCAAAAATGACTCCATATCTTAATAAGAGCACTAATGTTGGTTTATAAAGCGGTCTAATCTAGTTTAAACAGTTGTCTGTATGTACTGGCACATCACCACTGTGATTACTAAAAGTTTAAAGATTGAACTGGGAATCATACAATAGCTGATACAACAATGCACATAAAAGTGGGAATCGCTACAAATGATTGCATTTAACAGCCCTCCATCCTTACAGCAGTGTAGGTAAGAGCAGACAACAATGAAAAATGCACATTGCATGAATGCGCTATGTCCAGGCTGTATGCCTGTATTTCTGAAATGCTAGTAACCTTTTCTGAAAGGGTTCAGCTAAAAGTTCAGCACTATGCAAGAGGCACAAAATAAAGTGTGTAAACTTTTAAGACAGGCTTTACTGTAAGCTAACGAGAAATACCCATTTTAAGCCAACATTGGCCAAATTCCAAAGTTTATTGTTTAAGTTGGATAGTCACGCAAAGAAAAAATTTGGTGAGATTTTCATAAGCACTCATTGGCGACCTAACTCTGCTCCCATTGAAATCAATGTCAGTTTTATCATTGACTTCAGTGGAAGCAGAGTTAGGCCTACAGAATGATGTTCTAAGGAGATGTGGCCATGTGGCCATGGTATTTTGGCTCAGCCAGCAATAATTCTTGTGTTGGGCCTTTGGAATAGCCCATGTCTGAATGCGTGCAATACACTTTCTCCATGCACACTGTGGCCTTATTTGTTAGGCTAGTATGGAAGAGGGCCCAGACCTCTCCCCTGGCCCTTCTTGTTCCCTTCAGGAGTATAGCAGTGGCAGCACTACACTGTCCTTGTGTTCAGGGAATGTAAGGGATTGGATTTTGGCTGATTCCTGTGGGACATAAAGGGTCGGAGAAAGCTTATTGCACCTGTCTCTGTGCACCTTTGCACACCCACACAGGGCCAGCACAGTCTGGATTGACCTACATCAAGCCTGTTTGCCATCAGTTTTCGCATCTCCGTTTCATATGTATGGTAGTTGTGCTCATGACTGGTGGCAGAAATTGCACCAATTCAGGTTTTCTGTGATTTAAATAAACAGTAACCCTTTTAATTTGAGCATCAGACCTAGGGAATTGTTCTGTAAGTGCTGTAATGATTCCTGTCTGGGAATAAGAGAACAGTGGGCTCTGCAGTGTTACAGTATGTCTTAACCATACCTTTTAAGATCATGTAAAAATTTAATCTTGAGATTTATATTAAGGTTTATTAATGTTATACACTCCTCTCTCTCTGCTTCTGTCTTTCTGTCTCTTCCTTATATGTTTAAAAAGTGACAAGTATGTTTGGGTGCATTAATAAAGAAGGAATATGGTAAAACACATAATATAAATAAATGGATATGAAGCAATGGCATGTTCTCACATGGAATATTGTGCTTAATTTTGGTTCTCGTACCTTGAGGAGGTTACAGCAGAGATGGGAAGCTTCAGGGCAGGACAACAAAGATGGTGGGGGAGGGGAGGGGAGGGGAAGAAGAACTTACATAGGAGGAGAGACTGCAAAAAGCTAGGATTAATTGGCTTTGAAAGGAAAAGAGTTGAGGGGACTTACCAATATTGAGGTAGATAAAATTACAAAGAGTATAGGAAAAGATTTTCAAAAGGCACAAATTGGAGTTAGGTGTCCAATCTTCATGGACTTCTAATTGGTGGTAGGCCTTTAACTGCCCTTTATGTCTTTGTAAACCTTCCCCAGAGTGAAAACAAACACTCCTCCTGTTGTGAACTGCCCCTCACTGTGAGATGCCAGGTCACTCAGTGAAGTGAATGGCAGGAGAGCATAAACCACATAAAATGAACCTTCCATTAAAGGAAATGCCACTTCATGCAGCGTGTAATCAGCCTCACCACAGGAGTTCACAGAGTGTAATACCTTAGCTGGATTTAAAAGGGGGCGAGTGACCAGCCATTATACGTGTTGTTATGCATGTTAAAATAGGGGTAGTTACACTTTGTGATTCAGGGCATCATGATGCTGATTGTCTCAGGCATCAGGAAAGAAATCTGCTCTTCCTCCATGTACAGCACTGTACAATTGGCTGGGGGTCTGATCCACTCCCATTGAACTCAATGGAAATTCTTGGGAGTTGGCTTGGCACCCAGGTGTCAGATGGATTTATTGAAATTTCTCTGAAAACACAGACATGAGACCAATACTTGTTAGCCCGGTTGTCTGACTGGTGTGACAAATCCTATATCCTAGAAATCTTATTATCTAAGCCCTGTTTGGTCCCATGCATACTGCATCCTTCAAGAGATCCACGGACTACCCTGTATGTGATGGGGAAATGCCACCTAAGCAATATTTACAAACAATCTAAGGGCTCCACCAGTTCAACAGGAAAGGTTATCAGGAGGGGAACTAAAAAAACAGGTGCTTGTGTATCTGGAGAATGGAGTTTAGCAAATGGTAAACCTAGTATATCTCATGAGTAAAAGGCCAGTAACATCTGCTAGAGCCAAAGGTGTCCATGAGAATTCCTAGGTCCTGAGGACATTAATATTTGAAACCCCTTTAACCTTATACAAATGTTTTTCCTCCACTCTTCCTCTTCTTTTTCTTCTGCTTCTCTCCCATCCCTTTCTGCTTTCCTATGTGTCCCTGTCAGGCCTCCTTCCTCACTCCTTCTCACCTGTTGCTGTGCTGAATAAAAGTTAAAAAATATTTTGCCATCTGCTTTTTCTTGATGGGCTACTTCAACAGTAGTCCTGTCCTGTAGCAATACAGCCACTCTGGTCTCTGCTTTTGCATGTGTTTTGTTCCTCACTATGAACTATTACTGTGTCCAGCAGCTGCTGCAAAGGCCCAGTGGCACCAAAGTGGAATCACTGATTATTAGAATGAGTGGGAATCACATCAAGGAAATAGGAGATAACTCTACTGCAGGAAAGTTATCTGGCACTTTTAAAAGTATGCTTTATTTGAATTAACTTTCATGACTGGTGGACCCTCTGAGTCATTGTCACTTTCCCCAGGTGGGTCTGGCTAGACCTAGGCATGTTGCAATTATACAGAGGTATCTGCGCAGTCCTATCAATTCCAGACCAGCAAGTGCCCTGATGTTCCCAGTGTTTGACTTTTGCAGAACAGAATCTAACAGCTGTGCCAGATTGTCTGGGTCATTTGAGGTGTGTGACTACCCAACTCATTTCAAGTATATATTAGAACTTAAATGAGGTTTGAAGACAGACTTCCAGAGGTGAAAAGCTAGCATATTAAATCACTGTGCCATGTTTAGTAGCACCTTTACACTTAGGCAATCCAATTCTCATTCAAATCCACTGACTTTGCTGGGATGACACTTGGGATGCATTTGAGCTATAGTTTCTTAATTGATTTTTATGTTATATTTTGATTTCAGATTAGTGACTAGGAGGTTGTTTCAGCACCCATTGAAGTCTATGGAAAGGATCATTGATTTCAGTGGGAACCATCAGGAGCTTGGAGGATCTCAGAATGTTTGTCTACCTGAAGTATGCAGTAATATTTTGAGGCTGGGAGGGAAGGTCTGCCACAGCTCTTGAACTCTTAACTCAGTCCTTTATTCAAAGGAGGCTCCTGTTGATTTCAGAACTGGGTCTTATGCATCACGTTAAACTGAATTCTGGGTTTCTGTATTGCAATATTGTTGCAATGTAAAACATGCTCTTTAGATATATTTTGGTGATTAAATTGTCAGACTGTTTGAGGTCTGGCTGTTTTAATGCAGATCAGTAATATTATCATAATTCTTCATAAGTGGTGCTTGCTTAACCTCTTCAGATTTATAATGCACATTAATCAAAAAGCCTCTTTTCTTTCCTTCTGCGTATGCTAACAGAATATTTCTTACTGCCCTGTTGAAATAATAGAGCCTTAAAAGAATGGCTGCCAGATGTAATAGGTCCTGGAGTAGAATGGGTTAACAATGAGTAATGAGGAGCCCAAGTGGTCAGGTAAAGTGGAAATGAAAATACCGGCAGCCTGCGTTTACCATTCAAATGTAGAAATCATGCTGTACAGATGCTTTCTGGTGTTATATGGTGTTTAGGGATTCCAAGAATATATCTGTTTAGTGAGGTGTAATAAAACTGTGCATGCCTAGTTTTCATTGCTAGAGTGATTTTGTTTATTGGTTTTAGAGCTAGCAAGCATTGCCTTAATTACTGAGCCAGAGAACTGCTAGGCTGAATTTAGTTCTTTCATGTCACATACAACGATTTTTTTCCCTACCAAGAGAGCATTCAGCATTATGTTCAATTAGTGGTCTTGAAATAAACATTGTCCAGGTGGTGCTACTTGAATAGTTATAGTGTAGTCTCCATGAAGAGAATCAACTTGGAACTCAAGTTGCTCAATTTCTGAACGCTGCTGCTTTTTCCAGAGAGTAGTACATCTTCAAAATGCCATGTTCTAACTGTCACAGGATCAAAACTGATCCATGCTATGATGGGTCTGTGTGCAACCTTGCAATCTTGTATTTTAAGACTGTAGGAAGGTATATTTTCTAACCTTCAATATTTTTTTCTTTCTGAAGGTGCTTTGGAGTTTGGAGTCTCAAATGGAAAAAGGGTAAAATGCTGCACAATGGCATTTTGGGAAAATATTTTTGATAGGATGAGACTCCTTAATCTCTTAAACCACAGTTAGCACAATTCATTGCCACAAGATACCATTAAGACTAAGAGCTTAGTATGAATAAAAAGAGGATTTGCCATTTCTTGGGATTTTGACAACATATAGAGCTACAATAGTAGAGATGAAAACAAACAAACAAAAACTTTAAGGGTTTTGGAAGAAACCAAACCCTCCTGCTGGAGGGCATAAGCCAACCTCTGCTAATGGAGGTTTGGAGGAAACTTCACGGTGGGCCTGTTATTCCATGACGGCCTACTACAGGGTATCTTGCATCTTCCTTTAACATAGCTGGTATTGGTCACTGTTTGAGACAGACTATAGGACTAGATAGATTCACAATGGAAATTCCTGTGTTTTTAGGTTACAGTTTTTGAAAAACGGCTCTTTCTTTTACCATACCTACATGCATGTTTGTGATTTGTCTACACACTGGTTTTCTGGCTGTGGCCACTAGATCACTGATGCTAGAGCCCTCTATTACAAAGGTAAAAGCATTTGTAAGTTATCCAGCAGTGATGATTTGGTTACTTATAGATACTTCTGGGGGAATTTTGCACCAAAAAATTAAAAATTCTTCACCAAAAATTAAAAATTCTGTGCACAATATTTTAAAATTCTGCAAATTTGATTTGTCAAAATAACACTATATAATCATTCCAGTTTCAAAATTATTTTGATAATTTATTTCAGAATACCAGTCAGCAAGTATGTCTGTAACAATACAGACACACACAAAAAAAATCCCCCAGGAATAGTTAAAGAAACCCCTACGACAACCCAGTTCCTGTTTCTCTGCCCCCTCTCCTGCAGAATCCAGTCATGGAGTGCCCCCCAGCCCAGACACCCGTACCCCTGACCCCCAGAGCCCAGAGGTAGAAACTGCCTGATGCTGGGTCCTGGGCTTGTATGGAGTTTCCTCCATGCCATCTCCTTCCTTCAGGTCGTGCTTAGTACTGCAGCTGCCCAGAACCCTCCAGCTCCGTCTCCCCCTCCCTGGCAGTGTCTTTTATTTGTGAGCTGGGCTCTGCTGGATTCAGTGGCCTCTAGTGGCAGCCAGCAGTTCTGTAGTCCATTTCGGGGGGAGTGGAGCGGGAGGGGAGGAAAGGAATTTCTGCATGCACAACATTAATTTCTGCTCAAATTCTGCTTCGCACAGTGGCACAGAATTCGCCGAGGAGTACTTGTAGATCAGTCCAGATTCTTTTAGATTTTCCAGGCATTTTTTTGATCAAGGAACTTAAAAATAGTAAAATAGTAAAAAATAGTAAAAACCCATCCCCCAAACAAAACACAACCCTCTCTGCACCCTTTGTGCTGCTGCATGGCCTTTCTTTGATGTAAGTTCAGTTGTGATCACATTTGCAGACAGTCTCAAAACTGGAGCAGTAGCATTTACACCAGGGGACAGAACCAAACCACAAAGAAACCTGGAACTTAGAGCAATGAGGGTTGAAAGGCAATGAGGTACATTTCAGTAGTAATAAAGGTAGAGTGTATTCCCAGGAAATTAATAGGGGAAAGATGGGGGAAGAGACTTAGTCAAGTAGCTGTATCAATCCCATTAAAATTAAGAACATAAGAACATAAAAATGGCCATACTGGGTCAGACCAAAGGTCCGTCCAGCCCAGTATCCTGTCTACGGACAGTGGCCAATGCCACGTGCCCCAGAGGGAGTGAACCTAACAAGTAATGATCAAGTGATCTCTCTCCTGTCATCCATCTCCACCCTCTGACAAACAGAGGCTACGGACACCATTCCTTACCCATCCTGGCTAATAGCCATTAATGGATTTAACCTCCATGAATTTATCTAGTTCTCTTTTAAACCCTGTTATAATCCTAGCCTTCACAACCTCCTCAGGCAAGGAGTTCCACAGGTTGACTGTGTGCTGTGTGAAGAAGAACTTCCTTTTATTTGTTTCAAACCTGTTGCCCATTTATTTCATTTGGTGGCCCCTAGTTCTTATATTATGGGAACAAGTAAATAACTTTTCCTTATTCACTTTCTCCACACCACTCATGATTTTATATACCTCTATCATATCCACCCTTAGTCTCCTCTTTTCCAAGCTGAAAAGTCCTAGCCTCTTTAATCTCTCCTCATATGGGACCCGTTCCAAACCCCTAATCATTTTAGTTGCCCTTCTCTGAACCTTTTCTAATGCCAGTATATCTTTTTTGAGATGAGGAGACCACATCTGTATGCAGTATTCAAGATGTGGGTGTACCATGGATTTATATAAGGGTAATAAGATATTCTCTGTCTTATTCTCTATCCCTTTTTTAATGATTCCTAAGATCCTGTTTGCTTTTTTGACCGCCGCTGCACACTGAATGGACTTCTTCAGAGAACTATCCACCATGACTCCAAGATGTCTTTCTGGATTAGTTGTAGCTAAATTAGCCCCCATCATATTGTATGTATAGTTGGGGTTATTTTTTCCAATATGCATTACTTTACATTTATCCACATTAAATTTCATTTGCCATTTTGTTGCCCAATCACTTAGTTTTGTGAGATCTTTTTGAAGTTCTTCACAATCTGCTTTGGTCTTAGCAGTTTAGTATCATCTGCAAACTTTGCCACCTCACTGTTTACCCCTTTCTCCAGATCATTTATGAATAAGTTGAATAGGATTGGTCCTAGGACTGACCCTTGGGGAACACCACTAGTTACCCCTCTCCATTCTGAAAATTTACCATTTATTCCTACTCTTTGTTCCCTGTCTTTTAACCAGTTCTCAATCCATGAAAGGATCTTCCCTCTTATCCCATGACAATTTAATTTATGTAAGAGCCTTTGGTGAGGGACCTTGTCAGAGGCTTTCTAAGTACACTGTGTCCACTGGATCCTCCTTGTCCACATATTTGTTGACCCCCTTCAAAGAACTCTAATAGATTAGTAAGACATGATTTCCCTTTACAGAAACCATGTTGACTTTTGCCCAACAATTTATGTTCTTCTATATGTCTGACAATTTTATTCTTTACTATTGTTTCAACTAATTTGCCCGGTACTGACGTTAGACTTACCGGTCTATAATTGCCGGGATCACCTCTAGAGCCCTTTTTAAATACTGGCGTTACATTAGCTATCTTCCAGTCATTGGGTACAGAAGCTGATTTAAAGGACAGGTTACAAACCATAGTTAATAGTTCCGCAATTTCACATTTGAGTTCTTTCAGAACTCTTGGGTGAATGCCATCTGGTCCCGGTGACTTGTTACTGTTAATTCCAAAACCTCCTCTAGTGACACTTCAATCTGTGACAATTCCTCAGATTTGTCACCCAGAAAGGACGGCTCAGGTTTGGGAATCTCCCTAACATCCTCAGCCGTGAAGACTGAAGCAAAGAATTCATTTAGTTTTTCCGCAATGACTTTATCGTCTGTAAGTACTCCTTTTGTATCTCGATCGTCCAGGGGCCCCACTGGTTGTGTAGCAGGCTTCCTGCTTCTGATGTACTTAAAAAACATTTTGTGATTACCTTTTGAGTTTTTGGCTAGCTGTTCTTCAAATTAGTTTGTTTAAATCTTGTATCTATATTGATATTACTTTTTGAGGTAACTAAGCAAAATAGTAGCCTCCAAGAAGATGTGAGATCTGGATTGGAGGTGTGCCCACTAGGTTATTTTGATCTCAAGATGTAGTCTACTATATGAAAAAGTTTGTAAACATTTGGATAGCAATTGGTCTTTTATTTTGTCTCAATAGCAACTTGAAGGGGACGGGATAGCTCAGAGGTTTGAGCATTGGCCTGTTAAACCCAGGATTGTGAGTTCAATCCTTGAGGGGGCCATTTAGGGATCTGGGGCAAAAATCTGTCTGGAGATTGGTCCTGCTTTGAGCAGGGAGTTGGACTAGATGATCTCCTGAGGTTCCTTCTAACCCTGATATTCTATGATTCTAACTCTGTGAAGTTCAAAAGCTTGTCCCTTCTACCAGCAGAAGTTGGTCTAATAAAAGATCTTCTCCGAATGCTTGCTCATATCGATTCCAATTAGGTGTGCGTGCACGATCGTCGGAAGATTTTTACCCTAGCAACTCTCGGTGGGTCGGCTGAGGCGCCCCCTGGAGTGGCGCCGTTATGGCGCCCGATATATGCCCCTGCCGACCCGGCGCCCCCTCAGTTCCTTCTTACCGCCCGTGACGGTCGTTGGAACTGTGGAGAGCTGCGTAGTGGACCTCCACATCCCTAGCGTTCCTCGTTCTATTGCTAGTTCCTTAATGTAGTTGTAATTAGTTTAGTAGTTAGCAAGTTTATAAGTTAGTAAATTTAGTGTATATAGTTGTAGATAAGTTGAGGATTCGGGGTTTATCCCCGTTCCTCTCACCCGGTACCGGGGCTCATGCCCAAGGCTCCAGGCTTTAAGCCTTGCACGGCTTGCCTCAAGCCTATGCCTATTGGAGACCCCCACGACTCCTGTCTGAAGTGCCTGGGGGAAGCTCATCAGCCTGACAAGTGCCGTATCTGTAAGGCTTTCAAGCCTAGGACGAAAAAGGAGCGGGATTTCAGATTAAAACAGCTCCTGATGGAAGCGGTACTTAGCCCAGTGCCCCTGGCACCGCACGCAGATCAGGCACCATTGGTCCGCAGCACGCCTCTGGCACCGGAGCGTCCCAGTCCTAGTAAGGCCCACCAAGCCCAAGGTGGTCCCTCAGGTGCCTCTCGCTCAGCTCATTTGGAGCCTAGGGTTCCTGAGGCAACGGTTAGCCATCCTCCCCGGATACAGTCAGAGACAATGGCTTTACCACCTGAGCAGGCCGATGTCCCTCCAGTCGTGGACCTTGGACAACTGGACCCGCCCCAGCCTGACCTTCCCCAGGACCCACTGGTCCAGGGACTGTCGTCCTCATCTTCGCCTGACGAGGCTGTGGCAGGCACGTCCTCCTCTGGCCCTCCATCCAGGACCTCCTTCGTAGGGTGGCACAGAACATGAATCTGCAGGTGGAGGAGGTGGCAGAGATTGAGGACCCAGTTGTGGACATCTTGTCAGCTGATGCCCCCACCCGGGTAGCTTTGCCCTTTATTAAATCTATCCAGGCCAATGCCAATACTATCTGGCAGTCCCTGGCGTCCATCCCTCCCACAGCACGGGGGGTGGAAAGAAAATACATGGTGCCAGCCAAAGACTACAAGTACTTGTATGTGCACCCCCAACCTTGCTCCCTCGTGGTACAATCCGTAAACGAGCAGGAAAGACGTGGCCAGCAAGCGCCCGCCCCTAAATCCAAGGACGCCAGGCGCCTGGATTTATTCGGGCGTAAGATTTACTCCTGTGGTGGACTACAGCTCAGGGTATCTAACCAGCAAGCCCTCCTGAGCCGGTATAATTATAACACCTGGAACTCGATGGGGAAATTCAAAGAGCTGGTTCCCCAAGAGTCCAAGGAAGAGTTCGGAGCCTTGCTCGAAGAGGGCAAGAAGGTGGCAAGGACATCTCTGCAGGCGTCTTTAGACGCAGCGGACTCGGCTGCTAGAACTCTACCCTCAGGGGTGGCCATGCGACGTATTTCCTGGCTACAAGTGTCCGGCCTCCCACCGGAACTGCAGCAGACTATACAGGACCTTCCCTTTGAAGGACAAGGTCTCTTCTCGGAAAAGACTGATCCCAGACTGCAAAGTTTGAAGGATAGCCGGGCCACCATGCGCTCATTGGGTATGCATACCCCAGTGACACAACGTAGGCCCTTCCAGCCCCAATCGCAGTGCACTTACCCCAACCCTCGACCGCGACAAGACCCTCCTAGAAGGTGTGGTCGCGGCACTAGGAGGCGTCAACCTGGTCCGCAGTCAGGCCAGAATCAGGGCCACCCGAGACCACCAGCGGGGCCCAGACAAAACTTTTGAAGCCGCGCTCGAGGACGGAGCACCAGTCTCCTCCCAGGATCCTTCCCTACCTTTCTCCAACCGCCTCTCCTTTTTCCTCCCTGCGTGGTCCCACATAACATCAGATTGCTGGGTCCTTCGCACGGTGAAAACAGGATACCATCTTCAGTTTGTTTCGCCCCCCCCTTCCCACCCTCCCTCCCCGTCCCTCTTCAGGGACCCTTCTCACGAGCAACTCCTCTTGCAGGAGGTACAAACACTCCTGTCTGTTGGAGCGGTGGAAGAGTACCAAAGGACTTGAGGGACAGGGGGTTTTACTCCCGCTACTTCCTAATCCCCAAGGTAAAGGGGGGGCTTCGGCCCATCCTAGATCTACGCGGACTCAACAAATTCATGGTAAATTTGAAGTTCCGCATGGTCACCCTGGGAACCATTATCCCATCCCTGGATCCTGGAGACTGGTACGCCGCCCTCGACATGAAGGACCCGTACTTCCACATAGCGATTTACCCGCCGCAAAGGCGTTTCCTTCGCTTTGTGGTTGGACACCAACATTTCCAATTTGCTGTCCTCCCCTTCGGCCTGACCACAGCGCCAAGGGTCTTCACAAAATGTATGGCCGTCATAGCGGCCTGGCTCTGCAGACATCAGGTCCAAGTGTTTCCATACCTCGACGACTGGCTCATTCGGGGTCAGTCCGAGCTACAGGTGCGGTCTCACGTTCGCTTCGTCATCACCTGCTTCAGGCAGCTGGGCCTGCTGCTCAACACCCAAAAGTCCACTTTGGAGCCGACCCAAAGACTAGACTTCATTGGGGCAGTCCTGGACTCGAATCTCGCCAAGGCTTGCCTTCCACAGACCCGCTTTCAGTCCATGATGACCATTATCCACGGCCTCCAAAGCTTCCCAACCTCGACAGCACACACGTGCCTCGGTCTTCTGGGCCACATGGCCTCGTGCACCTTCGTGACCAAACATGGCAGACTACGCCTCCGCCCGCTTCAGATCTGGCTCTCGTCAGTGTACCGTCTAGGCCGGGACAGTTTGGACACAGTACTCACGGTGCCTACGAAGGTATTGTCCTCTCTGAGTTGGTGGCTAAATCCCAACCATGTTTGCGGGGGCACACCATTCCATGCCCCGCAACCTTCTCTAGTCCTCACCACGGACGCGTCCTCCTTGGGCTGGGGCGCTCACCTCCCGGACCTTCGCACTCAAGGCCTCTGGTCCGCACAGGAAATATCCCTCCACATCAACGTCCAGGAACTGAGGGCAGTGCGCCTGGCGTGTCAGGTATTCTGCGAACACCTGCAAGGCCATTGTGTCGCTGTCTTCACAGACAACACAACGGCCATGTTTTACATCAACAAGCAAGGCGGAGCACGGTCGTCCCTACTATGCCAGGAAGCCATTCGCCTCTGGGAGTTCTGCATAGCCCAATCAATCGACCTGGTGGCGTCATTTCTCCCAGGAGTCCAGAACACCTTGGCAGATCGCCTCAGCAGGTCCTTTATGACTCACGAGTGGTCAATACGTCCAGACGTCATTCATTCCATTTTCCGGAGGTGGGGGTTTCCCCACATAGACCTCTTCGCCTCCCGTGAGAATCGGAAGTGCCAAGTGTTCTGCTCTCTCCAGGGACGCTCCCCGGGCTCCCTGTCAGACGCCTTCCTGATACCGTGGGAAGACCAGCTGCTCTACGCCTTCCCTCCGTTTCCGTTGGTCCACAAGGTCCTTCTGAAGTTACGCAGGGACAAGGCCCGCCTAATCTTGGTCGCACCAGCGTGGCCCAGACAACATTGGTACACCACACTCCTCGATCTGTCGGTGACCAAGCCAATTCCTCTCCCATTGTGGCCAGACCTGATCACGCAGGATCACGGCAGGTTATGCCATCCGAACCTGCAGTCCCTTCATCTCACAGCATGGATGCTGCATGGCTGACACAATCTGAGCTGCGCTGCTCCAGTTTGGTGCAGCAAGTCCTATTAGGAAGCAGAAAGCCCTCCACTAGGTCCACATACCTAGCCAAGTGGAAACGCTTTTCCTGCTGGTGTGCCCTGAAGGATGCTGTCCCCCTACAGGTTCCAATATCTACCATCCTAGATTACCTCTTGTCACTCAAACAACAAGGTCTAGCGGTATCATCCATCAAGGTACACCTGGCAGCGATTTCAGCTTTTCACCCGGGCAAAAATGGCCGCTCGATTTTCTCCAATCCCATGGTCAACCGGTTCCGCAAGGGTTTGGAACGGCTGTATCTGCAAATCCGTCATCCGACCCCTATGTGGGACCTCAACCTCGTCCTCTCTAGACTCATGGGTCCCCCCTTCGAGCTGATGGCCACCTGCTCCCTTCTGTACCTTTCCTGGAAAACAGCTTTCCTCATCGCTATCACATCAGCAAGACGAGTATCGGAGCTTCGAGTTCTTACATCGGATCCACCATACACGGTGTTCCATAAGGACAAGGTACAGCTGCGACCACACCCCGCCTTCCTCCCTAAGGTGGTGTCTGCCTTCCATGTCAACCAAGACATCTTCCTTCTGGTCTTCTTTCCGAAGCCCCATGCTTCGCGACGGGAACAGCAGCTACATTCCCTAGATGTTCACAGGGCTCTCGCCTTTTATATCGAACGAACTAAGCCCTTTAGAAAGACATCCCAGCTGTTCGTAGCAGTAGCAGACCGGATGAAAGGTCTCCCGGTCTCCTCGCAGCGAATTTCGTCTTGGATTACATCTTGCATGCATGCATGTTATGACTTGGCGGGTGTTCCAACTACCCGGCTTACTGCCCATTCTACTCGGGCTCAAGCGTCATCCTCCGCCTTTCTAGCTCATGTGCCCATACAGGAAATCTGCAGGGCAGCGACTTGGTCATCCGTACATACCTTCGCTTCCCACTATGCTATAGTGCAACAGTCCAGGGACGACGCAGCGTTTGGTTCAGCAGTTCTTCGATCCGCAACATCTAACTCCTACCCCACCGCCTAGGTAAGGCTTGAGAATCACCTAATTGGAATCGATATGAGCAAGCACTCAAAGAAAAAAAGACGGTTACTCACCTTTGTAACTGTTGTTCTTCGAGATGTGTTGCTCATATCCATTCCAAACCCACCCTCCTTCCCCACTGTCGGAGTAGCCGGCAAGAAGGAACTGAGGGGGCGCCGGGTCGGCAGGGGCATATAGCGGGCGCCATAACGGCGCCACTCCAGGGGGCGCCTCAGCCGACCCACCGAGAGTTGCTAGGGTAAAAATCTTCCGATGATCGTGCACGCGGCGCACGCACACCTAATTGGAATGGACATGAGCAACACATCTCGAAGAACAAATGTTTTAGAAATGTGAAGTTACAAAGGTGAGTAACAGTCTTTTACCTCACATACCTCATCACTTTAATAAAATATGTGCAGATTCACAGTGAATAGAAACATTTCTGTGGTTCAAACTGCATCAGGTTTGTTACAGAGCTAGTGTATTTTCAGTTCCCTATTTTGCTATACACTTGCCTATTTTGGAAAAGACTGTTGGAAAAGGGGATGGGATGGATCACTGTTTCGTTTTTTACCCCTATGATTCAGTGAGTACATTTCTCAGAAAGCCTGGTGTATATTTCTCTTACATCTGATTTGTATGAAATTTGCACTAGGTTATCCTGAAGGGTATTACAAATAATGCTGGCTGATGGAGGAGAAGAGACTGCAACATTTATAGTGCAGTTCCGTAAAAATATAGTATGATTTTAAGTGGTGGTTTAAATTAGTCAAACACAGCAGCATTTAAAACTCTGTTAGGGATAACAGAGATTTATTACAGTTAATGAAAGGCTAATCTAAGTGAGCCCTGAGATAAACAGTACAACAAAGCAAACATGAATTAGTATAGTAAATAAACAAGACCCAGTAGACATTTAAAAGACTTTGTGATCTTGGGAAGCACTCAATAAGTTTTCCAGAACTCCTATGACATAGCTTAGATTTAAAGTTTAAATGACATAGAACCAACTTGTTCCATTTAATCAGCAGAATCAGATTTGCCTTCCATGTGCTTCCAAATGTTTGGCTTCATGGCCCAATGCCTATGGCTGCATAACTATGTTTCTTTTAGTGCATCTGTTTTTATGGGCTTATGAATAGTAAGGCTCTCCCTTGATCATTGCCTGGAAGTTTTAGAAATGTGAATTTACAACTAAGACCTAACATCTGTGGTGCTTTTTGAAACATTTCTGGAGTGATTTGCTACCAAGTTACTCACATTTAAATAAACCTTACTTACAGTTGGGGTAATACATTGCTTGGTGACTCACATTCTATGTTGGTTTAGGATAGGAGTCTCTTTCAGTAGAGAATTTTACAGTGGATGAATCTAAGGATTTTAAAAATGCATCCCATGATTTTTGTTGTCAGGTCAACTGAATACTGAATACTGAAAAGCTTGATAGATTTCAGAAAATATTGCCCAGCTATGGATTATGTAGTATTTCACTGGAGTTAGTTAAACAAAACCAGTAAAACTAAACCTGTTGAAACAAATGTGGTGGGGCTAAAATTGGAACATTCTAACCTAGTTCCTGCAGTGCTCTTTTCAATGACATAATTTAACTGTTATTTTAGTACTTTGTTTTCATTTCTGTTGTGGGACTTTGAATCATTTTAGGGTTTGCTATATTATTAAATCCATAAAAACAATGAAAAATAAAACAAAGCATTCCAACAAAGTTTTTTTTCCTAACCAGATCTCGAACCACCAAGACCAAAGGCTCTGCAGTCTTAACTAAACAGCAGAAGACACCAGAGTCAGTGTCTCCTCCAGGTACAGGTGCTTAGTATTCTTTGATTTATTCCTTGTTGGAACTTGATAAGAAATGAGGCCTGATACACTCTGCAATCAATATGCGGAATGCTACATTTCATCTAGTTGCTACTACAGAGCAGGTGTATAGTTTGGAGAGCTACGTAGACAAAGAGCATCTTGGATATATTCAACCAAACTCTGTTAGCTTTTGGGTATCTGGACTCATATCTCTTTTCACTTCCATATCAAGGTACTAACATGGAAAATGAGGAGAACTCATCTTTTAGAACCTACTGAAAAATTGTACTCAAGCTAGTAAAGATGAATCAGTGGATTAACTGAGAGCACGAAAATGACTGATCAGACTATTTTGGAATCACGGCTCTCAGAGTTATATCACCTCAAGACACCCAGTCATCCTGGTTTTGTTGAGAATTAGTTGGATAGTGCCAAGTCAATGTGTTGATCACAGTCCTGCTGTTATATCCAGGGTTACAGACCCAAGGGACAGAGAAAAGATACTTGTGGAAGTCTAACAGCAAAAAGAGATTCTGGATAAAGGGAACTGTGTTATCCTCTTTCTTGACATTTCTGCAACAATTCAAATTAAACAGAGGGTTTTTTTAAATACACACATAAACATTTATCAACAGTCACTTGGAAATGCATACTGTAGATTGTGAAACTAGGAGTCTGTTTCCAGGACAACACATTTTTATTCTGGTACTCTGTCATCTGAAGGCTTTTTATTTTAAAGCCAGCAAACTCAGTTGCTGGAAGGATTCTGATATCCATTTGTACAAGAGGGTTGTTTGAGTGACTGAATTATATTCCAATGTGAAATCACTATTTTTTGCTTTGGGAACAAAATATTGGTTTGAATGTACTAATGTGCAAGAGCTCTATGTTTTATTAATGTGGCAAATCTCAGTTTTGTATGTTTCTTGTTATTATGGTTACATTTGGAAGAGATGTTTGTCAGCAGATTGCTGTTAGATATCAGTCTTATCACTTCCTTGCTATAAGATTTCAAATATCTG
Source organism: Emys orbicularis (assembly GCF_028017835.1). Taxonomy (NCBI): domain Eukaryota; kingdom Metazoa; phylum Chordata; order Testudines; family Emydidae; genus Emys; species Emys orbicularis. Next base: position 191,836,263 of record NC_088685.1, read on the forward strand.
CATAATGGAAAAATAGGATTAAATAGGTGACATTTGCCCCCAAATTTAATATTTTTAATAACATACTTTTACAAACCCTCAAATTATTTAACATTTCAGTGAATTTACATGAAATTCCAGTAGAAATACATTTAATCTCCCCTGTTCCCCAGAAATTCTCTGCCTTCTTTGCAACCCCAAAATACGTAGTACTAATGAATGAAAACATGAAATTGAAATTGACTGGAAAGAGACTACACTCCAGAGTGAAACTGAATGTATTTTCATTGTCCTAAGTGAGAGAAATACAAAGAGTCAAAACAAACAGCACTAATAGTGAGAAATGTTGTGTCTCAGAGAATGAGGAGCTCCCTAAATCAAAACACTGAGACTCATCCAGTATTTCTTCTTTCCCTCTCATGGCGCTCTAACCAATCTCCCCATTACTGTCATCATAATTGGGAGGGGCATTCCTGATGTGAAGCTGCTAGATAGACAGACAGCAGACAGATGACATTCTCTTCGTTTGTCTCTTTTGATCTCGCAGTGCTTTTTGCACTGTGACAGGCTGGTAGAGGAATGGAGAGACAGCATAAGTGAGGAGAGAGGCAGGTGGCACACAGACTAGCCTCTTAGGGAGGGCAGCAGCAGGCCAAAATCAGGAGATGGTTTGAGTAAGTTGGGAACACAGGAGTTTGTGGCCAACTCTGGGAACTTTACAGGTGTAGACAGTTTTACCTGTGGTTATCAAAGCTGCTTTTGTTAGTTACCTTCAGGAAAGGGCTTCCCAGGTTGGCCAGAGCAGAACAGAAACGTTTGGCCATGACTCCTTTTAAGGTGCTTCCTCAGTTCATGATGAAGCTTCCCTTGCAGCAGGATGTCTGGATATGTCCTGAGTATCTGTTGTGCAATTCCTCCAATGTCATTATCATGAGCTTGATTCCCGTGCATGACAATGAAGCCAGGCAGTCAGAAGGCCTGATTCTTATTTAAAAAAATAACAGGAGTACTTGTGGCACCTTAGAGACTAACAAATTTATTAGAGCATAAGCTTTCGTGGGCTACAACCCACTTCTTCGGATGATTCTTATTTAGATTGTTCTGGCAGTGTAAAGGAGCTTCAGTGTCAATGAGAATAAGGCCCAGCGAGTCTGCTTTAAAGGAAGGGGTTATGTGGGTTTGGTGAATAAAAGGGTATTTCTCCCATCAACATCACTGTCACAGTGGCAGCTATTGGGCTCAATTCACCCTCACTGGCATAGGGAAAAGTTACATGCGCCTGCCTGTGCCAGCAGGGACAGCTGTGCCCCAGAGGGTTTCACTTTGGAGGATGGGCATGCAAGAGGTTTCCTCTGGAGGAAGGCAGCTTTAAATTAAATTGGGGGCAGGGTGCAGAGGAGCCCACTGGCAAAGGCTCCAGTGTGCTGGATCAGCGTGCTGGATCAGTGCCCCAACCATGATCCGTGCTGCCCATTTTGGGAACATGCTAGCCAACTGCAGAACTCACTGTGGACTTTCAACCACCCTAGATTATTCTGGCTAACCCAGGGCTGAGTCTAGCTACTGGATTAATAGGAATTCTACAGAGCTTCTGGGAGACTGCAGCTGCCTAGGTTAATTTCAACTGGATTGAGCATTTAAAACTATAATCCTGCATTGTGAGTAGAAATTCTGTTAAAATATTGGTGTGATGGTCTGTCTGTTTCCTGTAGCAGAGATGGCTGAGGGCAATATTGGTTTATATTACAGGTTTTGCCATAGTTTGTGTTTCTGTGTGTTCAATAATAGATGCATGGAAGTAAATTGTCCTTGATAGCTATTCCGATAATGCTTGGCATTTTATGTGTGCTGTTATTTTGCACAGGCTTGTTAGGGCCTGCTCTTTCAAGGTGCTGTGTACTTCCTGGGACCTCCTTGAGTGCCTCAGCTCTCTGAGAGATCAGGTCACTGCACACCAGTCAGGAAGCATTCCTTACCTGGTAGGATGGGGCCATTATAGCAGTTCAGCTCCTGTATCTTTTGTTTGCTCAATAATCCTTGAGCAAAAAAAAAAAGGCATCTTTTTTTAAAAGTATTGTGCAGAAAATTGAAAAATAAAATAAAAGATCAAGCTGCTACTGAAATAAACACACAATGTAGTATCATCCCCAGGGTAATGTCTACAGTGTGTTTAAGCAGAACAGCTGGCAAAAGCAGGAACTGAAAATCCCTAATATATTGGTCATCAGACTAATCTCGTTAATTAATTTTCTGGCAATCAGCAATTGTAGTAAGTCCGCTCCCTTCAGCCCCAGTATACATCCCCTGACCTGAAATTTGCTGCTCTGATTCTAATTGTATAAACTGACTGCTGCATTCCTCAGAGAATGTTGAGCTGCTGTTGAGCTCCTGACAGGCTCAAGTGAATGCTGCGGTCTCCTGGATGGAAACAGTTGCAGTGGCCTGGGTGATTGGGGCACTGTAGCTTTGATTGTTTTTTATCCCTGTGGCTTGGATGCTGTGAAGAGCGATCTGAAAATCCTCTCCTCTTTTACGCCTTTTAGTTGCAGGCCCCAGTCTGCAAAGACTTGACATAGGCATAACCTGAGGGTGCATATGTGTTTCAGGACCCCCTCTGTGCCTGAATGAAAAAAGATATGAGTCCATTACAGTGTCACCTGGGGAGCCTTGGCTTCTAAGCTCCAGCTGGAGAAACTCATACTTTCAACTCTGAAGGTCCCTTGTTAAGTCCCCAAGAAGGTGGCCATCAGACTGGTATTGCACAACTTTAGTCTGTGAGTGTTAATTTCAGTAGAACTGCTTGCATGCATAACATTATGTATGTGCGTAAGTCTTTGCAGGGTTGAGGCCTCGATGTTTCGATAGAGCTGCTGGTGAACTGATAAATCGAAGCTAGCCAGCTTCTCAGATCTAATCCTTTTCATCAGTTGATTTCAAGCGCTTTACAAAGGAGTTCAGTATCATTATCCCTGTTATACAGATGGGGAATCTGAGAGGGGAAGTGACTTGCCCAAGGTCACCCAGCAGCAAAGCTAGGTGTGGAACCCAGATATCCTGAGTCCCAGGCCAGTGCGCTGCCCACTAGGCAACACTATCTCCTCTTATAGGTCTTTTAAAGATAATATCTTAGGGGAAATAAAGCTTTACTATCATGCATAGAAAACCTCATTTTTAATCATTATAATGATATCAACATTATCAGTGTGTTTCCTTTTAAAATTAGCTTCTTAGGGAGATCTCTTTTTTTGCTAGGCCAAAGGGAAACTAAGCTACTTTCTAATTTTTGATGCAGAAAACCCATGAATAGATGGCAATGTGCTTGTAATGAGATTGTCTTAAAGATCCTTGCTCACAAGTAAAAAATGCAATTTAAGGCCCTCTCTCTCCCCAAAATCTTAATAAACAAAGAATTGATGCTTTAGGTAAAAATTGATGAAGGGATTACATGCTGTGATCATGTTTGCGAAGGCAGCTTTAATTTCTAATCTTGTTTCTTGTGACCTGTTTTTCATGTTACAGTGTAGTGCAACAACCTTAGTCATTGTACTACTACTATAGACAACTTCTGGTGGCTGTGCAAATCTTAGCCTAAACATTTTTCACTCTATAGTGACTGGTACTGTAGCACCTCCTGTTATATGTACAGAAAGATACCGCAATTATTGCAGGTTCCTGTGATGTTTAATGTTGAATTTTTAATGGAATTTTTTATTATAAAGCCTGTTTGAGTGCAATTTAATCTCTCTAAATCATCCATAGATTAAATCTCAGATGAGGTTCCATTACTATTTTAATCCTACATAAAAACTAGTGCAAACATCAGGTTATGTGTCCTGAGCATGATTTACCAACATTTTTGATGGTCTTTTAATTATCTATTTCTTAATTACAGGTTTCAGAGTAGCAGCCGTGTTAGTCTGTATCCGCAAAAATAACAGGAGTACTTGTGGCACCTTAGAGACTAACAAATTTGGAAGATGATGTCTGTCTGTATCTGTACGAGTTTTTTCATGAAGTTGATGGATTTCCACTCCATACGGCTAAATGCAGTGCCTTGCATAATGACAGGTTTCAGAGTAGCAGCCGTGTTAGTCTGTATCCGCAAAAATAACAGGAGTACTTGTGGCACCTTAGAGACTAACAAATTTGGAAGATGATGTCTGTCTGTATCTGTACGAGTTTTTTCATGAAGTTGATGGATTTCCACTCCATACGGCTAAATGCAGTGCCTTGCATAATGACAGGTTTCAGAGTAGCAGCCGTGTTAGTCTGTATCCGCAAAAATAACAGGAGTACTTGTGGCACCTTAGAGACTAACAAATTTGTTAGTCTCTAAGGTGCCACAAGTACTCCTGTTATTTCTTAATTAGATTAGTCTGATTATTGACTCCTTGAAATATGTGCATATTTTAAGGATCACAGGGCAGTAGTTTTTCAGAAAGTCTTCATTACGTTTTGTTTTACAGTCAGTATTTCTTGCAAGCTGAAGTGTAGAACAGATGGTGTCACTTATGATGTAACACTCTTGTATAAAGGTCTTTGCTGTAAAACATTCTGCAGAGACATATAATTTTCTCCTGTGAAAATATTCCTAATGTATTTAGTCAATTTTATAATAATAGCGTGGGCTTAAAGCATGTGTGCCACTAAAAACCTTTTACTGGGTATAGGTCAAATAATTAAATCATTGCCCCAATTTAAGATAAAATGAGTAATAAGTGGTTAGAAGTTTAAAGTGCCTAATCAAAAAATAAGTAGTTTAATACAGACAGTGAAAATAGCACAAGAAATCAATTATTTTTAGCAAAATGCACATAAGAAATTCTCTAAGAGTCAAACTATCAAGGCTCATACCTCATCATTTTACTTTTAAGATAAATGCATTTGATATGGAAATCACTGAGAGACAACAACCATGGGACCCCCAATGTCATTTGTCAGAGAAGAACCATATTATATGTGATTCCTTCTTGTTTTGTGTTCAGTCTAGTTTTAAATATCCCAAGTGATAGTGCTTCTGCGCTGCATGAGCATGTTCAGCTTGAGTTGTCAGTGAGCCATCCAGGTTGAAACCTCAGAGAAAGAAATTTAAATATACAGGACTGGACAGGCAGAGACTGGTCAGGCATGGGGAAACAGATTTGAAAGCCATCAGAATAAAGATGATAGTTAAATTTGTGTGAATGGATGAGGTTGGCCAAGGCCAAGCAACAGAGTGGACAAGGACAAAGCCCTGTAGGTCCTTTGCAGAGGGAGTGAGAGAGAAATCATCAAAGGATACATTGAAAGGGTAAAGGGAAGGGAGTGGAGGCAATGAAAGCCAGGGGGGGACAGAATGTCCTGGAGAAGGGGGTGATCAACAATATCAAAAGCTGTGGAAAGGTTGAGGCTGGAGTACAGGTGGGAACTTTGTATGAGGGGTAGGGCAGAAAGAGGAAATGGCAGGAATCTCACAGTGGTGGAGAGGGGAAATTGAGTGATATCAGGGAAGTCTCCTGTTGATAGAGAAAGAGGATTGATTTGGAGATATGGTAGTTCAGAGTGCAGGTGTAAAGAGACCTGGTGATTGCCATGCTTCTTATGAAGATTTCTAGGATGGACACTGCCTGGTGTTTTAAAAATTAAAGCTGTACATTGTAAAGGAAATGACAATAAGTGCCTTCCTCTGATTGGGCAGATCCAGTACTTGATGAGATATTCTTTTGCTTCTCAATAATGTGATAGCCTTGTTTGTACAGAAAGTCTAGCACATCTAAACAGTAGGTGGGATTATATCTGTTTCTCTCAAAAATGCTGACAGACAATGCTCCTGTAGCTTCTGAGGTTTGAATTGTTAGTGAATACAGAATTGAGCCTAGTTCATTCCCTATATGCAGGATGGGGTTTGTTTGGAACTAGCCACCAGCTATATTGTTCAGTTCAGGCATGGATTTGGGGGGCGGGAGGGTTTGGAGGGAGGATTTCAATTATTGATGTTTTGGTCATTTACAATAAGAAATTACAATTATACTGTTGTGACGCATATTGGTACATATGTAAATACGGAATTAACAGTGTTAAGCAAATTATTGTATGTTGACCATATATTGTTATATAATTAACATTTCCCTTTTTTTTAAAGTTATTTAAATACAGCTTTAATATGGTGTGTGTTTTTGCTTGTATAATAACAAAACGAACTTCATATTAATGTAGGCATAGATCTTAATGCAGCATGTGTAAATCTGGAGATTATGGCATTTTCCCGACACACTTCATTTTGTTATTATACAAGCAGAGCTGAATGCTCTTTCTCTCTCTCATTGTAACCTGTCTATCCACAGTGCAGATACAGTACTTGTTTTTAACAGGGCTACTGCAGGCACTCCCTGTTCAGAGGTATCTTGCATTCGCCTAGGGCCGTTTAAAATAATTATTCCTTTTGGAACCATTTAGAAATGTTACATTCAGGACTGGCTCTAGGCACCAGCAAACCAAGCATGTGCTTGGGGCAGCACAATTCCAGGGGCGGCATTCCGGGAGGTTTTTTTTTTGCTTCCGCAGTTGCGCTCTCAGAGGTTTTGTGTTTTTTTTGGCTTGGGACAGCAAAAAACCTAGAGCTGGCCCTGGTTACATTGTGCTACTTAGTGGCTTTTGCCCCATCTCATGATGATAATGATAAATAATGAGTGTAATAGAACTAAAGAACTGTACTTCATTAAAAACATTGCAATAATTAAAAGAATTAAAATAGTAAAACTACCTTTGAAAAAATAAAATCAAAGGGATCTAGAAAAAACAAAAGGGAAAAATGGGTAAAAGGACAGAGAGACATGAATATAGGGTCCACAATTCTTACAGTAACAAATAAACCTTCATAGCAAGGTGTTTTATAAAAGTCAGGGAGAGCTTGATGGAAATGGATTATAGGGAGAACCAATTCCCACATTTTAGACCCACCTTAAGAAGCAGAGGTAGGGAACTTAAATGATGGATAGTGCCTGACCACAGAGACCCACCAACCTGAGGCTGAAGCTATAATTGACTTTGAGACCATTAAGGGCTTTAAAAATCAAGGGTGCTATCTTAAAATCAATCCACTGCAGCAGGCAGCTGATGAGAAGCACACAGGGTGGCCCTTTCATGGTAACAGTAGCTATAGCCAGAGGGCATATGTGCTGTCCTGGCTGCATTCTGAACAAGCTGCCAGGACTGGAGAAGCCCTGCTAAGTGAGGATTACAGTAACTGAGGCATGTGGTCATGAGGACAAGTGTTGGGGTTGTGAGGTCCTCACAGGATAAAGAGGGATGTAGCAGTTCAACTGTAAAAGCGCCGTTGCCGAATCACATCCAACCCATTATTTATCATTGCCACAGAAAGGGGGTCATCTAACGTGACACGATGCTTGAACTGACTTACTGCTTTGATAAATAGGAATATAAAGGAGAGGGGAGCCTCCTCATCACTAGGGGCAGCTTTATGTATTTTGCCGCCCCAAGCACAGCAGTGAGGCAGCCTTTGGCGGCACGCCTGCGGGAGGTCTGCTGGTCACGCGGATTTGGCGGCATGCCTGCGGGAGGTCCGCCGGTCCCGCGCCTTCGGCGTACCCGCCGCCGAATTGCCGCTGAAGTCGCGGGACTGGCGGACCTCCTGCAGGCATGCTGCCGAAGGCAGCCTGACTGCCACCCTCACGGTGACCGGCAGGCCGCCCCCCGCGGCTTGCCACCCCAGGCACGCGCTTGGTGCGCTGGTGCCTGGAGCCGCCCCTGCTCATTACTGTACTCCTGGCCCTGCCTTCTTCCACAGCCTTTCATAAAGCTACCTAGAAATAGCTTTCTAGTATTTAAAGAGGAGTTAGCAGCCGCGTTGACCACTAGCAGTTGGGAATTCCAAACTATGGGCTGTTTTCTGTTCTAGGAGTGCAGGAAGTGACATGGAGGGACCCAGCTAGGTTCCCTCTTAGGGGCTCCTAGCCAGCACACACTGCTTTACCACCTTTATGGACATTCCCTGTTGGCCAGTGTAGCGGGAGGTTAGGAGGCCTCCCCCTCCCTTACCTCTCCCTGACCGCTAGTACCTGTGGGAGTGCTAGGAAGGAGGAGGTCCTACTTTCCCATTAGAGCTCTGATCAGCTCCTGTGCAGGGGCATGGAGAGGGGGCTCTGTGTAGGAGCTGGTCAATGTCTTTATATTAGTAGCCCTAGCAGAGGAGTAGCCTAAAGCTGAAAAAGCTTACAGAGGCTGATCGAGTCAATTAAGGAGTGACTTGCTACAGAAAATTCCATCCAGGTGATCAGTTACCCTTTTGTTCCATTGGAACTATCGATTCCAGCATCATTAGGAAAGGCAGAGTGGGGCGCTAGCATTTTGGAGCAGTTATACCTAGGATTACGACCTGACCAATATTTGACCATCGTGGCTGCTTTTCTATGGATTTGCCAGTTGCCAGAAAAATAATTAAATCTGCTGGGTTATTTATGTGGGTCTAAAGATTTGCATTATTATCACAATGCACTGGGATATCTAATGTTAAAAGTTTCTGTGTCCAGGTAAAGATGCTGCAGTGTTCCCACGTCTTCAGTAAGAAAATGATGTTATCAATCTTATCTATATGTGTGTTCTCTCTGGATTCTATATATGGCTGTTGAAGGGGGAGGGAGGTTGCGGTGTTGCCTTGTAGGGGGTAGGGTGTGCCTTTTTTGCATTTCAAAGGTGGTAACCTTAGTTATACTCTACCAAGTGACACACTCCTTTAAACCCGCATGTGACACAGATCAAATTTTTTACATGTACAAAATTGGATTTTCTAACTGCTAGCCCTGCGAACTCAGCGTGGAGTATCCCAGTGTCAGACTTAGTTCTTTCTGGCTTGTACATCACAAGTAATACAAATTTGCCAACTGGAACCTGGTTAACAATTCTGATGATAATGTGCAAGTCAGGAAAGAATTAGCTTATTCTCCCTTAGCAGTATCGGCTCTGCAGTATGAATAGCAAAGAGTGGTTAAAAACTAGTTTGTGTTTCTAGGAACTTAGTATGGCCTTCATCACTGCAGAAGCTGAGCGCCTTATAAACAGTGACAATACACCTGTGAGGTAGAGAAGTAGTGTTATCCCCAATAGCTGGTACGTCTGCACTGGAGAGTGAGAGAGAGAGAGAGAGAGAGAGAGAGAGAGAGAGAGAGAGTTATAAGAGGTAATTTCCCAAGGCCCAGGTAGCATTGTCTGTTTCAGAGACATCATTCTTCTATTGTGAGGCTAGTGCTCAGGCATGTGCCTTCTCCCTATTCCTTTATCAAAGGAGGCGTAATTGGGCCCTGAGTATCAGTAGCATTGTCTTCTAGCTCAGAAAAAATACTGAGAAGAAATAAACTACACATTTCCTATTTAAAAATAGATTTTTAAATATTCCTATTTAAAAACAGTGACCTGTCAAAGAAAAGCTAAATGAACAGAACAGTGAGTGTTAAATTTGCTCTTAAATAGTGAATCACTTAGGGCCAAATCCTACTTGCCTTACTAATCTAAGTATTCCAATGACAGCAGCTGGTACTCTACTCATATGAATAGAGTGTACAGATTGTACTTTTCAGCATGCTCGTTCTTTGATTGAAATATATTAATTTTACTTTAAAATCTTCACTATAAATGTAAGATGCTATGTAGTTTCAGAAACTTTTAGCAGCTGCCTATTGCACTGTTATAAATAATTAACAGCACATTCATCATAGATGATTCAGATTACTTGCCTGTCTTTAGTATCAGTTTGACCTTTAAAGTATTCTTCTGCAGTTGGATTGTAATTTAAAAACAACACGTAAAAGTCTATTAGTCAGTCTCTTTCAGACATTTCCATGTTCCCTATATATTATTCAAATAGCTTTGGTTTATTTGGGAGAATATCAATAGTATTTTTTAACAGTGACTTATTTTGCAGTGGCTGTGACAAGAAATTTTGTTTTTGATCTCTAACAGCCTTAAAAGGTCAGCAAATATATTTACTAGTGTTTATTCTGAAATGTATAAAATATATCATTTGACGAAAAATGTAGACTTGAAGAAAAATGCAGTACATTAATCAATGTGCTGTGAAAGGAAATATTAAATTGAAAATGTTATCGAAAATGAAGATCTTGGCCTTCGTGGAAAAAGTTTGTGTTAGTCACTCATTTTTCTTCCAAAAAGTAGATAATCAGAAATATTTCAGCATATTGTTAAACTATTACCCAGCATGAGCAAAAATTAGTAAGAGGACGAAGTCTGTAAGACAGATTGCCTATTAAAGTTAAGGTGAGCAAAAATACTAATCTCAACAAATGAGGCATATATAAAATTACTCCACTTGCACAATGATGGGAAAGTGATGATATTGATTAATATGGCCTGCTAGAAACTCTGTAAGGCATCAAGATATGAGGATCTGATTAGCATCACTCGCATTACCGTATTAGGAAATGCTCCAGGGCCTAACACAATGGAAGACTGATGACAGAGCCTAATGCTCCTCTGCAGCTTTCTAGCAGTTACATTATCCAGCAATCTACTGCAGTTTTTGAGTGCAAATACTGATTGAACTGGGCAGACTTAGGCAGACAAGCAACCAGAAAATGTCTCCCATAATGCACAAAGCCTTAAATGGAAGCACAGATTTGTACTGATAGGGTTGCCAACCCTCCAGGATTGGCCTAGAGTCTCCAGGAATTAAAGATTAATCTTTAATTAAATGTCATGTGATGAAATCTCCAGGAATACATCCAACCCAAACTGGCAACCCTATGTAATGAACATTTTTAAATGTGCACTGACCTTTTAGGAATATGCACTATTAATATAAAACTTAACACAGAAAGCTCCTGTTGCTGCTTCCTAGGACCAACACTTTTCCTCTCTTACTTGGACTATTTTCTCATTATGTGCAAAATTCTAGAAAATAATATTAATGTTGTAGTTTTTCTTCCTCTGAGAACAGGAGAACTCACTTTGGTATCATATCTAGGATAAGCTAATCTAGTTAGTGAAAGAACTTAGGGCCTGGTCCTGCATTTGTTTATGCAAGTAACTTTATGCATTTGAGGATTCCTATTGAGTCCACAGTCTCTTAGACCAGGGGTCGGCAACCTTTGGCACGTGGCCCATCAGGGTAATCTGCTGGCAGGCCATGAAACATTTTGTTTACATTGACCATCTGCAGGCATGGCCCCCGGCAGCTCCCAGTGGCCGCGGTTCACCGTTCCTGGCCAGTGGGAGCTGTGGGAAGCCGTGGGCTACGTGCCGAAGGTTTGCCGACCCCCCGTCTTAGACAGAAACAGAAACAATGTTGGCTGCATGACACCATAGAAATACTAATGGGCTGGGCCTTAAACTGCTTATTATAGGGGAACCTGGTAATGACTCCTATATTTAGGTTGCCTAATATTTTCCATTGTAAAGGAAACTTTTCTTTGAGGTCTTGCATCCTTACTGATTTCAGCAGGCCTGTGACACTCAGCAGGGAGCATTTCCTTGTTCTACAGAATTGCCTTTTCTTTGTCCTATGAAATTCTACTCAGGTTTGCCTGAGTGTTAAAAATCACCATTTCCCTCTCTCTGCTGAGTTCCTGCCAGCCTGCCCAAATCTTTGAACGTACCGAAGTCAGGCTCATGCTGCCGCCAAAGCAGCAGTAGCAGCAGCTCCCACTACATGGAGAAGACCAGGGAGCTCTCAGAACAGCTGTAGTGGAAGGGGAAAAAAAACCTCACTGTGCTCCCCCACCCCTCCACTGTAAACACTAAGACCCAACATATGGCCATAGTGGCATATTTACTTCCCACTCCTTCTGAGGTCACCACATGGGGCAGGAGAGAGAGAGAGGTTGATCAGCTGGGCTCCCCACAACTATGTTCTGGACTCAGCACAATGGTACCAGAGGCCAATCTCTCCCTCATGGGGCAACACATAGGAGAGGAACTCCCCAAACTGTGGGAGTGGGGATGGTGGTAGAGGGGGGAAGGAGAGAGTCAGGCTAGACTGGACTTATTCTTTAGTCCTGGCCATTCTCTGGGACCAGCACCAGGATCTAGCAAACAATTGTCACCTCTGGGAAAATAATGTTCTCTTGCTGCCTGTTCATCTGGTTGGTCCTGTAGCTCAAGTGTTACAGTACTAAAAGTTCATACCTCTAGCCTGATGATGATGTGCAATAGGGGGTTGTTAGAGGTGCACATAATAGAATTTGTTTTATCTTTTTCTTAAAAAAAACCCAGGAAATCACACAAACACTTACACACACAAACCTACGATAAATAACATTATTTAGACTGAAAACTCAAACACTCAAAAGCTAGGAAAAACCAGAAGTAAGGTACCTTAATTCGGACCCTTTGTGCATCTGATACAGTCTTTAATTACATGAGCACATGCTACTTTTTCCACAGGACTCCCGCCTTATTCAGTGCACAGGATAGATGTGCAAGGGAGCAGAATTAAGGTTGAATAGGAATCCATGAATCTGGCTTTTCCTAACTTTTGAAGATAGGTTTAATATAGTTTTTTTTCGGTGTGTGATATATTTAATGGTTGAAGGTTTTAGTATTATTAAATAAACAAATTGTAGTGTCTGTGACAGGTTCCGGATTGTTAGCCTGAACTGCCCCTTAGAAAAGTTAGTATCTATATTATAGCCACTGCCACCAATGGTAGCAGTGGTACTGAGTTACTGGTGTAGTTGAGAGTCAGGTATTTTTAACACTGTGCTATGCTCTGTGCCCCTGGCTGTGGGAGCTGCTGGTACTTCTGAGGAAGACCTCTATAGAAATCATATAGACCGTCCCGATGTGCACAAAAAATAGCACATATGGCAGGCGAACAGCTTGGCTTAACAGTGAAATCTTCGGTGAGCTTAAACACAAAAAGGAAGCTTACAAGAAGTGGAAACTTGGTCAGATGACTAGGGAGGAGTATAAAAATATTGCCCGAGCATGCAGGTGTGTAATCAGGAAGGCCAAAACACAACTGGAGTTGCAGCTAGCAAGGGATGTGAAGGGTAACAAGAAGGGTTTCTACAGGTATGTTAGCAACAAGAAAAAGGTCAGGGAAAGTGTGGGACCCTTAATGAATGGGGGAGGCAACCTACTGACAGAGGATGTTGAAAAAGCTGAAGTACTCAAAGCTTTTTTTGCCTTGGTCTTCACAGACAAGGTCAGCTCCCACACTGCTGTCCTGGGCAACACAATATGGGGAGGAGGTGAGCAGCCCTCAGTGGTGAAAGAACAGGTTAAGGACTATTTAGAAAAGCTGGACATGCACAAGTCCATGGGTCCAGATCTGATGTGAGTAGAGAGCCATTGGCCATTATCTTTGAAAATGTGTGGCGATTGGGGGAGGTCCCGGATGATTGGAAAAAGGCAAATATAGTGCCCATCTTTAAAAAAGGGAAGAGGGAGAACCTGGGGAACTACAGAGTGGTCAGCCTCACCTCAGTCCCTGGAAAAATCATGGAGCAGATCCTCAAGAAAACCATTTTGAAGCACTTGGAGGAGAGGAAGGTGATAAGGAACAGTCAACATGGATTCACAAAGGGCAAGTCATGCCTGACCAACCTGATTGCCTTCTATGATGAGATAACTGGTTCTGTGGATATGGGGAAAGCAGTGGACGTGTTATTCCTTGTTTTTAGCAAAGTTTTTGATACGGTCTCCCACAGTATTCTTGCCAGCAAGTTAAAAAAGTATGGATTGGATGAATGGACTATAAGGTGGATAGAAAGCTGGCTAGACTTCTCAGGCTCAATGGGTAGTGATCAACGACTCAATGTCTAGTTGGCAGCCGGTATCAAGCGGAGTGCCCCAGGGTTTGGTCCTGGGGCCGGTTTTGTTCAACATCTTTATTAATGATCTGGACGATGGGATAGATTGCACCCTCAGCAAGTTTGCGGATGACACCAAGTTGGGGGGAGAGGGACCTAGACAAATTGGAGGATTGGGCCAAAAGAAATCTGATGAGGTTCAACAAGGACAAGTGCAGAGTCCTGCACTTAGGATGGAAGAATCCCATGCACTGCTACAGACTGGGGACCGATTGGCTAAGCAGCAGTTCTGCAGAAAAGGACCTGGAGATTACAGTGGATGAGAAGCTGGATATGAGTCAGCAGTGTGCCCTTGTTGCCAAGAAGGCTAACGGCATATTGGGCTGCATTAGTAGGAGCATTGTCAGCAGATTGAGGGAAGTGATTATTCCCCTCTATTCGGCCCACATCTGGAGTATTGCATCCAGTTTTGGTCCCCCCACTACAGAAAGGATATGGACAAATTGGAGAGAGTCCAGCAGAGGGCAACATAAATGATCAGGCGGCCGGGGCACATGACTTATGAGGAGAGGCTTAGGGAACTGGGCTTGTTTAGTCTGCAGAAGAGAAGAGTGAGGGGGGATTTGATAGCAGCCTTCAATTACCTGAAAGGGGGTTCCAAAGAGGATGGAACTAGGCTGTTCTCAGTGGTGGCAGATGACAGAACAAGAAACAATGGTCTCAAGTTGCAGTGGGGGAGGTCTAGGTTGGATATTAGGAAACACTATTTCACTAGGAGGGTGGTGAAGCACTGGAATGGGTTACCTAGGGAGATGGTGGAATCTCCATCCTTAGAGGTTTTTAAGGCCCGGCTTGACAAAGCCCTGGATGGGATGATTTAGTTGGTGTTGGTCCTGCTCTGAGCAGGGGTTTGGACTAGATGACTTCCTGAGATCTCTTCCAACCCTAATATTCTATGATTCTTCTATGATTCTATCTCTGATGGGTGGGAAGGGGACGTTGTCACTTAAGCTACATTAGAGTCATGAGACTTAGATAACCAGATGACTTTTCGCCTAATGAAAACCTCCTTTCCTAACTGAAAAATGACAATATAAGAACGATAAGAATGATCACGTTGGGTCAGACCAATGGTCCAACTAGTCCAGTGTCCTGTCTTCTGACAGTGGCCAGTGCCAGATGCTTCGGAGAGAATGAACTGAACAGGGAAATTATTGAGTGATACATCTCCTGTCGTCCTGTTGGTCCTGCTTTGAGCAGGGGTTTGGACTAGATGACTTCCTGAGGTCTCTTCCAACCCTAATATTCTATGATTCTATGGCTTTATCTTCACTATGGATCAGAGTAAATGGAACAGATTCATGGAGAAGTTTGCATTCCATGTGCTGCTGCTGGTTCCCATTCCAACACTTTCTCTTCAGGTCTTGACACATGGGGATGAAAGTATTTTAAACCTTTTTAGAACAGCGTGCCATTATAGGGATCTGCTGGCAAGACAAAATGACCAACCATGAGGTTCTCCAAAAATCAAATGCCACAAGCATCGAGGCCATGCTGATAAAAGACCAATTATGCTGGGTTGGACACATCATTAGGATGCCTGAACATCGACTCCCCAGAAAAATTTTCTATGGAGACTTGGCACAAGGACATCGGAATCAAGGCCGCCCCAGAACGCGCTACAAGGACAGCATCAAGAACATCATACACTTTGATACAATAAAACCAGACGATCTCGAGAAGGCTGTGTCAACTAGATCAGCATGGTGACACACAACACTCAGAGCTTTCCAAGCCTTTGAAGAGGACAGAAATAATCGATTGTTAGGTGCAAGAGAAAAGCATCATACCACTGCTATAACTATCAAGATGCTCACCAATGACTTTGTCTGCCCGATCAGCTCAGATCAGCATACGCGTCACGCTTTGGACTTCAGAGTCACTCCAGAATCAACAAAAAGAGAGAGCATGAAAAGGGGGAGGCAGCAGGGAGGCAATGGGACACTACACTGCTAAAAATGTCTGTGTAGATGGGGAGGCACCGCTTGGGTGTGTAGAGAGTTGTGCTGGGCATATATCCTAAGGTTATGGCTTGTCTTTACTCACATAAGCAATGCCACACTGTCTATACTGCTGTTTATACCCATTGCTAGGCGGGTGTGCAGTGCATATACTTTACATGCCACCATAAGTATAAACATTGCCTTAGGGTACGTCTTCACTACCCGCCGTATTGGCGGGTAGCAATCGATTTATCCGGGATCGATATATCGCGTCTCGTTAAGACGCGATATATCGATCCCCGAACGCACTCACCGTCGACTCCGGAACTCCACCAGAGCGAGCGGCAGTAGCGCAGTCGACGGGGGAGCTGCGACCGTCGATCCCGCACCGTGTGGACCCCAGGTAATTCGATCCAAGATACTTTGACTTCAGCTACGCTATTCGCGTAGCTGAAGTTGCGTATCTTGGATCGATCCCCCCCCCCAGTGTAGACCAGCCCTTAGTGAGAGGCAGGCCCTGCCCTGAAAAGCCTATCTTCTAAATAGACAAGGCAGACGAAGGATGGGCGATGAAGCAGGAAGCTTTTTTTGTTGTAACAATAACTTTAGAAAAGAGCCAGAGATCCCAGTTAAGTTTGTCAGCCATACCTATACAGTCTGGAAAACCCACTGTACTTTATTCACTCTCCTCATTTTGGCTGGAGACCCCACGTTGCAAAAGTATATTGATCATAGACTCCAGAGTATCTTATATAAGCCTACTTATGCAGCAGAGTTGGGAATTTACTTGGGCCCTGAACACAGGGAGGGGTATGTGTGTGTGTGTGTGTGTGTGTTGCTCTTACATGGCAGCCTCACCACATGGTTAGATGCTGGGTTATTTTTATTTTTCCCTAGGAGTATGTAAGAAAAGAAGTCCAGTGTAGCTAGAATGATTTAGAACATGGCAAAACAGGTTGAGTGCAACAGTACAAAAGAACAGAATATAGGCATTTAGTGGAGGATCCAGATGGCTCATGCTGCCTTGTTCTTTCAGCACTGTAGAGCTGCTTAAAAGCTTAGCAATGTGCTGCTAAGCATAATCAGAATGATCCATCAGGCCAGAGACAATGCACATTACTCAAAAGTCAAAAATGGCTTAGTAGTTACATTTTTCTTATGTAAAAAGCAACAGAGGGTCCTGTGGCACCTCTAAGACTAACAGAAGTATTGGAGCATAAGCTTTCGCGGGTGAATGCCCACTTCATCATCTTATGGTCCTCTTTTCTAATATATTAAACTTACCGTGCAAGTTGCCTAGCATCTTAGAGCCCAGTCCTTCAAGCATTTGCGTATGTGCCAAACTTTAAGCACATGAATGGCTCCATTGACTTCAGTGGGACTTTGCTCAAGTGCTTAAAATTAAGCATGTGTGTAAGTGTTTGCAGAATTGGGGCCTTGGTTCTTGTTTTAAAGGGCAGAACTGTGCAAAGTATTCATAACAAAATTGGAATCACAAGAGACTCACCTGCACTGGGGGCCTTGTCTCTGGCTTGAAACTCAGGCCATGTTCACAGAAAGATTTCAATCAAATTTGGCTTTTGGAATCTGTATCTCATGAATTGTGAAACAAATTCATGTGGATCAAAACCATAGAAAATGTTGTGAGAATCCCTGAGAAGAAAAATGATCCAGTCTTGTATAACTCTAGTAAAGAGCACAGACCCACTAGTCAAAGTAGCAAATGTAATTGTAAGAAAGATTATAGTGTGAGTATATCTTGAAAGCAAAGCTTAGTTTATATAGTGTTTTCAGTTTTAGTTGTAGTTTATTGACTTTTCTAGCATAAATCATTAGCATAGTAGATTAATGCAACATTCTATAGTGTTTAATGTAATAACATAACAAGATTTCATTTCTTACATAAACAGGGCTATGTTAGTGCATTTTTTTATCATTGTGTAACCAACCTTGGCATATAAACTATGGCGAGCTTCAGACTGATGTAACTCCACTGAGTTCAACAGCATCATGCTTGTTTGCAGCAGGGCTGAATTTGGTCCTGAGCATAATGTAGATGCACATATTACTGCAAATCTGCCAGTGACTAAAATAATCACAGGCTCTCCTTTGTTTTTTCTTACTTTATTTTTGATAGCTTATGAGGGGCTGTCCAGAGGGAGACAGCGTGGTGTCTCGCAGCTGTTTTTTTTATATGACAGTATATATGACAGTTTTTTTTATATGACAGTATGCCTTGCTGGGAGTATTCACGAAAGCTACTCCTGTATTTTAGGCTTTCAGTAATGTTTTGCAAATTTTAGCAAATATTTCCAGTCCAGGCAAATTAGAACCTGATGATGCAATGGACCCATCCTGTACAGTGGCGTTAAGTACATTCAGGGTATTGCTCATTTTTTGTTTGAAGTGCAATAGAAAATGCACAAACACTCTGATGTCATGGTGATTGGTATGACACAAATGCCTAGTCAGATTAGGTAAAATAAAATTTATAAATGGATTTAAACTATTGAAATTGTATTTTGTATTGAGTGACAATCATATTGTTCTTTTCTTTTTAATATATAAAAGGTGGCTTATACCTTTTAACTGGCGGGTTAAATAGTCCCATGCCTATTATTTTTTAACTCTTAAAATCTTAAAACCAGATTCTGATATCTTGATTGACATTGAATAGATTTTATTACTATTCTTATCCCATGGGCTTCAGTGGGGCTACTTTTGAGGTTAGGTGCTACTCAGTGTGAGTAGGTTTTCTGAATTTGGCCTTTAGAGTTATCAGGCTGGGTCAATGATTTTCTACTCTTTTTTTTTTATTACAGATAGGCAGCAAACCTAATGCTAACCCTAATGAAAATTGACCACAGCATTTAACAGCATCTCAGTGTGACTCCCTTATTCTGCTGATCCTTGGGTGCACTGCCACATCCAGTTATATTAGTAATCTCAAAAGTAGTTATAAGCTGCTGCACTTGTTACAGGTTGAAAAATAAAGAGTGTTATTAGTGCACTAGCAGACAAATGAGCAGCACTAACTCTGAGAAAAAGTTCCAGGTCCTTCAGACATCTCCTAACCTCTTATCTTTCCTTTGAGTTGTCCAATCACGTGGGTGTACTTGCAGCTATTAAAATATGCTGAAATAGAGGTAGAGGTGAATATTGTAAGATGTAATTTTTCAAAATTTTCAGCCCTTGCAAATGTTTGAGGAGAGGCAAAGAGGTGAGGCTTTCTGAAGATAATACACTGAGCAACACTGTTATCAAGTGTCCGTTCCTTAATGCTAGTTCACAGGAAAAACTTCTTCAGGCAGAGCAAAGGCACTAAGGCCTAGCAGAGGGCTGGGATCAGTGGGAGCTGAGGGCATTCCACACTTCACAGAACTGGGATCATAGGGCTCATTTCTGGGTTAGGTTGTGACTTGGACTATACAAAGGAGTAAGGTGGAATAAGAACCCCCTTACAGTCCTGCACAGGCTACCCAAATGTTGGGTTCTAACATTAGGAGTAAGTGGAGGTAGTTGCCTGTTTACTACTTCCTGGGTGGGGAGGAATAGGGAATGGTGAACCTTCGACTGCACCTCTTTTTCTTGAGGCCAGAGTGATCAAGCCAGCATCAGGTGATATATATGCCAGCAGTAGATTACTACGCCCTTCCCACCTGCCTGGCAGCCAGGAGGAAGTGGAACTAAGCCCTGGTCTATACTACGAGTTTAGGTCAAATTTAGCAGTGTTAGATTGATTTAACCCTGCACCCGTCCACACGACAGCCATTTTTGTTGACTTAAAGGGGTCTTAAAATTGATTTCTGTACTCCTCCCCAATGAGGGGATTAGCGCTGAAATCGACATCACCGGGTCGAATTTGGGGGTAGTGTGGACGCAATTCGACGGTATTGGCCTCCGGGAGCTATCCCAGAGTGCTCCATTGTGACTGCTCTGGACAGCACTCTCAACTCAGATGCATTGGCCAGGTAGACAGGAAAAGCACCGCGAACTTTTGAATTTTATTTCCTGTTTGGCCAGTGCGGCAAGCTGATCAGCACAGGTGACCATGCAGAGTTCATCAGCAGAGGTGACCACGGAGTCCCAGAATCGCAAAGGAGCTCCAGCATGGACCGAACGGGAGATACTGCATCTGATCTCTGTATGGGGAGACGAATCCGTGTTATCAGAACTCCGTTCCAAAAGACGAAATGCCAAAATATTTGAAAAAAATCTCCAAGGGCATGAAGGACAGAGGCTATAACAGGGACCAGCAGCAGTGCCGTGTGAAACTTAAGGAGCTCAGGCAAGCCTAACAAAAAACCAAAGAGGCAAACAGCCGCTCCGGGTCAGACCCCCAGACATGCCGCTTCTATCATGAGCTGCATGCAATTCTAGGGGGTGCCCCCACAACTACCCCACCACTGTATGTGGACTCCTGCAAGGGAGTCTCACGCAACAGGGATAAGGAAGATGATGAGGATGAGGAGGTTGTAGATAGTGCACAGCAGCCAAGTGGAGAAACCATTCTCCCCGACAGCCAGGAACTATTTATCACCCTGGAGACATTACCCTCCCAACCCGGGCTCCCGGACCTTGAAGGCGGAGAAGGCCCCTCTGGTGAGTGTACCTTTGTAAATATAATACATGGTTTAAAAGCAAGCGTGTTTAATGATTAATTTGCCCTGAAGACTTGGGATGTATTCGCGGCCACTAAAGCTACTGGAATGCAGTCAAGCAACATCCGTTCTTTATTTCTCTGTGTTATCCTCAGGAGAGTGATATCATTCATGGTCACCTGGTTGAAATAGGGGAATTTTATTAAGGGGACATTCAGAGGTGGCCGTTCCTGCTGGGCTGTGTGCCTGTGGCTGAAAAGAAATCATCCCCGCTGTTAGCCACGCAGTGGGGGGAGGGGTGAAGCGATCATCCCAGAGAATTGGGTGTGAGGGGAGGTTTAGTTGGGTTTGTGCTGCACGTTAACCCGAAAACCTTAGCCCCTCCTTTTAAATGGCCAACCCATTTTAAATGGTCAACCCAACTCTCCCTTTTTTTCCTCACGCAGCTGCAAATGTTTCAGCACTACCACTATCATCTCCGTCCCAGAGGCTAGCACAGATAAGAAGGCGAAAAAAAACGCACGCGCGATGAAATGTTCTCTGAGGTCATACAGTCCTCCCGCACTGAAAGAGCCCAGCAGAATGCGTGGAGGCAAACAATGTCAGAGTCCAGGAAAGCACAAAATGAACGCGAGGACAGGAGGGACGTGTGAGATGAGAGGTGGCGGGAGCAAGAGGAGCGGTGGCGGCAGCATGATGAGAGGAGGCAGGAGGCAATGCTGAGGCTACTGGAGGATCAAACTGATATGCTCTGGTGTATGGTTGAGGTGCAGGAAAGGCAGCAGGAGCACAGACTGCTGCTGCAGCCCCTGTGTAACCAACTGCCCTCCTCCCCAAGTTCCATAGCCTCCTCACCCAGATGCCCAAGAACGCGGGGGGGGGGGGAGGAAGGGGGGCCTCTGGGCACCCAACCACTCCACCCCAGAGGACTGCCCAAGCAACAGAAGGCTGGCATTCAATAAGTTTTGAAGTGCAGTGTGGCCTTGTCCTTCCCTCCTCCCCTCCTCCACCACCCCACCTGGTGCTTCCCTCCTCCACCACCCCTTCCGGGCTACCTTGGCAGTTATCCCCCTATTTCTGTGACTAATTAATAAAGAATGCATGAATTTGAAACAACAATGACTTTATTGCCTCTGCAAGCGGTGATCGAAGGTGGGAGGGGAGGGCGGTTGGCTTACAGGGAAATAGAGTGAACCAAGGGGGCGGGTTTTCATCAAGGAGAAACAAACAGAACTTTCACACCGTAGCCTGGCCAGTCATGAAACTGGTTTTCAAAGCTTCTCCAATGTGCAGCGCACCCTGCTGTGCTCTTCTAACCGCCCTGCTGTCGGGCTGCGCGTAATCAGTGGCCAGGCGATTTGCCTCAACCTCCCACCCCGCCATAAACGTCTCCCCCTTACTCTCACAGATATTGTGGAGCACACAGCAAGCAGTAATAACAATGGGAATATTGGTTTCGCTGAGGTCTAACCAAGTCAGTAAACTGCGCCAGCGTGCTTTTAAACGTCCAAATGCACATTCTACCATCATTCGGCACTTGCTCAGCCTATAGTTGAACAGCTCCTGACTACTGTCCAGGGTGCCTGTATATGGCTTCATGAGCCATGGCATTAAGGGGTAGGCTGGGTCCCCAAGGATAACTATAGGCATTTCAACATCCCCAACAGTTATTTTCTGGTTTGGAAAGTAAGTCCCTTGCTGCAGCCGTTCAGACAGACCAGGGTTCCTGAAGATGCGAGCGTCATGTACCTTTCCCGGCCATCACACGTTGATGTTGGTGAAACGTCCCTTGTGATCCACCAGTGCTTGCAGCACCATTGAAAAGTATCCCTTTTGGTTTATGTACTGGCTGCCTTGGTGCTCCAGTGCCAAGATAGGGGTATGGGTTCCGTCTATCGCCTCACCACAGTTAGAGAATCCCATTGCAGCAAAGCCATCCATTATGACCTGCACATTTCCCAGAGACACTACCCTTGATAGCAGCAGCTCAGTGATTGCGTTGGTTACTAGGATCACAGCAGCCCCCACAGTAGATTTGCCCACTCCAAATTGATTCCCGACTGACTGGTAGCTGTCTGGCATTGCAAGCTTCTAGAGGGCGCTTCAGGACAGGGGAAAGCAAGTCACAAAGTTCCATGAAAGTGCCCTTACGCATGCAAAAGTTTCGCAGCCACTGGGAATCATCCCAGACCTACAACACTATGCAGTCTTACCAGTCTGTGCTTCTTTCCCGGGCCCAGAATCGGCGTTCCACGGCATGAACCTGCCCCATTACCACCATGATGTCCAAATTGCCAGGGCCCGTGCTTTGAGAGAAGTGTGTGTCCATGTCTTCATCAGTCTCGTCACCACGCTGCTGTTGCCTCTTTGCCTGCTTTTGCAGGTTCTGGTGCTGCATATACTGCAGGATAATGCACAAGGTGTTTACAGTGCTCATAACTGCCGCAGTGATCTGAGCGGGCTCCATGCTTTCCGTGGTATGGCGTCTGCAGGAGAGCAGAGTGGCAGCGGAAGTGTGACGATGGTTTGCAGCCCTACTGCACCGTCTGCCGCCAGAGCAGGAGAGCAGCGTGGCAGCAGAAGTAGTCGTTCGTTCGGTCAATGACAATGGTTTGCAGCCCTACTGTACCTTCAGCTGCCAGAGCAGGAGAGCAGAGTGGCAGCGGAAGCGTGACGATGGTTTTCAGCCCTATTGTACGTCAGCTGCCAGAGCAGGAGAGCAGAGTGGCAGCGGAAGCGTGACGATGGTTTGCAGCCCTATTGTACCGCCTGCTGCCAGCAGCACCCAGGACACAACAGCGGTGGCTGAGCTGAGCGGGCTGCACGCTTGCCATGGTATGGCGTCTGTGCGGAAAAAAGGCGTGAAATGATTGTTTGCCCGTTGCTCTCAAGGAGGGAGGAGTGACTGACGACATGTACCCAAAACCACCCACGACATGTTTTTGCCCCATCAGGCAGTGGGAGCTCAACCCAGAATTCCAATGGGTGGTGGAGACTGCGGGAACTGTGGGATAGCTACCCACAGTGTAATGCTCCGAAAGTCGACGCTAGCCTCGGTACTGTGGACGCACTCCGCCGACTTAATTCGACTTAATGCACTTAGTGGGGACACACACAATCGACTGTATAAAATCGCTTCCTAAAAAATTGACTTCTATAAATTGACCTAATTTCGTAGTGTAGACATACCCTAAGAGGAGTGTCTGAATCATGATACCTAGCAAGGTTACTCTGCAGATGGAGCCACTTCCCACCACCCTTTGCTGAAGGCTGTGCCTAAAGCCACAAGTCACCCCTAAAGTCATCCCTCCGATGAGTTTTTCAAATAATGCTGTGTTTGAGTTAGCAGGGTATAATTAAAAAGAAAATCTGAAAAGTTTCTTAACAGTTGAAAACTGCCTGTCCCCCATTTTTGGATAACACAATAATGACTGAAAAGGTTTTCATGGATTTTTCCAAAATAATTCTGAGAAAATGAATGAAAAGGGTTGTTTGGATTGGAAGGGCCACCTCACTATTAACTGTCACATTGTTAGTGTGGCACTATGACATGGTGCATAAATGCACTGGAAATCCCCAAAGGACCAGAACAACCAGTAGGAAAAATCCTGACTGCACAAAACTGTGACAAAGCAGTATAGGTTTGTTTAGATTTGCTGTTTGTGCACGTACTATGGAAACATCCATCCACATTTGATTAGGAGGAAGGAAATCCAGCATTGACAATACATTTTGAAAATAATGAAAGCTTCTTATTACATACTGTGTCTTAGTGATACAGTCGCTTAACAGATTAGGTCTTTAGCTAAGGTCTGAAAAACAATTCCCTACAGTTCAGAAAACAGATTGAGGATTTTTTATAAGTATGTTTCTTTGAAAATTATCAATAAACTAACTAAATAATCTTACAAAGACAGAAAGTTGGAAAGCTTTCTTAAAAAATTTGTAATGCATAGAAAAAGTCATGAGGCTAAAGGCTAACTCACAACCTGATTACCTCTAATCTCTCATCTTGTCTAAATGGTAATTCTGATAAATTTAACACCAACCAAAGACACCTTGGGGGTGGAAACCTTTCCTGGAAGATGCCCAAGAAGAGAAATGGATTTTTGAGTTAGATGAACAAAATTAAAAACAAATTTATTTTCAGTTCTTAAAAATTAAAGTTTAGAGGGCAGATCCTCTGCCTGGAGAAAAGACTATGATAGTAGAAACTAGTTTAGTGAATGAAGATTGGAGACACTTAAAAAATCCTTTTGATGAGGCACAAAAAATTGCTTGTGAAAGGGATAATTAAGTTTTTTTTGTAACTCAGATTGCAATGTAAAATAAAATATGCTTCGAAAGAGGGGCCATATTGATAATAATTCTCTCTGCATTATAGGTAGTTCGTGCTCCATGTATTGTAGATTTGGAATTCCCCATAAAGAAGATTGTTGTTTTTTTAAAAACAAATGATTTGTGCTTCAAAGGGATAGTTACCAGTATAACAAAGTACCCAACTGAGTAAGCAGTTTGATACCTAGACTATACTGTTGGTTAAACAAATAAACATTGTGACCGGGTACATAGGGTATATTTGAAATTACACAAATTAGTGATGTAAAGAAGAAATAACACAAGGATGTAGGCAGGACGTTGTTATAGTGATAGGCAGAAGACCATGCGTGTGCAATAAATCAGTTTGTAAACAAGTTCTGGACAGACACGGGTGGACCAAACTGTGTATAGAGCTTGAAGTGGCATTGTTGTATGTGGGTAAGCACTTAAGGCATTTGGTGTCATATGTCATAGTCTGTCATATTTCATGGGGCTGGAATAATTTCCTGTTAGTTTACAAGGGTGGTCTCTGCTTTCCCTTTAATATTTTTCTTAAGCACCTGTTCAAAGTGCCAATATAATTGAATTGCTTTAGATGTGGTCTTCTGCCAAGAGTAGAACAGTATTGTGCACCCTGGGTCGAATTCAGCTCCCAGCCCCGGTGCCACTGGTGTAACTCCACTGAAATCTCATTTACTCCAGCTGTGAATACTGTAACTGAGGGCAGATTTTTGGAAATACTATGCTCGTAAGTAAAGAGGTTGCACAGATGGTTGTTCTCTTTGTATTGGTGTCCATGTATTTCAAACAAATGGTGCTGGATGAGAAAATGTCATGTTGGGGGTACCTGTTCTTGGGTGCCTTGGAGAGAAGGGCTCTGACCACAGTGAAGGCTAAGTCACGACAGAAGTAATGGATCATCTATCAGATCATTGAAGTCAATAGAAAAAACTGCCACTGATTTCACTGGTTGTTGGACTAGGTTCTCAGACAAGAGCAAAAGGGGTTATGAGCCCTTTCCTAAACATTGCCATGAAGGAGTTGGTGAATATGGGCATGGGGAGAGCCAACTGTGCTGAGGAATTCTCGGCTTTATAGGGGAAAATGAAAGCAAACAAGAGTCCGCCATAGAAATAAAAACGTAATTATACCAGTTGTAAAAAAATATAAGTGCTTGAAATAAGCGAAGAAGTCCCCATTTTAAAAATAGTTTTTCTAAATATTTCTAGTAGCAAATGCCCACAGACTCCCTTATGTTGACCTTGGGCCTTTTACACTCACCATAAGCAATATCTCAGGTGCCTTATGCTATAAACCATGGTTGCTCAGAGTGATGCATGTGAAATACAGGCATTTAGCTGAATTGATCGGGCATCAAAAGAAAACAGCATAGGCCAAATCCTCAATTGGTGTAAATGGGCATAATTCCACTGAAGTCAGTGGAGTTACTCTGGTTTACACCAGCTGAAGATCTGGGGGGACTTCTCAATTAGTAGAGTCTGGAATTAGTCTTTTGCATGCACCTCATTTGTCAATCATATTTGGAAGATGATATGTCCAGAACATAGTCCTGAAGGTACTGAAAAGGATAGAGGGTGGGGTGGGGCCATGTATTTTCACAAAACATCCAAAAGATCATCACTGTCTCAAAAGCAGAAATAAAATTACTACTCAGCATGCAACTGACCCCTTGGGAATGAGAGTGATGTATGTTTGGAAGACTATGCTGGTAGTTCCAGAATGTTTTACTTAGGTTATTCATTACCTTCTTTTTGTTTGTTTTCTGTGAGACATAGTGTGACAGGTTGGATCACATAAACCCTCTTGGGAGCTGCCACTCTATGTGCCAAGACTACTTCTGCCCCTGCTTTCCCTTCCAGCTCGGGACCCCGACACCCTGTCTTGCTGAGCCAGACACTCCCGTCTGCTCCAACAAAGACCCAGGGTCTGAATTACTTGCTCCAAAGCTGCAGGTTTACCTGAAAACAGCTAACAGAAGTGTTCCTGTCTTTAACACTCAGATGCCCAACTCCCAATGGGGTCTAAACCCAAATAAATCCGTTTTACCCTGTATAAAGCTTATACAGCGTAAACTCATAAATTGTTTGCCCTCTATAACACTGATAGAGAGATATGCACAGTTGTTTGCTCACCCAGCTATTAATACATTCTCTGAGTTAATTAATAAGTAAAAAGTGATTTTATTAAATACAGAAAGTAGGATTTAAGTGGCTCCAAGTAGACAGACAGAATAAAGTAAGTCACCAAGCAAAATAAAATAAAACGCGCAAATCTATGTCTAATCAAACTGAATACAGATAAGATCCTCACCAGTTCCAGAATGCTCCCTTTTACAGACTAATCTCCTTTTAGCCTGGGTCCAGCAATCACTCACACCCCTTGCACACTGTCCTTTGTTCCAGTTTCTTTCAAGTACCCTGGGTGGTGGAGAGGCTCTCTCTTTAGCCAGCTGAAGACAAAATGGAGGGGTCTCCCAGGGGTTTAAATAGACTTTCTCTTGTGGGTGGAGACCCCCTCCTCACTCCTATGCAAAGTCCAGCTCCAAGATGGAGTTCTGGAGTCACCTGGGCAAGTCACTTGTCCATATATGACTCACAGTTTCTTACCAGGTAGCAGCCATGGGTCACATGCTACCTTGAAGGTCCTCAAGTAGACTTCTTATGTGGGTTGGAGCATTCCAAGATTCATTGTCCTTTAAGTGTCTCTTGATTAGGTACTTAACTTCAACATTCCTTGCTCCAGGAACTGACCAAATGCTCTACTAAGGTTATTTAGAAATCAAGCCAGTACACAGCCAATATTCATAACTTCGAATACAAAAATGCTACATGCATACAAATAGGATTAATACATTCAGTAGATCATAACCTTTACGGAGATATGTTACATGGCATATGTAGCATAAAACACATTCTAAGCATATTTCCATAAAGCCTTATGGGGGATACCGTCACACATAGAATGGCAAAAGTAGAGAGAAAATTTACTCTTGTACTAAGAGCTTGTTGGGTAGAAATCCTTTGTGATTTGTTTGCATAGGGATCTGAGCTTTGTTCTTGACAATGAGCTTTTGAAAAGAGACATCATATTCTTTGTTTCTCACCATAGTTGTTACTACCAGTGTGGGAAAAGATTAGGGTAAATAGAGAAGGAAGAGAGGGAAGAAAACAGTGACAGTTCTAAACATATGCCTGTTATGCCCTTTAGAACTGTAAAATAATATGGATGATCAAGGGGGGATATTTCCTGGCTCCTAATGAGGTGTTATTTGTATTCCTCTTGTGACAAATACAGAAGGACCCCTAGGATTATGGGAAGAAGGGACACAAGAACTTGGGAAATGTTCAAAACTCCTCTTGAGAAAATGAAAATAAAACTGAATGGCAAATTTAAGATATGGGGGCTGTTCCTGCTCCCATTGAGGTCACTGGGAGTGTCAAATTAGCTTCCCCTGGAACAGGATCAGGTCACGCTGTCTGAGATTCTGTGATCTCTACTATTTGTATTCAGTTCACTGCTGCTCTTAAAAACTCTGCTTAACTGGATGGAGGTTTAATTAACTTCGGTGTTGAGTATAAATATCACAGAAGTCACATGGATCAAATTGAATTTCTTTCCTGAAACAGGATTTCAGGGCTCTGCATTTTGCTTGCTGGCATATTTACCTTGTAAGAGGAGCTCTCCATCTGTAATAATTGTAATAATATGAGGTATGGAATGCTGCATCACTCTATACTGTACTGTGGAGAAAATGATTTTTGTGGCTCCATTCTACATATTGTATATTGATGGTTTGTGAAACAAAGATCTAGACAAAGAAGTGTCAAAATTACACAAATGTGGATATCTGGGGCCAGACTCTAGCCCAAGACACACACACACAAGTTCCATGCACATGAATAACCAAGGGCACAATTTAGCCCTCATTCTTTACTTTAAGTAAATTAATGAATGGTTGTTAGTTAATAGACATAAGCTGGTTGAGAGTGTGCTAAAATGGCACCATTCTCATGTGACAGCTTAGTGGATCAGGAAATGTGTTTTAGCTCTTTACAATTTGGAGGTGGTAAAATCTTGTGCATCTTTCTGCTTCTGCTGCTGCCGCCTCCTGCTCCTCCTCCTCCTCCTTCTTCTGTATTCTAGGTCTCATTTATTTCACTAATCAAAATACAGCCCTTTTTTCTCAATAGCAAGCTATACAAAATGACAATGTGATGGAAAGGGACATTTCCAAATGATGCTTAAATCAGCATTTGCATTTAGCTTAGACAGTTGTCTGGGAGGAAATCTAAATGTGGCAAAATTGCAAAGAGCTCACCTATGTAAGGGCTTCTTGTGAAAGGATTTTTAGAACAACCTTGAAGACCCTCCCCAAATGGGAAAATCTCTCTCCCTTCATTTCCAGATTATACCCTAAAATTGTTTAGAAAATGCAAATGTGTACTAGTCGCTTTCAGTAGCATTGTTGTTGCTGCTTGTACTGTGTTACAGATGTTTAACATACAAGGCAGAGCTACTGCTCTAGGCTAATTTGAAGGCTGAAATAAAAGCTAAGTTCTGTAAAGTTTAATTGGCTAAACTGTAGAATGTGATACTACCAATTCAATTAGTATATAAGTAAAAAGGTGAGCAGAGGAGAAGATGCCTGAAATCATTAAATTATGTTTGCTGAGGTAGAAAGTTTCAGTAGCTGAAATTGTTAAATAATTTTCTAAAAATCCAGTATGTACAAGAAATTGAGCAAGGTTTGATTTATTTTAAGCTCAGGTGAATATAATGTGAAAACCTATTGCAGGTTCTTGGAACTAGCCAGAGACCGCAGTCAGTTTAATAAAAGATACAGATACTTGTACCATGATAAAGTGTTGCTTCATGCATGAAATAGATGTCCTAGTACCGTGTCGGTGATTTGGTGCTGTATTGCCCTAAAAATGTGCAACCAACACGCAGAATCAGTTTTTAGTGGATTATTCACTTATCACTTGTTTAGTTTGCACACTCTGGGATGTTATTTGATTGAAAAAATGACTGAAATACACTAAGAACGAAGTAAGAAAGATTTATTAAAATGTACTTTTCACAGCTATAGA
This sequence comes from Emys orbicularis, assembly GCF_028017835.1. Classification (NCBI taxonomy): domain Eukaryota; kingdom Metazoa; phylum Chordata; order Testudines; family Emydidae; genus Emys; species Emys orbicularis. The sequence goes on from NC_088685.1 coordinate 191,866,040, forward strand.
ACTTCAATATTTTCCTTGAGATATTTTATGAACCCAGTCTTGTAGCCTTTTATGGCAACCTGCTAAAATTAACATTGTGGCTTATTTTATTCTTATTCAATTTCAGGGTGGTGGTTCTGTTCTTTAAAGCCCTCAGTGGGCCTAATTTGAACTCTCTCTGGGCAATCCACCTCATCCTGTGGGATCCCTCATAGTGGCTTCAGTTACTGGGACACTCATAGCAATCCTTAGTTTGAACTCTAGGGAGTTGGGGGCAGAGCATTTACTGTGATGGACCCAGGGTAGTTAAACACCCACCTGCTAGAGATCAGGATGAGCCCAAGTCGTGCCTTGTTCTGAGCGTATTGTAAGACCCACCTTTATACACCAGCTATCATGCAGTCCAGAGTGGCAGAGGGGCTCAGCAACATCTTCCTAGACAACAGAAACCAATGGCTGAAAATATGCAAAGATGGAGAATTTAGGTCCTATATGTCAATGCCCTTTGATTAGGGCCCTACCAAATTCACGTCCATGAAAAACGCATCATAGACCGTGAAATCTGGTCTTTTGTGTGCTTTTACCCTATACTATACCGATTTCACGGGGAAACCAGAGTTTGTCAAATTGGGGGTCCTGACCCAAAAGGGAGTTGTGGGGGGTCACAAGCTTATGTTACGGGGGATCGTGGTATTGCCACTCTTACTTCTGTGCTGCCTTCAGAGCTGGGTGGCTGGAGAGTGGCGGCTGTTGGCCTGGTGCTCAGCTCTGCAGGCAGCAGCACAGAAATAATGGTGCCAATACCATACCATGCCATCCTTACTTCTGCACTGCTGCTGATGGTGGTTCTGCCTTCGGAGCTGGGCTTCTGGCCAGCAGCCGCCGCTCTACAGCTGCCCAGCTCTGAAGGCAGTGCCGCCACCTGCAGCAGCGCAGAAGTAAGGGTAGCAGTACCACAACTCCCCTTACAATAACATTGCGACCCCCCACAACTCCTTTTTGAGTCAGGACCCCTACACTTACACCACCGTGAAATTTCAAATTTAAATAGCTGAAATCATGAAATTTACGATTTTAAAAATCCTATTACTGTGAAATTGACCAAAATGGACTGTGAATTTGGTAGGGCCTACCTATGTTATATTTAGCTTCTATAATTTTTTTTTTATGTTCTACCTATAGTGACTACTGGCATGTTGATACATTTAATATTTTAAAAACGACAACAAGTAAACATCACAGTCAAGGCATTCCTAAGCATCTGAAAATTATTTAAATGTGGACTTCAGTAGAAAGCAAGGTCTTGTCAGAACTCAGTATGTCCATGTGTAAGTGTGCAGTGAAATTAACATTTGTGAGCAGATGAATATGCTTATGTTTAATGCAGCTGTACTACCTCAAGCTATACTTTACTCATATTTTGTAAGCTAAGCAGGGAGAGGCAGGGTCATTACTTGGATGGGCATCCTCTAAGGAAAACCCGAGGGCTGCAGGAAGTGATGTTGATAATGCAGTACACAGCATTTTTCCTCTGAGTCAGTATTAAACATGATGAGAGTAGAGGATGAGAGATTAAATTGAAATCCTTCTTACTTGTTGTTTTAAGTCCCAGACACTTTTTATGAGAATGGGAGAGTTTTCCAATGTTTTGTGTCCATACATTAACATGGGTAATTACATTTTGCTTACCCACATTTCCCCTGTAAATTTTAACTGGATACATTATCATTCACTTCTTGTCATGAACACTTGGGCAGTGCAGCAGTGTGCTATTAACAGTTACTTTTATGCCAAAGGCTGGCAAAATGGTTCAGCTATATCTAACTAGCCAAATTTTGTTCTTGGTTACAACTCCATTGAAGTCGTGTTTCCAAAATGATAGCAGAATTTGCCAGGTAAAGCTTGATACTAGTCTTCTTTATATTGACAGAATGTGAATTATCAAAAAAGGTTTGCTGAGACACTGAGCCTCCTGCAATTGTATTGCTACAAATCTTTACAATATCTTAATCATCTGAGATAGTGTTCATGTTAAAAATAAAGATACTTTTGTTCCATCCCCAATTCCCTGCCACAATCCATTATCAATTTTAACTTCTAAAGATTTTATATAACCATAAGTAAAGTGTCGTCTGAGGCTGCAAATTGTCCTTGACTATGTCCGAAGGAGAACTCCACCTTCCTGAACTAATTGTTTTTCCCTCTCTCTTTGACTGGGTCCATCACTGAAGTAAATGCCCTGCACAGGTTTGTTCTTTCTCTGTCTTGAAAGCAGTTTCCCACACAGATCTGAATAATCTTTTAAAAAATAATTTCAAAATTTTTGCGTTAGGTTTCTGCCCTTCATGGCTGGTAAAGTAAATAACCATACTGTAATTATGCAAACCCCTGTGGTCTAATTATATGAGCCAATGTACCTCCATTTGACTCTGATCCGATGGTATATCACAACTGATCATAGAATCATAGAATATCAGGGTTGGAAGGGACCTCAGGAGGTCATCTAGTCCAACTCCCTGCTCAAAGCAGGACCAATCCCCAACTAAATCATCCCAGCCAGGGCTTTGTCAAGCCTGACCTTAAAAACCTCTAAGGAAGGAGATTCCACCACCTCCCTAGGTAACCCATTCCAGTGCTTCACCACCCTCCTAGTGAAAAAGTTTTTCCTAATATCCAACCTAAACCTCCCCCACTGCAACTTGAGACCATTACTCCTTATTCTGTCATCTGGTACCACTGAGAACAGTCTAGATCCACCCTCTTTGGAACCCCCTTTCAGGTAGTTGAAAGCAGCTATCAAATCCCCCCCCACATTCTTCTCTTCTGCAGACTAAACAATCCCAGTTCCCTCAACCTCTCCTCATAAGTCATATGCTCCAGCCCCCAATCATTTTTGTTGCCCTCCGCTGGACTCTCTACAATTTTTCCACATCCCTCTTGTAGTGTGGGGCCCAAAACTGGACACAGTACTCCAGATGAGGCCTCACCAATGTCGAATAGAGGGGAAGGATCACATCCCTCGATCTGCTGGCAATGCCCCTACTTATACAGCCCAAAATGCTGTTAGCCTTCTTAGCAACAAGGGCACACTGTTGACTCATATCTAGCTTCTCATCCACTGTAATCCCTAGGTCCTTTTCTGCAGAACTGCTGCCTAGCCATTGGGTCCCTAGTCTATAGCAGTGCATGGGATCAGGGCCGGCTCTAGGATTTTTGCCGCCCCAAGCAAAAACAATTTTGGCCGCCCCCGTTTTTTTCTTATCCCACCCCTGGCCCCGCCTCAACTCCGCCCCTTCCCCAAATCCCCAGCCCTGCCTCCTCCCCCCAGGCTCTCAAGCCTAGGAAGGAGGGAGGGGGAGAAGCGGCGCGCGCGCCGCGGCCACTCAGAGTCTCCCCTTCCCTCCCAGGTTTGAGAGCCTGGGAGGGAGGGGGAGATCCCGAGCGGCCGCGGCGCGCGAAACAGCTGATTCGCACGCCGCTGCTCCCCCTCGCTCCCAGGTTCTCAAACCTGGGAGGGAGGGGGAGATCCCGAGCGGCCGCCGCGCGCGAAACAGCTGATTCGCGTGCCGCTGCTCCCCCTCCCGCCCAGGTTTGAGAGCCTGGGAGGGAGGGGGATACTCCGAGCGGCCGCGGCACGTGCAACAGCTGATTCGCGCGCCGCTGCTCCCCCTCCCTCCCAGGTTTGAGAGCCTGGGAGGGAGGGCGAGTAGCGGCGCGCGAATCAGCTGTTTCACGCGCCGTGGCGCGGGAGCGGCAGCAGCAGCGGAGGTGAGCTAGGGCGGCCGGGGCACATTTTTAGGGGCGGCAGGGGCGGCATTCTGGCACCGGCCATGCCGCCCCTAAAAATGTGCCGCCCCAAGCACCAGCTTGTTTTGCTGGTGCCTAGAGCCGGCCCTGCATGGGATTCTTCTGTCCTAAGTGCAGGACTCTGCACTTCTCCTTGTTGAAGCTCATCAGATTTCTTTTGGCCCAATTCTCTAATTTGTCTAGGTCCCTCTGTATCCTATCCCTACTCTCTAGCATATCTACCACTCTTCCCAGTTTAGTGTCATCTGCAAACTTGCTGAGTGTGCAGTCCACACCATCCTCTACATCATTAATGAAGATATTGAACAAAACCGGCCCCAGGACCGACCCTTGGGGCACTCTGCTTTATACCAGCTGCCAACTAAACATGGAACCATTGATCATTACCTGTTGAGCCCAACGATCTAGCCAGCTTTCTATCCACCTTATAGTCCATTCATCCAGCCCATACTTCTTTAACTTGCCATCAAGAATACTATGGGAGACCGAATCAGAAGCTTTGCTAAAGTCAAGGAATAACACGTCCACTGCTTTCCCCTCATCCACAGAGCCAGTTATCTCGTCATAGAAGGCAATTATGTTAGTCAGGCATGACTTGCCCTTGGTGAATCCATGCTGACTGTTCCTGATCACTTTCCTCTCCTCTAAGTGCTTCAGAATTGATTCCTTGAGGACCTGCTCCATGATTTTTTCAGGGACTGAGGTGAGGCTGACTGGCCTGTAGTTCCCCGGATCCTCCTTCTTCCCTTTTTTAATGATGGGCACTATGTTAGCCTTTTTCCAGTCATCTGGGATATCCCGATCGCTATGTGTTTTCAAAGATAATGGCCAATGGCTGTGCAATCACATCCGCCAACTCCTTTAGCACCCTCGGATGCAGCGCATCCGGCCCCAGGGACTTGTGCTCGTCCAGCTTTTCTAAATAGTCCTGAACCACTTCTTTCTCCACAGAGGGATGGTCACCTCCTCCCCATGCTGTGCTGCCCACTGCAGCAGTCTCGGAGCTGACCTTGTTCGTGAAGACAGAGGTAAAAAAAAAGCAATGAGTACATTAGCTTTTTCCACATCCTCTGTCACTAGGTTGCCTCCCTCATTCAGTAAGGGGCCCACACTTTTCTTGACTTTCTTGTTGTTGCTAACATACCTGAAGAAACCCTTCTTGTTACTCTTAACATCTCTTGCTAGCTGCAACTCCAAGTGTGATTTGGCCTTCCTGATTTCACTCCTGCACGCCTGAGCAATATTTTTATACTCCTCCCTAGTCATTTGTCCAATCTTCCATTTCTTGTAAGCTTCTTTTTTGTGTTTAATATCAGCAAGGATTTCACTGTTAAGCCAAACTGGTCGCCTGCCATATTTACTATTCTTTCTACACATCGGGATGGTTTGTTCCTGCAACCTCAATAAGGATTCTTTAAAATACAGCCAGCTCTCCTGGACTCCTTTCTCTCTCATGTTATTCTCCCAGGGGATCCTGCCCATCAGTTCCCTAAGGGAGTCAAAGTCTGCTTTTCTGAAGTCCAGGGTCCGTATTCTGCTGCTCTCCTTTCTTCCTTATGTCAGGATCCTGAACTCGACCATCTCATGGTCATTGCCTCCCAGGTTCCCATCCACTTTTGCTTCCCCTGCTAATTCTTCCCGGTTTGTGAGCAGCAGGTCAAGAAGAGCTCTAGTTGGTTCCTCCAGCACTTGCACCAGGAAATTGTCCCCTACACTTCCCAAAAACTTCCTGGATTGTTTATGCACCGCTGTATTGCTCTCCCAGCAGATATCAGGGTGATTGAAGTCTCCCATGAGAACCAGGGCCTGTGATCTAGTATCTTCTGTTAGTTGCCGGAAGAAAGCCTCATCCCCCTGGTCTGGTGGTCTATAGCACCCTTGTTGCTCACACTTCTAAACTTAATCCAGAGACTCTCAGGTTTTTCTGCATTTTCATACCGGAGCTCTGAGCAGTCATACTGCTCTCTTACATACAATGCAATTCCCCCACCTTTTCTGCCCTGCCTGTCCTTCCTGAACAGTTTATATCCATCCATGACAGTACTCCAGTCATGTGAGTTATCCCACCAAGTCTCTGTTATTCCAATCACATCATAAGTCTCTATCCGGGCCTTTTCCTTCCACAGGGAGGATGGACGAGAACAGCACTTGCACCTCAAACTCCTTTATCCTTCTTCCCAGAGCCAAGTAGTCTGCAAGAATGACTGCTCAAGGTCATTCTTGGCAGTATCATTGGTGCCCACGTGGAGAAGCAGGAAGGGGTTGCGATCCGAGGGCTTAATGAGTCTCGGCAGTCTCTCTGTCACATCGTGAATCCTAGCTCCTGGCAGGCAGCACACTTCTTGGTTTTCCCGGTCGGGACGGCAGATAGATGACTCAGTCCCCCTGAGGAGAGAGTCCCTGACCACTACCACCCACCTCCTTCTCTTGGGAGAGGTGGTTGTGGAACCCTAGGACAGTGCATCTCATGCCTTCCAATGGGTGGAGTCTCCTTCTGCTCCCTTCCCTCAGATGTATCATCTAGTCCACTCTCTGCATTAGTACCTGTGGAGAGAACATGAAAATGATTGCTCACCTGTATCTGCATTGCTGGTACATGGACGCTCCTCTTTCTTCTTCTGGAGGTCACATGCTGCCAATTTTCTTCACCGTCCTTCTGTCCCCGCTGCACCGCCTGCTCTGATTCTTCAGAATGTTGTGCCCGTAGAAGCATATCCTGATGTCTGTCCAGGAACTGTCTGTCACTGGAAATTATTGACATGATTCTTGTTTAACAGCCAGTAAACCCAACAAGCCAAAAAATACCCCCAGTTCTGCTCGGTTAAAACCCCTCATGATTTTTTTACTGTCATCTTGGATTTATCAGAGTGATTAGTGTTTGGGATTTCATGACTACATCTGGCTTGCCTATCTGATGAACAGCTGTACTTATGAAGAGACAGTTTTCTTAACGAGCCCTTGGCGTTCCGGTCTTCATCCTTGAAAAAAGTTGTAAAAAATGAATGAATATTGATAGTGCAGTAAATTCCCGTGTGTGTTAAAGGACTTAGCTGTGCAGTCACAAAACAACGATTTCAAATTATTGACTTCTGAACTGCAAAGTAATGAAACTTAAGTTATGGAAAAAAATTTCTATATTAGAGAAACTAATCCCAGGTTACATCTAGCTTTTTTTTGTCTCTGCCTGCAGTCATACTGTTGTGGGCTATTTAGGAGATCTCATAAATTAAGCTGAGTTCAGCCATGCTAGTACTTGAACATTACCATGTTTTTGTCCTAGTGGAGGAAACTCAGCTGGAATCAAGGCATCATTCTGTTTGGGAATAAAGATGGCCTTAAGGTTAAGGCACTAGTCTGAGATTTAGGAGCTCTGGGTTCACTTTCTAACTCTATCATAGACTTCCAGTATGACCAAATCACTCAGAGTTGGATTTTGAAAAGCATCCAACATTGATCTAACGCTGCTCCTATTGAAGTCAATGGTAAAACTCCAAGGAGAGCAGAGTTAGGCTAACACTGAATGCTTTTGTAAGTGCTACCCTTGATCTCACTGTATATCAGTGCCCCATCTGTAAAACAAGAGTAATAATTTTCCTTTTTCCTATCCTAAAATTGTCTTGTCTATTTAGACTCTTCAAGGCAGGGACTATCTCTTAATAGGTGTTCTGACAGTGATTAGCAAAATGGGCCTCTGTTCTCAGCTGAGGATCTAGGTACTATCTTAATACTGATAACCACAACAATTTTGCATCATACTCAACATGCTGATGTGTTAAAATGTCATCCAGCCGCACAAACCTTAGTAATATTCCCAGATCTCCAAAAGTAATTTTATGACTTGTTACCATCCTGCAAACAGCACTTTGGGAAGCGGGATCACCTCATCAAAATCAAGATGGCTGGCAATCAGCCCAATCTCTATGGAACATCTCTGTGCTGCATGAAGCAATACTGGTGGTTTAGTAGGTCCATCAGAGTCAGGGCTGAACCAGTTCCCTAGTAAGATGGTAAGAGGTTCTGTACAGCTGGAGGTACCATTTGTTACTCTAGATGTACTTCAATGGTTGTAGATGTGCCCCTTGTATATAACTGGTTTGAAAGTTTTAATGTAATTTTTATGGGTCCTACAGGCCAAGCAACTATAATAGGACAAGAACTTTTTGGACAAGTACAGAATGTATTATCAGGAAAATATGTAAATATATTATTACTTTTTGTAATGTAAATAATTCTTAAAATTGAAACTTCTGAATTGGTGGGAGACGTTTACGAGAAAGGGTAGAATGAGAGGAGACAATAGCATCATAGAAATGCAGGAATTGAAGGGACATCGATAGGTCATCTAGTCCAGTCCCTTGTTCTGAGGCAGGTCTAAGTATTATCTAGACCATCTCTGACAGGTGTTTATCTAACTTGTTCTTAACCCTCCCCCCAGTGACCGAGATTCCACAACTTCTTTAGGTAATTTGTTCCAGTGCTTAACTACCTTTACAGTTAGGATGTTTTTCCTAATGTCTAACCTCAATCTCTCTTGCTGCAATTTAAGTCCATTACTTCTTGTCCTGACCTCAATGGATAAGGATAAGGAGAACAATTTATCACTGTCCTCTTTATAACAAACTTTTACGTACTTGAAGTTTGTTATCGTGTGCCCCCCTCAGTCTTCTCTTCTCCAGAGTAAACAAACTCATTTTTTTCAACCTTTCCTTGTAGATCATGTTTTCTAGACCTTTAATTATTTTTGTTGCTCTCCTCTGGACTTTCTCCAATGTGTCCACTTTCCTGAAATGTGGTGCCCAAAACTGGACACCATATTCCCACTGAGGCCTGATCAGTGCTGAGCAGAGTGGAAGAATTACTCCTTGTGTCTTGCTTACACTCCTGCTTTACATTCCAGAATGGTGTTTGCTTTGCTGCAACAATGTTGACTCATATTTAGTTTGTGATCCACTATAACCCCAGATCCTTTTCTGCAGTACTCCTTCCTAGGCAGTCATTTCCCATTTTTCCTTCCTGAATTATGTACTTTGCATTTGTCCTTATTGAATTTCATCCTATTTATTTCATACAATTATTCCAATTTGTTAAGATCATTTTGAATTCTAATTCTGTCCTCCTAAGTTCTTGCAAATTGTCCCAGGTTGGTATTGTCCACAGACTTTATAAGTGTACTCTCTATGCCATTTTCCAAATCATTTATGACTATATTGACCAGAACTGGACCCAGGACAGATCTCTGTATAGGACCCCACTCATATGCCCTTCCAGCTTGACTGTGAACCATTGATAAGTACTCTCTGTGTATGGTTTTCCAACCAGTTGTGCACCCACTGTATAGTAGTTTTGTCTAGGCTGTATTTCCATAATTTGCTTATGAGAAGGTCATGTGAGACAGTATCAAAAGATTTAGGCTATGTCTACACTACTAATTTTTGTTGACAAAAGTGATGGTGACACCCAAAAGTCAACATAATAAAAATTGGACTCTCATGTTCACACTTGCTCCCTCTGTCAGCAGATCACATCCACAATAGGGGCACCATCATCAACAGTGTGAGCATTGCACTGTGGGTAACTATTCCACAGGCCAGCTCGACACCTTATGTTGCTATGGAAGGCAGAGTGGATCGCATCACAGCACATCTTGGGACCTTGCTAAATGTCCCATGATGCATTGCTTTGTGTCCCAGCAGTCCATGGGCTTCCAGCTTTCTTTTGCAGCATTTTTGCAACAGTCCTTCTTTGCTATGCGGTCAGGATGGGCATTGTGGGATACCTCCTGGAGGCCAATGAAAGTGATGAAATCAAGCATGGTGTCTACACTGACACTTTGTTGAGAAAAATGTAGAGGAAAAAGACATAAAGTCTCTTGTCAGGATGGATGTATTTAGTTGTCAAACTGGGCATTTTTCCCGACAAAAGTCTCATCGCAGTGTGTATGCACTCACTGTTTCGTTGACAAAAAGCAGTTTTTGGTGACAAAACTTGGTAGTGTAGACAAGGCCTTACTAAAATTGAGATATATCACATCTACTGCTTTCCCCCATCCACAAAGATTGTTAACCCTGTCATCACTTTCCTAGTTTATCGTCTTAGCTGAATCCCTCAAAGGAATTAGTCCTGGTGGGTAAAATTATCCTCTCACATGTATATACAGGGCTCCCATTTATGCCAGTGGGACTTGTGCGCATGCATTCATGAGCAGAATTTGGTCTATTACGTATAGCTGAGGGTACATTATTCTTTTATTACATTTATACTTTGCACAGTATGCTTCATCACCGGTTTTTCCTTGCTGAAAAGATAAAGAAGTGGCAACCATCTAGGAGGAAGGTATAGTACTCTGGACATACTCTTTTGCTAATGATAGAAATGATGTATCCTGTTAACTCATTTAGGGAGGAAATCTGTCTTAAAATTGTTCAAACTGTTCACTGGGGAGCTAGAATGTATTGTGCAGTATACTTGTGCTTTAACTGTACTTTAGAAAGTTTACTGCAGCTGTATCTTTACTTGTTATTGGATCATTTCAGAAAGGAACCAGAGATATACAGAAAGTGACATTACTCAGTTGACTGTTTCTAGACATCTCAGTTTCTGGAAGCCATGGTGTGTCACCTCAATAAATGTTTCCACTTTCCCATCATTATAGAGAAATAACAGAGAATGAGTGAAGAGTTCCAGAGTATGGCAGGATATTTTTATTATTGTATTTTCTTGGCATGAGAAGACCTTGAATGTGGGTGTTTTTGTTTTGGATTTGTTTTTATTTTTGCTATGGTGTAAGGAGCCCAAGAGCACAAGGCCAGTGCCAGGATCACCTGAAGCAGTAGCAGAACTGAGTGCAAATACAGCAGTTTTTTGAGCCACTGAAGTTTTGCTTGCATTGTCTGCTGTTGAGGGATTTCTTATGTAGTGTTGTATTGGGAAAGTGCTCTTGGTGTTTCTTTAGGTCATTTTAATTTTAATAATGTCTGTAGATTGTGTATTCAGAATGAATTAAAATCATGAGTCTTTGAATGTGCATCAAATGGTTTGGGTAGATGTAAGGAGTGGCAGGAAGCTGTGGAAGTGAAATTTCTTTGATAGACAAATATTTGGATGTTCAACTCCATTTAATGCAGTTCCTGTCAGGGTAGGGGAAAGGGTACTGGAGTGACTGTTCAACCCCTTTTTTCAGAAAGAGAGAATATATGGCTGATTAAGCCCCAAATAACAAAAACAGATGCTGGTAAATTTGGTCTAGCAAGTGAATTAAGTTATCAAAACCACAGCAAAGTTCCCATTTGATTTCAGTGGGAGAGGATTTCACCTAAATATCCTATATCCTGGTTCTGGACTTCTGCACCTGTGTAAACTGGCTTCCTTAGAGTTGGAATGGTTACTTATACTTGAACTAAGACTACTAGGAACTGGAAAAACAGCCCTGCCCCCCACATTGTTTTCTTTCAAATACACTGCAGCTAAAGTTTTTTCATGGTCCCAGCAGGGTTTATTGTAGTTGCAGTGTAGTAATCTTAACAATGCAACACTTTTTAGGCACAGAACAAAGAGACATGTACCTTTGAAAAGCTTGTGGGACACAACATGAGGGAAAAGGAAAGTTAGATGCAGTACAGGATTGCAAACTGCATCTTACATTCTTTAGCTTTGTACAACTCCGATATTTCATAGAAGAGGCAAAACTCCAGTGAACTGATTGGAAGGTGCACTAGGCCAAATCCTGTTCACTGACACCAATGTACATTCAGAATAACTCAATTAGTTAGAATGGAGTCACTTTGGATTTACACTGATGTCACTGAGAGCAGATTTTAGTCTATGTAGAGAATTCAGAGAAAGTATCAGGTAATTTTATTCTACATTTTTAACCCGGAATGATGGAAAATACAGAGTTCTTATAAACAGAATACCCAGAAACATTTGAAGTTACCACTTACATTCATACAAATAGTTTGATTTTTTTTTTCTGAAACTAAATAAAAACCTTGCTTCACTGAAGTCAACAAAATCATGAGTTTTTCAGGGAGGCTGAGAGTTAAGAAATGCAATGTGCAGCTTCAGCAGGAACCAGATTAGATAAGCCTGATAAAGGCAGGAGGATAATGAAAGAAGCACGAGCAGGGGTAGATGGGCATCATACTCAACTATCAGTTGAATGAGTGGTTAAAAATGAGGAAACTGTATTGGAGTCAAGGTAGGGGAAGGAAATCAGCAAGATGCACTGTGACAAGAGCAGGTAATGCTCAGTGTGTGTGGAGAGAACATTTCCTTTGAAGAGCAGTAAACAGCATTATTTCTTCTGGCAAGTACATTGTGAAAATCTAAAACAGATCCCTTTACAAGAACACAATAAAAACAATGAGGGTGATGTTAGCATGGACATAAATGCAAGAAATTAATAGCAGATGCAAAGAAGGTGAATTGAAATAGAAATTCATAGCAATGGAGGATCTTATGGTTTGAGTTACACAAAGCAAGCTGGAGCCTGTATTCGAGCACTAGAAAAAGAATATTCTTTCCAGAAGGAGTGGAAAGAATTCCACTGCAAATGTTAAGTATCATTATGTGGAAATTACTCAGCAAAATTCATCATATGAAAGATCTTCAATCACAGTAGATCAATAATTGCTGGAAGGTTCAAGTAGTGGATGCCAAAGTTGGATACTAAGCTACAGTAATATTGGAGATGTCATGTTGGAGGAGCTAGAGTGCATGTAAAATGTCTGAGAGTGTGTAGGGATGAAGTGGGTATTGATAGCACTAACATTTTGGAGAGTCTTTTCATTTAGCTAAATAGAGTCTTGCTGAAATCAAGTAATTTTGCATACACTTAAGATTTTGGAGAAGGAAGGGAATAAAGATGAAGATGTCAGTTTGATGTTTACCTAGCCCAGTTTTCCTCTGACAGTAACTTCTTCATCTCTTCTTTCTTCCATTATAAGTGAGTCTGAGTACAGTTATTTATTAAGCTAACTGTAGCAGCAAAACAGGGCTCCTTTGCTTGTGTATAACTGTTTTTTTCTTACTGTATTCACCCTCTAGTTCTTTTTCTAAAACAAAGTTGTTAAAATAATATGAAAAATAATTCTGAAGAAGCTACAGTTAGGTAGGAAGAAAATTAATAGACTCCAAGGCCAAAAGGGACCATTATGATCATCTAGATTAACTTCCCATATGATACAGAAAATAACTTTGAGTAAATCATTTTGAACCTCTAGACCTGCATTTCCTTTAGCATTGCCAGAGTACGGGTCAGAGGGACAGAGAAGAAAAAACACGATGAACTAAGTTCAACCATTGCATGTCACCTGCAATTATGGACTTGATAGTTACAGGTGCCAGCTTTTTCCTTTGCCTGGGGGTGCTGAGTCGGTGCCTATGGATAGCATAAAATATACCATGCTGATCCTAGTTATTCCCAAATATTGTATAGCAGTTAAAAATGTTGAAAGATTATATGTGAAATCCTCAGCTAATATAAACTGGCTTCCACTGACTTCAGTGGAGCTGATTTACTTCAACTGAAGACATGACCCTATTTTTTACATCACCAACCATTTGATTCTTTTGTTCCCCAATTACTGCAAGTCATGTCAAAGTCCTTGGAAGCGACAAGAAATGGGTTAGTGGCAATCCTAATGTTATTCGCAGTTAGCTCCCTCATGTCACTACCTCAATTATAACTTTTAAAGAGAAATCTACTGAAATGTATTTACTGCAAACATAACTAAATATGTTTTTACACAATCGATGAACAGACTTCAGTGGGACTCTAATAATGGTATCTGCATGTACAGATCTGTTTGTAGGATCAGGCTCTACACATGTAGGATTGGAGTTCCAAAAGATCTCCATAACTCTGACATAACTGACATAACTCTGCTTCCACTGAAGTCAATGTTGAAATTCCCCTTAATGTCAATGGGAGCAGATTTCAGAGTGGCAGCCGTGTTAGTGTGTATCAGCAAAAAGAATGAGGCGTATTTGTGGTACATTAGAGACTAACAAATTTATTTGAGTTTGGCCAATGCTGAGCATTTCTGAAAGTCCCACAGTGAATGTGTGTTTTGTGTGAATGTGAAAATTGCTGGTTTTAGAATTCAGAAATTTACACATTAATCTTGGAGTGACTTTAACAGCTTTATTCCATGTGGTGCCTAATTTTAAAGCTGGTACAACTGATGGGCCCCCAAAGTCATGCTTGCCTATTCGACCCATGAAACGAAGATGTACTTGTGTATACAGATCAGGTAACTGCACACCTAACTGTCTTTTGGAGTGTGTACAAATGCCCCTTGACTCATCTAAGTGCGTGGCTTTGTGGGGGCATTAGCTGTGCCCTGGCTTTGAAGTCTGTCTGCCCTACCATAATGTGCAGGTAGACTAAAAAAGGCTATGTGCATATTGTGTAGCCTGATATACAAGAAAGGGCTTATTATAAATGCAAAGCTGATTAATGCTGCAGCAGGAATGCATATGGACATTAAAGATAAGAGGAGTCAAATTGAGGACGTAGCTTCCCATTTTTCAGCATTTAGCTTTGGGGGTATAAAAACTAAGGTAGTCCAACACCAAAACTTTCTTCATGGGTAATATAGTTTTAAGTAATATGCTCATTTGGGATCATTGTAGCCTGACTCGAAAATCTAGCTTGATGGTTTTCTGATAGATAGTCTGTATCCAGGCCTTTTCTGAGGATTTATGAAAAAATGCCAGTGTCACTTTTGTTTTTGTAAGCTGCATGCAAACTTGCAAGAAGAATGAACTATATTTCAGTTTTTACAGGATTTTTATCAGTTGCTGTTTTATTGGATTAGTGAGTTAACACCATTCATATTCAGTTTTGTGCCTTAAAGGTTTAAAAGTAATGGTTAATAAGAGGGCGGGCACTTTTGCACTTCTCAAAAATGATAAAGGAAAACTCCACACAAGACAGGAAACACCTATGTTGGGTTAAAACTACGTCTGTCAATTAATTGCAGTTAACTCACGCGATTAACTCAAAAATATTAGTCGCGATTAATCGCAGTTTTAATCGCACCGTTAAACAATAGAATACCAATTGAAATTTATTAAATATTTTTTTCACCTCATACCAGTACTATAGTGCAGTGTCTTTATCGTGAAAGTGCAACTTACAAATGTAGATTTTTTTTTGTTATGTAACTGCACTCAAAACAAAACAATGTAAAACTTTAGTGCCTACAATCCCGCTCAGTCCTACTTCTTGTTCAGCCAATTGCCAAGACAAACAAGTTTGCTTACCTTTATGGGAGATCATGCTGCTTATTTACGTCACCAGAAAGTGAGAACAGGCATTTTTGTGGCACTTTTGTAGCCGGCATTGCAAGGTATTTACGTGTCAGACATGCTAAACATTCGTATGCCCCTTCATGCTTTGGCCACCATTCCAGAGGACATGCTTCCATGCTGATGACGCTTGTTAAAAAAATAATGCGTTAATTAAATTTGTGACTGAACTCCTTGGGGGAGAATTGTATATCTCCTGCTCTGTTTTACCCACATTCTGCCATATAATTCATGTTATAGCACTCTTGGATGATGCCCTAGCACGTTGTTCGTTTTAAGAGAACTTTCATTGCAGATTTGACAAAACGCAAAGAAGGTACCAATGTGAGATTTCTAAAGATAGCTATAGCACTCAACCCAAGGTTTAAGAATCTGAAGTGCCTTCCAAAATCTGAGAGGGATGAGGTATGGAGCATGCTTTCAGAAGACTTAAAAGAGCAACACTGCAATGCAGAAACTACGGAACCTGAACCACCAAAAGAGAAAATCAACCTTCTCCTGCTGGCATCTGACTCAGATGATGAAAATGAACATGCGTTGGTCAGCACTGCTTTGGATTGTTATCGAGCAGAACCCATCATCAGCATGGATGCATGTCCTCTGAATGGTGGTTGAAGCATGAAGGGACTATGAATCTTTAGTGCATCTGGCTCATAAATATCTTGCAATGCCGGCTACAACAGTGCCATGTGAACGCTTGGTCTCATTTTCAGGTGACATCGTAAACAAGAAGTGGGCAGCATTATCTCTTGCAAATGTGGGAAGGGATAGCTCAGTGGTTTAAGCATTGGCTTGCTAAACCCAGGGTTGTGAGGGGGGGCATTTAGGGAACTGGGTAAAAATCTGTCTGGGGATTGGTCTTGCTTTGAGCAGGGGGTTGGACTAACTGCCCTCCTGAGGTCCCTTCCAACCCCAATATTCTATGATTGGCTGAACAAGAAATAGGACTGAGTAGACTTGTAAGCTCTAAAGTTTTACATTGTTTTTTTTTTTAATGCAGTTTTTTTGGTACATAATTCTATATTTGTAAGTTCAACTTTCATGATAAAGAGATTGCATTACAATACTTGTATAGGAAAATTGAAAAAATACTATTTCTTTTGTTTTTACAGTGCAAATATTTGTAATAAAAATAAATATAAAATGAGCACTATATACTTTGTATTCTGTATTGTAATTGAAATCAATATATTTGAAAATGTAGAAAACATCCAAAAATGCTTCAATAAATGGTATTTTAGTATTGTTTAACAGCGATTAATTTTTTAAATCGTGCGATTAATCACAATTTTTTTTAATCGCTTGACAGCCCTAGTTAAAACAGATCAGCCAGTATTTTACAGGTAATGGGCTAGATTTAGTCCATGTCTAGGTTGGATTCTGCTAGCATACCCAAGGCCTGGGGCCCCCAGCAGTGAAATGTTGGCCATGGAAAAGTTTTGATAGGACTAATGGGTCACAACTTCCCTTCTGCCAGGGGGCTTGCAGACAGCCAACAAATGTGAGCAGAGCTGGCTGGCGAAGATGGTGCAGTCAGGGTAGTAGTAGGAATTCTCTGATTCAGCATATCCTAGCTCCATATGCTATGGACCTCCTCCCCCCAGTGGATATTGCAGCCATGTGCTCCTTGGCAGAAAACCAAGAGGAGTGTAAGTGGTAGCATCATGGTATATGCTTCCTCAGTGAATCTTCTCTGGGGGCACAGAGAGCCAGACTTGAGACCAGTAGGTGTGACTTAGAAGTGTATCTATACAAATGTGACTTTAGCCAAATATTCCTAGGTATTCTGTCTCATTTGGGAGGCTATGAATTTATATGTACTTGTGTAGAAAGTGCTGCTTATTTGTATTCAGCATATTTTGGTGTTGTATTCAACATAATGTATTGTCTCTGGTGTAAGATACATTACCTTTTGTTTGTAAATTTCACTTGGCACAGTGCTGAACACAGTATATCATTTCCCTATCTGCCTCCAGATAATAATTGTCACATGTCTGAAAATTCATAAACCAGAAGGATAAAGGGGATATGAATACAAGCAAAGTGTAGTGACAAGATTTAAACCAACAGGATATAGGATAGGAACAAATTTGTAAACTACAATTTCAATTTTTGTTGGCCAAATAAGAAAAAGTGTCTTTTAAAATAAATGACAAAAGCATGCAAAGAAAGTGGCATTCTGTAGCAGCAAAACAAAGGTAAAAAAATATAACTCAGAGCTAAATATTGGGGGTGTAGAGGTAACAATAAAACCTATATGAAGAATTAAAGAAATAAATAAAGACCAATAAATAAGAGGAAATGTAAAACGTGTGTCTTAGGGACCTTTGTGAAAAAGAAGCAAATATCCTTAGGAATAAGGCTGTAAAGTATGTACATTCTTGATAGTGTTTGCTTAACTGGCAGAAGTATGCTTGAAAAAAATTCATCAGCAGCACTAATTTATTCAAAATCAGCTTACCTGAGATGGCAAATTTGTCAAATTTCACTTGAATTTGATGTGGAGTTATGGTATTTTATTAACCAACAGAAATTAAATTGTTTAAATATTGCAGCATAATGACCTATGGGTTTCATATCTTGCCAGTGCTAGTAATCGTTTTTCTTTTTTTTCATGACTTACATAATGAATTCAGTGGGGATATGCATACTCTTCTCTGTTGTCATAGAAGCTTCACATCCACCACGTGATTCAAGGAAATATGTCAATATCTTCCCCCTTTCTATGAGGATATGTGGTGGTGGGAAAAGAGTGGCACTTTTGAATTGTCAACAATTAAGCTAATTACTTATGGTAGCTAGATAATAGGATAAATGAAAAATGCTGCATGTCATGTACTAGACATGCTTGTAAGAAAGTGACTGATATTAATTTCCATGTTCTCATTAAGTTAGAATTGTGAAAATAGGTGTAGTCATTCATTATGGGCTGCTGAGTGCAGCAATCTCATAGGGTACCTAGGAATAATCCTCTAATCCAGTAGAAGTCTGATCCTGAGCCTATTGAATTCAGTGGGAGCTTTGCCATTGACTGCGATGGGCTCAGGATAAGATTCTAAAATGGCACAGAATCTTCTTAGTGATCTGAGAAGCATGTTTGGACAGTGATATCTCCCTTTCTTATCAAGGGGAGCTTCATGAGAACCAGGGACCCTCTATGGAAAGGGAAGACAACAATGCACAGCTCATTGTAGAGTCACACAAGACACTCCTTCCTCTTAGGACTGTGTGAGAGTCACAAACTCAGATTTTCCCCCATGTTAGCGTGTTTGTTGTGACACTGCTGGGCAGGCCTGAGGGTTGTTATTTTATTATTTTTATTCTAATCCATGAATAGCTGACTGATTTGTTAACATAATGCTGTTTGCTTTTACTTTTGTACCACATACATTTAAATAATTTGCCATGTCCAAAGTGATGTCAAGTGCCAAGTGATGTCACTGGTCTCACAACTTTGTAATCAATAATGTTTATGTTATTGAGCCAAATTTTCACCCTTTTCTTCCCTTCTCCTTGCCCTGCCTCCTGGCTAATGAAGACAACTGTAATCTCTAACTGCACAGGCTTGCTGAATGACAATTCCCATCCTCCTTCATTTGCTCTAGTGTTTCCAGCAGCCAGGTCCATACTTATAACTTTTGCTTCCCACTGTTTGCCTGACAGATTTGAGTTTGGGCCCTCAAGCAATGGTTCAAATTACACATAATATTCTGCTCCCTAACTTTTGTACTCAACTTCATATTGTTGGGAATTGGATCAACAGATTCAAGTTACTTTCTGAGGGCCAGATTGTGTCTGTATGTGCTGGTTCAGAGGGGGCAAGGAGCCCCTTCCATTTCCCAACCTGATATGCTCTCTGCTCTGAAGGTTTGGGGAAGAATGGGGAAGGAGGTGGATCTATATCCCCTGGAGACTTCCCCATACAAGGGATTCCCCAGCAGGGTTGGTAATCCAGATTCCATAGTCTTTGCAGCACCGGAGAGGTACACGGGAAGGCTTGGGACAGTGAATCAGGCCCCATATGTTTTACCCTTGCACCCTCCATGCTGCAGCTGGCCACAATCACTTCAAAGCAAAAATAAGTGATATAACCTTGATATAACAGGCATTAGAAACTTGGTGAAATGGCAAAATTCAACAAAAAACTGTATTATCTGGTTACAAACTATACGAGAAAGATAAACTACACCAAAGAGGTGGGGACTAGTGTTGTATGTAAAGGATTTCATAGAATCTAATGAGATAACTATTGTGAGTGGAGAGAACCACACAGTTGAAACTATATGGATACAAGTCCTAAACGATAAGAAAGTAAATATATGAGTAGGGCTGTACTATTGACCTGCAGTTCAAGAAATAGAAATTGAGTGCACAATGTTGAAAGAAATCAATGAGGCAGCAAAATCTAATAAAATGGCAATAATGGGGGACTTCAACTACCCACCAGTAAAATAGTCAAATGTCAGAATGGGACAAAATTTAGTGAAACAATTTCTCGACAGTTTAGGTGTTCACTTATTGGAACAGCAATTTCTAGAGCACATATGAGGAGAAGCTACTCTTGACAATTATAAGTAACAGAGGAGCTAATTCAAGAAGTGATAATAGCTGAGCCACTGAATAATAGTGACCACAATGTAATTAGGTTCACCATCCAAGGGAACCAAAAGTTAGGGAACCAGAAAGTGACACAATTGCACTAAACTTCAGAAAAGGAGATTTCATTTTAATGAGGCTAGTCTAATAGGCCATAAAGTTAAAAGTAAGGGAAGTAATATCCGTAGAAGTGGCATGGATAGTACTTGAGGAAACAATAATAGAGTCTCACAAAGCATGTGTAATGCTGAACAAAAAGGGAACAATGAAGGCAAGGAGTAAATCAATATGGCTAAATGGCAAAGTTGAGAGGCTATTCAAGCCAAGCAGAAATCCTTCAAAATTTGGAAATCTGACCCTAGTGAAGCAAGAGCATAAATTACAGCAGGCAATATGCAAGAAGGAAATTAGAAGTTCCACTTGTGGGCCCACTGGAATCTCCAGAGGCTACGGAACAATTAAGGAAGGCAAGGGCATCACTGAGAAGCTAAACAATTTCTTTGCATCAGTCTTCACCACAGAGGATGTTGGAGAGATACCTGCCTAAGACCTGCACTTTTCTGATAATGAAGATGAGTTACTCTTGGAAACTGAAGTGTCAGAAGTAGTAGTATAGGAAAGAATTGATAATTTCAAAAGAAATAAAAGTCACCAGGCATAGGTGGTATATCTAGGAGAAATATGAAGAGGCTGAATTACTAATACAGATATCCAATCACTCATTAAAATGTTCCAGAGGACTGGAGAGTAGCAAATATTGTTCCTATACTTAAAAAAGGTTCTAGGGTTGATTTGGGAATTATAAACCAGTATGCTTTACATCTGCACCTGGCCCATTGGTTTGCACCTGGCCCATTGGTTGAAACAATAATTAAAAAACAAAACAACAAAACTCCTGGAAGATAATGCAAGTTTTCTGCAAAGGAAAATGATGTCTCACTAATCTCTTAGAGTTCTCTAAATGTGTTAATAAAGTAGTGGATAAAAGAGCATTGGTTGACATAATTTATTTGGACTTCCAAAAGGTCCTGCAGAGGAGGCTATTAAATAAACTAATCATGTGAGAGGCAGAGTATTGGCTTGGATCAAAAGTGGCTAGGAAACAGAAATCAAAGAGTAGGATTAAATGGTCAATTTTTATCATGACAAAAGGTTAACAGCAGGTGCCTCAAGATTCTGTACTAGGTCTCGTGCTATTTAATATATTTATTAATAATCTAGAACTGGGGAGTGAGCAGTAAGGTAGAAAGTTTTGCAGATTACAAAAAGTTACTTAGGAAAAGTCAGGACCAGAGAGGACTGTGAGGCGCTTCAGAGAGACCTAACCGAGCTAGATGAATGTGCAACATTATGGCAAATGAAATTCAGAGTTGATAAATACAAAATGATGAACATTGGGAGGAAAAATGTGAACTACTCATACACCTTATAGGGTTCTAAATTTACTGCATCAACTCTGGTATTACCTAGGTATCATTGTAGACACTCAGTGAAGAACGCTGCTCAATGTGGTCAAAAAAACTAGCAAGATGTTAGAATGGGAGAATATTGTAATGCCTTTATATAAATAAGCCAGCCTCTAAGTATTAAGGATCAGTAGCAGATCTATTGAGGGAGGCAGATTATCCAACGTCTGTCTAATGCAGGGTTTTTACACTTTCCATTGAAGCATCTGCTACTGGCCACTGTTGGAGATGGAATTCTGGACTAGAAGGATCTTGGGTCTGATCCAGTCTGGCAATTCCTATGTTCCTGAAGCAGTTTGATTGTCAATCATAAGTGCTAAATATTACTCTTTTAGTGTCTGTGGACAGCAGCAGCAACGTTAGCATCACTTAAGGGGTGCTGGAATTGTTTTTTTTTTTTTGTAGAGTCCATCTACAGAAATAACATAGGGCCAGACTCCTGAAAGTGCACACTCATTTTTGTATGCATGTGTTAACAATCTGGCTGTGATGGGATTTACAGACCCCAGGCTAAACCAGAGCAAGACTGGGTGGGGTAGGTCCCACCCCGCAGCAGCTGCAGGGCATGCTCCAGGTGGAGCTACAGGATGTTCCAGGAAGTGAGGCTGATGCCTGGAGCTGTGGGAAGAGCAACTGCAGTACTTGTGAGGCCACTTTGCAAGTAGTGATCAGGACCCTCCACCCTTTGGAGCTGGGAACCAAGGAGAGGCCAGAGGAGTGGAACATTATCCCCTGGCAGGCTAAACTGCTACAGACTGTGACCACGCCCCAAATACAGGTGCTCCTGCCCAGTAGGAAGAGATCCAGCAGGGAGTATAGTTTGGGATTGCTGGATGAAAAATGAAATTCCCTTCAATTTAGGCTTAAACAGTTTCGTTAGCTCTTATGATGTATGTTTTAAAGACAATGCTATTATCACTCATGAATTACAATATACATGCAAAACCAGATAAGACAAAAAGGTAAATGGTCAAGTTGCCTTCCTTGGGGACAGTGTGACTCCTTTCAAATCTCTGGTCTCTGCTATGTTCACCCCGTGTCTTCTCCACTCTCTTATTGTCAAACATCTATCTTTTATCCCTTGTTCTGTAACTTTGTACACACTCAGTTTACCATGTTACCTCATCTGTGTGCTTATCTACTAGAAGCCCCTAGTTTCTCCTGCATAAATCACAATAACTATCCTAAACGAATACATTTTCCCCTATCCTGATAAAACTTACTTTTATCTGTCTGATTTCCAAACCCTCTCTTCTCTGCTGTCAACCCCACTGGCTCTTGTCTTACAGCAGTTGTTTGTTATTCTTATTGGTCTGTTTATGTAGCCTTGGGTTTTCACTTGTTAGCTTGTCTTGTTGGGGGGAGGGAAATACACCTGAAGCTAACAACTCCCTCTTGACACTCTGCTTCACCTTGCTATTTTATACTTCAGGCACACAAACCAGTTTCATATAGTACACAGCCCTGATGCTTTTTCTGCTAAGTTCTGAAATGCTGCAGCAGCAGAGAGACATAAAAAAGCAAACATTCCGTTATATTTTTTATAATACTATAAATTATATTATTTTTTCTAACATTCAGTATATAAGAACAGCCATACTGGGTCAGATTATTGGTCCATCTATCCCAGTATCCTGTCTTCTGACAGTGACTGGTGCCAGATGCTTCAAAGGGAATGAACAGAACACAGCAATTATTGAGTGATCCATCCCCTGTCATCCAGTCCCAGCTTCTGGTAGTTGGTAGTTTAGTGACACCCAACCAGATGTGTCCCTGACCATCTTGGCTAATAGCCACTGATCCTCCATGAAAATATCTAATTATTTTTTTGAACCCAGTTATACTTTTGGCCTTCACAATATCCCATGGCAGTGAATTCCACAGGTTGACTGAGTGTTGTGTGAAGAAGGATTTCTTTTTGTGTTTTATAAACCTACTTGCTATTAATTTCATCAAGTGACCCCTAGTTCTTGTGTTATGTGAAGCGGTAAATAACACTTCTTTATTCACTTTATCTCCACCTTTTCATGACTTTATAGACCTCTATCATACACTCCTTACTTGTCTCTTTTCCAAGCTGAACAGTTCCAGTCTTTTTAATTTCTCCCCATATGGAAGCTCCATATCCCTAATAATTTTTATTGCCCTTCTTTGTACCTTTTCCATTTCTAATATATCTTTTATAAGATGGGGTAACGAATACTGCACGCAGCATTCAAGGTGTGGGCACACCATGGATGTATGTAGTGGCATTATGATATTTTCTGATTTATTATCTATCCCTTTCCTAATGGTTAGTAATATTCTGTTAGGTATATGTTTGAGTAACACAATTCATTACACAGTTCTCTAACAGGGTGGACCAACAAGTGGTCTGGGCACTGAAATACTCTTTTAGGGCCTGGTTCGGGACCTGGTGGAGTGGGAGGGCCCCGGGTCCCCTACCTTGCTCCCATCCTCCCTCTGTCATGACAGAACCCTGAGGGAAAAGGAAGGGATGCACAAAGAAGGGCTCTCTTCCAGAACAGAGAGATTAAAAAGAACTGTGGAGCAACAGCCTGACCACTAGGCCAGCTGGGTTTCAGACCGACCTGCTACAGTGACCTGTTAGTTATTTGTTATGAGAAAGATTTTTAATAAAAATAAGCACATAACGAAAACAGTGAAGTGGCCCAGTAATAGTATCTGAAGCTCAGAGGGAAGGCAACATTCATTACACTTGTTTATTATGTGCTAGGATCAAACGGGGCAAATGTGCTGGGATCAAAGGGGAAGAAGTACACTACGTAACAGATGCTTTTAAAAAAATTATACACTCAAATGATGAGGCGGAGAGTAATCTGCACTGCTCCATCTGGCAGCTGTGAGGAGAAAAATAACAGCACTTGAGAACGTTATTAATTAGGGCTGAAGTGGGCAGTTTCAAGTACTGCAAACTTCTAAAATAAAGACCAATTGGGGAACTAGTGAGTACTTGGCCTGGAGTGGCTTCCCAGAAGAGCAGCCAAACAAATGGTGGTTGACATTTCATGTCAGTCATAAGTTGATTATAAAACAGATGTAAATGGTAAAGTAGGATAGTGTGCACTGATTTGGCATTCAGTGGGCATGAAAAACAATGTGCCAGAGGGGTGTAGTAGAATAAGCTACTGCCAGGAGGTAAAGAATACCTGCACCCCAGCTAAACAGGGAAAGTTCCAGTATTACCACTTATCCTGTTTTACTGAGTGATTTACACCCATTCTATACCTATTCCACCACATTGCCATGCTGAATTTGGCATTGAGATTTCCTTTTAAACCCATCAGAGTTCTGCCCAGACAGTATATAGCAGGCAGAAATGTTTATTGTTGTTAAAGTAAATATATTAATTTTGTTATTTTTAAAAATACCATTATGGGCCAAAATCTGTTCTCAGTATGTCCTATACAACCATATTGGGACAAATTCACCCTTATGGTATCTCCACTGACTTCAATGGTCTTACTCCAGAGATGTGTTTGGCCTGTTGTCTTGAGGTGTGACTGAGGG
This sequence comes from Emys orbicularis, assembly GCF_028017835.1. Classification (NCBI taxonomy): domain Eukaryota; kingdom Metazoa; phylum Chordata; order Testudines; family Emydidae; genus Emys; species Emys orbicularis. The sequence goes on from NC_088685.1 coordinate 191,890,732, forward strand.
CAGAATTTGGCCCTCTGCATGCACATTGAAAAGATTACAGCTGTTACAAAAGCCAGGATTCCCCTGGGATTCAGACTGGCACTAGATGGAGTGAGGACATAACTTTAGTTGTGGCTATTTTATGTCGGTTGCAAATTAAATTATATGATGACTTCCAGGTGTGTCCTCTTGATGTATGTGCTATGGAACCCTAGCCTGACCTATTTTTCTGCTACAGTCGCAACTTACTGAAGGTCACAGCCTGAGAGCAATATCCAAACATGCTGAGGAATGGTGAAAACTAAATTACTCAGATATCACATTGTGTCATTTTCTGCTGCACTGGCTATTGCTCCTCTGCCATCCTCTGTCAGTCTCTGACCTTTTGCCTTTGCTTTTGCTTCTTCCTTATAGGTGCCTTGTTGGAGTTCCCTATGTATAATTGGATGTATTATTATTAGCTAAATTGTAGCAGTGCTCAGAATGTTCCAGGCACTTGCCAAACACAAAGGAAGACATAATCTCTGCCCTGAACAATGCACAGTTTAAAAGTCAGAGACAGAAGAATGGCAGTGGAGAGGTATACAGCAGACAAGCAAAGTGGTCAGGGAAATGATGCACGTCTTATTAGTGCACGTCTTATTAGTAACATATTTGTTTGTTATGGATTTTAATTTTGTATATAGTTTAAAAGTTAAATATACTAAATTCCTGTTCTTCCTCCATAAATCAGCTCTTGCCCTTTCCTCCTTCCCTGCCCCACAGCTGTTCCCAGGTTTAGTCCCTGCAGTTCACCAGAGAGTAAAGAAGGGAATAAGTAGAAGACTTTATCAGCCAGTTTCTTGTAGGTGCTGTGGAAATAGGTCTTCAAGAGGGATTTAAATTCTTGTCTGGAAAAATGAAAGCTTGGTGTTTGTTATTTGTCATCTTGCTAGAAATGTAATAAACTCTAGGTAAAAGTCTGGGATATTACTATCCTCAGGTTGATAAAGCCTGTGCAGAAAGCATGCTCGCACCTTTAAATTACAAATGTGCAGCATTATAAACAAATCACGTGGAAGACAAGTTCTTATAACTTTTATCTCTTTCATTTATGATGCGCAATATCCTGCCCATTATTAAACAACCTGAAACGTGGCTAATAAAAATTAAAGCGGAATCTATTGGCATTACCCGAGACCTCCTACAGCCCTGGGTTCTCTGAATTCTCATTATGCCTAACATTACTATCTGGGAATGATGTTAGTATCAGTCAGACATTGTTTCCAGAAGCATCCCCCCCACCCCTCATTATGGTACCTCAAAACAAAAAACAGATACATGGATATATGTGTTGTGGGCAGATACTTTCCAGTGGTGGCTCTGAGTATAAACAGAGAACATCAAACAATAAATTAACCCTAATCTTATCTCTCACTAGAAAAAAAACTCTTAGGACCTTCAAGAACCTTCTCCATGGTTCAATTAATACAGGGGGTGGCATTCTAGCCTCACAGTCATATTCTTATTTAACACCCAAGGCATAACTCTAATAAATGTCCATTTACTGAGATGAAAATGCATGCTGGCATGTGCCACTGTTCATCTCCGCTGGAAGTAGAGTAAACATAACATAAGAATGGCTGTACTGGGTCAGACCAAAGGTCCATTCAGCCTAGTATCCTGTCTACCGACAGTGGCCAATGCCAGGTGCTACAGAGGGAGTGAACCTAACAGGTAATGATCAAGTGATCTTTCTCCTGCCGTCCATCACCACCCTCTGACAAACAAAGATTAGGACACCATTTCTTACCCATCCTGGCTAATAGCCATTAATGGACTTAACCTCCATGAATTTATCCAGTTCTCTTTTAAACCCTGTTATAGTCCTAGCCTTCACAACCTCCTCAGGCAAGGAGTTCCACAAGTTGACTGTGCACTGTATGAAGAAGAACTTCCTTTTATTTGTTTTAAACCTGCTGCCCATTAATTTCATTTGGTGGCCCCCAGTTCTTATATTATGGGAACAAGTAAATAACTTTTCCTTATTCACTTTCTCCACATCACTCATGATTTTATATACCTCTATCATATCCCCCCTTAGTCTCTTTTCCAAGCTGAAAAGTCCTAGCCTCTTTAATCTCTCCTCATATGGGACCCGTTCCAAACCACTAATCATTTTAGTTGCCATTCTCTGGACTTTTTCTAATGCCTGTATATCTTTGAGATGAGGAGACCACATCTGTATGCAGTATTCGAGATGTGGGTGTACCATGGATTTATATAAAAGCAATAAGATATTCTGTGTCTTATTATCTATCCCCTTTTTAATGATTCCTAACATCCTGTTTGCTTTTTTGACTGCAGCTGCACACTCCATGATATTTTTCATAGATTCATAGATTATTAGGGTCGGAAGGGACCTCAGGAGATCATCTAGTCCAACCCCCTGCTCAAAGCAGGATCAATCCCCAACTGGGGCCCTCAAGGATTGAACTCACAACCCTGGGTTTAGCAGGCCAACGCTCAAACCACTGAGCTATCCCTCCTGATTCGTTGTAGCTAAATTAGCCTCCATCATATTGTATGTATAGTTGGAGTTATTTCTTCCAATGTGCATTACTTTACATTTATCCACATTAAATTTCATTTGCCATTTTGTTGCCCAATCACTTAGTTTTGTGAAATCTTTCTGAAGTTGTTCACAGTCTACTTTAGTCTTAACTATCTTGAGCAGTTTAGTATCATCTGCAAACTTTGCCACCTCACTTTTTACCCCTTTCTCCAGATCATTTATGAATAAGTTGAATAGGATTGGTCCTAGGACTGACCCTTGGGGAACACCACTAGTTAGCCCTCTCCATTCTGAAAATTTACCATTTATTCCTACCCTTTGTTCCCTGTCTTTTAACCAGTTCTCAATCCATGAAAGGATCTTCCCTCTTATCCCATGACAACTTAATTTATGTAAGAGCCTTTGGTGAGGGACCTTGTTAGAGGCTTTCTGGAAATCTAAGTACACTGTGTCCACTGGATCCCCCTTGTCCACATGTTTGTTGACCCCTTCAAAGAACTCTAATAGATTAGTAAGACACAGTTTCCCTTTACAGAAACCATGTTGTCTTTTGCCCAACAATTTATGTTCTATGTGTCTGACAATTTTATTCTTTACTATTGTTTCAACTAATTTGCCTGGTACTAACGTTAGACTTACCGGTCTGTAATTGCCGGGATTACCTCTAGAGCCTTTTTTAAATATTGGCGTTACATTAGCTATCTTCCAGTCATTGGGTACAGAAGCTGATTTAAAGGACAGGTTACAAACCATAGTTAATAGTTCCGCAATTTCACATTTGAGTTCTTTTAGAACTCTTGGGTGAATGCCATCTGATCCCGGTGACTTGTTACTTTTAATTAATTCCAAAACCTCCTCTAGTGACACCTCAGTCCAGGGCCGCCCAGAGGGGGGGGGGGGGGGGGCAAGTGTTGGAAGTAATGTGAGTCACACTGCTCCAGGAGGAGCACTGGGGAACATTCTGCCTCAAGGAAGGCAAAATACCTCCCAGAGCTCCTGGACAACCCCATTGAGACAGTCACCTTCGCTTCCCACTGTTACTTACAAAAGGGCTAGGAAGAATCGGGCTCTCTAAGAGTCATGTGTTTTTCCCTCTGGATAAATGATTCCTTATAGTGATGATACAGGCTGTGAAGTCAGGCTTAATGAACCTTAGATCATCCTAGAATGCATCCCACCATTACTATTTCATAGCTGAAACCGCTGTGGTATGTATGGGAGAAAGAACACATACGTACACTACAGGGTTGTAATTATCAGCATTAATATAATTTACAAATAAAATATTTGTTATTACAATTTTACCCTGACTAATGGAGGCAGTAAAAGTTTTTCAGCTAATGCAGCAGATTTTTCCTTCACCCAGATAAAGTCTTAAGGAAAATAGCACCATGACAGAATAGTATGTAGAGAATAGCTCAGTCTGTTGCCAAAATGAAATGAATAGCTAAATCAACTAAATGGAATGCTATACTTGGGATACATTGCTTGTCTCTATGAAAATGCATATAAATGTTAATACAAAGTGACTGATATAAGAGGATGTGAATGTGATATATCACAAAATGGTCAATGCAGAAAGATACAGTTTTCTTAAATACGAATGGGGGTGTGACGGGGTTGGGACTCACCCCCTGGCGCCTCCTACTGGTTGTCTCGGGAATTAGCTCTGTCCAGTGGAGCGCCCCCTCCTGGTGGTGTCCCGTCTGTTGTTTCGCCCTCGGTTGGCATGTGGACCCGCGTCGCTCTCCGGCTTGCGGCGTCCTCTTCTGGACCACTGCCCTCCGGCAGTGCCCCTTAGTCCATCCACACCCCCTTCCGGGGGGGGGGGGGTTACCAGGAGTCTTTGCACTGGCCTCAGCGGCCTGCCACAACCCCCAAGTCTAGCCCCTCTTGCGTCAGGGGGCAGGTTGCAGCGTGACTCGGCCACTGCTCCACGGCTCGGTGCAGCACAAGGGGGAAAGGCTGTCTCCAATCCGGGCCCTGATTGGCTCGCAATAAGCCCTTCTCTTATTGGCTGCCGTGCTGCACAGGCGCACTGGCCTGCTGCAGCCCCCTCTAGCATGGGGGTGTGGCAGACACCCCACCATAGGGGGAAAAGATTTTATAAGGAATATCATGTGAAGAGAAAATCACTTCCACTTAAAGAACTATCAGGTAAAAGGTATATAGACTCTGCTACGATGAGACATGTCTAGTTGTATCCAGCTTTGTAAGCCATTGGATGATGTGAAATTGTGAATCCACCTTAAAATTAATAATCACCAAAGGATACTTTAAAAAGTTTTTCCCATTTATTTTAATGTTATTTACATATTTGTTAGTTTTTTGTCCTATTTCTCACTAGTATTTAAATTAATACTTGTTATTTGGGCAATGGCTTCTATTACCTGTGGTCTAGATTAGTACATTGAGCAAATACAGATAATCACACAAGTCTAGAATCTGCCCGTGAGCTATGGGGCTGTGCAGGGGAGGAAGGACTCCTCTCAGGCCCGTGTGTGACTGCATGAGTCTTGCCTAGATGGTGGCCCCAGGTCTGGGGTGGAGTGAGGAGGGAACAGGAGCTGAATGTCCAATGCGTCCCCCAACACTCCCCCATGTTAATGTGTATGTGTGTGAGAGGTTTAGGAGTGGACAGAGCTATGCTCCAGCCAAAGGAGGGTGGTGCGGTATAAAGTTCTCGAAAAAGGCTGTGGCAAAAGTACGCCTGACTGAGAGCAAGAGGAGTTTCTCTCTGAGACACAATTCCTTCCCAAGGCTCCTTGTGAGGCAGTGCAGTTATAGGCCACAGGGGCTCAACTGATAGAACCAAAGAAAGAAAGATAGAGATGTTTGAAATACAGCAAATAGTCCCTCTCAGAGTAAGCTAGTGGCATTTTATTTCCTCTCAACCTTTTACATCTAGATTATAAGATCTTTTGGGCCCTTTTTCAGCAAGGTCCTTAAGCTTATGCTTCACTTTAAGCATGAGTCATCTCATTGAAGTCAAAGGGTACCAATGGTTTTAAGTATCTTGCTGAATCAGGGCTCATGGCAGGACTGTATCCTGCTTCTGCTATATATGTGAACATCACTACGAGGCTCCAATCCCGAGCTCTGCTTTCTTTCATTGCAGCGGCTGTTAAGCTTTTGGAGTGTGTCACTTCTATTGTGTTTCATGGGATTGTGAAATCCATACTGGTAGTTTGTTCTTCCAGGTCTTCAGTGTATCTTCCCAAGCCCGTCACCTTTGTTGTTACACTGTACAATGTAGAGTTTACATACCCCACTCCTTTTTGTAACTTATTTGTTTCCCTTCCGCTTACACTGGAAGTTCTGGATGGCTGCAAGTCACAGTTCTGCTGGCACATCCAGGTTTTATGAGGTTCACTGAAGTTTGGTTTACAGGTATTGCTTGTTTCACTTGCCTTGGCTTCATCAGGCATTTATTTCTTTGTTCTCTCCCCTCCCCTTTCCTGGGGTGTGTGATCTTATCTGTTATTAAATTAGTTCGATTTTGGGAAGAAGCTCTACCTAGAACACTAACAAGCCTGTTGGCACCCACAAATGTTGTTAATTTGCTTTCTTTATGGAAGATGGGTGGTGGAAAAGGGCCCACTTACCCTTATTAGTCACCAACCTAGTCTCGAATGGAAGGAACACAGATTCCCAGAAGACATAAAATGGTGTGTGTATAACATGCTGGGTGGGTTGTGTTTAGCTCCAGCCAGCGAGGTCGCATGATGGTAATTGGCAAAATCAGAAGCCGGTGAATTACTCCTGTTCAAAGCAACAGAGGGTCCTGTGGCACCTTTAAGACTAACAGAAGTATTGGAGCATAAGCTTTCGTGGGTGAATGCCCACTTCATCATCTTGCGTCTGATGAAGTGGGCATTCACCCACGAAAGCTTATGCTCCAATACTTCTGTTAGTCTTAAAGGTGCCACAGGACCCTCTGTTGCTTTTTACAGATTCAGACTAACACGGCTACCCCTCTGATACACTACTCCTGTTCAGAGGATCAGTAAAACAACAGTTTATTGCAGTGCATAGATGGCTACCCTAAATCATCTTGTGCAATTGCAGGATGGCTCTGGTGGCAGATGCAAAAGCTACATACACCCAGTGTTCCCATCAATCCACCTGCTGCATAGCTGCCCTGAATGACTGGTCCAAGAATACATAGCAAATTAGTGGTAAGTGCAATAGAACTCAGACTCGCTGGATAAAAAGATTTTTGCTGTTTTTGACATTTGTTTCCATTTGGATGCAGAATGAAACCTAGACCATTCGAAATATTTCATGGAAAAACAAGAGCTCAGAATTCAGAATAGCCAATAGCTCCATGGTCAGGGCATTCATATGGGAGGTTCAAGTCCCTGGCTTAGCTGACTTTAAACAGGGTCTTGAACCTGAGTATCCCACGTGAGCAGTCTAACCACTGGGCTATCTGCTATTCTGGGTTAGATTGGTCTGACTCTCTGGTTTTGACCAGAAATTCCATCCTGGACCAGAGAAATGGTTTTGCCAAATTGGTACTTTCCAAAGAAAAAATTGTTTGGTTGATAAGTTCCCAACTAGCTCTAAACATAACATGTTGCCGTTGGGAAAGGGAACAGCAGCCTACTGTGGCTGGCAGACTATGAGGAGGGTCTGGTTCTTTGACTGCAGTACTTGCTTAGGGGTGATGGATTCTTTCATCTAAGCTTCTGTTCTGGTGGTGGGGTGAATTCATTAATTTGCTTGAGATAGGCAAACAATTTTTATGCCATTAAGTGGCCATTGGTAGAGAGCATTCTGCATTTTTTTCTGTTCCAATGATAGGGATCATATGTGTTCAATTTCAGTTTCATATCCAGTTTATAGGGTTTCAATGTTCATCTGTGCTTTTACAAGAATCAAAAATTCTGATCTGGTCAGATATCCCCAGGCGAATGACATTGGCTTGGAGACAATAGGATATTATGGTCTCATAAGTCTGTTTGATGCAATGTGATTTTTTTCATCCTTCTCTGAGGTGAAAAAGATTCTTAAATCAAAGTGATATGTATTGTCATAACATTGTTTGATATGATAGCGCTTCCTCAGTAGGGCCACTACTTTGGTTAGCTTTGGGAAGAAACTACAACACCGCCTCTTTTCTGTGGTAGTGATCAAGGTTAGCAACTATCAAAACTGCAAGAAACTCTCTCTCACTCCTAGCCCTTGGGCTAAATTCACTGATGGAATCAGAAACCATAACACAATTGAAATCAATGGGGTTGTGCCGACTTAAGCAAGCCCTGAATTTGAACATTGCTGTCAACTTTCAAGAGAGCAGAATCCAGAGTTGCAGTGCAGTGAGTTAAACTGTCCCCACACGGTCCTCCTTTTGAAGATTCATGAGGCCACAACATGGATATTCTGTGGAACTCCCACTTGGTAGCATGGAAAATTCAAAAAAGTAATATTTTCATGTTGCAACAAAAATAATTAGTTCCTTCTGTCATCTCACTCAGCTCCACATAATGGCTCTGACAGGACTATTTCACTATAAGAAATCAGAGTCTAAAAATATCAAAAACAGATAGCTGTTGTTAAATAGATATTAGGTCACTTTTTTTTTACTTCTAAAATGTAAATTTAGAAACTCATTAAATTGTGGTCCTCCTGGATTAGACATTTTAAAACAACTGCAGAGATTTCTCTGAGGGATTTTTAAAATTTGTTTATGTGATTAAGGAGAAAATTAAGGGCATGATCCAAAGCCCATTAAAGTTAATGGAAAGACACTCGTTAATTTCCAAGGGGCTTTGGATCAGATCTTAAGATTCTTTTTTCCAAAAAAGTTTCTTAACTTACATATTGGGGAGGTAATAACCTATTATTACTTTCTAAAGGAAAACATGGCACTGATTCAATTTGGATGAAATATATCGTTTGTATACAGTGGTTTATAAGGCTCTAAATCTTGTAAATGCATTTTTATGTGTAGTAGGAGATGGCATAGACATTGCAGATGTAAGCACTCATCCTCAAAAAAGCAGTTCCTGTTAGCAGGTAACTTTCATTTAAGGCTCAGTTCAGCTTGATTTAAAAGCAGAAAACCCTACACAAAGCTACAGAGGCAGAAAACATGCTCCTTGCCTGGTCAGATAATTAATCAAAAAATTGGTTGCTGTGACAAAATTGGTTCAGAACCAATCAGCCAACATCTTCAAAAGTTACCTCTGATTTTGGGTTCCTCAGTGCTTGGCTGTTCAAGATGGCTCAGCGTGGGCACTGAAAGACTGAAGCATTCAGAATCAGCAGCTGTTTTTGAAAATTTTGGCGGCAAATTTCCACCGACCTCATTTTTAGATATGTTTTTTGCAGCTGAGCTCACAAATGTAATTTGCATTTAATTTAACATGAAAGTAATATTTCCAGAAGCAAACTGCAGCATTAAATTATTCCAAATCATCGTCACAGGTTTTCCATTTTAACAGCTGGATATTTACATGCTTCATTAATGTTATATGTTAATAACATTGCTTATAGCTACTAATGTTAGTTTATTAAGGGGTTGTTGGTACACTCGACTTTGACCTCTGGTGACCTATATTCACATTCTGATGGTGGTCATGAGTAAATTGAATTTTTTCCTAATCTCCAGTTATGCACATCATAAAACCACTATGCACTTCAGTAAAGTGCTAAACAATCTGCAGTTTTCGTTATACTACAAGGGAAGCAGTGATGCAAGTAAGGATTATCTAGTGCATTGGCAGAATAGTATTTGGGAACTTGCACTATGCATTGTGTCAAGACTACTTATTAGTCCATATATTTTGTGAACCTTTAGTGAGTGATGTTTACCCTATTCTGTTCTGATTTTTTTTTTATTTATAATATACCCACATCAAAGCAGAGCTTAGGCATTGTATATATGGTCCTGTCAGACAATAATTGGGCTTTATAATTAGATAACACAATTATTGTGTGAAAGGACCATAGTCTTCACAGCTTCCTCACTGAGTGTTTGGCTTCTCTTGTTACTATTTTGTTCAGTTTGTCTCTGGGGTGCACTGGGATCATGATTGTGCTGCAGGGAGGGAAAACATTTTGCACTTTACTTACCCCCTTGCACATCCATGCACCAACCTCCAGTTCCACTAACCAATGAAGGCCACTGGAAGTGCCTATACACCTTCAGAATGTCGAGCTATATTGAGTGCTCTGCAGAAACACAAACTTTATTTTCATTTTAAAAAGTAGCTACTATGTATATGCACCAATTGTTTTCCTCTAGCAAAAATGACATAAGGGTTGTTAGCATTCAGTTCTCATGGGCAGCAGTTGCAAGATGTCATGGTCCTTCAGATGACTATTTCCCATTTAAAGCAAACTCTAAATATGTATATTGAAAAACAAAGAAGCCATTATAGCAGCTGTCACAGTACATGGGATAAAAAGTTCCTAAAATATACATTTCCAGGGTAGTCTTTGAAGGTTTGGAAGAGCTCTCTTATGTTCTATCAAATCAATAATATGAGGTACATTTTAGAATTCCATCCACACACTGGATAGTGTACACTTTTGAGAGAGGACATACAGGAATGATTTTCTTTTCCTCTCTCCCCATTATTACACTATCTGGAAGGGAAAAGAAAACTTGAGATGAAGGTGTATTAAAATGAAAAAGTTCATCCCATTATGCGTAAGCACAGAGTTATTTGAACATATGGTAACTGATCAAAGCAGATTGCTGCTGAAATCAGGGGAGTCACAGACAGAAATTAATTTATGGCTCCTTGTTCTTCAGACCATAGACCCAGTTCTACAAGGTACAATATGATCAGCCCTACTGAAGTCAGTGGGACTCCTCTGGAGTACAAGTGCTGTTTGAAAGATCAGGGCCTATAGCTGGCTTCAGTTAGATGCATTGGGCCAGTTTAATCAGTTCCATGATACGTTCTGTAATTATATAAAAATGCATTTACAGTAGTTGCTGTTGAAAAGTCAGTATTTACCCAGAGTTACTGCAGGTATTTCAATATATCTAGAATGGAAAATAACTGTGGTATCTCAATTGTGTAAATGTTTACTTCTTAATGGCAGCTCCTGTAAGAAGTAATTTGGTAATCATTAATTAATAGGTTTTTAGAACTGTTGTCTCTGCCTGAAAGCAAGCCTGTGAGTGCAGTGTGAATTGTGTTGATAAATTGCATAGTCAGTTGCTTGACCACACTTTGGTTTGATATGAAATATACTCAAGGGGCCAAATAACCAATTTTAGTCAGGTTTATTGCTCTAAGCCAATAATAATATAGTTACAGGACAAAGATTCTACACAATACCAATCCCCAGGAAGCCTCTTTTGCAGCAATGTTACGTTCACTGCAGGAGGTATGTTCCCCAAGTTATAAATTTCAGCTGGTATTATTTATATGATGATTTTACTAGTTACACATTGTGACGCTCTGTACCTCCGGGGAACACCCAGCACCCCATGTTCATCCTTATAAAATGATTGTGTGGTATCCAATGTAAAGTTTGTCATGTCAGGTGTCTTTGGAAGGCTCATGATGCACTGAGCATTCCTGTTATAGTGATGTTATAGTAATTGTTGTTACAGTCATGTTATAGGTTGTAATTTCATGTATATAGTTATGAGGCTAGAAATGTGTCCTCATGGCTTAAAACAGGCCCAGGCAAAACTCTCCAAGAGCAGAGGGGCAGTTCACACCTCATCAGGGCATGTATGGGACAAGTCCAGCTCAGCCTCTCAGGAACAAAGGACACAGGCCTAGGCAGCAACAAAGGATCTGTTGGACTCTCGAGTGAGTCACCGCCCTTCCTTTGGTCAGTTTGGGACTACGATGAGGTAATGATCACCTGATCCTGAAGGGGGGGCAAAGCCAAGAGGGAAGAAATAACATGATAAAAGGGAGAGATGTTTGCCATGCTCTTCCTCTCTCTTCCACCTCCATCTACAGACATCACCACCAAGCAACTGAAGCACTGATCAAAGGGGAGAGCCTGGCTGAAGAGCAACCAGCCAGCCTGGTGAGAAGCATCTACGTTTGTAAGGGCATTGAAAGTGTTAACATCAGCTTAGAATGTGTTTTGCTTTTATTTCATTTGAGCAAATCTGACTTGTTGTGCTTTGACTTATAATCACTTAAAATCTATCTTTGTAGTTAATACATTTTTTTGTTTATTATTCCTGAAGCAGTGAGTTTGGTTTGAAGCACGTCAGAGACTCCCCTTGGGATAACAAGCCTGGTACATATCAATTTCTTTGTTAAATTGACGAACTCATATAAGCTTGCAGCGTCCAGCAGGCATAACTGGACGCTGCAAGACGGAGGTTCCTAGGGTTGTGTCTGGGATCAGAGATATTGGCTAGTGTCATTTGGTTGCACAATCGAAGGAGCAGCTTACATACCAGAGGCTGTGCGTGAACAGCCCAGGAGTGGGGGGTTCTCACAGCAGAGCAGGGTAAGGCTGGCTCCCAGAGTCAAGGATTGGAGTGACCTAGCAGATCACCGGTCCGGATAACACCAGAGGGGAACGTCACACACATCTCTTGACATGTTACTAAAATCCAACCTATTTGTCCCAGTTCCCTAACTTCTTGTTCTGTTCCTTCCTTATCTTTGTTTTGGATACTAGCATTTCAGGTACTGGTCCATGGAGGTACTGCCCTAGCTTGTACTAAGACATAGAACAAATGTATCTTGATTTTGACCAGTTTCCTGTCTGCTTATGCCCAAGCTTACTTAAAGGTGTTATGGGATACTTAGCATAAGAGAACAGGATTGTAGTAAAGGTACAGGCCAATTTAGAAGTGCTATACTATTTGTGCTTAATGCTACTTGTGCTGAATGCATACTAACGTATATAGGGTGTGGCTAATAGATATTATCAATATTATATATATTGACAGGGCAAGGCCAGATGGCTATAGAAAAGTAGTGGGAGATAGATATATTAGCCTCAGGCTAAACAAATCCCTGGTACCAGGATAAGTAAATGGCAGCAGCTCCAGGTCAATTAAGATACCTGGGGCCAATTAAGAGCTTTCCAGAAGGCAGGGAGGATGCTAGGTTGATTGGGACACCCGAAGCCAATCAGAGGCTGGCTGAAACTAGTTAAAAGCCTCCCAGTTAGTCAGGTGGGCATGCGTGTCAGGAGCTGTGAGAAGCTGCGCTGTTGGAGAGACTGAGCTGTACACACCATATTAGGCACAAGAAAGGAGGCCCTGAGGTAAGGGTGAAGTGGAGCTTGAGGAAGTGGGGGCTGCTGTGGGGAAGTAACCCAGGGAATTGTATGTGTCCTGTTCCTAAAAGGTCAGCTACGATAACTGATACTATTAGGGTCCCTGGGCTGGAGCCCGGAGTAGAGGGCGGGCTCGGGCTCCCCCCCTTTGCCCTCCTGATTAATAACTGAGACTGGGAGACAACAGAAACTCTGCAAGGGAGGATAGCTTCTCCTCACCTCCCTCGCTGGCTTAGGATGAAAATGTCTCAGTAGACTGTGACCCTTGTCTCTAGAGAGAGAAGGGTTAAGTGGAGGGTCACAGTGAGCCTCTGAGGCTAGCGAAATCCGCCAGGAAACACAGGACCCATGGAGACAAGGACAAAGCTTTGTCACAACATATATAGATAGATAGATAGATAGATTAGATTAGATATATGGTAGCCAACATATATTGGTCAACAATTGAATACAGTAATAAGGTGCACTAGTTTATTTGGTTTCAGTGGTGTTACACCAGCAGTGAATTTGTCCCTTATGGGTAGCAGTAATTTGATCTTTGGAGGCCAGGGTGGCGGAACTGGAGGAGCTGAGAGAGGCAGAGAGGTATGTTGATGAGGCTTTCCGGGACACTGTAGAATTGTCCCACCTCCGCTTAGACAGCACCTGTGCTGTTAAGGAGGAAGAAGGGCCCAGGGAAGTAGAGCGGTCAATGGGAGCAGAGGGAAACTTTTCCGTAGTTGGGACCCTCCTTCTAGATGGTTCTGGGGTTGCCTCTCGCACTGAGGTTGCCTCTCCGGGGGAGGGAACTCCAGTTTCTAGGAAAAGGCAGGTGTTAGTAATGGGAGATTCGATTATTAGAAATGTAGATAGCTGGGTCTGTGATGACCGGGAGAACCGTATGGTGACTTGCCTGCCTGGTGCGAAGGTTGCGGATCTCTCGAGGCATCTAGATAGACTTATGTGTAGTGCTGGGGAGGAGCCGGTGGTCGTGGTACATGTAGGTACCAATGACATAGGGAAGGGTAGGAGAGATGTCCTGGAAGCCAAATTTAGGCTGCTAGGGAAGAGACTGAAATCCAGGACCTCTATGGTGGCATTTTCAGAAATGCTCCCAGTTCCACGCGCAGGGCCAGGTAGGCAGGCAGAGCTTCAGAGTCTCAATGCGTGGATGAGACGATGGTGTAGAGAGGAGGGGTTCACGTTCATTAGGAACTGGGGAAACTTCTGGGATGGGAGGAGCCTATACAGGAGAGATGGGCTCCACCTAAACCAAAGTGGAACCAGACTGCTGGCACTAAACATTAAAAAGGTTGTAGAGCAGTTTTTAAACTAGGAGATGGGGGAAAGCTGACTGCTGCAGAGGAGCGTGTGGATCGGACACAGACTTCTCTTAGGGGAGAGTCTGATGATAGAGAATCTCCAGGTTATAGTCAGGAGCAGAGGACTGAAAAGTATAATGTAAGGGCCGGATCAGATGATAAACAGTCACATAAAAAAGAATCTGGCACATCAGAAAAAGGCAGGCTAATAAACAGGGACAAGTTTTTAAAGTGCTTGTACACAAATGCCAGAACTCTAAATAATAAGATGGGTGAACTAGAGTGCCTTGTGATAAAGGAGGATATAGATATAATAGGCATCACAGAAACCTGGTGGACTGAGAGCAATCAATGGGACACAATCATTCCGAGGTACAAAATATATCGGAAGGACAGAACAGGCCGTGCAGGGGGAGGAGTGGCACTATATGTTAAAGAAAGTGTAGATTCAAATGAAGTAAAAATCTTAAGCGAATCCACAGGTTCCATAGAGTCTCTATGGATAGAAATTTCATGCTCTAGTAAAAATATAACATTAGGGATCTATTATCGACCACCTGACCAGGACAGTAATAGTGATGATGAAATGCTAAGGGAAATTAGAGAGGCTATCAAAATTAAGAACCCAATAATAGTGGGGGATTTCAATTATCCCCATATTGACTGGGAACATTTCACTTCAGGACGAAATGCAGAGATAAAATTTCTCGATACTTTAAATGACTGCTTCATGGAGCAGCTGGTACGGGAACCCACAAGGGGAGAGGCGACTCTAGATTTAATCCTGAGTGGAGCGCAGGAGCTGGTCCAAGAGGTAACTATAGCGGGACCGCTTGGAAATAGTGACCATAATACAATAGCATTCAACATCCCTGTGGTGGGAAGAACACCTCAACTGCCCAACACTGTGGCCTTTAATTTCAAAAGGGGGAACTATACAAAAATGAGGGGGTTACTTAGACAAAAGTTAAAAGGTACAGTGACTAAAGTGAAATCCCTGCAAGTTGCGTGGGCCCTTTTTAAAGACACCATAATAGAGGCTCAACTTCAATGTATACCCCAAATTAAGAAAAACAGTAAAAGAACTAAAAAAGAGCCACTGTGGCTTAACAACCATGTAAAAGAAGCAGTGAGAGATAAAAAGACTTCCTTTAAAAAGTGGAAGTCAAATCCTAGTGAGGCAAATAGAAAGGAGCACAAACACTGCCAACTTAAGTGCAAGAGTGTAATAAGAAAAGCCAAAGAGGAGTTTGAAGAACGGCTAGCCAAAAACTCCAAAGGTAATAACAAAATGTTTTTTAAGTACATCAGAAGCAGGAAGCCTGCTAAACAACCAGTGGGGCCCCTTGACGATGAAAATACAAAAGGAGCGCTTAAAGATGATAAAGTCATTGCGGAGAAACTAAATGGATTCTTTGCTTCAGTTTTCACGGCTGAGGATGTTAGGGAGATTCCCAAACCTGAGCTGGCTTTTGTAGGTGACAAATCTGAGGAACTGTCACAGATTGAAGTATCACTAGAGGAGGTTTTGGAATTAATTGATAAACTCAACATTAACAAGTCACCGGGACCAGATGGCATTCACCCAAGAGTTCTGAAAGAACTCAAATGTGAAGTTGCGGAACTATTAACTAAGGTTTGTAACCTGTCCTTTAAATTGGCTTCGGTACCCAATGACTGGAAGTTAGCTAATGTAACGCCAATATTTAAAAAGGGCTCTAGGGGTGATCCCGGCAATTACAGACCGGTAAGTCTAACGTCGGTACCGGGCAAATTAGTTGAAACAATAGTAAAGAACAAAATTGTCAGACACATAGAAAAACATAAACTCTTGAGCAATAGTCAACATGGTTTCTGTAAAGGGAAATCGTGTCTTACTAATCTATTAGAGTTCTTTGAAGGGGTCAACAAACATGTGGACAAGGGGGATCCGGTGGACATAGTGTACTTAGATTTCCAGAAAGCCTTTGACAAGGTCCCTCACCAAAGGCTCTTACGTAAATTAAGCTGTCATGGGATAAAAGGGAAGGTCCTTTCATGGATTGAGAACTGGTTAAAGGACAGGGAACAAAGGGTAGGAATTAATGGTAAATTCTCAGAATGGAGAGGGGTAACTAGTGGTGTTCCCCAAGGGTCAGTCCTAGGACCAATCCTATTCAATTTATTCATAAATGATCTGGAGAAAGGGGTAAACAGTGAGGTGGCAAAGTTTGCAGATGATACTAAACTACTCAAGATAGTTAAGACCAAAGCAGATTGTGAAGAACTTCAAAAAGATCTCACAAAACTAAGTGATTGGGCAGCAAAATGGCAAATGAAATTTAATGTGGATAAATGTAAAGTAATGCACATTGGAAAAAATAACCCCAACTATACATACAACATGATGGGGGCTAATTTAGCTACAACGAGTCAGGAAAAAGTTCTTGGCGTCATCGTGGATAGTTCTCTAAAGATGTCCACGCAGTGTGCAGAGGCGGTCAAAAAAGCAAACAGGATGTTAGGAATCATTAAAAAGGGGATAGAGAATAAGACTGAGAATATATTATTGCCCTTATATAAATCCATGGTACACCCACATCTCGAATACTGTGTACAGATGTGGTCTCCTCACCTCAAAAAAGATATTCTAGCACTAGAAAAGGTTCAGAAAAGAGCAACTAAAATGATTAAGGGTTTAGAGAGGGTCCCATATGAGGAAAGATTAAAGAGGCTAGGACTCTTCAGTTTGGAAAAGAGAAGACTAAGGGGGGACATGATAGAGGTATATAAAATCATGAGTGATGTTGAGAAAGTGGATAAGGAAAAGTTATTTACTTATTCCCATAATACAAGAACTAGGGGTCACCAAATGAAATTAATAGGCAGCAGGTTTAAAACAAATAAAAGGAAGTTCTTCTTCACGCAGCGCACAGTCAACTTGTGGAACTCCTTACCTGAGGAGGTTGTGAAGGCTAGGACTGTAACAATGTTTAAAAGGGGACTGGATAAATTCATGGTGGCTAAGTCCATAAATGGCTAATAGCCAGGATGGGTAAGAATGGTGTCCCTAGCCTCTGTTCGTCAGAGGATGGAGATGGATGGCAGGAGAGAGATCACTTGATCATTGCCTGTTAGGTTCACTCCCTCTGGGGCACCTGGCATTGGCCACTGTCGGTAGACAGATACTGGGCTAGATGGACCTTTGGTCTGACCCAGTACGGCCTTTCTTATGTTCTTATGATCTTGACATATTTTTTTTTAATAAGATGCACTGATATTTCATGCGCCATGTGTCTGACAAAGTGGGTATTCACCCACGAAAGCTTATGCTCCAATACGTCTGTTAGTCTATAAGGTTCCACAGGACTCTTTGTCACCTTTTACTGATATTTCAGTTGACCTGGACTCATGGAAGATGCCTCCCCCACATGCTTAGATACTTAGGGCAAGATTCTGATGCCCTTAGGAATATCAGTGAAATCAATGGGACTACTTGAGCAGAAAGGTGCCAATCCTGCAAGTTACAATGCACAGGTAGTTGGTTCTCTGTACCTATACAAACCACCACTGAAATCAGCTTTGGTTTTACTTGCAGAATCAGCTCAGAAGGTACTACTTAGCATGAGTAAAAGTGGCAAAATCTGGCCGTATTAATTAATTATAAATAAAATTGCTGTTAAAAGTGTGCCTGTAAAACCATTTACCCAGAGTTAGCATGCCACATGACCATGATATATCCTATTCTCAGGAAAATACCTTCAGTATATCAGATACTGTGATGTGGAAACTCTGGGTAAATGGTGGCTTTTTAATAGTCACTTCTGTAAATGCATTATTATCTATTGTGTTGGATCACATTGTGGAGATGTGTTTAAATTATTTTCTGTAAGTGCTTTGTATCTGCTATAGTCTCATCTGTTAAGTATTTTAAAATAATTGATACATGACTAAAGTATGTTCTAATGAAATTTATTTATTTAAAATTTCTATTAATTTCTTAATTATTAAATTATTCATGTTACTTTAATTTTACATGTTACTGAATATACTCTGTCATAATATGCAGCTACTTTCTCCCTGTATTGAGGGCAAGATTAATACTGAAACATTATGCATAATATCCAGTTCTAACAAGAAAAATAGGCATGAATCTCTATTAATTCTCAGTCCTGTTGCCTGTTTTGACTTTCCTGTCTTTAATGCCTTCAAAGTGAAAGACCTGCAAATACAAAATGTTGTCCTAAATGAATTAAAATTCGTAAGCAATATACATTTTATGCTATAATTTTGTTTTGGTAAGAGCTATATCCACATAAAGGGCAAGGTTTTCAAAATTGCTCAGCGTTAGTCTAACTCTGTTCCTATTGGAATCAGTAGGAACTTTAGCAGTAGTGGGTCTTAAGTGGGTCAAAAGTTCAACAGAGACACTTTCATCACACCAGCTGCAGGTGATCTATTGGGGGAAAGAAACAGAGTATTGCAGTATATGTGATACAGCAGAGCTACATAAATATATATTACTGTATAAAACATTTATCCTGTGTTAGTAGTGTTTACATTTAATCATTTTTATTGTATATTATGGGAGCCCTAATCAGTGCATTCTTGGAAAACAGATACTAAAAAATCTTGCAAGCGCTGCTTTTCCTGGAGTGAGATAATATTTGTCTGTAGTATGTATTAACAAAATGTGTTTGAGTGGAGGACACGTTGCAATAAACACATTTCTGCTTGTTTTACATGATGGTTTTTAAGATTTCTTAGGCAATCACATTAAAATAAATGATGAACACAATAGTTAGTGGTTCAGCAAGGCCCAGAATTCATTATAGCCCCCAGACTGAGTAGCTGGGGAGAGGCTCAGTGGGTAGTGTGAGAAACCTTACTCTCCTTAGTGTAGAGCCACTATGGAGTATATCCACAGAAGCTACTTCAGCCCAATCCAAGTCCGTAATCAAGAAACAGTCCCGTTGGTCTGTTCAATAGACATCATCACATTGTTTCAATCACTGATTTCACTATAGTTGTAATTTGTAGAACTCTTGTGGTTTTCTAAAACAGAAACAAGCAAGACAACAAAGAACACAGACCTTGTGTCTTTCTATATTCGGAGGAGAGATGCTGTTTCTCACCCCTGCCTGCACTAAATAATTCAAATTAACTAATCAAAACCAATTTGGCACTCTCTGCTGTCATTGCATATTAATAAACTGTCTGTGCAGATTCCCATCATGGCTTATTTATGACTGGACCATTGTTTGAACTATTTTATTGTATAGGGCTGGATCAGTCAAGTGTCCTTAGATCAGTGTTTTCTCAATGACTGGTCTGTGAACTGACGCCAGTCCCTAAGATCTCCATGACACAGTTTAGGAAGGCAACAAGTCAGTTCCAGATATCAAAAAGATTGAGAAATGTTTAGATCATTCATGTTTAGGTCATGGTGTCTAAAATATGTGGCCTAAATGGCTCCCTTCCATGGAGGATTTAGTGAGGTGAACTCTGTGTCTTCTTCCTTTGAGGTGGGAGGAAGCAGTGAGATACATCATAGATTTATGATTGGGACTCTGAAGGTGCTGGCGGGAGGGAAGTCTGTCATACAGGAGTTCTTCCTCTCTCCAGCCCCAAAGTCCCACCTCAGTCCAAGAACACCTACCCACCTGGTGTTAGTGTGGAGTGGTTTCTAGACATTCCCAAAATGGCAAAATGTGATGTTACCACCTTCTTTCATTGCTTTTGGGGCTATTAGTTTCTCCTTTATTCCCTTTGCACTGTGCAGCACAAGGGAGCACCTGGGCCTTTTGTTATCCACATGTGGAAGGGGCAGTATTATTTCCCATAGCAGAAGTGTTTCTAACACATTTTGAGAAGAGGAGCACTTCCATAAGGTGACAATCAGCTTTGAAAGTGCCCCTGTAAAGATAAGTTAAAAGTGGAGCTTGAACCATGTGTGTGCCCTTTGAAAGCGTGCTTTGGTGCAACTCGGCCCAGATTCTCCCTTCCACTTCCTATCTTATCCTATCAGTGTTTCTGCTCTCCAAGCCTTGATCACATCCACACCATAAGGAAACCAGCATGCTCTGCTTCAGAGTAATATCACAAAGGAGACTTATGTGGGAAAGTAGCTTTATGGTTTCCATCAGCTCTTCGCTGGCTTTTTCACTGGAAACAGTTTGAAATTTTATAGCATCTCTGCCATTCAGTGGCACAGTTTTCAAGCTGAAACTTCAAAGTTGGGCAGGGCAGCATTTGCAAAAAATGAATCTCTGGTCAACAGCTGACTGCAAATGGAAAGGCAAAGAAACAGCCAAAACTGCAAAGACTCGGTGTGAATGACAGGTTATGGAACTAAAGATAAAACAAATGGCAAAAAATAAGTAAGGCCAAATGTTGCTCTCATTTATGTCATTTTTAATCTCCAAAGCTCAATAGAGTTACGCTAGATGAATAGTATTGCAAGTGAGAACATAATTTGGCCCTTAAATGAAAGGGACATATAATTTAGATCCCTAGTATAAAATTAATCTTGGCACAAGTTACACTATTATTACTAAAATCTCCTATTCTTAAAGCTGCATAAAAAGTTTCACACTTAGGGTACGTCTACATTTGAGCTCGGTGGTGTGAATCCCAGAGGGGTCTGGGCATGCCACCCTGGCTACACTGCTGTTTTTAGTGTGCTAAATCCAGGAGAACTAGTGTAGAAATGTCTACGCAAGCAGGGAATCGCACCTCCCAGCTCAAATGTAGCCATATGGTGAAACTGTCTATCTAAAATTAAAGGTAGATATTGACTAGTAGAACTGAAGAGACTGATGAGTAGAGAGTACTTTATTATAAAATAATTTGTCCAGACAGACACTAAGAAATCACTGTTTTGTTTAGGTGTATATTATGTAATAGATATTGGCATGATCACATTTGACCATACAGATCTAGGCCCCAGTTATGCAACTTCTTGCAAATGAGTGGACTTCTGCTCTTGCACAGAATTGCATTGACTTCTCTAGGACTCAGTGTGGACTCAGCAGTCTGCCTGCATGCCAGAAAATTGCATTAGAATTCTAAGCTGGAATTCCTTCCACATACAGTACAGGTTAAAAATCCACTTTGAAAATCTCAGGCATATTAAGTTTAGTTACACACACATTTTCAGAGGAATAAAATGATGTATGATTGATTGCCCTCTTCAGCTGTACAATCATTGCAGTAATGCATTTGATTTGAATATAGCAAGCCAAAAATTTCTGCTGAAATTTTAAATTCTGCCCTCACTTTGCTCTCCCTTTCCCCAATTGGCAAGCACGGGTCCTCTCTGGCCTCCTCTTTATGTCCTTGTCCTAATGGGCTCCTACTTCACCCCTTCCTTTCCTTTCTAGTGTGGAGTAGAGCCCACCACAAGTTCTTTATCTTATTTATCTTTGTGTTTCTACACTAGGTTGTTAAGAACAATCTGCTCTAAGGCGCTGTACATAGCTGTGATGCCCCCAGAGTGGACTCTGAGAGTCAAATACCAGCACCAGATTACTTCCCTCTCCATACCAGCCTCGCTGCGCTGGTTGGTGACTGCATCCCGTGCAGGAGTGCGGAGTAAGATACAGAATAATCAGAAGATTTGGGCCCAGTTTCTGCTAATTAGATTACACGTCTGCCCATGACACTGATCTTTAACATAATATGACCTGTTTTTCTACTTAGAAAAATATGGATGTAGTTAATGCTGATGCATATTGGACAGAGAGATAAAAGAGGTGAACACAGACGTATAAACAAGGGGACAGAACTTGATATCTGCTTTGAATTTTTTAGGGCAAAATGCCATAGTTCAATACATTCCTTCTGTACTAATTGTTATGGGAGGGAACCACAAATGAAAGTAGACTAGCAATAGAATACATGTCTAATTATATTATATACATGTTTAATGATAAATTCTGAACAAAAACTTGGTTCATATTGGTAAAAGTAGCAACAGAGGGCCTGAGTCTGCCCTCAGATGTATGCATGCAACGACTTTTAAAGTTGAAAGCAGAGGTTCTCAAACTGTGGTCCATGGACCACCAGTGGTCCGTGAGCTCCATTCAGGTGGTCCACGGTTAGTTCCCTCTAAGGTGCGTGCCTGGGCGGCCGCACACGAGAAAATGAAGGGCCACCCATCTACCTAGTTAGTGGAGCTAATTAGGTGCCTGGACCCTGGAGAAGATGCACATGTAAAGTGAGGTGGTGGCCTTGGGGGGAATAGGAGGTAGGTGGGAGGGGGCAGTGGGGTGAGAAGAGGGGGTGGGGGGAATTTGGGATGTGCAGGGCTGCAGTGGCCAGAGAAACAGGTGACTTTCCCCAGCTGCAGGGCTGCGGCTGCTGGGGAGAGACGGCCCTACTTCCCAGCCTCAGCTCTGTGGCTGCTGTGGTGGGGGAGAGACCCCGCTCCTTCCCAGCCCCAGATCGGGGGCTGCTGCGGTGGGGAAGAGAGAGAGAGACCCCCCCCTCCTTCCCAGCCCCAGCTCGGGGGCTGCTGCGGTGGGGTAGAGAGGGCACATCCATTGCATTAGAAAGGTAAAACTACTGATATGAAAATATGAGTTGTGTGCTTTTATTTGTAGAACAAAAAAAGTTAATTATTATAACTTTTTTTTATATAGTGCTTTTATCCAAAGCATTTTACAATAGTTAGCTAATGGTACAAATATCATTTGGAAAGCTCATTAAGTGGTCCGCTGAGACTCTCAGCAATTTTCAAGTGGTCCGCAGAAAAAAAAAAGTTTGAGAACTACTGGTCTAAAGGGCATAATTTGGCCCATAATCTGTTAACAAGTTGATTTATTATAAACCTACATTTGCAGTGTACAGCGAATACCCTAATGCTCTACAGAATAAAATACACACATGCACACACCATAAAAATGGGCCTCTTGCAGAACTGGATCCCTGTGTACAGGGGGAAAATGTACAATTAACTTGTTAACCAATATCTCTCATATGTTGCATCTATAGGTATTTTCCTACATATACAGCAAAGTACATATTTCTTCTAGAGATTTTCCTTAATATATCTAACATGGTAAAGGCAAACTTTGTTAAGCATGACAATAGTTGCTGCACTTTAATGCTGATTTTACTACAGTATATGATGGGAGTCAAGGGATAAAACTTCTTACTGGGATCGTTGCCTGTGTTTCAATGTCCTATGTACATTATGACTTTCCCTATCAAATAGAATATTCTGTAGTTCTCAGATCATTACAAAACATTATCTTGGTTAAAACCCTCTAAAATGCCTCATGAGAGACTTCATCCAAAATGGGGATTTCCTGAAAATTGTGGAAGATTTTGTGTTTGATGTTTTTGTTTCAAAATGTAGAAGGCTCAGTAAAGGTCATTCCTTACTACATTTCAGTAAACGATATACCAGCATTACTTAATTAAATATGTGGTCTTTGTTTGATTTGGTGATGTATGTGCTTAACATGCAGTATGTAGTAGGTGATGTATCTTATAGGATTAGTGGTAAATTTAATTCAGTATATGATGCACTTGATTCAGTAGTCAATGTTTTCTGATTTAATAACAAAATGCCATTGGTTTGATAAGTGACATACTTGATAAGATTAATCAACAACTTTAGGATTTAGACATTTTGTACTGGATACATCATGATTTTAAAGGAGGAAAGACTTCAAGAGGATTTGTAGTATGAGATATTCGGTGACATATATGATACTCCTTCAGTATCTGTTTCCCAGTGTGATAAACAAGTTTTACAAGAAAATATACACAAAGTATTTTAAAACTTAATGTATATTCATGCACTCTTGAGTTGCTATAATATTTCTGGATTCTGAATTGGAAGGAGATTTGCATTCTTTTTCATGTAAAGGCAGTTGTCTGAATCAGCAGATTTGGTAGAATGCTTTTACAGCTGGAAGATAAAAGACAAAGTAAATGTATAACTTATTATAGCCCTGTAGCCTGATTTTTACAAGAATAATGGTGGTTCCCTGTCTTAGTGATGAAGGACTTTTCTTTCTCTACCCTTTGAGTGTTTTACACATTGTAATGTAATTGCTACTGGATAAGTGAGCACAGTACAATACACAGAGGCCAGCATTTTTCCATGTTCATTAATTTTGGATATCTGTTTGTGGGTGCCTGACTTGAGACGTCTAGAAGCTGATTTTCATAGATACTGAATGCCTGCAACTCCTCAGAAATTCAGGCCTTGATGTCAGTGGAATTCATCTTATGGACCAGGAAATCCACTGCAAGACAGGTGGAATTTGAAGACTTCAGGGCTGTGGATTTTGTCATTTGGCAGAGTGCGTAGAAATGGATGGTTAATCGCATGATGAAATTGCCACCATGTTTAGCTCTAACATAGCCGCCTTGCTGGAGTGTCTGCAGAGAAGCCGAGGATTAAATAGATGCGGAGAGCTACCTTCTTACTACTAGAGAAGGTCCCTCCAGGTCAGGTGTAAGGCACATATGGTACAATAGCTTTGAGAAGTAAGCATAGATGCTTATCTGTTTTGTGGCTAAAGAGGGCTCTAGCAGCCAGAGCCTCTCCTCCCCTTCCCCCCTCCTCTCCCCTGCAGCTTCAAATCACTGGCCAGGCAGCCTCCTGCAACTCTAGAGCTCCTCCTCCCTCTCCCCCTCCCCTGCTGCCCAGCCTGCCGCTCCCTGGGGAGAGCCGGGGCACGGCTGTTCTAACCTGCTTTTGCAGGGGGGAGAGAACTGCCCCGCAGCAGGGAAAACAGAGAGTTTAGCTCCTGTCTAGAGCCCAGGTGTCCATTTCCTCACGGGGCGCTGGTCGTGCCCTCGCTGGAACGGAGCGGGGGCAGGGGGAGGGTGACTACGGGGTACTTGGCCGATGAAAAGGACGCCTGGCAGCAGTAGCCTTGCCCAGCCTGGTGCTGGGCGCTGGGGGATAGATTTTGGGGAAGATTTAAAAAAACAAAGCCCCAGACAGATGATGGTTAGAGGCCTTGGGGGGTCCCCCCCATTAATGTCTTCTGAAGTCTCCCCACCCCCAGGCCCTCTGAGCCAGTTGTGGCTGTGTCCAGATGCCCCCTGGAGTGTGCTGCAGAGCGGCATGGTAAGGGAGCCAGGGGGTTGGAGAAGGGGCAGGGGGGTTCTGGAGGGGGCAGTCAAGGGACAGGGAGTAGGGGGGGTTGGATGGGTTGGAGGTTCTGGGGGGGCCTGTCAGGGGGCAGGGGTGTGAAGAGTGGTCGGAGCAGTCAGGGGACAGGGAGCAGGGGGGGTAGATGGGTTGGGGGTTCTGGGGGGGGCAGTCAGGGCACAGGGAGTGGTTGGATGGGCGTGGGAGTCCTGGGGGTCTGTCTGGGGGCGGGGGTATGGATAAGGGTCGGGGTAGTCAGGGGACAGGTAGGGGGTAAGGTCCTAGGGGGGCAGTTAGGGTGGGGGGGGGGTCTCAGGAGGGGGCAGTCAGGGGACAAGGAGCAGGGAGGCTTAGGTAGGGGGGAGTCCTGGGGGGGCAGTTAGGGGCAGGGGTCCCAGGAGGGGGCAATCAGGGGACAAGGAGCGGGGGTGGGTGGGTTGGGGATTCTGAGGGGAGCAGTCAGGGGGCGGGAAGTGGGAGGGAGTGGATGGGGGCGGGGCTAGAGCGGGGCTCCCCCCCCGTATCCTCTTTTTTGATTGTTGAAATATGGTAACCCTAGGCGGTGGGGACTCAGAAGGAAAAAGGTTGAAAACCCCTGAGTTATGCTGTACTTTTACTTGTATGCACACACATGCAAAGAAGTGAAAAGAAAAGGATCGCAAAGATACCAAGAGAGATTGCATCTGAATGTGACATTTTTTGTAAGCACAACATGCAGCTTGTCAGACCACACCAGGTATGGAAATATGTTTCAGTTTGCAACATATTGTTACGTTGCCAGCTTAATAACAATGAGTTTCACAGACTCTGGTTAGTGATACTGTTGACTAGGTTTCTAAAATACATCATATACTAATCCCAGTATTTTAAATAAAATATTGTAAAATATCACACAGGCAGTAAGTATCATGCTGTAATAAATGTGACGTCCTAAGTTCTATAATTCAGCTATGATAGATCTTTCAAACTAAAATATTTTCAATTGTGATTTTAATGTTCTCATTTAATACTCTGAAAGGCAGTTCCTAGCTAAAGGAATGAATTAGCTATGTGGCATTGTTAACAGCAGGTATTACACGTGCTATTACATGAGCCACTATAAGAACTTTAGAAAATTAGGAGACCTCATTGCATAGTCAATTACTGTGAAACAATAATGTTTGTTACCCACAGTTAACAATTTTATTAGCCAATGCTTTGATGCTAAATTTGAGGGATCGCAATACTTCAGAAGAAACTCTTGTCTGTAGTAATGACTGTTTTTGAGCGTCGCCGTATTAAAAAAATCAATTTTTCTGTTTTGGTTTATAGTCAATTCTTTACCAGTTATAACATAAGAAGCATTTTGCTCAGTGGTTAAAAAATTAGATTAAATAGACAAGATGACTTACCCAAAATAAAAAATTATTATTTATTACTTATTTCCTCTCTGCTTTTACTTTTTTCAAACATCTACATTCCTTTGCCTTCCATAGTAACAGATTTGTTTCATTTGTTAGTTTAATTTGAGGTCAAGTTTTCTCTTTTTTCCCCATTCTCTAAGCTTCAAAACCAAATATGAGCTTATTTCTCAGTCGCTTCCTAACAAAAGCATGTAGGGACAAAAGTTCACATCTATTGAAAGCTGCTCCTGCTATATCTCCCCTACTTTAGATTCTTACAAGAGCTGAGCAAGTGATATTTACACTCAAGACACAAATAAAAACCTGTCTTTATTAACATGTAAAATAATTCAGTGATTATTATAATAAAATCAACAGAAATGATTGAATGATTACAGGGCATATATTGCTTACGGAATATCAGTACATCAAGCTAATAGAGATCAGTTGAAGATAAGTGTTCATATGTTAGGGACTGGATGGCCCTGGAAATTGATAAGGGGAAACAGGTCCTTTCACTCTTAGACTGCTAGTTTAAATCCAGTAGGTGTCAGCTGGGACTGGATGCCATTGCTGTTCAGCCAGTGTCTTCTCCGTGGCCATTGTGAAACGAAAGGCTGGTCTCAGTCTTGTTATATCAATAGAGAAGAGTCCATGTAGCAAAAACCATCATGATGCTTTGGCACCCTTGCTTGAAGTTTCAGCAGAGGGGCCAAGAGCTGAATAAGCTTGGAGACTGAGGCACAGTAACAACATGCCATGGTGAAGATGGCACTGCCAAAATTGTACCTATTCTCTGGTCAGTAGAGGATGTTACTTCCAGGGCTGACAGTATGTCACCTTT
This sequence comes from Emys orbicularis, assembly GCF_028017835.1. Classification (NCBI taxonomy): domain Eukaryota; kingdom Metazoa; phylum Chordata; order Testudines; family Emydidae; genus Emys; species Emys orbicularis. The sequence goes on from NC_088685.1 coordinate 191,918,111, forward strand.
CACAAGCATTTAACCTCGGTATTGCAATATCACAGTGGTAGGTGCCTTACAAAAACCCCAGATCTATCTATCTGTTCAGGGTTGTGTTCTGGTCACCACAGTTTGAGTGCCTCACAAGTTAAGGAGAATGGCATAGTGAAATCTCTACTGGGCTTCATAGGGCCTTTGGCCCCTGCCCCTTCTCTGCTTATAAAAAGCACTGCTTGGGGTAGGGATTTTGGGGGAGATGGGTGCAGTTGTTGAAAAGACAATACTTAAATTCACTCACAGTTGTAAGGAATTATCTAAAAGGTGATTATTGTCAAGGACTTAAAGGCCACAGAGCACGATGCAATGCCCCTTTGCTCAATATACAGCTAATAGGCCCCGTTGCGCACCGAGGGTAAATGCTGCAGTTTAGCTTGGTGTGTAAAGAATCTATTGTAACTTTGAGCAATGAAGTTAGCTGTATGATATAAGGATGATGTGAAGGCTTCAAGGATCTTGTGCTAGTCAGAAAAAGAATCTGTCTTCCTAGTCAGAAAAATAATCTATCTTCCTATAATAATTTCCTTCTGATTACAAAGTATATTTTGTGTCTATATTATTTTTGTCTGTCCATTAAAATTTTAAACTCCATAGAGCAGGGAGTGTCTTCCTATGTTTTGTGTATGTGGCTAAGTACAAAGTCATGGTATAACAAGTACTGTTGGAAAACTCAGCCATCTGTGCAGACTGGCTCAATGGGCATTCCCTTACCACAAGGAGCAAAGCTAAGCCCAGGAATATTGTGAGTTATTGAACCTGGAAAGAATCCATCCATGGACTTCTTTGTAACAGTCAGGAATGGGAAGACGTAGACATTGAGGTGGAAAAACTGTCAGTCACTTACTTACTTTAGCTTTGCAGCCTATGTGGTGTCTTAAAGAAAGGTGTCAGAGACGCCTGTTCTCTTACACCCTTTTGTGCTGGCTGATTTTTTTTTTTTCAGTAAAAGAAGCAAACATAATTCAGATTACTACTTTTCTAGCCCCACTTGCTCCCTTAGAGACTGATCCTATGAAGTGCCGAGTACTCTAATGGGAGTTGAGGGCACTTAGCTCAACACCTCGTAGGAGCAAGTCCTGAATTCTCAAGTCAAGGAAATCTTGGCTATCTGTAAATCTGCAATTTTCCATAAAAGAGCCATTCCCTCATTCAGACCTGGTCTGTCAGTGCTGACAGCTAAGAATCTAGTCTTCGACAGAGCGGGAGGTGGTGATCAGTTTCTGTTCTGCCTGATAATTCTTCTGCTTCGGTTGTTATTGCAGAGTCTAGTTGAAGTTTGTTTATGCTACCGGAAAAAAGTAGGCTTATAATCTCCCTCAGACATTGGCATGTTTCCAGGAAGAAGAGTGTTTGCATGTCAACTGTCTCAGGGATTCAGTGTGTAGTAATTGCTACTATTAGAGGAATAAGAGAGAAGGACATTTGTTTAGTCTCCCATCACCACATACTGAGATTTTTTTTTTCAGTCTGCATTAGGAATCTTTATTTTTGTTGAGCTCTTGACCAGCAGTCCTCAACAAAAGACTACCTTGCACATGGTGAGTAGACCAGGGTCACGCAAAAGCCGGCTCCTGAGTTATATGCCCCCAATTTTTGCCCCTGTGGAGTCAGAAACAGCTCCCAGTTAGACTCCTGTTTAGGTGGAAAGGTTTATTTTTGGGTGGGAAAAGTCCACAGTGAATTTCTATGGAGGAGTTTTTTTGCTTGCGGTGCTGCCTCTTACGTTTCTTAGGAAGTTTTCAGATGCATATGAGATTATTATCAGAGCATGAAAAATCTCTGTGCTGTGAGGCAAATTTCTACTGCTGACAAGAGCCAGAAAAACAGGAAATTTAGCGCTCTAGTTCTTGACAGGTAGCCCTGCAGCCTTGTACTGAGAGCGGTCTCTGCCCTTCTTGTGTAAAACATGATGTAGACCAAGTGGCTGGGAATGAGAGAAATGGGTTTCCTGGTGCTATCCCACAACTACAGCACACTGTATGAGCATAATAGCAAGGCCCTTCCTACCACTGAACTCACAGAGACAACCGGAGGTGATGTAGGGAGACTGAAGCCAGCAACCAAACCTGATGACACCACAGTAAGCATTGCCACAGGCACCAGTGGATACAGCATTGATGCAATGGGAATTGCAATAATTCTTAATCTGGGTATTCCTGGCATAGGGTGAGTATGTCCCTGCTTCAGTAATTTGCTTCCTCTAACCCCACCTTTGGGTTGTGGCTGGGGCTGGTTGAAAATCTTCTGTCAAATCTATTTTTAGATGGAAAAATGGGTTTTGATTTTTTTATGGGTTTTTTTTGTCTCAAGTTTCCAGAAAGAAAAAACCCATGTTGTGACCAGCTCTAGTTCTGTCAGTGAAGGAGGGACAATCCAGAAAATAGTTAGCTTATCAAGACAAGGTTAAAAGGTAACTTGAACGCAGTCTATAAGTACCGAGAGAAGATTTCTGATAGCAGAGGATTCTTTAATCCTGTGCACAAAGGTATAATAAACTCCAATGGCTAGCAGTTGAAGTTAGTAAAGTTCAAATTGGAAATAAGCACAAATTTAACAGTGAGGGTAACTAACCATTGGAACAATGTACCAAGGGATGTGATTGATTCCCCTAGAGATGGAAAAATGTATTCATCACTTTAAATCAAGATTGGAAGTCTTTCTAACTGCTCTAGTTCAACCAAAAGTTATTAGAGTCACAGAGTGAAAATTTGTGGTCTGTGACATACAGAAGATCAGACTAACAAATCATAATGGTGTCTTCTGGTTTAAAATATCTGAATCCTTTTAATTGCTTTTCCCCATTACCTTCAAGCTCCTCAGGGTGCTATCTGCATTCTGATCTAGTACCTATCCTGCTAGATCAATTACAGAACCTTTCTGTCTATCTAGATACTTCTATAGCTTCATCACTATACTATCTGAGCTCAAACTTACTTAATAAAATGAGAGGTTGTCTTTTTATTGTCTTTTTTAATGAGTTATGGTGGATATATGTATATGATATCATCTGATTTGCAATTCCCCTCTGACCCATTGCAATTCATCCTTGAAGTCATATCTGCCTTTTATCATACAGGACTCTGGGAATAGTGATATCTTTTTGTCTTAATCCTAAAAATTCGCCGGAGACGTCTTTCCAGCCTGTAGCTTTTGGGAGAGTAAAATGTCAGCATTTTTGTTTTTTCTAGAACTTTCATTTTTTACAAAACTACTATATTTTTCCATATGAATTAATAAAATGGTTATGATAGCTACGAGTAGATTGTTGGTTCTATCATCCTAAAGTATTTCCCCAAATTATTAAACCACAGTTATTGAAATGTGCTGTGTGAAGTATAAAGCAATCTAATATGTAGAAATGTCTAGCCTGGCTACTTAGGTTTGTGTCATTACATGTAATGTGAGGAATCTCCCGTGGTTTGGATCAGGCCCTTTGAGCTCTTTTCTTAGACTGTAAATTCTTGAGAGCTAAGTAGCTGTATAACATCTACCACAATGGGGCCCCTACCTTGAATGGAACCTCTGGGCACTACTGTAATATAAACTTCAATAATAATAGTAATAGTCCTGTACTGCTGGTAACAGCACTCTAAAAAGAGGCTATTTCTCCATAAAGCTTGCAGCAGGTATGGGTCTCTGTTCTGTCTACATTGCACTATGAACTCTGAAGGATATTATTGTTTCCATTATCCATTGTAGCTTAAAGTGGAGTTCAGTTATTTAGGAAAGGGAGCTGCTTGCCCACTATTGAAAGAACCAGGAAATAAGGAAGAGAGACTTTGTTTAAAATATATGTTTGTGTCAGCTGGATAATAGAGGTAAAACAGCTGTGATCTCTCTTACGGAAAAGTCCTGTACAATGTAATCGAAAATTATAGCCTTTGTCTAGAATTTTGGAAGCCTCCAATAGTGTTTAATACAGGACGACATCCCTGTTTATAGAAAAGGGACAAAAAAAGATACAAAATAAAACCTAGAGAAGCCAGAATGGAAATCATTTTGTAGTACATTTTATAGGTTTAAGAGTAATTTCTGTAGAATCCTACTGATTTAATCCCCATTGAATTAAATTGCACTTTTCCATAAGGGATTGAGAAGGTGGTCGAGACCAACTCACCAGCAACATATCATGGTTTTGAAAGCCTTCAACAGAAACAGCTCATTGCAGAAAGATGGTACAGTCAGAAATTGCTAGCTGGGTTATTTTTGGCTGGGCATTACAAAAAAAGTATGTACTGACAGATCTGTATTTATGTATCTGTTCATAGTCATTTATTTAGAGCCATTCCTAAATATATTTGATTACTTCTCCTATGCAGTAGATGGTATAGCTTAGAGGGATTGGTTAGATAAACTATTGGCCTCTGAATAGTAAGGAGGAGAAGATGATAGTCTGTGTTAAAGAACCTGGGATTTTGGTTGGGTTTGATAGATGGCTTGCAGAGAGATGCAGCAGCTGAATGGCTGCTAGGGGAGGATGTAGTGCTGACATAAGGTGGCCGCAGCCTGCCCTCGACTGGGAAGTATGTGGTCTGTAGTGAGCCAGTGCAGACTGGAAAGTGGGTGGTGCTGGCCAAGAAATGGACATGGCCAGGTGGCTGGGGGACATGTGAGTCAGCATATCCATCTCATCAACCTCTGCTGTGTGGAAATTAAAGATGCTACAACCAACAGACAAACAGAGGGAGGGCAGGCGACAGCATCACCACCTACTCTCCCTTGGGATGAATTCCCCTAGTGTGCAGAGGCCATGTCTGACTCAGGGAGGTGCAATTTACATCCTCCCTGTGCCAGCTTCAATAAATCTTCCCCTCTAACTGCTCTACAATTTGAAATTATACATAGAAGGGTAAGAGAAACATAGCCGTGTTTTATGTATGACTGATCTCATTTGCCTTTGCATCTGTACCAAGCTATTTCTGATTAAATCATGACACTGCAGAGAAAACTGCACAAGGGTCTGTGATTTGGATTTAAGGTTTACAGAGATGGCAAACTAAAAGGTTATACTGATATCTCAGTCTCCTTAATAAAGTGCTATCACTGATTGGACTGGCTGGTGAACAAGATTTATTCATTGAGGGGTCAGATCCTTTGCTGGTCTATAGCTGTATTGACATCAGTGGAGTAATGCTGATTTAACCAGCTGAGGATCTGGCCCCAAGCACTTGGTAAACAATATACTTGCCAGCTCTCATATTCTGGCATGGAGCTCCTATATTTGGGACTCCCTCCCTGTCTCTTGTGTATTTTGAAGAGCCTTATGTTTCTATTTCCACCAAATATAGCTCTAAGTCAGATGGAATTTTCTTCTGTTTGTTTATTTTTTTTTACCCACTCTCTTCCTCTTTCTCCAGAAGTATAAAATATGTGTGTTTATAACAAATGGAGACTGCAAGAGATATTTCTCAGTGAACTGAACAAATGCACATACCTCAAAGAACACAGCAAAAGACTGGGACTCTCCAGGATAGACTTAGAGAGATTTTTAAGATGAGGTGTGAAGTTTCAGGAAATCTTGAGTAAAACCCTGCACTTTGATAACACACCTCTATTGTGTTCAAATAAGCAAGTGCTAAATCCGTCCATTCCATATGATCCAGATGGAGAGCTCCCTCCATGCAGATCTCCCCTGTCTAGCTGGAGGAAGGATACATCACCAACTACCACAGCATGTTATATTAATAACTAGTATTTTATGAAGGACCAGATTGTGGTGCCTTTGTTTGCATTGAACAATATCTTGCTCCTACCGTAGATCCATTTACATCAATTACACTATTTGTGGTGAAATCAGTATGATTAAGGGTATCATAATCTAGGCTAAATATTGGATTACAGAGAATCCTAAATGTTCAAAAGTGACTAGTGACTTTGAGGTCCCCAACTTTTGGGTGTCACCCTGATGACATAAAGGGGCCTGATTTTTCAGAAGTTCTGAGCACCGTTTCTTGGAAAACCAGATCTCTTTGAGATGTCTCAAGCTGGGCACCCAAAATCACTAGTTGCTATTGAACAGTTATACCGTTGTCTTTTAAAAACAGCAAATTTTGCTGTTCAAATCTGTCTGCTCTTGCAATCACGTGTGCAGTGTAAAGTGCTGTGGGGTCTGCAGATGAAAAGCCCATTATATTCTGATATTTTTTCATTTTACTTAGGGTAACTCTGCTTCATTCAAATCATTTGCCACCATTATCAAAGAATTAATTCTGGAACAGCGACAGAGGAAAATATAAGAGCGAAACCAAGAGAAAACACCTGAAAGCAGCTGGAAGTAGATGATGTGGAGCACTGGGATAGCACATACACTTTAAAAATATTTCGTTCTTTACATAGTCGAAGTTAGAGCCCTTTATTTAGCTTGGTACACTGACCAGCTAAACACCATCCTTCAGGGTCACTTGGACACAGTGCTGTTTGTTTGTATTTTTACATGTTAGCCTTGTACAGTACTTTAGAGAAAATGAATCCTTTCCTAGAAGGCTTTTCTTTGCTGCTTGATATAAATGTAATGTGGCTGGCACATCCGTTTCATCTAGGGTCACCAGACATCCCATTTTTAAAGGGACAGTCCCGTACTTAAGCCCATTCCCCTGCCAGTCCGTCAGTGCAGCCCCTGCTGTGTGCTGGCTCTCGGGCAGCAGGGCCCCACCCCCCGTCCTGTTTCTGGCTTACACTGGCTGCACGCTGCATGCTGCGGTGGCTGGTGAGTGCAGGCAGGTGGCAGGCAATGGCTGGTTATGTGTCGCCTCTGCGATCCACCCATCTGCCCTTTACGTACTCCCTGTCTTGCTGTCCTCTCCCTGCTTTGCCCCTTCAGCACCCCCATCCCCGCTGCTCCTCTATATCCCCTCCGGCGGCGCGCATCTCGCTCCCAGCGCTATGCAGAGAACCAGCCCCTGGTTGGAGCGCTCAGCTCATCAACAGCCTGGCCGGCAGGCTTCTTCCTTCCCCCACTGCCTCTGGCTGGGCCGGGGGCCCCAGGAAAGCCCAAGACCTCTGGCCCGGGCGCTGGCCAGGAGGAGCCGAGCCCTGCATGGGCCAAAGCCCCAACAGCGCTGGCATGGGGAAGCCTCTCTGCCCCTCAGCTAAGCTCTGGAGTGGAGGAGGGAAAGCGATTTCCAGCCCGTTTGCACTCTGACCCTGCAGGCTCCACATCAGCCTCCCAGGCAAGGACTTAGCACCCTTTTCACCCACTCCGTCCCCTAGGCACCCTCCCCTGCTGAGCCACCTCTCTGGCTGGGTTTGCTGAAGCCCCTGCAGTCAGCTTCCCTGGGCCCTGGTGCACAATGCAGTCTTAGGGATTAACCCCTTCATGCCCACGCTATAGTTGGGGGACAGGAGGCAACTGGGTGTGGCTATGTTAACTGCTTTTCAACACTGTGTGGGCAGGAACGGACAAGCTGCTTCCAGCCAGAGTGGAGTGTGTGTGGGGGGAAGAGATGAGCTCTGCAAAGACATGGGCCAGGTCATCCCTTTCCCCCTCACCCCCCGCCCCGCAGCTGGAAGCTGTTCCCATCCCTTCTATTCCACACAGTGCCGAAAGGCTGCTGCTGGCCACATTCTGGTATGAACCCTGGCAGAAATCTGGGGAGGGGGAGGGCATGTGACCCTGTGTGCCCTCCCCCCCATGTTGCCTTGGGAAGACGTGGCGCCAGGTACCAGGAGAGGTGGGTCCGTCCTGGGGGCCCAGCCAGGCATGGAGGGCGGAAAGTGCCGGGCAGAGAGGGTCAGGTCAATTGGTCAACCCCCGTGCGAGAGAGGTGCACGGGAGTGTGTGTGTGTCACCTCTCCTCATGTGAACCCTAAAGCCTTAAAGAGAAAAAGGTAAATTCTGGGGACTTGATTTACAGGGATCCTCTAAGTTACATCAGTACGTGTGTCCTGGATATGACTCGACAGTGTGCCCTTGTTGCCAAGAAGGCTAACGGCATTTTGGGCTGTATAAGTAGGGGCACTGCCAGCACATCGAGGGACGTGATCATTCCCCTCTATTCAACATTGGTGAGGCCTCATCTGGAGTACTGTGTCCAGTTTTGGGCCCCACACTACAAGAAGGATGTGGAAAAATTGTAAAGAGTCCAGCGGAGGGCAACAAAAATGATTAGGGGGCTGGAGCACATGACTTATGAGGAGAGGCTGAGGGAACTGGGATTGTTTATTCTGCAGAAGAGAAGAATGAGGGGGGATTTGATAGCTGCTTTCAACTACCTGAAAGGGGGTTCCAAAGAGGATGGATCTAGACTGTTCTCAGTGGTACCAGATGATAGAACAAAGAGTAATGGTCTCAAGTTACAGTGGGGGAGGTTTAGGTTGGATATTAGGAAAAACTTTTTCACTAAGAGCGTGGTGAAGCACTGGAATGGGTTACCTAGGGAGGTGGTGGAATCTCCTTCCTTAGAGGTTTTTAAGGTCAGGCTTGACAAAGCCCTGGCTGGTATGATTTAGTTGGGAATTGGTCCTGATTTGAGCAGGGGGTTGGACTAGATGATCTCCTGAGGTCCCTTCCAACTCTGATATTCTATGATTCAATGATACCTGAACACTAAAGACTTTAGTTGGACTAAAGCATTTCACTCCTCAGGACTGTGTCCACGGACAGAGAATGGGAGACACTGACATTCCATCAGTCCCGAGGCCCCTGTATTGGCAGGGAATTGATTAGGTGAGATATGCCCAGTTGATCCCAGTGGGTGAACTACCATGTGCTGTTGAGGAAGATGAAAAATCTTCAAGGTCTCTGCCTGTCTGAGTTGGGGAAAAATTCCTTCTCAATCCCAAATCTGGCAGTCAGCATGATCCTGAGCATGTGAACAAGACATGTCAGCTTGGCATCTATAAAATAATTCTCTGTACTATCTCAGAGCATCGGTCCAACCTATCAGATTTCCTGTCTGTGGCCAATCTCTGATGCTTCAGAGTAAGGCCCACCCTTTCCCACCCAAAATATACCTGACGCTTAGACGATGTCATGTGGCTATTTATCGTAACTATTCATCTGTCACAATTTGGGATCTGAATGGAAAGAAATACTAGTTTTCATAAAGCAGCTGCCAGGAGTTGCAGTAATAGCACATTAGTAGCTGAGAATGGAGGCTAGATTAAGATCCATATGCACATGATCTCTCCTCAAATTGGTAGTATAACATTAAAGCAGATAAAAGAATATGTATGATGTAATCTGACAGCACTTTTGTGTGCTGGTTATTATAGCTGAGTTTTAGTTGCTTTTCCTTTAAATTTTTGAAGCAATGTCTTTAATCAGCACCACAGTAACAAAACAGCAACATATTACAATATCACTGAGATATCTCTCTGTGAAAGCGGGCCAGGAAACTTAGCTAGCTAGTATTTATGTGATATATTTTGTTTTCCCGTAAGGTGCTGATTTTGTGCAGCTCCATGTGGTATTTATGCAAATTGCTTAATTATCTAATTTGCATATTCACTTATTTGCACATAATACAATTCAGCTTATGATCAACACACTCTGTCCTAAGCAGTGACAGGGTTGGAACAAGGAGATGTGGAAAATTTGCTAGTGACTGTTTGGATGCTACAAAGGGGGAAGTTGGGTGGGTGCTGGAGTAGCTGGTAATGGCGGGTGGTGTTTGCTGGTTGCTTGTGACTGCTGGGGTTTTGAGGGTTGGTTGTTGTTTGAGGGTGGGCAGGAGTTCCTTGGTGTTGGGTGGCTGGCTGGGGTTAGGGTTGGTGCTGGTCCCGGAGTGGGGATGGCTGGTGCGGTATGGTGTTGAGGGGCAGAGGAAGACAAGGGATACACCTTGTGCAGCTGCTGATACCCCTTCCTACAACTGCTGCCTGGACCCAGCAGGGAGAGTAGAGAGGGAGAGGTGGGGCAGGGTGTGCCACAGTGGTCTCTAGCTGCCATAGCAGCTGTAATTTCTGCCTGCAGCTCAGCCAAATGCATGAAATTCTGCAGCTGAGCTGAAGGTCGGCATGACAGGGCTGCCAAACGACTGAGTGTCATATGCAATGCTTGACATTGGGCGCTCAGGGTTTAATCCATTGCTTTATCAATGCCCAACTTTCAGGGCATAAGTGTGTAGTTGTGTTAAAGGCACGGGGAGCTTGTAATTAACACAGAAATTATTTTTATTTAAATGTTACATAATTCTAACACAATGGCATCCAGAGTCTGGTATTGACTGCAGCCTACAGCTTCTTGTAGTGCAGGACCCTGCCTTCAAAATGGAGTATGACTTTGGTCTCTGCAGTCATATCTACATCCTTACATAACAGTGACAGCTACTCCACACAACAAGTGGCCCCATGAAATCCCCTTGAGACTATTCACATTCTTTAGTCTGGGCTCTAATACCTAACTTTTTTCCTAGTGTTCTTGAGAGGAAGTTTATCTAATGGTTGAAGTGCATCGTGGGGCCTTAGGAGATCTAGACTTCCTTTATTTCTGTTCATTATAGTAATGATGATTTATTTGCATTGTAATCATATCTAGAGGCCCCAACTGGTGTTCAAGGCCCCACTGTGTTTGCAAACCTTTTGTTATGTTGCCTATCTAGCTATAAAATATAAAACAGGTGGATACAACAGACAGGGTGAGCACAAGGTAACAGTGAGATGATTACAGTTAACATAATAAGCAGCAGTGTCTGCACCCCAGCTGCCTAGCCATTGTCAAGTGTTTTGTAGGCATTGTGGCAGAGGAGAGGTCGGAAGGAGGACAATGTAGTGACTTGGTGGACTTTTACAGGGAGCTTGTCCCATGCATCAGAATGGAATGGGAGAAAGCACGCAGGTGATTGAAGGAAAATTGGACTGATGGGTGACAAAGACTGGCATCCCTGACTGTGATGATTGGGATCACTGGCTCAACATCATATCAGAGACAAGTAGGGTGAAGTCACGAAGGACCAATTTTCAAAGGTATTCAGGTGGTTAAAGATACAGATAGGCACTTCTGGGATTTTCAGAAGTGTCTAAGCAGGTTAGGAGTCTGTTGATTTCAAATGAAGTTAGGTGCTTAGCCGTCTTTGGGACTTTTAAATATTCCATTAGGCACCTATTTGCATCTTTAGGCACCTAAATACCTCTGAAAAAATGGCTCAAGTGCCTTAACAATGAAGACAAATATTTTTGTTTGATCTAATGGAAAAGGGGGAGATAGTGGAGGGATGCAAAGAAGGGGGCAGCATAGGCAGAGGGATGAGCTAGGAAGATCTTCTCAATAGTATCTTTATTATGCATCTTTATTTCCTGCTTTGTCACTAACTTCCTGTAATACATTAGGCAATTCATGTAGGCAAAAGTTTATAAAAGGGGACTTTTTTTAGTATCTCATATTTTGGGTACTAAACATGGCAGGTGCTGAACTTCAGAGGTGCTGAGCCTCTACTTCCCATTGATTTTTGTTTGGAGTTATGGGTATTCAGCTCTAGGCAAGACCAGCTCCAACATGTCTCACATTGGGTACCCCAAAACTGAGGCTCCCAGAAAGGCCAACTTTCAAAAATTTTGGCCTTAATGTCTGTGACTGTTTCTCCATCTGTAAAGGAGTACTTATCATACTTACTTCACAAATGGGTTGAGGCCTAGTCCTTCAATATTTGTAAAACACTTTGAGCTGCTCACATGGAGGGCTTTAGAAAAGTGCAAACAGTTCTATAATGAAGTTATTGGTGGCGAAAGGCACAATATTGACAGCCTTGTAGACTGAAGTCTTCTCTTTACCCCCAAAACACATAGCATGGACATGGTCTCCGCAAACTCCCCCATGCTGCCCCATAGACAGCAGCAGAGAGCAGATAATTATTTTTTCTCATAGTTGGCCTCTCTGCTGAGATTGCCAACATGGTAATTTTGCAAAATGGTTACCTTTATGCTTCAAATTTGACCCAGGTCAGTGGAGACCAAGAGTCATTATCATGTGATGGCTCTTTAATGGGCTATGTGACATGAGCTGGTGGTTTCAGTCCAATTTCTAATAGTGATCTAGAGGACATATTTAATGTTGCAACATCTTTTACTGCATTTAGTAGCCTATTCCACATGTTAATTACCCCTGTGTAAAGAAATTAATCCTAAAAACCCTTATGTCCTGATTATTTTAAGATGTAGTTTGTGTGCTTATGTTAGCCTGCCTTTCTCTCAAACAGTTCTATTGCATCTACCCCGTCTATGCACTAATTATTTTAATCTCTCTTCTAAGGAATATAAATGTAGTTTTCCTATAATTCAGAGACCATTTATTATAGTTGCACTCTTGTATACTTTATTCAACATGCTTCCTGTAATATGGCACTCACAACTTTGTACAATACAATTAGTGTGGTCTCACTGGTTCTTTGTATGATACCATCAAGTGGTCTTCTGATTTGTGCTTTGATCCTCCATTGATGTATCTCACCTATCCTGTTTGCTTCTTCTAAGGACACTAAGAGCCACATTTTTGAAGGAATTTAGGCACCTAATGGATACAGATAGGCACCTAGTGGGATTTTCAAAAGTGCCTAGATGCCTAGGTTGGATATTAGGAAACACTATTTCACTAGGAGGGTGGTGAAGCACTGGAATGCGTTACCTAGGGAGGTGGTGGAATCTCCTTCCTTAGAGGTTTTTAAGGCCCGGCTTGACAAAGCCCTGGCTGGGATGATTTAGTTGGGAATTGGTCCTGCTTTGAGCAGGGGGTTGGACTAGATGACCTCCTGAGGTCCCTTCCAACCCTGATATTCTATGATTCTATGATTCATTGAGATCATTAGGAGTTAAACAATTCCTACTAGTGTGGATGCAGTTATATCACTATCAAAGTGCTTATAGCATAGGGTTACCATATTTCCACAAGCAAAAAAGAGGACATGGGGGGGAGGAGCCCCGCTCTAGCCCCGCCCCTGCCCTGCCCTGCCCCCATCCACTCCCTCCCACTTCCCACCCCCTAACTGCCCCCCTCAGAACTCCCAACCCCCCCCCCCTCCTTGTCCCCTGACTGCCCCCTCCTGGGACCCCTGCCACTAACTGCCCCCTAGGACTCTACCCCCTATCTAAGCTGCCCTGCTTCTTGTCCCCGGACTGCCCCTCCTGAGAACCCCCTACCCTAACTGCCCCCATAGGACCCTACCTGTCCCCTGACTGCCCCGACCCTTATCCACACCCCCACCCCATATTCACACCCCCGCCCCCAGACAGACCCCCGGGACTCCCATGCCCTATCCAACTGCTCCCCGCCCCCTGACAGGACCCCCAGAACTCCCGACCCATCCAACCCCCTCTGCTCCTGCCTGCCTCGACCCCTCTCCACACTCCCGCCCCATATTCACACCCCCTCCCCCGGGACTCCCACCCCCTATCCAACTGCTCCCCGCCCCCTGACAGGACCCCCAGAACTCCCGACCCATCCAACCCCCTCTGCTCCTGCCTGCCTCGACCCCTCTCCACACTCCCGCCCCATATTCACACCCCCTCCCCCGGGACTCCCACGCCCTATCCAACTGCTCCCCGCCCCCTGACAGGACCCCCAGAACTCCTGACCCATCCAACCCCCTCTGCTCCCTGCCTGCCTCGACCCCTCTCCACACCCTTGCCCCCCTGACAGCCCCCCCAGAACCCCCGACCTATCTACCCTGCTCCCTGTCCCTGACTGTCCCAACCCCTCTTCACACCCCTGCCCCCCTGACAGCCCCCCCCCGAACTCCCGACCCATCCAACCCCCCTCCCTGTCCCCTGACCAGGGCCGGCTTTAAAGAGCCCAGGAATCGGGCTGCGCTCCGGCCGGGGTCGCGGGGCTTGGGGCCGGGCCGGAGGTGCTCGGCCGGAACCGGGGCCGCCGCCCTGAGGCCCGAGCCGGGCCGGGCCAGAGCAGCTGGGGCTGGGGGTGCTCGGACGGCGCCGCTCGGCCGGAGCCGGGCTGGCGTGCTCGGCCGGAACCGGGGCTGATGCCCCGGGGCCCGAGCTGAGGAGGCCGCAGCCGCTGGGGCAGAGCCGGAGCCGCTGGGGCCGCCGGGCGTTGCTCGGCCCGGGCTGGAGGGAGCCGCTCGGCCAGGGCCGCGCCTCCCCGGAGCTCTCCTCCCCCCCGCCCCAGCTTATCTGCTGCTGCCACCCGCCTGCCCCTGCTTCTTTTCAGACTTCCCACAAAGATCTGATTCACGGGAAGCAGGGGAGGGGGAGGAGCAGGTGGGCGGAGCGTTCAGGGGAGGGGAGGAGGGGGAAGACAGCTGAGGGGCCGGATGGCGTGGTAAGGCTGCAGGGGCTGCAGGGGATGGGGGGAGCCGGGAAGGGGCTTTGGCTGCCGAGCGACAGCTTTTCTGTCTATACATAGCCGACCGGGGGGAAATCCCGGACATTTTTAGATTTTTAGAAATCCCCCCCGGACGGCTATGTATAGACCGAAAAGCCGGACATGTCCGGGGAAATCCAGACATATGGTAGCCCTATTATAGCAGTATAGCTGATTCCTGTATGAGAAAGGGAATAAGCTGTATTGGTATGAGCACTTTTATGCTGATATACCTGTGTTCACTCTAGAGCTTGAACAAGTACTAAACGTTTTGGTAAAAGAAAAAAAATCCACCCCCCCCCCCACCTCAACTGAAATAGTTATACTGGTACAAAATTGTGTGGAGATGAGGCCTGAGATAGTGGTTTTAAGTTTCATTTCACAACCACACTCTGATTCTTTCTCTTAACAGTGGTTTGTAGCATCTGATCCATTAGGATTTAATCATTTCTCCCTTTTTTGACCCAGTGTTTGTCACTTTATTTGTTAAATTACATGAACTGCTTTTCAGCCAGTATCCTCATTTTGCCCCTTGGACTCTTTCCAGTGGCTTTAATGGGCATTAGATTAGGCCCTTTATATAGATAAGGGGGCACACTGCTTGTGCAATGCAAAGGGACCTTGGTGTATATGAGAGTCAGATCCAACAATGCTTTACACTTTGAACTTTCTGTATATGCATACCTCAGTTAATTAATTCAGAGTCTCATCCAAAGCACACTGAAGTCAATGGAAAGACTTTTTGGGCCTGATTCTTATTTGCACTAAGTTCCCTCTGTACTGTTCTGGCACTACCATAGTGATGTCAAGGGACCTTTGTGTAAATGAGAATCAGGCCCACTGACTTCAGTGGGGTGTGGCTGAAGCCCTGGTAGGGTATTAAAAAATAAAAACAAAGTTATTAGTATAACTCATCACTACTACTTGGTCCTCTATCATAGATGCCAATGTATTACATTTTATATGTCAAAAACCGAGTGTTTGAATTTTTATATGCTAGCACTTTTCTTGTTTTCATGTGATTAAAATCACATGTGCAATGCTTATAGAAGTCTTATAATTTAGCTAAATTTCACACTAGACCACCAAAAACCATGTCTGTGAGCTATGGAATTACATCGAAGGTAAATTTTAAGTTTCTATCCCCACAATGCTGAAGCACTAGATTTGATTTTTTTTAAAATTACAATTTTTTATAATGGTCAAAGTGTTTGTTTATTCCACTCATTTGTTAAAAAGGCTACATCATTTTTGCTCAGTGTTTTTTTTTTTTTTTAAATTCTGGGACTAAGAACAAACTTGGAAAAATTAAATCCAAAAGGTAAAAAAAAAGTCTGAGGGAGTCTGAATAACAGTCTTTTCCTGTTAAGAATAGAGATGGCTGTGCAACTTTAACTAAAGGAGTCATTTTGAGGTCCTCCAATCAACTCATCTTTTGTAACCCAAATCTTTGGGGGAAATGAAGCACAAATCTGAAATCCAGAGTTAATTTGTACTGCTCTTTAGAAAGTCTGATTCATTATTTCAATACAAAATTGTGCATTGGCAATGTTTGTAATACAGCTAGTAAGAAACTCTTGGAAATGTTTATAGCTCTGACCATAAAGCAGAATAACTTTTCTTTTTACTACTAATGATCTATGTTTCCATGACTGAGAATTGAAATAAGGATTTAAAATGTCACAGAAGGAACATCCCTGCAAATTCCGTGAGCAAGCACTACCATTGTCAAATACAGTAATTAAGCAGGAAAAGCAACCCAGGAGTGATCGTCCTCATCCACCTCCCCATCACTTGTCTAATAGCGATATGATTATTTTATAACTACAACATCATATAATTGTTTTAGGTCAGTGACTACAAATAAAATGTAAACATTCTATAAACATGGCAAATAAATAATGTACTGGCTTGGTTTATTGAATGAAGGGCTCCATGTTTGCGATGGGTGAGTATTAGAGGGCGGGTGTATGATGGGTAGGCATAAGAGGGTTTTTGATCTGGAGGTTGAGTTTTGGTTAGAATCATGGGGAAGAATATAAGGTTGTTTGAATGTGTTTTATGTTATTTTATACTTGTACATTTAGGTTAGAGATTATATGAACTGTATGGATATTTGGAATATTTGTCTTTCTCAACTGGGTTCTTTTAGGTAGCTAAATGGGTGGTGTTCTTTGTAGGGTTTGTTTGTTACTGTGAGATTCCTTGGTGTCCAGGACATATATTTTAATTGTAATAGTAAGTCTGAACTGTAACTTAAATTACAAAAGGTTTTTGTCTGTTGCATGAACAAGATCAGATCTAACTAGTCTCTTTGGCATTGTGCTTGTCATTTTCTTTCTACCCATCCCAGTATCTTTCTTTGACCTCAGTTGCTAAGATGATTTCTTTATCCAGATGAAAATTTTACGATCAATATTGTACTTAATACATTTATATACTAGGTTTTTTATGTGGTATGATCTGTGTTTGAAAGCCCTCTTCAAGTCCCAGGAGATTACTTTAGTGTTGTATGGTTTAGAATGCCAGCAGATGTATTTAATTCACCTAAGATGGCATTTTCCACAGTGTGTTTTAATCTATTTAATGGGTATTTTCAGCCATCCCCAAACACTTTTTCTTGTTCTGGATGGGATGGCATATGTTAATTTACAAAGCTCTGTTCAGAAGTGAATGTTTGGGATTCCTGGCCCTTTCAAAAGCTTTTTACTACAAAGGAGAGTTTTTGGCACACAAAAAATAATCGCATTAGGCCCAAGCTTCCTTGCCCAAGCTATTCTTATATTGGAGTGAAATTTTGCCTTTAAGGGTCAGGTTGTTTGTCTGCCCCTCGCCATGGAAGAGGCTGGTGTTTAGCTGTGTAAACCCAGAAATATCCTATAATCCACTTGGATTACTGTATCAATAGTTAAACTCTCAACCAATCTCATTTTTGGACATTTTTGTGCTTCTTCAGGCTATTAAGTCCAGCAAGTGGCTTTTTGATTTAGAAAATCTGTACCTTCCTTGATCAGAGGTGTAGTTATTACTTCTGTATTCAGCGCTGTGAGGTGCTGAGCAACTACAATTGCATGAGCTCAGCACCTCACTGGATTTGGCCATCAGATGTTAAGACATATCTGTTTTTCTTTTGCAGAGTCATGCTATATGACAAACATGTATGGAACAATGGCACTCTGTTTCTGTACAGTTGGGTGGGAGAAGGAAGAGTTGATGCTGGAGGGTAGTCAGTAGCTGGATCATAGGAACTGGCTTATGCTTCTGTATTGTTAATATATTTTGTAGAGCTGGGGGGCCTCTTCAGCAAGGAGTTGTTTATTAATAACAATAATAAATACAAATGAAACAGGAATTTTAAAGCTGTGACACAAACTGAAGATTATTTCCCTAGACCTGATGCTTTCTTTTTCTCCCATCCATGTGCTTCTCTCCATGCCCTAGTTGTGGAGCCCTCCCCATGGTTATCTCTTGCTCCTGGACCAATTCTTAATCCTTTCTCTGATTTAGTAGCCTTTCCCATTTAGTGATCCTCCCATACTACTAATCCTGCTGTCCCTCATCGCAGCCTGTGTCCTTGTTTCCTTCTTCAGCTCTTCTTCTCTTACTGAGGCTGCTCTAAAGCTCAGTTTTGTCAGTCTTTCCAATGAGTTCAATGGGCTTTGGATCAAGCCCATTCTGAACACCAGTCTTGCTTGCTGCATTCAAAGTGCAGTGGGGTGCATCTTGAGGCAGGGAAGCATTGCTAAAGAGTAAAGGAGAGCATGTTGGTATATGGAACTAACCACTCAGTGAAATAAGAAAGGCCAGAAAGACCTCTAACAATCCTGAAGCACACAAAATCAATTCTGGAACAAACCTGCAACTAGTGAGAAGAGTTTAGCAATGGCATAATGGGTTCGATTTTTCTCAGTTTTCGTTGATAACCTGGCAGATGCATTTTGCGCAGACGGAAGCTGAGCTGAAAGCGTATCAAGTAACCCTGTGAGAAAAGCATCATGAATGTCAACCCATGAGTCAACAAAAAGCCTGAATCAATGGTGTGAATGTTACAGCAGGCCCTCATAGTGGCATTGTTATGCAGCTGTTAAAAATAAATCTTACATATAACTTTAGAGGAGAAGTTGGAATCAAGACTACCACATATTATGTCTGGTCTTAGATCTAGTGATGATTTCCTAGTCACTGAGATGCACTTTTGTAGTAGAGGCTTTTTTCCAAGAGCTATGAGGGGGTTCGAAAGCAGAGCTTTTGTTAGAGCTGAATTCATCTGGAGGAAATTTTGTTGCATCCAAAGTTTTATGTGCAACAATAAATCTCCTACACCAAGACAGTAGAATCAATATTGTTCTTAAGTAAAATATAAATATGCTTATCCTCAACAGAAAGTAGAAACCCAAGTCTGTATTTTTAATAACCTGTCTCAAAGGCAACATCTAAATAGTGAATAAGAGTGTGGCTTAGAACAAATCTTTAAGGGACTCCTTAAGTGACATCATCAGGAGTCAAAGGCCTGGTCCACACTAACCCCCCACTTCGAACTAAGGTACGCAAATTCAGCTACGTTAATAACGTAGCTGAATTCGAAGTACCATAGTTCGAACTTACCGCGGGTCCAGACGCGGCAGGCAGGCTTCCCCGTCGATGCCGCGTACTCCTCTCGCCGAGCTGGAGTACCGGCGTCGACGGCGAGCACTTCCGGGATCGATCCGGGATCGATTTATCGCATCTAGACAAGATGCGATAAATCGATCCCAGAAGATCGATTGCTTACTGCCGGACCAGGAAGTAAGTGTAGACCTGCCCAAAGAAAAGTCTGCTACTGAAACAGAATTATGCCGTCAAGTTGAGTAGGAGCAAAACTAATGCACTCTGGCCCTAGTCAATGCAGCCCCAATTCAAAAGGATGTCATCATCTACAGTGTCAAAGTAGCACTTAAGTCCAGACAAATGCAAACACACAGACAACCCCAGTCAGACTCTGTCGATAAACCATTAAAGCCTTGACTATAGCAGAGTCAAGACTCTGAAAAAATACAAGCCTCTGACTGCAACAAATAGAGATAATTTGCAATTAAAAGCTGCAACTGAGAAAACACTAGTCGTGTAAGAAAATTTGGATAAAAATGTCTAATTCTAGAGACATATAATTACTTACATGTCTGGATCCCATGTGTGTTGAAAACAGGAGGTACAGCACCTGTTGCCCGAGAAACAAAAATAACTGTTTTGATCGAAAGAATAAAATCTGAAGGATATATTCTAGTTAAAAAAGTATAAAGCTTACAAGCACTAAGACTTAATTTTGAAATAATCAGAGCAGTATCCATGGAACCGAGTTTAGTGAATTGACAAACAAAACCAAAAATAACCACCACCACCAACAAAAGAAGTTATATTGTTAGTTACAGGAAAAAACTGAATAGTTGTGACCAATAATCGCAGATGAGAGTGCTCAGTTTTACTGCAGCATAATTTAAGACAAATAATTTTTCTTGTCAAAAGAGCAATAATCTGAGTGATACAAACCCTACTCGATGGTTTTTGCTGCCATAGGTGTTCTAGAAAACATGCTTTACTTTCACAATAAACAGTTGCTAAACATTTTGCTGAGCTTAATACAATTCTCCCTTAGGCAAACCTCAGTTTTATCTATATGATAGTGCTAGCCTTAATATTGTTGGGTTTCAGAAGAATTTCACCATACTTTAACAAGAAGCTCTCTAGGATTTAAGAATGTCATACAAGGGATGCAACTCTAATAGGGCTAGTGGAAATACAGAGTAGCTTCAATGAATTTATACCAGTGTAAATAAGAACAGGATGTTGACAATATATAGTAACTAGATTTTAAAATAGGCTGGATATGGTTATAACATTTCTAGTTATGACTGTTAATATAGGAGTAATCAATCATGCTTTGAGCTGTTACTTGGTCACTGTAAGGTACAAGGGAAAAGATTTATATTCTGTAATATTAGATAGTTGGCTATGTGCAGATTCTCACCTTTCATCCAGTGAGATATTAGTTGTCATTGCCAGGAGATGGATTTAATTGACCTGGTCTGATACGATATTGCAAATCTTATGTTCCTGCCCAAAGTAGTACAGTGAAAGCAAGGTTACATGTACCCTTCATGTTTTTGTAATGGCTTTCCAAAGACTACAGCCAGCATCTTAAAGGCTTTCCCTATTGTTTGAGCCTTCTGCAAATATTTTAAATTGAACCAAATTCATCAGCTACCTATATATCTTGGCACACAGTTCTTTGCTGATATAACTAGATGGCTCCATTGACTTCAATGTAATTTTACCCATTTACACCACTTGAGAATTTCTCACTGTATTTAAAATATGGTCACCACATTCATCAGAATATAACAAGGCTTATTTAGATCCTGGAACACTCCAGGTAAATTATGATTATCAAATAGAGCTAATCAGAAAGTTTTGATGAAAACCAAAACAAGATTATTTTAATATTTTCCATAAAATTTTATTTTTCCACTTCTGGCCAGCCATATTACGAGATTCCTCCCAATTTAACAGAACTGCACATCAGCGAAGGAACTATCAGCCAGCTCCTTAATTGTACAAAATAAAACCTCTATTCAAAAAGGAGCTGCGTAATGAACAATGGCCACATATATATAGACACAACTGTTGTCAGCACAACTCAAACTCAGCACCTTAAGCACTAAAAACCAGAGCTTTAATGCTTGAGTTAAAGAAGATGTTTTTTGCTGTCTAATTAGCAGACTTTTAGAGTCAGTTGGGCCAGTCACTAAAGGGAAACATGACCACATGCACTAATGGCTTATCCAAGGCCTATTGAAGTCAATGGAAAACCTACTATTGACTTCAGTTAGCATTGAATCAGGGCCTAAGCCATATTCATAGTATGAGAAAGCCCTAGTGGAAAAAAAAACAGAACAAAAGGAAGCTGTCTTAAAAAATAGAATTTAATGTGACATCCTCAACCATTCTAAAATGGAGGAAATGTAGTTTAAAGAACATTACAAAAGTATTTGATGTAGGGAGATCAGTCATAGACATACTGAAAATGGATATTCTGTATGACAAAAAAAAGTCAAGAATATGCATGTGGGAATAACATCAGGCTCTAACATAGTTTGACACAAACCAAAAATATCTAGCAGTTTCAAGAATTCTGATATCATAAGAGAAAAACGATCAGCTACATAAATACTGAAGTCCTCTAATAACATGTTAGACTAACTGATACAGAATGAGGGCAGTTTGTCTCATACTTTCTATAAAAACTTTCTATAAAAGTTTTTGAGGATGATAAATTACCACATATAATACACTGTTATTATACAGATAATCCAGAATTTAGTTTCATTCCCAGAATGGAGTGAGGCACAATGACTACACTTCCAACTACGTTAACAGCATGTGGAGCTGATGTAAAAAGGGAACATTTGAGGAACTGTGTGTGGTAAAACTACGAAGATTCTCATCTTCACCGAGCAGATCCATTACATCTGAATACAGCAGATCCAGTACATCGGAATATACTTGCAGATTGGAAGGAGACTCTTAAGGGTCTGTCTCCACTGCAATAAAACACCCATGGCTGGCCTGTGTCAGCTGACTGGGCTCACAGGACTTGGGCTGCAGGGCTATAAAATTGCAGTGTAGATATATGGGCTCAAGTGGAGCCCAGATTCTGGGACCCTTCCCCCCTCACAGGGTCTCAGAGCCAGGGCTGAGACAACAAAGATGATTAGGGGGCTGGAGCACATGATTTATGAGGAGAGGCTGAGGGGACTGGGATTATTTAGTCTGCAGAAGAGAAGAATGAGGGGGGGATTTGATAGCCGCTTTCAACTACCTGAAAGGGGGTTCCAAAGAGGATGGATCTAGACTGTTCTCAGTGGTACCAGGTGACAGAACAAAGAGTAATGGTCTCAAGTTGCAGTGGGGGAGGTTTAGGTTGGATATTAGGAAAAAAATTTTGCTAGGAGGGTGGTGAAGCACTGGAATGTGTTACCTAGGGAGGTGGTGGAATCTCCTTCCTTAGAGGTTTTTAAGGTCAGGCTTGACAAAGCCCTGGCTGGGATGATTTAGTTGGGGATTGGTCCTGCTTTGAGCAGGGGGTTGGACTAGATGACCTCCTGAGGTCCCTTCCAACCCTGATATTCTATTCTGATTGTATGACCTAACAGCCATCTCCATTGTTTGTGCTCATGGCTTTAATGAATAATACTATAATTTTAAAATACACATTTATTTGACAGGGATCATATTTAATGAAGTAGAATGGAACTCATTCAAGATTGCTGCTTTAGTAGAACAAATATCTAAAAACAGAATATTGGACCATGGGAGAAGCAGAAATAATGCAACCAAACATGAAGCTAGGAGTTCCCACACTGGATCTGACCAGTGGTACATTGGTGGGGAGAGATGGATCAGCATTCACGTCGCACTCCCCATCAGTACTCAGCCCAAGCCGGGGAAGCTAATGATCCAACCAGCAGACCAAATTCAGTGATGAATCCTGGTCATGTGCCACCTGAGACATATTGCACATAAACTAAGGGCTTGTCTACACTACCTGCTGGATCGGCGGGCAGCGATCGATCCAGCGGGGGTTGATTTATCACATCTAGTATAGATGCGATAAATCGACCACTGAGTGCTCTCCCGACGACTCCGGTACTCCACCAGAACGAGGAGTGCAAATGGAGTCGACAGGAGAGCGTCAGCCGTTGACTTACCGCAGTGAAGACACCGCGGTAAGTAGATCTAAGTACATCGACTTCAGCTACGCTATTCACGTAGCTGAAGTTGCGTATCTTAGATCGACCCTGCACAGTAGTGTAGACAAGCCCTAAGAAGAAGTGGTCCATCTACTCCAGTATCCTGTCTCTGGGTCCAAATCCTGTTTAGTTCTTGAGCAAAAACAAGTTGTTTGGTCTTATCCAAGTCCTCATTTGGCCGCAACATCACTGACAGGTTTACGCTGATATTCAGAACATAGAATCATAGAATATTAGGGTTGGAAGAGACCTCTGGAAGTCATCTAGTCCAATCCTGTGCTCAAAGTAGGACCAACACCAACTCAATCATCCCAGCTATGGCTTTGTCAAGCTTTGTCATGACAATAGAGCTTTTACTGGTATTAATACAAATATTTTTCCATTATTTATTAGTTGTTTTAAGACTGAGGGAGCTCAGATCAGATGTGTTTGGGAGTTAATATTCTATATGTAAGCAGCTGTGCAACCAAAGATTAAGATTTGTTTTGTTGTTAATGGAGGTCTTTTGCCGGGCATTAGAAATCCTAAGAACTACATGGATAATAAATTAATGTACTTAGAGAAGCATAAAACACAAATGGCTTTACTAATTACATCAGCTGAAAATCATCTTGTTTGTCCAATGATTATCAATTTGTCTTTCAAAACAATTATTGTCTAATATTTTGTGGTGGGGTAATTTGCCCCTTATAGGCTGTAAGCCACCTTGCCACCTTGCCACGTGACATGGCCTTTTAAGGCTTTAAGGGTTCGTTATATGGACCTAATGGGGACAGAGAGAAAGTGGTCCTGGGAATAAATGATACTTGGGAGGAAATCCTGTCATTATATCTTTAAGAATCTGAGGCCAGGAGTCTTTCAAAAGGGGCGGTAAAGGCTCCTCTCTCCCCTCCAAATAACTGGGAATGAGCTGGGAAAAGAGGTCCAGTATAAATGCTGTCTCCTCTCTCGTGGCAGGTCAGATGCCTGCAGACACTGTAGGGAGTAAAAAGGCTCCTGTAGGGCCCTAAATTAGAAGCAATAAGACACCAGCAGGAGAAGGCTGCCTGCTGGATCCTCCTAGCCTAAGGATTAATTGAGGATAAAGGGGCCAGCAGAGGGAGAAGTTAGTTAACGCCCTACAGCTGGCAAAATTATAACCCGACCCCAAGGAGGAGAGCTGGTGGGGCTCCTGCAGTAAGGAGAGACAGTGACTGAAGCACAACACCAGCTCCAGGAAGGAGGGTGGGGGGGCTCCTGAACTGGGACAAAGAGCTGACTGGGCCTTTTATTGGGACCCCAGCATGGAGATCTGGAGCAACAAAGTAAGTCACCCATTGTAGAAAACTGAATAAATTATCCCCAGGAAGGGGGTACATGTTCTTGAGCCAATCCAAGTCTGGTAATTGAAAGAACACGAGGGTGGAGTGCCTTGGCAGGGCCATAAGGGGACATGGCTTACTTCTTGACAGATATATTGGAGCATCTTGCAAAATGCTAGACTGGGAAGCAACACTAATATAGCTCTGGTCAGTGTTACAGCTACAGTTCTCGTAATGCCTTTGGCTGTGCTGCACTGAATATAGGGTGGATGAAATCCTGCTCCATAGCAATCATTGGGAATTTTTCCACTGACTTCAATGGAGATAAAATTTCACGCCGTGTAATTTATGGTGTCCATTTTACAACATAACTTGAGTATATTAATTTATACTTCAATATATGTATTTGTAATAATTAAGGGCACCAGGACTACTGATTTCAATTAGCATTTGCTAGATCAGGCCCTCGGTATCTGACCTAATTGTTAGTATTAATGAGATTGGTAGGGAGATTAAAATAAATCTTTCATACTATGGAAGGGTTGAAAAACCAGGAGATTTTACACTAGATGCTCAGATAGTGTAAATCAACATTGACTTCAGTAGAGTAGATTTACACCAACTATGGTTCTGGTCCTTAAGATATAAAGTAGAAAACAAAGGAATAAATAAGAGAGGTGAAAATCTTTTACAAATATAATTTGTATGTATGTGGTGCTAGAAGGTGGTAAAGTAGAAAATGGCAGAAGCAAAAAGCATCAAGAGTAAAAGTGAATTCAAAAGACAATGGCACGGGTTGGCGAGAGCATGATGTTCAAAAGGAGCAGCACTGAGTCCAGAAGCCTCCTCTTGCTGTGGAAATCTGCAAATCAATCCCCTTGAGAAGATGGTACTGTAGAAGGGGGAGGAGTACATAGTCTTTCCCCAAGAAGAGTTTTGTTGGAAGGGAAGGATGTACTGTGAACTACTTCCCAAAATAACTGCCCTTAGGGCAGTGCCGTAACAAGGGCGAGGCGAGTGAGGCACTTGTCTCAGGCACACAAAGCTGAGGGGCGCAGAAAGTGGTGGAGAAAAAGGGGGGGAAAAAAGCCGCTGGCTGGCACGGAGATATTTATAACCCAGGTGATCTCCACCCCCCGCCCCACCTGCCGCCCCCCCCCCCCCAAGTGTCCCCCGGCCCCAACTTGCTTCCCCCGCTCCCTTCACGGCCCGGGCCCGGAGCAGAGCAACTCCATGCTTCCTCCCTGCAGCAACTGCTGCCACAGGGTCCTAGTGCCCCCCATCTCACTGCCAGGGCAGACTGACTCTGAGCCTGCCCTTCTCCCTCAGACCCTTTCATTTTCCAATGGGACCCTCCAGCAGCACAGGGGGTCCCCCTGCTCACAGTCACCGCTCCTGCCCCATGCTGGGCAAGGAGGCAGCCCCATCCCTCACCCCCAGTGAAGCTACAGTCAGGGGCAACAGCAGGGGAGGAGGCGCACGCAGCACCCCACGGCACCCACCGCAGGGGAGGCAAGGGAGATTCCTGGACCTGAGAGGGGCCCCAGGAGCACATGCAGTGACAGTGGTGGGGGTGAGTGTGCTGCTGGGGGGGCAGGAAAGGGGGGGCTCCTCCCCCAGAGCTTGCTGCTGCCGGCAGAGAAAGGGCTGGGGGGAGTCCTCCTCTCTGGCCCCTGTCTCAGAGCAGCCTGCCTGCACCCCAAACTCATCCCCAGCCCTGCCCCACCCCAGAGCCCACACCCCCAGCCAGAGCTTTCACTCCCCCACAGTACCCTCAACCTTCTACCCTAGCCCTGAGCCCCTCCAGCACCCCAAACACCTTATCCCCAGTCCCAGCCAGAGCCCTCACCCCCTACACCCCTACTCTCGCCCTGAGCCCCTCCCACACTCCAAACCCCTCATCTGCAGCCACAACCCACAGCCCTCACCCCTACACCCCTTCCCTCTGCATACCTCCCATCCCCAAACTCCCTCCCAGAGCCTTCACCCCAATCCCCTGCCCCAGCCTAAGGCCTGCACCCCAGACCTCCTCCCTCACCCAAACTCCCTCCCAGAGCCTTGGGCGGGTGGGGGGGGGCAGAGTTTGGGCAGGGGTGGGGTTCTGGGCACCACCAAAATTTCTACAAACCTGCCACCCCTGATCCTGCCCTGCAAGCCTGAACTCCCAGCATTTTCAGGACACATGCTGATCCCTAGTGGCCACTGCTGCTATCCAGCACCTCCGTCCTCTCTTAACCTGTGAGTCCCTCTCTGGATTGGAACTGGACTGGAACCAAAGACCATCTTGGAAGCAACATTGCCAGCCCAAGCAGTCAAAAATCATGAGTTGACCCCCCAAAATCACAGGCTCTACCACTGCCCCTTCATTCATTCTTCGGCGGCAATTCGGCAGCAGGCCCTTCCCTCCGAGAGGGACTGAGGGACCCGCCGCCAAATTGCCGCCAAAGAGCCACCCCTGGGGGAGGGCGCAATTTTATATTCTTGCCTCGGGCACAAAAATACCTAGTTACAGCTCTGCCTTAGGGTGGGAAAGGTACTGCGTGAGACTGTTGTGAGTGCTGCTACCACAAGGGGTGGGTTACAGAGAAGGAAGGAGGGTCATGAGATGGGAGGTCCTCTTAAAGGATGTGGTTGTTTTGGATAAGCTTTGCAACTTCAGTGCTTATCTAAACCAAACTTTGGGACTCTTCAGAGACTCATCCAGCACTAGTTAATACAACACTTGCAGAGCACAGCATATAAAACCTCAGATTACCTTTCTCCCTCTGTTTTTATGTATAGTCCACTAGCTCACTGTGTACTAATCATTTCTGACAAATGACTTTATATTGCCTTCATGTTCTGTAACTTCATATGAACTACATATGTTTGCATATTTTAAGGGAGGGTTTCTCAAACTTCATTGCACCGCGACCCCCTTCTGACAACAAAAATTAGTACACAACCCCAGGAGGAGGGACCGAAGCCTAAGCCCACCTGAGCCCTGCTGCCCTGGGTAGGAGGGCCAAAGCCAAGCCCCACTGCTCCATGCCGGGGGCCTGTAACCTGAGCCCCGCCATCCAGGGCTGAAGCCCTCGAGCTTTGGCTTCGGCCCTAGGCGGTGGGGCTTGGCCTTTAGCCCCGGGCCCCAGCAAGTCGAAGCCAGCCCTGGCAACACCATTAAAATGGGGTTGCAACCCACTTTACGATCCCGACCAGCAGTTTCAGAACTGCTGTTTTAGGGCTTGTATTCATTGAGACACTCAGGAAAGTTAATCAGAATTAAATAAAGGTATGAATTTAAAGTGGATTAGTTAAATTGTATTAAACCCCCCTTTGGACGCTCTAATTCAGAATTAAAATGGCCCTTAGTCTACTACCTCCTCATAAGGGTGGTAAGTGAAACTTAGTCTACTAGAGAGACAAGGTGGGTGAGGTAATAGCTTTTGTTGGAAATATATTTCCTCACCCACCTTGTCTCTCTAGTATCCTGGGACCAACATAACTACAACTACATTACATTCCCAGTCTCCTGACATTTTTATTTCATGGACTGGGTGGCACGTGAAGTGACTTGGATATATTAGGGATCTAGAGTGCCAAATGCACAGCTAATTTAAATCGGGGAACTCCAGTGAAGTCAGTGGAGCCATTGGGTTTATGCCAGTTGAACACCTGACCCAGCGTGTCCACAGACACACCCTTTCGAGACCAAAGAGCGAATTCTCCACTCTATTCCATGAGTAGATGGCTGGTGTAATTCTAACTAAAGTCACTAGAGTACACCAGCATACAAATGGTGTAGAGGATTAGTGAATCAGGCCCCAGAGAAGGGCTGACTTCTGTTGAATTAATAGGGACTGGTAGAGTCACAGTTATGCTCTTGTATCGAGAAGTAGTCTTTTGTATTACAATTAAACTACATGAAAACTATGTAAATTCCATGAACATTTTCTTTAGAAGCAGTTTTCTACCTGCAGAGCTTCCATATGAGCCAAGATATGCATGGTCATCTGTATTGGAAAATTCTGATTTTTGGCTTTGGTTCTCCTTATGGACTAAATCCTGCTCCCATTTAAGTCATTAGGAAAACTGTTTGCTTCAGTGGGAGGAGAATTGACCATATGTGACTCTCTCGAGGGTGGAAGTGAGCCCATGGGATTGATGTATGCTTATTTTTTGAATCTCATACCTGAGGGAAATCCTGCTCTCCTTTTTCACCTGAGGCCAATGAAAATATTTGTGTGAATTGGGTGAGCAGGATGGGGTGAGCAGGATTTACCTCTGTGATTGGCTCTTGCTATAGAACAAACTCTTTTATGTCCATGCTTGTGCAAAAGTGACCCCATAGTTCACTGTATTATTCTTATGTTTCTAAAATTGTATGTGGTTACATAGCACAGCAAATTCAGAAAGCTTAGGGTAGGTATTAGCCGAAATTGATCTTCATTGCCTTTCTTCAGGACTTTTATTGTGTTGTAGTGTAGAAGCAACTGCCTTGTCATTTAAAGCAGTGGTTCTCAAACTTGGGATGCCGCTTGTTCATGGAAAGCCCCTGGAGGGCCGGGCCGGTTTGTTTACCTGCCGCATCTGCAGGTTCGGCCGATCGCGGCTCCCACTGGCCGCGGTTCGCCGCTCCAGGCCAATGGGGGCTGCGGGAAGCGGTGCGGGATGAGGGATGTGCCAGCCCGCCAGGGGTTTTACCTGAACAAGCAGCGGCCCAAGTTTGAGAACCACTGATTTAAAGTACAGTAGTTTAGACTCAAAATCAACAAGGAATTAGGCTGATTCTGCCAAGTCTTAATGTTTTAGACTACTTATAGTATCAGTACTTACTGGTATTATCTTAGAGAGAAACAGAACTGAATGTTGTAAGGTACATTTAAGAGGAGATATCTGCTGTGGTTACACCAAATCAGAAATCTCCTGTCTTATATAGGCACTGATGCTAGTGCACAAAAGCAGACCTGTGTGTATAATGTGAGTTTTTTCTTTTTAATTTTAGACTCAACCTTGTCCTATGTTAGGCAGCTGGAGGCAAGAGTAAGACAGCTGGAGGAGGAAAATCGCATGCTACCCCAGGTGGGTGACTTCCTGTTGATAGGAACAGTAGCTCCTAGCTAGATAGTAACACTCATATATTAGTGTTTAACATCAGTGTTTTCTGCAGTGGGACATTGATATAATTGAACTCTCACGGTGATCAAAGACTCTCATTACAGTAATCAAAGCCTCTAGCATCTTTTATTTTCATTTCTCATTGCTGATTATAGTGGAGCATTTCTACTGGTGTATTTGAGATCATGACAATACTTCAGAGCATTTTTTTTTCCTTTACAAGTGTTGATACCTTGTAAGAACTCACTGGGGGCTGAAATTTATGTTATAATTAACAATTAAGACGTTTAAAATTACAAACAGCTGACCTTTGACAGTCCTAGTTTCATCTTAAGAGTGAATTTCTGTCTTTATATCTTTCTAAAACATAAGCCTTTTGTTTGGCTGTTCATAAGTTATTACTGGGCAAAATGTAGCAAGTTTCAAATGCTATTCTGCAGTCAACTAAAAACATTACTTTGATTCAAAAATGGAAATTTGTCAAGCAATTAAAATAATAAATTGGTTATTGTAATTTTTTGCGGGGATGTATTAGGTGCTTAATGGGGAGACTGAAATTACATTTTAAAAATAAACAAACATCAAGTGAATTCGAGTTAGCTCTCCTTGGTACATGCTTTTCTTTTTCTTTTAATTGTTTTTATTTATTAGCAATGAATTAATAATATTTGCATTTTTCAAATATATGTTAATTTTTTATTGACTAACGCATCTTGCTATTATATTTCATTTAAAAATACTCTGGAAATCAATAACTTTTCAAAATGAAATATCTTGTTCATTTAAAAAAATAGACATGTAATGCTAGTTCATTGTACTGACTCAGAATACTATCACTTGTATGTAAAATCAAAGATAGTGGTAAAGGGAAGGGGCAGCGATATTCATGTACTCTGATTTAATCATTTTTATAAAGTATAGAGACAAATGCATTAGTTACAAGGATGGCTCAGGATCAGAGTTGGTGATGTCTTTGCTAAAGCAGATTTTAAGCAAGGTTTTGTCTAATAGTTAAAGGAGTGATCTTGGTTCTATTCTTTGTTCTGCCACTAACTAGTTATGTGACCTTGAGCAAGTGATTTAACTTCTCTGTACCTTAGTTTATTCATCTGAAAAATGGGCATATAATACTTCCCACCTGCAAGGGGTAATGAGGATTATCATATATAAAATAACATTTGCAGAGCATTTGAGATGCAAGATACTCTGTGATGCAGAGTATTATTGTCTTGCCAAGCAAGATGTTCAAGGCAAATGAAAATGATTGACCTAAAAACATAATCTGTGATTTGTCTTGGTGTGGTGAAGCAGTAGTAGGAGATGGAGATAGGTCATTCAGGAAACACTTTAGGGCCAAAATTTTTCAAGTTACTAGTGGTTTTGTTTGTCTCCATTTTGAGGTGCACACCTGAGACACTGTAAAGGGGTCTGATTTTTCAGAAAGTGCAGAAAATCATGGCCCTTTAAGATCTCTCATGTTGGGTATCCAAAATCACTAGTCAGTTCTAAAAATAGTGCCTAAAAGTCTACATTAGGGGCAGTGGTGTTTTTGGCGGGTGGTGTGGGGGGCGGGGGCACAAGCTGAGGGAAATGCAAGGGGAATAATTAAGTAGGCAACAAAGTCTGCATCTTGCCCAAAATATATGCTTTATGGCCAAATGTGTGTCTATATCTTGGCTTGCTTTATTGGTTCTAGAAGCTAACCAAACACCTGTGAACACTTTATCATTAGAAATGATGAGAATGACATGTGTTGGCCTTTCATAGCATGTCTGCTCATCCTAGGAATTTCATTGCTTTCAATACAGGAAGGAAGCATAATCAACAGCTAGCCCATTCTGAAGTCATACTCAGGTATGTTAGTGTTTCATTTATATGAGACGGTAGGGACCCAGCCAGCATGTTCTGTAAAGAATATTCTGGGGCTTTCAGGTGAGTTGGTGAAAGACTCTTGTTCAGGCAATATTCTATCTGATCTGTTTTTCTACCTTCAAAGTTACTAAGGTTAAAAAGGGCAGTAGTGGCTAACCTTGTCTGTTGTCTGGGTTGGTTGTCATTATGGGAAACATGGTAACTATACTCTGGACACTTGTCAGGCTGAAACAGAAATAGAAAGACATAGAATGGGATTTTGATTTTCAAAAGCTCTGTCCACATTGGTCTAACTCTCTTTCTGATGAAGGCAATGAGAGTTTTATGAGGGTTAGGCTGACTCTCGGTGCTTTTGACAATTCCACTCCAAGCGTACAACATCAAATGAAGTTCCTTTCCTGGTACAGATATAAAAACTCTACCTGTTTTGTGGGAAGGGAATGTCTTTTTGTAAAAACAAAAAATAACAACAAAACCCCCTGTTATTCAGTGGCACTCACCCTGCAGGACAACAGGGATTTTAAAGCTCCAGGACTATACATATTAGAACAGTGTTTTTCAACCACTGTTCCGCGGCACACTAGTGTGCCGCGAGATGTTGCCTGGTGTGCCGTGGGAAAAAAATATTAAACCATGCTTGAATGTCGGAACTGGTTACTAAAATTTTTGAATCCCACCACTGATGTTAAGGACTATAAATAGCTCAGAATATCAGCTTTGTGTTCAGCCAAACAGGCCCAGGTTGCGCACTGAATAAAGTATTTTATAATTTTTCATATTTCTGTTTACTTACTATTTCATAATAAAGTAATTATAAAATACTTTCTTTGTGTTTATTTGATTCCTATTCAAGAGAATTACTTTATATATAGTCAATATAGGCACAGAGTTAAATTTTTTAACATTTTCTAATGGTGGTGTGCCTCGTGATTTTTTTCATGAAACAAGTGTGCCTTTGCCCAAAAAAAGGTTGAAAAACACTGTATTAGAAGAGAGTGAGAGAGGTGAACTGTTATTGATACACTTGTTAATAACTATTCTATCCCTGAATGAGTATGATCAGTGCTACTTACGATGCTTATTTTTTCCTGCCTGCTCACCTCTCTTCTTCTGCTACGCCTCCTCTCTTCCTCTTTAAGCCCTTTCCTCCCCTGCCCTATTTCTCCTCTTCTAGATATGCATTACTCATACCAACTTGTGTAATGGTGTGACCATTTATACCCTGCATAGAGCACAAAACCCCTTGGCAACCTATTAGTTATCTCCCCTTTTCCTTTGCTTTTCTTGTCTTTTTCTTACATATTTGTTTTTATTTCAACCCCCCCCCCTCTACCTGTAGCTTAATGGTTTTATTAATATTTAGCAGCAGGCACCTCTTCAGAGAAAAGTGTTTCAGTGATGACATCTTCACTGTCAAAATTGAATTCTGAGCTCTAGTTTGCTGCACTATGACAAGAGATTACAGTGGCTAGGGAAAAAACCAATAGCTACAGTGAGTCAATATTTCAGTCTGATCAGGGAATAGAAATGGTATAAAAATGCTCCTATTCATTTAAGACTGCAAAAGTCTCCCAACATTTGCTTGCATACTGGTTGATTGCATTCTAGTACGTTTAAGAGTTATGAGAAGCTGCAGACAAGTTGTAAATTTGCTTTGTTGATGGGGGCAGCAATTAGCATGTATTTGTTTTCAGATGGCAAACAAAAGATATAATCCAAGCACCTTCAATATATGGCCATAGATATGAGTTTTGGGAAAGAAAGCAGATGTTTTCCAAGACTTACAGCATGCAACAGGGTTTTCCTACCAGTTGCCAAACTACATTGGCTAGGCATGAGGAAACAGTATATTATAGGTTTCAGAGTAGCAGCCGTGTTAGTCTGTATCCGCAAAAATAACAGGAGTACTTGTGGCACCTTAGAGACTAACAAATTTATTAGAGCATAAGCTTTCGTGGGCTACAACCCACTTCTTCGGATGCATCCGAAGAAGTGGGTTGTAGCCCACGAAAGCTTATGCTCTAATAAATTTGTTAGTCTCTAAGGTGCCACAAGTACTCCTGTTATTTTTGAGTATATTATAGGTTAATATCAGTGCTTCTCAAACACAAAAGTATGTAACAATGCTTGCAAGTGGTGTACATAGAGAGACACGATTTGGGGAAGGATGTTTGTGGGTGGTGTAATTCGAACCAAGAAAGATCTGGCATATAATAAGACTCTTTAAGAGATCTGTGGTTTGGCCCATGGCTGTTCTGCGCAATTCACAGAAGCACAAAATATGTATGATGATTTTGGTAGATCAGAAAGAAAGCAGACTTAGGAATCAGTAATGTCAGACTTCTTTTCAGGAGATTCATGGTTAGATATAATATTACTGGAAAAGTGTATCCAGTATGTATGTATGTTTAAGCAACTTGGTTTATACAGTGATTATTTTCTCCTATATATTCAGGGCAAGTTTAGAATTCCTGTTTAAGCCTTACCAGAAACTTGCCATGAAGAATAATATCTCTGCACCATCTTATCTGAAGTTTTATTTCATGTTTTTGTTTGTCTTGTCTATCTTTAATTTAATATCTTCAGTGCAAGGAATTTGTCTTAGTCCAGGTCTACACTTAAAACTTTTGTCACTGTGATAATGTTGGGGTATAATTTTTTAAAGCCTTTTTATACTGGCAAAGCCCTAGTGTTATACCAGCAAAAAAGTGCTTTTGCTGGGATAGCTTATTTTGTTTGAGAAAACCAAGATAAGCTATGTTGGCAAAAGCACTTCCTTTGCTGGTGTAAACTGCATTTACACTAGGCGGGTTTGCCAGTGTACCAGTAGTTATACTGGCAAACCTTTTCTAGTGCAGCTTACTGTATAGACTAGTTTCAGTCCTTATGTAAAAAAGGCACAACTCTTGTGTGAAATAGTCGCTATTGTTATGTCAGATTGTGGGAGGTGGATTGAAAGTTCTAATGGCCACCTTTCACATGACAGTACACGGCTCTGTGAATGCTGAACAGAATGGAGTTGCTTGTTTCAGATAGAAGCTGACTCTGGTTTGCCTTCTATCACTTGGCTGTAAAGTTAAGAATAAAATTATTTATATAAGAAAAGCTTTTTTCATTAATGTGACGACCAACACAACTCCCATTAAAATTATTAGTATTCGTCACTTGTATTACGGAATTCTCAGCCAGGTTCTGGCCCCATTGTTCTAGACACCATGTGAGCATATAGTAAAGTCTAGAGAGAGTTGCAGTTGCTTAATCCTAAAATCAGTTCCCCAAGATTTTCCACTGATATTTACTTGACTAAAATTTTGATTCATTTCAGCAGTGTTCATGTCTCTGTTCCAGACAAGTTTCCAGTAAATTAGGACTGCATTTTCTTGGACTAAAATAGAAGAATCTGGGTGGTTAGAGCACATGCACAAGGTAGTAGAATAGAAAGGATAAAAAAATGAGTGGTTGAACAGAAGTCCTCTTCTGTTTTAATTAATGGGTAGGTGAGAAAGGTGGGGTGGTTAAGAGCATAGAGTGGGAATCTGCTTGGGAAATCTCTGAATGTTTGGAGGGAGAGGCTGCTACAAAAATTAGGCCCTTATTTGCAGACTTTTTTGTCCCCGTGCATAAAAGCAGAGGGTGTGATCTGACCGCACATCTTTATTGCATGCAGTAACCACAGTCCTTAACCAAAGAGTTGCAATTAATGAGCTGGCTGTATTACAATGCAATATGTTATAAGATGCACCATACAAAAACATCCTATGCATCACCCTTCTCATGTGCCTTTTCTGCTGTTAGTCTCTACCTATTGATCAGCTCTTGTGCACAGAATTTTAGGCTATCTCTGATAGTACATTCTGCAGTTAGCAGAGACATAATGCTTGCTTGTACTGAGACATTTTGCAGTAGTCAAGAAGCTTTTTAAAGAGAAAACTGGATTCATACTTCATTTACATCAGTATTACATTGATGTAAATCCATTAGGCGACATTCTGATCTCAGTTATGTTGGTGGATGTCTAGAACAGTGGTTTTCAAGAAGGGGTACGTTCACCCCTGGGGATATGCAGAGATCTTCCAGGGGGTACATCAACTCATCTAGATATTTGCCTAGTTTTACAACAGGCTATATAAAAAGCACTAGTAAAGTCAGTACAAACTAAAATTTAATATGGACAATGACTTGTTTATACTGCCTTATATACTATACACTGAAATGCAAGTACAATATTTATATTCCAATTGATTTATTTTATAATTATATGATAAAAATGAGAAAGTAAGCAATTTTTCAATAATAGCGTGCTGTGACACTTTTGTATTTTTATGTCTGATTTTCTAAGCCAGTAGCTTTTTCAGTGAGGTCAAATTTGGGGTACTCAAGACTAATCAGATTCCTGAAAGGGGTACAGTAGTCTGGAAAGATTGAGAGCTACTGATCTAGAATAACTCCACTGATTAGGCAATCATTATTCCAGATTTGCCCTCATGTGTAACTGTGAACAAAATCTGTCCCATTGACTCCTTATCTACATTGGTGTGCAATCAGAATCAGGCCTCCAAAAGTCAGTTAAATGAAAAGGAAGCTTGTGAATTGAATAGGTTGATTATATTTCTAGGGGTGATGATAACATCATATGTTGAAACAACACAAGTGTACATGTGCCGTGTAGTCAGTGAATGTATTTGATAAGAATATTCCTGGCAAGCCACTCTCTTCTTCTTATATTAGTTCCATTTTAAGTTGTATGGTGGAGAGAAGGAAGCATGTTAGGATTAGAATGGAAAAAAAGTCTCTGTTTATCTAATAATTTGGCTACAAGTCCCACCTTGTAATGAAATAGGAAGCCAGAGGCAAATATTGCCAAGACAACCAAGTCTGGACAAACAAAAAGAATGTTGTTGTTGCCAGAAGTTTATATGAGTGTACAAGAGCTAGAGGAATTGAATTCTCAACTTCCATGGTAACGCAGCATAAACCTGACAAGGCAGAGCTTATGCACAGGTTAGCTAATGAGTCAGTGAAAGAATCTGTGAGGTTATCTAGCACTATGTTTCTTTCTGTGCATTCTGTCCTTTCTTTTCAGTTTCATGATTCTTGGGTATTTTATTTATTTATTTATTATTGTTATCATAGTGCCGAAGGCCCCTGTTGAGGCGTGGGATCCATTGTGCGAGGTGCTATTCAGACATATAGGAGACAATTTCTGCCCCAAAGAATTTATGATCTAAATAGACAAGACACAGACAGTAATAGACAAACAACAAATAAGCAACTATCTAAAGTACAGACCATGTAACTATTTATCCCTTCCCCATCCACACTCTACCCAGGTGCCACAGCCACGGTGCATTGTTGCTGCTCCTCTAACACTTCTTTCTTCTTCAGAAACTGCAGAACTACAATTCATGTACAGATTTAGCACCATTAATTTGGGCTTGAATAGGGACTGGGAGTGGCTGGCTCACTACAAAAGCAATTTCCCCTCTCTTGGAATTGACACCTCCTCATCAATTATTGGGAGTGGACCACATCCACCCTGACTGAATTGGCCTTGTTAACACTGGTTCTTCTTCGAGTGCTTGCTCATATCTATTCCAATTAGGTGCGCGCGCCGCGTGCACAATCGTCGGAGAATTTTCTACCCTAGCAACACCCGGTGGGTCGGCTGTGGAGCCCCCTGGAGTGGCGCCTTCATGGCGCTGGATATATACCCCAGCCGACCCAGTGCCCCCTCAGTTCCTTCTTACCGCCCGTGACGGTCGTTGGAACTGTGGAGCGCGGCATAGCTGTTCTCCACTCTCCTTAGCTTTACTCGTTAGTTCTTGTAGATAGTTGTTAATTGTATTCTTTAGATTAGTAGTTTGTTGTTAATAGTTTGAAGAGTAGTTATAAATAGTTATAAGTAGTTAGCGGGGGTTAAGGGGGCTATTATCCCCCCTTAACCCCCCCCGGTGCACAGCCGGGCTCATGCCCAAGGCTCCTGGCTTTAAGCCATGCGCGACCTGTGCTAAGCCTATGCCAACGGGAGACCCTCACGACTCTTGTCTGAAGTGTTTAGGAGAGTCTCACCAGACGGACAAGTGTAAGATCTGCAAGGCTTTCAGGCCCAGGACCAAAAAGGAGCGGGACTTTAGACTTAAGCAGCTCCTTATGGAGGCGGCACTTAGCCCAGATCCTCCTTCGGCGCGCCAAGTTCCGGCACCGAGCGCCTCGGTGCGCAGCGCCCCAGCGGCACCCTCCGGTACTGCACCGCGAGCAGACGCAGATAAGGTCCCACAGCACCGTCCTCCCTCGGCACTGCGCCCCCCGCAAGCCACTCGGCGCCGTTCCCTGTCTCCGGGACATAAAAGACCCCGCAAGACCCAGGACGCTGCTGTCCAACAGGCACCGGCTCCCCCCGCACCGGTGGTAGAGCCGCGTCCGGCTTCGGAACGACAGAGGGTGCAGGCATCGTCAACACCGTTGACTCCGGCACCGGGTGTAGGGGCGTTGAGTCCGGTGCGGACTGGCTCACCACCTCGTCCTGTGGTGGAGCCCTGTCTCCCTTCTACACCGGAGACTTTTGCAACGGCGAAAGACCTCATCGCCCTCACGGAGCCGGCGCCGTCTCAGCCCGCGGCACCGCATGCCCTTCGTACTGTGCAATCCAGGGGCAAGCCTGCCCTGATACGCCCGCCATCTCCGAGCGTGGACTCGCGGCACCGCTCCCGGTCTCGGAGCAGTTGCCAACGCCGCTCGCAGTCCCGGCACCGATCTTCATCTCGGCGCCGGTCGTACTCGCGGCCCAGATCTTCCTCCCGGCACCAGTCTACTTCTCGGCACCGACCTGAGCATCGGTACCGGTCGGAGTCCAGACGCAGTTCTCAGCACCGGTATGAGCGCCGCTCCCGTTCGCGAGGCCCCTCCTGGCACCGAGTCTACAGATGGTCTTCGTCTTCCCGATCCAGATCCGGATCCCGGTACCGACATGGCCATCGGCACCGTTCTCGATCCCGGTACCGCTCACCGGCACCGCGCAGAGACCGCTCGCCTGTGGACCGGCACCGCTCGGCACCATACTAGGACGAGCCCCTGCAACCACGCTCGTCACCGCCCTGGCCCTCAAGATCGGCGTCTCGCTCGTCGGAAGGGGCTTCCCGTTCAGCGTACCCCGCTCCACTCAGGGTCAGGCTGCAGACGACTTGGGTCATTGGCAGGAGGGGGCAGAGGACCCTAGACAGGACCCTGCACATTGGTCTTTCTGGACCCCATGGGTGTATCACCAAGCTCAAGGGGCTCCACCAGCGGCCTCTCGCTCGGCACACTCTGAGCCCAGAGTTCCTGAGGCCACCATCTCCCGTCCTCCCCCAGGGGGCATGGAGGCTCCAGTGCCGACACCCACGCAGGCCCCAGACCCCGGTGCAGGGGATCCTGCACATCAGGGACCCTTGGAGCCGGACCCTCATATGGATCCTTTACCCCCTGAGGCGTCCTCCTCATCCTCCCCAGATGAGGAGGTGGTGGGTACAACAGCCTCAGGCCCACCTCCAATAGACCTCTGTGCCCACCAAGACTTGTGGCGTAGGGTGGCACAGAATATGGACCTACAGGCTGAGGAGATAGTGGAGGTGGAGGACCCGGTGGTGAGCATCCTTTCAGCTGATGCCCCATCCCGGGTGGCGTTGCCCATTATTCGTATGATCCAGGCTAACGCTAATGCCATATGGCAAACCCCGGCCTCCTTCCCTCCCACTGCCAGAGGGGTAGAGAGGAAGTACTTTGTCCCCTCTAAAGACCATGAGTACCTCTATACACACCCTCCGCCGTGTTCACTGGTAGTCTTCTCAGTGAACGCAAGAGAGCGTCATGGTCAGCAGGCGGCAGCGCCCAAATCGAAGGACGCCAAACGCTTCGATTTGTTTGGACGCAAGGTTTACTCAGCGGGGGGTCTGCAGCTCAGAGCCGCAAACCAACAGGCACTCCTGAGTCGGTACAATTACAACTCATGGAATTCCATGGGTAAATTTAAAAAGTTGGTCCCCCAGGACTCGAGGGAAGAGTTCGGGGCCCTAGTGGAGGAAGGTAAAAAGGTGGCTAGGACCTCCTTGCAGGCCTCCTTGGACATAGCGGACTCGCCCGCCAGGACACTAGCATCTGGGATAGCCATGCGACGCGTCTCCTGGCTCCAGGTTTCGGGGTTACCGCCAGAACTGCAGCAGACCCTGCAAGATCTGCCGTTCGAGGGCCAGGGGTTGTTCTTGGACAAGACGGACTCTCGGTTGCAGAGCCTCAAGGACTCCAGAACCATCATGCGCTCCCTGGGGATGCATGTCCCAGGACCCCAGCGCAGGCCCTTTAGGCCCCAGCCACAAAGGTTCTACCCTCCTCCTCCTCGTCCGAGACAGGACTTCCCCAGAAGGCGGGGACGAGGTGGTAGACGGAGGTCGACCGGCCCCCAACCCGATCAGAACCAAGGCCCTCCTAGGCCACCTTCAGGACC
Source organism: Emys orbicularis (assembly GCF_028017835.1). Classification (NCBI taxonomy): domain Eukaryota; kingdom Metazoa; phylum Chordata; order Testudines; family Emydidae; genus Emys; species Emys orbicularis. The sequence goes on from NC_088685.1 coordinate 191,957,924, forward strand.
TAAGCAAAACTTTTGAAGGTGCGCTCGAGGACGGCGTGCCAGCCACTACCCAGGATCCATTTCCTTTCTTTCGGGATCGCCTCTCCCGTTTCCACTGTGCTTGGTCCCTTATAACCTCGGACCGTTGGGTCCTTCGCACGGTGGAGAGGGGATACGCTCTCCAGTTTTCTTCGTTCTCCCCCTCCCATCCCCCCTCCCCGTCCCTCTTCAGGGACCCTTCTCACGAGCATCTCCTTACACAGGAGGTTTTTGGGCTCCTCTCTATGGGGTCCATAGAGGAGGTTCCCCCAGAGTTAAGGGGCAGGGGGTTTTACTCCCGCTACTTCCTGATCCCCAAAGCAAAAGGGGGTCTGCGACCCATTTTAGACTTACGCGGACTCAACAAATTCATAGTAAAGTTGAAGTTCCGCATGGTCTCCTTGGGGACCATCATCCCTTCCCTGGATCCTGGAGACTGGTCCGCCGCCCTCGACATGAAGGACGCATATTTTCATATAGCAATCTACCCCCCACACAGGAGCTTCCTTCGATTTGTAGTAAACAATGTGCACTACCAATTTGCCGTCCTTCCCTTCGGCTTGTCCGCGGCTCCCAGAGTGTTCACCAAATGTATGGCTGTCGTGGCAGCATACCTTCGTCGACAAAGGATACAGGTGTTCCCGTATCTAGACGATTGGCTGGTGCGCGGCTCCACCAGGGAGCAAGTTCAAGCTCACGTCCAGATAATACTACAAACATTCCACGAGTTAGGCATTCTACTCAACAAAGAAAAGTCCACTCTGGAGCCAACCCAGAGAATAGAGTTTATCGGGGCAGTTTTAGACTCCAGACTCGCCCGAGCTCTTCCGCCAGACACTCGGTTTCACACCATCGCAAACATCATCCACGGACTCCAGGTCTTCCCGATCACCACAATAAGGACGTGCCTCGGCCTGTTGGGACACATGGCCTCTTGCACTTATGTAACCAGGCATGCCAGACTTCGGCTTCGCCCACTTCAGGCCTGGGTATCGTCAGTGTACCGTCCTTATCGGGACAACCTAAACATGGTGGTCACGGTTCCGAACTCGGTCTTGACCTCTCTCACCTGGTGGCTGGATCACAAGGCGGTTTGCGCAGGAGTGCCGTTTCACGCCCCACAACCCTCCCTGCACCTGTTCACGGACGCTTCATCTCTAGGTTGGGGCGCTCACCTCGGGGAACACCATACCCAGGGCCTGTGGACCGCATCCCAACTAGCTCTGCACATCAATGTTCGAGAGCTGATGGCGGTGCGCCTAGCCTGTCAGGCATTTCTCGGTCTCCTACATGGCCGTTGCATGCAGTCCTCACAGACAACACCACGGCCATGTTCTACATCAACAAGCAAGGAGGAGCCCTGTCGTCTCTCCTATGCCAAGAGGACATTCGCCTGTGGGAGTTCTGCATTACCCACTCGATACATCTCATTGCATCATTCCTCCCTGGAGTCCAGAACACTCTAGCGGACCATCTCAGCAGATCCTTCCAGATGCACGAGTGGTTGATTCGCCCGGATATCATCCATTCCATCTTCCAGAGGTGGGGATTTCCCCAGGTCGACCTCTTCGCCTCACGAGCCAACAGGAAGTGCCACGTGTTCTGCTCCCTCCAAGGGCGATCTCCGGGCTCCCTGTCGGACGCTTTCCTCCTATCGTGGAGAGACCAGCTGTTCTACGCTTTCCCTCCATTCCCACTAGTCCACAGGTGCTGCTCAAGCTACGCAGAGACAAGGCACGTATGATTCTAGTCGCTCCAGCTTGGCCAAGACAGCACTGGTACACCACGCTTCTGGAGCTATCGGTACAAACTCCGATCACGCTTCCCTTGTGCCCAGACTTGATCTCTCAGGACCACGGCCGACTCTGTCACCCCGACCTGCAATCGCTCCACCTTACAGCGTGGATGCTCCATGGCTGAATCGGACAGAGCTACGATGCTCACATCCCGTGCAACAGATTCTGCTGGGAAGTAGAAAGCCCTCTACACCGACCACTTACTTAGCCAAGTGGAAATGGTTCTCCTGTTGGTGCGAGCAGCAGGCCACGCCCCCCTTGCAGGTGTCTATTCCTCTTATACTTGAATATCTCCTATCCCTGAAACAGCAGGGCTTGGCGATATCTTCAATCAGGGTTCACCTGGCTGCTATATCGGTGTTCCACCCAGGAGAACACGCTTCCTCGGTCTTCTATAACCCGATGGTCGTCAGATTCCTCAAGGGCTTAGACCGACTATACCCACAGCAACACCAACCCGTTCCGGTGTGGGATCTTAACCTGGTTCTCTCCAAGCTCACAGGGCCCCCGTTCGAGCCATTGGCTACCTGCTCACTCCTTTACCTATCTTGGAAGACAGCCTTCCTTGTAGCCATCACTTCAGCAAGGTGTGTTTCTGAAATCAGGGCGCTCACGTCTGAGCCTCCGTACACAGTCTTCCATAAAGACAAGGTGCAGCTTCGCCCCCACTCTGCCTTTCTTCCCAAGGTGGTATCAGCTTTTCATGTGAACCAGGATATATTTCTCCCGGTCTTCCATCCTAAGCCGCATGCCACCCGTCAAGACCAGCGTATGCACTCCTTGGACATACGCAGGGCCCTGGCTTTCTATATTGAGCGTACGAAACCGTTTAGGAAGACGACACAACTCTTCGTTGCAGTGGCCGACCAGATGAAAGGCTTACCGGTCTCCTCGCAACGTCTCTCCTCTTGGATCACGTCCTGCATTCGTGCTTGCTACGACCTGGCCGGTGCCCCGACGCCGTGCCTCACTGCCCACTCCACGAGGGCCCAAGCCTCCTCGACTGCCTTCCTGGCTCATGTCCCGATCCAGGACATTTGTAGAGCTGCGGTTTGGTCATCGGTCCACACCTTCGCCGCTCACTATGCGCTTGTACAGCAGTCCAGAGACGATGCTGCATTCTGATCAGCGGTTTTGCACACAGCGATGTCTTACTCCGACCCCACCGCCTAGGTAAGGCTTGGTAGTCACCTAATTGGAATCGATATGAGCAAGCACTCGAAGAAGAAAAAACGGTTACTCACCTTTGTAACTGTTGTTCGAGATGTGTTGCTCATATCCATTCCAAACCCGCCCCCCTTCCCCACTGTCAGAGTAGCCGGCAAGAAGGAACTGAGGGGGCGCTGGGTCGGCTGGGGTATATATCCAGCGCCATGAAGGCGCCACTCCAGGGGTCTCCACAGCCGACCCACCGAGTGTTGCTAGGGTAGAAAATTCTCCGACGATCGTGCACACAGCGCGCGCACACCTAATTGGAATGGATGTGAGCAACACATCTCGAAGAACAACAGTTACAAATTTCAGAGTAGCAGCCGTGTTAGTCTGTATCCGCAAAAATAACAGGAGTACTTGTGGCACCTTAGAGAACGCTCTAATAATTTGTTAGTCTCTAAGGTGCCACAAGTACTCCTGTTATTTTAACAGTTACAAAGGCGAGTAACCGTTTTTTCTCCACTTGTAAGGTAACTCCCTTCTCTTCATGTGTCAGTATATTTATGCTGCATCTGTAATTTTCACTCCATGCATCTGAAGAAGTGGGTTTGTTACCCACAAAAGCTTATGCCCAAATAAATCTGTTAGTCTTTAAGTGCCACCGGACTCCTCATTGTTTTTGTAGCCTCAAGTCTTTTCGTCTGTTGCTGTAATAGCAAAAGAGATTTTAAAGAACTTCCCAAAAAACGTTTATTTTCTTTTTTGGAACTCAGTCACAGCACTCAGTAGAAGGGTCATAAAAAAGTGACATCTTCCTGCAGTCACCAGCATTATTTGTCTTGTGGTCCCACGACAAATTCACAGTGACCTCCCAACGGTCAGTCCTTTAAAGATGCTTCAGATTGCAAATGGGATTATTCAGCTTCTTACACTTGCCTCTCCTCTGCTACAACCAGGGCAGATCAGAAAAAGTTATCCAAAGAGACAGAGACAGAACTTCTCAGGAGGCTTTGGTTTCTTGGTGGCATAAAACTGACCAGGAACCGACCAAACTGTGTGATGAAAAGGAGCTGCAAGCAAACAGGCATGGAATGGCACTAGCAGGAAAAGTGAGCAAATGGAAGTCATTATTACCACAGATTCAGAAGATACTGCTAGTACTAGCAACTTCAGACAGGTGGAGCTGGAATGCAAATATGAGCTTACTCCAAAAGAGATGCTAATTTGACACCAATATCTAATAAATGATCTAGAGAAGACCTAGGGAATTCCATACCATTAAGGGTGATTTCTGCTTTAGGGAAACACTGAAAACACACACTAGGGACAACATGGGAGAAGACCTTCACCAGTAAAATTTCAGCATGGATTGCTGATAAACATGCCTAACCAAAACTATTTACATTCTTGAAGGAAATAACAAATATGATTTTAAGAGTCTGTAGAAAGTCATAGATGTATTCTGTTTAGCTCTTAAGAAGGTTTGTTGTACAGTAACACTTAAAAGACCTCTATAAGGTCTATGGAATGAGTTGTATTTCCATTGTGTTGAGTAGTTATGTAAGATAAAGACAGATAAGAATTGATTAACTCTCACACTACTTTATTGTAACTTCAGTGTGGTCACTGGAGACTTCTCCATTGTACTACCTGTAATTAGAGCTCCCAACTTTCTTCTTGTACAGTCATGCAGCATCTAGAGATTTAATAAGGTGTTGCAAGATTTTCATATAGTAAAAATGCTCATGTTAGACAAAACATGCACTAAATTAACTTTTAGCAGTTGTCTAATATGTTGATCTTGCAATTGGTTTAATTGTATATGTTATAATTTCGTGTCAGATTGCCTGGTGAAAGCATATGCTTTTTTAAAATTACATCAGATGACAATTCAGAGGGAATTGTTTTTTCCAATGAAGTTTAAAGGACTATCCAGAATGTGAAGTTTGAATCATATTTGCTTCATCAATATGCTGTTTGAAAGTGGTTGGTAGTTAAAGTAAAAGATAAAGTAGAAAATAGATGTGATCTAATGTTCTGAGCATAGGACTAGAGACTAGGAATTCCAACCTTCTAATCCCGGGTCAGATGCTGACTTTCCCTTGTGGCCTTGTGCTGACTGACTTCACTTCTCTGCCTCAGTTTCTCAACTGAGGATATTAATAGAGCATTAGGAGGTATGTTGTGGTATTCTAGCAGGGCTAAGCATGGATCCCAGCCAGGCCTTTCATGTTCGTTGTTTGCTCTGACTTTTCTATTTATCCATTCAACTGTGCATAATAGGGTCTTGACATCGTGTGTTTTTTGCCAAAGATTTACTTCCCTTCTGACATTAAAGGATATAGGAGGCATATAGGATTGCAAATAAGAGACTGCTTCATTTACTGGGTCAGGGTTACAAAAAGTTATGCCCCTGTCACATGTCAGGTGTCAGTATCCACTACTTTTGAGATTCTTTATTTTGTAAACTGATTTTTTTTTAAAATGGCACATGTACTCCTTAGTTCTGCTGTTCAATGTCCTGTTTAGCTGTAGATCAGTGCATTTTTCTTCAGGCTCTGTGCTGTGGGTTGTGAAAGGCTAGTCTAGTTATATCATTATTTAGTGATGAGATCTGCTCTAAATAAGGATTCAGAAACAGCAAGTGAATGCAGTTGGAAATATCCATCTGAAAAGGTTTTTGACATCAGATGGGAATTCAGAGAGACTATAGTTCTAAGATGCCTTCTTCATTGAAGAAATTTAAAAAAAACCTTAACAAATGGAGGTTTTCTGAGATCTACAAAAGCAAGAAACGTAGTGAACAAAAATGACATAATGTACATTTTAATCAACAGGATTATTTCCAACAAACTCCTTGCTGGTTTGTCTTAATGGCGTTTTCCTCACAGCATGGCCCTGTAAATCCAGTTTATCCTGCTATCCCAGTTGCTTCCCTCCCTGCCCCCCCTGCCCACTGTTTCGGAACTCAACGTACATTCAATTTGTCAGCCAGCCTCCATCCAAGAAAGCTTTTTGTTTACTATCTCACTAGCTTTGGCTATCCATGACACATGCAAGAATAGCCAAAAAGGAAGAGACACAATACACTGCTACTCAGAGGACAGCTGTATTCATCTCCAAAGCTTGCTTCAGAGAAAATACATTTTTTCCTATCCACTGGGGTCTGCACCAATTGCTCACTTGGCATAGAACATCCTACTTCAGCAAATGTAAAGACCTTGTTCTTCAGGAACATTTACTCCCAAAGGCAAGGGGCCTGCTAGGGAAGCATATTCTTCCTGCTGGGTAACTCCCACTCCAGTTCAATCACTGCCTGATTTTGAAACCCATTCACTTCCCCACTGTGACGGGTTCCCCCTGGGGTGCCATCTGGAAATGGGGTACCACTGAGTCCCCCTGATCCACCAGCCTGGGCTCCCTTTACACTGTACTGCTGTGACCAGCCTGCCAAGCACTCTCCCAAGCTCCAGCACACATACAGGTAGGGACACACCCAGCTGCAGATGTTGTGATCAGCTCTGCCTGGGGAGGCTACAGCTAAGGAACTACCCAGCTGCTTAAGTGCAGGCCCCCCTCTGGAGTGTAAACCCAAAATTATACTGTACAGCGTAAGCGCATGAAATTCGCCCCCTCCCTCAGTGTGGAAAATGATATGCAACAGCTTTCTGCCCCAAGTTATGACTCCCACACACTGGTTTTAGACAAAGCAAAAATAAGTTCATTAACTACAAAAGACAGATTTTAAATTATTATAAGGGATAGCACACAGATCAAAGCAGATTACCTAGCAAACAAACAAAACACGTGAACTAAGCTTAATATACTAAAGAAATTGGATATGAGTAGCAAATTCTCACCCTAAATGATGATTGAAGCAGGCTGCAGAGATTCTTAAGGGGCCAGCTGCACTTGCTTACAGCTTAAAAACCCCAGGTGTTCCTTTCACAGGCTAAAAATCCCTTTAGCCTGGGTCCAACACTCCCCTCCACCCCCAGTTCAGTCTGTGTTCCTCAGGTGTTTCCTAGAGTCTCTTTGGGGCAGGAGTCAGTGAAGAACTACGATGATGTCACTCCCCTGCCTTAAATAGCTTTTGCATATGGCGGGAACCCTTTGTCTCAAAGCTTGGTTTATCAATAGTGTAGGCAGAAAAATGATATTTTATGGTGGCTCAAGTAGCCAAAAGGCCTAGGATTAGCTTTCTACTTAAAGGAGCAAGCTGTTCCATGCACTGTCACATAAGAGCCTTTACTGTGTGACTTAGGTATTTGTGAAGTGCACTTACACCTGTGCATTGTGGAAATAGAGTCTGAGTGTCACCAATTTTCTGGGGTCAACGCCAGGGCGATGCAAGGTTTCTGTTTATTTTATTTTATTTTATTTTTTTCCTAGAGCAATATGGTGAAGCTGTGCTAGATTTTCCTGTTTCCTGTTGATTAAAGAGCTGCTTTGGGTGACCTGGCATTAGGAATTCAATAGGTTTACTTACAATAGAAAATAAGTTCACATGTTTATTGATTCCATCTCTCTCTGCTGTAGGTACCCCAGAGGGAATGAACAGAACAGGTAATCATCAAGTGATCCATCCCCTGTCGCTCATTCCCAGCTTCTGGCAAACAGAGGCTAGGAACACCATTCCTGCCCATCCTGGCTAATAGCCATTGATGGACCTATCCTCCATGAATTTATCTAGTTCTTTTTTGAACCCTGTTATGGTTTTGGCCTTCACAACATCCTCTGGCAAGGAGTTCCACAGGTTGACTGTGCATTGTGTAAAGAAATACTTCCTTTTGTTTGTTTTAAACCTGCTGCCTATTAATTTCATTTGGTGACTACCTAGTTCTTGTGTTATGAGAAATCGTAAACAACACTTCCTTATCTACTTTCTCTACACCAGTCATGATTTTATATACCTCAATCATATCTCCCCTTAGCCATCTCTTTTCCAAGCTGAAAAGTCCCAGTCTTATTAATCTCTCCTCATACGGAAGCCATTCTATACCCCTAATCATTTTTGTTGCCTTTTTCTGAACCTTTTCCAATTCCAATATATCTTTTTTGAGATGGGGCGACCACATTTGCACACAGTATTCAAGATGTGGGCATACCATGGATTTCTATAGAGGCAACATAATATTTTCTGTCCTATTATCTATCCCTTTCTTAATGGAGAACTATCCACAATGACTCCAAGATCTCTTCCTTGAGTGGTAACAGCTAATTTAGACCCCATCATTTTATATGTATAGCTGGGATTATGCTTTCCAATGTGCATTACGGATGATTGGAAAAAGGCAAATATAGTGCCCATATTTAAAAAAGGGAAGAAAAAGAACCCGGGGAACTACAGACGGGTCAGCCTCACCTCAGTCCCTGGAAAAATCATGGAGCAGGTCCTTAAGGAAACCATTTTGAAGCACTTGGAGGAGAGGAAGGTGATCAGGAACAGTCAACATGGATTCACCAAGGTCACGTCATGCCTGACCAACCTGATTGCCTTCTATGATGAGATAATTGGCTCTGTGGATATGGGGAAAGCAGAGAACGTGATATATCTTGACTTTAGCAAAGCTTTTGATACGGTCTCCCACAGTATTTTTGCCAGCGAGTTAAAGAAGTATGGATTGGATGAATGGACTATAAGGTGGATAGAAAGCTGGCTAGGTCATTGGGCTCAATGGGTAGTGATCAAGGGCTCTATGTCTAGTTGGCAGCCGGTATCAAGCGGAGTGCCTCAGCTGTCGGTCCTGGGGCCTGTTTTGTTCAAAATCTTTATTAATGGTCTGGATGATGGGAGGGTTCCAAAGAGGATGGATCTAGACTGTTCTCAGTGGTAGCAGATGACAGAACAAGAAGTAATGGTCTCAAGTTGCAGTGTGGGAGGTTTAGGTTGGATATTAGGAAAAACTTATTCACTAGGAGGGTAGTGAAGCACTGGAATGGGTTACCTAGGGAGGTGGTGGAATCTCCTTTCTTAGAGGTTTTTAAGGTCAGGCTTGACAAAGCCCTGGCTGGGATGATTTAGTTGGGAATTGGTCCTGCTTTGAGCAGGGGGTTGGACTAGATGACCTCCTGAGGTCCCTTCCAACCCTGATAGTCTATGATTCTATGATTCTCAGGCTCATAATGGAGTCAACAGTGCACAGTAGTGACCATAGGAATTGCCATAGTGGATCAGACCAGCGGTCAGTCTATTTCAGTGTCTGTCTCTGACAGGAGCCAGAACCAGCTGCCTCAGAATAAGGTGCAAGAGGTCCTGTAGTTATGGAGTGACAGAACCCTGACTGCACTGATTTTAACAAAGAAGCAAGGACCTGCTTCTAAATGCTTTCTTCCATGGGGGTGGAATTCGGGCCACTCCACAACTCTCATGTGGCAGGCTCCTGGCCACCCTAAGAAGTTCCTATTGTAATTAGTAACTATGTAGGTACCTCTTGTGGGCATTTACTAGAGAATTCCAAGTGCTGTGCTACAGAATCATCCAAGACTTCACTTGGCATCCATCAATCATCAGAATACCAAGACTTTTACCCAGCTTCACTTTCAATATAAGAATCAGCTTTAATTTTTTTACATTTTCCAAACACAGATCATGATTTTCAAAAGTGACTAGAAGTTTTGTTTGCCTCAGTTTTGGGGTGTCTCTTTTGAGACACTTCAAAGGGGCTTGATTCTCAAAAAGTGCTGAGCACTTTCCTTCTGAAAATTGGTCCCCTTTTGGAGGTCTCAGGTTGGACACCCAAAAATGGAGGCACTCACAATTACTACAGTAAAAGCTATTTTATCCGGCATGTTGAGGGAATTGGGGGTGCCAGTAAGTGAAAAATGCCAGTTAACTAAGAGGAAGGGAGTTTGGGTGTGGGACTGAGAGTTGGGGCATGGGAGGGGGTGTGGAGCACAGGCTCTGGGAGGGAGTCTGGGTGCAGGAGGGGTCTCGGGCCAGCAGGCTGGGGCACAGGAGGTGGTGGGGGTGTCAAATCTGGGGGGTGCTCACCTCGGGCGGTTCCCCACAAGTGGCAACCTGTCCCGGCTGCTCTTAGGTGGAGGTGTGGCAGGCGGCTCCGCGTGCTGCCACCACCCCGAGCGCTAGCTCCGCAGCTTCCACTGACTGGGAACCGCGGCCAATGAGAGCTGCGGTGGCAGCACCTGCAGGCAGAGGCAATGCGCAGAGCTGCCTGCTGCGCCTCAGCCTAGGGCCAGCCAGGACAGGTCACCACTTGTAGGAAGCTGCCCGAGCTGAGCACCCCTCAGATCTGGCACCCCACACCTCCTCCCACACCCCAACCCACTACCCCGAGCTCCCTCCCACACCCAAACTCCCTCCCAGAACCTGTGCTCCACACCCCCTCCCACGCCCCAGCCCCTTGCCAGCCCCGCGCCAACCAGACTATAAACCAGAATTTCAATGAAGATCAGAAATACCAGTTTATAGAGCTTTCCGGTTGGTGAAGTGCCAGATAAAACAGTTTTTACTGTAGTTTCTTTAGAAAACCTTGACCTTATCCTTTATTTATTAGTTCACAAGCATCCCTAGTAACTCCTCTCAGTAGAAGGTCAGTCTGATGGTACAGCACTGCCACTATTTGCCAGAAATGGTGCAGACCAAAACCCCTGATAAGGAAGTACACCAAAGTTGGTAGCACTGAGATCCGCAACCAGTTCTTTGACTCATAACCTGTTATCTAATTATTGGGCCAAACCAAAGCCTGAGCTCCAAACTTTGGAACGCTTGATGTCCGGATCCAAAATGAAATATCGAGGTCTATCTTTAGAGTCTATTCTCACAAAGTAAACAATTTTGGGAGAGTCTTTGTAAGCCACATTGAGCTGCTTAGATGGATGGCAATCAGGGGCAGTAAAGCACCTTTTGTAGCGCATAGGAAGCTGTTGCCTCTTGTGAAAGGACAAAAGGGGATGGATGCCTGAGGGAGAAAGATTCATTTTTCAAACACTTCTTATGAATGTGTGCATTGGATTTGCCTTGAGAACTGTGGTTGCTTTGACCCATAAATGTTCACAACTAGTTCTCATGTTCAGTTGGGGACAGTGATGGGGGTAAGTATTCTGTGCGTACACAGAAGTGACTTCCTGGAAGAAGTCATAGCGCCTGCAGGAAGGCATGGACTCTGACAGCAGCACAACTCACAGGACTCATATTTTCTGGAATATGGGAGGTTTTAGATGCCTGTGCAGCATCTTGTATTTTCCTTGCTTTTAATATCAATATTTATTTTACACAGTTTGAAATTGGCCAGCGTTTTCACTGGCCATGGAGTCAGTAAAGAAACTGAAAATATTGACTCATAAGAAAACAAAGGGACCTGAGAGAATTTTTCCCAAAACAGAATTGCTCCAATCTATTTTATTACTCCTTTCCTCCCTCCCCCTTGAACACTTATTTCCTTTCCAAAAGGGTAGCTTTAGGCTTGTCCAGTGACTAGCAGATCTATAAATTTTTACTTTGGATTTATTTTTATATAAAGTTATATAAACTCCCTTCCCAAATTGATACCAGTATATCACTTCGGAGAACTGTAAGATTCACTATGTATTGTGGTAAATACATTTGTATGTCAGTGTTATCAGCCCAATTACTAGGTTCATATGCCATCAGTTACAACTGTTTTAATCACTTTCTCATAAAAAAGAAAAATCCCAACATCCTTTGAAAAGATGAATGTACAGGATGAGATGAGTGAGAACCTAAACTGGTTTCAAATGCTGATCTAAACACTCATTTACATGTTTTCAGCATACAATTTATGATGTCTATATAGAAGCATTCTCATTTCTGTAGCTATGCTTTTATTTCTAGGATTTTTCACATATGGGGCTCAATCCCACAATCTCAGTGTGCTGTGAATTCCCAGGAAGTCTCAGGATCAGGCCCCTTGTCTGTAATAATCAGACAATTCTCTGTTCTCTTCAGCTTGTGCAGTCATTTACACTTTGCACTGGTGTAAATATCTATATCAGGTGTAACATAATGGAGATGCAGGCCCAAAATGTTTTCATAAAATCACTCAGAACATACAAACTCAGGCTGTTTCTTATGCAATATTGTCAGGGAATTCAGTTGCATGTCACTTCCCTGTGCCTGTTCTCTCCCCTCCCTCGTCCTTCCCCCCTCTCCCCCCCCCCCCCCCGCCCCATTTGTCTTTTCTATTTAGATTGCAGGCTCTTTGGGAGAGAGAGGCTGTCTCATATTATGTGTTTGCACAGGACCTAGCACAATGAGGCACTGATTTTCATTGGAGGCTCTTGGCACTATTAACTATTATGGTTATAACAGAAATGCATTCCCATTTCTACAGAAAAAATAATTGGGGAATTTTGTATATAATACAGTGTTTCCAAGAAAAAAATGTTGGAAGGAGACATATTTTCCTGTATTTTAGCAACTTCTAAATGCTTTCCTTTGTTTTGCTTTGCTTTGCATGGTTTTCTTCCTTTTTAAATCATGTTCTGTGTGAAGGATGAAAACAACAAGGGATCATATTAGAACAGGTTTCAGAGTATATCTCCTCAATATATGGTTCACTCTATATGCATCCGAAGAAGTGGGTTGTAGCCCACGAAAGCTTATGCTCTAATAAATTTGTTAGTCTCTAAGGTGCCACAAGTACTCCTGTTATTTTTGCATATTAGAACAGGTCAAGTTGAAAAGATCATCAGTACCTCCTAAGTGTATTACATAGCTGTTTCTCTCTGTGGTGTTATTGGGTTGCTATTGCAAGACTGAATTTTTAGCATTTCACCGAAGTAGGCTGCTAGATAAGGTTACCTCAACACAGCAGTTTTGCCTTTTGCTCCCTATCGTCGTTATAGGAACTACTTTGAATACTGCAAGTTGAGGTGCTCAAACAGCAAATGTTTACTTAGCTAGTGAAGTTATTGCAGCACAATGCCAACTCTAAGTCCCTATTGAAAAGAATTACTAACTGTTGTTGTTTGTTGTTTAAATGCTTGGATCAGTGGCTATTATGATTTCACTATTTCTATTAGAGAAGTATCTAAAGGCCCCAGCTAAGCACATACGCCATGTCTACACTAGGGATGCTTTACTATACTGGAAAAGTGCTTCTAGTGTTGATGCAGCTTTTACTGGCTTCTGTCTATGCAGCTATGTCAGTCAAGATTCACACCTCTGGTCGGCATAGCTATGCTGGATGAAGTCTATAGTGTAGACATGGTCAGTGTGAGAGGCAGCCCCTGCCTTGTAGAGTTTACAAATGTAAATGGTCAAGACAGACGAAGGGTGAGAGGTGAAACAGAAGAAGAGTGGGGAGTGACTTACCAAGGTCTCACTGTAGATCAGTGGCAGAGCCAGGAATACAACCCAGCTTTCCTCAGTGCAGGGGTCGGTAACCTTTGGCATGCGGCTCACCAGGGTAAGCACCCTGGCGGGCCGGGCCGGTTTGTTTATCTGTTGCATCCGCAGGTTTGGCCGAGCGCGGCTCCCACTGGCCGCAGTTCGCCACTCCAGGCTAATGGGGGCTGCGGGAAGCGGCGGCCAGCACATCTCTCAGCCCGCGCCTCTTTCCGCAGCCCCCATTGGCTTGGGATGGCGAACCATGGCCAGTGGGAGCCGCGATCGGCCGAACCTGCGGATGCGGCAGGTAAACAAACCAGCCCGGCCCGCCAGAGTGCTTACCCTGGTGAGCCGCATGCCAAAGGTTGCCGATCCCTGCCTCAGTGCTTCATCCACTAGATCATGCTGGTCCCCAAACTCTTTTTGCTTGGGTATCCCCTTAGGGCACATCTATACTGCAGTAAAAGACCTGTGGCATGGCTGCGGCTGGCCCAGGTCAGCTGACTCAGGCACGTGGGGCTCACACTGTGGGGCTAACAGTTGCAGTGTGGATGTTCAGGTTTGGGCTGGAGCCTGCACGGAGGGTTAGTCTCAGAGCCTGGGGTCCAGCCTGAGCCCAAGCTTCTACAGTGCAATTTTTGCCCTGCAGCCTAAACCCCGCGAGACTGAGGATAGGTCTACACTATGGGGTTAAGTTGACCTAAGTTACGCAATAAGATGAATAACATAGCTGGAATCGATGTAGCTTAGGTCAACTTAGTGCAGTGTCTACACTGCGCTGGGTCGAGAAGAGAAACTCTCCTGTTGACTTACCTTACGCTTCTCATTCCGGTGGAGTTGACAGGAGAGCGATCTGTGGTCAATTTAGTGGGTCTTCACTGGACCTACTAACTTGACCCCGAGTGGATCGACTGCCACAGCGTCGATCCCTGGTAAGTATAGACATACCCTGAGTCAGTTGATCCAGGGCTCTGAGACTTGGTGCCTGCAGGTTTTTTATTGCAGTGTAGATGTATCCTGCATCTTCTCATGTCAGGCCAGCTGCTACTCTCTTGGCTTTCCCTCTCCCCTATCCATTTTTGTTTCTGTATCATTGTTTGTTGGGTTGTTGTTGGTTTTTTTTTTCCTTTTGAGTTTTTGTATTGTTACATTTTTTAAGATTCCTCTCATAGAATATCAGGGTTGGAAGGGACCTCAGGAGGTCATCTAGTCCAACCCCCTACTCAAAGCAGGACCAATCCCCAGACATATTTTTGCCCCAGATTCCTAAATGGCCCCCTCAAGGATTGAACTCACCACCCTGGGTTTAGCAGGCCAATGCTCAAACCACTGAGCTATCCCTTCCCTTTTTCCTCACTGCCTCATTCCCCTACGCACTGGAAGTCTACACTCCTCTCAGAGTGGGAGAAGATCCACTGATGCCACCCATGGCATTTTTGAATGCCACAGGCCACAAGTAAAGAGAATGGACTTGCCAGGCTGCCGTCTGAGCCATATCTCCATAAATGGGAGCTACTTCCAAGGCTGGTAACATTTGATGCCATTGCACAAGCAGCGAGAGAATGCAGGTGACTTTCGAGGACCCACCTGTCACTTTATCTTTAGCAGACTGCATATGTTTAAAGTGGGAAAAGGATAAATCAGGAGTCATGTATCTCCCCACTCACACTGCCCCTCTCTGAATAAGACACAGCAGTATTTGGGCTGCAAATTCTACAGGGGAATGTTCCAAAATTAAACTCTTCCCAGTCAATTTAACTGTAATTAAAGTATCAACCCCTACTCATGGAAACATTTTGATTGAGGTTAGGCATTCTCAAAACCTAGTGTGACAGATAAGGTGACTTCCTGCAAAATCCTGGAAAAAAAACTTTACTGAATTAAGTTTAAGTACCTTTGGAGTCCATTGTATTCAAAATGCAAAGTTTGTGTTAATGTGCAATTCTATGTAACTTCAGTAGGGGAGATGTGACCAGTGTAAACCCTGGGAAGTGTTATGAGGATCAAAGGACTATTTAAAACAATGAGCCAGACAAAAATGAACTTATGGGACAAACAAAGCTAGGTGGGTTTCCCAGAAAATCTCTAGGGGGAGATGTAGGCAAATATACCCTCTCTGGGTACACAAGAGCTCATCTTTTGAAGCTTAGCCCTGAGGAGGGGACCTTTGCTGATTACCTGTTCCCAGGGTCCCAAGGTCAAAGACCCAAACTGCATAAATGAGTGACTCTGAGTCCTGGGTGTGCTTGTTCTGAACAAAAGCTGTTCTGAACTTGTGACCGCAGAAAAAACCCTTGGTGGGATTTCATGGACTGAATCCTTCCTGAGCCCTTGCTGGAATTGGGATGATCTCTGCTAAGCTTATTAGCATGTGTGTAGGTTTTGTTTATTGTTGTAATACGTTTCCTCTGTAATGCCTTCACCTTGAAAATATATGTGTTTGCTCAGAATGGGCTGTGTGGAAACTTTTAATTGAAGGCAATTGTTCTGTGTATAGCCTCTGAGGAGAAAGCAAAGCAGGCCTGCTTAGGTAGCCTGACTTGCTGGGAACTCATTGTAGGCAGGGAACTGTGCAGCTTGGAAAAACCCTTGTCAGGAGGGAGAGAGACACAGGTCTCTTCCCAAGAGAGGTGATGGCTGAGGAGCTGGACCATGGAGGTGAAAACAGGTGCAGTTGCCCTGAACTGTGACACCTATATTTGGGGCCAAAACTGTTTACCTTTAAGCTTCACAACACCCTTCTGAAGACTGTCGGTAAGTAGTAGTATCCTAATTTCCCAGATGGGAAAACTGAGCCACAGAGTTTCAGTGACATGCTCAAGATTTCAGTGAGGCTTCAGTACAGCAAGCTGCTCTGCACAGACAGACCTTGGTAGAACACCTTGCAGATGCTAAGTTAGTGGCAAAGCAGAGAATAGAGCCAAAGCATCTGATTCTGCCTTGTGCTCTAACCACTTAACCAGGTTTCCTCTCTGTGATAGTAGGTGACCACCAACAAGGGTAAAGAGTATCTTTAGAGAATCAAACTCAGGCAGTTTGATCAATGTAGCTGATGTGTTTTAGACTTAATTCAGGTCTTTTTATTACTGAAAGTAGCACAAGCATGGCACAGAGATAGGCAAAGGTTTTGAATGAAATATGCCCTCCATGCTCACATGATAAACTGACTTTTTTTTAAATTTACATCTGCTTAATTAGTTACAAACACCTTTCATTATTAAATAGTTTTTAATTTTCTACTAAGGGTCCCCTTAGGATGCCATCAGGGGCGGATGGGAGTTACTGCTCTCCAAACCATCCAGCTAGCTTCAGTGGACATGTCTCACCTTCTCAGCAGCCTGAAGCAGTGGTAAATGCTATTAAGGTAACACACACTCCCATACAGTATATGCAGAATGTTACGTATGTTGTTTGACATATGTTCCATTGTACTTAGAGCAATATCACTGCAATATCTTCGTATACAACATTATTTTTTGTTTCAGTCATGTACTTAAGAGTGTGAGCTCTTTGGGTCAGGGACTATCTCCATTGTGAGCGTACAGTGTCTAACACAATGGGCCCCATTGTGTTCCCATAATAAATGATACATATTTTCTTTTATGACTATGATGAAGGGTGGGACAAGCAATCTGTGGACTAGATGTATTCTCTGCTACAGTATAAGGTGAATAATATGAATATCACAAACATTTTTTATAAAAATGAAACCAAATTATACAGGGCACATGCATGGTATGGACTTTGTCATGTGATTTCAGAGAGTGTGATATACTTACTATGTAGTGCTGAAAACGATGCACCATAATCTCTTCAGTTCTCATGCTAACTTTGGTCCAGATTGTGAACCTCTTTCTTACTTTGGTGAGCACACAGGAAGTAGTCCTGTTGACTTCTAAGGAATTATGTGAGCAGAGGGCTCACAGTCTGGCCCTTTGTGACTTTAACAGCAACTACTTCCCTTAATGAAACAAAATGTTACAATGACCTATCAGGAGGTATCTAGCATATCATGAGATTTCACATGGCAACTGTGCAAGTACACGGTCCCACCACTATATATGCATCAGATATGCAATAGAAATCTTTTCTCCTTTTGGGACAGTTTGGACAATTGTGTTAACTAATTGACAGAGAAAGGCGTGACCTAATGGTCTGAGCATAGAACCAGGAACAGTGATAACCTTCTGTGAGGTGTGGGCAAATCATTCTTACACAGTTTACTCATTTGAAAACAGGAATATTATTCACTGTAACTCCTTACCTGCCATACCAGGAAATGATGTAAGGATAAATTAGTTACTTAAGGAGCCCAGTTTTGCACTCCTCACTCAGACAAAAATGCCAGTGAAGTCTGTGAAGTCATGTGAATGGGTGACATTGAGTTCTCCTACATAAAGCTTGAGTAAACAGCGTTGTGGCAGTGAAAGCCATTCCTTCAGCAGAATGTCAGGGTTCAGGCAGTCTCTCCGCATCCACTACTCTAGTTTAGGATTAGCCTCCTGCCACCTGCACATAATTGAGGTTCCTGTGGCTGCTCCCCTAGTCTGCCCTGCCACCATCTACACCCAGTCTGCTTGTGGGCAGTACACATCCCAGCCCTGTAGTATCCAGGGGTGGGGAAGCCATTCAGTTTCCTCTGTGCTTCAGAAGTGCATGTTTCAGCAGCACCAAAGGTCTTGTGTGTGCCCTCCACAGATGGGTGAATTTCACCTGCTATCATTATGGAAAACAAAGCTGCACAAAACAACTTAGCCTAGAGATCATGTGGATTTACAAAATAAGATTATTGTAGTTATCTTTGTATAGCCTCTGACAAATCACTTTGATTGGAACAATTATCAACATGCTTTTGATAGTGTCTGATAGCTAGTTGGTGTAAGTGGATGTGTTTACAGTGGTAAAGTACTCATTAGGGTTATTAAAATGGTTAGATGTATACAAAATTTAGTTTTCTGTGATATGATGCCCCTGCTTTTATCCTGATAGGAATTGTATTAGCAGGCAGAAATAGAGATGAATGATGCTAGGCATTTCCCTGTGTGTGCTAAATTTTAT
Organism: Emys orbicularis; assembly: GCF_028017835.1. NCBI lineage: Eukaryota > Metazoa > Chordata > Testudines > Emydidae > Emys > Emys orbicularis. Next base: position 191,976,260 of record NC_088685.1, read on the forward strand.
CCAGTTAAATAAAATTTCTTCCTTTCAGCCAGACTGAAAAATGTACATGAGTCCTGATCCCTTGAACAGAGGTGGTCACAAACAACACACAAGGCAACTCCCTCCACTGCCCTGTCTCCAAGAGTCAGCTCACTTGGACCTCTGTCTCTCTTGGGCCTGGGCTGTACTGGAAAGTTACCGGTATAACTGATTTGGTTAGAGGTGGTACAAGCCCTAGTATGAACACAGTTATACTAGCATACAGGTGCCTTTTCCTGGTAGAGCTTATTCCCTTTCTATATAGGAATAGCTATGCCAGTAGAAGGCCCCTTTATACCAACAACACTCTGTCTACAGTAATGGGATTGTTCCACTTTAACTACACTGGTATCTATAAACTGGGGAAGCGTTTATGTATAGATAAGCCTGGGACTCTCCTGGAATCTCTGTACTTAAACGCAGTCCCTTGTTGCTGCCTCAGCCCCTGTGCAAGGCCTTGTCTACATTAGAAATTTTTACTGATTTTTTTTTTTTAAACGACACTAGTCTAGTTGAATCAGTAAAAACTGCTATAACTGCATTACAGTAGCAGTATAAAAATGCTTATTCTGGTGTAGCTTATTCCAATACAGGAAGGGGAATAAGCTATACCAGTATTAGTCCTTTTTGATCAATATAACTTTGTGTGTGTGTGTGTGTGTGTACATGTGTACACTGGTATAATTATTTGATTAAAAAATCACCCCCTCTCCCCCCTTGACATGGTTATGCTGGTAAAACTTCTGCAGGAATGTCTGCACTAAGGAAAGTTAAGGTGAATCAGCTAAATGCGTGAAGTCAGTGTAAGCACATTAAACCCCTGTGTGGATGATGTCACTCAGGAGTAAAGTGGTCTTAATTTGCTGTAACTTAATCCTTTACTCCTGAGTGAGAGCATCCACATGGGAGGTAATGTACTTTAATTTGTGCATGTTGACGTCATACCTTTAGTCGGTTTACAAGTCCTAACTGTAGACCAGGCCTAAGGCTCCTGACTTAGGATCACTGAGGTATGTCTACACAGGGATAAAAGACCTGTGGCATGGCAGGAGCTAGCCTGGGTCAGCCGATTTGGGCTTGTGGAGCTTGGGCTGTCGGGGCTCAAAATCTCTGTGTAGACATTCAGGCTTGGGCTGGAGCCCAAGCTGTGGGACCCTCCACCATCACAGGGTCCCAAAGTTTGGGCTGCAGTCCGAGCCTGAACATCTATGTAGCGATTTTTCAGCCTTACAGCATGAGCTCTGGGAGCTCGAGCCAGCTGACCCAGGCCAGCCGTGGGTTTTTTATCCCTATGTAGACATACCCACAGTGTAAGGTGAAGTTGGCCACTGACCCTCCTTTTGTGCAGATGCTCCGCAACATAAAAGAATTTCAGAAAATTTTACTTTCCATCCAGGAGTGACTTAACCCCCACAAACCCTTTAATAACTGTCTAGATAGGGCAAGTTATATCCTTAGTGTTTGTACCTCAGTGACTCAGAACATAGAAGAGAGTAGCACCTTTCACCATCACCACATATATAGTTAGCAAAAATAAAATAAATTAGAGCTTTGTTTTCCTCAAAACTGAAGTCTATTAAACATTAAGTTGATTTTAAATACAGTTCTCCGGAGCACACAAAAAGTCAGCTCCTATGTGGTGTATCTCAGAAAGGTGCCCCCCAAAGCTTCAGTTTAGTAAAGCACTTGAGCACATGCTTAAGTTAAGCATGTGTTTAAATTCCATGGACTTCAAAGTTAAGTGTGTGTGTGTAAGTGCTCTCCTGAATCAGGATCCTCGCCTGAATCCAAATCCCAAGGGCATAGTCCAAAGCACATTGATGTCAATGGGCCCATCGTTTTTGTGCGTATTTACAGGAAGAAAATGACTAATTAGCCAGTAAAATGGAAAGCATAGGTACCACTCTTGCTTGTGACAAGTAGAACATTTGCACTAAGTCTTCAATCCTAAATGGGAAGAGGTTAACTTCTAGGAACTGATATTAAATTAATTCTGGCTGGAGAATCTTGCCCGCATGCTCGGGGTTCTGCTGATCGCCATATTTGGGGTCGGGAAGGAATTTTCCTCCAGGGTAGATTGGCAGAGGCCCTGGAGGTTTTTCGCCTTCCTCCGCAGCATGGGGCAGGGGTCGCTTGCTGGAGGATTCTCTGCGACTTAAAGTCTTTAAATCATGATTTGGGGACTTCAACAGCTGAGTCAAGGGAGAGAATTATTCCAGGATTGGGTGGGTCAGATTTTGTGGCCTGCATCATGCGGGAGGTCAGACTAGATGATCATAATGGTCCCTTCTGACCTTAAAGTCTATGAGTCTATGAGTCTAATTTAATTTAAATTAAATTAAATTGAGTGAATAGCATGGATTTTTTTTTATTTGAATCTAATCCATTGAGTGTTTGTACATATGAAATAACTGTGTGAACATTTCATATGGAATCACAGGCTTTTATGTTATGTCCAGAATTGTTTTATCACCCAAAAGCCATATTTCCATGTAGAGATACAGTAGAACCTCAGAGTTACGGACACCTTGGGAATGGGGGTTGTCCGTAACTCTGAAATTATAGTAACTCTGAAAAAGACGTGATGGACTTCAGACATGGGGGAATTGGGGCTGCACCGCAGGGCTGGGGGGGGGGCGGTCAGGACTCCCAGCAGGGTGTGTGTGTTGGAGCTTCTGACCTTAGGGGCCACCAAGGCTTCCAGAGGGGGGCTCAGGGCTTCTGCCCCCCAGGAGCACCAGGGCTCAGGGCTTTAAACCTGGGGGGAGCACTGGGACTTGGGTTTCAGCTTAGCCCCACAGCTTAGCTCCTGGTTTCAGCCTCGCGGGGGGCGTTGTGGCTCAGGGCTTCAGCCCTGAAGCTCCGTTTCTGGCTTCTGCCCTGGGGGAAGTGCCAGACCGCTCCTGGTTTCAGCAGGGGGGTGGTGCCAGGCAGAGGCGCTGACTTTCTGTGTTCCCAGGGGGTGCTCAACCACCACTCCACCCCAGGCCCTGCCCCCACTACACCCTTCCCCCAAACCCCCAACTCTGCCGCACCATTTCCCGTCTCGCCTCTCCCTGCCCCCGCTCTGCCCCTGCCCCCATTCTGCCCCTTCCTGCCTCCACTCCTCCCTCTCATCCCCAACACCTCCTGTACACTGCCGAACAGCTGACCGCGGTGGGTGGGGGGCGCTGGGAGAGAGGGAGAGGAGCTGATTGGTGGGGCCTGCCAATGGGCTGAGCACCAACTATTTTTTTTCCGTGGATGCGCCAGCCCCGGAGCACCCATGGAGTTGATGCCTATAGGACCAGGGATTGGGGCTTCAGCTTTGCAGCTCTGTTCCTGGCTTCAGCTGGGGCAGGGCGCTGGGGCTTGGGGCTTCAGCCCAGCAGCTCCACTCCTGGTTTCAGCAGGAGGGAGTGGGGGGGATAGGGGCTTTAGCTACAGGGTGAGCGCTGGGGCTGAAACCAGTATTCCCCTCGTAGCTCAAGCCCCAGCACCCCCGGGGCTGAAACCGGGAGCAGAGCTGTGGGGCTGAAGCCCCAAGCCCTGGCACCCCCTGCGGAGCTGAAGCCGAGAATGGAGCCGTGGTGCTCTCGAGGGTCAGAAGCCCTGAGCCCCGCCCCCCCCTGGAACCCAACCGCCCCCCCCACCTTGCAGCTGCAGCCCCAACCCTCCAGTGGCTGAAGCCCAGAGCCTTGGGTCTAATGTCCTGAGGCAGTACAGTATTTGCTTTTTTCTTCTTTTTTCTATGCGCTACTGTCTGATTGATGACAGTTTCACAGGGTGTCCGGTTGATTGGTAAGTCCCTAACTCTGGTGTTCATATCCTTTAGGTTCTACTGTATACATGTTCCATGTAGGTTATAGTACTGATGTAAGGTACAGCACTTTTCATAGCTTAAGGCCAAAAGAGACCATTCTGATCATCTGTTCTGACCTCCTGCATAACAGAAGCAATAGAACCTCACCCAGTAATTTCTGCATCAAGTTTTTAAATCTAGTCCAATTTCATTGTATACTGGAGTAAATTGTGTGCTGACTACATACTCTGATCTCTTCATTACACTTAAATCTATTATCCAATTACACATGCATATTCTTACACTGAAAAGGCCTTTTTAGAGGTTAAATTTCTTAATGTTCTTTTTGTAGTTGAAGAACAAATTCCATTTGTAAAATAAAATTTACTCTTTTTTTAACATACCCAGGTCTTGGAAGCTCAGGAAAATATAGATCGGCAGCATGGTAAAGAATATGATCATGACCTTAGTGAGACAGAAAAAGCTATAGTCAGAGAAATGTGCAATGTAAGTTTAATGTGCTTAATTTTGTATTCTGTACTGAAACCTGAAACAATATTTGTACCAAGGTTATCAATATTTAAAAATTGCTGACAATGTGCCTTTAAAGTTTTCATATAAAAATGAAGCCAATTACACTCTGATTTTTCAATAATATAATTTACTGAATTTTTATGAACTAAATAATCATTACACTTTGGTCAGCATATTTTATGTTATAATATATAAATATATCTCTATAAAGAGAGAAAGTGGTCCAGTGGATAAGGCACTAGAATGGGACTCAGGAGACCTGGGTTTTATTCTCAGCTTTGTCATCAAGACTAGGATGTTAAAAGATGGCTAATCTCTGTGTGACATTGGGCAGGTATATTAACATCTTGGTGCCTCCATTTCATCATCTATAAAATGCTAGTGATAATTACCCACCTGTACACGGAGCTTTGTGATTTATGGATAAAATGTATTTTCTAAATGATAAATATTGTTATAGTAATCCATAAAACTTCCCAATGGTTATGTAATTTCATGTCTGAAATGTTCATGTATTATATCTGACACAACCATTTCTTCCCAATGCACTTACGTTTTGAGTTTTAAATTTAACACGTTTGTTTAAAAATACTTTTCTTTCTTTTTTTCCATCTGCTCAGCATGGAAAAGCTAAATGTTTTTACTCCATTATTAGATATATTCTAACTTTTTAAATGTTTGTTTCTCCTTGGTTTCAGAGTAGCAGCCGTGCTACCAATGTGATATATGCCATCATGTGCCAGCAATTCCCCTCTGCCATGTACATTGGCCAAACCGGACAGTCTCTACATAAAAGAATAAATGGACACAAATCAGACGTCAAGAATTATAACATTCAAAAACCAGTTGGAGAACACTTCAATCTCCCTGGCCCCTCGATTACAGACCTAAAAGTCGCAATATTACAACAAAAAAACTTCAAAAACAGACTCCAACGAGAGACTGCTGAATTGGAATTAATTTGCAAATTGGACACCATTATATTAGGCTTGAATAAAGACTGGGAGTGGATGGGCCATTACACAAACTAAAACTATTTCCCCATGCTTCCCCACAGTTCCTCACATCTTCTTGTCAATTTCTGGAAATGGGCCATTTTCATTACCACTACAAACAGTTCTTTTTCTCTCCTGCTGATAATAGCTCACCTTAACTGATCACTCTCCTTATAGTGTGTATGGTAACACCCATTGTTTCATGATCTCTGTGTATATATATATCTTCCTACTGTATTTTCCACTGCATGCATCCATTGAATTGGGCTGTAGCCCACGAAAGCTTATGCTCAAATAAATTTGTTAGTCTCTAAGGTGCCACAAGTACTCCTGTTTCTCCTTGGGTTATCCATGTGTATTCAGATGAAAAGCAAACCTTTGATTAGCTAATTAGTCTTTTGTTTTAATTCTCACTGTAGTTTCCTAGGGCTTACAGAATCATTATTTTGCTCCTGTTTTTGTTTTGGTTTTTTTAGGTGAAATGTTTGTCATGTGATCATTTTGCCTCTGTATTCTGGGTCAGGGTTTTCAATAGTCACTGCTGATTTTTTGGGGTACCTTAATTTTTGGGTGTTCAGTTTGGGACATCTTAAAAGGACCTGATTTTCAGAGGGTAGGTGGGCACTCTAACTGTTGAGACCCCAAAGTCACTAGTCAAGTCTGAAAATTTTGGTTTTGTTTTTAAAATTTTTATCTACTATGTGGTTTTTCAGTTTATAAAATGTCTGCATCACAAAATATGAAGGCATTGTAATGTTTTCAGCACACTTTCCATCCCTAAGGATTCCCCTAACTTACACTAAGGGGCACATTCTCCCCTCAGGATGCATGTGTATTCCACACTAACGATGGAAATTATGCCAGTTCCTCAAGAGGAAAAGACACCATTTCTAACACATCCTCTTTTTATTCACATTGGGTGTCTACATAACTTTTAAATAGGCCTTTTACTTTGCATTTGTACAGTGCTTAGTACAGTGAAACGTGTGGTTTTGATTGGAGCCTCTAGCCACTGTCTTATCACAAGTAACAATCATAGGTACATTTGGAGTTATTCTCTCATATTAGCTACTGTGAGCTGGCTTTCAAAAGCATGAGAACTTCCGCCCAGCTTGCTGCACCGTAAATCTGCGGTGCTCCAGCTTGCTGCACACTAACTGTCCGGGTGGACCCTGCTACTGCTCACGAAGTTCCCTAGTGCTTATTGACATACTACTGTTTGTATCAACAGTACATCAGGGCGCACTAGGAAACTTCTAGCGTGCCACAGCAGCGTCCACTTTGCTATTTGGTGCCTGACTTGCTGGAGCACTGTAGAGTTACTGTGTAGCAAGCTGGGGCATATCTGCTTGTTTAGACATGCCCACACAAATGAGGTTCCACATACAATTACTTGATTGAGGGCAAATGTGCCTTTGTGGGTATTTGCAGCCACTCCTGAGATGTTTGGCCCACATTACTCTGTCTTCAGAAAGGTGCCAGTGAAAATCCTAACTAGTACCAAACTCAATATGCTGGAATAGCTTCAAGGCCCGTATATAGGTTGCTTTCCACACGTAAGCAAAGATGGCTGCTGATGGTGACGAGAGATCCCATCTGGTTGTCCGATTCAGATTCTGATATTAACCCCCATGCACCTGATGAAAAGGGTTTTGAACAAGGATCTATCACCTCTCAGGTGAGGGCCCTAACCACTGAGCTATGGGATAGTCTGATGTGAGTCTCCCTCAATCTCGCCTATTGAAGCTGTTCCACTTTGCTAAATAATTGAAGTCACTGGGCTGGAGACAGTGTGAGAATGGCTCTATAGCCTGGTGGATAGGGCACTCACCCGGGATCCAGTCCCTCTGCTCCAATGACTCTCTGGAAAAATAAAGAGGAACTGGGCATCTTTCACATCCTAACCACTGGGCTAAAAGTTATGAGGGAACTGCTTCTTAATCCTTACAATTGCTAGGTGACTAGGGAACTTTTACAGCACAAAGTTTGGTGCCAACTAAGTTTGAGGGTTAGGGGGCAGCTGAGTGGGGATTTTGTGAATCCCAGTGGCACCTAAATCTGGGGCTTTGGGACCTAAAGTGCTAGCTAAGTGCTTAAGTCCCAGATTTAGGCACCACTGTGATTCACAGCCTCCCACTCACCTACCGCCTAACCCTGCAGGCGCCTAAGTTTTTGCAGTAAAAGTCACCTATGTTTCTGCCTCTCAGCATGTGCACTGCTGCCTCACTCTAGAGGCATTGGGACACTTAAGTCCCTTTGCGAAACTAGCCTATAGGTGTCAATTACTGTGCTAGAGGTATGACACTGGTCTCTGGTTATCGACATTTTTCCATGATCTTTACTGTTACTGTTTTGTTAGGAACAGCCTTTTTTGTTCATTCCACCCATCTCCTTCAAATCAGACATGGGCTCAGGCGACAATGTGGGGCCAATTTGGAACATAAAATTCAGAGGGTGTTGGGCTCTGGAATCTTGGTTTGGGCCATCCAACTGGTCCAAAGACAAATCTCTTTACAGCCCTGTGCTTGAATTTGTACTCCCATATTTCATCTTTACTTCTGACCCTGTCTTGCTTCTATTTCTCTTTCTAATAACCAATCTTGTCCAATGATCCATTTCTTGCTTCTTGGTGGTCCACAGAGAGATGCAAAGTCACGTGTTGCTAACTCTTCTTGTTTCCTGTTTGTAAACTTCATTAAAAGCCAACTAAGAATACACTAAATGCTTTCCTAATATTACCTTTCTGTGCTAAGAATTGTTGTAGTTGTGGCATGTATTTAATACAATCATGAATGGGAACAGAGGTGAGGACAAGGAGCAAATCTGTTCACATGTAGTCCACACTATGAAAAATCTTGAACATTCATGTATGACCCTGATCCAGCAAAGGCACTGGAGCACGTGCTTAACTTTAAGTATAGGACCACTTCCGTTGATTTCAGTGGGACTACTCATGTTCTTAAAGCTAAGCACTTGCTTAAACTCTTTTCTGCATTGGGGTCTGTGTGCCTGAAATTGACTTTGATGGGAGTTTTGCCTAATAAACAATTGCATAAAGATTTCCAAACATGACCCTTGTTTTCAGGACAGACATTGCTCCTGGACAGACTTCTACGTAACAGATGGGCAAAAATGTATTTCCTTCCAAATTTATTTTTCCTTCTTACTGTGTCTCTCTGCCTCTATTTCTGTCTATGCTGCATAGTGTGTGTGTGTGTATATATATATATATATAAATAAAATGCATACAGATACACAAATCCACTTTTGGTTGGATGATATAGCTGACATATCTTTCTATCACTTGCCTTTAGGTTGTGTGGCGGAAGCTTGGAGATGCTGCAGGTTCATGTCCTGGAATTAGACAACATTTGTCAGGAAATCAGTATAAAGGACCTATGTAAAATGACCTGAGTGTCACCTCTCTCAGAAGATAGAATTTAAATGGCCAGTGACGGATAGAGGGAACTTATTCTATCCACAGTAACTTCTCAGCCGACAACAGGATGTCTACATGAAGTATACATGACTTCTTTGAAACAGTGGTGAAGTGGTTAAAAAAAAAAGTGGATAAACTGACCTAAACTCAATACTCTCCAACTGAAAAGTGGGTAAACTCTGTTTACTCTTGACTACACTACTGCTTTGAAAATTGGCACAGCTTCTTCATAAAAGTCTTTCAGACAACAGTTATGTACCCTAGAGTTCTTGCACTGTCATTTCAGTATACTGTATAGTTAAACTCTGCCTCTTAGCCATGGCATTGTCATTCAAAAATACACACTCAGAATGAAAAGATCTGAATGCTTCTTATTTAAAACCTAATTGGTATTTTTCAGGAGCTACACAAACATGATTTTTTTAAAAGATTGTTACGGTGAACCTTCATTGAGTCTGAATGAATTTTCCATTAGGTTTAGCAGGAATTTTTCACCAGAGTGGAGAGACACCAAAAAACTGTGCCTTCAGTCATCACAGTTACAAGAAAGTCAGTTACTTGGTAGCTCACACTTCAGTCTACAGTATTAGTTAATGGTGCTTAGGCAATTTACAGCTGAAATTATTTTTTTTAGAATACTTGCATTTTGAGGTGCTAAAAAGACCATAAAATCTCCTAACCAGCCAGTAGTGTAGCAAAAACTACAGTATATGTAGTAAAACACAATTTCTTTCTAAATGAAAGTGAAGATAGACTTTTTTCATTCTCTTTGGTGCACGCCTCCTGGAGACATACATGATGGGCACCATCCCGTGAATAGAACATTGAGGTAACAATATTTAAGACCTCAAACCAAAACCACCATCAGAGTTCTTTTCTGAGACCATTTTCCAATTGCCAAGGCTAATTTCTACCACTTAGTTTAGAGACATGCTGTTTTATTTAGCAAAAATATGAGTCTAAAAGATTGCACTGCTTTTATGAAAAGCTTTCCTTGCCTACTGTAGTGTTCTTTCAAAGAAAACTTTTATTCTTCTCAAAGCATGTCTTTAATTTATTCTGAGGCTAAAAGCTCTTGTTCAGATTGCCTGAGTTTTGACCAGGAGGTGCCCTAGATGTGCTTAGTTTAATTTTTTTCTATGTGTATAACATTAGATTGTGTGTATTGAAATGCTGTGATAGGTATTTCTTGTATATTTAAATGCAACAATACTTTCTTGTATGAATGTGCGACAGGCTTGTGACTGAATGCTGTTGCTTAACTTTTTACCATAGCTGAGCATCAAAAAATAGGAATGCAACAATTCCCAGGTTTTGGGTTTGTTCTTGATTACTAAAATTTAAGTCAAAGGTGATATTCTCTGTTTTTTGTGGGCTTGTTATATGTTGTATTACTGGTTTGTTGGTAGTGGAATGTAGTTGGGCTGCTGTGCAACCTTTTTTATATGGTACTGTAAAATCAGCTTCCTGTCTTCAGAAAACTGTTATGGATTAATTTGTGGCAGTAATTATATCCGTTCTGTCATTTTATTTGGTACCATTCAACATAGTTGTAAGGCCTCCAATCCTGCATTCCTTTCTCAGGCACAACTCTTGTTGATTCCTTTTCCTTGAGTGAGGACTGCAGAATCTGGCTTTTAATTTTGAAACATGGCATTTTAAAAATTATTATATATAAAAATGCTTCTTACATTTCCATATTTTTCTCTCAAGTAGTTTTATCATTTAACTTAAATTGTTGTATTCCTATAATATGTGGGAAGGGGGAAGTAAAACAGTACTATTTACCTGCAGGGGCTAATTCAAGGGACACTGGTCTTTTGACGTTACACTTGTGTAAATTTTGATACTGTATTAAAACTATTTTTTTACAGTTCTGCATACAATTGGGTATCAAGTATCTGTGTTCATCTTAGCAATGGTAATAAATTATTTAATCCCATAGTTGTTTGCTTTCTTTTAATGATGCATTTCATGAGATATGTAAACCAGATGCCAAAAGCAAATTCTGTTCACTGAGAGATCTATTCTAAATACTTCTTGTATAGTAGTTACATTAGTGCTCAAAAATACATAATCTAGCTCTATCTCCCACGACAGTCACTGGAAGAACTGGATGCTCAAAAATAGAAATTCCGGCCCCTTAACTTGTCTTGTCTACTCCCTACTGCTTAGATTCTGCTGCTTAAATACACTGGCCCAGATCCTACTGTGTGGTGGTGTTGGTTTATGTCAGGTAGCTGGCACAGAACAGTTTATCATTCTGATATAGCTGGGCATGGGAGGATCATCTCAGTGTAGGGAGAATTACTTGTGATGGAGAGCCAACATGGTGGCTTCTACTCCATCCACTCCTTCCTGCTGGTGGCATATGGGGAGCAGCCATGAGAAATAGAGACTAGCCAAGGATTCTGTATGGGATGGTGAGCCCAGTCTGCCCTGTTGGTCCATGGGTTCCACTGGCAAATGGCATAATTTAAAGCAGCCTTGTTGTGCATGAGTTCAGATTGGTATACAGCTGGTCCAGAATGAAAGGAGCCCAGGGTTACTTCTGAGACTATTCCAGGAGTCTTTGGCCATAACTGAGGATTGAAATCAGTATCTTTGGGCAAATGTCCTGTGAGATTGTCCTAGTGCTTCTGAATAGGAATTGGTTTTTTTGTTAAACAGTCACTTCCTATTGAGAAAAGAAAATTACTATAGCTAAATCCTTTTTCATTGTAATAAGCACGCACTCAGAAATGTTTCTGAACAGAAAGAAAAATACTTCATAGATTTGCCCTGCATTTTAGGTTCTTTATTGCTCATTACTATCTTTTGGCTATTGCCCTAAATCCCATAATATACATTGGTCAACAAAGAAGAAAATTAGGATAAAAATCATAGAATCATAGAATCATAGAATATCAGGGTTGGAAGGGACCTCAGGAGGTCATCTAGTCCAACCCCCTGCTCAAAGCAGGACCAATTCCCAACTAAATCATCCCAGCCAGGGCTTTGTCAAGCCGGGCCTTAAAAACCTCCAAGGAAGGAGACTCCACCACCTCCCTAGGTAACGCATTCCAGTGCTTCACCACCCTCCTAGTGAAATAGTGTTTCCTAATATCCAACCTAGACCTCCGCCACTGCAACTTGAGACCATTGCTCCTTGTTCTGTCATCTGCCACCATTGAGAACAGCCGAGTTCCATCCTCTTTGGAACCCCCCTTCAGTAGTTGAAGGCTGCTATCAAATCCCCCCTCATTCTTCTCTTCTGGAGACTAAACAATCCCAGTTCCCTCAGCCTCTCCTCATAAATCACTTTCCTCTCCTCTAAGTGTTTCATAATTGATTCCTTGAGGACCTGCTCCATGATTTTTCCAGGGACTGAGGTGAGGCTGACTGGCCTGTAGTTCCCCGGATCCTCCTTCTTCCCTTTTTTAAAGATGGGCACTACATTAGCCTTTTTCCAGTCATCCGGGACCTCCCCCGATCGCCATGAGTTTTCAAAAATAATGGCTAATGGCTCTGCAATCTCATCCGCCAACTCCTTTAGCACCCTCTGATGCAGCGCATCCGGCCCCATGGACTTGTGCACGTCCAGTTTTTCTAAATAGTCCTGAACCACTTCTTTCTCCACAGGGGGCTGGTCACCTTCTCCCCATACTGTGCTGCTCAGTGCAGTAGTCTGGGAGCTGACCTTGTTCGTGAAGACAGAGGCAAAAAAATCATTGAGTACATTAGCTTTTTCCACATCCTCAGTCACTAGGTTGCCTCCCTCATTCAGTAAGGGGCCCACACTTTCCTTGACTTTCTTCTTGTTGCTAACATACCTGAAGAAACCCTTCTTGTTACTCTTAACATCTCTTGCTAGCTGCAACTCCAAGTGTGATTTGGCCTTCCTGATTTCACTCCTGCATGCCTGAGCAATATTTTTATACTCCTCCCTGGTCATTTGTCCAATCTTCCACTTCTTGTTTGCGTTTAAGATCAGCAAGGATTTCACTGTTTAGCCAAGCTGGTCGCCTGCCATATTTACTATTCTTTCTACACATCGGGATGGTTTGTTCCTGCAACCTCAATAAGGATTCTTTAAAATACAGCCAGCTCTCCTGGACCCCGTTGCCCTTCATGTTATTCTCCCAGGGGATCCTGCCCATCTGTTCCCTGAGGGAGTCAAAGTCTGCTTTTCTGAAGTCCAGGATCCGTATTCTGCTGCTCTCCTTTCTTTCTTGTGTCAGGATCCTGAACTCGACCATCTCATGGTCACTGCCTCCCAGGTTCCCATCCACTTTTGCTTCCCCTACTAATTCTTCCCTGTTTGTGAGCAGCAGGTCAAGAAAAGCTCTGCCCCTAGTTGGTTCCTCCAGCACTTGCACCAGGAAATTGTCCCCTACACTTTCCAAAAACTTCCTGGATTGTCTGTGCACCGCTGTATTGCTCTCCCAGCAGATATCAGGGTGATTAAAGTCTCCCATGAGAACCAGGGCCTGCGATCTAGCAACTTTTGCTAGTTGCCAGAAGAAAGCCTCGTCCACCTCATCCCCCTGGTCTGCAGTGATCCACTCAAGGTCATTCTTGGCAGTATCATTGGTGCCCACGTGGAGAAGCAGGAAGGGGTAGCGATCCGAGGGCTTTATGAGTCTCGGCAGTCTCTCCGTCACATCGTGTATCCTAGCTCCTGGCAAGCAGCAGACCTCTCGGTTTTCCCGGTCGGGGCGGCAGATAGATGACTCAGTCCCCCTGAGGAGGGAGTCCCCGACCACCACCACCCTCCTCCTCCTCTTGGCAGTGGTGGTCGTGGAACCCCCATCCCTAGGACAGTGCATCTTTTGCCTTCCAATCAGTGGAGTCTCCTTCTGCTCCCTTCCCTCAGATGGGTCATCTACTCCACTCTCCGCATTAGTACCTGTAGAGAGAACATGGAAACGATTGCTCACCTGTATCTCCATTGCTGGTACATGGACGCTCCTGTTTCTCCTTCTGGAGGTCACATGCTGCCAAACTTCTTCATCATCCGTCTGTCCCTGCTGCGCCTGCTCTGAATCTTCAGAACATTGTGGCCGTAGAAGCATCTCCTGACGTCTGTCCAGGAAATCTTCATTTTCCCTTATGCAACGCAGAGTCGATACTCGTTTCTCCAGACCTCGAACCTTCTCTTCCAATATGGAGACCAGCTTGCACTTTGTACAGACAAAGTCGCTTCTGTCCTGTGAAAGAAAGACAAACATGGCACAACCTGTGCAGGTTACAACAGCTGATCGCTCACCTTCCATATCACCTTCCTCTTAAGAGCTTCCTCAGCTGTTGCAGGAACTACTCAGAGAAACATGCAGATGAAAGCCTCAGTGCGCTCTCCCAGGCACAATTCAGAATGTAAAACTATATATATATCGGCTTCAGCTTCTTCCCTTTATGAAATGACTTATCAGGGTAGCCATCTTCCATCTGCATATCTGTGCTGAGGTCCAGAAGGAGCAACATCTTACTACTTGTATGTAGTAAAACTAATAGAATTTTAAGAACAGTCATTGTATCCTAATCTCTAATCTGAGAGACGTCAACATATATTTTGGGAATCATTTAGCCTTTAACTGTGCTTCACTATGTAAAAAATGGCCCTAACTGAAGTAATATTCTCCTTATATGTACTCAGTGTCCTATCTGCTGACTTCAGTGCCAAAAGGAGTTTTTGCTGCTTTTTACTCCTATTACCACTTCAGGGTCAAGTGCAAGTTCTGGTCTTTCTTGTTAGAAAACAATGCTATTGATGGTGAAGTTACAACAGTTGCACCTCTTACTAATTATTTATTATTAAAACAAGTCAGAGAGGTAAAGTGACTTGTCCAAGGTCACCAAGCAGTGAGTGGCAGAGTCAGAAATAGAGTAGTTCTCCTGTGTCCATGCAGCCCATTTAAGTGGGCTAAAAACTGACTAACTGGGGTACTCCGCTTGATACCAGCTGCCAACTACAGATCGAGCCGCTGATCACTACCCGTTGAGCCCGATAATCTAGCCAGCTTTCGATCCACCTTATAGTCCATTCATCCAATCCATACTTTTTTAATTGGCTGGCAAGAATACTATGGGAGTCCATATCAAAAGCTTTGCTAAAGTCAAGATATATCACGTTCACTGCTTTCCCCATATCCACAGCGCCAGTTATCTCATCATAGAAGGCAATCAGGTTGGTCAGGCATGACTTGCCCTTGGTGAATCCACGTTGACTGTTCCTGATCACCTTCCTCTCCTCCAAGTGCTTCAAAATGGTTTCGTTAAGGACCTGCTCCATGATTTTTCCAGGGACTGAGGTGAGGCTGACCCGTCTGTAGTTCCTCGGGTTCTCCTTCTTCCCTTTTTTAAAGATGGGCACTATATTTGCCTTTATCCAATCGTCTGGGATCTCCCCCGATTGCCACGAGTTTTCAAAGATAATGGCCAATGGCTCTGCAATCACATCAATTCCCTCAGCACCCTCGGATGCATTAGATCTAGACCCATGGACTTGTGCATGTCCAGCTTTTCTAAATAGTCCTTAACCTGTTCTGTCACCACTGAGGGCTGCTCACCTCCTCCCCATACTGTGTTGTCCAGGACAGCAGTGTGGGAGCTGACCTTGTCTGTGAAGACCAGTACATGCCTGATGAAACACATTTGCTATGCTATGCCATTTTTTTAAATACAGTGTTTCTCAACAAGTATGGTGGCCCACAAGGAGGTGGCTGCTGGGTTGTGTCAAAATCTCTTTCCTCACCAAAAGTTCAGCCTGTTAAGTAACAAATAGATCCCGGGACCAGGAGGAGTGACAGAAGGGGAAGATCCACGCCATCCTCCTACTGTGGCTAATCTCTCTCTACTTCCCTCCGTCATGTCTTTTAAAGACACTCTTCGGGGGGGGTGAGAGTGGGAATGCTTCAGTTTCTTGATGATTTGTTTGTGTCCTGGAAACATCATGATATGACTGACACTTTCACAAAGGGAAGAGACTGAATGAATCACAATGGCCCACCAAGCACTGGGTTCAATTAAACTTAGGCTCATAGATGGAAATACTTAAGGAATCAGTTTTGTTAATCACTGTGCCTGTCTAGCTGCCATTCATTGGGAGTTATCCAGGCACATTCATGGCTGCCATACCCCTCTGAAAGTTGGCCTTACTTTTGCAAGTTTCACTCAGCATTGGCCTCACTTTAAAAAAGCACATGGACACATCCCTATAGTGGGGCGACTGCCCCACTCCGATAAGCAGGGGTTAAAAGCAGCCAAGCTAGCTGGAGGGAGAAGGGCTAGCTGCCTGAGAGGAAGGTACCTGAACTGGAGCAGTGCTGGGGAATAGGGAAAAGGAGCTGGGGAGCTCCAGCCTGGTAAAACCCCAGGCTGCAGGCCTTGGTGAAGGCCTACAAAAGGTACTGGGGCTGCAGAGGGGCAGCCCGAGAATAGGCAAAGGCAGCAGGTCCTAACCCCTTGCCAATGATGAGTGGCCATTACAGACTGCAGTCTGCCCCAGTGAGCGGGGGCTAGATGATAACTGGCAGTAGCCACTGAGGCAAGGTGAGTTTAGAGGTTTGGGGGTTCCCCTGGGAGGGGAGGCCCAGATTGTGGGTTACTGCTGGGGGCAGAACCCTGAAGGTAAGGGGCATCGGGGGGCCAAGAGGGACACGGGGGCCAGCGGCCGGTGAAACACCGGCCTGCAGAGGGCACTCTGGACTGGACAAGAACTAATTCCCAGGACGACCAGCAGGAGGCGCCGCCCCGGTGAGTCTCGCTTCACTACAATCCCATAAACTCCAATATGTTCTGTAAACAGAGAAACAAAAAAAAATAAAGTTTCATATAATTTAACAGAAATAAAAATATTTTTGTAAATTTTTAAAAGCAAATTCACTGAAAACAGCCTGAAGTTGGAAAATCTTACCTGAGCCGTCCTCATTTTGGTGAGCTGTTTCCTGCCCTGCAGTGGGACTACTTGGGTGCTTGAAAGCTATGTGCAAAAAGAAAGGTTTGCAGGATCAAATCAGATTCACTTTGTACATTTAAATATCCCCTGGTGCCTGAGAGCTAAGTGGCTAGAGACAATGGCCTTCCTCTTTTCCTACAGAGGTGCACTGAGATTGCATGGTAGGAAGATAATCTGTTCCTGCCATGCCATAAACCCAGCATGAGTGGAAAGCTAGTGGATTTATGGGCCTGGATAAAGAGCCAAGTAGTGACCCTCATGTGACGGGTTGGGTCACAGAGACCCCCTTGGGACTGCCACCTGATGTGCTGAGACTAGCTCTGAGCCCATTTTCCCTGCTAGCTTGGGACTTCGGAACCCTGCTTGTTGAGCCAGACACGCCAGTCTGCTCCAACACAGACTCAGGGTCTGAACCACATCCCCCCAAAACTGCAGACTTAACTGAAAATGGCTTAGAAAATGCTCCTGTCTCTAGTACCCAGATACCCAGTTCCCAATGGGATCCAAACCCCAAATAAATCCATTTTACTCTGTATAAACCTTATACACGGTAAACTCATAAATTGTCCACCTTCTATAACACTGAAAGAGAGAGATGCACAGCTGTTTTCTCCCCTAGGAATTAATTACTTACTCTGGGTCAATTAATAAGCAAAAGTGATTTTATTAAATATAAAAAGTAGGATTTAAGTGGTTCCAAGTAATAACAGACAGAACAAAGTAAGTTACCAAGCAAAATAAAATAAAACACGCAAATCTAAGCCTAATACAGTAGGAAACTGAATACAGATAAAATCTCACCCTCAGAGGTATTCCAATAATCTTCTTTCACAGACTGGACTCCTTCCTAGTCTGGGCCCAATCCTTTCCCCTGATACAGTTCTTGTTAGCTCAGGTGGTAGCTAGGGGATTTCTCATGACTGCCACTCCCTTTGTTCTGTTCCACCCCCTTTTATAGCTTTGGCACAAGGCAGGAATCTTTTGTCTCTCTGGGTCCCCACCCCTCTTTCTAAATGGAAAAGCACGAGGTTTAAGATGGATTCCAGTACTAGGTGACATGGTCACATATCCTGTGAGATCCCAAGCCTTCATTCTTCCCGGCCTGACTCACAGGAAGACTTGCAAGTAAACAGAACAATCTACAGTCAATTGTCCTGGTTAATGGTGTTAGCCCAAAACAGTTTAACTGTGGTCTACACAGATCAGAAGATGGGCTGTCTGCAGATCCCACCCCCTCCCGCATCTGTCATTGGGTGATTTATTAAGCCAGAGGCAGAATAAGATGTAACACACAAATATTTATTATGCCACTAGTCAGTAAACTAGACAAGGACCCCCTTCAGACAATAAACAACTTAAGCAAGACACACTCAGTTGTTAACAGTTACCAGAGCGTGAAGCTCAGAGCCCTTAAACCCCCTTAACCTATGGATGTAAAACAGAGGAAAACCACAATGGGTATTACAATACCATATCCTGAAGACAGGGACACAATGACAAAAACTCAGGATACCGACAGGGATAGTGGTGAAAATCAGGGGCGCTGGACACCAAACAGGAACTCAGGAACTGGGTATTCTTCTCCCTCTGGACAGGTCCTCTGGGTAGGTCTTCTCCCTCTTTGGGCAAATCTAAGATGGACATTACCTAAAACAGGTCAGAAACAGATTTTACCCAACAATGGGAGCCATCAAGATTCCAAACCATCATTAATGGCCCACGCTTTGCATAATTACAATGGGACCTCAGAGTTATATTTCATATTTCCTGTTTCAGATACAAGAATGATACATTTATACAAATAGGATGACCACACTCAGTAGATTATAAGCTTTGTAATGATACCTTACAAGAGACCTTTTGCATGAAGCATATTCCAGTTACATTATATTCACACTCATTAGCATATTTTCATAAAATCATATGGAGTGCAACGTCACACCTCAGATCCAGCCAGTGTTCTCTTTGCTGTTCTCTAGTTGCCTGAGTAGCCTGACAAAAGAATGATGAATGAGCCATTGGTGTGTCGGATGCTTGTTTGCCCTCAGGGTCTCAGCATGTGAAATTGTCTCTTCATATATGACTATTCAGTGACTAACACAGTGACAATATGTTCCCAGGACACTCCGGTGGCTGGGCCGAAATAAAAAGGACTCCACATTCCCAGGAAATGAGATGAAAAGCAGGAATCCTTTCTGCAAGCTGAGTCAGTCCCAAGTTACCAATTGATTTGACCAGTCATGGTCACCTACATCCCTTCATCACTATGGACAGGCAGGCCAAGAGTAGGCAATTGCCTCCCGTTCATTCTTTAACAACAAAATCCCCTGCCTGGAAGCAAGGAGTTAGTTGCCTTTATGTTCATCTACAATCATTTCCTAGCACCCTGGTTCTCAAAGAAGTGCCCAAATACTAATGAATGATTTACCATTTCTCTGGAATAGAACATTTAATCTCCACTAGAAGAGATAATTATCATAGAACAGGCGTGGCCAAATTGCAGTTCACGAGCTGCATGTGGCACTTTTAAAATGCAGCTTTCAGAGCTTGGGGCTTCTCCCCTGCAGGAGGTGCAGGGGCTCAGGGCTTCAACCCCACTGGGTGAACCAGGGCTCGGGGCTTCAACCCCCAGGAGGAAAGATGCTGGTGGTCAGGGCTGCAGCCCCGCAGGGACGAGCTGGTGCACAGGGCTGCAGCCTGGTGGGAGGAACTGGTGCTTGGGATTCCATCCCTGCAGGATGTGTCCGGGCTCAGGGCTTCAGCTGCACATGCATATTATAACAGGAAATTACATTATGTAGTGCTGTGAGGACCTCATGTGCTTGGGATCTCCCTGCATTATGCACAACACAGGCTGTGTTTACTATTCATAAGTTGGATTTCCATAGTTTTTGATTTAAGTGTTTACCCTATGTTAATTTTGTGGATGACAACGACATCTTCAAATTGTAAGGTACGCAAGTATGAAGAAGAAAAAATGAAGTTTTAGGCCAGAATGGGAGGAAGCTTTTGCAATCACTGTTAAAGGTGGAAACCCCTGTGTCTTATTTGCAATGCATCACTCTCTCACTACAAAGTGAGCAACTTGAAATGTCACCATGAAACAAATCACAATAACTTTTTGTCTAAATAGCTTCCTGAATCAGAATTAAGGCAAAACAAGCTAACCGCATTAAAAGTACACCTAAACAGTCAACAATCACTACTTTCGGCATTCAGTAAGGAAGCTGATACAATGACAGAAGCTAGTTTTGTTATGTCATGGAATGTTGCTTGTGCTAAACATCCATATTGCGATGGAGGATTTGTGAAGAAGAATATTGCAGAAGTGGGTGCAATTTTAGAGCCAAGTAACACAAAACTTCAACGACTAATAAAGCACATTTCAATTTTGTGCCACACTGCGGAGAGGTGGATCTCCCAGATCAGTGCTGATGTTACAAGCAAGATGCAAAATGATCTGAAGAATTCTCTAGCTGTCGATGAATCCACAGATATACAAGATAAACCACAACTAGCTGTATTTTTTCGCTATGTTTCCATGGATGTAATTGTGAAAGAAGGGATGTTGGAGTTACTGGTGTGAAAAACAACAACTCGCCGTGTTGACATAACGAATGAACTTGACAAAGCATTGACAAATGCAGATGTACCGCTGGATAAACTTGTCAGTGTTGCAATGGATGGAGCACCTGCAATGGTGGGAAAAAACATAGCCTTATTTGACTCTTGAAAAGCGATCCCACATTTCCAGAGTTTGTCCCTGTTCATTGCATCATCCACCGTGAACACCTCACAGGCAGTTACAAAAATTATCCTATAAATTGTCAATTTCATCCGCTCAAATGGGAAGACTCATTGACAGTTCAAAAATTTCATTGAAGATCTAGATCTTGAAGACAAACCTAACCACATCTCTTTCTACTGTATTGTGAGTTGGCTATCAACCAGCAATGTCTTAATTGGGTTTGTGGAACTACTGAAGCCTATCAATGTTTTCCTTGAAGAAAAGGAGAAGTCCTAGCCACAACTGAAATGGATCTGATGTTTTTCACTGATATTATGCTGCATCTGCAAACTCTCAACTTGGCACTCCAAAGGAAGGATAAGATTATTTCTGTCCTTACACAGACAGTCTTCAGCGTGCAGAACAAGTTAAAGCTTCTGCAAAGAGACAGTGTCAAGAATAGGGTAAACATTCCCTGAAATTGAAGTAGAAGATCACAAACTCAAGGAATACAGAGGTAAATTACAACGTCTGCTTGATGACTTTCAGGCTAGGTTTGAAAATTTGCAGAAGCTGAGATCCTGCTTTGCCTTTCTTGTAAACCCATTCATGGTTGATGTGATCAACGACAGCTGTCCAATTTCCAAAACCATGGGTACAGAAACATCTACTGTAGAAATGGAACTATTGGACCTAAAGATGATGCATAAATCATAGTCTACAATTGAGTTCTGGAAGTAAGTGCCAGGAATGAAGAATCCTCAACTCAAGAAGACTAGTGTGTGACTCATTTACATTTTCTGCACAACATACTGCTGTGAATCATTCTAGTCTGTGATGAAGTTCATAAAATAGAAACATCGTGCAGTCCTTACAAATCAACATTTCCTCTGTACCGCCTTGACAACATATCAATGAGATTTCCAAAGATTTACAACCAGGATGGAGACCCACAAAGCCTCTAGCACTAGCAGTAATTAGCTGTGATACAAGAAGTAGGATGTTACTGTTTTAAAAAACGCATGTGTAAAGGTTGTGTGTGTCTTGCAGCTCTCGAACTTCTGAAGATTATCATATGTGGCTCAAAGGGTCAGTAAGTTTGGCCACCCCGTCAGGTTCTTATTCAATGCAGTAGCCTTGATATTTTGGCTCTGGTGAAGATGTTGAAGTAAATGATTACATAATTTATTTAGAAGTCTTCAGACAACTAGGACAATGTGAGAAAAAAAGTACATCACTGGAAATCTCACACTAAATGGAATGAAAAAAAGGGGACTGTATGAAAAGAGGGACAGGTGCAATCATTAAAAAAGAGACTAATGATTCTTCCTTAGTCTTTTATGTCAGTTGCAATATAATTCATTTCCTAAATTTGTCACTTGTGGCTAGAGCAATGGAAGGGTCCTGAGAGAAAGACTCACCCAGAGAGATTAAAAGAGTAGAATACCTGTAACTTGTCTAAGAGGAAGTGGAGAGGTGATTTAATTCATGTTGAGGTCTGCTCAATGGACTATGTTAAATAAGGTAGCTGGTTTGCAGGACCTCGATCCTTATCCCAGTGCATTAGGTAAAGATTTTCAAAAGTGACTAGTGATTTTGGGTGCTTTGGTTTCAGATGTCCACATAGAGACACCTTAAAAGGCCTGATTTCCAGAAAGCAGTAATCCAAAAATCAAGCTCCTTTAAGATATCTGTAGCTAAGCACCCAAAAAGCAAGGCTTTCAAACTCACTAATCGCTTTGGAAAATCTTGACCAGAGCCCCCCCATCATAAAACCAGCATCGTGTTCTCAGCAGAGAGGCCAACTAATGAATGGGTGAAGAAGCTAAACAATTCTCTCGGTTCTGGAAATGGCCCAGCAGATTAAGATGAGGCTCACAGGGAGGATGGTGTGAAGATGCTTGAACTCTGCTGGACCTCGTTAGAGCAGGGCTGTCAATCTGTCCCCTTTCATTGGCACTAAGCTTCACAATAATAGAAGCAAATATACTCTAAAGAGACTCTAAATTAGCAAAAAAACAACCAACCAAATAACCTCCCCCCACAAACAACCAGAACAGGTAGTTCGTAGAAATGCTGCATATGCATGATGAAGATTAACAGAGCACCACAGAGCACACCCAAAGCAGCCTTGAAAAGCCAAGGAAAAGTGCACCAGAAAATGTTACCATGGGAACAGTTCCTGTACTCTAGCTAAGAAAATGGACCAATAATATAAATGGTAACAGGTCTCAGTCTCTGCAACCAAACTACAAACAACTGAAAACTAAAAAGCAATCCAGATAAAAAGGAGAAGCAAATCAGCTAAACTGTTAAATTAATCTGGAATTGGAGTCCCCTTCCATGTCTACATACATCTCTCCACCCTCAAAAAATGCTTAGAAAAAATCATTTTAATTTCAGCATATACAGCCAATACAAACCCCACATACTGTATTAATTCAGCCAGCCTGTTTTTCGGATTCTCTGCAGGAAACTTTGAACCCAGATCAACTGTATTCAGGAGGGAGTCTTAATAATTGCTCCATCTAGCTGAGTCTAAACAAACTAGGACAAGGACAATTAACATTTTATTTGACATTATCTGCAAAATAGCAATATGGGGTGGACTTTACAGTCACACGTACTGCACTTCTTGGAAAAAATGTTTGTAGTTGTAATATTGTAAATTAATTAGATCCTTAGGCCATGGTTCAGGAAGGGCAATTAAGCAGATGTTAACTTTAAGCACATGCTTAAGCGCTGTCCTGAATAGGGATTTTTTCTTGAATGAGACCATATAAATTGTGAAACAAATTTTAAACCAGTATTTTATTCTTACATTTTGAAGAGGCTAGTCTCATCATGCATTAATATTTAAATAAAATGCTCTCTTCTCTCACATCATTTTCAGATTTTGATATTCTCCTGTTTTTACAATCTGGTTTGTGTGGGGATTTTACTCTGTGCAATTTCCCTTAGTTTTTAATTACAGATGCTAGAATTTTCTACTCTGACATTTTGGACATTGGCTGTGTGAAATGTGGTTCTATTGTTTCTTTCTCTAATTGTTGTACCAAATATACCAGGGGGGAACATTTTCCCCCTTCCCCCCTCATTGGATTCAACCATACAACTGATCTGCACTCTGAATACTTCAGAGGGAATTAGAGGAAAGAGCTGTATGTAGGTTCAGAACAAAGTACAGAGGAAGGATTTTCCCTGCAGACAGGGAGGAAATAATATTTCCATTTTCACAGATGGGGAAACGGAGACGCAAAGTGGCAAAGGCCAACATTTTTCCAATCTGGCTGCCTAACTTCAGGCATCTAATTCCATATTTAACAACCTAAGTGACATGATTTTCAAAGGTGCTGAGCACCTACCATTCCCATTGGGCCTGATGCCACAATGTGATGAGAAGTTGAGGATGCTCCGCCCCTTACAGGAAGCCCTTGGAATATTGCAGAATAAGGTCCAATGACTTCAGCTTTAGGCAGCCAAGCATAAATTCTTCACAGGGAGGCGTTTTTGTTTTGCTATGTTACCTGTGGGTCAGTAAGTTACATACAGAGCTGGTAGTGACGCCTATAATTAAGGTTACCCAACACTTCTCATTATGAGAGCTATGCCGGGTGTCTGCCTCAGATGGAAATTTTTTTGAAGTCCTCAGCCAAAATGGTTCAGCTGTTTCCGAGGATGAGGTTAGGGGAAAAAAGACACTGTTGCCCAAGTTAAAAAATTCTGATACCTGGTTAACTCAGATGCTCCTAGCACTTCCATGCTTTTGGAGCAGGTGCTTGAAATTTGGGGTTACCCTGCTGTGACGTTATTGACATAAACTGTGACCGTATAGATCATTGTTGCAACCACTGTTATATATTTGCAGCAAATCATGTACAAAAGAGGTCATGTAAGGTGTTTATGGAGAGGTTGTAATTTGCTGGTTATGATTATGCTATCTGTATGTGTGTATCATTTTTGTATTTGAAGTTATGAATATTGGCTATGTACTTGTATCTCAATGTGCTTGATTCTAAGTAGCATCAGTGAAGCATTTGGTCAGCTTCTTGAGAAAGGACTATTCTGAGTAACTGCCCAATCAAGAAACACTTAACTGACAATGGACCTTGTGAGACTCCAATCCACATCTGAGGAGCCTTCCAGGGACATTCAAGGTAGCATGTGAGCAATGGCTGCCGCCTGCAAACTGAGTCATGCATGGACATGTGACTCCATCTTGCTGCTGTGATTTTCCACAGTAAAAACAAAGGGGTTTCCTTCCACATGGCAGGGGATATAAAAGGCCCTGGAAACCCCCCATTTTGTCTTCAATCCTGCTTCTTACCTCTGGAGGAACCTTGCTACAAACTGAAGCTCTGAACAAAGGACTGAATGACCTGTCCAAGCTGTGGATGTACTCCAGAGACTTGATTTGAACCTGCAGTTTATTCCATCCCTGCTACAAGCTTTAACCAAGAACTTTGCCATTACTGTATGTAATTGATTCCATTTAACCAATTTAAGCTCTCATCTATATTTCTTTCTTTTTATGAATAAACCTTTAGAGTTTAGATTCTAAAGAATTGGCAACAGCGTGATTTGTGGGTAAACTCTGATTTGTATATTGACCTGGGTCTGGGGCTTGGTCCTTTGGGATCTGGAGAACCTTTTTTCTTTTACTGGGGTATTGGTTTTCATAACCATTCATCCCCATAAGAAGTGGCTGCTGCTGGTGATACTGGGAAACTGGAGTGTCTAAGGGAATTGCTTGTATGACTTCTGGTTAGCCAGTGAGGTGAGACCGAGCTCCACTCTGTTTGGCTGGTTTGGTGTGCCTTAGAAGTGGAGGAAACCCAGCCTTGGGCTGTGACTGCCCTGCTCTAAGCAATTTGTCCTGAATTGATACTCTCAGTAGTGTCCCCCCAAGAGGCCGCTTCATTACACCTGCTATCAGGGCCATGCCTTTTGTCATCCCCATGAAAGTCTGCCCAAATTTGTCCAACTTAGAAGCCTCTGAAAAAATCTCAGCTCTTACATGCTCAGTAGAGACTTGTTAGAGTTCGGCAGCTAAATGCGCCAAAGGTTTTGGCTGCCCTGAGCATGCTCCTTCATGGGGCTACCGGGGTGAGCAGGATTTTCCATGCAATTGTTCTTCTTGGTGGCTCAGGGCTGCTGTGGCACCAAGCACAGGAAATGAGAGCAGGGAGTCTGTCTGTTTCTCCTGTGCTCTCAATGCTCCCTGTACTGGTGGCCAGGCAATGAAAATGACCAGCCTTACTGGAATTCAAATGGGGAGACAGAAACTAAACGGAGAATAGAGCCAGAGGGAGAGAAGGATTTGAGGAGTGGGTTGGGGAGAGGTCAGCAGAAAGGGAGGGGAAATGAGTCAAAGGAGGGATAGGAGCAGAGAGGGATGGGGACAGCAGCCAGGTGGGGTGAAACCGGAGAGCAGTTCTAGGTGGATCTGATTTATGTTGATGCCAGACTGTGAAGTGCTTGAGTTCTAGAAAGGAAAGACTTTTCAGTGATACCTAGTTATGAGTTAGGAAAGGTTGCAAAACCAGACACTAGGGCCCTCGAGAGGACCAGAAGTCTGTTGGATTGGGAATTATCTCCTGTTGTGGAATGTGTCATTCAAGTACTTCCTTACAGAGTATAGGTGAACTTGAAGATCTTCTCCCCTACTGAGTTGAGGCCAACAAATTAATTTTTATAAGGGGGGTGACAGGACTTGTGATTGTGGGAATGGGTGATGGAGAGCCTAATGCTTCCATCCCATATGGCTGGGGGATGTTGAGTATCCTTCCGTGGGATGCTATTTCTGAACAGATTTGCCTGCCGAAGAGGACAGCATTATTATGTTGTTTTCAGGATTATCTGGTGTCAGAGTTGGTGTTTGTACAGCCCTGTAACAAAAAGGCAGTACCTATGAGCTGATTTAGTGTGGAGTGGTGTGGGGGAGGAGTTGATGCTCATATGCCATTACTCAGAAGTTTGTGGTTTTTTTCTCCAAGCTTTGACTATACTCACTATGGCTCTGGTGTGGAAGTTCTGTAACATCACTGCAAACTATCTGTGTAAATATCACTCCTCTCTGAGGTTTTCTGATTGGAGCTGGTACCAGAAAGAAAGATAAGTCTTCCAGGAAATGGAAAGAAGTGGTCTCTTCAAGGAAACTAGAAGTTACAAATGGCATAAGGACTTTAAATCTCAGGCCACCTAAGTTGGTTTCTGTCTCACTGAATCACAATCCCATCTTCTATTACACGCTATCTCACAGCATCTCTGTCATTTAAGGCCCTCCAGAAATGTTAGATCAATGGTCCACATAACTTCACCTCTCTGTGTCAGGGGAAAAATGCTTTTCCAGCAGCACTGCTTGCAGCATTTAAGAACACAAAAGCTAGTAAGGTCAGAAGGAGAACATTCATTAGAGATGCCTTCATAGCTGAATACATAAAAAGAACCCATCATGCTCACTGAGCTTGTTTATGACAATTCTGAGATATGTGTTAGAGCCACTACAAAATTCATGCACAGTTAAGAGAAACAGTGAACCATGCCATATCCAGAGCCTGGAAGTTAGCAACAGCTTACCACACAATATACAGCATTGTACCCAAAAACTCAGTGGGGGCTGCAAGGATTCACACCAGCTCTGGATCTGACCCTTGGTACCAGAGTTCTTTATTACACAACAGTTTCCACAAACAAAGGAATTATAGAGCTGAATTGTATCATGTCATGGGGTAGGTACCCTCTGGAGAGGAGTTGGGCCAGAAACTCTCTGGCCCAACTGAAGTGAACCTCATAGAATTTCCTGGAAATTCTTCCCTCAAGTGGCAGGGACATAGGAGCTACAGTGAAGGCAGGACACTTGCAGTGTGTAAAAGGGGGGCTGTGGGTGCAGAGACCAAGTTATGATAGCTTTGAGCATGAGCAACTTATGCATGAATATTTATAAATTGAGGAAGGATCAACAGTGTGATGCCAGAGAAAACCAACTGAGCTGTTGGAGTTTGACTTCATCATACTGCTTTACCTGGCTGCAGGAGAAAACAGCCACAGGCACCAAGCAAGGAAAGTAATAAGCTTTAATGGTAGATAATAATTCAGGTGCCATAGTAGATTCATTTAGGGTCTTTCCATTTATGGTTTGTACTTTTGTTCTCTATCTCTGAACCTGGTCTCACTTCAAATATAAAACAGCTTCTATTAAAAGAAATGGGCCATATCCTGTTGGGGTTGAATGGGGTTGCTAAGTGGGCAAATTAGAGCAAGATTTGGGTTTTGTGTTTATAGGCTTTCATTTCTTATCCAAGAATAAAATGAAACTACAAAGGGTGGGGAGGGGAGATGCATGTTTGGAGAAGCTTGCCCAGGGCTTGAGCACACCATAAACTCATTTACCTATGTTACGATCCATGTGGGGTGACATTTCTCCATGTCCACTGAGGCTGTAGAAAGAACACCAATGCCTCTACTGTGCCTAGAATGGGTGTGACGCCCTTGTGTGGAATTCTGAATTCTTTGCCGATGGTAGAGGTGGACTCCATGCAGGCTCTCCAGAAAGTGAGGTGGGTTAGAGTAAGCTCAGAGAGGTGGGAGTGTGAGACCACTGGGTATTTGGTTATGTGGATACAAATCTCTGTGTAGGGGATCCACAAGGATTCCATACACTGCTCCAAATGAAGAACTGGAATAGCAGCCCCAGAGGGGCTGTAGAACTACCCAACACCATGCCTGGGCAGGTAGGCATATGGAAGATCCTATCTGCATGCCAAACAGAGCCTATTTACTTGGCTTTTGTGTTGGGGGAAGAAGGGAATTTCCATTCATATGGTCCCTAACAACATGTCCCAAGATAGCATTATTACTTCTCCACTTTTCTGAGCAGTATATTCACTCAAAAATGTTTAAAAATAATTCTAAAAATGTAATCAAAAGCTAACAAATCTTGCCTATTCATATCAATACTGCTAATTTGTATGGTAGCATTCAGTGGAGCCTGCTATTAACTGATTCAAGTTTAACATATGCACCTTCTGAACATTCTAGTACCTGCAGCTAATTAGGATACTTTACATCTGGAATCCTTAATCCCCATTTAAAAGGACTCCAATTCTTTTGAATTTAGCTACAGTACTGTAAATAAAATATGTGTACAGGTTTAAGAAACCAAAACAAAATATTTTACTGCCCAGAAATGACTTATTACTGTAAATTAGGTTTATCACAGAAATGCATGTGCTACTTAATTGTCCTACTAAAAGATTTAAATGAAAAACCTTAAAAATAAGGATGAATAATTAATCTTGGTCTCTGCAGATCTCATTAATAAATTTAGGGGAAATTAAGGGATATAAAGTGCTGTTTCTTTCATCCAGCTTCGCTATGGAGGAGAAAAGATATATAATTAGTGCATTACAGTTAATTTGCATGGAGGAAAATATCAGATTAGTAAATCTCAGTGTGTCAAAGAAAATTAGAAATTATTTAGGTCCTGATCCAAAGGCAATGGGAGTCTTTCCATTGGCTTCAGTAGGCTTAGGACCAAGCCCCAAATGAAGACTTCTATAGGCCGATTCTTCACGCTTTACTCACGCAGAGT
The DNA here is from genome assembly GCF_028017835.1 of Emys orbicularis. Taxonomy (NCBI): domain Eukaryota; kingdom Metazoa; phylum Chordata; order Testudines; family Emydidae; genus Emys; species Emys orbicularis. Next base: position 192,005,283 of record NC_088685.1, read on the forward strand.
AGCAGTCCCATGAGTACTCCCACTGAAGTAAATCAGACTGCTTGTATTAGTGAGTACCACTCACCATGTGTAAGGGCTGCAGAATCAGGCTCAGAGTAACTTGGGATGGATCCCAGCTGCACAGTTCAGATTTGCAGCTGAACTTCAGGAGTGTTCAGATTTGGAGGTTTTATTCAGGCCCAATTCACCAGATCCTTTCCCCTCACCAATGGGCACTGCAGTTCACACACACACACATCGACAACACAAAATCCCTCCCTTCTGTGGGACTCTCTCTCACACAGACAAATAAACAAAAATACCTATAAATGAAGGAAGGTCTTTCTCCTACACGCTGGAAAGGAAGAGAGATTCTTGTGTCTTTTTAAAATGCTTGGGTGGCATACGGGTGATGATGTCAGGTATATGGTGATGTCTGGAGTATATAGGTAGATTAGATAACTCCTCTGTCTAAGAAAATTCACGTGACTCAGAGATTGAAGTAAAGATCAGACAAGTGATTTTTCCAATGTTAAGGAACAAAATGAACTTATTTCCCCCCAAATACTGGCCTTGACTATATACACAAATTAGTATACTTACAAGTATGTGTACTGTATTTAACTAGAACTCACACCTTGCCTCTTCAGCAATGCTCACTGGACTTCAGCCAGACTAAAAGCAGCTAATCTTTCACACAGGTCATCTGAGATTTAAACTCTGGCAAAGAGGCTTCAGACCATGGTTTTCATGGAAAGCCTTGCATGCATGCTACTGTTTGACGCAAGCCCCAAAGCTGCTGAGAAGTGCTTCAAACCACTGATATCCAGAACTCAAACTCCAGAAAGCAATGTAATTGTCAAAGCTATTAGCATGCTGCTGAAATAACTGAGCAGCCCTGGGAATAAAATAACTCCATCACAATCCTACTCTAACTGTGACTTTCTTGTCATACCAAAGTATCAGAGGGAAAGAGGAGAAAGAGTAGATGGGGTGATATTGTGCTGCGAATTAAAATTAAATGTATGAAGTGAGGCTGAGATTTTCAAAGTTAGGTGCCCAACCCAACTGAATTTCATCCAACTCCTAATTCCCTTAGGCACCTTTGAAAATTAAAATTCTTTCCACTTAAACACTGAAGACAGTTCTTGGTCCTAAAATGATTGGAATGCTATATTTGTCATGGTTATGGGGCTAGCTGCACCTCTGTCCCCTTACTGGTCTCCCCAACTCAGGTCTTGGACCTTTAGACCTTGCCTGCTTTGGGATGGGATTTTGCAATTCTCCCCCTTAGACCAGGACTACACCATGAGTACCAAGCCAACTTCTTCTTACTGAGCAGGCCTATCTTGATTTGAACACCTGCTTGGTTCTCCCTTTGTGAACCTGTGACCCATGGAACTGCCCAACAGCCTTCTTAAAATGAAGTATATTTATTGAGCAGTTGGAACAAAGCATTTGAGAAGAAAGGATTTGGAAAAGCCAACCTACATGCATATTTGGTCTCATCTCATTTTATGTTTCGCTACAAGCTAAATTAGATTGGCTTTCTTCTCATATTACAGGCGCTGAACTGAACCAATCCACATTAGAATCTCCAGTGTCCCATCCTGGTCACAACTGCCAGCATGGCTTGCTTTCTTCTCCTCCCCCTCAATTGTCTGTGAGAGTTTGTCAGTCTGTCTCTCTCTGTCTCCAGACACTTTCAAACCATAACAGCTCTATTGAGTTTGCAAAGACAAGTCATTGCTGAGTGCAATTGTGAATATTTTTGTGATATGGTCGCTTGTTCACTAGGAACTGGACTGAGACTATCACCTCCTTGTATATAAGCTAGTGAATGGCCATGAGATGGTAATGTCTTTTGGTCAGAATAAATTCTTTGAATGACTTCTTTCCTCTTGTGCTGCACAAGTGCAACCACAATCAACCACATTTTGGTTTCCTGATGAGAAGCAGTGGAGACTTGGCCAAAACCGCTATACTGATTTTTTTTCCCTTGGGACTGTCCATCACAGGCACCAGTGTAGCACTGTGTGGTGTCACACTAATGGAGAGGCCATTCTTTAAACTAGACACAAAGAGCACCAGAAAGACTTACTGCTACCCTCAACATACCAGCAGAAACTCTACCCTTTTTCTTCTTCGCCGTCATTAGCACTATAGATTAACTGTCAGGAAGACAAATGCACATGACTGTTGTGGGCTGTCACCAAGTGTGTAACAGCCTGATACAGAAGCTCCACTGCAAACAACTTCTTGTAGCCATTTGTCACAGTTTCAGGGGACCTACAGCTGTATTCCCTCTTAGTATTCCCTCATAGGCATCACTTTAGTCTCCCAGCTGTCACTTTACGTGGGTCGAGATCCACATCTCACTCCCTTCTGACTGGGTTTTAAGGCTGCACAGCTCCCTAGATTACACTGAAATATCCTCAGCAAACCAGTTTGCCTGAAAAGGGCAGTGCTTCCACTTCACTTTCTCTCCCAGGGCTATGATCAGAGTATTGCCCACAGTTATAAGCTACCACATGGCTCCTTCTAAGCAAGCACATTTACTCTAAAGGTAAAAGCATTGCAGAGAAAACATTGAAAACAATACATGAACCTACATGCATGCTAAAAGCTCCCCAGAAGTCACTTATCAGTCTTATGGGGCCCTAGTAGGTCAAGTGCTTCCAACACTTCCACAAGGATTGAGGCCCTCCCGACCCTCCGGACAAAAGGTCCTGTCCATTTGCTGGCTCAGAAACAGGCCCCAAGTCAGTTTAAAATCAGGATATTTATCCAACAGTCATTTATTTGTCACCTGATCTCTGAAGAAAGTAGTCTGAACTAGTATATGGAAGCTTCCCCAGGGGATGGTACCTCTGAGGGGCTGGGAGGAGTATGGGGATGGTACAACTTGGCTGATTGGCTTTAATCACCATGGTGTTTTCAGTTCCTGGACAAGCTGTGGTAGCCCTCCCTCATGGGCTAGAACACAGTCATACATAAACCTTTCCTTTACAACAAAGGACCCTAAAGATACTGCATATGGTTGCAATGTCTGTCACACCTCCCCTCTAGAGACATTACATACAATCCAGGCCCATAGTTCATATATAAACTTAATACAATAAGGTCTTTCAAGGACTTTGCAGGAAATTGCCATATCTGTCAAACTGTGTACAACATTTGAAAGTATTTATATCAGTTACACTGTGGGTTGTATATACGCCAGTGAATGGCCACGAGATGGCAATGTCTTCTGATCACAATAAATTCATTGAATGACTGTGTGCAATTGTGAATATTTTTGTGATATGATCACCTGTTCACTAGGAACTGGACTGAGACTATCGTTGCCAGGGTATGTTGTGAAGCCAAAAGTCTGTGTTCAAAAAAAGAATTAGGTAAGTTCATGGATGGTAGGTCCAACAACGGCTATTAGCCAAGATGGTCAGGAATACAAGCCCATGCTTTGGGTGTCCCTAGCCTCTGATTACCAGAAGCTGGAAGTAGATGACAGAGTAAGGATCACTCAATGATTGCCTGTTCTGATCATTCCCTCTGAAGCGCCTGGCATTGGCTACTATTGGAAGACAAGATACTGGGCTAGATAGAGCCGTTGGTCTGACCCAGTATGGCCATTCTTATGATCTGCCAGGTGGGTTGACCACAATGAAAACTTTCTATATAGAATCAGAACAGATACTGAGTGTGTCCGGTAACTACCACACCCTCATTCTGGGTGTTTCTGGACCCTTCTAGATGAGTTGCCCTACTCTGCAATCCATGTCTCTTCCCCATGGTTTCTCTCCCTTTCTATGAAAAAAGATAAAGTCAAATGCTGCAGTATAAAGCATGTGGGTTACATGATGTCACAAAGGAAGTCTGTAGATAAGTCACAAATTGAACCCTGCAGCTAAATCTGGTGCACTAAGCTATTCTCTGAACCTGTTAGTGTTTCACTTGCAACACTGAAGTCTGAACTCAGGGCTTGATGGGTTAAAAAGCTTTTAAGTTCACCATTAGGAGATTTGAAACATATTAGAAACCACTAGAAGAATGGGAAAATACCCTACTCTGTTTTGTTTCTACAAGGGCTGTGAATGAAAATATTACCTAGGCCACATGACTACGCGCAAATCCAGCCACTGATTGGCTGAAATGCTAGAGGCAGACTGCAAGGTTTCACTATATCACCTAAGTCTATTCCCTAATTTCATTTTGGGGCCTACACTTCTTAATACTCAGTGGCTAATGTTTTCTAATTACTCTTTGCAAACATTCAGGCCATGATCATCCAATGAGCTCTGCTTGGGCACCCCCTGTGTCTGCATAGTTCAGTGGGCTCTGAGTGGATGCGTGGGTCTAGTGTGTGGAGCTCATTGCAGGATCAAGGGTTGGTTTCCAGGGTTTAGACCTATATTCACACTATTCGAGAAATCAATTATTAGATTACCCATTATAAACATGATAGTTTATAGTTAGGCAAACAACAGACTTTCTGGTTGGTACCCTATGTACTTGTCAATGGGAATCTGGATTTTAGAGGAGGCAAAAAAGTCTGCCTTGACTGTGCAATAAGATTCAACTGTGAAATAATTCCTGATTATCAAAGAATTACAAGGGTAAAAAGGAAAATCATTTTTTGAACTAAAAATCCAGTGCTGCCTTAGATTCTGTGAACAGCTTCCACTGGTTTTTGAATAAGTCAAAAAATAGCATCTAACCATCTCTTGAACTTTTCTCAGAAGAACTTCCAGGTGACCATATACCTGATATTTCTTCTGCCTAATGCCTCTTCATTGTCAGGAAAGAACTAAAAATACTGAGAGAAGATGGCTTCTCATAACATTCAAACCATGATTTGACCTTTCTAAGACTATTGAGACTATGCCCATAGTGGAAAATACGGTGTTATCTTTGATCTTAATGCAAAATTGGTGTCCAATTCCAGTCTCTTCTTTCCCTCTCTCTTTGAGATACTAATAGGGCAGTAGAAAAAGTTGATGCTTATTTTAGTCATATGCTCCTGGGAGAGGGACCATGTGGCTGGTTTCATAAAAGCTTATGACTCAGCAGATATATTGGGGGCTGATGGGTTAGAGGGTGGAAAAAAACCCCAAAGGGCACCAATTCTCAGGTTTGGTTGTACTGTACTTATTTAATGGGGAGAAGCAAATGTGGTTTTACAACAACTTTGAGGCTCCCCAATTCTGGAGCCAGCTACGCACAGGAGCAGTATTGGCATAAGCCAGAGCACCCTCAGGATTGTTCTTAACTGTGTTCCGTTGCCTATAAGGGCACATTCCAGCAATTGGCAATAGTTGAAGCATTGAGATAGTCCAGCCTCACATCTTTTTCTCCAACCATGAAGCAACAGAAGCTGTGATGGGGGCCAGCAAGTGCCCACACTATACTGTCTCTACATCACCTGCAAGTTCCCCCTATGCTGGAGGAATTCCTATGTGGTGAGTTTTTCCAGACTTTATGTGAGGAAAGATCCATTCTTCACTGAGAAACATACCCCAGAAAGGTCTCTCTTAAAATAACTTCCATATATACTTAGAGCTGCTGGGATAAGCACAGTGATTGTAGGGGGTGCAGTGGGAGAGGAATGCTGGTTCCAGCCCACAGAGAGGTGACAGCTGGAGTCCTGAGTCCTAAAGAGGTCCCCTTGAGGAGACCCTGGAGCAGACAAAGGAGCAGTTTGCCCTGGAACTGTGACAGTTACCATTATCAGCCATGTACTGTTCCTACTACGGTGTGGTTGTTCAATGTTGTCAGATCAGCTGCTAATTCAGACCGTTTCCTTCTGCACTCACTTGTAATCTTCTTCACTAGGTAAAAGTGTCAGCAGCACCACATTCCAACCAGAGTTAGAAAAGCACTTAGAAGAGGGGTAGATTATAAATTTCAAGCAGGTGGGCAGAGCTACAGGGGTCAGATTGCTCCCTTCCGTCTCACAATGTTACTGATGCTATGTATTGGAATGTTGAACTCCAGCTGTTCTTACTGTTCCATGTACAGACTGAAGGCCTGCTCCTCTGAATGCATTTAGATGTTTGGCCAGTAAGCACACTGGAAGCATGGTCAGACCTTAATTTAAATCTCCTATATTTCCGCCCCCCCCAAATAGCCCTGCACCTGTTGACTGTAGGGAGAGCAGTATTCCCCCAAGGCAGCACTTTATACAAGCATACCTAGATTAGATTAACAGATTAATTTATTTGAAGGACAGAAGAGACCTTTATAATACTTAAGTCTGCATAACACAGGACACAGATTACATGCAGAAATTCCTGCTTGTAGCCCACAGCTTGCAGATAACCCAACAATCTATAGAATGGCTGCCTTCTCTTTTCACTTATGATTAAGATTTTATCAGGGTTATTTTTAATAAAAGTCACAGACAATGGGCAATAAACAAAAATTCACGGAAGCCTGTGACCTGTCCCTGACTTTTACTAAAAATAACAGTGACAAAATGGGGTGAGCCTGAGCCCTACTGCAGGCGGAAAGGGAGGTGGGGTCCAGCACCCACTGCCCCTGTGGCTGGGAGCTCCAGGTCCCTCTGCTGCCTGTGGCGGTTGGGAACTCCGGGTCCTGCCGCCGCCCGCAATGGCTCAGAGCTCTGGGTTCCCCCAGGGCGGCTGAGAGCTGCAGGGGTCTCCAGCAGCTGACAGCTCCAGTCCTGCTGCCCCGGGGCTGAAGTGGAAAATGTTATGGAGGTCACCGAGTCCATGACTTCTGTGACATAATCTTAGCCTTACTTATGATTTGGTATTCTGAGTGTAGGGCTTTTGTATCGGGGAATTTTTAAGCATATCAGATTTCAAAAACAGATTTTGTCTTTTCTTTAAATGTTTGCAATCATCAGACATGTTTTCATTTAAAATGTCTTCTCCTTCACTGTCCAACTTCCCTTTCATCTTGGTCCTGCACTAAAACCTTACGTCCACATTCCCTTACTCACCTTCTGTAATTTTCCCCTCCTGTTTCCTGCATTCCACACCCTAACTTCCCCCTCCTTTTTGCCCTCCCTCTTGAGTCGATCTTGTGCAATGAGTTGCTTTGAACAGAAATATTTAGGATTAATGGTCATGGGAATGTTTATCTGTCAGCAGAGTCTGAATCATAGACTCATAGGACTGGAAGGGACCTTAAGAGGACATCTAGTCCAGTCCCCTGCACTCATGGCAGGGCTAAGTATTATCTAGACCATTCCTGACAGGTGTTTGTCTAACCTGCTCTTAAAAATCTCCAATGATGGAGATTCCACAGCCTCCCTAGGCAATTTATTCCAGTACTTAACCACTCTGACAGTTAGGAAGTTTTTCCTAATGTCCAACCTAAACCTCCCTTGCTGCAATTTAAGGCCATTGCTTCTTGTCCTATCCTCAGAGGTTAAGAAGAACAATTTTTCTCCCTCCTCCTTGTAACAACATTTTATATACTTGAAAACTGTTATCATGTCCCCTCTCAGTCTTCTCTTTTCCAGACTAAACAAACCCAATTTTTTCAATCTTCCCTCATAGGTCACGTTTTTAGACCTTTAATCATTTTTGTTGCTCTTCTTTGAAGAATGAAACCTTCTTCTTCAGAGAAACTCTTGAGGATTTGGTCTCCTTCCAAATGGCTACCATCTCCCATTATTTTTGGTGGGGTTGAGGCCACAGGTTTCCTCGCTTTAAGGTGCCCTCTTTCAAAATGGCCACCTTCCATTATTCCTGATTGAAGTGAAGCAAGCTGCTCTCAAAGAAGGTGGAGGCCTCCCTGCCCCTTATGCTATCAGGAGGAGGAGCCAGTGAGGAGAAGGTGAATAGAAAAGGACATTTTAGCCAAGAACAACCTGTAACCTCTGCCCCATTGATGACAATAGGAGAAACAGCTATTTTGGAAGAAGGCATTTCTTTGTAGAATTGTCTGTCAGAGAATATTATTCTTCAGCCTCTGCTGAAGGAGAAACTTTCAGTTATGAAGAAAAACAGAAAAATGTGCCTATTAATCCTTAAAAGATTTTTTCCATTGTAGTCTATGCACAAGATATCAGGGAGTTTTAATTACATGGGAAGCTTGAATAGTCTACATTTTTCCATTAAGATCATTCAGGGGAAAAGTCTGACAAGTGGAAAATTTCTTAAAGGACTTATACTAAAATTAATTTTAATAATGTAAAATATTTGCTTACAAATTCATTCAGTACTTAAAGAGTAAATGTAATTTTGGGGACTATAAGTTATAACATTCCTTCATAATAAAGAGGGTGAACAGCTGTTTTAAGTGCAAAACTCATCTCAGCCTTAAGTGGTGCCATGGAATCCACAATAAGAAGGTTTAGGAATACTAGCTTAGGCACAGACTCTCTCTCATACATTTGCCCCAACAGTAGCATATTTGCCCTGGATACATCTGGATCATTGTTTCTAGCTGAAACCTGAGATCAAGTTGTAAAGAATGAAAAAAGGTTTTGAACTTTTTATTTTGAAGTACTGTAGATAAAATATGCAGCAGATAATGTATGATATCATGGACTATGTAGATGTATATTTCCCTGAAACATGGCACAGAACAAAATGTTCATAGTGTTTGTATTATGGAGAGTGGTATTAATTTGGTTAAGAATATATTTAGATTAATTATGTAAATATTTTTAGGGAATTGTTTAAATGCAATCACAGTGTGGATGAGAACCTGAAAATCTTTGGCAAAGCTTCCGTGAACTCAGTGGGTGTATTTCCTTAGTAAAGACTGAGGCCCTTATGCAGGAGGGGACTTAAGTGTGTAAGTAACTTTAAACATATAGTCTCCTTGATGGCTCACATGCTTCAGGGTAGGTCCATGCTTACATACCTTTCTGAATCAGAACCTGGGCTTTAGGAGTTGGCTCAATAATTGTTACACTTCACCTCACCCTCAGCACCACATTAAGTGACAGCTTAAGTACTGGGAACTGCTCAATAAGATTTTGGTCAGAGGGCACTAGGAGGGTAGAAATATTTATTCATGAATTCTTTAGGGAATTAGACATTTAGAGTACAGGAAAGTGTTATTAAGTGGACCTCAATACAACTATTTACTGAATTACGCCACTTCATAGTCTCACGATAATGAAGCCAGCTCTATAATTTTCACAAGAGCCCATTCTCATATGACAAAATAACATTGGCCATTAAAATGATGATAATAGTTTCACTGTTCAAAGGAGTCTTTGCAAATCTGTCAGAAAAAGTCTAATAGGACACAGTGAAAAGGTTCTGCTAGAACATTCAATATTTTGCAAAAACATTCAGCCACTCAATACAAAAGTTTAATGTACTTTTTGTATTTCACTAGTACCATACCCTACACATTGGTACTGTGCATTATGAGTAAAATCCTGACCCCATTAGAATCAGTGGCAAAATCTCCATTGACTTCAATGGGGCCAGGATTTCTCTTTAAGAATATAAAAACGACCATTCTGGGTCAGACCAATGATCCATCTAGCCCACTATCCTGTCTTCAACAGTGGCAAATGCCAGAAACTTCAAAGGGCATGATCAGATCAGGGCAATCATCAAGTGATCCATCCCTTGTCATCCAGTCCCAGCAGCTGGCAGCCAGAGGCTTAGGGACACCTGGAGCATGGGGTTGCATCCTGACCATCTTGCTAATAGCCACTGATGGACCTGTGTCCATGAACCAACCCAATTCTTTTTTGTACCCCGTTATAGTTTTGGCCTTTACAACATCCCCTGGCAATGAGTTCCACAGGTTGACTGTGCATTGTGTGAAGACGTACTTCCTTTTTCTGTTTTAAACCTGCTGCCTATTAATTTCATTTGGTGACCCTGGGTTCTGTGTTATGTGAAGAGATAAATATTCCTTATTCACTTTCTCCACACCATTCATGACTGTGTAGACATCTTGCATAGCCTCCCTTAGAGGTCTCGTTAAGCTGAACAGTCCCAGTCTTTTTAATCTCTCCTCATAGGGAAGCTATTCTATACCCTTAATCATTTTTGCTGCCCTTCTCTGTATGTTTTCCATTTCTAATATATATTTGTTTGAGAACTGCACACAGTATTCAAGATGTGGGTGCACCGTGGATTTATATTGTGGCATTATGATCTTTTCTTTTATTATTTATCCCTTTCCTAATGGTCCCTAACATTCTGTTAGCTTTTTTGACTGCCACTTTACACTGAGTGGATGTTTTCAGAGAACTATGAACAATGACTCCAAGATCTCTTTCTTGAGTGGTATCAGCTAATTTAGACCCCTTCATTTTGTATGTTTAGTTGGGATTATGTTTTTCAATATACATTACTTTGCAATTGTCAACATTGAATTTCATCTGCCATTTTCTTGCCTAGTCACCCAGTTTTGTGAGAGCACTTTGTAACTCTTCATAGTCTGCTATGGACTTAACTATCTTCAGTAATTTTGCATCTGTAAACATTGTTTACCCTTTTTTTCCAGATCATTTATGCATAAGCTGAACAGCACTGGTTCCCGTACAGATTCTTGGGGGAAACCTGCTATTTATCCCTCTCCATTCAGAAAACTGACAATTTATTCCTACACTCTGTTTCCTGTCTTTTAACCACTTACTGATCCATGAGAGGACCTTCTCTCTTATTCCATGACTATTTACTTTGCTTAACAGCCTTTAGTGAGGGTCCTTGTCAAAGGCTTTCTGAAAGTCCAAGTACGCTATATGCACTGGATCACCGTTGTTTGCATGGTTCTTGACACCCTCTAAGAATTATAATAGATTGGTTAGACATGATTTCCCTTTACAAAAGCTGTGTTGACTCTTCCCCAGCAAATTGTATTCATTTATGTGTGATAATTCTGTTCTTTACTATAGTTTAAACCAATTTGCCTTTGCCTGAAGTTAGGTTTTCCGGCCTGTAACTGCCAAGATCGCCTCTGGAGCCTTTTTAAAAATTGGAGTCACACTAGGTATCCTCCAGTCATCTGGTACACAAGCTGATTTAAGTGATAGTTATATGCCTCAGTTAGTAGTTCTGCAATTTCATGTGAGGTTCATTCAGAACTTTGTGGCACCTTAAAGACTAACAGATTTATTTGGGCATAAGCTTTCATGGGTAGCTTATGCCCAAATTACTCTGTTAGTCTTTAAGGTGCCACCAGACTCCTTGTTGCTTTTGTGGTTACAGACTAACACAGCTACCCCTCTGATACTTGATATTCAGAATGTTGTAGGCACAGCCCTGCAACTTACACACAAGCAATCCTTACTCATTCAAGTCATTGATCTGAAGTGAGGCCCTGTATTTGCACCAGATGCTCTAGTTTTTTAGCCTACAGAAGACAGTTTTTATTGCACACAAAGGTTCCAATTATAATCCCATTGGAATTAATAGAAGAGCTCCCATTAACTTCCAGGGGAGCAGTATCAGACACTCAAACAAGGAGCTCATATTTGTAAGAGAAGAGCATATACTGTCCTTGAGTGTCAGGGTTCTTACTTTGTACTCATGATGCACAGTGAGAATTATGCATAAAGTGACCCGTGGTGCATAAGGGATCTCTGTGGTCTCAAAGCAGGTGAATATATGTGTTTGGATACGGTAAATTAAAAGGCTATTTTTTTTAAAAGTGCATATGCGGGCTAATCGAGGACATGGCCTTTTGGTTTGCACTGTCTGAGTTGTTGATTTAGCTAAAATGGAAGTGACTCTGGCAATTGTATGTACAGTTAGCAATACAGACCTTTTTTTTTTCCAGGTCGTATAAATCCTCTGACAACTCAGGAGAAGGACTCCAGAGTTTTGGAGATGGGCCCTTTTACCTTCAGTCCTTTAACAAACATGCTCAGGTTGGTTTGAGAAGTCTCACCTCAGACACTAGTGAAATTTGGGTCTTAATCTTTTCCTTACTTATCATCAGTAAACCGAGAGTGCCACTGTTATTGCCTGTATATCTGCCTCAGGGAAGGAGAAGGCTGATGTTTTTTCAAGGCTACTCAGACATTCTCAGTAGCACTCCTAATTTAAGGCAGCCAGGCTTACTGTGCTTGGTTTACTGTCCTTGGAACTTTATTTGTGCATAAGGTGAGCATAATATGGCAGTATGACCTGGATCTGAAATCAATGAGAGTTTTTTCTTTTTGGAGTGTTTCTTGACCAGTGGGCTCTGGATCAGGACCTAAAAGAATACACTTCAATTGAAGTTAACTTTGTGAGTAGGGCTGGCTGACTCAGATAGAGTGGGGATGTGGGTGGCACTGGCTAGTGCCACTGTCTGGCAGACTTCCAGCTGCACATTGGTTGTGCTGGAGGAAGTTAGCATAACCCAATGAGAGTCTCTGACCCTCAGTGTCAAAGCACAGCAGCTACTAACATCTACAGATCATTGTCATGTAGAATCTTAACATTGCATCCTTCTATTAACAGAACTGGATGATAAGTTTACCTATTACTGTAACTTATGTAACTGGAGTGCAGTAGCATGCATGAACTACAATACAACTACCCCATAATTACTGCATAGGATTTTCTAATATGTACCCGTATCAAAAATATAATTACAGTGTATCTAGTGGCGATCGGTGGAAGTCCCAGATGATTGGAAAAAGGCTAATATAGTGCCCATATTTTAAAAAGGGAAGAAAGAACTACAGACCGGTCAGCCTCACTTCAGTCCCCATCAAAATCATGGAGCAGGTCCTTGAAGAATCCATTTTGAAGCACTTGGAGGAGAGGAAGGTGATCAGGAACAGTCAACATGGATTCACCCAGGGCAAGTTATGCCTGATCAACCTGATTGCCTTCTATGAAGAGAACTGGCTCTGTGGATATGGGGAAAGTGGTAGATGTGATATATCTTGACTTTCGCAAAGCTTTTGATATGGTCTCCCACACAATTCTTGCCAGCAAGTTAAAGTAGTATGGATTGGATGAATGGCCTATAAGGTGGCTAGAAAGCTGACTAGATTGTCGGGCTCAACGGGTACTGATCAATGGCTCGATGTCTAGTTGGCAGCCAGTATCAAGCGGAGTGCCCCAGGGGTCGGTCCTGGGACTGGTTTTGTTCAATATCTTTATTAATGATCTGGAAGATGGGATGAATTTCACCCTCAGCAAGTTTGCAGATGACACTAAGCTGCGGGGAGAGGTAGATAAGCTGGAGGGTAGGGATAGGGTCCAGAGTGATCTAGACAAATTGGAGGATTGGGCCAAAAGAAATCTGAGGTTCAACAAGTACAAGTGCAGAGTCCTGCACTTAGGAAGGAAGAATCCCATGCATCGCTACAGGCTGGGGACCGACTGGCTAAGCAGTAGTTCTGCAGAAAAAGACCTGGGGGTTACAGTGGATGAGAAGCTGGATATGAGTCAGCAGAGTAGCCTTGTTGCCAAGAAGGCCAATGGCATATTGTGCTGTATTAGGAGGAGCATTGCCAGCAGATCGAGGGACGTGATTATTCCCTTCTATTCCACACTGGTGAGGCCACACCTGGAGTATTGTGTCCAGTTTTGGTCCCCCCCACTACAGCAGGGATGTGGACAAATTGGAGAGACTCCAGTGGAGGGCAATAAAAATGATTAGTGGACTGGGGTACATGACTTACGAGGAGAGGCTGAGGGAACTGGGGTTTTTTAGTCTGCAGAAGGGAAGAGTGAGGAGGGATTTGATAGCAGCCTTCAACTACCTGAAGGGGGGTTCGAAAGAGGATGGAGCTCGGCTATTCTCAGTGGTGGCAGATGACAGAACAAGGAGCAATGGTCTCAAGTTGCAGTGGGGAGGTCTAGGTTGGATATTAGGAAACACTATTTTACTAGGAGGTTGGTGAAGCACGGAAATGGGTTTCCTAGGGAGGTAGTGGAATCTCCATCCTTAGAGGTTTTTAAGGCCCAGCTTGACAAAGCCCTGGCTGGATGGTGTTGGTTTTGCTTTGAGCAGGGGGTTGGACTAGATGACCTCCTTAGTCTCTTCCAGCCCGAATATTCTATGATTCTAGACCATATGTCACTGGTCTCACTCATCCTAAATTCAAATTGGTTAATAACTAGTATATTTTGGAGTGGAACATGATCACCTCAACTTTTGGCACAACTCTGGTGCTATTGGTTCTCAGATCTAAGAGAGAGAGATTAAGAATGATCATTCTTGTTTCATCATGTTTGCATTTAAAATCACACGCCAGATCCTCACTGAAGCTATATCAATTTACACCAGCTCAGGATTTGGTCCCATATATACAGGACAGATAAAACATTTATAACAGTTGTAGAATGTTAATATTCCGCCTGTAAATTCATTTAAAAATGAAATTGCATATACTGCAATGAATATTTTTTCCATATTAGCACTGTAACTTGTTCCTTAAATTCTTCAAATCAGAGGTATCTAAACAAAACAAGCAAAAGCCTGGGGGGACTCTGACACAATTGCCAATACAAAAGGATAGTGTCTAGAACAAATATACCTAAGGTCAACAAATGCTGTATGCAGTGCTGTTGTAGATGTGTTGGTCCCAGGATATTAGAGAGACAAAGTGGGTGAGATATCTTTAATTGGACCAACTTCTGTTGGTGAGAGAGACAAGCTTTCGAGCTTACACATAGCTCTTCTTCAGGTCTGGGAAATGTACTCAGGGTGTCACAGCAAATACAAGTTTAGCATAAGTAATTAATATGTTTCAAGGGACCATGCAAGGTGAAGTGGTCCATTAACACTGATCCAGTCATAGAGAGTGTAAGGGGAGGAAGCTGAAGGGTGGGGTGGGGGGTTAGTGGGTTATAGATTGTTATAAACCATAAATCCAGTGTCTGTATTCAGTCCATGATTTTTAGTGTCTACCAAAGTTATGAGTTTAAAAGCTCCCAGGCTTGTCTTTTCAAAGTGTCATGCAGGTTTCCTTTGAGGATGAGCACTGAGAGGTCAGATATAGAGTGATCACTTTGTGAAAAGTGTTCACCCACAGGTAATATGGTGTTTTTGTCTTTTATAATTTTTCTGTGTGAGTTCATTCAAGGGAATAGTGATTGTCTCATTTCAACCACATAGTTGTTGGTGGTGCACAGTTAGTGTGCTGGATGAGGTACACCACATATTGTAGAACCCATGGATCTTGAAAGGTGTGTTGTGGGGAGTGATGATCATTGTAGCAATGGAGATATGTCTACAGGTTTTGCATGTGTTGTTCTGGCAGGGTCTGGTGCTGCTTTGAGTTGGTGTGTCCTTGTTTGTGGGGAGCTTGCTTCTGATGATGAGGTTGGGAAGGGGTGGTCTGAAGACTAGAAGAGGGGGCTCAGAAAAGATTCCTTTTAGTATGTGGTTCCCATCTAACATGGGTTGTAATTGTTTTAGGATACCCTGTATGGATTCCCATGTGGTGTGTAAGTGACAACTAGGGGTGTGCGGTTGAAGGGGGTTTTATTAGTCAAAAGAACCTGCTTCAATACTGGTGTTTAGGTGGCCCATTCCATAATGAGATCTACTTTTCTGTGAAGTGTCCTTGTTTGGTCAAGGCGGGTTTAAGTGTGTTCAGGTATATGTCCTGCACTTTCTCTTCAGAGCATATTCTGTGGTATCTGAGTGCCTGGCTCTGGATAACAGATTTCTTTGCATATGCATCCGAAGAAGTGGGCTGTAGCCCACGAAAGCTTATGCTCTAATAAATTTGTTAGTCTCTAAGGTGCCACAAGTACTCCTGTTCTTTTTGCAGATACAGACTAACACGGCTGCTACTCTGAAAGATTTCTTTGCATGTATTATGTGGTTACTAGATCTGTGAAGGTAGATGTGGTGATCTGTGGGTTTCTTGTATATAGTTGTTTGTAGGGTTCCATTGTTGAATCTGATTGTGGTGGTCCGGGAAGTTGATTCTAATGTGGGAGTGCTCTAGAGGGAGTTAATGGGTGGGTGGCAGTTGTTGAAGTTGTGATGGAAATCTGACGGAATTTAGGTCATCTGTCCAAAGGACGAAAATATCACTGATTTTGTGGTGCATTTGTCCAGAAATTCTTCCTCAAGGTGGCTGATGAAGAGACTGGCATATTAGGGAACCATCCTAGTACCCATAGCTGTTCCAATGGTTTGGACAAAGTGTTTGTTGTTGAATATAAAATTGTTATGAGTGAGGATGAAATAGATGAGTTTGGCGATGCATTTGTGGGTAGCTATCTGAGTGTTGTCCATTGTCTTGTAAATATTTGAGAGAGGCAGCAATGCTGCCATTGTGAGGGTTGTTGGTGTATAGAGATGATGGTGGCAAAATAGTGTTCTGAGGGAGGTAGTTAATGTTGTGGAGGAAGTTGATAGTGTCCTGGAGGAAGCTGGCTCTTTGTGTGGTGAGTGGTTTGAGGATGTTTTATATGAGTCTCGATATTCCTTCAGTAAGAGTGCCGGGGCCAGATATGATGGGTCTGCCTGGGTTCCTTGTTTAGGTAACTTGGGAAGCATGTAGAAGATCCCTGGGGTGGGTTCATGGGGGATGATGTTGTAGAGTTGTCTGGGGAAGTATTTGATGATATCCTTGAATTCCTGGGTAAATTGTGGTATGGGGTTTTCTCTGAGTTCTTTATAGTAGGTAGTGTTGGAGAGTTGTTGGTTGGCCTCGTTAGCATAGTCATCACAGTAGAGGACTACAATAGTGCCCCCTTTTCTGGCTTGAGCACTATCTGGGGTAGTTGGATTTAAGGACTAAATAGCTGTCCTCTCTGAAGTGGAGAGATTGTGGTGAATATGATATTTGTTAAGGATTTCACACACAATATTTTCCTGAAGCAATCAATGTAATGTTCAAGAGTGTGATTTCGTCCGCTATGAGGTGTACAGTAAGATGATTATTTTTTCTTCTGACTGTCAGTGGGGATGTGATAAACTCACACAGAAACTCTTACAGAAAAATGGTAAAAGACAAAAACACCATCTCACCTATGGGTGAACACTTTGCACAATCTATAACCCAATAACACCCACCCCCTCAGGTTTCTCACCCACCCCACGACTTAATGGGCCACTTCACCTTGAATGGTCCCTTGAAACAAGTCAGCTACTTATGCTAAACAATGTGTCCCACCTTGTATCTTGCTGTGACACTGAGTACATTTTCCAGACCTGAAGAAGAGCTCTGTGTAGCTCAAAAGCATGTCTCTTCTCACCAATAGACGCTGGTCCAATACAAGATATTATCTCACCATCTTGTCTCTGAAAAGTCAACAAAGTGATTCATGCTGTGGTAGGACTTATTTATCACTTTGACCCGAGGTCAC
This sequence comes from Emys orbicularis, assembly GCF_028017835.1. Lineage (NCBI taxonomy): Eukaryota > Metazoa > Chordata > Testudines > Emydidae > Emys > Emys orbicularis. The sequence continues at coordinate 192,022,481 of NC_088685.1, forward strand.
AGAGGAAGTCTGTGGCAGTACTGGTTATTAAATACAGGGCTCCTGAGTTGTAGTTCAGTGCCTTAGCCACTAGACACCTTTCCTTCCTAAAACTACAGACCATACTTCCAAAATATGGCAGCCATTCAGTCCATAGTTATCCCCGCATTGAGACTTGATTAACATAACTAATCCATTTAAGTGTATTGCAACACAGATATTGTAGGCTTTTGAATAACTGCAGTTTATTGCAGGCAGATATTATTCTGTACTATTGAGGTACCAGAATGTTCCAAAGACACAATCTCTGCTTGAGCTACTATATTCTAAAATTTAACATGTCAATATGCCAACCAATGTGCTAGAAGTGCAGGACTAGAATTATGTTCTAGTGTGAGTTCTCTTCAATATAAAATGAAGTTACACTATGAATGTGGAAACTGAATTAGAGGGTAAATGAGAGCAGGCACTTCTTTAAGATGGACAGCAGCATAAGATATATGCTTTGCAATTACCAGAACCCAAACAAATAAAAGGCCTGGGACAAAAACAACATGCAAAGAGAATTAAAACATGAGCTTTTCAGTTTGTTTTATTGGTGACTTTTAGCACCTATTTCCATTCATTAACTTGGAATGTGCCATTTTAAAAAAATGGCATGAGGATTTTCTATCATTTAATGCCACATAGGAAAAGGACTAGTCCCTTGAAAATAACTTCAATAACACTATGATAAATCATGTGCTATGCATCTTCCTATACACAATTAATTGAGTGTGCAGCAACCATAAAAATCAAAGATGAAGAAAAAAACATCGAACGCATATCATTAAAAATTTATTCTAAATCATATTTACTGCATTTTAGTTCTAAGACATTTTCAGTCACTATAGAAAAAAACCTGAATGGCCAAACTCATAAATCAGAATGATTGCAAGATGGAAACACAATTAGCCTAATTACCTCATGCAATCCATTATGGATGGGGGAAAATGTTAGGCAAACTGCTGAATTCTGAACAATTAAATTTCGCCTAAATGGTTTCTGTATAAACTGCATATTAGCTATATTCATAGTTTTTATTTTACATCATATGGGTCTCAAATCTTGAGGCATGAAGAACAACATAGCTTCACACCTGAAGTTATACATATAGCTATAATATTAAAAGAGAGAGAGCTGTAAAATTGCATTGAGACAACACATCAGACATGCCCTAGAAGTGACCTCCCTTTACAGGGAAATAGAGGTGACCATAATAAAGCAAAATAATATTGATGAAGTGCTAGGGTTATAGACTGAGCTACAAATACATAATTGAAATATAGCATACATTGCACTTACTCTGGCAATCTATTAGACACTGCAGGTGTTATTTAGAATTGTTTTTCAAAAACAAAGTTTCAAGGAGTCATTCTAAGTTTTGTACTTAAAGAGCGGTTCTAGGTACCTGGAAATAGTAAGAGTTCTTCTGCTATGGTAGATGAGGTAGATGGGGGGCTTTGAAAAAATCTCTTACTCTAGCTATAATACATACTGTAGAGTTGCTATTTGCTAGGCAGAGATTCTGATAGCCTTACTCGTGGTGAGTAACGTCTTGAGGGACAGCACAGAACTTACAGCTTGGGGGTAGGAAAAGTCCAGGGCTGTCTGTCACCAGCTGTCTATGACCAACAGCACTGCCCAGAATCTCTGCAGGGCTGCATACTGTGGGCCCTCTCCTGACATGTCCCTCCCACCCCGCCCTGCCCCTAGCATGCCCCTTTTACAGAGGTTTTCGAGGGAGTCCTCAGAGGACAGCCTGCAGCTGTCTTCTTCAGTTTCCACATCAGGGGAATTCTTATCTATGGACTGGGGCTTTTAGAGTTCCTTCATGCTGCTCCAGCCCTTTTATTAAGTGCACAGGGGCACACTTGAGAATCTCACCCAATGACTTCAGTGGGACTAGTCACATTGTAAGATAGTACAGAAGATGAGAAAGGTTATCCGAATCTAGGTCTAGTGGATTTTCTATGCAGTATCTCAATCTTTAACAATTGCAAAGATGTATAATAAACATAAATAAATGCAAATGTATGGGATTTACTGAATGTTAAAACCCAAGGACCTGATTCTCCTCACATTTATGCTGTTTTTAGTCCTATGTAACACCATAAACTTCAGTACTGTTACCCCTCCCATTGATACCCATGGAATCTGGAGTAGAATATAGCCTTGAAATGATGCAGCTCATTCTTAACAGAGTGCATCTATTCTTATTGCCTGAGGAATGAGTATGTTCAGAGAAAGTGGTACCTATTATAAAACAATTGGGCACAGCAATTCCTAAAAAAGTGCCACCTGGACACTGGTCAGCAGCCAAACAGGGAGCCAAAGAGTACAAGCATATAATAGTATCAGCAAAAGTAACCAGAGTAGTGCTCAGTAGAAAAATTGGATATTCCTCAACATTAGATGGCTAGAATAACTCACTAATCCCATGTCTATTTAAATTACAAGTGAACAAAACAGAGCTGCCCCTGGTTTTATCTATATGTGTTTTGCTGCCCCAAGCACGGCAGTCAGGCGGCTTTCGGCGCCGCTGGTCATGCCGATTCGGCGGCATGCCTGCGGGAGTTCCACTGGTGCTGCGCCGTCGGCGTCCCCGCCGCCGAATCCGCGGGACCGGCGGACCTCCCGCAGGCATGCCGCCAAAGGCAGCCTAACTGCCACTCTCACAGCGACCGGCAGGCCGCCCCTCGCAGCTTGCCGCCCCAGGCACGTGCTTGCTGCGCTGGTGCCTGGAGCCGCCCCTGGATAAAACAATTTTATAAACTATCAGAGAAATTCAGTATTTTGCATTTCCTCTGTCAGGTTCAGAGGGTTAAAAAAACAAACAAACAACATTTTGTTGTTCTTTTAGCTTAGATTTTCAAAGGGTTCCATGGGATTTAGAGCAGTGGTTTTCAAACTTTATTTCTGGTGACCCAGTTGAAGAAAACTGTTGATGCCCGCAACCCAATGGAGCTAGGGATGAGGCAGAGGGTTGGGGTGTGGGGGTGAGGGCTGCGAGGTGGGGCTGGGAATGAGGGGCTCAGGACTGGGGTAGGGGGTTGAGGTGTGGGAGGGGGTCAGGGCTCTGCGCTGGGGGTTCAGGCTCTGGGGTGGGGCCTGGGATGAGGGGTTTGGGGTGCAGGAAGGGGATCTGGGTTTGAGGGGGGGCAGGCTCAGGGCTGGGGCAGGGGATTGGAGCATGGGGTTGGGGCGGCTCCTGGTAGGCAGTGCAGCTGGGGTGCAGAGGCAGGCTTCACGCCTAGCTTGGAACCACGGACCGTGCTGGGCCCTGGAAGTGGTCAGCAGGAAGTCCAGCTCCTAGGTGGAGGTGTGCAAGTGGCTCCGTGCGGCTCTTGCCCACAGGCACCCCCCCCCCCAACTCCCACTGGCCGGGAGCCGGCCAATGGGGATGTGGATCTGATGCTTGGGGTGGGGGCAGCACATGGAGCCCCGTGGCCTCCCCGCCTAGGAGCCAGACCTGCTGCTGGCTGCTTCCGGAGCACAACATGGTGTTGGAACAGGTAGGGACTAGCCTGCCTTAGCTGGGCAGCACCACCAATGGGACTTTTAATGGCCTGGTCGGTGGTACTGACCAGAGCTGCCACAACCAAGTGCCTTACATTCCGTGACCCAGTACTGGTTCACAACCCACAGTTTGAAAACCACCAATTTAGAGAAGCTACTGGATAGAACTTCCATTGACTTCAATGGAATTAGTTTATCTTCTTCCTATATAGCGCTTTGAAAATATAGAGGTACAACAGGGATAGTTTGCACAAGAATAATTTATAGCATTGAATACAAGTCATTCCTCTACTTACAAGGGCATAAATTCATTCCACATCATACTGAGATCCATCAAATGTCTTGCTACAACTTTTTGCTTTCACAAATAAGTAGCTGAGCATTATACATACAGCTCCCCTGCACATAAATTGCTGATAACTAAATATGATGTATGCATGTTTTGACAGGTAATTACATGGTAAATATGCTCTATGAAGACAGTATATAAGATGTTGGCAAATACCAACAATATAATTTGTACTAACTTTGTGCTGACATCAGGAGTGAGTACAGGTTGGCAACTGCTCTCTGTAACGGAGTGGACTCACCCCTGCGGCGCCTCCTGCTGGGTCCAGTCTGTGGGAATTAGCTCTTCCAGCGTCCTGGAGTGCCCCCTGCAGGCTGGTGATCCTCCTTGCCACTGGCCCTGTGTCCCTCCCAGGACCCTTTCTCTGGGTGCTATCCCCTGGCAGTACCCCCACAGTTCTGGGTCTCCCCTCCCAGGGGAACCCCCACCCAGTACCCCCACTTCGCCTCAGTGTTGGCTACTGCCCAGTCTCCATCTAGCCCCATTCACTGGGGCAGACTGCAGTATCAGCCACTCATCACAGGCAAAGGGGTTCGGACCTGCTGCCTCCGCCTACCTGTGGGCTGCCCCCTGCAACCCTACACCTACTAGGCCTTGCCAGGCCTGCAGCCTGGGGCTTTCCTAGGCTGGAGCTCCCAGCTCCTCTGGCCCTTCCCCAGCCCTGCTCCCAATCTAGATGTCTGGTAAAGCTCTCTGCAGCCAGGCCCTTCTCTCTCTGAACACAGAGAGAGAGTGAGTCCTTGCTCCTGGCTCCCAGCCTTTATAGGGTCAGCTGGGCCCTGATTGCGGCATGACCCAGCTGCTGCTGCTTCCCCAATCAGCCCAGGTTTTTCTTTCACAGCCTGCCAGCCCTCTCCCAGGGCTGGTTCCTATCAGGGCTGGAGCGGGTCACCACCCCGCTACACTCTCATTTCAAATTCAAGGGGCCCACTTCTGCTCTAGTGGTGCAGTAACACCAGGGCAACCCTAATGCACAAATCACATGTATGAAATCCAGGGCAGAATTTGAAGTCAATGGTGTTACGCTGGTGTGCATTGTTTTGCTGGTGTGCATTGTTTGTTTATAGGTTCATCAATGGCTATTAGCCAGGATGGGCAGGAATGGTGTCCCTTGCCTCTGTTTGCCAGAAGCTGAGAATGAGCGACAGGAGATGATTACCTGTTCTGTTCATTCCCTCTGGGGCACCTGGCACTGGCCATTGTTGGAAGACAGGATACTGGGATAGATGGACCTTTGGTCTGACCCAGTATGGCCGTTCTTATGTTCTTATGTTAGCCTGTGGGATTTTTTTTTTAAACTGGTGAGGATGTACTATCTGGAAAGGAGCCAGCTTGATTCTCAGCTCCCGGGTTGAGTTGGCAGGGCTGGCAGTTAGGAAAAAAATGCTTCTTTTTCCTTCTAACCTGAGCTCATCTGACATGGCATCACTGACAGACACATGGGGCTGCAAAACGCCATTTTTCTAGAGCACTTTTCAGAGAAGATCTGCGCCTTGGCCTAGAGTTCCTCCTGTGCCAATCTTTCCTTGTTGCAGGGGATGGGAGGTTGCTTAAGGGTGCCAGAGCAAAACTCTAGCCCTTTCCCAACCCTGAAACATTCCCAACACTGAGCAGGGAGTGGTGAGGGCTTCTCACCTATGGAGCTAGTACATTTAAATTATGTATGTATTAGTTCTAGGATACCCCCCAAGTCACAAATGTTATTAGGAATTATTACCAGAGAAAGCAGAGTCATTAAGGGCACTATTCCATAATCAGACCTAATTTGGGACTGGAATGGCTGTTCCTGGTCATGTGCCTCTTCAGGCACAACAAAAAGTTCATGGGAGAAATGATGCGGGCCTTTTTCCATGGTATTATTGTACCTTTAAGAGTTCCTATATTAGTTCCCTCATCCTGGCTTTGAAAAAGAGGAAAGGAATTTCCTTTTCCATTATCCATATTCTTGCGAGGATGCTCCTAGCAAAGAGAAGAACTTTTAAAATACTCCCACCAAAAGCTAAAACCAGAGCAAGAAACCCAAACATTGAATCAGAATGTAAATGAAGGACCTAACCCTTCAAGCTGCTGAGTGTTTTTTAGAGGTACTGGGCGCACTGAACATTCACTAACATCAGTGGGAGTTGAGGGGGCTTAGCACCTGTTGGAAATACATGGCACCATGCAGCATTGGGCCTTTATTGAACATAAGGAGGCAGCTGCATTTCCAGGATTGAAGCCAAAGCTTTGCCCGGGAAAAAAAAACGTGCCTGCAAAACTCATTTGTGAAAGGGTATATTGAGGATTTCCACATGGAAATACCCATTTGTGCACACAGTAATCATTTGCACATATACATGCAAGGTTTGTGCACATGACTGTTGTATGCAGGCAGCAGTACTGAAACATTTTCTGCTTGGTAGTTTCACTGTATTGCTTGTAGATTATTGCAAGTTTTTTTCAAAGGGATTTATTTTGTGACTTTCCTCCACCCTCTCCCACTCTATCCCTTAACCTGTTCTCCTCTCCCTTCCTCCTCTTTCATCAGCAAATGCTGCTGATTACAGGGGTAAGACTCAGTTTGCAAAAATGTGCCAGAGCAAGCGGAATGCTCCCTTTGTCCTTCAGCACTGTCTTCCGCTGTGAATCACGGTTTAGATTTCAAGGTGGAAAACACTTTTCAACATGTGAAAAATAACTGTCTTTAGCTGATACTAAAATCAGCAAAACCCTGCAGATGAAAGCAGAGTTTTCCGTCCTTATTCACTGCCATGAGGAAAAATTCACTAGGTTTGCTTGAGGAACAACTATACAAATCAAACCAGCAGGGGCTGCCAAGGTATGGGCTCTTTATTATGCTAACAAGTAAGACATTTGCATCTAGAAAACTTCCTTCTGACTAGTTCCTTAATGAGAGAGCATGGTATGAAACAATGAGTAAAATAAAGAAATGGTATTGAGCTATAATTATCTAAAGATGACCCTAGTGACTGATTGTTTATGTATAATTTTGGCATAGAATAACTGAACTCCAGGTCTTCCTGTCAAACATATAGAAAGGATTTTTGTTGAGGCTACCAAAATATTCTTGGTTGTAGCATGAGTGAACGTGGGAGCTCTCAGGCTTCCAAGATTTAAGATTCACCAAAGATCCAACCTTGTTCCACTTGGGCCCTAAGATCTAAAGAGTGGGATATCTGTTTGTTTGTCAATATGCAAGAGTGACTGTACCTTGCTCATCATTATGATATCAGAAATAAGCAGGAAGCTCCTTGCTGAGTGATTCCCTCTCTCTCCTCCATCCCATAGCGGTGAGGAGCCATTTGCTTCACTTATTGAAGCTTGGGGGATTTATTTTAATTGCTAGAGTAAAGCTAGGGTATAGTGTTGGATTCTGTATTTGCATTTGGAGGTGATGACATTGGTGATCATCCGGAGCTCTTGAGGAAGAAATTCCACTACTGTAGGCAAGCCTCTGAGAAAGCTCAGTCTGCAGCTGTCATGATTCTTTGGGCCAGGTTCTATAGTTCAGTAGGACAGCTTTGTATCAGTCTCCAGTGCAAAGCTGCATTTAAGCAAGTGGATCTGGCCTGTGTAGGATTATCCCTGTGTAAGGGAATTCTCAGGTGGCACAAAGCCTACAGCCGTTCCATTCCCTTGCATACTGATATGTCAGAGTACAAAAGGGGGCATGGTTGGATTGTCCCTAAACCCCAGCAATATCTAGAATGGCCCCTTCGAGATCCTGGCAGCTAGTGTAGTTTACAGCAACCTTCAGATTGCACTCATTTTTGCTTGCAGACAGAGCTAATATGGAGGTAGGCAAGGTTTGGGTGGGCCAAATATACCTCTACCTTGATATAACGCTGTCCTCGGGAGCCAAAAAATCTTACCGCGTTATAGGTGAAACCGCGTTATATTGAACTTGCTTTGATCCACCGGAGTGCACAGCCCCCCTCCCCCCAGAGCACTGCTTTACTGCATTATATCCGAATTCGTGTTATATCAGATCGCTTTATATTGAGGTAGCGGTGTAGCTGGTCTAAAGTCACCTTGGCGGACACCTGATTTTGTGCCTGAATTTGTTGTGAATGGTTTCATGTTCCTAAGGATCACAGCTGTCATGGAAGATATTGATTACAGAAGGAGAGTTGGTCCCTTGATCCACTGTTCAATGGGGAACCAGCATAATGACCAAACATAGAGGTGAGGCATTTACAGGGATTTTGTGTTCATTCTCAGGTATAGGTCACCACAATATCTAGCCTAGGGGTCAAAGAGGCATAGATCACTGATCCGATCAGTTTCTGTCTGAATAGGGTGACCAGATGTTTCGATTTTATAGGGACAGTCCCGATTTTGGGGACTTTTTCTTATATAGGCACCTATTACCCCTACCCCCGTCCCGATTTTTTACACTTGCTGTCTGGTCACCCTATGTCTGAAGAGGATGAAGTCTCGTAGCAGAAAGGTGGCAGAAAGTATTTCTAGCACCAGTTGCTATTTTGATATTCTTATTCAGCAAGGAATCCAGGCGCACCCAGAAGCTCCGCACTGTGTCATGTATGGGATTGCATTGCTCATTAGGTAGCTGATTTTCCTGCCTTGGTAGAACGGGTAGTTATGAGCAGACAGGTGCATTTGCAACCAAAGGCACAAGGATAGTTTGCCAGGCCAGGCAGTATACATCTAATGTTGCCAAGAACTGATGTACTGCTGTCCCAGTGATGGAGGCAAAGTAGGAAGCATTTATTTTAGAGAGAGAGGGAAGAACATATGCAATGATAAAATGAGCACTAAAATGATTCCCTGTGTGAAAGTACAGCGGCGTTTACAGGGGCTGACAGGAAACAAATGGAGGTTTTTTTCATATGAAAGAACGAAGGAGAGACTGGGCAGGTGCTAAAGCTTTTGCCTAACCAGAACTACAGTAAAGTGAGGTTACTTGGTAACTAGGGATGGGCAGGGGAGGAAAAGGGAAGCCTAGCTATTTTGGCAGAGGCTTTGTAAAATACATGTGAAGCTTCAAGGACTGCAGTTGCTCTCACAGTGGTTTAACTCCATTGATTTCAGCCGATCAGCATCAACATAATTGCTCAGAATCAGGCACTATAGGCCAGCTTCTTAGCTAGTGTAAATTTAAGTCAATAGAGTTACACCTATGAGGATCTGGCCCTTTGGTTTTAATTAAAATGGACAAAATTCTGCTCACTATTATAGTCATACTACCCCTTAGAACACAGTGGTGCAGCAATTTGCAGAGCAGAAGCAAGCTAGCATGGTGCAGTGTATTTTTTGTATGGCTGATTTCTTGAGACAGTAGCAGCTTAGTGTTGCTTACTCAGAGCAAGTGAACTGTCTTTAGGTTATTTGAAATTTGTCTGACTAAAGGCTCGAAAGCGTGCAAAATCACATTGATCTGTGACTGGAACAGCCATTCATTCTCTTTATCCAGTCATAATAATCTGCTTATTCCATATATATTTTAGTCATCAAAGAAATACCATTTACACTGCTGCTAACAAACATGTATTATTGCAGGAAATTTTAGCTGCCAGGGCAGACCAACCACTTGCCAATTGCTGTCATCCAAACAGTCATGAGCCAGCAGGACAGGCTGTGATCCCAGAAGCCCAAACGGACTGACAGACATGGGATTCAACCACTGCAGAGGGATTTCTTTTGGAGCAGCTTTCTTCTGCAACTCTCAGAAATAAATCTGTCAGAAAGACAGGCGATGTAAAATAATGTTCGAGCAAGAGGCATTCTAATAGCAACTTTGTCAGTGAAAGCTGGATAGCCTAGTATGTATCTAATCCTGCTGCCAAAGCAAATTTCCCCACTGTATGTAATTTAGTTATCAAACACGGGTATTCCTCTAGGGATAGCTCAGTGGTTTGAGCATTGGCCTGCTAAGCCCAGGGTTATGAGTTCAATCCTTGAGGGGGGCCACTTAGTGATCTGGGGCAAAATCAGTACTTGGTCCTGGTAGTGAAGGCAGGGGGCTGGACTCGATGACCTTTTGGGGTCCCTTCCAGTTCTAGGAGATAGGATATCTCCATGTATTTTACAGAGGGGTCACTGGCTATGGTTATCAGGTTGTTAATTGTTAAATGAGTGTCTTCAAAACTTCAGTAAAATATTAAACTTGTCCAAAAGATATTAGCAGTAGGAGAGCGATGTTTTGTTATCAGCCATTGTGGTTTATACTCTACAGTGTTTTGCTTGTAGAATAAAGCACTAGATGAACAGTCTGTCATCCACATGTGATAGAAATAGTTTAAGACTTGGTAGTTTATAATTAAAAGAACCGAAGAGTCAGAAATAATCTTCAGTTCTCAATTGGCCGGTATTATTGTTAATGATAATAATAAATTAAGTATAACACCATCGATCTAAGGATCACAAGTTGCTTTACAAAGACTAATGGCCACATTCTGTTCCTATTCCCATGCAACGACTTCCATTTCAGTGGGATTACACAGCTGTGAGAGTAGAATTCAGCTTTAGACATTTGATCCAAAGCCCAAAGAAGTCAATGGAAAGACTCCCATTTATTCAATAAGATTTGGTTCAGACCTCACTATATTAAGTTCGGCTTTGTACCACAGATAAGCATTACTGTATCCATTTTTACTTGAGTAAACTGGGTCCAAGAGAGCTTAAGGATTCCTTTAGGCTCTTTTGAATATCCCTGATTAAAGGACTTCTCCATGGTCATACAAGTAATCAATGGCAGAACGAGCAATGGAACTATCTTCATGTCCTCTGTGGTGGTTAGACTTCACTGGAATCCAGAGGGGAAAAAAAGTGGCTGAATTGCTGTTTAACCTAAAGCACTTGTACAGACTCAGCTACTATGGGATCTATGCTATGGTAGGGCTTTCCCCTAGCATTGAAGTACACACTGCCACACCCTTTAAATAGGTTTATTGTCCAAGCAAACCACCCAGTCCTTCAGCTCACCCATTGTCTCAGGGTTTCACAGCCATCCCTCCCAGGAGTCTCTGCTGCTTTTTGCAGCTTTCCAGTCAACATCCTTCTCTGCCAGACCTTATTCAGCCAGCTATGTTACTCTTCTGAAACAGCAGTACCAGGGCAATTTTCCTAGCCCATTGCTCCAGGAATTCCTCACAAGCATTGATACTATTCCGCTAGGGTTCCTTTTCCCCCAGCACAGCCTGTTGCAATAGCTGGGTCTCTTCCTGGCCTCTGACAGCCTTTTTAGCCCCAGCTGTAGCCCTGCCCCATCTTAATTGGCTCAGTTGGGCCCATCTGCTCTAACACAGGGGAACTGGGCTTGGTCTACTCACAGGACCCAGCATTCCTGTGATAGGATTATTCAAGATATGCAGTGTTGCCTTGAACCTCACATTACCAATGACCCCCACATGCATGTAATAATCAAGCCTAAAGTGAATTGCAATGGTGGTGGTGGTGGTGGTGGGGTGGGGGGGGGGGAGCACCTGCTGATACCACAGTTACAGCCTATCAGTCTGTCTTGGGTCATACCACAAGGACATTCAAGGGTCAGGGTTTAAGCAGCAGCCCTCCAGTACAGGGCAGAGTGGCCTAGCAGCCAGAGCCAATACCGCAGCCCTTTCGTTCAGGGCAGCACGGCCTAGCGGCCAAAGCCAATATTGAGGCCCTTGCATTCAGGGCAGTCCGGCCTAGTGGCCAATACCCAGGGGGCCATGACCACAGGGGTGGTGGCTCAGGCCCACCCCACTACACCTGTGACACTGGTGGTGACAGATCTCCATTTCGGACATCAGGATCTCTGGCTCCCGCTGGCAAAGGTACTTCTTCTCCAGCAGTCCACCCAGACTGAGCTGGGCTGCTCCCTTTTATACTAGCACAGCACTTGGATCATGTCCAGTACGGTCTGAGAGGTGGGACTTCCTCTGCCCACAGTGTGGGGTTAAGCCCTTCCAGCCCAGTGCAGGCTATTCAGGCCAAATCACAGGTACCTATTGAATTTCTGGGGAAATGGGCATGAATTGCAATGGGTAGTGGGCACTATGTGAGATGTGTGAAATCCTGTGCCTGTCCTGGCCACGTGGGCTGCACTGCCTATGCATGACAGGCATGTTAAGGATGGCAGGATTTGCATAGCTTCTCTTGGGTTGCATCAGCATCTCCATTCTATTTTAATTAAATGTTTCTATTAAAAAATCATTTCTTAGTACTAGGGAACAAAATGCTCCATTTTAAAATACAATAAGTTCCAAGGCAACTTCATGGGTGAATTATTGATATACATTAATAGCATAGCAATTTGTGGTGCGTATAGGTGAACAAAGTATGTTCAAAATGTGCCTCAAAATGTGCTAATCAAATAGCTACTGGTCTATATAAAAAAACCTAACAGGACTACCAGTGGACACAGTCTCATCATTTGCCTGTGTAGAAATGATCATGGAACCACAAATTGTGGAACAGTTTCAAAGTAGCACACTTTAAACCTTGTAAAAAAAACATTTAATGAAGTGAAACATGGATCAATCTTAAATTTTGTATAGTGCCTCAGTCATATTGATTGCTATTGCCAGTGACTTTTAATATAGACCTGTTAAACAACTATAAAACTTGTTGAGGTTGAAATGATAGGTGGTAAATATTAATGAGGTTCAAAGGCTGAATTACTATGTTTGCTTAAAGTACCAGATTCTTTTTTCTTATCTGTTGTTTTTTATAATGGGAGAGCATCAATGGGAATCTTTAGGACACGTGAATGAAATCTTGCTTAGTTTCATGCGAGTGCAATGAAAAAGAGGCAAATTGTAACTGGTGGCTAGTACCATGTGAATGCTATGGAATTCTTTCTTTTATTGGCTTTATTTCCAGTGTATCCAATGATAGACATGAAGATGCTGCTTAGACTTACTGCTAGAACTAACTCCAAGTGTCATATTTACTGAAGTATTTGAATTTCTTTCTAAGGAAACACAAAAACATAAAATGGGAGGACAGAGAGTCCTGGATACAGTGGAAATGGAGTGGTATTGGGCAGAGTCCCGTGAGTACCACCGAGCAGAACTATGCAGGGTTCTGAGTGTCCTAGTGTGAATGGTAGATGAGCTGGGGGGCGGGAAGGAGATGATAGATCCATGACTATAATGGAGCCACCAACCATTCTCCCCGTGGACTTAAAGGGACAGATTCTCAGGCATGGGACTCAAGGCATTGGAGCAAAGATAGATTTCTGTGATCTTTCTGCCCCCATGATCCTGATGGCAGCTTCTCTAACTTACGTTAACTTGTAATAGCTTGTTTCTGGCCCCCAGCATGCCCCCTACCATCCCCTATACGGTGGAGAGGGGAGAAATGGGTGTTTGGCAAAGAGCTGGCTCTATGCCAGGTAGAGATTTGCCTTAGGGCTGGTAAGGCAGTTTTCTGGCCTTTGGAGGTTGAGGCTTTGGTTAGGAATGCGACTGTAAAATTGGCATTCCCTTACTTAATCAGGTGAGGGAACAGCTATTTTTCCCTGCTTTGTGGACTGCATTGGGGTTTAGGCATAAGATAGACAGCAGTGAGCATGCCTGGAGGCAGAAATATAGGTGTCCACAGGACTTTTACATTTAAGCACTGTGTGAGTTAGGCACCTACAGGGTGCGCTGGCAGCAGCCAAGCAGGAGTTTTGTGGATCACAGTGGCACCTAAATCTGGGACTATGCCCCTAAATCTGAGGTTTGGTTACCGCAATACTTTTGTGGATCTGGGCCTAACTCCCTGAATACTGAGCACTTGGCTCACATTAGCAGCAAGGAGACCCAGCTGGCAACTGACAGTGATGCTGCCTCTTAAATCCTCCCCAATACTTAATGGCAATTACTTCATTTAAATTGATATTTAGTGCTGCTCATTCCTGTTAGCCCCACAGAGTCGACACAGCTGTGGGAGAAGGAGATAGGCTCTGTTTCAGCTCGTGCTTCATCAACACAATTGTAAACCAAATCCTTGATGCAAAACCTTTTGCCTTTGCCCCAATTATCACAAGTACGGTGGTAGTGCTAGTTACTTGGGACAACAACATTATAATGGCTTGTCAACACTGGTTCTCCACTTCTAAGGTAACTCCCTTCTCTTCATGTGTCAGTATATTTATGCTTGCATCAGTAATTTCCACTCCATGCATCTGAAGAAGTGGGGTTTTTAACCCACAAAATGCCAAAATAAATCTGTTAGTCTTTAAGGTGCCACCAGACCCCTCGTTGTTTTTGTGGATACAGACTAACATGGCTACCCCTCTGATACTTAACATTATAATGATTATACTGCCAACCTCTGAGTAACACACCTCAGTTGGGTCAGCGCTACTGAGGATGAGGTGCAAACCAAAAGAGCTTGGCATTCATCTCCCAAGATGCATTTGGCAGTCAGTTAGTTTACTTGTAACCAGGGTACAGTTGACCTGGAAGTGACAGAGATGATTAATATGCAGCCCCCATTCCCATGATGCTATTTTTAGAGTCACTTTTTAGAGTGAACTCAAGTCTGAACTAAGAAACAGTGACTCTGTGATGAAAGGAATTTCTTCACTTGACCAGAGCTAATAATCAGCCCTAAAGCTGCATTTCATAGAGATGTAAGATGGCATTGGTATTATTTTTTTCCAGGGTGCACTGCTAATCCATCAGCACTTTTTACTTCAAAATATTCTGAGAACAGCACAAGGTCACAGTTACAATAGTGAGAAGAATGCTTCCCAAGGGAGAAAACTGATTGGCTAGTGATTTATATGGGACCGGATTTGCTACAGTAGTTGTTTGTAACAGTGAAACAGAGTATAATTTAGCGGTAGTTGGCTTTAGTACAATAAAAGCTAGATCCTGGCTCCAGTCTGGTCCCCTAGTGAGACATTTGTGATTTTGTAACCACTCAAGGATGCTGACTCCTTTCTCTCTGCTGCATGGAAATATACAGTACTCTGCACCCGCAGCTATAGGATGCATGCACAAACACACTAAAGCTGTTATACAGGAATAGCGAGGTGCATATGATCAAGTAGGCACTACTGCAATATAAAATCAATACAAATCAGCCGAAGAGATTTAATCTTGCATTTCAATAACATAGTATCTATCTATCCACCTTACATACATTATTGATACATATATAGCAAAATATTGCAATGCAAGATTACACACACACACACACACACACACACACACACACACACACACACACACAGACACACACACACTTCCTAGGTGACAAGTACCATAGTTATATGGTGTAGGAAAATAATAGGTTAGAAGCTGTGTTGAACCTGTCAATATAGTCTGTCTTTAGTTAGTCCAATGATGATCACATACTTAACAACTGGAGTGTAAAATGATTCTTATCTAATAAAAAAGCAGCCACCTTTACAGCATACTCTTCCACAACAACAATTAAAAAGATAGCACAGCCTAGGGTTATTAGCCTACATTTTTTTATATGTTTTGATATTGATGAATAGAAGAATTTAAAGGCCAGCATGGACCCAAGTGGGTTATTTTAAAATCACAACAGATAATCTTTCATTCTTATTAGCTGTTTAGGGGCAAATCCATACTCCATTGTTTGCTCTGGGTAGCAGGCTGAGTGATTGACTGATGTGCAGTTGGGTGGGGAGAATGATAGGTAGATGTGCGTGTGGGTGGGAATGATGTGCTGATGTGCAGATGTGGGAGAAATCCTCCCTTTCCATGTCATGGAATGGCTGTGGAACCATTTTGTGGATGCTGCTCTGGCTCAGTGGCTGGAATAAGGTCTGTGGCCCCTTACATGTTTACACAGCCCCTCATGGAAAAGGGGGAGAATCAGACATGACAAACCTGTGAAAAAAATGCAGAAATTGGGCTTGTTTTTGGCTTAATTGGCTTTTGAGTTGCTTGTTGGCTAGTTTTTGGCTTGTAGCTTATTGCTTGTGTCAAGGCTGCTTCCCCACTCTGAACTTTAGGGTACAGATGTGGGGGCCTGCATGAAAACTTCTAAGCTTAACTACCAGCTTAGATCTGGTCCGCTGCCACCACTCTCGATGCTAATTCCCTTCCCTGGGTAGCCTTGTGAGACTCTTCACCAATTCCCTGGTGAATACAGATCCAAACCCCTTGGATCTTAAAACAAGGAGAAATTAACCATCCCCCCTCCTCCCTTCCACCAACTCCTGGTGGATCAAGATCCAACCCCCTTGGATCTAAAAACAAGGAAAATCAATCAGGTTCTTAAAAAGAAGGCTTTTAATTAAAGAAAAAGGTAAAAATCATCTCTGTAAAATCAGGATGGAAAATAACTTTACAGGGTAATCAAACTTAAAGAGCCCAGAGGACCCCCCTCTAGCCTTAGGTTCAAAGTTACAGCAAACAGAGGTAAACACCCTAGTAAAAGGTACATTTACAAGTTGAGAAAACAAAGGTAAACTAACACGCCTTGCCTGGCTGTTTACTTACAAGTTTGAAATATGAGAGACTTGTTCAGAAAGATGTGGAGAGCCTGGATTGATGTCTGGTCCCTCTTAGTCCCAAGAGCGAACCACCCCCAAAACAAAGAGAACAAACAAAAGCCTCCCCCCCCCAAGATTTGAAAGTATCTTGTCCCCTTATTGGTCCTTTGGGTCAGGTGTCAGCCAGGTTACCTGAGCTTCTTAACCCTTTACAGGTAAAAGGATTTTGGAGTCTCTGGCCAGGAGGGATTTTATAGTACTGTACACAGGAGAGCTGTTACCCTTCCCTTTATAGTTATGACAGCTTGTTTGGCTTGTAGCTTGTTGCTTCTTTTTTTTGATCGGTTCCCAGCAAGTAGGAGCAAGGGGGGACAAGCAAGGGCAAGGGGGGGAGAGAGAGTCAGGGGTACACAGTGGGCCCACCACAGATAGCATTCACATGGACTGCACGCCGGGGGGATCTAGTCACATAGTAGGGTGACCAGATGTCCCAATTTTATAGGGAGAGTCCCGATTTTTGGGTCTTTTTCTTATATAGGCTCCTATTACACCCCACCCCCTGTCCCGATTTTTCACACTTGCTGTCTGGTCACCCTATCACATAGAGTGTTGGGGTTCTTAGGGATTGGCTTGTTTTGGCCTTGTTTTGAAATGGGATTAGCTTGATTTTTGGTTTATTGTGAAAGTCAGGTGCTTATTTACCGCATGAAAGTTGGCAACTGTGGGGAGGATCTGTGAAGCGATTGAATACCTCTACATCCTTCCAGAGACCCTGCCCTGTTCCTGCAGTGATTCTGCTGCCAAGGGTGCTTCTGTGGCTCAGGTGATGGGCAGGATTTGCTCCAAAGTGAAGAAATAGTTTTCTCAACCATTATGATGGAAGCTGTCATATTCTTCAGATAGTTTCCCAGTACCTCAGACTCTTCCTGTTCATTATGCGTACGCCTTACATTTGCATACAGACTCTTAAAGACTTACAGGAGGGACAAATCCTGCCCAGACCTGCCCCTCCCACCGCACAGAGTCTGTTCCAGTCCCACTGCACATTATGGGCTGTGACCCTCTGCAGTCAGTTCACAGTGCTGCAGTGCTGGGAAACACAGATCCCTGAGCCCCAGCAGGGAGGAGAAGTTTGGTGTCAAGGGGAGTATTGGGGCCAGTGGATGCATGCAGTCATGGATCCACTGGGTAGTCCTGCGTCCTTAACCCCTTTGTATAGGGGGCACAGAAACTGTAGGTGCTTCTGCTCTACTCTGGCTACAGTAGCAACTGAAGAGCGTGGCCTTGTGAGTGGATTAGGTGTACCTGCACACATGATGATGATGTCCTTTATTTAAGAATTTCTGTTTTTACAAATATGACTTTTTAATACATGTCAATATAGATATTATATTTCCTGGCCTCTTTGTTACAGTTGGACTCTTATGATCATCTTAAATTCTGTTTCATTTTTAATAGGAAGTTCACAACATTTCTGTTACTCAAAATCTCTGACACTGAGAATGGAGAATAAATTGCATGGAATAGTAAAGGGCCTAGCATTGTACAGATCTGACCCTTTATAAATAGGGCTGCCGATCAATACCTGATGGTTTACTGAATTTAATCAAATTCCAGATAGCCAAATGTGTATCTTAAGAAGGCACTGACCTTGTATAGCTCTCCTTCCACGTGAATGCTATCTGCTGTGTGAGTGGTTCAAAATCAATAACCACTGGCATTGTCCTTTGAGGACTTGTGTATTTATAAGGGTGATGTTGTAAGGCATGGCAATATTCTGCTGACGGATGACTCAGTGCTTATATAGGTAAGGGGGTGGGAATTACTTGATAACTCTAAAATTCACTAATAATGAATGAGAAAAAAAATGTTGGAGATGCAATTTTATCCATTTAGAGCCTGATTTTGCTACCCTCTCACCTTGCATAGCATCTGCTCTGTAAATAGCACACTGAAATGGACTGCAAGAGCAGCTTGGAGAAGGTGGAATGTTCCTACCCCTACCATTCCATGTGCATATCTGCCATGCCCCCTCTCCAGCATCTGTCTGATAGCTGACTTCAGCTGGAATACATGTTAGGTATTACCTCTCTATCTAAGCTTCTTTGCAGAGTGAGATATTGGTCAGAGTGAGTGAGTGTGGTAGAATTAGGCCCTTGGAGAATGAATATGCTCTTCTTGATGACTGATTTATCTCAGAAAAAAATTAAAGGAGTGAAATTAACAGTTTATTTTATTTATTTATTTTTTATTTTGACAGCCCAAAAGAGTTAAGTTTGCCAAGTAGTGTTTTTCAAGCTTGATGCTGGTTTGTTTGGTTTGCCTATAAAAGCTACGCTACAAGTCCCTCAGAGAATGCTCACAAAACTCCTACTGAATAACACATATCCTCCTGGTTCCTTCTTTCTTCCTTTTTCTTTAGATGGGTTTGGCTTAACGTTCCCTTGCTTTATGAGCTGCCTTCCTCTTAGACTGTTACTTTGATTTCAGAGAACATGTCTCACAACTATGTCTGTTCACAATTTGAACAAAACATTTCCCAGCAGACAACCTCTCCCTTGATGCACAGTGGGAGCTCAGCAAGTGGGGAGACTGGTGTATCATGGAAGAGAATGGGGGCATGAGGAAGCCAAATTACAACTCATATGAGGCACCACAGAGGCATTTTGGAATCAAAATATTTTGGTTCAGGGGCAAATATTTTAATTTTTTTTCACTGAAATGTTTATATCGTCTATGGAATTTTTTGAAAAAAGTGATCCCCCTCTCTCCTTGTCTTCATTTTCCTTTGGAAACAATTTTAACAAATTTTAATTTAATTTAATTTTTAAACAATTTCCCAATCATCTCTATTTATATATGTACTGCGTGTAAATTGGTCAGCAGTAAGCAATGAGTTTTATGGACGGTTATCATATTAATGGTGAAGAAACGTGTGTAGTCCTTTCGAAGTCAATGGCAGTACTCGTACTTTACAGTCACATGTTTGCTTTCCTGGCTTGCCCAACTGTAGACATCAAACTTTGAAAACTTCTCCCTGCCATTTTAATTTTACATTTCTACATTTTGGTTCTGGAACTATAGTACATATCAAGGGCTAAATCATTGTGAATAAGTAGAGAATATTCTATAGGCACTTCCTGGGAGATATTTTGATGAACCAATTTATGCAGAATTACTGTTGTGTAAGTTAGATTTAAAAATTAATAGCCTTCCGAAAGAATAGTAATGTCTCTTTTTTTAAGCAGCCCTACAATATAGAATGCATAGATGGCTAGAAATGTGCATCTATGAGAGAAATTCAAATGTCTTTTTGTCTGATGCATCATAACAGTAAGAAAAGCAATGTGTACAATTGCATAAATGTGTAACTGCAAATTTATGATAACTTTTTTCTTCTTAATGTTTCATATACTAGTAGGTTCAGTGGGTATCCTCATAATATGTAATGTGATTAATTCTAACGACAAAAGATATTCATGCAGATAGGCTTTACAGCTAATGAGCAGGATGCATAAAATATGCTCTGCCATTTAATGAAGGTAATATTGTCATCTGACATTTTTGTGAATTCCTGTGGAACTTATTTTGCATTATTTTCTATTAATGCTGTTGGAATTGGTGAATTATCCACTTTTTGACTGAAATTTGAATGCTGGGATGGGAATTTGTTGTGTAGGTTGGATGTTTCTTTTACACCATTCTAAGATGTGCAAAAGGTAAATTATTCTTTTCATGTATTATTTTCAAGGCATACTAAATTATTCTATTAGTATTTGCCATTCTATTCATTTATTTTGGAATGATTACATGTGAATGGCTGCAAGAAATTAGCCAAGTTATTGTGTTTTGTTTTTCAGTGAAAATCACCCTTCACTCAATACAAGACAAAAAACAAACAAAATAACACCATAAAACCTCTTATCCTACCTCTGAATAGCAGGCTGTTAAAGAGATCTGCATGGTATTTTTCTTTTACTTCTGTAGGTTGTTAATATACATAACACAGGCTTGATTATGGCCATAGCTCTGCAACGTGAAACCGCAGCACCTCTGGGGACACACTAGGCTAGGGTGACCAGCTGTCCCGATTTTATAGGGACAGTCCCAATTTTGGGGGCTTTTTCTTATATAGGCACCTATTACTCCACACCCCTGTCCTGATTTTTCACACTTGCTATCTGGTCACCCTACACTAGGCACTATGTACACATATGACAGATCTGGAACACCTGGAGGCTGTGGGCACAGACTATTACCTCTTTCTGCAGGCTGGTAAGTGTGGGTTGGGGAAGGAGCCCTGACTTGCCTTCTCCCTCCCCTCTCCAACTAGTCTATGGCTCTTGGTACCTTCCAGTCTCTTCTGATAGAAGTCATCTTCACTTTCATATATTTTCTCTAGACTGCACCTTTGTCTGTGCACACATGCAAAGACCTAGATAAGAATAAGAATCTCCCTTACATTCTGAGGGTGTTACCTTGATTTTAAGACTCAGCATGCAGAAGTGAGCAAGCATTGTGTACCTACTACTCCTCTTTGAAGGGAAGAGCGGCCCTGCCCCCGCAGATCAGCTGGAGCAACTGAGCTGGTCTGGGGACTGTCAGAATTTCTGGTTGGTGTGGTCCAGTGGCAAAGGTACTTTCTCCATGCAACAAGAGGGAGCAAGTAGAGAATCATGCCTCTCAGGGCATGTCTACACTGCTAATTAAGGTGTAATTATAGTGCAGGTAAGCATATATGCCTTGCTCTACTGAGCATGAGGAACAACAACAGTTAAGATATGGCAGCACAGGCTAGCCACCCCAGTACAAGCCCACTGTGGGTGACTGCTTGGTGGCAAGCACACGCTGAAGTCCATGCCACTGCATGTTCACTACTATTGTCACCTGCACCAGCTAGATTAAAGCTAGCACAGGTGGGCTTACTAGTACTACAATTATACCTTAATTGGTCGTGTAGAGGTACCCCCTGAGGCACAGCTCCTTCCCTGCAGTTCTCCTGGGATGGCACCCTGGTGTATGGCCCCTTACTCAGTGTTTGTGGCAAAAGCTATACTCTAACCTAAAATTCTGCCTACAATCTAGCCCACAGAAGTTAGTGGGGATAGGATCAGGCCCCAAGTGAACATTTTTTAATCCAACAAACTCCAGTTGACACTTTTATCCCTTCTGCAGTTAATAGCTGAAATGATTTTCTCTTCATTGCTCTATTTAGGAGGCTACGATCAAGTAACAATTGCATAGTCCCATCTCATTGCTTTTCTCAGGCTGTGTATACATTTATCATGTAAACTGCAGGAAATTTTGGAAGGCAAATGTGCTATTGGTTTCACAGTTGTATCAATTTCATTATGATGTTTGCTCGTTCTATGGCTCATTCCATTCAGTACATTCCTCAATAAGCGCCTCTTTTATAAGAAGGTCTTCTATTCATGTTAAGCATCAGTTCTTTGTAAAAGCCTCATCTTCAATGGAATTGAATTCCTAACCCTGAGAAGGTACAATAAGCACATCAATGGTGTAGAACTCTAGTTCATCTTCAGTTCAGTCATAAACAGGCAGAAAAATTCATTTGCTGTGAATCTGAATTTTGAAATCTCTGTAAGAGAACAAAGGCACCATTGTTTTTATTAAGTCCATTGACTTAAGGCAGTTTATTACAGCAACCTAGGTAGCCTTGCTGCTGTTAAGCTTCACACAATATCAGTGTTTCTATCAAAGCCTCTCATTTTCAGGGGTATTTAACCTGGTCATTAGAATCAGATGAAGGGTGAAAGTCAACTTATAGAACTAGGTGAGTTTCTAGAAGTAGATTTATATGTATTTGTGTTTTATCCTTATACTCACTGATCAAAACTTCAGCCTTTTTTTCAGTTAAAATCAGGAAAAACGACATAACAAAAAAAAAAAAAAAAAACCCTGTGACTTTTCAAAATAAAAGGGCATGTTCCTGTATGCATTCCACAAGTCTGTCCATAGTAGGTAGGGAGTAATGCTAAAATTTTCAGCCTCAAGTGCACCTAAATGCATAAATGCTTTTGTACATGCCTGATGTAAATTCCCTTCTCCCTTGATAAAAGCATATGTTGGGGACTTTCATGTTCCTAAAAAAACATCTAAATGTCTGAAGATTAACCCATACGGACAGAGTCCTTCTGGCTCCATTCTCCCACCATTGCATTCAAGCAACACCCATTGATTTGCATGATTGTATGCAGTGGTGGAAGAATTGGGTCTTTGGTAATCTGTTTCTAAAAGAAGAAATGATTGGAGATACAAATACAGTAGATATTTTCCAGAATCTCTTTTTGGGTTACTTTAAAAACAATGTTCTATAGTGTGCAGCTTTATATTATTTCTTCTGACTTTCCCAGATTCCAAGAGGAGGTGGTGTAAGAACAAAGCTCATTATGGAACTGAAATCCTCTTTTTGTGAGACAGGAGAGGAAGGATCTGAGAAAATATCCAAAGATCATGAGGAAGTAAGACATATATTCTATGATTCTATGATACCATTACAGAAAAAAAGACTGGTCTTTCACATTATTTGAACTCTGATTTGGTATTTGATATATGTCAAAGTATATCTTGGAAAATTAAAAATAAATATGAACCTCTTTCTAAACACATTGGGGATGGCAGTTGAATTTGCCTTAATAATTATTACACTACCATTCTCTAACTCCTTGCTTTGAAAACTGTTTTGAGATAATCTGAGTCTGAATGTTACTGAATAGATTCAAATTTTATTTTATATCAAAGATATTAAAGCTGCTCATAACTTTTCTTGAATGAGATTTTCATTCAAAATGAAAATGTATGAATAAAACATGTTTAATAAAAACTAGAAACTGAAATCTGTTTTTTTTATTGTAAGTGATGTCTGAAAACAATATTTTAACCAAAAATTGTTTGTTAAAATCAAAATATTTTCTGTTTCATCTTTCCTTTGAAAAACTAAAACATGTTTATGGGAAATGTTAATAAAAAAATCCCACTATAAATAATTTCTCTTTTCTGACCAGCAGTAAAGTTTATCCCATTGATAAGTGAGGACACAAACTAAACACACCCTAATTCCAGCCACACTCAATTTTAATTCAGACCTGCAGGTAATCACAGAATATCAGAATTGGAAGGGACCTCATCTAGTCCAACCCCCCTGCTTAAAGCAGGACCAATCCCCAGACAGATTTTTGACCCAGATCCCTAAATGGCCATCTCAAGGATTGAGCTTACAACCCTGGGTGTAATAGGGCAATGCTCAAACCACTGAGCTATCCCTCCCCCTCTTATATGCTCTACATAATCTTGTCCTTAGATTGTAAACTTCTGGAATATAACAAAAATGCCTAGAAGCACTGGCCTATTGTATTCTCATGCTCAAATTTTCTACTGAGAATTCTCCAAAGTTCCTGAAGGGAACACTGTAGTTATCTCATAGTTACAGCAAAAAATGTTACTTTGAGCACCTGTAAATGGCACAAAACCAGCCTTAAGGCTTGATTTGGTAGCCATTATTTTTCATACTTAATCACATGAATGGCCCCATTGACTTCTTAATGGGTCTAAACAAATGAAGAGTTTGGTTCATTAGGCCAAGGCACAGATTAGACCTAGATACTGGGCTGACTCAGAGCTGTGCTCGGTGCAGTTCAGGAAGGAATGGGGCAAAGATTATTTAAATCATCTCCTGATTCTGGGACTCATTCCCATGAAAAGGTTAGACATCTGCTGCCCTGAAGCCAGGAATAGTTAGAATCGGGAGACACCCGAGTCATGCTACCATTTTTTTTCCTGGCTACACTCCTAGCACCATGGGGGTGTGGAGGGTGGAGGGGACATGGCACAGGAGCTGCTATGGTGGCTCTATGTCACACAGGAACACGCCAGGAGTGATACAAAGCATCAAAGAGTTAATAAACGAGTGGGTTTTTCCAGATAGTAAAAGGCTTTCCTATGTTAATACAAAATTGTGTTTTGGGGCCAGCCATGTGCAGAAATAGTGATTTTGCAAAATAGTCTTTTTTTTCTAATATGCTGCAAAAAAGGTTTCCTTGTTGCCCACACATTACTTATATGGAGTGTTTTTAAATACATTGGCCCCAATTTTGAGACAATGACTGGTGATTTTGGGTACCCCAAGTTTAGGCTCCCAGTTTAAGACATACAAATGGAGCTGCTTTTCAGGGAGTGTGTGTTCAGGAGTTTCAGGCCCCTGGAAGATGACTGAAGCTGGGCTCCCAAAAATGGAGGCATTTGATTTTAATAATAAATAATAGAAGCCAGTGATCATATATCTTATTTCCTGTGTTATCTGCCTTGAAAAGTGTTTTATATTTCTAAATTAGTGGGCATGTTTCTAATAATTTCTCTTTTCCATTAAATGGTTCTATAAATGACTTAATATTTTATAAAGTGTTTTCGGTAATTGACTGTTGTAATGTTGCCTGCAAAGCTGCTGTATATTACTTAGGACTTTGGTATGGACTGTAAGACAGAAGTTCCTAAATTTATCTTGGGCTCTTGATATGAAAATAGTAACAATTACTTTTAACAACAAACCGCCAAACCACATACTGTATATTTAAAAATTGTAACCTTGTCTGAAAATTTAGTAATGTACTGTACCACTCAACTAGTTCTTTGTAACGGTTCTCTACAGGACTTCACAGCTAGGAGAAGGTACAGAAGTAAGGATAATGGATAATCTCTATCAGTTGTAAGCATGGTAGCATTAGGGTTTATATTCTGTAGGCAATATGCTCACACAGGCCTGAACTCGTCTGAACATAACATAAGAATGGCCATACTGGGTTAGACCAAAGGTCCATCTAGCCCAGTATCCTGTCTTCCGACAGGCCAATGCCAGGTGCCCCAGAGGGAATGAACAGAACAGGTAATCATCAAGTGATCCACCCCCTGTCACCCATTCCCAGTAGAGGTCAGTGGTACACATGAATTCTTACATGCTAGCTCTTAGATCAGAGGTTCCCAAACAATGATCTAGTGAACACCAGTTGCCTGCTGAGCACTTGAGGAGAGCTAATTAGTTGTACAGTGCTGACTCTCCTTTTTGTTTCCAGCAGAAAGAAACAGAACAGCTAGGAGGGGCAGATGAAATGAAGAGCAAAGGTAAACAGCATCATTAATGCTTTCCAAAATGGACAAAACAAGTATCACTCTAAAACCAGTTAAAACTACATAAAGATTTTCCTAATATTGCATTTCCATGTCAGCAATTGCTGTGGTTGCCATGGCGATGTTAAGCAATCCTGAATGTGAGGGAAGATGGTCCATATGATGGAGAGTGACTGGTGATGTGATCCCCAGCCAATCTGTATTACGGTATGATCCACACCATTGAATTCCAGGCTCTCCCTGCTACCCATTAGCTTCTGTGGAGACAGACATTCAAAGTCAGTGGCCTGCTGGTTCCAGTAGGGAAGAATCATTCAGTGTTCATGGCCCTTGATTGCTCTGTAACAGCTTAAAATATCTGAGAACACCCCTGGCTTTGACAGTGAAGGGATGAGAGCTACCTAAAGCCCTAATCCTACAAACAGTTCCATGCATGTGGACCTCCACACCAGAACAGAGTCCCAGTGACTTCAGTGGGGATTTGCCCTTGCAGAGCATTTCTGAAGGCCTAAAACTACAGACAAGTCAGGCTGGAAGAATACCACAGATGATTCACTTTTTTAAATTCCTGGCATACATTCTATATACAGCAGGTGACTGTATTTTCTGGCTCTTTAAATTCTGCATTATGTGCAAAACACCTTCCAATATTTTCAACTTAAACCACAACACAGTTAGCAAAACATCACTAAATTCAATTGTTTAGCAGATGGAATTTGATGTATCACTAATAAATCAAGAAATGTCTTTACACGGCGTCTAGATAATGAAAGGTTGTTGTTTTTTACAGGATCAAAACAGACCCACCATCCTGGAAGAAAACAGGCAGATGAGAACAGCAGAACAGTTCCTAAAAAAATGATAAATGACAAACTTGCTTAAACCCTGCACTTGCAATTTACTTGAAGAAAATGTACAGGGAGTGAAAAGACAGGACATCTGTTTTATGTTAGTCCCACAGTGACCTGCTTATTCGTCTATAGGCATCTCCACCTGTTCCATTAATAGGCATGGATCTTGTAATATTCCCCCTTCATCCATTCTAAACTGGATGGAGCTCTCTGAAGCCAAGAGCTGCTGTCTCATAAAAGTCTCATTTAGCACAAACAAAGTAGTTTAGAGTGAAACTCTGCACCTTACCCCTGCCGAGGCCAATGGATGGAGCAGATTGGGGCCTTCTGGGGAGCCATTTCCTGGGAGAGCAGACAGCTTTGGGAACTGCCTAGGCAAGCAGCAGGGATGTGGTCACCTATGTCTTGATTTTTGCACACAGAAGCCCTGATTTATCCTTGGGATGGTGCCATGTTTGTAAGCAATAACATTCACCAACCAAATAAATAAAAAGCAACATGTACCCAGCAAACAGTGCACTGGAGGAAGTGAAGGCTGCTCCTGCATAGGTGCAAGGGAACCCCACCTCACCCCTGGAACAATCCCACAGTGCAGCAGTCTGCACTCCTTGAAATAAGGGTTAGGTGCCTATTAGCACAGCAATAAGCACTGCATATCCTGGTGGTGGCAGGTCTGGGTTGGGGGCCTGGTCTTCAGAGTGCTGGCAAGCGCCAAGGAAAGCAGTTCTGTGGGGGATGCAAACTAGCCCTCTGAAGACGTGTAACAAATGTCCTTGTTAGGTGCACAACCTAGAGTGCCCTTGGAGATTTTGGCCCAGATTCTCAAAGGTATTTTAAGTACCTAACATTGATCTGGGCCCTTGTGCCTTAACTTTAGGGAGGGGGTTGGCTGCATGAGGGATGAAGCAACACGCCCTCAGAAAGCTCCCAGCAGCATGATACTCTTAATGTATTTCTGTGCATGTTTGATATTTACAATACGCTGGTTGTCCCAAAACATATTATAACAGAAAGAAAATTGATTTTTCCAGTCCTTTAATTTCATAAAGTAAATAGAAAAAGAATTGCTTTGTCAGTGCTTTGCACTTTCAGTGCAGTAAGCATAATGCAGTTGAAATCCTGGACCCAGACCACAGGATAATTGGGTTTCAAAACTCAGGTGACTACAGTGAAAACTCTGGGCCAAATGTACTTGGCCTGCCAAGAAGCCTGTGGGAATTGAAAAAATGCTAAAAAATAAATAAATGGTGCAGTCATCTGCTAAGTCAGGCCAGCACAGGGAAGGGGCTTGTGTCCAGGCTGAGGAAGCAGAGCCATGTCCTTGAAATTCTGCAAAGACTGCAGATCCATGGCCAAAATCCCCCCAATCTCAGGGCATCTGTACAGTGTGATGGCCTTACAGCCCCAGCTTATTTGGAGGATTGTTCCTTGAAAGTTCATGTAAGTGTTGACAATTGTGCATGGTCTGTAGCACATGGATCGCTATTCTATTGAGGTTCTTATATTGTGCCCATCACTGTGGTATCTGAACTACTTGAGTAGGACTCCACTTACATCTGCTGCAGGGGAAGAAGTCCCCCTGCCCCAACCCTTTTAAATGTAAAATTAGTCTTTAAGTTTGGGGCAGTGAGGAAGACTGTGGTGGTAAGACTGGGGCTTTTTTGGGGGGGGGGAGAGGAAGAAAATATTTCATCTGCCATCTTGACAACCCTAAAGCCTGCCCTGATTGCCTATAAGAAGCACTGAAAGCCCCAGACTTCTGTAGGTAGGTATCACAATGGAGGGATAATGGACGTCCAAAAAGCAGCAGACTTCCCAAGGAAGAGAGTGAGATTGAAAGTGTGAATTAATTGGCTGGAGAACAGGGAAAGAGGACAAACGCTAGCTCAGTGCAGATAGATGGACAACAGCCCAGAAAGAGGGAAGAGCCAGTGCAGCTGACAGCATCTGAAGCAGCAGCATTGTGAGAGTCCATTTCTGAAATGCCTGAGGGTCCCATGTGTGCATCCCATCCCCTAGCTATGAAAGCTACAGCCACTGCTTTGGCACAAGACTCATCTCTTGCATATACACATATAACAAGTTCAAATTCCCCCAGGAATTCCATCACTTGAACTAACAGAGAGAGAAAAAAAATGGAGAAATTATTATGCAGCACTTCCCATGCACAAGCAGCATCAACAGTACAAACCAGGCTCTTATACCTGGGCTCCCATATGCACAACTGTGAAGGTGGGCAGCTGGCCAGGAACAGAAACATATATAGTGAAAGGATAGACTAATTAACATGACACCCCCAACAACTGCACGCCCTACATTAACCGAATTCTTATGACTGCAAAATCAACCACTCAAAAGTTATGATATATCAGAATTAAGGTTGCCTGTGCGATATTGGTACCGAATTAATATTTTGTTTTCTCCTTGCTGTTCAGTATGTAACCCTAGGACTTATTTACTGCATGCTATTCTGACCCTGCTCTGAAGACAGAATTATTAATTTTCTCATGGGCTTTTCTATGGCACTCATCACTATAGTATCTGAGTAGTTCACAAACATTAATTTATTTGTTTTCACAACACTCCCGTGAGATCAGGGGGGTATTATTCCCATTTTGCAGATGGGGAGCTGAGAGAAAAAGA
Source organism: Emys orbicularis (assembly GCF_028017835.1). Lineage (NCBI taxonomy): Eukaryota > Metazoa > Chordata > Testudines > Emydidae > Emys > Emys orbicularis. Next base: position 192,051,411 of record NC_088685.1, read on the forward strand.
TTAAGGTCAAAAGTAGGCACTAATTTTGGGTGCCTGATTTGAGCTACTTAGGACCTAATTTTTCATTAGCCTTTTAGCATTATATAGCACTTTATACGTTCAAAGCACAGCTTCCATTGACTTCAGTTGCAGCTGTGAGTGCTTCTCTGCTCACCCTGCTGGTTCCTAGTCCCAGTCTCCTGGTTCTGCCTCCTCCAAACTCTTTGTCCCAGTCCATTCCTCCTGTCCCTCAGGTCTGGCTCTTGTCCCTTCATTTGATTCAGAGGCCTCCTCCTCCACACTGCCTGGATGTCAGCAGAGGAGTATTGAGAGGACAGGACAGACAGGTTCTCAGTTCCAATGCCTGGACCTGATACAGCCCAGATTAGTTGGGAACTGCAATTGTGGGGACTATCTTGCTCATCTCTCTACAGCTCTGGGTTGGAGCACAGTCATTGCAAATGGAATCTTCAGGGAATTAAGCAGTGAAGCTCTAGCAAGTGTCTATTGAGCATATGCATAGTGAAAAATCCCATGATTTTCAAAGGCTTATAACGTGGCTAAAAGGGTAACTTCCTACCAAAACTCAAGTTCCTATTCCAAAGCAGGGGTCACTAGGGTTGGTCAAAAAAAAGATCACCAGAATTTTTTAACGTGGTCAAAACAATGTATTTTTCCCTAACCTTGGGCTCAGAAATAGGTGAACCATTTTGGCTGAAATTTTTTAAAAAGTTGAGCATGAGGCAGACACTCAGCATGGAAAATTTCAGCCCAAACAATTAAAATTTGGCAAAGTTTTAAGCAAATGAAACCAAGTTGTTATAATGGAATGTGTTGGGCAACCTTAACAATGAGTGGTGCTATCAGCTTTGTCTATAATAATGAACTGATTCAAAAGAAAATCATAGGGTGACTGTCACCTATTTATACAAAAAATAATCTTTTATGTTTGAAAAGCAGCAAAATGCAAACCAATGAAACATAAATGCTGTATGAACATGTAAGTGAGCGAATGTGACTTTCCAACTGGGAGACATACCAGAGAGCCTCATTGCATTTGTCTTTTGGTCCCCCTAGCATGCTAAACATATGTTCATGCAGCCATAGGTTCTGTCAAGCAAAATAACTGATGGCCTATATCTTACTTTTCAGTACTGTCATTTATTTTGTAATTTGGATTGAGTTGTGGCTCTTTCCCTTTACTAGCAGTTGTTTCAGAATTGGCCTTGTGAAGGGGCAGATGGAGATTTCAGAGGATTCACTGGTGGCCTGTCACCCACCTGTCACTCAGTGCAGGGCTTCTTAAGTCATAGGCAGTGGTGTTGGATCTGGCATGAAGAATGTTGCCTTGAGAACTGAAAGCAGTTGCCAGCTGAAGCAGCAGCAGTCTCGTTCCATGCATCTTTGACTGGTAATGAATGTTCTGATGTCACTTTAACAAGATTTGTCAAGGTGCACCTTCCTGCCTCTTCCTTTCCAGCTCTAAGTGATGTATTGCACTCTCCTGTTCACAAGTATAAGATGGTGGATTAAAGCAGAGGTGACAAGTTGGCTTCTCTCTCTGTGGCTGCTGGTTGGGTTCTTACACAAGTGATTCTGTATGTTATGTGACATGGATCAGTCAGGAGCAAGGCAGTAGAAATTCTAAATGAACAAGGAGGAAACTTTCGTTTATATGTCACGGGTAGGGTGACCAGACAGCAAGTGTGAAAAATCGGGTGGGGGGTAATAGGAGCCCATACTAAAAAAAGCTCCAAATATTGGGACTGTCCCTATAAAATCGGGACATCTGGTCACCCTAGTCACAGGTATGATATTCTCGTCAGCCTTTTGCTGTCAGGCATGTGCATCAGTGGGACATGCTTCATTCCATGACAGTTTGGGGGAAATGTCATTGTCAGTTTATGAATTTCAGTTTGTTTTGTGAGTGCCCTTTTAGACTGTAACCTTTATTATGAGTTAAAGCATCCATTGGGTAGCAAAGGCTTGACCTCTAGTTGACAGGTTCTGTCTGAGAAGCTGTGACAGAGCAACCCAGGGCCATGAACACTGAATGACTCTTCCCTATTGGAACCAGCAGGGCCACTGACTTTGAATGTCTGTCTACACAAAAGCTGATGAGTAGCAGGAAGAGCCTGGAATTTCCCTGGCAGAAGCACATGGTCAACAAGAGGGACTGAGATTGTTTTTTAAAAGGGATGCTTCTCTATGCAAGAGAGGCGATTCCATCACCACATGCGGAAGATCGGGCTAAGCAAGCAAGAAGAACCACTTGGCCTAAGGGCTTAGACCAAACCCAGGACTCACAGGAATGGTGAGGTCAGATTGAGGAGGACTGAGTTCAGGATTTTGTTGTTTTGCATAAATCTGTAGCTCTTTTGTGCTTTTGCAAGAGTGAAGTGTTTGTGAATAAGAAATTCCTTTACTAAGCATGTGTTCATGTCTTCTCTGCCACATAGTCCCTAAAGGGTATAACTAGGGAACTTGAGCTTCCACAGTCAGGTGGACTCTGGGGGAATGTGTCAAAAAGACTGGGGCCTCAAGAGGCCTGCGGCACTGGTTTTGGGATCTAGGCAGCTGGACTGCAGGGTCCCACTGCCCAAGAAGAGTGTCAGACATGAGGTCTGCACCTCAGAGTGGACTTGAGAGACCCAGAGCTAGGAATAATAATCAGTTGCTACCCAGACCAAGGGGACTTAGAAGCATGTGGGATTCAGTGACTGGATTTAATAACAGACTGATATCTGGCTAGAGATGGGGACTGAGGCCAGATAGTGACACTGAGCTGATGATGCAGAGTTTAGATACTACAATAGCAAGTGCTTTATAAACGAAAACACCTGTGATGGGTTCAGTCACAGAGACTCCCCTCGAGACTGTCACTCGATGACCTGGGATACCACTGAGCACAACCCTCCTGCCAGAACAGGCGCCCCTCCACTCCTGTCTTGTTAAGTTAGACACTCCAGTCAGCTCCAGCACAGACCCATAGGTTGGGCCAGGCCTCTCTGCCGTTCACTGAAACTGAGATTCACTCAGCCCAGGGGCTTCTCAGTTAACAGGGACTTTCCTAGTGCCCAGTGTTCAGCCTTTCTGGGAGCCTGAACCCCAAATATATCTGATTTACTCTATATATCTTATACAGGGTAAATTCATAAATTGTCCGACCTCTATAATACTGATAGAGAGATATGCACAGCTGTTTGCTCCCCCAGGTGTTAATCACTTATTCTGGGTTTATTCTTATTGTTCTGGGGGAGGGATAGCTCAGTGGTTTGAGCATTGGCTTGCTAAACTCACAGTTGTGAGTTCAATCCTTGAGGAGGCCATTTAGGGATCTGGGGCAAAAATCTGTCAGGGGATTAGTCCCGCTTTGAGCAGCGGGTTGGACTAGATGACCTCCTGAGGTCCCTTCTAACCCTGATATTCTATTAATAAACAAAAGTGATTTTATTAAGTATAAAAAGTAGGATTTAAGTGGTTTCAAGTAATAACAGACAGAACAAAGTAAGTAATAAAGCAAAAACATGCTAATCTAAGCCTAGTACATTAAGAAACTTATTACAGGTAATATTTCACGCTCAGAGATGTTCCAATAAGCTTCTTTCACAGACTAGACGCCTTCCTAGTTTGGGCCCAATCCTTTCCCCTAGTACAGCCCTTGTTAGTTCCAGCAGACATCTCGGGTGGTAAGCAGGGGTTTTCTCATGACTGGCAGCACCTTTGTCCTTCTCCACCCCCTTTTATAGCTTTGGCACAAGGCGGGAATCTTTTGCCTCTCGGGGTCCCCACCCCTCCTTCTAAATGTACCAGATTTAAGATGGATTTCATTATCAGGTGACATGGTCACATGTCACTGTAAGACCCCTAGTTTCGATTCCCCATGGGCTGGCCCACAGGTACACAGGAAGGCTTTCAAGTAACTAAGCCCATTTACAACTCATTGTTTCTGGAGCACCTTTAATGGCCTCCACTTAATATATTTACATCAGTGATACAAGTTTATATCTTATTCTCCTAACTCCAGACATAGAAATAATACATGCAAACAAAAAGGATTAACACACTCAGTAGATTATAAGCTTTGTAATGATACCTTACAAGAGACCTTTTGCATAAAGCATATTACAGTTACATCATATTCACATTCATAAGCATATTTTCATAAAGCATATGGAGTGCAATGTCACAACACCTATGAGCTGTAGCTAGGTAGATGCTGGTAAAGAGACAGAACAGCAGTATTCAATGACACTGAAGGTTTTATCAAAAGTCATAAATCATGACCATCTCTGAAATACAAAAAATGTTGCTTAAATGTCTGACAGACAGGCAGATGTACCCTCCTGAGCAACTGACCATCAGATTTCTCTCAACTTTGTCACATGCAAACAGAAAATCCTATTCCTCATCTGTATTTTGATTCCCTTAGAGGTTTTCTTCCTGATGGTCTGGGCAAATATCCACACTCCTTTTCAATGCCAAAGCAGCTTTGGCTGTCAGAGCCGTGATCAACTGTCACAATACATGTAGGCTGACTGACCACTATGGGTGCAGATTGCAGGGATTTGCATTGTTTCACAACTCTGCCTCTAGCAATGTCTTTGCTGCTGCCAGTATTCTCACAGCGAGCTGGTGGTCATTTGCCACATTTTCAGGCTGCAGTTGTTCTTTTGCTTGGGACAATGAGTCATATAATTAGGCTGTGTTGTCAAACAGTAAAACTGATGTGGCACACTTGGAAGATGGAGGATTTCTCTTTTCCTCTTACTGCCACATGAACTGCTCTGCCAGTGGGGTCGCTCTCTCTGAACAAGCTGTTATTTAAATGCTGGTTTGAAAGCATCACTGGAACTTCTTGTAACAATATGGACTTCAGCCTCTATGTACTGGAAGTAGAGTGAACACTAGAAGCCCACAGTAACATTGCAGATTTCAGTATGAAAATGTGATCTGCAAAATGCCATCAGAAGTCCTGTGCAACAAAGGTGGATTTCTAGCCACCATGGGGCTCCCTTTATGGAATTGTTACAGAAATAGTCTATAGCTGTGCTGGTCACCCAGAAAAGGGATTCCCCCTAAATAACAGTGCTATGGCACTCTCTCTTGGCATGAGCAGTAGAAAGCATCCTTCCTTCTCACAGACTCCCTCCAGATGAAACTGCTTAAGCCTCTCAGTGATGATGACCTGGATCAGAAATGGGCAGCTCTATCATCTATGCCTTTTATTGCTCTCAAATCTTGGATGCTGTTCTCATTCAGCTAAAATGGAAGAGTCTCAGCCATAATCTGATAAGAACATCTATTCTGGTGATTCCAAATCCAGACCTAGGAAATAGCACCTCTCTTAACAGTTCATATCTGGATTCATTGTTTCTCTTCCACTCCAGTCAAAATTCAGTGGTTCTATTTTAGATGATTCCAAGGCCAGAAGTGACCATTGTGATCATCTAATCTGCCTTCCTGTATAACATAGGCTATAAAACTTGCTACAAATAATTTTTAGAACATGTCTTTTAGAAAAGCATCCAATCTTGATTTAAAAATTGTCAGTGATAGAGAAACCACCACAACCCTTGGTAAATTGTTCCAATGCTTAATCACCATCACTGTTAAAAATTTACATCTGATTTCCAGTCTGAATTTGTCTCATTTCAAATTCCAGCCATTGGATTGTGTTATACCTTTCATAAAAACATAGAAGATTAGGGTTGGAAGAGACCTCAGGAGGTTATCTAGTCCAACCCCCTGCTCAAAGCAGGACCAACCCCAACTAAATCTCTGCTATATTGAAGAGCCCATTATCAAATATTTATTCCCCATGTAGGTACTTATAGGCTGTAATCAAGTTACCTGTTTACATTCTATTTGCTAAACTAAAGAGAGAGACACAAGGAGCTCCATCACTATAAGGAATGTTTTCTAATCTTCATTTTTCTTCTTGAATTGTGTTTACCAGAACTGTACACAGTATTCCAGTAATGGTCTCACCAGTGCCAAACACAAAGGTAAAATAACTCAAGATTCCCCTGTTTATGCGTCCAAGGATTGCATTAGCTCTTTTGACCACAGCATTGTACTGGGAACTCCAGTTTAGCTGATTATGCACCCCCTCTCACCCCCCAGAAAAAAAAACTTTCAGAGTCACTGCTTCCCACGATAGATTTTCCCCATCCTGTAGGTATGTCATACATTCTTTGTTCCTAGATATATAGAGTTAGCCATATTAAAATGCATACTGTTTGCTTGCCCCCAGCTTACCAAGAGATCCAGCTTGTTCTGTATGAGTGATCTGTCCTGTGCATTATTTACCCTTCCTCACTTTTTGTGCCATCTGCAAATGTTATCCTTTTGATAGTTTGTATGACCCAGTTTATAAGGAAGTAGAATGAAAGTTCCAAAGTGTTTCAGTGTGATGCCATACCAGAGTGTGCAGTGCAATTCCAGTTGTAGTGAATTCCTGCTGAGTTGATATGTGAAAAAAAAAGTTCATTTTAGGAGGGGTCCAGTGTATCTAATCAGAGTGACAAACATCAGATTCTTCACTGTAGTCCTGTTAACTTCCCAACATAATACTCCACTTTATTTACAAAAAAACAGATACTTCAGAAAGCGCCAATACTAAAATATCTGTAAATGAACAGTAAAGTGTTCCGGCTTGTTCCACACAGCCAGATGCTCTTTCATCACTCACTGTCTTTGCTCACCTAACCTTAACACTGCCTCCCCAATCGTATAAACATAGATAAAGAGGTCCCAATAAAATGTCCAGGAACCCAGCAAATCAATTAGCAAAGGAGAACACAATGGCAGACCTTACTGTCTCTTTGAAGCAATAGAGCAAGATCGTCAGTTTCTCAGCTCCTCTTTGTTACCTTGCCTTGGGTTGGGTAGGGAGAACTGATTCAATAGAAAACTGGTGGATGCCACCCTATGCACATTGTTATTGCTCTTCTCAGGGACCTTCACCCTGTGTCTTTTATTTATATCCCTCTCTAATGACTTATATCCTTGGTTAACCCTTGCTCTGCCTAGCTCACTGAGTTTTATTATATTACAATGGTGCTTTTATTATGTCTTTTAATCCCCTTCTCACTAATCCCTGTACCTTCTCATACACACACATCCCTGGCCTGCAAAATAGTAAATATTACTTCTCAGCAAGGCCAGCACAATAAATGTCTGGGCCAATCCAATCTGGAAATATGCTGAGTCCGCTGAAGTAAGGAAACTTACTTAAAGGACATAAAGGACAGGGAAATAATTAGAAAGCAAAACTTCAAAAGCCATTTTCAGCTTTTTACCAAACTTAACAGAAGAAGAAAAGAAGCTCTTTCCTGGGCTAAGATACAGCATTCAGAACTTAAGGGGGATAGATTTCCTTTCAGAGAAGCTATGTGAGGTGTGTGTGTAAGGTTTAGCAATGGAGTGCTACTTTTGCTCCGCAATAAATTGCTTTAATTGCAAGCATTTTTACTGTAACAACTTAGAAACAATTTTTTACCCACAGGTGATACGGTGTTTTTGTTTTTAATCATTTTCCTATGTGAGTTCATTCAAGAGTGTAGTGATTGTCTGGTTTCACCTACATAGTTGTTTTTAGGGCATTTAGTGCACTGGATGAGGTATACCACATGTTGTGATAGGCAAGTATAGAACCCAAGGAAACCCTTGAAAGGTTTTGTGGGGGGTTTGATCATTGTAGCAGTGGAGACATGTCTGCAGGTTTTGCTTCTGTTGTGCTGGCAGGGTCTGGTGCCACTTTGAATTGGTGTGTCCTGGTCTGTAGGGATGAGCTTGGGAGAGGTTGGGGGGGTTGTTTGAAGGCCAGAAGTGGAGGTTCAAGAAAGATTTCTTTCAGGATAGGGTCCCCATCGAATATGGGTTGTAGTTCTTTGTGGCCACTTCACCTTGAATGGTCCCTTGAAATATTTGTTAACTACTTAAGCTAAACGATCTGTTACACCTTATATTTAGCTGTTACACTCCGAGTAAGTTTCCCAGACCTGAAGAAGAGCTCTGTGAAAGCTCAAAAGCTTGTCTCTCTCACTAACAGAAGTTGGTCCAATAAAATATATTATTTCACCCATCTTGCCTCTTAGGAAAAAAAAAGGCAGCCAACTGTTCATCTGATGCATAGTGCTCAGCATGGAATGTTCAAACTATATCAAAATGTACATTTTTCATTTGGAAAAACAATCTCATGGTCATCAGTTTTGCTGAGCTTGGTGGAGGTGATGAGGGCCAGAGAAGAGCCTGGATACATAGAAGAATAGAGAATACATAGCTATCAGCACAGTGGGAGGTTTCCAAAGGCACAAATGGGAGTTAGGGGCATCACTCCCAATGACTTTAAACAGGAGTGTCGGGGGGTGCCTTTTGTATCTGTCAATATCTCCGTCCTAATATATAGCAATTACATGCAGTAATTCAGTATATAAAGCAGAGTACATAGCTCACTGCATTTTTCCAATGTTTAGTATTAAAATTTATACCTCTAAATTGCTACATCTATTGGACCAAATTTTGGTGGTGGTGATGTGGGTTTTTGGGGGGAGGGGTGGGGTTGGTAAGCAGGAGTATGGGGGGAAGACAAATAGAGGAGAGCAGGGAATAATACAAGGCTGTAAACTCAGTCAAGCAATATCAGTGCATATCTATATCTTGTAGGAAAAACAACAGCAGAAGGAAAAATATGGTACAGTGCAACAATGTGTGAATTCTCCTAACCACAAGACTATCATTGCTACTGCACACCAATTTCACATGCTCCATTATACATTGATTTCTAGAAAAGTAATTTTAGCTCATCAGATGAAATTTAGCAGATTAAATCAAACAAAGGCATATGCTGTCTGAATGGCTACTGCCATGTCAGGGGGCAGTCAGTCACTCTGATAGGGTAACTGAAAATGAATTGGTCTGCAGCTCAGAGGCTTTTCTTCCGAAGGTGTCAGTTCAGCAAATGTGATGGGTGTGGCAATGCCTGTTCACAGCATGGGACACATTTAACATAACATCTGAACCATGAAGAGGTAAAAGGATAGTTCAGGAGATTGGTAATAGGTACAAAGCCTTTCACTGTTAGATCACTGTTTTGGTTTTGGCCTAAGTCAATAGTAACTGAAAGTCATTGACATCTGATGATTTCGAAGTGCTATATGAAATGACATGGTAGTCTCAGGTTAAATGTGCACTCCACAAAAACAGCATCCTTCTTAGCAGCAAAGGCCAATGACTGTGGATAGAGTTTCAACTCTCCCCAAGAGATGATCGCTTCAGGAGGGGAGGTATAGGGAAGCATGCACTACTTTGGTCTGTGGATAAATAGAGGCCCTCAGACTCCAGTATGATCATTCCTTCTCCAAAGGGAAAGAATACTGCATATTCACAGACGATGCTGAGACCTGGCAGAGTAGGCATGGGAGTAAATCCCTACAGGTAGGATCACCCCTGGAGCCAGTCAGGATTAAGAAAACAGTAGATGGAGGTTAGCTAGGACAAGGGTTTCCCCCTCATCCTCAATTGGCTGAACTGTGTTTTCTCTTTGTATTAGTGCTCTGTTCAGATACAAACAAGAACCGGAAAGGCTTCAAACAGGTCACTCATCCCTGAGTGAAGTGACTGAAGAGAACCCATCACACTCCTGAGCTGAACCTCATTATGAAGGAAAAGTCCCTCATTTTATACCCAAATGATCATCAGTATAAAAAATCACAGCAGACTGAATGATGGGGTGCCAGAGGAACAGCAGCAATACTTACACCTTCATTAAATGACCTCGGTCCACTAAGAGGAGACTGTAGTTGTCCAGGTACCACAGAAGTCTTGTTAAAGACGATAGATGCAAAATTGAGCAGAAATGAATTAAATTACCTGAGGAAGTGATCGCTGCTTATTCAGTATGTAATTATTGTAATCTGCAGCAAGAGAACCCTCCCTGATTCCACGGACGGATGAAAGACAGATGTTAGTAACATGAACGATGTCTTCTTGGCACTGCTTTCAAACTAGCCCTGGCCACATGGATCAAGGCAACGGATTGTGGGGTGCAAGTTTTGCTTGTAAAACCAAAGAAAATGATTGGTTTCTAGGATTTTTTGGGGTGGGAATTTGCAGGTCTAAGTCTCAGGAGACTTGGGGAGTTTCCACACGTGAGCCCACAGGGAGGTGTACTGCAGAGTTAATATGGGGTGTGTGCATGTGTTACAAGAAAGCATGAGCAGGCCCAGTAGTAGCTGCTGGCTTTATTCCATGGCTGGGGCTCACTGAGCATGCCTGGAAATCTGTGCTAGTAGTAAGTAGGGGCTGTTGGCATGTATCTAATGTGGTAATAGATATAGACTTCATAGAATAAGCTTCTTCTTCTTAGCTTATGTGCAACAAGCTTTGAGTGGCACATGACCAGGATTCTTCTCTGAATTTGGTCCACTGGTTGGATTATTAGCTTCCCCGGCCCAGGCCAGGTACTGACACGGAGCGCGACATGAACGCTGATTCAGTACACTCCACTATATAATTAATATGTATAATTAACAAACCAAGTGCTGATCATGCAGAAGATTATTTTACATCTGTTAACCACTGTGTCACTCATACAGCAGATTCAATGCAACATATACTTTACAACACACACTTGAATTTTGGCCCATTTAACTCACTGTCGCTGTTTCTTTCAATATGATAATTAATTAACTCTGTTGATATCATTATAATTATCTCTGCCAGTCAGTCTCTCTCTTTCAATTTAGCCTTGTTCTAGTCCTAAATGGGAAAGGGGAGGCAGTACTTTATATCTCAGTGGATTATTTCCAGGTATATTAGTAGCATTTTAGCACTGTGATTACAGGGTTTAATGGCCTGATTTAATTCCTGTGATAGTCATGTTAATAACAATGTCTTTTAAGAAATCCATTAGAAGTCTGTGATGGTAATTTAAAAGTAAAGTCAAACACACTTTTTCCCATTCAATTAAAATCATGTTAGTAACTTTTAGTGGATATATTAAATATATGCTGTCATCACTGGATGTTTTACACAATCAAAATTAGGTTCACATTTCATTAATAATATAAATGGTATCCACTAGACTGAAATGGCCTTCCAACTACAGTAGCATTTTTTTTTTAAACAGAAAAGCTTCCACAGGGTTACAGGACACTGTACAATAGCGCTCAATGGGCAACTATCTGTAATCTATATTTAAATTACACAGAAAAATGACATTAAAGGAATATTATTAGGGTTATAAAGTCAAGCAGTTAGAAGTTAGGAACTCGCAGAAATCAGGTTGCTCTGCAACCTTAATTTGGTACTCTTGTGCATATGTATTATCAGACAATCTTTAATTGTATGATCACATACTATTTTTTCTACCTGACCTCTGCCTCATTCAGTGTACAGGGTAGATAGGGCTCATTTTGTTGCTCAGTGTGTGGCCCTATGCATGATATATTGCACACTGTTCAAGCCCTGCTCTGAAGACAGAATTATTAATTTCCTCATGGATTTTTTTAATGTTGCTTGTCACTACAGTATCCAAGTGTTTCACAAATATGAATTTATTTTCACAACACCCCTGTGAAGTGAGGGGGTTTGATTGTCCCTACTGTACAGATGAGATTAAGGTCAAAAGTAACAATTTAAGACAATTTGGACCTGATTTTTCAGCCTTCTTAGTATTATGTAACACTTTGTATGATCAAAGTACATCCCCCATTGACTTCAGCTGCAGTTGTGAGTGCTCAGCCCTTCTGCAAATCACATCCCAGGGTTTCAAGTCAGACATCCAGAAAAAAGAGAACACACAATTGTGAAAAGTTTTATTCACGTTACTTGCCCAGCATCACATAGAAACTCACTGGCAGAGGCATAGGGCAGCATTAAACTGCCATAGACTCCTTTCTCTTACTGCAATCCCCTTCCTCATTCACTACACAAATTCCAACTTGTGCAACAAATGAGGCAGGTTACAGACAGTCTCCTTCATTAGAGCTCCCTCGTTCATTCCCAGATAAGGTCCATTCTGTGCACTGAATAAAGAAGAGGTTTGTGGAAAAATAGTATATGATCATAAAATTAAAGACTGTATCATAAGTATAAGGGGAGCTAATTAAGGTTGCATGGACAATCTTAATTCTGGGATTTCCTAACTTTTCTGTTATGTCATATTAACATTGTATGTGTGTGATTTCCTAGGTTTTAAAAAAATCAAATTAAACAGAAATTCCATCATGTAGTATCATATTAACCCATCCCACATGGGTTATCAGCAGCATTGGAACCTTTAGATCTGCTGCATAGACTTCTGCCACTTGAGCTAATGAAATAACTGAGAGCAGTAGGTTGACATATTCTATGTAGATCAGCACTAGAGGGGGATGGGACACTTAGCAAATAGCTGTGGAACTCAATGGCAGACAGCAGGGTGATGGTGAGACTCAGGAATCCTGGATTCCATTCCAGGCTCCGGAACCAAGTGTTCTCTAGTGGGCAGAGGCTTCTGCCCATCCGCCCCCCACCCTCCAAGCTTGACCTCTCATGTCCCATCCCCTCCAACCTGCCCTTGTCCAGTCAAAGGGGTGAACATAGGGGTACAGATTGCCACTCTGAAAAGGCAAATTTCACCTCCTTGAAAATATGTTATTAGTTTGAGCCAAGAAAGGAGGAAATGGGGTGGAGGATCCTTCAAAATAACCGTTTTTTCCCTCCTGATAGGATCAGTTCGTACAAACCAACAAACAAGCCCATTTCTATTTCTGCTGAGCGGTATTCCTCAATAATTAAAAGACTGACACAAAGGACACCGTGGTCAGAGACTTTCATTGACTTCAGTGGATGGATTTTGGTTCAGGCCCACATCGTAGGAGGACATTTCATGTCTAGAATATTTTTCCTTAAACAAAGCAATTATATTTTATTATAAAGACATAGCCCAGCCCACACACTCCCCAAATCTCTTGATCCATTCAAGCTCAGCTGAGAGATTGATTGTTTCTTAATTAACATATAGAGCTAGATGCTGGCTTGGCTTTACTAAGGCCTGCATGATAGTGACAGTAAGGAGCCTGCTCCCAACCTGGCACAAGGCAGTTCTAGCATGGCCTTTATGTAAAGTCCCTCTGCATAGGAGAATATTGTACTCCAAATGGGGTGGGGAGAGGCAGGGAGAAGGGGGAACCCCCCCTTCCGTGTTGGCCAGCAGAGCCAAACTACTGCACAAGGTGTAGTAGTTTATGCACTCCCTTGTAGCAGTGATGAGCTCCAGGAGACTAGCACCTTATTCCATGAATGCTCCCACAGTGGAAGTAAGATACTCCTTAATGTGTGGAAATAATGGTGGCAGCATTTTGGCCTTATAAGATATCTTTTAAGGGTCTATGTTTCCAGGTGCTCTCCAAAAGGATAAATACAGAGAAGACAAACTGACTTATCCTCCAGTCTAAGCAAAACACAGGGGATAGAGAAACATGCACCTGACTCTGGATGATGAAGTTAAACCCCATTGCTATTCATATATCACTTGGGAAAAACAAACTACCAAAAGCTATTTTCAACTAAATATTTAAGTGCTTGCTCCTCAGATCCAGCCAGAGGCCAATTCGGTCCCAAATATCAGGTAAAACAGTGCTCCAGTCATGCCCCCTTTCAGTTCTACAAGCATAAGATCACGGACAGATCACCAGGTGGTGTAAGTCAGTACAGCTCTGTGACTTCAGTGAAGCTACCTTGATTTACACCAGCTGAGGACCTGACCCTTGATGTTTGAGATCTGAGTATATTTTTATAGATAGCAGCCACCCTAAGATTTTTAAAATCTCCTTTGCTTCTATTTTGAGGTATTGTGTATAGTTCAGAATATTCAGTGCAATCTGGCCTTTTCCAATTTCTCATCTGACTGGCCAGCCATGCCACATTTTTTCTTGTTTACAGCCTTGCTAATCTGGAGTACAAGGAAGGGATGAAAATGCCAGCTAACCTATATACTGTAAAAAATATCGAAAGGTCAGGGTAATTGGACACACTTCTATAGCTCACAGAATACATCAAATAACACCGCATTCCATGCCCAGTAAACAAATTAATGTTTACTGGTTCAAAATTTTGTAGGAAAAAAGCGTTCAATAGGAAATGGTGAAAACCTTAACTCATTCATGGGAAAATATTCAAGGTATAACAAATAACATGAAACACACCAAAGAGCAGATCGCCAGCTCTCAGTCTACCCCTTTTGTGCTCTTCCTTAAGTGGGCAGCTGTGGCATTTCTTTGTATAAAAAGTATGTAGGGGTAGGGTCAGAATGCTTGAATCTACTCTAATTTACACCAGCTGTCCAGAGGCGTTAGGAAGCACCAAGATGGATTTAAGCCACCTTTGCTTTCTATTTCAAGTCCTATGTGGAGTGTAGCTCAGTTGAACCTGAGGATCTGTCCCCCAGATATGAGTGGCTCTATTTGAATTTGAAATATTTTTCTCCCAATATGGGATTGATCCTGCAAAAGTCTCTTTCAGATAAGGAGTCCTATTGATTTCAGGTAGGGAGTGATCAATTATGGCAATGAGGTTTCTAGCATCAGCCCCTGCTTCAGTACTCTGGCTTCCACTCTCTGTCATGAAGATGTTGGTGAAAAATCAAAACCTTTCAATGTTTAGAAAAGATTTAGCTTCATTTAGGGGATGTTTGGTGTGACGGGTTTGGTCACAGAGACCCCTTGGGACTGTCACCTGACGTGCTGGAATTACCTCTGAGCCCATTTTCCCTTCCCATTTGGGACTCCAGAACCCTGCCTTGTTGAGCCAGACATGCTAGCCTGCTGCAACACAGACCCGGGTCTGGTCCACACACCCAAAGCTGCAGACTTTAACCAAAAACTGCTCAGCAGGTCACCTATCTCCAACACCTAGACACGCAGTTCCCAATGGGATCCAACCCCCCAAAAATCTGTTTTACTCTGTATAAAGCGTACACAGGGTAAACTCAAAAATTGTCCACCCTCTATAACGCTGATAGAGAGATATGCACAGCTGTTTGCTCCCCCAGGTATTAATCACTTACTCTGGGTTCATTAATAAACAAAAGTGATTTTATTAAGTATAAAGAGTAGGATTTAAGTGGTTCCAAGTAATAATAGACAGAACACAGTAAGTTACCAAGCAAAATAAAGCAAAAGCACGCAAGTCTAAGCATAATGGAATCTCCATCCCTAGAGGTTTTTAAGGCCAGGCTTGACAAAGCCTTGGTTGGGATGATTTAGTTGGTGTTGGTCCTGCTTTGAGCAGGGGGTTGGAGTCCTGAGGTCTCTTCCAACCCTGATATTCTATGATTCTATGATTCTATTATAATACATTATGAAACTGATTACAGATAATATCTCACCCTCATGTTCCAATAAGCTTCTTTCACAGATTAGACTCCTTCCTAGTCTGGGCCCAATCCTTTCCCCTGGTACAGTCCTTGTTAGTTCCAGCAGACATCTTAGGTGGAAAACAGGGGCTTTCTCATGACTGGCAGCCCCCTTTGTTCTGTTCCACCCCCTTTTATAGCTTTGGCACAAGGCAGGAATCTTTTGTCTTTCTCGGTCCCCACCCCTCCTTCTAAATGGAGAAGTACCAGATTTAAGATGGATTCCAGTATCAGGTGAAATGATCACATGTCCTGTGAGACTCAATTCTTCATTACCCACGGACTGGCCCACATGTACCCAGGAAGGCTTGCAGGTAAATAAACCATCTACAACCAATTGTCCTAGTCAATGGGAGCCATCAAGATTCTAAACCACCATTAATGGCCCACACTTTGCATAATTACAATAGGACCTCAGAGTTATACTTTATATTTCTAGCTTCAGATACAAGAATGATACATGCATACAAATAGGATGAACACACTCAGTAGATTATAAGCTTTGTAATGATACCTTACAAGAGAACTTTTGTATAAAGCATATTCCAGTTATATCATATTCATAAGCATATTTCCATAAAGCATATGGAGTGCAACATCACATTTGGGTCAGTATTTTGGTTTTACTTTCTGCATTCTGGTTTGATCATCTTTGGTTATAATCTTGTGAGTCTCCATTCAAGAGAGAGTGAATAAATTTTTAAAAAACATGCTTTAGTCCCACTGAAAATTTTACCCACAGTCTCTCTTCTCATACAAGTGTAAATCAAGAGCAACCCCATTCAAGTCAATGAATTTACACCAGTGCCAGATTAGTATAAATAAGAGAAAAGTCAGACCCAAGATCTTTACATTGTGATTGTATTGTGAGTTCTCATATCCTTATCCTGTAAAGACAAGCACATGCATAACTTTATGCACATGCCTAGTCACATCAGCTTCCATGGGACTGCTCATGTGTGTAAAACTAATTCTTTCAGCAAGGAAACAGAAGAGTTGCTTTAGCATGACTGCCCACCGTTGCTGGAATCCCTAGGTGAGTCAACATGGTCAAGAATCACATTCTTTCATTACAGGAGCAGTCTTACAATGGGAGTTTTGCCTGATAAGGACTAGGATATGTAAGATTTCATAGTAAATCTGTTACGTAGTGTCTATATTTTCACAAATGACAATTGTCTGTTTGTTAATGGGTTCATGGTTTAGCCTGGATTAAAGACATCTGAAATACTTATCCAACTTCTTTGACCTTTTGTTAGTAAGAAATTCACATGATGCACCAATCTGCAGGTATCTTTATGTTGATTCTTAATTGTGCAATGTGATCATCAGTTTCTTCGTAACCATCTGCAATGACCTAACTTTGTCCTCCAATTCATCTCTCACCACATACAATCTCTGCAGAGAAAGTTACAATGGAGGCTGAACTATTATTGAAAGCCTCTGCTTTAATGTCTTGGGGCCCACTGGGGCTGCACAAGTGTAATTTATAGCAGATATGGGCGCTCAGCGTAAGCCTGTGCTGCATAGTCTATTTCTGTTATAGTTCTGAAATAAGTATAAAACATAGCTAGGCTTAGAAGAATTAGATTTTTATCTGTAAATGTCAGTAAACCTCAATTTCATGGTGAAAACCAAGGAAAAAATATTTCCATCAATAATCAAAATTTACAGATAGGCAAGGTAAGTAAATGCTGCTTGAGGTCTCAGCTTGATTTAAGCATATTTACGTTGTATATTTGGATGTGATGTTGACAATTTATTTTTCTAATAGTTATAAAGCTTTAACTATTTGAA
Organism: Emys orbicularis; assembly: GCF_028017835.1. Classification (NCBI taxonomy): domain Eukaryota; kingdom Metazoa; phylum Chordata; order Testudines; family Emydidae; genus Emys; species Emys orbicularis. Next base: position 192,068,590 of record NC_088685.1, read on the forward strand.
TCTCAACATCTACTCTCATGAAATAGTTCTGACCCCCCCACACCCATAATTTTGTGCAACTGTGAAAAAGCTGTTAAAATTCAGGGGGAAAAAAGCTTTAAATAATCAATATTATCCATCAAAATTATAAAATACTAAAAATCAAATTCTGCCAAGCCTAAGTATAGCATGAGCCCTGATTCCCTTTGACACTCGTGTAGCTAAGAAAAAGTTGTCCTATTAGGGCTTGATCCTATGAAGTGCTAATCCCCCTGTAGAGTATTGAACACCTTCAGAGCCAATTGAAATCAGGAAGAGTAGGTGGTGTGGTGTGCTGCACCCCACAGTAGTGCTCAGCACCTTGCAGGATTGAGCCCTTAGTGCACATAGCAATAGAGCTTTTCAGTTGTTACAGTACATTGAATCAGTAGGCGCTCTCACTGCACCAGGTCTGAGAGAGCACCGCTTAGTGCTTTCCCAAGCTACAGAGATGAGTGAGATCTGTGCCCCCCTGCTCAACTCCCCTTACTCTAACCCCTGGATGATTCCCAAGTCTAATATGTGCTCTATGGAATAAATAAGGTGTTAGAGCTGTGTGAAAACTTTCACCTACCCATGAAGCTGGCACATAAATAAAAGTGACAATAACAGACACACAAAAAGGGACAGGGTGAGGAGCTGGCAGATGATGCCAATTCAACACATCTCCCAGGCAGCCTCTGCAAGTGGAGCGCCAATGGCTCTTGGGACACACTTTAAAATTGCCATCTCTCCAATGGAGACTTCAGGCTTCAGTGCCCCTCTGCCTGGTACATCAGACCCTGTGACTACATATGGAAAAATGAAAATCAGACTTTTTACACTGAAACAAGTCTGGGAAATGTTTTAAAGACTGCATGCGAAATCTTTGGGCCAGAACCTGGCTCCAAATGTGGCTGCTGCTTGCTGGCACAAAGCTGGTTTAGCTGGCCATCTGAGGATTCTCATGGCATGGAGGAATGCTCAGGTGGCACCAGGGTCACTCTTTGGCTGTGAAACAGTCTAAGGCCATTGCAGCAGGACACAAGTTAGAGCAGCCCTGAAGCTGCTGCACCAGGAGCTGAACTGCTCCCCAGCTGACTGCAGGGTGGGGCAGGGTGTAAAGATGACATATAACCACGATCGTCCCTCCTGGGGTCTAACATGAGCAGAGCTCAGTTGTACCTGGAGATCTAGCCTTTCAACTCTAAAATGATGATAATTAAGTTTATTTTTTGACATAGCTGAGGGGTGCATGTGAAATAAATCTATTTGGATACATCCAAATGCCAGAATGTTGACTGGATTCATGCAGACACTCTGCTAGTATATCTCATGATATTAGCTCCCTAGCTTGAATTCATATCTTTAGGGTAAAAATTCTTGCATTCATAACTGCTGCTTGAAGCATGTACATGTTTGTACATGGAATGATAATTTTGGATGTGAATGTGAAAGTGTGAAACAAATATAATTTGTTTTTGGTTTGTCCAAAGTAAGGTCTTATATTTCCTAGGGTATGTCTACACTACGGGATTAATCCGAATTTATATAATTCGAATTTGGAAAACAGATTGTATAAAGTCGAATGTATGCAACCACACTAAGCACATTAATTCGGCGGTGTGCGTCCATGTACCGGGGCTAGCGTCGATTTCTGGAGCGTTGCACTGTGGGTAGCTATCCCATAGCTATCCCATAGTTCCCACAGTCTCCTCCGCCCATTGGAATTCTGGGTTGAGATCCCAATGCCTGATGGGGCCAAAAACATTGTCGCGGGTGGTTCTGGGTATATCCTCCCCCCTCTCCAGGAAGCAACGGCAGACAACCGTTTCGCGCCTTTTTCCTGGGTGAACAGTGCAGACGCCATACCACGGCAAGCATGGAGCCCGCTCAGCTCAAGACAGCAGTCATGAACATTGTAAATACCTCGCGCCTTATCGTGCAGTTTATGCTGAACAAGAACCTGCAAAACCAGGCGGCGAGGAGCAGGCTACGGCAGCGCGGCGGCGAGAGTGAGGAGGATATGGACATGGAATTCTATTGAACCGCAGGAACCGGTGCTTTGGAGATCATGCTGTTAATGGGGCAGGTTATAGCCGTGGAATGCCGATTCTGGGCTCGGGAAACAAGCACAGACTGGTGGGACCGCATAGTGTTGCAGGTGTGGGACGATTCCCAGTGGCTGCTAAACTTTTGCATGCGTAAGGGCACTTTCTTGGAACTTTGTGACTTGCTTTCCCCTGCCCTGAAGCGCCAGAATACCAAGATGAGAGCAGCCCTCACAGTTGAGAAGCGAGTGGCAATAGCCCTGTGGAAGCTTGCAATGCCAGACAGCTACTGGTCAGTCGGGAATCAATTTGGAGTGGGCAAATCTACTGTGGGGGCTGCTGTGATGCAAGTAGCCAAAGCAATCACTGAGCTGCTGCTACGAAAGCTAGTGACTCTGGGAGATGTGCAGGTCATAGTGGATGGCTTTACTGCAATGGGATTCCCTAACTGTGGTGGGGCGATAGATGGAACCCACATCCCTATCTCGGCACCGGAGCACCAGGGTACCCAGTACATAAACCGCAAGGGGTACTTTTCAATGGTGCTGCAAGCACTTGTGGATTACAAGGGTTCATGATGCTCGCATCTTCAGGAACACTACTCTGTTTAAAGGGCTGCAGCAAGGGACTTACTTCCCGGACCAGAAAATAACCGTTGGGGATGTTGAAATGCCAATAGTTATTCTTGGGGACCCAGCCTACCCCTTAATGCCATGGCTCATGAAGCCATACACAGGCAGCCTGGACAGGAGTCAGGAGCTGTTTAACTACAGGCTGAGCAAGTGCAGAATGGTGGTAAAATGTGCATTTGGCCGTTTAAAAGGTCGCTGGCGATCGCTACTGACTCGCTCTGACCTCAGCCAAAGAAATCTCCCCATTGTTATTTCTGCTTGTTGTGTGCTCCACAATCTCTGTGAAAGTAAGGGGGAGACCTTTATGGCAGGGTGGGAGGCTGAGGCAAATCGCCTGGCTGCTGATTACGTGCAGCCAGACACCAGGGCGATTAGAAGAGCACACCAGGAAGCGCTGTGCATCAGAGAAGCTTTGAAAACCAGTTTCATGACTGGCCAGGCTACAGTGTGAAATTTCTGTTTGTTTCTCCTTCATGAAAATCTGCCCCCTTTATTGACTCATTCATTCTCTGTAAGGAACCCACCCTCCCCGTTTCCCCAGCTTTCTTTCAAAGGAAATAAAGTCACTATCGTTTAAAAATCATGTATTCTTTATTAAGTGATTATAAACATAGGGAGAGAACCAACAAGGTAATCTGGGTGAGGTTTGGGAGGAGGATAGGAGGGAAGTAAAAGGCCACTGAACAAATTCAATATAATGACAGCCTTTTGGTTGGGCTGTCCACTGGGGTGGAGTGGGAGGGTGCACGGAGCCTCCCCCCCCCGCGTTCTTACACGTCTGGGTGAGGAGGATATGGACATGGTGAGGGGGGAGGGAGGTTATACAGCGGCTGCAGCGGCACTCTGTCATCCTGCTGCCGTTCCTGAAGCTCCACCAGACGCCGGAGCATGTCCGTTTGCTCACGCAGCAGCCCCAGCGTTGCAGCCTGCCACCTCTCATCTCGAGCGTCCCTCAAGACCTCACGTTCACTGGCATCTTTCCTAAATTTAGATACAGTGTCCTTCCACTCATTCAAATGAGCTCTTTCATTGCGGGTGCATTCCATTAGTTCCGTGACCATGTCGTCTCGCGTCCTCTTTCTACGCCGCCTTATCTGAGATAGCCTTCGGGATGGAGGAGGGAGGCTTGAAAAATTTGCAGCTGCTGGAAGGAGGGTTGAAAAAAAGGAGAGAAGTTTTTAAAATGATACATTTTACAGAACAATGCTTATACTCTTTCATGGTGAAAAACACTATTCACATTACATAGCACATGTGATTTCAGTACAAGGTCGCATTTTCCATCTTAATATTGAGTGCCTGTGGCTTTGGTGTTAGAGATCACAGACGCAGGTCCGGGCAACAGAATTCAGCTTGCATGCAGCCATGGTAAGCCATTGTCTTTCGGCTTCTGCGCCCTCCTTTCCCACATACCAAGCAAAGCCCGTTGACTGCTGCGGTTTTCCTGTTAACCTTCAGCAGCAGAAAACAAACTACCCCCCCCCCCATCCAATTCTCTGGGATGACCGCTTTATCTCTCCCCCCACCGCGTGGCAGGTATCAGGGAAGATCCCTGCAGAAACCAAACTAACCCCCCCTCCCCCCCCTCCCGCCATGAATTCTCAGGGAAGATCCCTGCTAGCCAAACGCGAAAAGCTCAGGGCCAATTCCCCCCCCTGCGCTTGGCTAACTGCAGGGAAGGATTTCTTTTCAGCCACAGGCAAACAGCCCAGTAGGAACGGCCACCTCTGTCCCCTTAATTAAGTTCCCGTATTTCAACCAGGTTACCATGAGCGATATCACTCTCCTGAGGATTACACAGCAAGATAAAGAATGGATGTTGCTTGAATGCCAGCAAACACCGGGACCATACGCTACCAGGCTTTGTCAGGCAATGATACCAGATTACTTGCTGCAAGCATGACGCGGTCAAGTATCCTACCATGGAGGACGGAATAAGGCTGCACTGCCCAGAAACCTTGTGGCAAGGCTTTTGGAGTACCTCCAGGAGAGCTTCATGGAGATGTCCCTGGAGGATTTCCGCTCCATCCCCAGACACGTTAACAGACTTTTCCAGTAGCTGTACTGGCCGCGAATGCATCCCAAGTCCTCAGGGCAAAGTAATCATTAAAAAACGCTTGCTTTTAAAACAAGTTTTATATTTTAAAAGGTAAACTCACCTGAGGTCCCTTCCATGGGGTCATGGTCTTGGATACTGGCTTTACTTCAGTCAGGCTGAGAAAAAGATCCTGGCTGTTGGGGAGAACGGAGTGCTGGGTGCTCTCTGCAAGCTCGTCCTCCTCCTCCTCCTCCTCCTCTTCCCCATCCGCAGAATCCTCAGGTGTAGCTGATGAGACTATCCCCGACCCGGAATCCACGGTCACAGGTGGGGTAGTGGTGGTGGCCCCCCCTAGAATTGCATGCAGCTCGGCGTAGAAGCGTCATGTCCGCGGCTCTGACCCGGAGCGACCGTTTGCCTCCTTTGATTTTTGATAGGCTTGTCTGAGCTCCTTGACTTTCACGCGGCACTGATCTGAGTCCCTATTGTGGCCTCTCTCCATCATGCCCTTGGAGATTTTTTCAAAAGTTTTGGCATTTCGTCTTTTCGAACGAAGTTCTGCTAGCACTGAATCCTCTCCCCATATAGCGATCAGATCCAGTACCTCCCGTACGGTCCATGCTGGTGCTCTTTTTCGATTATCGGCCTGCATGGTTACCTGTGCTGATGAGCTGAGCTATCTGTGGTCACCTGTGCTCTCCACGCTGGGCAAACAGGAAATGAAATTCAAATTTTCCTGGGGCTTTTCCTGTCTACCTGGCCAGTGCATGCGAGTTCAGATTGCTGTCCAGAGCGGTCACAATGGTGCACTCTGGGACAGCTCCCGGAGGCCAATACCATCGAATTGCGGCCACACTAACCCTAATTCGAAATGACAAAATCAATTTTGGTGCTACTCCGCTCGTCGGGGTGGAGTACAGAAATCGATTTTGAGAGCCCTTTATTTCAAAATAAATGGCTCCATTGTGTGGACGGGTGCAGGGTTAATTTGATTTAACGCTGCTAAATCTGAATTAAAGTCATAGTGTAGACCAGGCCCTAGTGTGGCAATCCAGATAGAAATGGCTTAACTCTGATGACTTATTACAGGTATGTTTCTTTGCTCTATCCAATAAAACTTTATTAGAAATGCTCTTCTACGGTAACATGCAATATGCTGTTCAATGTATTTCCCTGTCAGATCAGAGTATCATGAGATTGTAAATGTGCATTTCACTTTGTTTTATCAGACCAAATGATAGGAAAAAGTCTAAATAAACCAGACGAACTTGATGGATAGTGAGGCTAAATCCGCAAGATGGTAAAGAGATTGGTTTGTATACACTCTTCCCCACAGCACTTAATTGCATTAGGGCTCTAAAATAGACCTATTTCCAGTTTGTTATGCTTGACTAGTAAGAAAGGTCTGTGCGGCAAATGAAGTTTCACATATTTTTCTTTTACTCTGAAGGAATTATTATTTTGATTCTAGCTTAAAGAATAAGCCTCAAGAAACACAAGCAAAGCAAATGTGACCAATCATCTCCTATAAATGGTGTACACCAGATAATAAGATGGAAGAACCTCTATTTTCTACACTAATTATGATCAGAGAGAAAGTCATAGAGGTGGCTTTATTCTCAGAAATAATCTATAATTTATCCAACACTATGTCACAGAAAGAATCCCACATGATTTGGCTCTTTGAATTTTGTATTAAGATCTCCAAATTCGCAGTAGTCTGTTTCTCTGAATCCTTGGCATCATCTCTGAATCTGAGGCCTTGAACCTCCAGGCCCTGAATGTCCACTTCTGGTGTCCACAATTCAAAAAGGATGTTGATAAATTGGAAATGGTTCAGAGAAAAGCCATAAGAATGATTAAAAGGATTCACAAACATGCTTTATAGCAGGGATCTCAAACTCAAATGACCACGAGGGCCACATGAGGACTAGTACATTGGCCCGAGGGCCGCATCACTGACACCACCACCCCCTGCTGCCCCCTGCCCCGCCCCCACTCCACCCCTTCAATGAGGTCCCGCCCCTGCCCTGCCTCTTCCCACCCCTTCCCTGCCACCATTCCAGCCCCTTCCCCAAAGTCCCCACCCCAACTCCGCCCCCTCCCTGCCCCTATTCCAACCCCTTCCCCAAATCCCCACCCTTGCCCCGCCTCTTCTCCGCCTCCTCCCCTGAGCGCGCGGTTCCCCGCTCCTCCCCCCTCCCTCCTGGAAAGCACTTTGGCAGCGGGAAGCACCTGCAAGTAGGCAGAGGAGCGGGGATGCGGTGCGCTGGTGGGGTGGCGGGTGAGGGGAGCTTGGCGGCATCAGGAAATAACTCAGGGGGAGCGGAGGGTGCTTGGCGGGCCGCAGCAAATAACTCCATGGGCCGCATGCGGCCTGCAGGCTGCGTGTTTGAGACCCCTGCTTTATAGTGATAGACTCAAGGAGTTCAATGTATTTAGCTTAACAAACAGGAGGTTAAGATGTGATTTGATTATAGTCTATAAGTATCTACACGGGAAACAAATATTTGATAATGGGCTCTTCAATCTATCAGATAAAGGTATAGCACAATCTACTGGCTGGAAGTCAACGCTAGACAAATTCAGACAGGAAATAAGGTGTAAATTTTTAACAGTGAGTAATTAGCCATTGGGATAGTTTACCAAGGGTCATGGTGTCTTCTCCATCACTGATACTTTTTAAATCAAGATTCAATGTTTTTCTAAAAGATAAGCTCCAGGATTTATTTAGGGAAAATTCTATGGCATGTGTAATATAGGAGGGCAGACTAGATGATAACAATGGTCCCTTCTGGCTTTGAAATCTATGAAGATAAAAGGGGAAAATATGAGAGACATCATGGTAATGGTCTATTATAGTCCACCAAATCAGGAAGAGGAGGTGGATGAGACATTTCTAGAACAAGTAACAGAAATATTCAAAAATACAAGATCTGGTAGTAATGAGGGACTTTGTCTGGGTAGTTAAAGTAATACACCAAATTGCAAAATTTCCAATATATTCATGGAATGTATTGGGAACAACTTTATGTTTCAGAATGTGGAGGAAGTAACCAGGGGGCCAGCCATTTTAAACATGATTCTGGCCAGCAGGGAGGAATTGGTTGTGATTCAGAAGGTGGAAGACAGTTTGGATGAAAGTAATCATGAAATGACAGATTTCATGATTCTAAAGTAAGGAAGGAGTGAGAGCAGCAGAATAAGCACAACTGACTTAAAAAAATCCCAGACTTTAGCAAGCCTTAGAGAACTGGTAGGTAAGATCTCATGCAAAGAAAATCTAGGAGATAAGAGGAGGTTAGAAAAGCTGGCAGTTTCTCAAGGGGACAGTATTAAAGGCACAGCTGCAAACTATCCCAATGTGAAAGAAAGGCAGAAAGAATAGTAAAGACCACTATGGCTCTATTAGGAGCTCTTTAATTACCTGAAAATCAAAATGGAATCCTACAAAAAGTGGAAACATGGAGAAATTGCTAAGTATCAGCACAAACGAATAGCACAAATATTCAGGGACAAAATCAGAAAGGTTAAAGCAAAAAATGAGTTATACCTAGTAACCAAAGAGGCAATAAGAAGAGATTCTAATCATCAGAGTAGTGAAGTTCTGGAACAGCCTTCCAAGGAGAGCAGTGTTGGCAAAATACCTAACTGCTTTAAAGACTGAACTTGATAAGTTTATGGAGTGGATGGTATGATGAGACTGCTTACAATGGCATTTAGCCAATCTGTGACTGCTAGCAGCAAACATCTCCAATGGCTGGTGATGGGACACTACATGTGTAATGGGGTCTGAGTTACTACAGACATTTCTTTCCCAGGTGTCTGGCTGGTGAGTCTTGCCCACATGCTCAGGGTCTAACTGAACACTATATCTGGGGTTGGGAAGGAATTTCCCCTCACATCCAATTTGCAGAGACTGTGGGGGTTTCTCGCCTTCTTCTGCAGCATGGTGGATTATTTGTAACTTGAAGTCTTGAAATCATGATTTGAGGACTTCAGTAACTCAGCCAGACGTTATGGGTTTATTACAAGAGTGGGTGGGTGAGGTTCTGTGATCTGCACTGTGCAGGAGGTCAGACTAAATGATCATGGTCATCCCTTCTGGCCTTGAAGTCTATTAGTCTAAATACATTAGGAGCAAGAGAAAGGTGAAGCAAAGTGTAGGTCCTCTACTTAGTGTAGAAGAAGAGCTAAAAGCTGATGACATCGAGAAGGTTGAAGTGTTTAATGCCTATTTTGCTTCAGTCTTCACTAAAAAGGTTAATGATGACCAGATATTAATTATGTTGACTATGAACAAGAGTGAAGGAACACAAGCCAAAATAGGGAAAGAAGAGGTTAAAGAATATTTAGATAAGTCAGATGTATTCAAGTTGGCAGGGCCTGATGAAGTTCATCCTAGGTACTTAAAGAATTCACTGAAGCAATCTTGTCACTATTAGCATTTATCTTTTTGAACTCATGGAAAATGGGTGAGGTATCCTTACCGCAGAAGGGCAAACATAGTACCTATCTTTAAAAGGAGGAACAAAGAGGACCGGGAAATTATAGACCAGTCAGATTAACTTTGATACCTTGAAAGATACTGAAACCAATTATTAAACAATCAATTTATAATCACCTGGAGGATAATAGGGGTATAAGAAATAGCCAGCATGGATTTGTCAAGAACAAATCATACCAAACCAACCTAATTTTGTTCTTTGACAGGGTCATTGGCCTAGTGCAGAGGTGGGCAAACTACGGCCCGCGAGCCACATCCGGCCCTCGGGACCGTCCTGCCCGGCTCTTGAGCTCTGGGCGGCGGGGCCGTGACCTCCTGCCGGGCAGCGCAGCTGCAAGAGCCGCCAGGTGTAATGTATTAAATTGCTCCCTCTAGGAATGTGCTACTTATGGATCACCAGGACTGGCAGCCATAAGTAGTACACCGTAAGTAGCACATTCCTACGGGGAGCAATTTAATACACTACACCTGCCCTCCATACAGTTTTGGAACCCCGATGTGACCCTCAGGCCAAAAAGTTTGCCCACCCCCGGCCTAGTCGATGGAGGGAAGCAGTAGAGATGATATTTCTTGATTTTAGTAAAGTTTTTGACACAGTCCCACATGATGTTCGCATAAGCTAACTAGGAAAATGTGGTATAGATGAAATTACAATAAGGTGTGGGGGGAGGGATAGCTCAGTGGTTTGAGCATTGGTCTGCTAAACCCAGGGTTGTGAATTCAATGCTTGAGGGGGTCACTTAGAGATCTGGGGCAAAATCAGTACCTGGTCCTGCTAGTGAAGGCAAGGGGCTGGACTTGATGATCTTCAAGGTCCCTTCCAGTTCTAGGAGATAAAAATTTAAAAACCACACCCAAAGAATAGTTATGAATGGTTCATTGTCAAACTGTGAGGGTGTATCTAGTGCGGTCCCACATAGGATCAGCCCAGGGTCTGTTACTTTTCAGTAAGGGAGTGGAAAGTATGCTTATAAAATCTGTAGATGAAAGCAAACTGGGGGGGATTGCAAACATTTAGGCAGCAGGACACCTGCACGGGGGGAGTCTCACGCAACACGGAGGAGGATTTTGTGGATGATGATGAGGAGGAGAGTGCGCAGCAGGCAAGCAGTGAATCCATTCTCCCCGGCAGCCAGGACCTTTTCATCACCCTGGAGCTAATACCCTCCCAAGGCGGGATCTCCGAACCTGAAGGCGGAGAAGGCCCCTCTGGTGAGTGCACATTTGTAACTACAGTACAGGGTTTAAAAGCAAGAGTGTTTAATGTTTGCTTTTAATGTTTAATGAAGACTTGGGAAGCATTCGTGGCCAGTACAGCTACTGGAAAAGTCTGTTAACGTGTCTGGGATGGAGCGAGAATCCTCCAGGGACATCTCCATGAAGCTCTCCTGGAGGTACTCTGAAAGCCTTTGCAGAAGGTTTCTGGGGAGGGTGCCTTATTTCGTCCTCCAAGGTAGGACACTTTACCATGCCTAGCAAGTAGTCTGTAATCATTGCAGCACAAAGCATGGCAGCGAATGGTCCTGGGTTTTGTTTGCATTCATGCAACATTCAGTCTATATCTTTCTGTGTTAGCCTCAGGAGAGTGATATCATTCATGGTCACCTGGTTGAAATAAGGGAATTTTTGTAAGGGAACAGTAAAAGGACACCATTCATGCTGGGTTGTTTGCGTTTGGCTAAAAGGGATCATCCCTGAGAATAGCCACGGGGCAGGGGGAAGGGTGAAGGGATCATCCCAAATAGCCATGCAGAGGGGTGGGGAGAGGTGTGTGCTGCACATCCACCCGAAAACCACAGCCCCTCCTTTTAAATGGCAAACCCAACTGGCATTGCTTGCTATGGGAAAGGAGGGTGCTGCAGTTTGAAAACATTCCCACATGTTATCAAGGCGTTAGAAGCCAAACCCGTGTACCCTTTGGCTTACCATAGCTGCCTGGAAACCGAATTCTGTTGCCCAGTCATGTGTGATGTGTCACCATACTGGCAGGCACTCAATATAAAAGGCAAAATGTGACTTTGTACATAAAGCACATGTGCTGTCTGCAGTGAATTGCTTGATTCACTGTGAAAGAGTCTCCTTTTTGTTCTCAGAAATGTATCATCTTATATTTTACTCTCCCTTTTTATCCCCCTGCAGGTGCAAATGTTTCTATGTTCCCCCTATCATCTCTGTCCCTGAGGTTATCGCAGATTAGAAGGTGAAAAAAACACACTAGTGTTGACATGTTTTCCAAGCTCATGCAGTCCTCCCGCACTGATAGGGCACAGCTGAATGCATGGAGGCATTCAGTGGCAAAGTCCAGGAAAGCATTAAGTGACCGCGATGAGAAGAGGCAGGATGCAATGCTGAGGCTAATGGGGGAGCAAACAGACAAGCTCAGGCATCTGGTGGAGCTGCAGGAAAGCCAACAAGAACACAGACCACCGCTGCATCCACTGTACAACTGCCTGCCCTCCTCCCCAAGTTCCATATCCTCCTCACCCAGACGCCCAAGAACGTGGGGGGGGGGGGGGAGAGGCTCCGGGCACCCAGCCACTGCACTCCAGAGGATGGCCCAAGCAACAGAAGGCTGTCATTCAAACAGCTTTGATTTGTAGTGTGGCTACAATAAGCAATGTGGCCTTGTCTTTCCTTCCTCCCCTCTTCCCTCACCCCACCCTACCCCTGCTGGGATACCTTATTAGTTATCTCCCTTTTTTTAATTAATAAAGAAAGAATGCATGGTTTCAAAACAATAGTGACTTTATTTCCTTTGCGAGCTGTGATCGAAGGGGGGAGGGTGGTTGGCTTACAGGGAGTTAAAATCAACAAAGGGGGCAGGTTTGCATTAAGGAGAAACACACACAACTGTCACACCATAGCCTGGCCAGTCATGAAACTGGTTTTCGAAGCCTCTCTGATGTGCAGCATGCCTACCTGTGCTCTTCTAATCGCCCTGGTGTCTGGCTGTTCAAAATTGGCAGCCAGGCGATTTGCCTCAACCTCCCACCCCATCATAAACGTCTCTCCCTTACTCTCACAGATATTATGGAGCACATAGCAAGTAGTAATAACAATGGGAATATTGGTTGCGCTGAGGTCTAACCTAGTCAGCAAACAGCACCAGTGAGCTTTTAAACATCCAAAGGCACATTCTACCACCATTCTGCACTTGCTCAGCCTATAGTTGAACTGCTCCTTACTACTGTCCAGGCTGCCTGTGTACGGCTTCATGAGCCATGGGAGCAAGGGGTAGGCTGGGTCTCCAAGGATAACTATTGGCATTTCAACATTCCCAACAGTAATTTTCTGGTCTGGGAAGTAAATCCCTTCTTGTGGCTGCTCAAACAGCCTGGAGGTCCTAAAGATGCGAGCGTCATGCACCTTTCCCGGCCATCCCACGTTGATGTCGGTGAAACGTCCCTTGTGATCCACCAGTGCTTGCAGCACCATTGAGAAGTACACCTTGCGGTTTATGTACTGGTTGGGAAGGTGGTTCGGTGCCAAGATAGGGATATGTGTTCCGTCTATCGCCCCACCACAGTTAGGGAAACCCATTGCAGCAAAGCCATTCGCTATGACCTGCACATTTCCCAGAGTCACTACCCTTGATAGCAGAATGTCAGTGATTGCACTGGCTACTTGGATCACAGCAGCCCCCACAGTAGATTTGATCACTTCAAATTGATTCCCGACTGACTGGTAGCAGTCAGGCATTGCAAGCTTCCACAGTGCTATTGCCACTCGCTTCTCAACAGTCAAGGCAGCTCTCATCTTGTTATTCCTGTGCTTTAGGGCAGGGGAAAGCAACTCACAGAGTTCCAGGAAAGTGGCCTTATGCATGCGAAAGTTTCGCAGCCACTGGGAATCATCCAATACCTGCAACACTATGCGGTCCCACCAGTCTGTGCTTGTTTGCCTGGCCCAGAATTGGTGTTCCACTGTATCAACCAGCCCCACTGCTGCCATAATGTCCCAATTGCCACAGCCTGTGCTTTCAGGAAGGTCTCTGTCCATGTCCTCATCACAATCGTCCTCGTGCTGCCGTCTCTTAGCCAGGTTCTGCACATACTGCAGTATAATGCGCAAGGTATTTACAATGCTCGAACAGCAGCGGTGAGCTGAGTGGGCTCCATGCTTGCCACGCTATGGCGTCTGCACGGGTAACCCAGGCAAAAAGGCATGAAATGATTGTCTGCAGTTGCTTTCACAGAGGGAGGGGGGAAGGGAGGGAGGGGAGAGTGACGACATGTACCCAAAACCACCTGTGACAATGTTTTTGCCCCATCAGGCATTGGGAGCTTAACCCATAATTCCAATGGGCAGCGGAGACTGCGAGAAGTGTGGGATAGCTTCCCACAGTGCACTGTTCCGTGAGTCAATGCTAGCCATGGTAATGAGGACGCACTCTGCTGACTTAATGCGCTTAGTGGGGACATACACAATCGACTGTATAAAATCGCTTTCTAAAAATCGACCTAATTTCGTAGTGTAGACATACCCTTAGAAAGGAAAAAAAAATCAAATGCACAACCACAAAATGGGACTTATCCCTGGTCTACACTGGGGGAGGGGGGAATCGATCTAAGTTACGCAACTTCAGCTACGTGAATAACGTAGCTGAAGTCGACATACTTAGACCTACTCACTGCGGTGTCTTCACTGCGGTGATTCAACTTCTGCCGCTCCCCCGTCGACTCTGCCTGCGCCTCTCACGGCGGTGTAGTACAGGAGTTGACGGGAGAGCACTCGGGGGTCGATTTATCACTTCTAGACTAGATGCAATAAATCGACCCCTGCTGGATCGATCGCTGCCCGGCGATCCGGGGGGTAGTATACACATACCCTAACTTGCTCAGTGGTAGTACTGCTGAAAAGGATCTGGGGGTTATAGTGGATCAAAAAATGAATGAGAGTCAACAATCCGATGCAGTTGCTAAAAAGGCTAATATCATTCTGGGGTGTATTAACGGGAGGGTCATATAGAAGTCCTGGTAAATAATTGTCCCACTCTTGCTAGCACTGGTGAAGCTTCAGCTGGAGTACTCTGTCTAATTCCAGGTGCCACACTTTAGGAAAGATGTGGATAAATTGGAGAGAGTCCAGGGGAGAGCAATAAGAACACGCAAGGTTTATAAATCCTGAACTATGAAGTTTAAAAAATACCTGTGCATGTTTAGTCTTCAGAAGAGAAGAATGGTGGGGAGGGATCTGATACCAGTCTTCAAATATATTCAGGGCTCTTTGAAAGAGGACTGTGACCACAAGTAGTAATGGGCTTGATCTGCAACATGGGAGATTTAGGTTAGATATTAGGAAAAACTTTCTAACTATAACGGTAGTTAAACTCTGGAATTTGCTTCCAAATGAGGTTTTGGAATTCCTGTTATCGGAGGTTTTTAAAAACAGGTTGGACAAACACCTGTGCAGGATGGTCTAGATATACTTAGTCCTGCCTCAACACACGGGGCTGGATTAGATGACCTCTTAAATTCCCTTCCAGCCCTACATTCGTATGATTCTATGAATATATCTGGGCTTGACTTTAGAAATACATCTTTACAAGCTGTCTGCATTGGTGTATTCTTTTTTCACCGTGATAATCAATAAGTAATTTCTCTCTCTACTTTGAAGGAAAGCAATGTAACTTAGAAAGTATTGGCATTAGCTCAGGTTGCTTACATTTAAAACTATATATAATCAGTGCCAAGAAGAAATATAGTAAAATATTAGTTGTATTTGGTTCATTACACTGTAGTTTATTAACACTAGATTTAATTAAGTTTAGAGACAATGCTATTTGTCTCCTGCAACAGCTGAGTAGAAAAGTAGGGCAACTGCCAGCAATATTTGTATTTAATCTCTTTAGGGAAGAGAGAGAGATATATTGTGCTTTCCAATAGTGTACATTAGGGAAAGAGCTTCTGGGAAATGCTATTTAATGTTGGGTTGAAAAGACAGACAATATGAGTTTCTTAAAATATATAAAGACAGAGATACCAAACCTATAAACACTTATGTTGAAGCCTGGGAAACAAGCAGGAAGAATTGGAAGTCCTGTCACAGTCAAAGAACTACGATGTATTGGAATAACAGAGACTTGGTGGGGTAGCTCACATGACTGGAGCACTGTCATGGATAGGTATAAACTGTTCAGGAAGGATAGGCAGGGGAGGAAAGGTGGAGGAGTTGCATTGTATGTAAGAGAATGGTATGATTGCTCAGAGCTCCAGTATGGAACTGGAGAAAAGCCTATTGAGAGTCTTTGGGTTAAGTTTAGAAGTGAGAGCAACAAGGGTAATGTCGTGGTGGGCATGTGCTATAGAACACCGGATCAGGAGGATGAGGTAGGCGGGGCTTTATTCGGACAATTAACTGAAGTTTCCAGAACACAGGCCCTGGTTCTAATGGGGGACTTCAATCACCCTGACATCTGCTGGGAGAGCAATACAGCAGTGCACAGACAATCCAGGAAGTTTTTTGGAGAGTGTTGGGGACAACTTCCTGGTGCAACTACTGGAGGAACCAACCAGGGGCCATTCTGCTCTTGACCTGCTGCTTACAAACAGGGAAGAATTGGTAGGGGAAGTAGAAGTGGGTGGCAACCTGGGCAGCAGTGACCATGAGATGGTCAAGTTCAGGATCCTGACAAAAGGAAGAAAGGAAAGCAGCAGAATACATACTCTGGACTTCAGAAAAGCGGACTTTTATTCCCTTAGGGAACTGATGGGCAGGATCCTCTGGGAGGCTAATATGAGGGTGAAAGGAGTCCAGGAAAGCTGGCTGTATTTTAAAGAAGCCTTATTGAGGATGCAGGAACAAACCATCCCGATGTGAAGAAAAAATAGCAAATATACCAGGCGACCAGCTTGGTTTAACAATGAAATCTTTGGTGAGCTTAAACACAGAAAGGAAACTTACAAGAAGTGGAAACTTGGACAGATGACTAGGGAGGAGTATAAAAATATTGCTCGAGCATGCAGGGGTGTAATCAGGAAGGCCAAAACACAACTGGAATTGCAGCTAGCAAGGGATGTGAATATTGCCACCTCACTGTTTACCCCTTTTCTCAAGATCATTTATGAATATGTTGAATAGTACTGGTCCCAGTACAGACCCCTGGGGGATACCACTATTTACCTCTCTCCATTCTGAAAACTGACCATTTATTCCTACCCTTTGTTTCCTATCTTTTAACCAGTTACCGATCCCTTGAGAGGACCTTCCCTCTTATCCCATGACAGCTTACTTTGCTTAGGAGCCTTTGGTGAGGGACCTTGTCAAAAACTTTCTGAAAATCTATGTACACTATATCCACTGGATCCCCCTTGTCCACATGCTTGTGGACCCCCTCAAAGAATTCTAGTAGATTGGTGAGGGATAATTTCCCTTTACAAAAAACATGTTGACACTTCCCCAACAAATCATGTCCATCTATGTGTCTGATAATTCTGTTCTTTACTATAGTTTCAACCGGTTTGCCTGGTAGGTTTACTGGTCTGTAATTGCTGAGATCACCTCGGGAGCCTTTTTTAAAATTTGGTATCACATTAGATATTCTCCAGTCATCTGGTACAGAAGCTGATATAAATGATAAGTTAAATACCACAGTTAGTAGTTGTGCAATTTCACATTTAAGTTCCTTCAGAACTCTAGGGTGAATGCCATCTGGTCTTGGTGACTTATTACTGTTTAGATTATCAATTTATTCCAAAACCTCCTCTACTGACACCTCAATCCTGGACAGTTCCTCAGATTTGTCACTGTCACGGACTCACAGATCGTGCCCACTCTTGGCCCCGTGCGGTCCGTGGGGGGTGCCCCTTTCAGTGCGACTGCCCTTCTCGGGGGTCCACTCTCTCTCGGGGTCAGGCCCCTCCACCTCCTGGAGCTGCACCTCTCTGAGCCTTAGCACGTCTGTCTCTGCTGTGGGCCCCCTCAGGGAGTCCACTCGCTCTGGACCCCTGGGGCCTCCACCCCCGAAGGGGTTGATGCAACCCTGTTCTCTAGACCGGAGCGACTCTCAGCCAGCATAAAACAGGAGGATTTATTGAGAGTAGAACACAGCACAGGAAACTCTCAGGGCCTCAGGCCTGGCCTCCCTCAGCCCAGCACATCCCAGTCTCTCTGCATCCAGGTGGGCTCTGCCTGCTCCCCCTCTCCAGCCCAGAGCCCCCCTGCTCCCAGCTGGGCATCTGAGATCACCGGCCGCAGGCCCCGCCTCTGTCCATTGTCTTCTCTCCAGGTAAACAGGGTCGTAAACCGGGGCCTCCTCTCCTCGCTTCTGTTCTCTGGCTGGAACCGGCTGGTTAGGTCACTGGGTCCTCACTCTGCAGCCCATTGTCCGCCCACTGGCCAGAACTGGCTGCGTCTCCTCAGCTGGGCCTCCGGGTCACCAGGTCGCCAGGTCACCGGCCGCTGGGGTATCCATCCTCCCGGCCATCGGCTGGGTCCCCAAGTCCTCTCTCCGGTCCTCTGCAAAACACACTCCCTCTCCCCTCACCTCGTTAAACCAGTAACACCCAGGGAAACTGAGTCCCACCCCCTCCGCATGCAAACCATTGAAACTCCACAGAAAACAAGAAACCCCCCCACTTCGTCACAGTCACCTAAAAAGAATGGCTCAGGTTTGGGAATCTCCTTCACATCCTCAGCCGTGAAGACAGATGCCAAGAATTCATTTAGTTTCTCTGCAATGGCCTTATCGTCCTTGAATGCTCCTTTAGCATTTTGATCGTCCAGTGGCCCCACTGGTTATTTAGCAGGCTTCCTGATTCTGATGTACTTAAAAATTATTTGATATCACTTTCTGAGTCTTCGGCTAGCTGTTCTTCAAATTCATTTCTA
Organism: Emys orbicularis; assembly: GCF_028017835.1. Classification (NCBI taxonomy): domain Eukaryota; kingdom Metazoa; phylum Chordata; order Testudines; family Emydidae; genus Emys; species Emys orbicularis. The sequence goes on from NC_088685.1 coordinate 192,086,644, forward strand.
ACCTTTCTAATTATATTTTTGCACGTCACTTGCCCCAGTTTTCTATTTGATCACGTCCTTTCTATTTTCCTCACTAGGATTTAACTTCCACTTTTTAAAGGATGCCTTTTTGCCTCTCACTGCTTCTTTTACTTTGGTGTTTAGCCACAGTGGCACTTTTTTGGTCCTCTTACTACGTTTTTTAATTTGGGGGTACACATTTAAATTTGAGCCTCTATTATGATGTCTTTAAAAAGTTTCCATACAGCTTGCAGGGATTTCACTTTTGGCACTATCCCTTTTAATTTCTGTTTTTCTTATGATATTGCCACTATTACCAAGCGGTTCAGCTATATTCACCTCTTGGACTACATCCTGTGATCCATTTAGGACTAAATCAAGAATTGCCTCTCCTCTTGTGGGTTCCAGGACTTGACATTTAGAGTGTCAAGAAACTTTATCTCTGCATCCCGTCCTGAGGTGACATGTACCCATTCAATATGGAGATAGTTGAAATCCCCTATTATTATTACGTTTTTTATTTTTATAGCCTCTCTAATCTTCCTGAGCATTTCACTGTCACTATCACCATTGTGGTCAGATGGTCAGTAGTATATCCCTATTGCTATGTTCTTATTATTCAACAATGGAATATATCCTTAGAGATTCTAGGGTACAGTTTGGTTCATTTAAGATTTTTTCTTCATTTGACTCTACACTTTCTTTCACATACAATGCCACTCCCCCACCAGCACAACCTGTTCTGTCCTTCCGATATGTTTTGTACCCTGGTATTACTGTGTCCCATTGATTATCCTCATTCCACCAAGTTTCTGAGATGCCTATTATATCAATATCCTCATTTAATATGAGGCACTCTAGTTCATCCTTCTTATTATTTAGACTTCTAGCATTGGTATATAAGCACTTAAAAAAATTGTCACTTTTCAGCTATCTGCCATTATGTGATGTAATTCAATGGGAATCTTTTTCACGGCTACCACTCTGAAACTTTTTCATTTGACTGTTTCTCGTTAGATCCTGCCTGTATGTTATCTTATATCCTCTTCTCCTTACTAGGACTTAGAGAATCTCCATTAATCGATCCTCTCCTAAGGGATGTCTCTGTCTGAACCACATGCTCCTCCGCACTTGTTGGCTTTCCCCCAGCCCTTAGTTTAAAAACTGCTCTACGACCTTTTTAATTTAAGTGCCAGCAATCTGGTTCCATTTTGGTTTAGATGGAACCCTTCTTTCCTGTATGGGCTCCCCCTTTCCCAAAAGGTTTCCTAGTTCCTAATAAATCTAAACCCCTCCTCCCTACACCATCATCTTGTTCACGCATTGAGACTCTGCAGTTCTGCCTGTCTAACTGGCCCTGTGCATGGAACTGGAAGCATTTCAGAGAATGCTACCATGTCTTATGTCTTCATTGTTCTCAGAGTAAGGTATGATAGTGAATTGTATTTCAGCACTGATGACTCTTCTAGTAACTCAAGACCAAATCCTAAAGTCCTTTATTAATATTTTTTAAATCAGTGGGTATTTTGTTTGAATAAAATTATCAAAGCCTCTAGGTATTTCTCCTTAGTTGGCTATAGAGGTGACTACAGGAACAGGTGACTCTGCCTCAGACTTCCTCTGTGACCTTTGGCAACTTACTTATTCTCTCCAGGAAATGGGGAGAATAGCACTTTCCTAACCTCCCGGGGGTGTTGTGAGGATAAATTCATTAATGTCTGTGCAGCACTCAGGTGCGATAGTAGGGGTAGCTACATAGGTGGCTAGCTAGCTAGTTCTTCCAAGTGTGATTTGTGTGTCTTGACAGCTCTTGCTAAGCAGCTTGGAAAAGTTCAGTAGAATATTCCTGCCACATTCCATTCTCCACAACATTGCTGTGACATGTGGAATACTTTACCTGGTAATGCTGAAGCCACAATACATCTAGCAGAGGGAGGAAGGGTAAGGAGGGGGCTGGATATCTGGGCAGAATGTGAAAGAAGCCTGATCCCAGAGTGCTGACATAGAGGCTCATAAGGAGAAATACAGAGGCACACTCCTAATCAATAACTTATCAATGGAATAAGCACCATGCAACTGTTTATGATGCAAAATAAGGATGAAAGGGGAACAGCAAAACAATCAATGAGGGGAACAAAAATCAACAAAAGTGACTTAGATTGGGAAACAAACAACATAGCAAGGGTGGGAAGTAGGGAGTGTAGGGCAGGAATAGTAATTCATGATGGGGAGAACAACATTAAACTGAACATCTAAGGGAGAGAGGGTGGGAAGTCACTTTCATTTTTACTTGGTCATATTGCAATTGTTTCTGTGATTGGCTGAGAAGGACCCTGTTACTGCCAAATCTCATGAAGTGGATCACACTGTGTGTGACTGCTGGGTCTGGAGGGGGAAGGAGGAAGACAGGTAGATTCTGACCACATGTAGAAAGCAAAGGAGCCCTGAGAATTCAGTTCCATACACTGAGCATCTCTTAGACAGACAACCTGGCCTCTGCCATTTGCTTTAGTTGTGCTCTCCTCAGGCAGTTGGGGTAGGTTGTGTTGGTGAGGGGATTGTTTAGGGCCACTTCAATTAGCTGTAAGACTTCACCCCTGGCATTCGCACTCCTCCACACCCAGCATTCAGTTTTTACACAGATCCATTACGGAGAACACTATGATATGCCATCCTGTTGCACAGTCCTATTAAACCATGCTGTACATCATTTCTGGGGGATGCAGCGTGCCACTGTGAGCTATAAAACATTTGTTTAGCAAACAGAAAAATGTCTAACACTAGAACTTCTTTGTAGGCCTGAGGAGTTGGTGGCTTCATTTAGGAAATAAATACCAGTGAGGATTATGTTTTAAACTGTTCATAAAATAAGATCAGTAGAACAAAATTATTGGAACAGTTTAAGTAGCCAATAATCATTAGAGGGCTTGTGGGAGTGTTTACATTGAGCTGACTCTAATACAAATGCTAGTAAATGTCAGAGCCTTGTGTTCTGGTGTACTCATTCAGGACACAACCAATTTATGGGTTGTAGTAGAGATCAATGAATTATAGACATAAATAGGTTGACATTTATGCCTATTTCAGACCAAGCTCAGATTGCTGTTCAAATGCCCAGGTAAGTTTGCACAAATGACGGTGATATTGTGAGTAATGGAAAGTGAATTGCTGCACTGAACAAAGCTGGAGCTAGTAAAGAAAATTACACTAAACTTGAGGTGCCACATTGGAGTCATGACTTGCTGTAGGTGTGTAGGAGTGAGTGGCCCTCTCTTGCTGTCAATCTCCGAGGGAGGCCATGCCTCTTTGCTGTCACACCCCTAACACAAGGGGAAGTTAGCAGTTTTGGGGATCAATTCCTCCAATTGGTGGTTCAGGGGCCCAAGCCCTCAGGCAGGGCAGGGCACCAAACAGTCTAAAGCTCACCGTCAGGCAGGGTAGAGCCAGGTGTAGTCTGGGAACCCAGGCCTTCAGACAGGGTGGGCTATCAAGCACAATCTAGGGCCCCAACCCTCAGGCAGGGTAGAGCAGTGAATCATCCGGGGATCCTGGCCCTCAGGCAGGGGTGAGCACCCAACACAGTCCAGGGGGCTCCAGCAAGGGGTGAGCACCCAACACAGTCCAGAGGGCTCAGTCTAGTATCCTAACTCCGCAGACAGCAGACTCACACAGGCCGAAGGTGGGGAGGCTGCTACCCCAGGGGTGAGGTGACAGGAGGAAGGAGGATGCAGGCCCACCCGACTCCACCGCATCCCAGCCCAGGGTTCTAACAGTAGCAGAGTGGTCTGTCATTGAGTCAGCGGGGATCCAGCCCCAACATGCTGAACCAGACTCAGGCAGCCACCCAGCCGGACCGTAGTCAACTCTCCCTGGGCTACTTCCTACCCTTCCCTCAGGGTGTACCTGGATCTCAGGGTTGTCCTCTGTCTCCCCTGGGTACACTGCAAGTGGGAATCCCAGCCGCTCTTCAGCATTGGGCATGTCTGGTAGCTCGGGCAGTTCGGATGAGTCCTTGGGAAAGCAGATGTCCTAGCGGGCTCTGGCTCCAGCAGCAGAGGGGAAGTGTCTGCCTCCCTTGGCAGCTCCAGCACAACTGAGCTAAGGGGCCCACCTTCTATACTTCCTATTCCTGTCCCGCCCCTCTGCTTCCAGCATGGCAGTCCTGGCTTTCCTGGTTCTGCCCACCAGGGGCGGCTGACCCATCTTCACTGTCAGTTTCCGAGGGAGGCCATGTCTCTTTGCTGAACTATGACACTATCGTTAGCCAGAGATTTGGAGTCAGATTCTCATTTGGTGTAAATCAGTAGCCCTCAACAGATGAGTAGGTGGGGCTTCATCCAAAGCCCTTTGAACTTAATGGCAGCTTTTCCATTGACTTCTTTGTAATACAGTTCGGGACCCTACTCTTCAGATTTTAGCCAAGAAGCCTCTTTGGATCTATGAAAAATGCGCCTTTATTCCCATTTCTTTATTTCCATGTCTCCAAAAAGAAAATAATTATAAACTGAAAGGAACAGAACTCAGCTGAGATTTATTTGTTGTTTATAAGTTGTATTTTTGCAAGCTCAGAAACCTTTCCATCATGGGAGTTGGGAGGTTAAACTTGTCTAACAAAAACAATCCGTGATATTTCCACTACAGGTTTGTCCTGTTGCAGTTTTCTGAAAGTGAACAATAGAAATTTCCTTTCTGTTCATTTAGGGCTAGATTGTGACTTTAGGCACCACTGTGTGCAAAGGTCAGATCACAGTTCCTCCTCTGCTCCCACCCTGCTTCTGGAGGATTTATCATTGTAACAAATTATGACACCCTCTGTGGCAATCTGACACCTTTACTCATATAAGTAGTCTTATTGGAGCAAATAGGTCTACTTGCATAGAATCATAGAATCATAGAATATCAGGGTTGGAAGGGACCTCAGGAGGTCATCTAGTCCAACACCCTGCTCAAAGCAGGATCAATTCCCAACTAAATCATCCCAGCCAGGGCTTTGTCAAGCCTGACCTTAAAAACCTCTAAGGAAGGAGATTCCACCACCTCCCTAGGTAACCCAGTGCTTCACCACCCTCCTAGTGAAAAAGTTTTTCCTAATATCCAACCTAAACCTCCCCAACTGCAACTTGAGACCATTACTCCTTGTTCTGTCATCTGGTACCACTGAGAACAGTCTAGATCCATCCTCTTTGGAACCCCCTTTCAGGTAGTTGAAAGCAGCTATCAAATCCCCCCTCATTCTTCTCTTCTGCAGACTAAACAATCCCAGTTCCCTCAGCCTCTCCTCATAAGTCATGTGCTCCAGACCCCTAATCAGTTTTGTTGCCCTCCACTGGACTCTTTTCAATTTTTCCACATCTTTCTTGTAGTGTGGGGCCCAAAACTGGACACAGTACTCCAGATGAGGCCTCATCAATGTCAAATAGAGGGGAACAATCATGTCCCTCGATCTGCTGGCAATGCCCCTACTTATACAGCCCAAAATGCCATTAGCCTTCTTGGCAACAAGGGCACACTGTTGACTCATATCCAGCTTCTCGTCCACTGTAATCCCTAGGTCCTTTTTTGCAGAACTGCTTCCTAGCCATTCGGTCCCTAGTCTGTAACAGTGCATGGGATTCTTCCATCCTAAGTGCAGGACTCTGCACTTGTCCTTGTTGAACCTCATCAGGTTTCTTTTGGCCCAATCCTCTAATTTGTCTAGGTCCCTCTGTATCCTGTCCCTATCCTCCAGCGTATCTACCACTCCTCCCAGTTTAGTGTCATCTGCCAACTTGCTGAGAGTGCAGTCCACGCCATCCTCCAGATCATTAATGAAGATATTGAACAAAACCGGCCCCAGGACCAACCCCTGGGGCACTCCACTTGAAACAGGCTGCCAACTAGACATGGAGCCGTTGATCACTACCCATTGAGCCCGACGATCTAGCCAGCTTTCTATCCACCTTATAGTCCATTCATCCAGCCCATACTTCTTTAACTTGCTGGCAAGAATACTGTGGGAGACTGTATCAAAAGCTTGGCTAAAGTCAAGGAATAACACATCCACTGCTTTCGCCTCATCCACAGACCCAGTTATCTCCTCATAGAAGGCAATTAGGTTAGTCAGGCATGACTTGCCCTTGGTGAATCCATGCTGACTCTAAGGTTTGTTAGTCTCTAAGGTGCCACAAGTACTCCTGTTATTTTTGCGGATACAGACTAACACGGCTGCTACTCTGAAACCTGTCATTATGCAAGGCACTGCATTTAGCCGTATGGAGTGGAAATCCATTAACTTCATGAAAAAACTCGTACAGATACAGACAGACATCATCTTCCTTTATTTGTTAGTCTCTAAGGTGCCACAAGTACTCCTGTTATCCATGCTGACTGTTCCTGATCACTTTCCTCTCCTCTAAGTGCTTCAGAATTGATTCCTTGAGGACCTGCTCCACGATTTTTCCAGGGACTGAGGTGAGGCTGACTGGCCTGTAGTTCCCCGGATCCTCCTTCTTCCTTTTTTTAAAGATGGGCACTACATTAGCCTTTTTCCAGTCATCCGGGACCTCCCCCGATTGCCATGAGTTTTCAAAGATAATTGCCAATGGCTGTGCAATCACATCCGCCAACTCCTTTAGCACCCTCGGATGCAGCGCATCCGGCCCCATGGACTTGTGCTCGTCCAGTTTTTCTAAATAGTCCCGAACCACTTCTTTCTCCACAGAGGGCTGGTCACCTCCTCCCCATACTGTGCTGCCCTGTGCAGCAGTCTGGGAGCTGACCTTGTTCGTGAAGACAGAGGCAAAAAAATCATTGAGTACATTAGCTTTTTCCACATCCTCTGTCACTAGGTTGCCTTCCTCATTCAGTAAGGGGCCCACACTTTCCTTGACTTTCTTCTTGTTGCTAACATACCTGAAGAAACCTTTCTTGTTACTCTTAACATCTCTTGCTAGCTGCAACTCCAAGTGTGATTTGGCCTTCCTGATTTCACTCCTGCATGCCTGAGCAATATTTTTATATTCCTCCCTGGTCATTTGTCCAATCTTCCACTTCTTGTAAGCTTCTTTTTTGCATTTAAGTTCAGCAAGGATTTCACTGTTAAGCCAAGCTGGTCGCCTGCCATATTTACTGTTCTTCCTACACATCGGGATGGTTTTTTCCTGTAAACTCAATAAGGATTCTTTAAAATACAGCCAGCTTTCCTGGACTCCTTTCCCCCTCATGTTATTCTCCCAGGGGATCCTGCCCATCAGTTCCCTGAGGGAGTCAAAGTCTGCTTTTCTGAAGTCCAGGGTCTGTATTCTGCTGCTTTCCTTTCTTCCTTGTGTCAGGATCCTGAACTCGACCATCTCATGGTAACTGCCTCCCAGGTTCCCATCCACTTTTGCATCCCCTACTAATTCTTCCCAGTTTGTGAGCAGCAGGTCTACAAGAGCTCTGCCCCTAGTTGGTTCCTCCAGCATTTGCACCAGGAAATTGTCCCCTACACTTTCCAAAAGCTTCCTGGATTGTCTATGCACTGCTGTATTGCTCTCCCATCAGATATCAGGGTGATTAAAGTCTCCCATGAGAACCAGGGCCCGTGATCTAGTAACTTCTGCTAGTTGCAGGAAGAAAGCCTCGTCCACCTCATCCCCCTGGTCTGGTGGTCTATAGGAGAGTCCCACCACAACATCACCCTTGTTGCTCACACTTCTAAACTTAATCCAGAGACTCTCAGGTTTTTCTGCAGTTTCATACCAGAGCTCTGAGCAGTCATACTCTTCTCTTACATACAATGCAACTCCCCCACCTTTTCTGCCCTGCCTGTCCTTCCTGAACAGTTTATATCCATCCATGACAGTACTCCAGTCATGTGAGTTATCCCACCAAGTCTCTGTTATTCCAATGACATCATAGTTCCTTGACTGTGCCAGGACTTCCAGTTCTCCCTGCTTGTTTCCCAGGCTTCTTGCATTTGTGTATAGGCACTTTAGATAACTCGCTGATTGTCCTGCTTTCTCAGTCTGAGACAGGAGTCCTCCCCTCTTGCACTCTCCTGATCGTGCTTCCTCCCGGTATCCCATTTCTCCACTTATCTCAGGGCTTTGGTCTCCTTCCCCCGGTGAACCTAGTTTAAAGCCCTCCTCACTAGGTTAGCCAGCCTGCTTGTGAAGATGTTCTTCCCTCTCTTCGTTAGGTGGAGCCCGTCTCTCCCTAGCACTCCTCCTTCTTGGAGGACCATCCCATAAAATTACAAATTAATGGCGATATCCTATCTCCTAGAACTGGAAGGGACTTTGAAAGGTCATCAAGTCCAGCCCCCTGCCTTCACTAGGCAGGACCAAGTACTGATTTTGCCCCAGATCCCTAAGTGGCCCCCTCAAGTATTGAACTCACAACCCTTGCTAATGCTCAAACCACTGAGCTATCCCTCAGGATATTCACAGCTATAAGGATTTGTAAGACCAGGCCTTTTAACTTCAGTGGAAACAAGGACATAGCTGCACGGTGTGGCAATGCACACTAGGGGTATGTGAATTCAAATGAGCACCAAGATGTTGCACACTAACGGGCTTGTGTAGACCTTGCTGGTGTGTACAAAAAGTTCCCTAGTGCATGTTACCTACATTAACTAGTTAACAGTTAGTGCACATGAGACTTCATACACCCCAGTGCACTTTGCTGTACCATGTAGACAAGCCCTAACTGTGTATGCCAACCAGTTCTGGACTTGAAAGGATTCTAATGTCTGATATGAATATAATGAGGAGTCCGGTGGCACCTTAAAGACTAACAGATTTATTTGGTCATAAGCTTTCATGGGTAAAAAACCCACTTCTTCAGACGCATGGAAGAAGTGGGTTTTTTACCCATGAAAGCTTAGTCTTTAAGGTGCCACCGGACTCCTCGTTTTTGTGGATACAGACTAACATGGCTATCCCCTGATACTTGATATGAATATGTACTGCACAGCATTGCCAAAATCTGGGCACACATTTATATGTACAGTTATTTTACCTCCAGTACTCACCTTGAAAATCTTGCCTTTGATAATATTACCACTGTGTCTGCAACAGTCACAGTATAGTAAATAATATACAGAATACCTTGGGGATTCTGCAAATATTGAGGTAATGCTTTTCAGTTATCTAAGGGAAATGAAAACTCTTTAAGGGTAACAGCTGCATTAACACACTTTAGGCCGATAAGCCTTCTCCCAAACCCATTATCTGCAGAAATGCAGAGAAACTTCACTTGTAACGGTACAAACTTGTTTACAGACGGCTAAAGAATATGCTTGTGTGTTCCTCTGTATTACTACTCTGACTTTCTGGTGATATAATGCACAGAAAAATTACAGGTGGTTATTTTGAGAGGATTCTATAGTTTTCAAATATGCTCGTTATGAATCCCATTTTTGCCTTAGGTCTGAGCACAAGTGCCAAGGGAAAAGCAAGCTTCTTTTTTTCTCAGCAAAGTCACTAACTACAGCAAACATACAACTTCCAAAGTGGCCAGATTACAACGTGGGCTGGACCCAGGGCTCTCTACAAGATGCTGAATTCCCTGAAGCCAATGGAAGAGGAGCCAAGTGCCCTCAGCCCCGAATCAGTAAACTAAATCAAAACTTATATCTTTGGGTGCGGTACCAATTAGATCCTCTTCCATGGAGTCTTCCATGGTGGAGTCTGGCAGAAGATTCTTATTCTCTATTTTTAACAGGTTTAGAGAGGCACCTGTCTCCCAAAAGGTATGAACAAAGTCCTGAAATACTACTATCCCCCCACCCCCTTTCCCCCCCTGAAAACAGTATTGAGTGGAGCTGGATGAATTTTTTTTGTCAAACTTTATGTTTGGTGAAAAACCGAAGATTCAGTGACATCAAAATGTTTTGTGAATTCATAGAGAGACAAGATGGGTGAGGTAATATCTTTTATTGGACGAACTTCTGGTTTTTTGACCAAAACAATTTGCAAAACTAACATGAATTCACAGTGTTGTTGGCACTGCCTACAATGTTGTGAATTCATCAATTTTGCCAAATAGTTTTGATTAAAAAAAATTAAGAGATGCTGATAAAATTGAAACATTTAAAAACCGTCAAAATCAAGAACATTTCATTTTGAAAATGTCAAAATACAACATTTCATTGACCTGAAATGAATTTTTTTTCATTTTTCGATTTGCTGAAAATTAAAAAAAAAGTTTTCAGTTCAACCTGAGAACTATATTTAATTTTTTAAAATTGCCAGTGAATCAAATAATCTATTATTTGCACTGCTCTAATACTGCCATCTTTATGTCTTTTCCCATAAAGTCTTGTTTCCACACTACAACACTTTTTCTTCTAATCTGGTTTGTAGGAGTTACAAAACTTTGGAAAAGATGAAATCGGGGCTTTCATAGGCAAGGTGCCTTTTATCATCCTTTATCATCACACCTGAGAGAAGCACATGAATGGCACTGAAAGCATTTTATCTTTTTCTACTCCTTTTTGCAGGAATACAGGAATGTCTTAATTTTGTGGGGGTCTCAGATCTGCAAACTTCTGACTCTAACATGGTTTGTCCTGAGTTCTGTCAGAAAGATACTATTTTTAGTGTTATTATTATTTATTACCATTATTTTAGTGCCTAGGAGCCTAAATCATGGACCAGGACCCCATTGTGGTAGGTGCTGTACCAGGACCCCATTGTGGTAGAGCAAAGAGACAGCTCCTGGTCTTCTTAGTCCTTACATGATTCTCCAGGTTGGAAGCACTGGGTTGACATGACTATGCTGTGTTCCAGCTGTCCACAGACTGAAAATTTGCATTGTCACCCTGTTCAGAACCTCAATTCAGTAGCACAAGAACTTTCCCCTGTAGCCTTAATAGTGGGAACCTACGTTCTATAGACAAGAGATCAACACAAGTGTTTTACCAGTTTGTTTGGCACTTTGCCTCCATGAATCTTCAATCTGTGGTGCCTCATTGGACAAGGACCAGTGAGGGGGAGAAAAATGTTACATTCTAACCAAAACACTGTAAAAGACCAGGCATAAATAAAAATCCAAAGCTGATGCTCTCCAGTTACACATTTGTTTGTGTAATTTAAGACACGTACATTTGGGTCATTACTGATTGTGGGGTCTGATGGTAGCAGTATGACTGTCTTCCTCATAGGAAGGGGTGGACAAGCAACACGTATGGCATGCTGCCTATTGTTCCCGCCTGTCAGTTGCTGCTTCGGCCTCCCACAAGTCAAGTAATTATACTCACAAGACCTCCACCCCACAATCTCAACCACCTGTTGTATATTTCCTGCCAGTTGATGAGATGCTCTGTTGTGTTACAGATCTTGTTATGCATTTGCTCATTTGACAAACGACTTGATCCACCAGCACTTTTTTAGGGAGTGGGGCTATTGCCTGGTGTACCTAAGACTATGCATTAGTCAGGCAAGTTGCTCTCACCTGCTACATGTTGTGTTGTGCTACACAACTTCTGCAAAGTTTCAGCCTATTTGAAATCAGTGGAAATCTGTCAATTGACTTCACTGGACTTCGGATCAACCTTTTTAATATGAGTCATTTTTGTCATCCTTGCTTTTGGGGTGTAATCTCTTTAATGTCACCATGCCTGTGGTGCTTCATTTTGTTGTCCTCACCCAGCATCAAGCATATCGGAGGGGGGGGGGAGGGAGGGAAATCTTTGGGCCTTGAAAATTCAAGCTATACAGGTTCCACCCATCCCTACTTTGAAGAGACAGTCAAGCCAGATGATAAAGTGTATCACAGGTCCAAGCCTGCCGACAGCAATTCCAGGCCCTAGGGCAGAACAGTCAATGGGCCCCCATGCACGCACAAGCTGTGCCCGCACAGACGTGGTTTGCCTGACATTTGGGTGGTGCTGTGCTGCGCTGGCTGGTACCCAGCAAGCTGCCAGCTGTGCTGCTGGGTGCGCTCTTCTGGCAGGGCCGGGGCTTCCACCTGCCTGCCCGGTAGGGTTGCCAACTGTCTAATTGCGCAAACCCAAAGACCCTTGCCCTGCCCCTTCCCTGAGGCCACACCCCTGTCCCACCCCTTCTCCAAGACCCCACCCCCTGCTCACTCCATCCCGCCTCTCTCCGTCATTCACTCTCCCCCACCCTCACTCACTTTCACCAGGCTGGGGCAGGGAATTGGGGTGCAGGAGGGGGTTTGGGGTGCAGGCTCTGGGAGGGAGTTTGGGTATGGGAGGGTGTGCACGGTCAGGCTCTGGGAGGGAGTTTGGGTGCAGGAGGGGGTGAGGGGTGTGGGCTCTGGAAGGGAGTTTGGCTGTGGGGTGCAGGCTCTAGGCTGGGGCAGAGGTTGGGATGCAGGAAGAGCTCAGGGGGGTCGGTGCTTACCTTGGGCAGCTCCCGAATTCCAAAAGCGAACAGCACACCCCTCTAGCAGCAGCTCCTATGTGTGTGTGTGTGTGGGGGGGGGCAGGAGATCTTCGTGCGCCACTGCTCACAGGCACCGTGTAATATAGGAAACTGTAGGAATGTGCTACCTGTAGAAGTTACTGATGTGTCATGGATTGTAAGAAACTGCTATTGTAAAGAACTGCTATCTGATGTAGCTAATTCCTACAGATAGCAGTTTATCCACTGCACTCTTCTGTTGTCCCCTGCATTTTGGCAGGACTAAGTATTAGCTAGACCATTCCTTACACCTGCTCTTAAAAATCGCCAATGATGGAGATTCCACAACCTCCCTAGGCAATTTATTCCAGTGCTTAACCACCTTGACAGTTAGGAAAGTTTTCCTAATGTCCAACCTAAACCTCCCTTGCTACAATTTAAGCCCATTGCTTCTTGTCCTATCCTAAGCAGTTAAGAAGAACAATTTTTCTCCCTCCACCTTATAACAACCTTTTATGTACTTGAAAATCGTTATTTTGTTTCAGTCTTCCCTCATAGTTCATGTTTTATAGACCTTTAATCATTTGTGCTGCTGTTCTCTGGACCTTCTCCAATTTGTCCACATCTTTCCTGAAATGTGACGCCTAGAACTGGACACAATACTCCAGTTGAGGCCTAATCAGTGTGGAGTAAAGCAGAAGAATTACTTCTCGTGTCTTGCTTAAAACACTCCTGCTAATACATCCCAGAATGATCGCTTTTTTTTGCAACAGTGTTACACTGTTGACTCATATTTAGCTTGTGGCCCACTATGACCCCCAGATGCCTTTCCACAGTACTCTTTCCTAGGAAGTCATTTCCTATTTTGCATGTGTGCAACTGATTGTTCCTTTCTAAGTGGAGTACTTTGCATTTGTCCTTATTGAATTTCATCCTATTTACTTCAGATCATTTCTCCAGTTTGTTCAGATCATTTTGAATTTTAATCCTATCCTCCAAAGCACTTGCAACCCCTCCCAGCTTGATATTGTCCATAAACTTTATAAGTGTACTCTCCATGCCATTATCTAAATCATTGATGAAAATATTGAACAGAACCAGACCCAGAACTGATCCTTGCGGGATGCCACTCTTTATGCCCTTCCAGCATGATTGTGAACCACTGATAACTACTCTCTGGGAATGGTTTTCCAACCGGTTTTGCACCCACCTTATTGTAGCTCAATCTAGGTTGCATTTCCCTAGTTTGTTTATGAAAAGGTCATGTGAGACAGTATCAAAAACTTTACTAAAGTCAAGATACACCACGTCTACCGCTTCCCCCCCAACCACAAGATTTGTTACCCTGTCAAAGAAAGCTGTCAGGTTGGTTTGACAGTATTTATTCTTGACAAATCCATGCTGACTGTTACTTATCACCTTATTTTCTTCTAGATGTTTGCAAACTGATTACTTTGGTATTTGCTCCATTATATTTCCTGGTACACTAGTTAAGATGACTGGTCTGTAATTCCCCGGGTTGTCCTTATTTCCCTTTTTATAGATGGGCACTATAATTGCCCTTTTTCAGTCTTCTGGAATCTCTCCCGTCTTCTGTGACTTTTCAAAGTTAATTGCTAATGGCTCAGATATTGTCTCAGTCAGCTCCTTGAGTATTCTAGGACACATTTCATCAGGCCCTAGTGACTTGAAGACATCTAACTTGTCTAAGTAATTTTTAACTTGTTCTTTTCCTATTTTTGCCTCTAATCCTACCTCATTTACACTGACATTCACTATGTTAGACGTCCAATCACCACCAACCTTCTTGGTGAAAACCGCAACAAAAAAGTCACTAAGCACCTCTGCCATTTCCACATTTTCTGTTACTGTTCCCCCCAACCCCATTGAGTAATAGGCCTACCCTGTCCTTGGTCTTCCTCTTGCTTGTAATGTATTTCTAGAATGTTTTCTTGTTACCCTTTATGTCTCTAGCTAGTTTGATCTCATTTTGTGCCTTGGCCTTTCTAATTTTGTCCCTTCATACTACTGTTATTTATTTATATTCATCCTTTGTAATTTGACCTTGTTTACACTTTTTGTAGAACTCTTTTTTCATTTTTTAGATCATTGAAGATCTCCTGGTTAAGCCAGGGTGGTCTCTTGTCATACTTCCTATCTTTCCTACACAGTGGGATAGTTTGCTCTTGCACCCTTAATAATGTCTCTTTGAAAAACTGCCAACTGTCTTCAATTGTTTTTCCCCTTAGACTTGCTTCCCATGGGATCTTACCTACCAACTCCCCGAGTTTGCTAAAGTCTGCCTTCTTGAAATCCATTGTCTTTATTGTGCTGTTCTCCCTCCTACCATTCCTTAGAATCATGAACTCTACCATTTCATGATCACTTCCACCAAAGCTGCCTTCCACTTTCAAATTCTCAACCAGTTCCTCCCTATCTGTCAAAATCAAATCTAGAACAGCCTCTCCCCTAGTAGCTTTCTCCACCTTCTGAAATAAAAAATGGTCTCCAATACATTCCAGGAACCTGTTGGATAATCTGTGCCCTGCTGTGTTATTTTCACAGATGTCTGAATAGCTGACGTCCCCCATCACCACCAAGAACATAAGGTTGTTCTTATTTTCTGACTTGTCCTAATTTGCTGAGGACTGCTATATGATATAGCTAATGTCAACAGATAGCAGTTTCTTAAAGCATTGGGTGTGTGAAACTGCTCTCTGTAGGAATTTGTTACCTGTAGCTGGAAGAGGTAGTGAATTGTTACCATTAGCAGTTACTGATACATAAGGTTGTTCTTATTTGCTGACTTGTCCTAATTTGCTAAAACTTGACAGTAGTGTGGGATGGAAGCATAAAGTGTTCAACTTCCAAACGACACTGCCTGGATTCATTGTAATGGGACGCGGGACATGTGGAGGATAATTTAAACTCTTAATTTCCTTAGAGTTTGCCTTCAATATACTTCTATGCTGGTGCGATCTCTGACCATTACAGTTCATCAACTCAGCAGGTAGGCACAGGCAGCAATGCACTTGTCTTGTTGCCTTGATTGAGAAAGGTTTCTGATCAAAGGGAGCATAGATTCCAGCAAGCTCCTGGTGTAATACCTCATTGGAGATGAAAGGGCTTGTCAGAAAGAGATTTTGAAGTCTGTAGGGTAAAGATGAGCCAAATGGGTTTGTCTCCATGCAGGTATATTTTATTCTC
This sequence comes from Emys orbicularis, assembly GCF_028017835.1. Lineage (NCBI taxonomy): Eukaryota > Metazoa > Chordata > Testudines > Emydidae > Emys > Emys orbicularis. The sequence continues at coordinate 192,102,180 of NC_088685.1, forward strand.
AGGGGGCTGGGTAGAAAGGAGAGAGAAGTATTTTTCATTTCCTATTTCCCTTACTGAGGGAATGCTCACCTGAAATTTGTCCTGGCAGAAGCAATTCCTATCTATTTATTACAGGGTTAAAATATGGCTGCTATCACACAGAGGCATTAGTGGTGGTGGAGGTGAGAAGAGGGCCAAAAAGTCCTTTCCCTCCCCCAAACACATCCATGCATGTGGAAGCCATAATGTTGCTTCTGCCTAAATACCCTGATGGCAAACGGGTAGGGGCAGAAGGCACTGCCAGCTGTATTGAGCACCCCAGAGGAGCCATGCACTGTGTGCAGTGTATGCTGCTACACCTATTCTGTACTGGTGAGGGCAACCATTACTCCACAGTACTCCTGGTGGCCCCAGGCTTCCACTATCACAAACACCCCTCCTACCACCATTGCTTGAAGATGTGCCACCTTCTCCTCCTCCACCCCATTGCTCAAGCTTTAGAGCCATAACTGAGCCTGCAGTTGGTAAAGTGCTCATGATCTCTATAAAACATGACATAGGATGATTATAACTGTTGCTACTGAGGATCTCAAACTCAGTCAAATCTTAGTGGGGAGGCAAAGAGTCCTATTGAAAAACTGACATGGTGTTTTCGGTGAGGTGAATAGCTCTTTAGAGGTTTAGGTTTCTACCATGAACAAATGAGCCAGCAAAGTAGCTTAGCAAAATAAAGAAACCTACCCTGCTATTTACATTAGGAGGATAATTGATGCTGAATACTGTGCTGACAGAATGTGATATAAACAAGTATTGCACAGAAAAAATATTTCACTGCAGTGTTTTCCACAGAAATTGAAATTAGGATGTGTGTTCAAAAATACAGGGGGAGGGGTGAGGACCAATGAGGAGTGAGACTGTTAGGGCAAAGGTGTATGGTACCATAATAAAAATTGAAAAATGTTAGATTTAACTCATGTTTTTAAATCATCACACAAATTAAAGTTGGCTATACAAGCCTATTATGAAGCACTATATCTACATCTTTCTTGTTGTACTTTTGCAAAACTCTGCTAATGAACTTCTTGAATGCAGTGCATTCATTTTTGGTGGCTTCTCATGTGTCAGGTACTTCCAATCCTTCATGATATGCTCATGATCAGGCAGAAGGTGACTTCTTTCAGAACACAAAATTCTATTCAATGAGGAAAAAGAATGCTCAGCTGTAGCTGTTGTGACTGGGAGTAGAAAGGGATGAATTCCTACTTCTTTCATCCCAGGAAACATAGCACAAAATTGGGTTGAACCATTAGTGATGATAAAGAAGAAGTTGAAATCAAATCTACATTTGTTCATCATATGATATTCCACTTTGTGTTCAAATTCTTTATTCTGTCCTGATCACATGGCAGCCCCATTGCCAGTAGTGCCTCACTCTACTCAATTGTCAGTGTTTTATAAGACAGGCATCTGTAAAAGCTACATAGAAGTTGATGGACTCCAAAAGTTGTTGTTGTAGAGATGTAAGAATCAAGTCAGTGTACTTTACTTTTTCAGGTTTCAGAGTAGCAGCCGTGTTAGTCTGTATCCGCAAAAAGAACAGGAGTACTTGTGGCACCTTAGAGACTAACAAATTTATTAGAGCATAAGCTTTCGTGGGCTACAGCCCACTTCTTTGGATGCATATAGAGTGAAACATATTGAGGAGATATATATACACACGTACAGAGAGCATGAACAGGTGGGAGTTGTCTTACCAACTCTGAGAGGCCAATTAAGTAAGAGAAAAAAACTTTTGAAGTGATAATCAAGATAGCTCAGTACAGACAGTTTGATAAGAAGTGTGAGAATACTTACAAGGGGAGATAGATTCAATGTTTGTAATGGCTCAGCCATTCCCAGCCCTTATTCAATCCTGAGTTGATCGTATCTAGTTTGCATATCAATTCCAGCTCAGCAGTCTCTCGTTGGAGTCTGTTTTTGAAGTTTTTCTGTTGTAAGATAGCCACCCGCAGGTCTGTCTTTTTCAGTCAACTTCTGAACTGAAGTCTTTGCTTCTTCCAGTATGTTTTCAATGGATATCTCTCTGATTGATCCAAGTGTAGCTTCCATTGCTGGACAGAGATCTACTACTGTTGTAGCAGATGCCTGGATGGAATTGTTTAATGACTCAAGTGGTTCCAATAGTAGACTTACAAGAGATAATGGTGATTGTGTTCTCTGAAGTTAGTAGCAAAAGTAGTCCACCAGCCTCACTACTTAGATCCGTCCCATCTCGGTAGATACTTTCCAAAGCCAATAATAATGGTTGCAGTAATTTTAAGACAACAGCCAAAGATCACTCATGAGAAAGTCAGTGGATTTTCCCAGGTTGGACTAATTTGAACTTCTGTCCCAATGCATCTTCTATATTTTCCAAGATGTTCCGTCCTTTTGGTCTCTTGCTGAAAAAGAGTATAATGAAGACATTAAATTTATAGCTTTTTAAATGCCTTTTGAAGATTCTGCAGCTTGTATTAGTGATAGTTGGAGTAGATGGCCTCTGCAGTGTGTATTTGTTAGGATATAGATATTCAGGCCTGTTCGCAAAGGCCTATACTTTAAGAATTTAGGTTATTTTTATTACTTAGCTAGTTATAGAGGTATAAAAGAAAGAATCAAAATTACTGTCTGCCGGTATAAGGGCTTTCTTTTACTGTGACAGTATAAGGCCCTGTTCTTAGGCTAAGTAAGGCCTTTGGCTAAGCAACAGAGGCAGCCATAAGCTGGGAAGTGAACGGTCACATCCTTACATTCCAAACTAGTCACATTGAAATAAGGCAATCTGGGGCTGTTAGAAAGGTAATTTGATCTATCACCTCCAGAGAAAGGGAAGAGCCTAAAAGATTTAAAGAAAACTTAGTTTGATAGCATCCTGTCTGGCAAGAACTCACTTATCAATAGCTGGGGTGTAAAATCCTCATTTCTGTATTGTTCTATCACTGTAGTCTCTACTTCCCTATTGTTTGTCTATATAATCTCTGTCTGGTTCTGTGATTGTTTCTGTCTGCTGTATAATTAATTTTGTTGGGTGTAAACCAATTAAGGTGGTGGGATATAATTGGTTAAATAATCATGTTACAATATGTTAGAATTGGTTAGTTAAATTTCAGTAAAACGATTGGTTAAGGTATAGCTAAGCAGAACTCAAGTTTTACTATATAGTCTGCAGTCAATCAGGAAGTAAGGGGGGGATGGGAACAGGGAATGGGGGTGGGAGGATTGAAATCATATTTCGCTAAGGGGGGGGGGAATGGGAACAGGGACACAGGCAAGGCTCTGTGGTGTCAGAGCTGGGAAGGGGGCCACTGAGGAAGGAATCTGAAATCATGCTTGCTGGAAGTTCACCCCAATAAACATTGAATTGTTTGCATCTTCGAACTTCAGGTATTGTTGCTCTCTGTTCATGCAAAAAACCCAGGGAAGTGAGAGGGTGAAGAAATAAGCCCCCTAATAGTATTGGAGAGATTAGAGTTACACTTTTCTCTGAGCAAAGCTTGTACTCCACTATGTCTTCCAGAGAAGTTTGAAGCTCCATCAAATCCACAAGCAGCCATCTGTTTGGGGTTCAATTGACAAGCATTTGACCTTTCTAAGATGTGGGTTGTCAGAGATGCAGCCGATGTGTCTTCTATAATCTGAACATCTAGAAATTCATCTACTGACTTACCACTGATATCAAGATAACATACACAGTGACTTAATACTTGACACCCATTTACATCAGTGCATTCATCAGCCATGTATGCACATGTTCTGAATGCAGTGAGAGAGTTCTTCACTTTTTCAACTGCAGTCTTTCATTGTTGCAGTGTATGCTTCTAACCAGTCAGCTGAGTTTCTTGCAGAAAGATAGTGAGCATTTGCTGGTCTTGGTCGGAACCAGTGTCCAGCTTCACGATTAACAAATGACAATGCACTTAACATTGGCCTCCAGTTTGTACAGTGTGGTTTCTCTTGCTTAAATAGAAAGTATGATGTGACACCCATGTTTGTTCACATAAACGGTGTTGTTTTCCAGCATTCTTAACAGCCTCATTAAGTACTTCTAAAATAATTTGTCAGCAATGGTTTTGCTGATCAGTCTAGCAAACCAAGCTCCTCCATTTTTACTATATAAATCCATGGTATGCTCACATCTTGAATACTGCATGCAGTCGTGGTCATCCCATCTCAAAAAACTATATATTGGAGTTGGAAAAGGTACAGAAAAGGGCAACTAAAATGATTAGGCACATGGAACAGCTTCCATATGAGGAGAGATTAAAAAGACTGGAGAACTTTCCGGCTTGGAAAAGAGACTACTAGGGGAGATATGATAGAGGTCTATAAAATCTTGACTGGTGATGAGAAAGTGAAAAGCTCCCTCACAGAACACAAGAACTAGGGGTCACCCAATGAAATTAATAGATAGCAGGTTTAAAACAAACAAAAGGAAGTACTTCTTCACACAACATACAGTCAACCTGTGGAACTTTTTGCCAGAGGATGTTGTGAAGGCCAAAAACTAGAACAGGATTCAAAAAAGAATTAGATAAGTTCATGGAGGATATGTCCATCAATGGCTATTAGCCTGTTTGCCCGAAGCTGGGAGTGGATGACAGGGGATGTATTACTCAATAATTTCCCTGTTCTGTTAATTCCCTTTGAAGCACCTGGCATTGGCCACTGTTGGAAGACAGAGTACTGGGCTAGATGGACCATTGGTCTGACCCAATATGGCCGTTCTTATGTTCTTATGTAAAAATTGATTATAATATAATAAAAATGTTTAGTACAGAAAAACTCCCAACACCAGCCAAAATTGATCACTTGGGCAACATAGCTCTGTCTGCTGCATACCTAGGCAGAGTTGGTGAGTTCATGTAAATGCAGTCTGGTCCTGAAGCCTTCCCCCCACCCCTGGCTCATCATTAGCTGTTGGAGGAGAGCTCATTCAGACCTTGCTTACAAATCGTAATTTTAAATTATAAGGTTGAACAACATTGCTGAAATGATGTGCATCAACATTGTTAGGAAAAAAAAAACCAGTTGTGTGAGGAAGCTAGTCTTTGTTCATACTTTTCAAACCTATTATACTTTTTCAGGTACAAGTATTTTATCATACATTGTATATACTTTTAAAGTCTGTATTAATGTTTCAATTTCAATTCAGATTTCCAACCAATGACTAACTTGGCAACACTAGATGACCCCTGGGGAGTGTTGGGGAAATTCGGGGTGGGGTGGGGTGTATAGCCCTCTGTGTGTGTAGGGAAGGCCCGGTTTCACTTAATTAAGTCTCCTGCTGCAGCACCTCAGAAGGTTACATCAGACAGAGAGGAATTGAAGTGACTAGGCATTTGGATGCCTGTGCCTTTAAGAAAAGACATTGGAATGCCAGTGCCTTTAAGAACCCAGCCTTGGGAAGCCTATGCTGAGAGATACTGTCTGTGGGAGGGGCAATAAAAAAACTCCTCTGCTCCCCCCCCATGCTATTTTTTGCCAAACACTGGTGTCTCAGTCCACCGAGGTATCTGCTACCCCCTCTGCCCTTGCCTGTGCCGGGGTTTGGCCCTCTGTTACCCTCTGGCAGCGCCTCACCCCTGGGCTTAACCCTGGCTCCTTCCACCCCTGTTCCTGATTTTGCCTTCAGCCCCTATCCTAATCCTGCCTCCAGCTGCTTGACACTTCCCCCCCGACCAGTCAATTTCCACCCCCTGCTCAGACCCTGGCCACCCCCTACTCTGATTTGCCCCTTTTGCCCCTTTTTATCCTCTGTAAAAAGCAGTCAGCAGAATATTATGGCTAATAAGGGCAGGGTGAAGGGCAATGGCTTCAGCAGTTGTTACTGAGCATGCTCAATTCATGTGAGCAATGGACTTTAAGACTGATAAAATTTAGTGAATTCCTTGAAATGAGGGGAAGTTAAACTCCCCTCTCCTTCAAGTTGTTAGGGTTAATCAAAACAATATGAATTTTTCTAATGTCAAGAAATGTATAAACCCAATGTGTAGTTCAATACTAGGGTCGTGGAAGAACTACTTAGCTATTAGGAAACACTATTTCACTACAAGGGTGGTGAAGCACTGGAATGGGTTACCTAGGGAGGTGGTGGAATCTCCATCCTTAGAGGTTTTTAAGACCCCGCTTGACAAAGTCCTGGCTGGGATGATTTAGTTGGTGTTGGTCCTGCTTTGAGCAGGGGATTGGACTAGTTGACCGCCTGAGGTCTCTTCGAATCCTAATCTTCTATGATTCTATGAAACTTATGTGAAGTTACCATAATCCTTGTGACAGCTGCCTAGACCAAGAGCACTAATTAATTCACAAAACAACTTCCAACACATTCCTAATGACTTGCCAGTATGTCTAAACCCTGGGCTGTAGGTATAACCCACACACCTTCTGGGTATGGTGTTCTGTCCCATCTAGTGGCACCGAGACCATTTAGAGAGATATATAAAATGAGTCTGCTTTACAGCCTTAACTAACAGCCAGCTAGCTTTTAACTCATACAGTAGAGGCTCATGTACTAAGCTCCAGAGGCCCCAGGTTTGATCCCGCCTGCCGACAACCAGGGTTTGTCAGTGTTACAAGTGGGGGCTCGTTCAGGATTTCAACTGGGAAGTCTCTGAAGCTTGGGACACACTTCCTCAGCTAGGGGAAGTATGTAACTCATACACTTTCTGGGTGTGGTGTTCTGTCCCAGCTAGTGGCACTAAGACCATTTAAAGAGATAAAATGAGTCTGCTCTACAGCCTTAGCTAACAGCCAGTTGGCTTTTAAGCTCCAGAGGCCCCAGGTTCTGATAACGACCGGGGTCTGTCAGCGTTACATAGGCACCCTTTCTAGAGATGACAGACTAGGCCACTCACATGCAGTCTTTGATCATTTTATGGATTTTGCTGAAAAGGTTGCCAGGCTGTACCAAATATGGTAGTGTGGAACTTGTGACTCCTGGGCCTAATTTTCAAAACCCTTAATCATGGGTGCAGTCTCATGGATTTAAATGGGACTCTAAAAAGTGAGTAGGGACAGGTCATCGGTTAGACAGTGCCTTATAGGGAGAGACCTGCTTTGGGGATGGTGCAGAGCCACTCTGCACTCTCCTTCATGCACTAGCTTTCTCTGGAAGGCATTCTGCTTCTCTGAGACAGAAGATAACCTGTGTTCCAGGTGAGCTATTATACCCCATTATGATGTGCAGAATACCCCTCAACTGATGGCCAGACAAATCTGCTGGCTGTTGGAGCCATGGCTCTGCCTACTCTGTCATTCCTCACTGCATTTGGGGTACCATGCCCCCCAGGAGGAGTAACTACCATGCAGCTGAGCGTCTATAAAAGATTAAAAAGCAAAAGCCTGACTGAACTATCAAGTTTTAAGTGAATAGACTTGATTTTTAGTTCTGAGTGAGCACCCTCTTTGCCAAAAAGTGTGGAGGCAACAAACGTTACTTACCGCAAAAGCACTTTATGTCACATGCTATCAGAGCTATAAGCTTATTGAAATACCCTTGAAATCTGCACTCAACTGTCACTCTGCAGTCACTTTGATCTATGCCTGCATCTTAGCTCGAATCTACGCCCCAGTCACACTGTATTATCTTCTCATACAACACCACATTTGAAATGCCACTGATGTGAACACCAAGAAAAATGTTGGCTTTATTTGTTCTAATTTCTCGACACACTATTATTTTAGGCATGGCAGCAAGTAGGAAATGAATACCCATTGAAAGATGCTATATTGTGAAGAGATTATAAATAGATTGTGTGCAGATGAACATTAGGAAATTAAGTCAATTATGCACTTATAAGAGTCTCTCTAATGTTCAAATATTAAAATATGCATTAAGATAACATCAGTTATCTAAACCCACAGAAAGCAAGGAATTTCAAATGTAAGGGTGAAGCTTTATTTTTAAGATGCATCATTGTGTCTTAGTATTGCAGGTGCTATGCCTCATGGTTTTCATGGAAGTCTGTCTGATCTTGCAACAGATGGGCATGATCATGCATGTTAATGAAGTTTGAGCCTTATATATGAATTGCCATTATTCAGTGGCTTTACGTTCAACCCTTAATGTAACTTTAATGCCTTTCTGACTTGCATTATTATTATGACTTATTATTACAGCAGAATTTAGGGATATTACAGTGAGCTGAAGTCATTGATTCAATTACAGTGAGAGTAATGAAAATAAACCTCCCTTTAAGAGTGTTTGTTCTTTTTAATGCATTCTCAAAGCTCTAGCTATTTCATTTTTCTTTGTCACAAGTCAAAGCACATTTATATGTATAGAAACACTCATTTAGTAAAAAAAAAAAGCATTTTATTAATGGACAGTTTGGATCCTGAAATGGTCATCTTTTACATTTCTTGGTCACTTTTTGGGTTTTTCTGAGCAGGCAGCCAGTTGTATAGTCTGTCTGCTATAGTACACACATTGGGGTTAGCAACCGTGTGAAACTTTGTGTAGTTCAAAAGACAACTTCCATCAGAGGAAATTCAAGTAGGGCTTTTGAGGCCGCAGCTAAGTGAAGATCAGTATGGGGGGAAGTAGAGTACACTTTCATAAAACTCTCTGCCTTTTCTCTGTGAAAAGTACCAGCAATGTACATTATCGTCAGTGTTGGTCAGAAAATGTAACGTTTTTGAAAAAAAGAGTTTATGGAAATTTTCCATTTTTTTGATTAAAACATATTTTTTTCTTTTCCAGAGACTAAAGTTTTTGGTTTACAATAAAAATGTTCAGGTTCTTTTTGGGGGTGTGTGTGTCAAAAACAGGAAAATTACCAATTAAATAAAAGTCTTCCACAACTTTTTTTAAAGGTTTTTTTGTCAAAAAGTTCCCAGCTCCCATCACTGAAAATTTTTAACCAACTCTAATTATTGTTCTCAGGCATGTGGAGATCTGGCAACCTCTGTCAGCTCCCACTTCAGCTACATTCAAATGGCATGCACCCTGGGACACAGAGCCTGTGCTCTAAGACTTGTTGCTGGTGAAAGGAGGGCCTTAAAATATCCCCACAAAATGACTCCTGCTGCAAGTAATAAAGGTAGTTATGGTCTTGTCAGTCTGAGGGGATTCTCATCCTCCCAGTTCAGGGGTTCAATGTATGAATCTTCTGAGATATGTCCTTCACTGACTATTAGCCAATAACTCCCTACCCTCCCAAATATGTTGGGATCATTAAAACATGGCACTGACTGCACAATACCTCTTCCAAAGGTGGCTGGAGCCCATGGAGGCACTTGCTGGGAGCAATTTCTATGCTTAGAGTGCTAGAACTACAACTGTGGAAGGCCCATATGTGAAAGCAGGGCGAGCATGAGGGAAAGAGATGAGATAGTGCTTTACACACTCCCTCCTCATTTCTTGGCATGCATGCAATCTGGCCCTACATTTCTATCTTGAAGAGTAATTATAAAGAAAGACTCATACTTGCATCTGGAATTAGGCAGGGCAAAATGTGGGGCCCGTTGTAGAGTTACAGCATACTAAAGCCACATGAGTATTCTCCCTGGGTGCCTGTGATGGGGTGAACCTCCCTCAAGGACAGGAAAATGTTAAATGACAGTTAGGCACATTTGTACGGGGAGATTTTGGCAAACCAGTAAAGTGCCTGAAACCACTATGGCTTATTGCTAAAAGCAGCCTAGTCAGCAGGCTTAGCTTAACCAAGGCTGGAGGGGAGGGGGGTTTGGGGTGCCACAGAAAGGGCAGCTTGACCCTGCATCCTTCCTGATAAGAATTGTGTTGAAGTTGCTGATACATGCATTTTAGAAGAGCAGGATGTGCCCCAGGAATGTCTATTGGGGCCTCAAGGCTGCAAACTCTGGAAAAACCCACACCTGGTTAATCAATAATCAGAAGGAACCTCTTGCTTGACCATTGAAACTGCTTACTTAACAAGTTTTCTTTAAGGAGATGTCATTCTATTACTAATGTATAAATAAGGGAAAAATGTTTGAGGTAGTTGGACTCGTTTGGACTCTCCCTCTGGATACATCTTGCGGTCCCCACCGGCAGACGGAAGATTTGGCCACTGGAAGCGTGCCGCTGTGACACCCGAGAGCCACACTCAGCTTTGGTAATTATCAAGGGTTGGAGGTGTTTTACTAACCTGTTGCGGATGTGTGTAAGTGCTTGAGACTAAGTCAAGTTTAGCTTTAAGTGAAAGCACTCTTGTGTTGTCCTGTTTGTGCCAGCCATCTATCGGTCGGACGGCCGTGTCTCCCCTGATTTATTTCCTGACACCACCTCGCACAGAGTAAAAGTTACCAAGATCTTTGGGTTGAAAGAACCCTGGGTAACACATTCACTACACCTGAGCAGTAATTAGATCATTACTTGGCAGCCAGAGAAGGTGGGATTAAAGAATCAGTGATAAGTAGGGCCCTACCAAATTCACGGTCCATTTTGGTCAATTTCATGATCATAGGATTTCAAAAATAGTAAATTTCATGATTTCAGCTATTTAAATCTGAAATTTCATGGTGTTGTAATTGTAGGGATCCTGACCCAAAAAGGAGTTGGGGGGCACAAGGTTATTGTAGTGGGGGTGTTGCACTACTGCTACCCTTACGTCTGCGCTGTTGCTGGCGGCGGCGCTGCATTCAGAGCTGGGCTGCCAGAGACTGGTGGCTGCTGGCCAGGAGACCAGAAGGCAGAGCCGCTGCCAGCAGCAGCTCAGAAGTAAGGATGGCATGGTATGGTATTGCCACGCTTACTTCTGAGCTGCTGCCTGCAGAGCTTGGCCCTCAGTCAGCAGCCGCCACTCTCTGGCTGCCCAGCTCTGAAGGCAGCTCAGAAGTAAGGGTGGCAATACCGTGACCACCTGCAACTCCCTTTTGTGTCAGGACCCCCAATTTGAGAAACACGGGTCTCCCCCATGAATTCTGTATAGTATAGGGTAAAAGCACACAAAAGACCAGATTTCATGGTGGGAGACCAGATTTCATGGTCCATGATGCGTTTTTCATAGCCATTAATTTGGTAGGGCCCTAGTGATAAGACATCTGGGCCTTCTATACAGGCTGAGAGACAGTGGGCAGATAGGCTCCTGTGAAGGGTTAGAGATTGTTGGAGGTGAGAGGTCCTAGAAAGACTTACATTAGACAGGACAGTGCCTGATACCAAAGCTGGGGAAAGGTAGTGGAACCCCAGGAAAGGTTTGAGCACAGGACCCAGAGGATTGGGTGATTATTTGGGACATTCATTCCAGGGTAAAAAAATATTCAGTTGTAGTCGAACCTGGCCTTGCTAGTTGACAAAAGGGGTTGCACGGGTGGGGAGTGTGTATGCCATTACAGTGCCCCAGGGAGAGAGATATTGGACTTTGCTCACTTATTTTCCCTTTAAATAGCAGTTATATTTAACCTGCAGTGCTTAAACCCTTTATTTACAGCATTGATTTCTTTTTCTGCATTCAAGGTTAATTTTGTAATTAGCTGGAAGACACATTTCTCAGGTGGAAATGCACCACTGCATTTTCTAATTCAGGTCTGTCCCTCTAGTCTACTCTTACCTCTCCAGAGAGGTGACAGGTATGTGTGTTAATCTACAAACCTGCACACTGTTTATTTAGTATCTCATGGTGCTAAAAGCAGCATTGCTTACTCCTTGGATTATTATGATACAAGGTGCCTTTAGTTCTGTAACCTAGTGTGAAGTTCATAGCTCATTATTTCCTGAGGGACATGTAGTACTTTCCCCTACAACACTGATACAAGCTTTCCTTTATTCAGGTGTTCTTGAGGCTAACACCAGTAGAAAGTGCACTGAAAGAAAGGAATGAGTTCACTCATTAGAATTATCTCCTGACATAGCTTCTCCTTTCAGTGAACCTTCTTTCCAGGAATTTCTTACCTGTGCTTGGTCATGGTAGCCTGAAAACTTATATTAAAACCTGAAATATGTTACTCAGGTTAGTCAGAGTGCTGGGAAGAGGGGAGAATGTCAGGTTTTTTTTAAAGGCTTCTCAGAAAAACCTCACTTGTCTCCCCCCACAGTCACAGGAATCACCATACTAGATCAGAGCTGAGGTCCACCAAGTCCACCGCCTTGTCTCTAATAGCAGTCACTACCAGATGTTTCAGAGGAAAGTCCATGAAACCCCCTTTTGCACAGCTATATAATAACCTATCCAGAAGGGAAGTTTCTTCTTAAGCTCAGTCAGATATCTTGCCTAGTGAAGTTGTGCCTGTTCTTATTAAACTTCCAAAAGACAAAGATGTAAAGGGATGCCTTAGGTGCCCTTACAGCAATTAAACCAACACACACCAGTCTTAAATTACAGCAAGTCAGGGCAGCCACTTAAGATCTAGCCATACAAACAGAGCAACAAAAATCAATAAACATTTCCCTTTATGTCTCAGTCCCATTCCCCCATATCCCCTGCCTTCACTAATGACTGGGGAAATATGTAAGGGGACTGTTGTCCCCTTACTAAAACTCACTGGGGGTGTTCTGGTTGGCAGAGTGGAGCTGGCGCAGTCTGGAGCCGAGTGCGGTGAGCAGTTGCGGAGAGCGAGGGGGACCCTGGGCAGCGGGCCCAGTGCAGGGAGATGCCCCCAGCCAAGATGCCTGTCAGGCCAGATTTGGAGGGGGATCATAACCCCAATCGGGTGGGGGCGATGCTGGGAAGAAGGGTCCTGCCACCTAAAGCCTGAGAGCAAGTGTCTGACCTGCAGCATCCCTGCAGCACAGCTAGGGCCTGAGAAGGAGGACTGGGACTTGTGAGGAACAGACTGAACTTCCCTTACATTCCAGAGATGCTGGTTGTGATGTCCCCCTGCCACAGAGCGGGGTTATGTGTTTTCCTTTAACCTTTCCCATGTTTTCCTTATTTTTTTAATTGATTGCTGTTTAATAAATTGTATTTGCTTTGAACTGTATGTAATGATCAGTGGGTCAGGGAAGCATCCAGTGCAGAGAGAGCACCCTGGAGTGGGGACATCCTAGCCCTTGCCCTAAGTGACCACAATAAGGTTGGGGGTCGAACCCCCCAGGGCCCAGCCTTGTTGGGGTTACGAGGTTATGAGGACTCTGCCACACAGGAGAGTGGAAAGGGAAAGGAAGTGGGAGTGAGGACTCAGATCCTTTCGCTAGCCCATTTCACCGGGGTAGTGTTCCGGGAAAGTTCCCCACAGGAAAGTTCCCCACAATAGCACGACCGTTCCCCTGCTTACAAATAGATAAGCTTGCAGCATGTTCTAAAGGTCACTAAATATAGGCTGTCTTGAACTGGGGTTGAGTGGGTGGGGGAGAGGAGAAAAAATGAATTCCAAAGTGGAGGGGCCCTCCAGCACGCAGAGCTGTATAGCATAGGCACTGGAACTAGGGGTGCTGCGGGTGCTGCTGCACCTCCTAGCTTGAAGTGGTTTCCATTATGTACAGTGTTTACAGTTTGGTTCCATTGCTCTCAGAACCCCCACTATAAAAATTGTTCCAGCACCCCTGCTGTATAGGCTTAAATGAATAACTTAAACTCTACCTGCAAGCCAACAGGCAACGAATGTAGATCCCAGTGTGATTCACTCAGGTGAGATGTTCTGCAGAGTAAGCAGGCAGACTCGTCTGCACCAGTTTACATTTCTGAATGGTTTTAAGTTTAAGCTCTTAACTGTAACATCTGGTAACGATGAGTTCTACAGGTTAGTTATGTTGTGTAAAATAAATATTTTCTTTTGCTGTAGTAAATGTGATGCTTTAATTTCATTGGGTGTCCCCTTATCCTAGCAAACAGGCAGCCCTATTTACCTTTGATCCTTTTGTCACTAACACAAGGAGTGGTGTGTACGTATAGGTTTTTTTAAATGTGCATTGATTTAACCCTTTGGGGTTCTGTGTATCACTAGGGGATTACAGAGGGACTGCAAATGTGCCTCACTGTTACAGGCCAGACTTTCAAGAGTGCTCAGCTCCCATTTAGGCACTGATATAAATGGCCAGATGTTTGCAAGCGCTCCGCACCCCTTGTGTTAAGTTCTGAAAATATCTGTGATAGATAATTGGCTCAACAGCAGGGTGTATTTGATTTAAATCATGAGTCAGGAAGACTCGATTTAATCATGGATTTCTACATAAAAATGCATTCTTGTTGGTTGTTATAACCTTACTACATATCATTCACAACTCAGAGATAGATGTAGCTGCATACTAGACATTTGAATTTTTTTCCACACTTTGTTATAGCTTTTACTGCTACTTCTTGTAAGTATTCTGCTGCGTGTGCATTTCCTGATGTATCAATTGTTTCTGTAAGGAAGACATTCCATTCTTCTGTTGTCACACAAGCACATACAACAGGATCATTGTGGACATTGCTCCACCCATCAAGACTCAGGTTAACAATTTTACCCTCTAGACCTTTTGCACACTGCCCAATTTCTCTTTCATACACCTTATCCAGCAATTTGCCTGCAACATCTGCTCTGTTGGGTGGACTGTATCCTGGTCTTAATGACTGAACCATATTAATGAAGTGTGGGTTCTCAATCACACGGAAAGGAGAGTTTGTTACATAAACAAACTGGGTAATTTTTCATCAATTACCTCTTTTTGTAATCTGCTGGTTCTTATCACAAACTTATCTATGGTTGTTTCTGGATGATGGAGTTTTTTTTTTCTTTTTGCTACAGGTGATATACTGTGGCTATGTGACATACATGATGTGACTGAAACACTATCATTGGCAGATAACTCTGAAACTATAGAAAATGATGATGATCTTGAAGGTGGATAGGCTTCAGAATCCTGTAGGTTGAGGATGGATTCTCCTAAACAAAATAAGTTAATGCAGTTATTTAATTATTATTACTGTACTGCTCATTTAGTATTACTCATTGCATTCACTGACACTCAGTACTACTTTAAAGGTGAAATTGTAAAAGGAAAATCTGCCTATTTCTGCTATGTATTTTTTATCACAACTGCATCTAAAATGATAGTACCATAGAGTAACAACTATATTTTTTGCTCAAACCTGAGAATTCAAGAATAGTCCAGAAGGAAGACAGGCAGTCCTTAAGAAAGAAGTATGAAATAAAAAAGTTTACCAACCTGAAGATCCTGCATGTTCAGACATGTTCCTTTCATCATCTTCACTGCAGCTTCCTCCTGAGAAGGAATACTTCTCATGATGTTGTTTCATTTGGGTAACCAGACCTTGCATTTCTTTGTTGCACTGTTTGCATTTTGCACGCATGCCTGTCTTACCCACAAGTAGAGGAACTTCATTAAAATATTCCCAAACTGGGTCTCCTTTACAGCCTGCTGCCATTATAGGTTTTTCCTTCTAGTGAGAGAATGGTATGGTAGATCTCAAATCAATGAAGGCTACACTCAGAAAGACCTCAAGACTTCTGGAATATGCTGCTCAAACAGTTTCACTTTTGTTTCTACTGCCTGTCCATCCCTTCTCACATTTATCTCCAGACTTCTTCTCCTTGTCCAGATCTATTCCGCCCCCAACAATCTTCTATTCATTTAACTTTTTGAAACTTTGCACTTTTAGAGAGAGGTAAGGGATTGACTCTGTGTACACAAATTTGCAGAGGGACAATAGGGTTGAGGTCTGTTATTTCTCACCTCTATATCTATTTATTTTAAAACATTTTTGCCATTAACAAGCATGTTATCTCTGGAGACACAAATCCACAGTTGAGAACTGCAAAACTAAGCATCTCTGATGGTATCTTCTAGATTGAGCACTGAGTCCCATTGGGTAGATAGAAAGATTAACCTAAATAATCTATACAGAAGCCCCTGGAACCCCATAAAATTGGGTCCCTAATCCATGCACTTTTGGAACTCATTTACAAAACTTTTCTTAAACATTACATGAATATATTGTCTCATACTATAGAATTAGAATTTATAATCCCTAGTCCATGATGAGATATCTTTGAGCTATAATGTATCTTAATTAAACTATCTTTAGATAGATTTTTACCTCAAAAAGCATTTTATCAAAAAAAAATCTGATTTAAAGAAAAAAATCAGTTTTTTTTTTTAAATCATTGATTTTTATCAACCCTGGTATTTCTCTGTGCCTTAGCTGTCCGACTTAACATTCAAATTGACATTTCCCATTTCATTCCTTTATGTAGCTTTAATTTGAATACAATGATTACTTTAATTGTGCAACATATTTTCCACCTCTTTGTTTGAGACCATATGTTGGGATTCCCTCCGAGACCTTTTCCACTTGGCTTATCCAGAACACGTTGTCCAGTTCTCTGGGATTCAAAACATGTAGTTTGACTCCTGATTTTTGTCTCACAAGTTCCTTTATATGGCATACAGCAAATCTATGCTGAATTGTTCAGACTCAAGTGGAGGGGGTGGTTGTAAGGGGTATCACACATCCAAAGTTACAGAGAAACCCTCTCCTTTTATACACATTTATACATCTCATTGCATTTACTATCCATTATATCACACACTTTTGGTCTGGCTTGCTCACTTTGCAGGAACCAGTCTGTGTGTGGCATGCTCTATCCATGCATTGTCCCTGCTTGACCTCTTCTTTACATTCTTAACGTATCTTAACCATTGTTGGTAAATGGTTCCAGGGTGTTCTCCCTCTTATCTTAGCTGGCTCAGACATATTTACTTCAGCCTAATCTGTTCATCTCCCTAATTCTATCCTCCAAGCAATGAGGCCTCCCTCCATGTGTTAATTACTTATGACAGGCCAGACCTCAGCTACACCATAGTAACTGGGTTGCGGGGGATGTCGCCTTCACGTTTTGCCTTAATACTTCTGAGTGACCAAAAGCCATGTTAATATCCCCTTGACTAGAGTGGAGACAGGTGTATTTCTCTGCCAGTTGCCTCCTTTCTTTCATCTGGCCCAGTGTCATTTGGGACAGAGTTATCCATGCTGACACAGAAGCACAATTTACATGCAGCCTAAGCCTGCTGGGGTGAATCACCTTTTACAGTTGGAATTGTGTGGATTTCATAATACCAAAAGTGTGTCCCTGTGCCAAAGGACTGTATGAAATCCACAGTGAAGTGCGCATCTACCATTGCTAGTACTGGTAAAATAAGAACTGGTATATGCTTATACACTAACACAATTCCATCAGAATTAATACCGAACTGAGTCTCCACCTCAGACAAGCAGGTCTTTAATAATTTGTAACTAGCCATTTTTTTGCACATGCCTATGCTGCTTAGTATACTTCAGGATGAGAAAACTGAAATAAGACACTGTGTGTACTGAATCACTAAGCCAGCTGAAATCGGGGAGTTTTGGAAATGCCAGATCATAGATTCCCATAGTTCCAGCATCCAGACTCAAGAGGTTAAAATAAGCGAACCTTTCGCAGCTCTTCCACAATGAATATTTTAGTGTTTTTTAATCTTGTATCTCTCCAGTGTAGCCTTACCGGTTTGCTTCTCAGTTATGCCAGGGTCTGCCATGCGACAGTGCCTTAAAGTGGGTCTAAAGAGCATTGGTGTAACTGAGGATTAGCCCAATCTATTTAAAACATAACTATCCTATTGAGCAAATGCACTTATCCTGCTGCATAGAAAATATGTGAAAACAAAATTAGTGCATATGCACAGAGCCTGAAATAAATGAGCCAATAATCTCTACATGTCCTAAGGCAAAGAAGGGAAAAGCACTGTATCCAAGTTGCATCCACACACATGCACATTAAATTAATTGTCTGTACAAATAGGTACTTCAGTGTGCAATTACCCATTTTGTGCATGCAGAGGACTATTTGATAAATGCAAAGTAATGCCCACCGGAAAGCTTAATCCCAACTATATATTCAAAATGATGGGGTCTAAATTAGCTATCTCCACTCAAGAAATATCTTGGAGTCATCATGGATAGCTCTCTGAGAACATCTACTCAGTGTATAGCAGCAATCAAAAAAGCTAACAATGTTAGGAACCATTAGGAGAGGGACAGATAATATAGAAAATATCATAATGCCACTACATAAATCCATGGTAAACCACAGCTTGAATTCTGCAGGTAATTCTGGTCACCCCATCTCAAAAACAAATGTTAGACTTGGAAAAAATACAGAGAAGGGCAACAAAAATGATTAGGGGTATGGAACAGCTTCCACGTGGGAAAAGATTTAAAAGATGGGGATTTTTCAGTTTAGAAAAGACAGTTAAGGGGAGATAAGATAGAAGTCTATAAAATCATGAATAGTGTGGAGACAGTGAACACCCCTTGGCATAACACAAGAATCATGGGTCACCCAATGAATTAAATCTGCTGCCTATTTACAACAAACATAAGTATTTCACACAATGCACAGTCAACTTGTGGAACTCATCTCAGGGAGATGTTGTGAAGGCCAAACTATAACTGTGTTAAAAAAAGAACTGGATAAGTCAATGTAGAATTGGTCCATCTACGGCTATTAGTCAACATGGTCAGGAATGCAACCCTATGCTCTGGGTGTCCCTAATCCTCTGACTGCTGGAAGCTGGGAGTAGATGACAAAGAATGGATAACTTGAATGTTGCCCTGTTCTGTTCATTCCCTCTGAAGCATCTGGCACCAGCCATTGTCAGAAGACAGGATACTGGGCTAGACAGACCATTGTTCTGACCCACTATGGCCGTAGTTACATACTTATTTGCACATGCCAGGTCCAGTGGATACACAAACACATTTTCCAAGTGCAACTTAAGTGCTAATCTTTGGAAAAAATGATCCTCCATCTATATCTATCTATCTTGTTGTTGTTAAAGATTAACATTGCAGTAGCACCTAAAGACTTGGATCCTATTTTTTGTGCCAGTAAACTGCAAGTAAATCTTAACCCTCAGTTTTCAAGTGGGTTTAAAACAAGACAACAAGTTCACTCTTCTAACAGAGCATGAAAATCTTAAACTGTTTGAGGAAACATCAGTGGTTCCTGCCACTGGGAAAATAATGAACCACCTTTGTGGGTGGAGTTCCCCTGGGATGTTATATAATCAGCAAATTTGCCTGCATTGCCTGATCCATAAAAATCAGGCTGCAGCCTTGTCTGTCTTTCACTTAGAGCAAATTAAATAGAAATATTAAAATAGCAAATTGATCGATAGAGCTAAGTTTTCCATGCATAATTTAAAATGCTTAATGTTATCAGGTCTGCTGTCCACTGAAATGTAGTGTCGTGAATGCAATAACTCCTTCTTTAGGAAACTGCAATTACTAAACAAAACAGTTGTTTTGTTGTAGTGTTGGTCCCAGTATATTAGAGACAAGGTGGGTGAGGTAATATCTTCTATTGCATCAACTTCTGTACTTCTTAGAGCTGAAGAAGAGCTCTGTGTAGCTCAAAAAGCTTGTCTTTCACCAACAGAAGTGGGTCCAATAAACGATATTACCAGGGCCGTCCCTAGGGGGATGCAGGGTCCGTGACATAGTTCGCCGAGTTTCTAATCTGCTGGGCAGTGCTCCCACCTCGGGTCTCCCAGGCCCCACCCCCAGTCCACCACTTCTTCCAAGGCCCCACCCCTGCCCTGCTTCTTCCCACCCCCGCTCTGCCCCCACCCCTCCTTTTCCCACCCCTGCTCCACCTCTTCCCTGCCCAGTTCCGCCCCCTCCCCTGAGTGAGCTGTGCCCTCACTCCTCTCCATTCCCTCCCCAGGGCCTCCTGATGCTGCGAAACATCTGATCCGTGTCAGGTGGTAGGCACTGAGAGGGAGGGGGAGACGCTGATCGGCAGGGCAAGAGGCGCTGAGGAGAAGGGGGAGGTTCTGGTAGGGGAGCTGCCAGTGGCTGCCGCTCGCCTCCTCACCCCTCCCGCCCACCCAACCGCCGCTCTCCTCCTCGCCATCCGCCCACCCCCTGCCTCCTCACTCCCTCCCATCTGCCCGCCTGCCACTCGCCTCGCCATTCGCCTCCTCACCCCACTCACCTGACTGCCTCACCTCCACGCCCACCTCCTCACAATTTTATCGAAGCGTGGGACCCCACAAAGCGCAGGGCCTGGGGTGGTCACTCCAATTCACCATACTCAAGGGATGGCTCTGGCTATTATCTCACCTACCTTGTCTTTCTAATATGACAAACTGCTCAACTGTATATTATTGGTGCATCAGCTTAAAGTGTGTTGCAATCAAACAGCAAGCCAGTTTCTACTCTTATTGCAATCCCACTGAGTTTACATAGCGCTGCCCTTTTCCTTGTGCCCTTTTCCTTGTGCTGTGCAGACTTTTAGGAAAATACCAACTGTCAACACCATCATCCAAGATACTGAGCTCATTCTCAATAGTGAGAATGAGAACTAAAGCCAGAACCATAATGACTTACCACTTCTCCTGTAGGGGTGGGGGTGCTTTGCAGATAAACAGTTAGGCCTGGTCTACACTAGGAGTTTATATCGAATTTAGCGCCGTTACATCGAATTAACCCCGCACCCGTCCACACCACGAAGCTATTTAATTCAACATAGAGCTGTCTTAAATTCGACTTCTGTACTCCTCGAAAACGAGAGGAGTAGCGCTAAATTCGAAATGGCAATATCGAATTAGGCTAGGTGTGGATGGAAATCAACGGTAATAGCTCCGGGAGCTATCCCACAGTGCACCACTCTGTTGACGCTCTGGACAGCACTTCGAGCTCGGATGCTCTGACCAGCCACACAGGAAAAGCCCCGGGAAAATTTGAATTCCTTTTCCTGTCTGGGCAGTTTGAATCTCATTTTCTGTTTGGACAGCGTGGAGAGCTCAGCAGCACTGGCAACGATGCAGAGCTCTCCAGCAGAGATGGCCGTGCAATCTAATAGAAAGAGGGCCCCAGCATGGACTGATCGGGAAGTCTTGGATCTCATCGCTGTGTGGGGCGATGAGTCCGTGCTTTCAGAGCTGCGCTCCAAAAGAAGGAATGCAAAGATCTACGAGAAGATCTCTAAAGCCATGGCAGAGAGAGGATACAGCTGGGATGCAACGCAGTGCCGCGTGAAAATCAAGGAGCTGAGACAAGGCTACCAAAAAACCAAAGAGGCAAACCGACACTCCGGATCCCAGCCCCACACATCACGTTTCTACGAGGCACTGCATTCCATCCTAGGTGCGGCCGCCACCACTACCCCACCAGTGACCGTGGACTCAGAGGATGGGATACTGTCCACGGCCGGTTCCTCGTCGGAAATGTTAGCGGACAGGGAAGATGAGGAAGGAGATGAGGAGGACGAGGCAGTCAACAGCGCTTGCACCGCTGATTTCCCCGACAGCCAGGAGCTCTTCATCACCCTTACCGAGATCCCCTACCAACCGTCCACAGCCGTTACCCCGGACACCGAATCAGGGGAAGGATCAAGCAGTGAGTGCTTTAAACATCTAAACATGTAATTTTAACATAACTGGTCCACCGTGGTAACACACGTTCCCACGCTATGAGTCCAGTAAGTAGTCCGGGATCATGGCACGGCACAGCATGGCGGCATACGGCCCTGGCCTCTGCATGGTCTCCCGAAGCATTCTTCCCCTCTCGCTCGCCGAGATCCTCATTAGAGTTATATCGCACATGACGCCCTGCTTTAAATTAGGGAGGGGAATGTTAGTATTGGGACTGCTTTACAGCCACGCGGTGGAGGTGGCAGAGGGGCAGCATACAGTGATCTTTCCCGGGGACAGCCGCGAGGTGGTGGGACAGGGGCAGAGCTCATGCTTCCCTGATTGCTGCCAGCAGAGAATGGCCTTGCATTCAGTGCGAAAGGAGCCCAGTGCTACTATTACATTTTTAAGCTGCCACAAGTCTACAGCTTACCATGTTTTCCTGCAACAAAAGTAGAGGTGTCCTGCCACGCTTCTCTGATCGCAACTGCAAGACCCCAGGCACTGAAGGCGAGGGCCGAAAATTCGACCTTGTCCTGAGTGCGCATGTGAAAGGTCCAGTGCATGGTGTTGTTCACAGAGAAAGACTATGTTCTTTGTTAGCAACTTCATTTATCTGTCTCAGGAATTTACTCCCTTTTTCCCATTCCCACAGACACATCTGCGACTGTCTCCCAACCCAGCCTGGCATCACACTCCCAGAGGCTAGCGCAGATTAGGAGAAGGAAGAGAAAGACGCGTGAAGACATGTTTTATGAACTTATGGAGTGCTCACGAGAGCAGGCAGCCCAGACGACACAGTGGAGGGAGAACTTGTCACAAATGCACAGAGCAGTCATGGAACGGGAGGAGAGGTGGCGCCAGGAGGACCAGCAGGCTACTCGAACCCTGCTTGGACTAATGAGGGAGCAAACGGAGACGCTCCGGCGCCTAGTGGATGTTCTGCAAGACCGGAGGCAGGAGGACAGAGCCCTGCTGCTGTCTATCTCTAACCGCCCTCCCCCGCCACCAAGTCCCACACCCCCCTCACCAAAAGTCCAAAGAAGGAGGGGCGGCAAGGGCCGTTAAAACTTTCAGTTGGCCCCTGCACACTGCTGCAGCAATGGAAGGCTCTCGTTCCAAAGTTTGAAAAGCCCTTTCCTACCCATCTCACAATAGCCCACGTCCAAGTTTCCTCCCCCCCTTTTCATGTGCGGTTCATAATAAAACATCTGTTTCTGTTAAGTACTGTTTCCGAGAGTGTCTTTTAGAGGGGATTCTGTCTGAAGGGGGGGGGGAAGGGGTTTGTTACTTGGACAGGACAGTCACCTGTAGCAGGCTACAGAGGCGGGGGCAGGTCCAGCATCAGGACACATACACAGTACAGTCACCAGTTACCCTGGTCAGTCTGGGAGGCGGTTTTCATGTTCTGGGGTGCGAGGGGGTTGATCTGTGACTTTGTGGCGGGGGAGGGCAGTTACAGATCTTCTGCCGCGGTCCTTATCCTGGATCACAGAGCCACGCAGCAGGGGATCTGTTACCCTCCGCCCCCTGCCAGAAAGTCACTTGGCCGACACATACATGCAGTCCCGCCCAGGACTGCTGGCAGGCTGCGTTGAAACAACCAATCCAGCACTGCGGAGCCTGTCATTCCCGGAGTTTAGAAGCATCATTTGCATCAAAACAATAAACCAGCCCCCCGCCACAGTCTGCGTCCCCGGTTTAAAAAATTCCCGTGAAAACAGTAAGAAAGAGAACCTTGTTCAGTAACAAAACGGAACAGATTTTATTTGTTGGGAAGGTGGGGAAGGGGGTATGTAACTTGGAAGGATAGTCAACAGTAACTGGGTAAAGAAACGGGGGCAGGTTCAGTATCTGTGTCCACAAAGTGAACAGTCACTGGAGACCCTGCTCAGTCAGGAACCTGGCTTTCAAAGCCTCCCTGATGCACAGCGCGTCCCGCTGGGATCTTCTAATCGCCCGGCTGTCTAGCTGGACGTAATCAGAAGCCAGGCTATTTGCCTCAAGCTCCCACCCCGCCATAAAGGTCTCCCCCTTGCTCTCACACAAATTGTGGAGCACACAGCAAGCAGCTATCACAATGGGGATATTGGTCTCGCTGAGATCACAGCGAGTGAGTAGGCTTCTCCATCTCCCCTTGAGACGGCCAAAAGCACACTCCACCACCATTCTGCACTTGCTGAGCCGGTAGTTGAATAGTTCTTTCCCTGAGTCCAGTGCGCCAGTGTAGGGCTTCATGAGCCAGGGCATTAGCGGGTATGCAGGGTCCCCGAGGATGACTGTAGGCATCTCCACATCCCCAACAGTTACTTTGTGGTCCGGGAAGTAAAGACCTTCCTGCAGCCGTCTACACAGACCAGAGTTCCTGAACACCCTAGCGTCATGAACCTTGCCAGGCCATCCAACGTAGATATTGGTAAAACGTCCCTGATGGTCCACCAGTGCTTGCAGCACCATGGAAAAGTACCCCTTTCTGTTGATGTACTGGCTGGCCTGTTGGTCCGGTGCCAGGATAGGGATGTGAGTCCCATCTATAGCCCCACTGCAGTTTGGGAATCCCATCTCGGCAAAGCCATCTCTGATGAGCTCCACGTTTCCCAGGGTCACTACCTTAGATAGCAGTAGCTTGACGATTGCCCTGGCTACTTGCATAACAGCAACCCCCACGGTAGACTTGCCCACACCAAAGTGGTTAGCGACGGACCGGTAGCTGTCTGGCGTTGCGAGCTTCCAGAGGGCTATGGCCACTCGCTTCTGGACAGTCAGGGCTGCCCGCATCCGGCTGTCCTTTCGCTTCAGGGCAGGGGACAGCAACTCACACAGTTCGAGGAAAGTCCCCTTCCGCATGCGAAAGTTGCGCAGCCACTGGGATTCATCCCAGACCTGCAGCACTATGTGGTCCCACCATTCTGTGCTTGTTTCACGGGCCCAGAATCGCCGTTCAACAGTATCAACAAGACCCAGTGACAGCGAGATGTCCTGGGCGCTGGGTCTCATGTTCTCAGAGAGGTCGGAGCTAGTGTCCGACTTCATGCCGTCACGGTGGTGCCGTAGCCTCCTCTCATGATTGATCTGCAGCTGCCTCTGGTACAGGTGGAGGAGAAGCTGCGAGGCGTTGAGAACTGCCACAACTGCAGCGATGGTCGCAGCGGGATCCATGCTCGCACTGCTGTGGCGTCCGCGCTGTCAGTAATCAGAAAAGCGCGCGAACTGATTTCCCGCCGGCGCTTTCAGGGAGGGAGGGAGGGCGTGAGTGACGGACGGATGACGACAGGCGCCCAAAAGCACCCTCGACACATTTTTTTACCCAGAAGGCATTTGGGGCTCGACCCAGAATTCCAATGGGCAGCGGGGACTGCGGGAACTGTGGGATAGCTGCCCACAGTGCACCGCTTCCAATGTCGACGCTTGCCCCGTTAGTGTGGACTCACAAAGTCTCACAAAGTCGAATTACTGTCCTTAGTGTGGACACACACGTTCGACTTAGTAATATCGATTCCACATAGTCGAATTAACTAAAATCGAAGTACTCTCGTAGTGTAGACAAGGCCTTAGACAGGTGTGGCCCTTCTGACTACAATATTCAAATCTACCCATCATTTTGTTTTGTCCGTGTTTCCACTTATTGTCTTTTCTGAGATCTGGCCCCTCTGATCCATTCTGTTGGTGTAAAGGGGTCAGAAAGCAGCTGGCTCTTCCCAAGTGAATGTACCCCAGTGTGGTGCAGTCCAACTCCCCAGCTAGTTCAGAAACAGCATAATCTGCTCCCATGCTAATCCCACTCCTGCAGCACATAGTATAAGGTCATATTCAGGTCAGGCTCAAAGGGGCTCATAGCTGAAATACTATGTGCTCTAGCTATTCTTGGCCGATCAATGGATGCCAACTGTAGATTAGAGTAATCTGAGTGTTCTAGCTCAGTGGTTTTCAACCAGGGGTGCACATACCCCGGGAGGTACAAGAGGTCTTCCAAGAGGTACATCAACTCATCTAGATATTTGCCTAGTTTTACAACAGGCTACATAAAAAGCACTAGCGAAGTCAGTGCAAACTAACATTTCATACATTGACTTGTTTATACGGCTCTATATACTATACACTGAAATGTAAGTACAATATTTATATTCCAATTGACTTATTTTATAATGATATGGTAAAAATGAGAAAGTAAGCAATTTTTCAGTAATAGTGTGCTATGATAATTTTGTATTTTTATGTCTGATTTTGTAAGCAAGTGGTTTTTAAGTGAGGTGAAACTTGGGGGTATGCAAGATAAAGCAGATTCCTGAAAGAGGTACAGACGTCTGGAATCATTGAGAGCCACTTTTCTAGCTAATGCTGAGGCCAGTGCAAAACCAGGTCAAGAATAAGGGAATTTCAACCTGTTCCTTCCTTCAATTCCCCCACCTTAAATGTGCACGACAGATGCAATTGAAAATCTGGCCCATTGCATCTAAGCGGATGGCATAAGCAATGAATCAAATTTTCTGCAGTCTGTCCTAGTGTTAGCCATGCACTATGACAGTTTCAATGGAAACAGAAAACTGATCTAATTTTTAGGTCTGGTGTCTTTCACTTTGAAATAAAATTACCTACTCTAGCACCAGTGTGTCAGATAAAGAGCATAATTCTGATCTCACTTGCCATGGTTTCAGTGGATTTACTCATGTATAAGTCAATAAAAAATGAGTAGACTTGATAGCAGAGTGTAACAAGTATGTGATTAGAATCATACCCATTGAACATTATATAAACCTCTTCTACAAAGAATGTTGAACAGCCAAATCTCTAGATAAGATCCTAAATGCACCATTGGAATGAAGGAAGTGCAAACCAATTGGAATAGGATAAAAACTACCATGATCCTTCACCCGAAAATCAAAGTGAAACATTTTTTGCTGTTTCTAAGTTTAGGACACTATTTTTCCCCCCTAACAAAGCTCAAACAGAACTGCAAAAATTCCATGATGGAGGAGGTGGTTGTTATGATACAGCTGACACCAGACTTTTATGAACTCATCCTTAACAAAACTGTTTATAATTGGAAAAGCCTTTGTGTCCTCTAACCAGATAACAGATTCTTATATGCCTCTGATTTTATCAATGTTTTTGAATATCCCCCTAGACGTTCATAAATCCAGGGTTTGCCTGGATTTATAGCCAAACTGGAAGCAGTAAATAAAAGGAATCTCAAGAGGGAGCCTGTTTTCACTAGATTTGTGGTCTAGTTTTGCAGAAAAGCATCTAAACGGAACTGAACCTTCTGAAATTCAGCACTCCTGAGCTATAATCCCCATATTTATAGCATTTCTTTATAACACTCAACATGTGTCGTTTGCGAGGCTGGTGTTAAAGAGAATCTGCTGTAATTCTTATAGCAGCATCTAATACTCCAGTTATTGGCTTCTCTGACTGAGTTAGATTCCTTCAGGGAGCCATTGAAATCTAGTGGACTGGCCATTGGAGTGGGGCTCAGGAATTTGATTTCTACTCCTATTTATAATGCTGACTTGCTGTGTGAACTTGAGCAGGTCACATAAGGACTGACTCCCTCCCTTAACCCATCCCCCAGAAGTGCTGAGTACTCCCACCTCCTCTGAAAAATCAACCCATTAATCTCTCTCCCTCCATTTCTTCAGCTATAAAATGGAGATAATAGTTAGTTAGCTAAATCACTAGAGTGCTATGGGGATTAATAAGCATTTGTACAGCATTCTGAAGATGAAGTACTCTGCTTTATTGATTTGACACAGGACAGAGTTTACCCATACACCAACCCTCCAAAACCAGAGAAGCATCTCTTCCGGAAAGCTTGCTAGCAAAGCTTTTGCAGTCCACATGACATTGGCTTCTAACTGCTATGTGACTGGCAGGGTAGCCTGATGACTCTTGATCTTGTCAGGCTTCCATCAAAGGCTATGGAGATTTTTTTAAGATAATACATTTCTTCTTCCCAAAAAAGTGTGTAGGGGGGGTGGGGGGGGGAGGGTTTGAGAAAAATAAAGGAGCCTCTTCTATGCTTTGTGCCTTATTTTTATTTGACTTCAGCTTGCCAGTGTTTGTCTCTCTTTCAAGACTGCTTACTCTTACAAGTAAGTCCCGGTGGGCTGTACCATCAATAACATGTAACTGTAAAAAATGCAGAACAAACTCTGACTAGTGTACTAAATTTAAAGATACTTTATCCTTTTCCCCTCTTCAGTCTCTCTTCCTTGTACACCATACATGTTATACTTAACCATTGCACAATATTTTATTCAATGCTTTTTCAAAAGTTATGTTGAGACTCCTGCTTCACTTTAAGATGCAGTTGCTGATTCTAAAACAGAAAGATTTTTAAGATCAGTCACCAGAAATGTCACAAGGCGTAACCAACTTCTCCATAAAAAATATAAGAGAATCCACTTAAGTGGCACAGCTCTGGTGGAAATTAAGAGGTGCCATTAAGGTAATTGTCTCAATTTAACAGAAGTACATTGAAATATATGTGGCACTTGGCACAAAATGAAAGCAGGCTGTAGATTGACTCAGACTCATAGACTTTAAGGTCAGAAGGGACCATTATGATCATCTAGTCTGACCTCCTGCACAACGCAGGCCACAAAATCTCACCCACCCACTCCTGTAACAAATCCCTAACCTATGCCTGAGTTATTGAAGTCCTCAAATACTGGTTTAAAGACCTCAAGGTGCTGAGAATCCTCCAGCAAGTGACCCGTGCTCCACGCTGCAGAAGAAGGCGAAAAACCTCCAGGGCCTCTGCCAATCTGCCCTGGAGAAAAATTCCTTCCCGACCCCAAATATGGCGATCAGTTAAACCCTGAGCATGTGGGCAAGACTCACCAGCCAGCATCCAGGAAAGAATTCTCTGTAGTAACTCAGATCCCACCCATTCTAACATCCCATCACAGACCATTGGGCCTATTTACCTGCTAATAATCAAAGATCAATTAATTGCCAAAATTAGGCTATCCTATCATACCATCCCCTCCATAAACTTATCAAGCTTAGTCTTGAAGCCAGATATGTCTTTTGCCCCCACTACTCCCCTTGGAAGGCTGTTCCAGAACTTCACTCCTCTAATGGTTAGAAACCTTCATCTAATTTCAAGTCTAAACTTCTTAATGTCCAGTTTATATCCATTTGTTCTTGTGTCCACATTGGTACTAAGCTTGAATAATTCCTCTCCCTCCCTGATATTTATCCTTCTGATATATTTATAAAGAGCAATCATATCTCCCCTCAGCCTTCTTTTGGTTAGGCTAAACAAGCCAAGCTCTTTGAGTCTCCTTTCATAAGACAGGTTTTCCATTCCTCGGATCATCCTAGTAGCTCTTCTCTGTACCTGTTCCAGTTTGAATTCATCCTTCTTAAACATGGGAGACCAGAACTGCACACAATATTCCAGATGAGGTCTCACCAGTGCCTTGTATAACGGTACTGACACCTCCTTACCTTTACTGGAAATACCTCGCCTGTTGCATCCCAAGACCGCATTAGCTTTTTTCACGGCCATATCACATTGGCGGCTCATAGTCATCCTGTGATCAACCAATACTCCAAGGTCCTTCTCCTCCTCTGTTACTTCCAACTGATGTGTCCCCAATTTATAACCAAAATTCTTGTTATTAATCCCTAAATGCATGACCTTGCACTTTTCACTATTAAATTTCATCCTATTACTATTACTCCAGTTTACAAGGTCATCCAGATCTTCCTGTATGATATCCCGGTCCTTCTCTATATTAGCAATACCTCCCAGCTTTGTGTCATCCGCAAACTTTATTAGCACATTCCCACTTTTTGTGCCAAGGTCAGTAATAAAAAGATTAAATAAGATTGGTCCCAAAACCGATCCCTGAGGAACTCCACTAGTAACCTCCTTCCAGCCTGACAGTTCACCTTTCAGTATGACCCGTTGTAGTCTCCCCTTTAACCAGTTCCTTATCCACCTTTCAGTTTTCATATTGATCCCCATCTTTTCCAATTTAGGTAATAATTCCCCATGTGGAACCGTATCAAATGCCTTACTGAAATCGAGGTAAATTAGATCCACTGCATTTCCTTTGTCTAAAAAATCTGTTACCTTCTCAAAGAAGGAGATCAGATTGATTTGGCACAATCTATTTTGTCCCAATTACTGTTGACCTCAATGTCCTTAACTACTTTCTCCTTCAAATTTTTTTCCAAGACCTTGCATACTACAGATGTCAAACTAACAGGCCTATAGTTACTCGGATCACCTTTTTTCCCCTTCCTAAAAATAGGAACTACGTTAGCAATTCTCCAGTCGTACGGAACAACCCCTGAGTTTACTGATTCATTAAAAATTCTTGCTAATGGGCTTGCAATTTCATGTGCCAGTTCCTTTAATATTCTTGGATGAAGATTATCTGGGCCCCCGAATTTAGTCCCATTAAGCTGTTCGAGTTTGGCTTCTACCTCGGATGCAGTAATATATACCTCCATCTCCTCATTCGTCATCCTACCATTATCCCTAAGCTCCTCATTAGCCTCATTAAAGACTGAGGCAATGTATTTGTTTAGATATTGGGCCATGCCTAGATTATCCTTAACCTCCACTCCATCCTCAGTGTTTAGTGGTCCCACTTCTTCTCTCTTTGTTTTCTTCTTATTTATATGGCTATAGAACCTTTTACTATTGGTTTTAATTCCCTTTGCAAGGTCCAACTCTACATGGCTTTTGGCCTTTCTCACTTTATCCCTGCATGTTCTGACCTCAATAAGGTAGCTTTCCTTGCTAATCCCTCCCATCTTCCACGCCTTGTAGGCTTTCTGCTTTTTCTTAATCACCTCTCTGAGATGCTTGCTCATCCAGCTTGGTCTACAACTCCTGCCTATGAATTTTTTCCCCTTTCTTGGGATGCAGGCTTCTGATAGTTTCTGCAACTTTGACTTGAAGTAATTCCAGGCCTCCTCCGCCTTTAGATCCACAAGTTCTTCAGTCCAATCCACTTCCCTAACTAATTTCCTTAATTCTTTAAAGTTAGCCCTTTTAAAATCAAAAACCCTAGTCCCAGATCGATTTTTGTTTATCCTTCCATCTAGTTTGAACTGAATTAGCTCATGATCGCTCGAACCAAGGTTGTCCCCTACAACCATTTCTTCTATGAGGTCCTCGCTACTCACCAAAACCAAATCTAAAATGGCATCCCCTCTTGTTGGTTCTTCAGCTACTTGGTGAAGGAATCCATCAGCTATCGCATCCAGGAAAATCTGATCCCTATTATTATTACTAGCACTTGTCCTCCAGTCTATATCTGGGAAGTTAAAGTCTCCCATGATCACACAATTCCCATTAGTGTTTACTTCATTAAAAAGATTAAAGAGGTCTCCATCCATATCCAAATTGGATCCCGGTGGTCTGTAGCACACCCCAAGCACTATCTCAGGAGAGGGTCTAGTAGCTTTCTTTCCCAATGTGATTTTTGCCCAGACAGACTCTGTCTTCTCCATTCCATCACTTCTTATTTCTTTACAGTCTACCTCATCATTGATATACAATGCTACTCCACCACCTTTGCCTTTATTTCTGTCTTTCCTAAACAGCACATACCCTTCAATACCTGTACTCCAGTCATGACTACTATTCCACCATGTTTCTGTTATCCCTATAATATCCGGTTTCACTTCCTGCACCAGTAGCTCTAGTTCCTCCATTTTGTTACCTAAGCTCCTCGCATTAGTGTACAAACATCTTAATTTTTGCCGTTTGGCTTCACTGACATCCTTTACCCGATTAGGCACAGCCATTCTACCGCCAGTGTCACCTATTAGGCTGGTATCTACACAACCCTTCCTCCTTACGTCCATTCTCATACCCTTGGCTGTATCCTTTCTTACTTGGTTTTCTTCCTTCTCAGTGTTAAATTCCGGCGTGGAGATTACCTGGATATCTCCCAACCATCTCCCCCAAATTTCTAGTTTAAATCTCTCTTCATCAGTTGCGCCAGCCTCCATCCTAGAAGTCTATTTCCCTCCTTACTCAGGTGAAGTCCATCCCGAGAGAACAGTCCTCTGTCCATGAATGCTTCCCAGTGGCCATACATCCCAAAGCCCTCCTTGTAGCACCACTGCCTGAGCCATCTGTTGATTGCCATAATCTTGTCCCCCTTTTGTTGCCCTTCTCTAGGAACAGGCAGAATCCCACTGAAGATCACCTGAGCCTCGATTTCCTTAAGGGTCTTCCCCAGCCTGGCATAGTCTCCCTTGATACGTTCCAGCGAGAATCTAGCCGTATCATTTGTTCCCACATGAAGGACAATCAGCGGATTCTTTCCCGCTCCCGTTAGGATCCTTTTCAGCCTCGGGTCCATCCCTTATCTTAGCACCTGGCAGACAGCACACCCTTCTGTTCTCCGGATCAGGTCTAGTTACAGGCCTGTCTATTCTTCTCAGTAAGGAGTCCCCAATCACGTAGACCTGCCTTTTCCTGGTAACGGTGCAATTCTCCAGTCTATCCCCTGTTCCCTCTGGCAGCAAGTCCTCTCGATTTCTATTGTCCCTTGTAATCCTCCACAACCCATCCCGTATCCTCCTGGGGCTCATATTTGGTGTTGTTATCTCCATTGACTCTTCCCCTCTTCCTATAGGAACTAGTTGCTCTTCTCTTCCTCCCTGCCCTCTCACCTTCAGCGACCACCTGCTGTGCCCCTCCTTCATTTTCCAACTCCGCAAACCTGTTCCTGAGCTCTATTTCTCCTTCACTAGCCTGTCTTTTCCTCTGCCTGGTTCTCTTAGTCACATGCTCCCACTGTCCACTTTCCTCACCCAGCAGTCTCCCCTCAGAATTCTGTGGTCCTGTTTCCATCTGCAAGTCTGAGCTTTTTCCTTCAGCCTCCTCATGTCTTTGCTCCATCATCTGCTCGAACCCCCTTCTAAACTCAACCAGAGTTTCCACCTGTATCTCCAATCCTCGGATCTTTTCTTCCATCAGCTCTATCAGGCAGCACTTCATGCAGACGAAACTCTTTTCAGATACCGCCTCCAGGATCATGTACATGCCGCAGCTTCCACATCCAGTCATCCTCATTGTGTCTTTCACTGCTGCCTCTGTATCGGTCATAGCCTTCCCACCTAAAACCTGTTAGTCCGGGAAACACAAACCAAACCACCACCACCCACAGAGAAAGGAAAAAAAGAAAACAAACCACACACACACACACACACACACACAGCAGGAACCAAAACACTGACACACCACCACCCCCTCCCTTCACTAGCCTGTCTATTCCTCTTCCTGCCTCCCTTAATCTCCCCCAGACACTCCCCTTGCAAACTAACTCCCACTGAAACTCCCCTGTTTACAGCTCTGTTTGCTGGATCCTGTGCCGCTGCAGCTGTCTATGCTGCTGCCTGACTGGCTGGCTACCTTTATAGGACCCCTAAGCAGAGAAGCCCCGCCCCCTAATCAGGGTTCAGCTTCTCTCCCAGCACACTGCCCCTACCAGCCTCCACACATATAAAACTCCAAAATACAATACACAAAACACAAAAACCTCATTATGCTAATTTGTTGTTCAGTTGTGACTATTAATGGTGATGGGGATTTATGTTTATTAAAGAAACTATCTGTTCTCATACTGTCACTGAGCAGGTGAGAGAAGCAAAGCAGAACCCTATGTGAGGAAATGCAGTTGGGTTTAAACTTCCTACCTGTTATGCTTAGTACCCTATTAAAACACTTGCTAACTATGTCATTTCACTGGACTTTTTAAAATGAAACTGGCCACTAATCCATCATAACCATAGAAAAGCAAAGTCAGTTTCCAGGGTATGCCATTTATCTCTATGCCAGTGGGGTGGACTTGACTGTAGTCAGTTATCATAGGGCTAGATTTCCCTGCGCCTCTCTATGAAGGAAGGGTCTAAGAGCCAGGGATGATTGTGGATCTGCTGCTCATGGAAATGGAGCTATGGGAGGGGCAAGGAGGAAGCACAATCCCTCCCCAATCCCCAAAGCTCCTGTGACTTGTGCTGGTGGCTAACAGGGAGCCCCAGGATCACTGGAATACATAATATTCCAGTCTTACCGCTGACATCCCCCCCCCATCTCAACACATCCTGGAATGCCCCCTCTACCAGGCAAGTAGGGGACCCTGGATGGCCTGGTGTAGGGCTGGCTAGTCAACTTTATGTTGATTGAGGAATTCCTCCCCCATTTACAGGCATCCTCAGCTGCTGACAGCTTTAAGGTTTCTATTTGCTTCTGAAACAGCACAAAGGGGAACTTACTGAGGGCCAGCTCTCTGGCCCCTCTGAGTAAACCAGATCACAAGTTAGCAAAAACAACACCATCCCTTTGCCAGCCTCATTGCAATGGGGCTCCCACTATGGCCGCACATATGGCAACAGATGAGTCCCCAGAAAACAATTGCTTTTGATTGCTCATTATTAGCATAATATGACACATGGCAGATAAGGTTCAAGGATGTAAAAGGAATCCTTGCCCCCTAGCCACTCCTTCTCAAGAAATTCAAAAAGACTTCTTCAGCCTGCCTTAGTGGAACCTCCCATAGAGTGCAAATAGGTTAAGACTTCATTACAATGACATTGCAATGTCCACAAGTTAAATACAAACTGCAATGGTTTAATAGCTGCATAAACTGGCCTCATAGATTGCACAGAGTATGTTTCTTTCTATTATATTGCTAATTATTTAAAACAAATCACCAATTGCTACAAATTCACCTCCCCCACATTCTCTGCTGTTACTGCTTTGCTAGCCCTTTCTGGGGTTGACTGAGGTACATGATGCTGCACAGTTTTGATCCCTAAGGAACAGGATATAGGATTTTATTGGGTGCTCTGTGTGGATCCCTCAATAATACACATTGGAAGGAGGTACAGTGATAAAAGTAGGAAACTTACTTAAACTGTATATTCCCCAAATGAGAAGTGGGTTTATCTTTGATTACACTACTGAGGTGGTTAATGGTAAGAGTTTGGGGTATCTTTTGCCTTTTCAGTCATATTTAGACTGTTTCACTATTTCTGTTTTTCCTTGTGGAATGGCTATATTTATTAGACACTGCAGATCTTCAGTTTGTAATTTGAGTGGTCTTGCAACCCTTTCTCATGAGTAGTCCTTACTCATATAAGCAGTCCTATTGTTGACTTAGTAGGGATGTGTCATACTCATATAATTTAAAGCCAGAAAGGATCACCAGATCCTCTAGTGTGACCTCCTGTCTACCACAGGCCACCAACAACTGAAGTTAGACAAAGATATTACAGTCATCAGGAGACTAAACTAATATGTGACACAGGCAATAAATAGGAGGGAACAAGGTGCACAAAAGCCCAAGACCCCTGCAATGGCAGAAAATTATCTGAGATATACCCAGATGATCCTGCCAAGCGACCCACATCCCATGCTGCAAAGAAAGGCCACTTTGAAGTAGTAATTCAGGTTTTTCAGATGACTAGTATTATAGGATATATTATGGCAGTATACGTAGAAAGATACTGCTACATGCTGTTTAGAAAACAGAACAGGTGTTTAGTATGTTTCACATACTGTTATTTGTATTGTATATTTTAATACCAATTTTACAATCAGTCAGTGTCTCTTTCTGTTAAACAATAAAACACCCGATCTCTGCTTTAACCGCCTCTTGAAAATTCTCATTTGTTTTTGGTCCCTCACAGCTCTTAAGCATAAAGGCAACCCTGAACTACACCACTGTGCAGCTCTGTTAATGCAAGTCTAATGAATTTAACCTAATCTATATCTGAAAGCACAACACAACGCACACATTAAGCTTCATGCGAAATACCCACAGATACATTCATGCTGCCCAGATTGTACAGCACAAAGCAAAACTAAGAACAACAAAATACATTCATATTGCAGAGTGAAAGGCAAACAAATTTAGGATATAAATAAAAGTTAGCACACTGTGAAAAGTGTGCTAAATAGAGGGAATCCAGTTTTTTAAGCAGTGCTACCTAAATAGCACAAATAATATAGAATATAAAACATATATATAGAAGACTTCTATGTCTATTAACATAGAATATAGAAGTCAAACCACAGTGCTTCAAACTTATCAAAATGAAATATTTTGATAACTTTTCATCTGAAACTTCAGTGAAATCAATACATTCCCCATGAAACTTTTTGATTTAGCTGAATCAGCATTTTATTACCAAAATCTGTTCCACTAGATAAATTTTTACCAATTCTATTCCTATAGGCTCCAATACCCTATGCTCCAAGATTTAACTACACATACGGCAGGAGCCAACAGGTTCATCTCTACCCTCCCTAACTATAGCATAATGATGCTGATGTTCCTGGAGTAGTACTAACTTCCTCATATTTAAACCCTTCCAATGCCATTTCCCTTAACGCAGGTTCACTCTGATGGGTGAATACATTACCTGCTGCAGACAAGCAGATATGAGTCACAGCACCACTATATTGGGGTTCCCCAAAGTCCTGTTCCACTTAGTTTGACTCCAGTCTCATCACTCAGGTTCCTTTATTTGTCATACAGCAAAGCTACACTGAGTTGATCCGACTCAAATGTAGGAGGTGGGCATAGGGCAGTGGTGGGCAACCTGTGGCCTGCAGGCCGCATGCGGCCCGTCAGGGTAATCCGCTGGCAGGCTGTGAGATAGTTTGTTTACATTGACCATCCGCAGCTCCCAGTGGCCACGGTTCGCCATTCCCAGCCAATGGGAGCTGCGGGAAGCGGCGGTCAGCACGAGCCTGTGGCCTGTGTCACTTCCCGCAGCTCCCATTGGCTGGGAACGGCGAATCCTGGCCACGGGGAGCTGCGAGTGGCCGTGCCTTAGACGGTCAATGTAAACAAACTGTTTCATGGCCCGCCAGCGGATTACCCTGATGGGCCGCGTGCAGCCCGCAGGTTGCCCACCACTGGCATAGAGTGTACCACACATCCAAAGTTACATAGCAAGCCTCTTCCTTTATATACATTTACACATTACATTGCATCTCACATTTTGGGATTGGCATGGTCACTTTGTAGGAACCAATCCCTGTACAACATGCACTGCCCATGCACATCTTACTATTTACCTCATCTTATGTTCCAGGCCTATTGTATCCATTATCTTGTCCACTGTAAATGTTTCCTGGGTGTTTCCCCTGGTCTTATCTAGTACAGGCATTCTGTTTCCAACCTGCTTATTTACTTCCCTCCCTAGCCCTGTCCCCCAAGAAATGAAGCCTTACCCACATCCAACTATTCATGTCAAGCAAGCTAGACCTATACATACCACCCTAAAACACTTCCTTTCAGCATTTCCTGTTCAGCAATGACCTAAAATAAAACTATGCAGATAGTGATGGAGAAGGAAAGCAAGATGTCTAAACTTTTAATGTCAGAGGATGGGAGCAATGTGTGCTAAATATCAAGATAATTTGATTATATGTCCTAGAACTAAGTTAGATCACATGCCCCATGTCATAAACATACAGCTAAGGGTAGCATAAAATCCCTCCTTTACCTGTAAAGGGTTAATAAACTCAGATAACCTGGTTGGCACCTGAACAAAAGGACCAGTGAGGGGAGAAGATACTTTCAAATCTGTGGGGGAAGGTTTTTGTTTTGTCTCTCTTTGTGTTTGTTCTCTCCGGGTCAGCGAGGAATCAGGGCAGGGAAAATACATCTCCCAAAGCCATACCTGAACTAAGCATCTAAGATTACAAATTGTAAGGAAGGAATTGCGTTAGATTATCTTTTGTTGTAGCTTGTGAATTTTCCCTATGCTAAGAGGGAGGTTTATTCCTGTTTTTTTGTAACTTTAAAATTTTGCCTAGAGGGGAATCCTCTGTGTTATAAATCTTATTACCCTGTAAAATTACCTTCCATCCTGATTTTACAGAGGTGCTTCTTTTACTTTTTTCTTTATAATAAAGTTCTGCTTTTAAGAACCTGATTGGTTTTTACTGTCCTAAAAACCCAAGGGCTGGTCTGTGCCCACTTTGCTAACCTATTTGGTTGGTATATTATTCTCAAGCCTCCCCAGGAAAGGTGGTGAAGGGGCTTGGGGGGATTTGGAGGGAACAGGAACTCCAAGTGGTTCTTTTCCTTAAATCTTTGTCTAACTCAGTTGATGGTGGCAGCAGTACTCATCCAAGGACAAGGAAGGATTTATGCCTTGGGGAAGTTTTTAACCTAAGCTGGTAGAAATAAGCTTAGGGGGTCTTTCATGCGGGTCCCCACATCTGTACCCCAGAGTTCAGAGTGGGGAGGGAATCCTGACACCCCACAACTTGCGTTCACTACCCTTACTAGCTTTCAGGCAAGAACTGAACAACTTTATGCTTCTTTCACGCTGCAATGGCTATCTCCACAAACCTGGTTTGTGTGTCAGGTCCTGAAAGGTCAAGGAACACTCCCCGCCAAACAAAATGAAATTGGCAGTACAGTAAAAGTAAACAGCAGGTGAGTCAAAAGTATTTCCACTAGAATATCTTCTAACCTTATTTAAACTGTTGAATATAAATAGGCAATTTTGGTGACAGAGATGGTTCTGCCTTGATATAACTAGAGCTGGTTGAAAAATGGTAACAATTTTTAATGGAAAATGGTGTTGAATTTTCATTTGTTAAAAAATTTCCACTAGCTCTATAAGTAGGCTGCATAACAGCAAAAACAAAAAGGCAAAACATTTAGATCTCTTGATCAGCTGTAGACATAAGTTGACCCAGGCTCTAAAACTCTCTGCCATGAGTGTTTGTTTTGGGGAGGAGTGTCTGGGCTGGCGGGGTGGGGGGTGCCCCACAGCTGGGCTCTGACAGTAGGGGGTATGGGTGTCTGGCCCTGCAGCTGGGCTCTGGGGGCAAAGGGGAGAGGGTGTGGGTGTCTAGGCTGGAGGGGCTCTATGGGGACAAGGGGCTGAGAAACAGGAACTCTGTTGTCATAGGGGTTTCTTTAACTATGTGCTCCTGAGGGAATCTTTTTTGTTGTCTGTATTGTTACAGACATAGTTGCTGACAGGTATTTTAAAATAAATTATGAAAATAATTGAAACTCGTATGATTATATAGTGTTGTTTTGACAAAAATTGCAGGATTTTAAATTTTTTGGTATAGAATTCCCCCAGGAGTAATTACTGTTACTGACTGACTATTAGTACCATGGTATAACAGCATCACATACAGTATTTTTCTTGTGTTTTCCCACTCTTTGGCTTTGTTCCTTATCACACAGCCCACCTGTCCATCTTCTATTATACATTTTTTCTCTCTAGTTTGCTGTCTGCCTAGCTATGGACACCTAATCCATCACTTTTAGATCCCTCTGTACAGTTGCCTAAAGCAATTTTGTGGTTGTTGAATCACCCCTAC
Organism: Emys orbicularis; assembly: GCF_028017835.1. Classification (NCBI taxonomy): domain Eukaryota; kingdom Metazoa; phylum Chordata; order Testudines; family Emydidae; genus Emys; species Emys orbicularis. Next base: position 192,140,840 of record NC_088685.1, read on the forward strand.
TATTTCATACATATTCTTGATATGCTGCTAGAATTGCTTTTCCTAAAATGTATCCCTGATCATGTTCTTTAATGGCCAGAAACAATATGATGTAATCTAAAGCCCACCAACCCTAAACTTTGTAGTTTGTAAAGTGCTTGAAGCTTGCCAGGTCCTTCTGATTGATGTCATATTTGATTGACAATTTACCAGCTTCCCAAAATTCTCCAGAGAACTGTCACAGATCTGTCTTATAGACAATATAATGGAAGCAATCCATCTGCTCCAGGACCACCTCTTCTTAGTTGTGATGCTTATTAGGATTTGATGTTCGCCTAGATTCTGATGATTTGTACACTAGCGCAGAAGCTGGAACAGATGCTACTATGCTTGTAATTATTCTTTACACAAGAGTCAGTACAATATTATGTCTACCAGGCCTCAGCCAATCTTCCCACTCCATCACAATTCTTTGTGTGCATAACATATTACGATTACTGCACAATCAAGCAGAAACACTGTAGTCTCATAGCTATTCAGTTATTTTTCTGTCTCAAATAGCATCAGGAGAACTTTATATGTTCTAGTTTAAAAACACTTTTCAGTCCTGTTGCATGTGCAACTATATTAGTGAATGCTAAAAACGATGTATGCTTAACTCTCTACAGTTCTTACATTTAAAAAAAAAACAATTTAAGAATAAGTTGATTCTAAACAGATAGTATTTTTGTAAAAAGTATGAGCATTCTAGGGAAGGAAGAGAGCTAACAGCTGTAACATATGGTCAATTCTGAGAGGTTTTGTTTTAATGATGATTATTGTTGAGATAAGAGCCAGCTGCCATTCATTATTGCACCCTCCTTGCCTTTCAGCTGAATGTTCAGAATCAATAGAGATCAATGAGAATTTCAGTGAATTGCAGTTAAGGTGTTGTTTTTTCTTTCTCTACCCCCAAAGGATAAGTTCTAACTCATAAACCTCATTCCTTAATTAACCAAAAATGGGCATGAACTATAAAACTTTGAAAATCTAACCATGTCCCTAAATTCAACAGAACTTGGATCCAAGACTTTGGTTTGGCCAATCACAGAAGTGGTGCCCAGCTGCAAAATATGGGTCTGGGTTTCGATACTAGATCCCAACACATTTCAAAGGTCTTCAAACCTGAGGGTTTGTTTCAGCCCATATCAAATTTTTTACCTAATCTCAGTTTCGAAGAGTTATTAGTAACCTACTTGATTAATGGAAGTCTTGTTTGGGAACACTGGTTAGAAAGAAGAATAAAACTATATAAAGCACTGTCAATTACAGATTAAAGAGGATTCTAAAACCAGCCATACCTTAAGGTACTGTAGCTGCTTCTATTTTATCATAAAACCCCAAGTGATCCAGACTTCCCCTACTGCTTATAAACTCAACTGCTTCAATAGCTACAGCTTATTTTCTGTCTTGCCTCTGATGTGAACTAGGATGACATACAGTATTCACGTTATGTGCAAAATTAATCACATTATTCTACCACCCTTGCACTCTTCAATACTGCATTCAGTCATAAGCAGAAGCTCAAATCAAATGCATTCAGTACAAATATATTTAGTGTTTTATTAATTTGTTTATTGATAACATAAGAATTAGATCCTGCTAATATATTGCAGGATCATTGAGTCCAGAAACCAGTCACCAATAAAACAGTCAAGAATAAAACACTGTATAAAATGCCATTTTGACAGAAAAAAGGCAACCCAGGAAATATGAAACATAAGACATGACCCAGGCAAAAATCTATGGGCCGGATCCTCAATTTGTGTAAATTAATGGAGCTATGCTGACATGTACCATCTGAGGATGTAGTCCTGTATGACTGGCAGTGCTGAGCCTGGAGGTAATGTCACATCTGTTATCACTATGTACAGGGCCGGCGCTTCCATTTAGGTGACCTACGCGGTTGCCTAGGGCACCAGGATTTGGGGGGGGCAGCATTTTGCCGCCATTGGCGGCAATTCGGCGGCGGGGCGTCCTTCCGCGCTCCGGGTCTTCGGCGGCAATTCTGCGGCGGGTCCTTCACTTGCTCCGGGACCCGCCGCCGAAGTGCCCCAAAGACCGGGAGCGTGGAAGGACCCCACCACCGCAGAATTGCCGACGATGACCGGGAGCACGGAAGGACCCCCACCTAGGGCGCCAAAAACCCTGGCGCCGCTCCTGACTATGTATAGTTCACTGTTCATGCTTACATATTTTTAATTAAATAATTGCAGTGCATGAATGTTTATTACATTTCATTAACAAATTTAGGCAGGTAGCTGGAAACATGTACTGAAATACCCTGACTGGGACATAACCATACTCTGCAAAAATTAATGTGTCCATATTCTGGTGGAGAACACCCATACATGGCATCCTTCTACTCTGTGCATATTGATAGTAGGAATAATTTGCCCAGAGGCTGTGCACCAAAGCCACTGCTGGGTCAGGATGTGCACCTACATAAAGTGTTGACAAATGCCCAGCCAAAGCTCCAGAGAGGGTCTGCGGACAGCCCAAAAGGGATCAGACAGCTTCCCCTCCATGTTCCTGCCTCTTGTAGTTTTTTCTGGTATGTGCCTGCTGTATGAGCAAAGACAGATAGTTATATGGAGTCAACTGTGTAGGGATTACTCTTATGATACACTTGGAGGATAGACTATATCACTGTGTATTGGATGATCTTTCACTTGCAAGGGTTATGTTTTACAGGATGTAGCATTTGCCTGAGGTGTGAATCAGTGACTTCCTGTGTTCTTGTAAATTCTAAAAGTGTATTTGCATAAATTGCAAAAGAACTTAAATAGCTGTAAATAGCCCTTTGTGAATGTTGCCTACAGAGCAGCAACACATAGGACTTAACCAAGTTGGGAAAAAAGAGACAAATACTAATTGAGATATAGCATAATTTCAGACCTGATGGGAATATCTTGAGTCTCAGGAGTGGTCTATATTAACTAGTAGTGAAGACAGCTATTTTTTTTTTGAAGAAGCAAATCCCACAATAAATGTTTCATGCAAAATACTAACTCTTTAAAACTTTTAAGATCATGATGTAATGACAATGCCTATCAGAACTGCATATAAGCTGGGGTCAGTTTAGAAACAGGTCTGTCAATGATATATAGGGCCAGCACCTGGCCAACACAATGGTTTGAACTGCAGAACAATAAAATAGGGTAGTAGAATTTCCCCTAAGGGGCAGCTGGACATTCTCCTACCATAGCACATCCTTGGCTGTTGAGTCACTATAGCCAGGATTCTAAAATAAACTTCCCTTGAACAGGGGGCAGAAGGGTGAGTGACCAGAGTACCTTGCACTCCATCTGCAGCCAGCATACCACAGACTAGAGTCTAATTTACATTGGAAGGGGTAGTAGATGGCCTGGGAAGACTACTCTCCCCGGGTTGTGACCCACAGGGCAGGTAGCCCACACAGGACAGTGAAAGCCTCAATCCCTTGCCAGGGGAATATTGGCTGGCTCACAACTGAGTGCAATAAAATTATATCACAGTCCTGCAGCATTTCTTTGTGTTTACTTTGCCACATCTCTTATCTGAAAACTATGTCCAATCTGTCTTGATGTGAGGTATTTAAACCAAGGATAAAGATTCAGGGTCATGCTATACCTGTATCATAGAGTCTACCACTTTACTAACTTTCTTAATTCTAACAGAAGTCTTATTTGCTTCCAAGTTTTTGTTAAGTAAAAGGTAACAGCATTTCTTTAGAGTGACTTATCAGCCAGCAAACCAACCATCTAGAGGATTACCAAGTGGATTTTCTGTAATGAGTTCATGGTCTGGGTCCTGTTGATAGGATAGTATGCAGTGTTGTTGTAGCCATGTTGATCCCAGGAAGAAGAGCTCGTGTAAGCTTGAAAGCTTGTTTCCCTCAGCAACAGAAGCTGGTCCAATAAAAGACATTACCTCACCCACCTTGTCTCTCTGATAGGATGCTATGTCATACATACAGAAACCCCCACCATCAAGGTCTCCATTCTGCAGAAAGGACAAAGGGTCGAATGGCTATGAAGCATGGACCAACTTCTCACCCGGAATGATGGCACTGTGCCTTCAGGTAAGGGTAGAGTCACATTAGCGCAAGGTTGTGGGGAAGCTTGTACTTCTGCCACCTATGTTAATCTATCAATATATATAGTATTGAGAATTGTTAATATAGTCATATCTGATGCATTAGTTTGGATAGTAAGGCTGGCTCTGGTCTAGTTTGCTTGACATGAGTGAAATTTTGCCTTAAATGACCTTGTTGAGTAAACTAGTTTCCTAACTCCTATATAGGACAAAAGAGGATGTTTAACACAGGATGTGCTTAAATTGATAGACAACATCTACAAAATGTGCTGCCAAAAGGCAATTAGGGAAAAGGCAGGTGGAAAGAGACTGGAAAGTCCAAAGCCCCTAAGCAGAGAAATAGGTCACTTTGACCTGGACAAATATACACAATTAGCGTGTAATCAGTGGTAATAAGCCAATTAGAAAAGAGAAATGCTAACACAAAAGCAGGAAGGACAGCAAAAGTTAAGCCAATTAAAGTTCACACACGCATACTGTACTTAAAGGTGATTGGAAGAGAACTAATGAATATGTAATTTACAAAAAACACTATCAGATCTGTTTTAAAAGCAGATGCTTGCCAGCCAGGGGAGCTAGTTGTACCAAGTCTTCCCCAGCTGACCTTGCTAGGAGTGGTTGCTACTACATAGGACCAAAAACTGTTCCCAGCCTGTGGAAGTGTGGGTGCCAGAGGGCAGAAGACCACCAAATTAGGGGAAAACTGTCCAACCCCACCCCTCACGGCTGATGCTGAGTATCAGCAAGAAGAGGGAGGCTGCAGTCAGCAGCTCATTTCAAGCCATGTTGTGTAAATATCTGCTTACTATCCATTTCATTCAGGTCCTATGGCAGCTGCTAAGCAGCCAGCTGTTAGAGCAACCCATCTGTGGGAGCACATGCAGCCAGCCCAGGGCAAGTCTAAGATGTTTGCAGGCCTGCATTAGAAAAATCCTCCTTTCACTTGCAAAGTGATTACATTTAATGCAGAACCACTGAGACAGGAGATGCATGGTGCCTGAGTGCTCAGAAGCATTCAACAACATTCCTTTATACTGCACATCAAATATACAGCTTGTAGTAGAAAGATGCTATTCAGCTCAAATGCAGAACACTTTCTTTAAGTGATAAAAGGATGATGTATGCATATGGTACAGAGATTACCCTTAAATATTCAGCATTTCCCATTGCAGTGATATTTTCTGTACTTGGCACAGCAAATACTATAGTAATGTCAAATGTTGCAGCATGGTAAATGTCAAATGACTACTAATTTAGAGCCAAAGCCCACTGAAGTCAATGAGTGAACTTCTGTTGATTTCAGGGTGCTTTGGATCAACCCCATATACTCTAAACCCACTGGGATACCTATTTCTGTTTAATCTGACTAGCCACTAAATGCACCATCACGCTCCACAAATGCAGCATTGACCCGGCACTCATAAATGTGGTAAAAAAAACAAAAACAAAAAACAACAACAGATCAAGGCAATTGGGTAAATGTCTATTTCTGATTCATTTGAATAAACGTATTTTAAAAGCATCCTGTTTGCAATTCTTTAAACTGTATTTATGTGTTCCTTTGTTAAAGAACGATATATTTCTTTCTCTCTTCATCTTAGGCTATGTCTACACTACCGTGGTAAGTCGACCTACGCTATGCTACTCCAGCTATAGTCGACGTACCTTAGGTCAAGTTACCGCGGGGTCTACACTGTGGGGGTCGACGGGAGAAAATCTCATGTCGACTTACTTCACTCTTCCCTTTGGGGGTAGAGTACAGGGGTCGACAGGAGAACGATCTGCAGTCAATTTGGTGGGTCTTTACTTGACCCACTAAATAGACCACCGGTGGATCGATCTCAGAGCATTGATCCCGCTGTAGTATAGACCTGCCCTTAAGCAATTCCCTATAATATGAAAAAGAAACATGAGGTAAAATATTCATAAATCACCATTACCTTTAATGTTATCCAAGTATGGAATCAAGGGATTTGATGCAGTTTGTCTCATGTTTATTAAATATGGATAAAATGGATGTGCTTCATTATCTGTTAAATAAGCTCTTCAAAGATAACCTCCATAAATCAAGATACTTTTTAGCATACCTACCAACCAAAGAGAGAATTAATGGTGTCTTGACAGTTACATTCGATAGTAAATATATACCTCGCTCTAAATCCCATTTTAATAATTATGTGCAGTACAATGGCAGGGGGTGGGGAAGAAGCTTAGAGCAATTCCAAGGAACCCTATCAAAATTTAAGACTGCAAATCAAACTGGGCTTAACTCTTCAATGGGTGAAAAGGACCCCTCACCTTGTGCAGGGGATAGATTTTTTTAAGTGCTCAGCATTCACATTAGGGCCATATTTTCATAGGAACTCAGCTCCCTTTTAGGCACCGAAGTAAGATTTTCAAAAGCACCTAGCAGCTCCTGTTGAGCAGGGTGGATAAAAATCAATGATTTAAAAAAAAACAAAAATAAAAAAAAAACACGTTTTTTTTATTTAAATGAGATTTTTTGGGTAAAATGCTTTTTGAGAAAAAAACTATCTAAAGATAGTTTTAATTAAGATACAGTATAGCTCAAAGATATCTCATCATGGAATAGGGATTATAAATTCTAATTTTTAGTATGAGACAAAATATTCATGCAATGTTTAAGAAAAGTTTTGTAAATGAGTTCCAATAGTTCATGGATTAGGGACCCAATCTTATGGGGCTCCAGGGGCTTCTGTATAGATTAGGTTAATCTTTCTATCTACCCAATGGGACTCAGTGCTCAGTCTAGAAGATACTATCAGAGATGCTTCGTTTTGCACTTCTCAAACTGTGGATTTGTGTCTCCAGAGATAACATGCTTGTTAACAGCAAAAATGTTTTAAACAAATAAATAAATAAGATATAGAGGTGAGAAATAACAGACCTCAACCCTATTGTCCCTCTGCGAATTTGTGTACACAGAGTCAATCCCTTGCCTCTCTCTAAAAGTGCAAAGTTTCAAAAAGTTAAATGAATAGAAGATTGTTGGGGGCGGAATAGATCTGGACAAGGAGAAGAAGTCTAGAGATAAATGTGAGAAGGGATGGACAGGCAGTAGAAACAAAAGTGAAACTGTTTGAGCAGCATATTCCAGAAGTCTTGAGGTCTTTCTGAGTGTAGCCTTCATTGATTTGAGATCTACCATACCATTCTCTCACTAGAAGGGAAAACCTATAATGGCAGCAGGCTGTAAAAGAGACCTAGTTTGGGAATATTTTAATGAAGTTCCTCTACCTGTGGGTAAGACAGGCACGCGTGCAAAATGCAAACAGTGCAACAAAGAAATGCAAGGCCTGGTTACCCGAATGAAACCACATCATGAGAAGTATTCCTTCTCAGGAGGAAGCTACGTTGAAGATGATGCAAGGAACATGTCTGAACATGCAGGATCTTCAGGTTGGTAAACTTTTTTATTTCATACTTCTTTCTTAAGGACTGCCTGTCTTCCTTCTGGACTATTCTTGAATTCTCAGGTTTGAGCAAAAACTAGTTGTTACTCTATGGTACTATCATTTTAGATGCAGTTGTGATAAAAATACATAGCGGAAATAGGCAGATTTTCCTTTTACAATTTCACTTTTAAAGTAGTACTGAGTGTCAGTGAATGCAATGAGTAATACTAAATGAGCAGTATGGTAATAATAATTAAATAACTGCATTAACTTATTTTGTTTAGGAGAATCCATCCTTAACCTACAGGATTCTGAAGACTATCCACCTTCAAGATCACCATCATTTTCTATAGTTTCAGAGTTATCTGCCAATGCTAGTGTTTCAGTCACATCATGTATGTCACATAGCCACAGTAGAACTCCTGTAGCAAAAAGAAAAAAAAATTCTCCATCATCCAGAAGACACTGTTTCCCTGAAATTAGATGAAGACAAGTTTCAACTTGGGAGCCTTCTTCCTCCTTCTGCTTTCTCTACTAAGCTCTACTTTTTTGCCTCTTCTGCTTCCCTCTTCCCTTTATCAAATATTTATCACAGCCAGTGCCAGACCACTTTGCCTCAGTGAGGATTGGTTACGTCCAAAAGGACTGCTATTTATTCAGCCTGGCCCCTGCAGGTGCCAGTTCAGTTCTGAAAAAACAGCAATTACTGTCTGCTGTTAACAACAAGTACATGATCATTAGTGGCTGACCATGTTTTCAGTACTATTCAAGATTGGAGAATGAGCAACCTTCATCTTCTAAGAGCTTAGAATCTAAAAGACTGGCACAGAAGGCAGGACACACTGGGAAGTTCAGAGGATTAACTTGGACAGTGGATTTTTGTTTGCTTGTTTTGTGATTGGCTCACCAAGCATAAAAAAGGGGTGGGCATGAGGGAATAAGAGATTCTTTAAGGGGGACTTGAATGCAGAGAGGACAGTGGCTCAGTGAACTATGATGGGGAGGGTATTTCATGCACTGGCTGTGGCAAGAAAGAGGCACAAAGATGGATATGGGAGAAGACGGGAATGGTGCACTGAAGTATTTTAAAATGGAAGTTGGTTTTCAGAAACAGAGGAAGTCCCATAGAATCAGAATCGAAGGGGTCAGTAAAGTAATTGTTTCCTTGGAGAAATCCTAAGGTAAGTTCCTCTGGAATGGAAATCTCACCACACAACTGCCACTCAAAAAGTATGAGTTTCAGATGTGAAGGAACCTGAATCCTGGGGACCACATGGTCAACTCCAGTGTGGGTAAACTGGGCATCTGGCAATTAACCAAGCATGGCTATTTCTGATGATACCAAAAAGCCCTGAACTCCCCATGGACAAACTCTTATCCTTACACAAGTGCCTAGTTCCCTAGGGCACAACGTCCCCTCCAACCAGCCTTGCTTACTGGGCTGTGGCACTGGAATGTTTTTAGTAGTGGGGGTGCTGAAAGGCAGCCACCTTACCTCATCCACCCCCCCGTCCTCCCGAGCTGAGGCTGGGGGCAGGGCTGTGTCTCCAGGAGGGGGGGACTCGGACAGTGGTAAGGGGGCCAAGACGCAGCTGGGACCCAACGTGCAGGGCCAGTACAGAGCCCCACCGTGGGGCTGGGCATGGGGCCCCAGGAGTGGAGCCGTGGGAGCAGGGAGCCAGGTGCAGGGCCCCGGGAGCAGAGGCCTAAGAGCAGGGGGTGGGGTTGGGCGCAGGGCCCCAGGCCCCGGGCTTGGGGCCAGCGGCCAGGATCCCAGGAGCAGAGCCCTGGGTGTGGGTTTGGGAGTGGGGCCCTGAGCACAGGACCAGTGGCTAGGGAGTGTGGTCGGCAGCTAGGACCTGAGCCCCAGGTGCAGGGTTGGGAGCGGAGTGTGGGGCATGGGGCCAGTGGCCAGGGAGCAGGGCCAGAGGCCAAGCCCTGGGAGCAGGGCCAGGGAACGGAGTCCCGGGTGGAGGGCTGGGAGCAGGGCCCCAGGTATGGAGCCAGCAGCTGGAAAGCGGGTTGTGGGACCGGGACCCAAGCTGGGAAGTGCAGCCTCTGGCGTGGGGCCAGCGGCCCCGCATAAAACCCATGGGTGCTGCAGCATGCCATTCACCCGTGCTTTCCACGCCTATGTTATTGGGCTTTGCACAATCTGCTTGCTATCCTCTACTCCAGATCTGTCTGCACTTAGTTGATGCTATATGTATTTGGGTAGGGTGATCATACATCCTGTTTTGGTCAGGACAATCCTTTTTAAGCCCTGTCCCTGATGTCCCCATTTTTTTGGCAAACTAGGCATTTGTCCCATTTGCTCTTGCCAACTTGACAAGAATAAATGGGACAATTGCCTAGTTTTGCCAAAAAAGTAGGATGCGCCCCCCCCCCGAGGCAAGCAGTGATGTTTGGGGGGGACAGAAGCCTGGCTGATGTGTCTGTGCTATGCTCTGCCCCTCCAATCAGGGAGTGATGGGCTGTCATGTGCTCACTCTGCAGCCCAATCAGAGGGCAGAGCATTCAGGGCCCTAATTCAAACTCATGGGGCCAGTTCCTGGAGCCCTCTCCAGCCATCCCCACCCCAACCAGCTTCTTTCCCTCTCCAGTCTACCTCCAGTCACCCACTTCTGCCACATTCCAGCTGTGTGCCATTAAGGGAGGGCAGAGGGGGCCATCTGCCCCCCCCCCCCAAGTTTCGTTCCACCAGCTGGGAGTGAGCCCCCAGTTCCCCACAATACCAAAATCTGAAATGATGGCCCTGCATCCTGGCCTTCTCCCATCTCCCAGGGCTGCTCTCTGGGGTCTCCTTGGTCCCTCCTGCTACCTGGAGCCTCCTTCCTGCCCCTCTGCTATCCCAGCCCCCAAAGGGGCCTTGCCCTACTAGCTGGATAATAGTCCAATGGCTTCACCTCCTGGCTCTGAGCTGCAAAGTACTCACACTCACACACTCACACTCTGCTTTGCTGCCCACATACCAGCCCATACCCATTCCTCTTCCCCCATCTCTGCTACTTGGCACAACTGGGGGCGTGGAGGAATGTTTGTGGGGGTGTGGAGGACGTGCGGTGACACCAGGCAGCTCAGGCCAGCCCCGCATGTCCCATTTTCAGTTTAGGGAAATATGGTCATCTTATATTTGGGGCTAGAGGCTTGGCGCTGCTAATGTTACTGGCTATACTCAGGATCAGGGAAGGCAGAAAGGTAAATTAGAACCACCTTTGCTTTCTACTTAGTTCAGGTGGGACAAGCATGAGCTTGATGCAGCTGAGGATTGAATCTGTAGTTTAAAAGTGCTTTGGGACTCTTCAGGATTAAAATGAGGGATATTATTATTCATGTCAACCAACCCTCTAAAACTGGGCAGCTTACTTTAATAAGCACCTCAAGAGAGAAGTATCCAAATGCAGAAGATGGAAAAAGCAACTCTGAGAAATCTTATAGCTGGAGGAAGTTTTACTTGCTACTAATGGTTCTCTCATTTCTTAGCTGATGGAATACATTTTCTTTTGGTCTTCTCAGTACAGTACAAATAGGCTTCTTATAGCTTTTGCCCAGGTTTCCCAAAGTAGTTTAAAACAGCATTAGAAAAAATGCAATGCAGTCTGAATAACTCAAAGAAAGCATTCCCACATCTCATTCCCACTCTACAAAGCAACATCTGAATAGTGCAGCTTACAATGCTGGGTCTGTTAAAGCTTCACCTTGCTGGACATATGTTTTCTGTACATCAGAAGGGACTATTGATTAACTCAAATCCTGGTAAATCCCAACCTTTGTACTTTCTGAAATAGTCCAGTCTCACCAGACCTTTATCAGGAATGTTCCAGCTGACTGAGCATTTGCCAGGTTCCTGCAGATCTCTTGAGAGTTGTACTGTCAGAATACATATTCATCACTAAACCAGGACACAGCAGTTCACCAGTTTTAGGGTTACAGTTTAAATACAAAGCTTACTGGGATATGATGGTTGGCTTGCTATGATCTTTTCTGAAACAAGAGATAAATGAATGGATGCTAGCTGATACTAACCTTTCCACAAATTACTGTCGGCCGCGGTCAGTGGCAGATATCATCATTACCATCAAAGACTCAGTCATTAGCTGGTATATGAGCTAGTGCAGAGGATATTTCCTTACTTTTCTGGGTGGGCCCACATCCAGGTCACAACAGGGACAGGGAAGAGAGAACATTCACTATTAGGCCACTGGTGCAGATACTTGGGAACTAGGTGGGTCAGGGTGGGAGTGGGCAGAGTCTTGGCACTGCCTCCTCAAAGTGCTGGCCAGCACAGCTGATCTGGTGCACTGGGGAAAGAAAGGGCTGGTGCAGCTTTTCCCCTGGGGCATGGTCCCAAGTCACAACCTAGTCCCTACTATGCACTCAGGGCACATTACAAGGTGCCTATCTAACCCCAAATGAACCCTTCGCATAGACTACTTCACCTCAAGGTTAAACTTAATTCTTATTATAAATACTTTCTGATGTGCAGTTACTGCACCTGGCTCCCAAGTATATTAACCACCCCACGCATTATAATTACAAGAACATATCTTCATGACATTCAAAATACTTTTTTCACAAGGCTGGTGTTGAGAAGCTGAAGTATAATCTAATTAAGATGAGTTAAGTCTCTCTAACAAAGAGATAACTCATTCATATTACAGTTTGGTTCATAATGTTAGGATTTCTGCTACCCAAGACAGATGTGTAAAATGATCTAATACATTCAGAATGTCAAAGATTTTGATGGGAAATAGTCAGAAGTGTAAGACTTTCTATAGTCAAAACCTCAGCCACTCTATAGATACAGTTGACTCGAAGCATAGCTGCATAATACTATTATTACACTAGTACCAAGAAGACCCAGCTGCGATCACAGCCCCATTTGGTACGCACCCAGGCTAAGACATTCCATGCTCCAGAGATCACAATCCAATCAGATAAAACAAAGGAAGAATTGTTATCCCCATTTTACAGATAATCTCCCTCTGCCTCAGCTCCCCAAATGACTTGCCCCAGGTCACAGAGCCTGTGGTAGAGCTGGGAACTGAACCCAGATCTCCTGAGCCTAGTCCAGTGCCTTAATCACCAGGCAATTCCTGCATATAAAGTTACTGAGTCTGTCAGAGTGTTCACTGACCAGTGGTGCACAGCCTTGTAGCTGGGGTTGGCATAGCAAGTTCTCTGCCCCATCTGGCATCTTGTTGATGGTGCTCCAGCTCGGTGATGGTCTCTCTTACCAAAACTCAGCAGCCGTCTGACCAGGTCACAATTTAGCCCTACCCTTTCAGGGTAGGAGTCCTAGAAATAAGAGTCCAGGTGTTCTTACAAAAAGGATCCTCAGCCCCAACTTTGGCTAGGAGGACCCAGGCTGTCCCAGTACATGGGGTTCCAGTGCAGGGATGCTATAACCAGCAGCCAAGGTCTGCTCCTTCAGACTCTGTGCTGATGCCTCCCTGTACTTCTTCCTACTTCAGCCTGTCAGCAGGCCCCTGCCACAGCTTTTCTAAGTTCATCTTTCTCTCAGGGCCAAGACTCTAAGGTCCCTCCCCCAGAATCTTCTAAGAAACTCCCAAACCATAAAGTATAAACATAAGCTCATTTCTGCCCTCCTTGGCTATAACCTTACACCCCCCTGAACTTCTCTCTGCTCTGTTCCCCAATTAAATGTTTCTCAGGACTCGGTCCCTGGAAGCTCAGCTCATGCCCTAATATCAGGATTCATCACAGGTACCTGCTCCAAGTTAAGCAACTTTATCAGTAAACCTGGAAAGCTGCCAGAACTGCATGAAGAAAGCAAGAAGAAAAGAAATAGGGCAGACTTCAAAATATCTGCGATATCTGTATACCAATGAAAGGAATAGGGGAACAAGCAGGATGAACTGGAAGTCATGGTATACGAAGAAAAATACAACTTAATTGGCATTACATAGACTTGGTGGGATAATTACCATGATTGGAGTACCAGCATTGAGGGAGATAACTTGTTCTGGAAGGATAGATATGGGGGGGAAAGGAGGAGGAATTGCACTGTGTGTCAAGAATGTATACACTTGCTCCAAAGTTCAAGAGGAAGTGAGTGACAGACCTACTGAGACTCTTTGGATAAGAATAAAAAGGGAAAAGAATAGTAGTGAGGTTATGGTGGGGGCCTACTATATAGATAACCAAATAGGGAAGAGGACGTAGATGAGGAATTCTACAAGCAGGTAACAAGATTAGCTAACACACATGAGCTAGTATTAATGGGGGATTTTAACTTACCTGATGTCTGTTGGAAGACTATTAAAGCAAATCATAATAAATCCTGCAAGTTCTTAGCATGTGTAAGGGCCAACTTTCTAATTCAGAAAGTTGAGGAAACAACTAGGGGGTATCCATTTTGGATCTGGTTTTGACCAGCAGGGGTGAATTAATTGCGAATGTGAAGATGGTCGGGAAATTGGGAGGAAGAGATCATTATGGATGATCTGTGAATATGGGGAAAGCGGTGGATGTGATATATCTTGACTTTAGCAAAGCTTTTGATACAATCTCCCACAGTATTCTTGCCAGCAAGCTAAAAAGTATGGATTGGATGAATGGCCTATAAGGTGGATAGAAAGCTGGCTAGATTGTCAGGCTCAATGAGTAGTGATCAACGGCTCAATGTCTAATTGACAGCCAGTATCAAGCAGAGTGCCCCAAGGGTCGGTCCTGGGGCCGGTTTTGTTCAAAATCTTTATTAATGATCTGGACGATGGGATAGATTGCACCTCAGCAAGTTCACGGATGACACTAAGATGCGGGGAGGGATAGATACGCTGGAGGGTAGGGATAGGGTCCAGAGTGACCTAGACAAATTGGAGGATTGGGCCAAAAGAAATCTGATGAGGTTCAACAAGGACAAGTGCAGAGTCCTGCACTTAGGAAGAAAGAATCCCATGCACCGCTACAGGCTGGGGACCAACTGGCTAAGCGGCAATTCTGCAGAAAAGGACCTGGGGATTACAGTGGATGAGAAGCTGGATATGTGTCAGCAGTGTGCCCTTGTTGCCAAGAAGGCTAACGGCATATTGGGCTGCATTAGTAGGAGCATTACCAGCAGATCGAGGGAAGTGATTATTCCCCTCTATTCGGCACAGTTGAGGCCACATCTGGAGTATTGCATCCAGTTTTGGGCCCCCCACTACAGAAAGGATGTGGAAAAATTGGAGAGTCCAGCGGAGGGCAACAAAAATGCTCAGGAGGCTGGGGCACATGACTTACAAGGAGAGGCTGAGGGAACTGGGCTTCTTTAATCTGCAGAAGAGAAGAGTGAGGGGGCGATTTGATAGCAGCCTTCAACTACCTAGAATGGAGCTCGGCTATTCTCAGTGGTGGCAGATGACAGAACAAGGAACAGTGGTCTCAAGTTGCAGTGGGAGAGGTCTAGGTTGGATATTAAGAAACACTATTTCACTAGGAGGGTGGTGAATCACTGGAATGGGTTACCTAGGGAGGTGGTGGAATCTCCATCCTTAGAGGTTTTTAAGGCCCGGCTTGAGGAAGCCCTGGCTGGGATGATTTAGTTGGTGTTGGTCCTGCTTTGAGCAGGGGTTTGGACTAGATGATATTCTCTTAAGTAAGCTGCAGAAATGCGGGTTCTGCAGAACTACCATTAAGTGGATACAGAATTAAAGAATCGCAACCAATGAGTAACTATCAATGGAATGATGTCAGATTGGAGGGAGGTGTCAAATGGTATTCCACAAAGAACTGTTCTAGATCCTGTGTTGTTTAACTTCTTTATTAATGACCTGAATATAGGAATAGAGCGATCAAATTTGCAGATGACACAAAGCTGTGTGTGTTTGTGTCAATACTTTGGAGGATAGATCTAAAATTCAAAGGGATCTTGATAAATTGGAGAACTGGGCTATAGACAACAAAATGAAATTTAACAAAGACAAATGTAAGATGCTACACATAAGGAATTAAAAAGAAATGCACAAATACAGAACGGGGGATAACTGGTTTTGCAGCAGCACTGCTGGAGGATCTAGGAGTTGTGGTGGATCACAACATCAGCATGAGTTAACAATGTAATGCTGTTGAGAAAAAAAAAAGGAAATGCAATTTTAGTTTGCATTAAGAGAGGAATAGCATGCAAATCACAGGAGGTGATAGTACTGCTCTATTTGGCACTGGTTAGGCCTTAGCTGGAGTATCATGTCCTGTTCCGGTCACCAATGTATAGAAAGGATGTAGAGAAAGCGGAAAGGACCCAGAGGTGAGCCACAAAGACTATCAAAGGGACGGAATGCAAGCCATATGAGCAAAGGCTGAAGGAACGGGGTATGTTTAGTTTGGAAAAGAGGAGATTAAGGGGGGATGTGATAGCAGTTTTCAAATATTTCAAAGGCTGACACAAAAAAGATGGAGAAAAATTGTTTTCTTTTCCACAGAGAGCAGGACAAGAGGCAATGGGTTCAAACTACAGCATAGTAGATTTAGATTAAATCTCAGGAAAAAAATTTCTACCTGAAAGAATAGCAGGACAATGTAACAGACTGCCTAGGGACGTTGTGAAAGTTCCTTCACTGGGGTTTTCAAAAAGAGACTAGAGAGCCATCTGTCTTGGATGGTTTAGACACAACAAATCCTGCATCTTGGCAGGGGGTTAGACTTGATGACCCTTGTGGTCCCTTCTAACCCTATGATTCTATGATTCACTGTTTATCACAACTGCTTTGGAAGTTTGGAAGTTTCATATAAGTGAACACAGCCTAATAATTAGAGAACATAAGATAACACAGCAGGTGTCCTACCATAGTTATGCCCCACACCAGGAAAACTCAGTGTTCTACTTGAAACTAAAGATGAGACAATTAAAAATCCTGGATCTGAACATCCCTGAACTTTGGGAAGTTTGAATCCAGGTCCACATTTAAACTCTGTGGCTTGGATCTATTTGTACTTGAAACTAAAAATAAACCCCTTTTTCTGGTCTTGTCAGTATTTTAGACAAAGCAATGTTCCTGATCTTGCTGTCTGATCAGGTGCATCAATATTCTTTTTCTCTTTGTATTTTTGGATGGGATCTTCTGGGATTTTCCACTTTTCTTCCAATTATCTCCCCACCCCCAACCTTCCAGCCTTGCATTTCACAACAATCTTCCTTCTGTGCTGAAGCCAGCTGAACATGACTTGGACATGACTTCCTTGGGGGCTTTTAGCAATGCTCCCGGCAGTTGCCAAAGAGGTGCTTCTTCATAGCATTGGATGCTATTGTCAAGCATGTTATGAGTCATCAATGTATAAGAACTCAGGATGAAACTAGCTATCGAAAAAAAATGATAGTGGGTGGGGAAGAGAGAGTGAGAGCGAGAGAATGACTCTGTTGGCACCCACCTTGGCAGGGGGCAGGAGACCGTGGGTCAAATTGCCCTACTCCAATCACTTTTTCTTTAGCTAGCCACAGTGGAACAGCTGCAACAGGAAAAATGGAAGGACTTCTACATCAGAATATCCCATAGCTCAGTCCTTAGAATGCTCTCCTCTGAAAGATAGCATACCCCCCATTCAAATCCTCACTCCCTGCTTAGGAGGGAAGGGGGAATTGCAGTTGGGTTTTTTACTGCCCAGGTTTGTGTGCTAACCCCTGGGCTAAAAGTTATAATCTAGGCTGTACTAGGGCAGCCTGGTTCATTGTCATTTATACATACCCAGTAAGGGGAAATTCTGCCTCCAGTGACCTCTGCAGAGTTATTAACTTTAATCTGAACACAGCTGGTCAACTTCTGCTCTCAATTAAACACAGCTTCAACTCCATTGATTTAGGTTGGGGTCACATGTGCCTTAGAAGTCCATTTTAACTAAAAGTTTGCACCTTTTTATATAAACAGATTTAAAAATGGAAAAATCACAAAAAACACCCTCTTCCCATTCCTGTTGTAGCACACTTCTTTTTCTAAGACAAAAAAGTTATTCCTTGTGTAGTAAATCTGACTGTTTTGTTATTTTAGTTGGATTTGTTATTAACAAAGACTCCAGTGTTTTGATGTTAAATGGCAGGAAACTGGCCTGCTGCATTTCAGGTACTTTTTTATAGTAAGTACTTTTTCATAGTTTCTTTGCCAGTTCTATTAAACTGGGTTTTAAAAACCCATGTAGAAGGCTATCACCTTGGTTTAAAAGCTAAATTAGAGCAATCTATCACTTCAGTCTAGTGATCATAGACTTCTCCTGGAAGATTCTGAAATGTCTGTACTAGTCCAGATTTTCAGAATAACAATGAGAATGCAAATTAAAATGTTTTATCACAGTGTGAAATTAAATATATGCTTCCAAAGGTCCAGTAAAGATTAAAAATTCACTTTAATGCATTTGTTAGCCTTTGCATATTAAAATTTAATATTTCAAATATGCAATATCTAGACATATTAAATGGCAAAAAACTTTGTTAATGCAGAGTTAGGGTTCCCGGTGATAGCTCTGCCTTTCCAGAATGCCTACTTCAGCAAAACTCAAACTTGTGAAAACCAGGAAATACAGAGTGAAGGTAAAAGCAACCTTAACTCTGCCCCTTGGAGATGGCAAGAGCCCCTGGGAATTATCTGCATGCACGCCCGCTGTATTCATTGTATTAGTGGTAGCTGTAATGAATGGTTGGAATAAGTTGGGGCAGCTTGGAAGTCCAGGTATATTGTGTCCACTATAATATGAAGAAAACTGGAATTAGGTTGAGGACCATCATTGAGCTGTAATTGTGATATGAGAAGACCCAGGCCTGAGTGTAATCAAAAGAGAGTGGTGCATGTGTACATTGAGGTTCTAGTCTACATCCTTTCAATATACAATTGTGTATGTTGTGTCAATAGCAGGGCACGGGGCCTTTTTGCCATAGGTATTGCCAGTATGAAAGTAGTCTGTGGATTTAATGAAGGATAGGGGAAAGTATAGACTGAGGTGGTACCCTGAGTGCAAGTGTGAAGTGGTTGTAAAATTTTACAAGTGTTGTAGTCTGTTGATGGAGTAGGCTCAGTGTTGGAGCCTAGGTCCCCAAAACCTGGATAGTTTTATAACATGGTTGTTACAGTAATTTTAAGCATGTAAGAGAAGACTTATGTCTCTCTTCTTCTCCACCTGTGCTCCACTATTCCCCGCAACATGTATCACCCTCTCACATCAACATTTCCAACTCTTCCTCCACTTCTCATCCCATTAAGTCACTGATTGGCTCATTAAATTCATTAAAATGTAAGATGCTGCTGTCTCCTGTTCTATGATGCTGTGTACACTTATCGCAGGCAACAGTTTACAGGAAGGCCACATGTGACCTTGGTTACCCAACAACACTGAGCTGGACCCTCACTCCTACTAATCACTGCTAGCTGGGATTCGTGCCCCTGTTGCAGCCAGACTTCCTCAGCCATGCCCCAGGTTCATCCAATCTGCCCCTCTTCCAAACAAGGCCCCTCCCCCACACACTCTGACCAGTGCCCACTCCTCCTGCAGGAGTGATGCGTGTATCTTAACTATTCATTGTCTGGATTTCAGATGTTTCCATTTCTGTTACCTTCATTCCCCCCACACCAGATCCCAGCTCACATGGATGGGCAAGGAGTGGGGCTCAGACACCTCAAGAGGATCAGGGTCCCACAGATCCCAGAACACAATGTGGACAGGGAGAGAGGCTCAGACCCCTGCAGAGAGGTAGGGCTCCCTCATATCCCAGCACACATATGGAAGGGGAGAATTCAGGGCTGACAGGCCTCCCCCACTCCGTAACCCTTCAACTGCCTGTCCTGTCCCTCATGTTCTCCAACCCCTCCTGTCTTCTCTCCTCCCATGCCCCTTCATCCCTCCTGCAACCCTCTTCCCTCCCCTATCACCCATTCCTATTTACCCATCCCCCACATTATACCCTCATCTCTTGCTGCAGATGCATGCCCTCCCCGCTTCCCGGCTAGTGAGCATTCACATGTGTAATTTCTTTTCTTTTTAAAAAAAGTTTCGGTGCCTTCTGAATGTTCTGCTGTATTTAGGGCTGGTCTACCCTGGGAACTTAAATAAGCCTGGCTACATCTCTGAGTGGTGTGAAAAATCCACACCCCTGAGAGACATAGCTTTGCTGACTTAACCCCCGGCATAGACAGTGCTAGGTTGATGGAAGAATTCTTTCGTTGACCTAACTACAACCTATTGGGGAAGTGCAGTACCAATGCTGATGGGAGAACCTCTCCTGTTTGGCATAGATAGTGACTTCATTGAAGTTCTATAGTGGCATCGTTGCAGTGTTTTAAGTGTAGACAAGCCCATAACCTCTGATTACATTTTTTAGACAATTTGACAGAGGCAGATTTTCTCCCAGATGTTTACAATTCATTCTCAGATTTCTGCCTAGAGTGTGTTTCAAGCAGCAAAGTTGCAGGCTCAGAGCAGTACCGGGTTTACCATGGCGCCAATGGTTCCATGGGGCTGGACCCACACTCAGAAGGGGGCCCTAACACCCCCTTTCTCCCCTTCCGCAATGCTGCAAGAGGCCCCGAGAGAGAGCTAGGAGCCGCACCCTGGTTACCACGACACCCAGCCTCCAGCCCCAGAGAACACCTACTCCCACACAGTCCCGGCCAGTCCCTGGGGCAGGCAGACTGCCACCCCCCCCACCCGAGCTATACACTGTACCAGGACCATTTGGTACATTGTATCCCTCGCGCCATGCCCAGAGACAGGCAACAACACTCTAACTCTCATCCTCTGCCTGTAGGGGTCCAGCCCGGGAGCCGAGAGCCCTAGGGACCCTGGGAGCTATAGTTCCTTGGCCAGCTCCCTGCCTGGAGAGTCGGCCCTGGAGCAGGGAAGAAATGACATTTCCCAGAATTCCCTTGGCCGTTATCAACAGGAGGAGGAGGGGGAGGGAGAGGGAGTGGGGAAGCTGCCAGGGCTGGTGAGACCCTATGTGCCACTCTTGCTGTGAATGGGGAGCTGGCTGCTAGAAGAGGGTGGTACTGTGAATGGGGAACATGTATGCACAAGGAGTAGAAGGCTTTGGCCCAGATATCACCCTCAGAAGACTTCCCCAGACTGGATTAGGGATGCTGGTGGCCTCAGTTGGCAGCCCCCAAAGAAGGAATTTGGGTGGAATGAATGGACAATGCACCTCTATCTGAAGCCTAGCAAGGGAGGTCTGTGGACCCCACCAGGAGAAGTTAAAATTATAAGTAAGGGAGGGAAGCTCTACTAGAGGACCTGGGCAGCTTTAGGTACAGTACTAGGCACACAGGGGGATGTGATTCAATTTCCATTTCTGAGACATGGAAGCAGAAATTGGCTTTTCCTTTCCAGATTTATCTAATATTCAGAAAGGGAATCTAGCACCTCCCTTCCAGATTTGAACACCCTCAAAGTTCAGGAGTGCTCAAGTACAATTTGGGCTGGTCTCTGTTACTTCATTTCTCCCAAATCAAATACTGATCCACTGTAATTTGCTGTAGGATAAAATTGAGCAACAAATGCTGGCATCTAGCACCCAATGCTATCTAGGACTGGAATTGCTATTTTCAACAACCATTAGCGTTTGTTTTTTTTAAGTTTTGTGTGTTTAAAAATAAGATGACAGTAATATTGCATTGGCAAGTTCCCCACAGAAACCAAGAGTGGAACAAAAGAACAGCAAAGGCACCTCATCTTTTCCTCATTATGTGGGACACTCTTACAATATGGATCTAGATATCCTCTAATCACACAAACTGAAAATTGTTCCACTTTACTGCAGTCTTGTAACCATGCAGGAACCAGTCCTGTGTTCTGTGCACATCCAAAATTCCTACTGAATTCAGAAGTGCCTTGCTTTTGTAACCATACCACCTGATATTTTCAGTCCTTGTAAGCTCAGCAGGTTTACATTTAGTAATTGGGTGGGAGGCCTCTCAGAAAAAGTGAAGTGCTGCAGGAGGTGTTGATTATTCACTAGGTAATGTGAGTCCCTTCTGTTTACAATAGTAAATCAGTGCAGAATAGTTTTAAAATGCACTGTACTCCTAGAGTCTAGAATGAGTTCCTTTGCTTCTATATATAGCCCATTAAAGACAATGAAAAGATTCCCAATGACTTCAACAGGCTTTGGGTGGAACTGGTTATACATGGTGTAACGCCACTGTCTTCATAGGGTCGCACAGCAGAGAGGGGTGGTGTGACCTTGTTGCAGAGCTGCTGCTCAGGGATGGGGAACCTCCTGGTGCCCCAGCCTCCAAAATCATTCAGGATACACCTTCTACACTGCTAAGTGTTGCTGTTGGGTGCATGGGAACTGGGGGTCCCTGCTGCAGGTGATGGGCATCTCACCTAGTAGGTGCACCTGTCTAAGGCTGACCTCTGGCAATTGGCCCCATGGCTGTAGCCAGAGAAGCTACAGCTGGCTCTGTGGCTACTGGGAGCCATTAAGCTAGGAGCAGATAAAGAAACTGGAGTTAACCTCAAGGAACAGAGGTCACCAGTAGGAAAGGAATGTCAAGGGGAGCAGGGAAAGTAGAAGCAGATCAGGTTTGCAGGGGGAAAATAGGACCAGCTGTCTGGGGAGCATGTCCAAGATAGAAGGGAAACAAGCATGGGGAGAGGTGGTGGTGACCAGGTAGTGGAATAGCATGTAGATGGGAGCAGAGGAAAAAAGAAGGCTGATGACTGCAGGTTCTCAGGGGCTAAATGCTCACTGAGCCAGGGTTGGAGAAATGGTGTTTGCAAGTGGCTTGCTCAAATGGCAGGATGGGTGCTGGGGGAGGGATTGATCAGGTATCTGTTGGCTGTGGAACTTTATTGAGCTGAGGCCAGGACCACGGACAGTGGCTGGTGAAATAGGTGGTACTGGAGACGTGGCTATAGAACATCTAAGGGTATGTCTTCATTAGCAACATTAAAGTGCTTTAACGTGGCTGTGTAGTCGCGGCACCAGCGCTGGGAGAGAGCTCTCCCAACACTATAAAAAACCCACCTCCATGAGGGGAATAGCTCCCAGTGCTGGTGCACTGTCTACACTGCCACTTTATAGCGCTGAAACTTGCAGCACTCAGGGGGGTGTTTTTTCATACCCCTGAGTGAGAAAGTTGCAGCGCTGTAAAGTGGCAGTGTAGACAAGGCCCAAATGAGGAAGGAGATAAATCTGTGGGGAGTTTCCCCGATCACTATGAAAGTTCTGCTCACTGTGGACACTGGTAAACCCACATGGGTACAGCTCAATTAGAGAAACTCGGGGCTGCGGAACTATGTATGGCAATACATAGTCATGCAGAGGTGTGTGATCAAAATGAAAAATGTTTCTGAGATTCAATACTGTGTATACTATGGCACCAAAGGTGCCGCCACACCAGGCCCACACTCAGAAGGGGCCCATAATGACTACATGGGAGCCCACAAATATATTTGGCACCATGCCCACAAAAGGTTAATCCGGCCCTGGCTCAGAGAGGTTTTTAGGTAGCCCATTCATCTCAATGAGATGTTCTCAGCTGAAAGAGAATACCCTATGGAGATGAATACAGCCTGAAAGAATAGCTCTGAGAAGTGTGAACTTCTCCATTCACATCAGTGCCCCCGTCCCCTGTGCTGGAGAGTTTCCGATATGTGTTGTGCATACCTGTTCTTGGTCCCTCAACCCAATCTCAGCAGTGTGATCTTGTTGCTTGCTCTGAGTATGCCTGTTCTAAGCTCCCATCCAGAAGGCAGGACTTACCCAGATCCTGACTCACATGGGGGGGGGGGGGTAGGGAGAGGGCTCAGACACCCCCAGAAAGGCAAGCCACCCAGAATCTGACTCTCATGAGGGGGGCAGGTAAGAAGGGGGGGGGGTCACATCCCATAGATGGGCAGGCCCTCCCCAGATCCTGATACATGCACAGGGACAGGGAGTGGGGCTCAGACACCACTGGTAGCTGCCAGATCACATGGGGGATAAGGAATTAGCCTTATACCCCTCAAAAAAGCAAGCCCTCCAGAACCTGGCTTACATGGGGGGCAGGGAGAGGAGTGGTCAGACAGCTATTGATGAGCAGGGACACACAGTTTGTGGTGCATACAGGGGGGAAGAGAGTGGGGCTCAGTAACCACCCATGGCACAGGGACCCCACTTCCCAGACTGCATGAGAGGGTAGGGTGAAGAGCTCAGACCTCTCCCAGAGAGACAAGCCCCTCCAGAACTTGGCTCATATAATGAAGAACAGGGAAGGAGTAGTCAAACCCCTGTATATGGGCTGGCGGTCTTCAGATCATGGCGCACACATGGTAGGGAAATGTGGGGCTGACAGGCACCCCTGCCCCTATTCTCCCCCAATTCCCCTGTCACTCATGTCCCCCATTCCAGTGTCCCAAACCTTCCCCCCACATTCCCACCTACTCTTTCACCCCCCGATCACCCTCCCCTTTCAGCAAGCATTTTCTTTTTAAGAAAAAATTTCAGCACCTTCTGCTGTACTCAGATTACATTTCCCCAGAATAAAACCCCCCCTTCAGCAGAGGCAGATTGGAGCAATAGGCCTGCTCTATTTACTTCCGATTTCTGCCATGGATTTGAACACACAGGGCTTGGGTTGCAGCTCACATTTAATGACCACAATGTAGCCTCAGAGCTAGCCAGCTCCTGTGGTGGAAAGGTAAGTTTCCAGATATTTAGCCTCTCTGTCTGCACATGCTCAGTAGACGCCATTAAGCACACAAGCATTCTCAAGCATCTAACTGGAGAAGCAAACTCTTTTTGAAATAACATTTTAATTTGATTCCCCCCAAAGTGTTGCTGGGTGTCATGCACTTTGGTGGGGTAACCCTTGAGCATCTGAGGCCTGGTCTACACTACGAGTTTAGGTCGACTTTAGCAGTGTTAAATCGAATTAAGCCTGGACACGTTCACACGACGAAGCCCTTTCTTTCGACTTAAAGGGCCCTTTAAACCGGTTTCTTTACTCCACCTCCGACGAGGGGATTAGCGATAAAATCGGCCTTAGCGAATTGGGGTAGTGTGGACGGAATTCGACGTTATTGGCCTCCCGGAGCTATCCCACAGTGCTTCATTGTGACCGCTCTGGACAGCACTCTCAACTCAGATGCACTGACCAGGTAGACAGGAAAAGGCCCGCGAACGTTTGAATTTCATTTCCTGTTTGCTCAGCGTGGAGAGCACAGGTGACCACGCAGAGCTCATCAGCACAGGTAACCGTGATGGAGTCCCAGGATGGCAAAAGAGCTCCAGCATGGACAGAACGGGAGGTACGGGATCTGCTCGCCATATGGGGAGATGAATCAGTGCTAGCTGAACTCCAAAGCAGTAAACAAAATGGCAAAATATTAGAAAAGGTCTCCAAGCCCATGAAGGACAGAGGCCATAACAGGGATGCACAGCAGTGCCGCGTGAAAATTAAGGAGCTACGGCAAGCCTACCACAAAGCCAGAGAAGCAAACGGAAGGTCCGGGGCAGAGCCGCAAACATGCCGCTTCTACGCGGAGCTGCATGCCATTCTAGGGGGTGCAGCCACCACTACCCCAACCGTGTGCTATGACTCCCTCACTGGAGAAACACACAGGGAAGCAGGTTCGGGGTACGAGGAAGATGAGGATGGAGATAATGTAGATAGCTCACAGCAGCAAGGAAGCGGAGAAACCGGTTTCCCCAACAGCCAGGATATGTTTATCACCCTGGACCTGGAACCAGTAACCCCCGAACTCACCCAAGGCCCTGAGGGCACACAGGGGACCTCTGGTGAGTGTACCTTTGTAAATATTACACATGGTTTAAAAGCAGGCGTGTTTAATGATTAATGATTAATTTGCCCTGGCAATCGCGGCCAGTACAGCTACTGGAAAAGTCTGTTAACGTGTATGGGGATGGAGCAGAAATCCTCCAGGGACATCTCCAGAAAGCTCTCCTTCATGTACTCCCAAAGCCTTTGCAAAAGGTTTCTGGGGAGGGCTGCCTTATCCCGTCCGCCATGGTAGGACACTTTACCACGCCAGGCCAGTAGCATGTAGTCTGGAATCATTGCATAACAAAGCATGGCAGCGTATGGTCCCGGTGTTTGCTGGCATGCAGACAACATCCATTCCTTATCACTCTTTGTTATCCTCAGGAGAGTGATATCATTCACGGTCACCTGGTTGAAATGGGGCGATTTTATTAAGGGGACATTCAGAGGTGCCCGTTCCTGCTCTGCTGAACAGAAATGTTCCCCGCTGTTAGCCACGCGGTGGGGGGAGGGGTGAAGTGATCATCCCAGAGAATTGGGTGTGTGGGGGGAGGGGGGTTAGTTGGGTTTGTGCTGCATGTTAACCCAGAAACCGCAGCCCCTCCTTTTACATTGCAAACCCATTTTAAATGGCCAACCCAATGGGTGCTTGATATGGGAAATGAGGGCGCTGCTGTTTGAAACCATTCCCACATGTTAAGAAGGTTAAAAAAGCCAAAAGACTGTGGCTTACCATGGCTGCCTGCAAGCCGAAATCTGTTGCCTGGCACTGCGTGAGTGATCTCTCACACCAAACCGGCAGGCCCTCAATATAAGAGGAAAAATGCGACCTTGTAACGAAAGCACATGTGCTGTGTAATGTTAACAGCAAAATTTAACATGAAAGAGTGTACCCATTGTTCTCTAAAATGTGTCTTTTTTAACCACCTCTCCCTTCTCCTCCACCAGCTGCAAATGTTTCTCCTTCACAGAGGCTAGTGAAGATTAGAAAGAGAAAACGGAGGACGCGGGACGATATGTTCACAGAGCTCCAGATGTCCTCCCACGCTGACAGAGCACAGCAGAATGCGTGGAGGCAGTCAATGTCAGACTACAGAAAAGCACAATATGAATGAGAGGAGAGGTGGCAGGCTGAATCGTGGGATGAACAGAGCAAGTTGCGGGCTGAAGATGATAGGTGGCGTCAGCTTGCAGACAGAAGGCAAGAGTCGATGCTCCGGCTGCTGGAGCATCAAACTGATATGCTCCAGCGTATGGTTGAGCTGCAGGAAAGGCAGCAGGAGCAGAGACCGCCGCTACAGCCCCTGTGTAACCAACAGCCCTCCTCCCCAAGTTCCATAGCCTCCTCACCCAGACGCCCAAGAACACGGTGGGGGGGCCTCTGGCCACCCAGTCACTCCACCCCAGATGATTGCCCGAGCATTAGAAGGCTGGCCTTCAATAAGAGTTAAAGTTTTAAACTGCAGTGTGTCCTTTTCCTTCCCTCCTCCCCCACCCATCCCGGGCTACCTTGGCAATTATCCCCCTAGTTGTGTGATGAATTAATAAAGAATGCATGAATGTGAAGTAACAATAACTTTATTGCCTCTGCAAGCGGTGCTCGAAGTGGGGAGGGGAGGGTGGGGTGGTTGTTTTACAGGGAAGTAGAATGAACCGGGTGGGGAGGGGGGCGGAGGGTTCCTCAAGGAGAAACAAACAGAAGTTTCACACCATAGCCTGGCCAGTCACAAAACTCGTTTTCAAAGCTTCTCTGATGCTCACCGCACCCTGCAGTGCTCCTCTAACCGCCCTAGTGTCTGGCTGCGCATAATCAGCGGCCAGGCGATTTGCCTCAACCTCCCACCCCGCCATAAATGTCTCCCCCTTACTCTCACAGATATTGTGGAGCGCACAGCAAGCAGAAATAACAATGGGGATATTCTTTTCGCTGAGGTCTGAGCGAGTCAGTAAGCTGCGCCAGTGCGCTTTTAAACGCCCAAATGCACATTCCACCACCATTCGGCACTTGCTCAGCCTGTAGTTGAACAGGTCCCGACTCCTGTCCAGGCTGCCTGTGTACGGCTTCATGAGCCATGGCATTAAGGGGTAGGCTGGGTCCCCAAGGATCACGATAGGCATTTCAACATCCCCAACGGTTACTTTCTGGTCCAGGAAGAAAGTCCCTTCCTCCAGCTTTCGAAACAGAGCAGAGTGCCTGAAGACGCGAGCATCATGTACCTTTCCCGGCCATCCCACGTTGATGTTGGTGAAACGTCCCTTGTGATCCACCAGGGCTTGCAGCAGCATTGAAAAGTACCCCTTGCAGTTTATGTACTCGGTGGCTTGGTGCTCCAGTGCCAAGATAGGGATATGGGTTCCGTCTATGGCCCCACCACAGTTTGGGAATCCCATTGCAGCAAAGCCATCCACTATGGCCTGCACGTTTCCCAGAGTCACTACCCTTGATATCACCAGGTCTTTCATTGCCCTGGCAACTTGGATCACAGCAGCCCCCACAGTAGATCTGCCCACTCCAAATTGATTCCCGACTGACCGGTAGCTGTCTGGCGTTGCAAGCATTCACAGGGCTATCGCCACTCGCTTCTCAACTGTGAGGGCTGCTCTCATCCTGGTATTCTGGTGCTTCAGGGCAGGGGAAAGCAAGTCACAAAGTTCCATGAAAGTGCCCTTACGCATGCGAAAGTTTCGCAGCCACTGGGAATCGTCCCACACCTGCAGCACGATGCGGTCCCACCAGTCTGTGCTTGTTTCCCGGGCCCAGAATCGGCGTTCCACGGCATGAACCTGCCCCAGTAACACCATGATTTCCACATTGCTGGGGCCTGTGCTTTGTGAGAGGTCTATGTCCATGTCAATTTCCTCATCACTCTCGTCGCCATGCTGCAATCGCCTCCTCGGCTGGTCCTGGTTTTGCTTTGGCATGTCCTGGCTCTGCATATACTCCAGGACAATGCGCGTGGTGTTCATAGTGCTCATAATTGCCGCGGTGATCTGAGCGGGCTCCATGATCCCAGTGCTAGCTATGGCGCCTGGTCTGAAAAAAGGTGCGAAACTAGTATCTGACGGACCAGGGGAAGGAGGGAGGGAGGGAGGGAGGGGCGAGTGACAACATGGCGTACAGGTACAGGGAATTAAAATCAACAAAGGTGGCTGTGCATCAGGGAGAAACACAAACAACTGTCACACAGAATGCCCCCCCCCCCAAAGATTGAACTCAAAACCCTGGGTTTAGCAGGCCGTTGATTTCACGGAGGGAGGGGGAAGCTAATGAATACAGAACAAATCTATTTTTTACATCTTAAGCTGGCAGCCGACGGTGCAGCATGACTGATAGCCACTGCAGTACGATGACGACGGATACCAGTCATAATATACCATCTTCTACCAAAAGGCAAGGGGCTGCTGCTGTGTAGCAATGCAGCCCCACGTCTGCCAGCCCCACGTCTGCCAGCACCCAGATCGCCCTCGGCCTCTTCTGGGTGCTTAGCAGAAAATACTGGGCGCTTGGCAGAAAATAGCATACTACGACTGATAGCCATCATCTTCAAGACAGTTCAATAGGACTGAGCATGTCTGCCCAGGTGCCTCTGATCGAACCGCAATATGACGACGATGGATACCAGTTGTAATATACCATCTACTGCCAAAAGCCAAAAGGAAAGGGGCTGGTACAATGCAGCCCTACGGCTGCCAGCCCCACAGCTTCCAGTCATGCTGCACCGTCTACTGCCAAAAGGCAGTTAGCTGCTGTGTAGCAATGCAGTACCATGTCTGCCGGCACCCAGATGACATATGGTGACGGTGAGCTGAGCTGAGTGGGCTCCATGCTTGCCGTGGTATGTTGTCTGCACAGGTAACCCAGGTAAAAAGGCGCGAATCTATTGTCTGCCGTTGCTCTGACGGAGGGGGAGGGGCCTGACGACATGTACCCAGAACCCCCCACGACACTGTTTTGCATCATTCAGGCATTGGGATCTCAACCCATAATTCCAATGGGCGGCGGAGACTGCGGGAACTGTGGGATAGCTACCCATAGTGCAATGCTCCGGAAGTCGATGCTAGCCTCGGTACTGTGGACGCGGTCCGCCGACTAGAGCACTTAGAGCATTTTATGTGGGGACACACACAATCGGCTGTATACAACCGATTTCTATAAAACCGGCTTCTATAAATTCGACCTAATTTCGTAGTGTAGACATACCCTGAGACCATGGTGTGATGATCTGAGTCCTGCTTGATCTCCATCTGTGAGCACAAAGAGATTGCCAGAATCTGTTAACTTTAAGAAACTGTTAAGGGACTGTCTTGGGTGAAATGGCCCCAAATTAGGGTCACTAACTGAACCACGTACCTCCATGGGGAACACCAAACTTCAAGTCAATCAGAGTAACCGTGCAGATTTTAGAGGAATCAAGCTTTTAACAGAAAGCTGTTCTTAACCTTAACAGTAGCAGAACAATCACTGTGCTATAATAAAAAGACATGTTTAACATTGGATGACTCCTGAAGTCTTATCCAAGTAAAACTGCTATTGACTTCACTGTAAATATTGAGGGAAGACTGTAGGATTTCACCGGATGTTAGCATGCACAAGAGACTTAGGGTATGTCTACACTGCCAAAAAAATACCCGCAGCAATGAATCTCAGAATCGGATCGACTGATTCAGACTCTCGGGGGCTTGGGCTCTGGGGCTAAAAATAGCAGTGTTGATGTTCCTGCTCAGGGTGGAGCCCAAGGTCTGAAACCTGGTAGGGGGATGGGTCTCAGAGCCCAGGCTCCCACCCAAGCAGGAACATCTACATTGCAATTTTAGCCCTGTACCGTGAGCCCGGAAGGCCCAAGTCAGTTGACCCAGGCTTGAAGACTTGATACTGTGCTTTTGTTATTTATTCATTGCAGTATAGATGTACCCTTAGATAGGGGCTGTACTGTACTTGTGATATATTCTGACAGAGTTTATCTTTCCTCATTGAATCCTGTTGTGACTAAGTATTATAGGACTTTAGGGAAAGCTAGTGATCATACATATGGGTCAGATTCTCTCCTTACACACACAAACAAAACCAGGGGGAATAGATTCTTCAAACTTCCTCCATATTATCCTGCACCTTATTCCATCAAAACCTTGCATTTACAATATAAGAAACGATCAGTGGGCTTGGCCCCAGGTAACAGCGATGTTTTGTATCAGGAAAAGGTGATATTTAGCTAAATTATATTTTAAAAAGACTTGAATGTACTGAGTTTAGAGATCCACTAAATGGCAATTGCTACAGCAATCAACTCTGCTGTGAAAGATGTATATTATGTCAAGGACAGAGGTAATGTAAGTCCACAGACAATATGGGTGCAGAAGAAGAGGATATTGGAAATGACTACTAATGTGAGACTGCAAGCTGAAGGATATCAGTAGAGAGAAGCACCTGGCTTGGGAGTAAAAGTGAAGATAAATGGTGCTGCATGCTTTATTGAGTAGTGCTTTCTAAAGCAATTTTGCAGACCTCCTGCATTTCTGTCAGCTCTTCAGTGGCTCCTTCACTGAGGTACACATTGCTGAAAATCCAACAGCATAGTTGAAGCAATAGGGAACTTTTCCACAACATATTCATTCAGAAGTGGCTCTATCACAAATAGCACCCCAACGCTTAGAATGTAAACTGCAATATCAAAAATGTATGGTCCCAACACATGCCTATTGTCAGCATGAAAACATTAGGACAACCCTATAAAAATAACCTTATAAGAAGTTAATCATTACCAAGGAGCTGTGGCCCAGATACTCAAACATATTTTGATGCCTAACTTCGTGGGAGTTTCAATTGGGAATTAGATGCCTAAATACCTTTGAAGATCAAGGCTTATGAGTCTTACACACCTGCTCAAGACATTTGTCTCTTTTTTTGACTACTTTTGCTAACATAAGTTGTTTTGGGGCCTTTGTAAGTTTAATGGTCTCGGTCTAGCTCTCAACATACACATGTCCACCTCACCAAAACTACAAATGGCATCAGTGGAATTCCATGATGGCAGACTCAGCAGAGACATCAAGAACTGAATGAGCATGGAAGTGAAATGTGAGTTTCTCCTGATCAGGATTAAGATTCCTATCTTAAAACTTCTAATGGGGCTACTGTTATAGCACCTGTTCCAGTGCTGCCAATTCTCAAGATTTTATCAGGAGTCCAGAGTATTTGGTGTTTTTCTTAAAGCCCCAGCTCGTAGAGACGTAATTAAGTGAGAATCACACCTTTCATTAAAAAAATAAATAAAGTTTCTAGTTATCATGGTTTAGAACAAAGGTTCCCAAACTGAGGCGCAGGCCTCTTTGGGGGTAGGGGGCACAGAATGTATTCTGGGGTGTGTGAAACTTTTGGGGAAAAAATTACTGCACACATTGTACCCACAGCAATAAATAGTCAATGCCATACCAACCTTACTTCTGTGCTGCTGCTGACGATGGCACTGCCTTCAAAGCTTGGTACCCAGCCAGTAGCTGCCACTCTCCAGCCGCCCAGCTCTGAAAGCTTACAAACATGACCCAAGAGCACCCTATGGGCTGAGAAATCAGAAGGCAAAGAAAAACCAAAAATTATTTTTTCAAAAATATTTTTGTAATTTTTAGACCAATCTTATAATTTTCTGAGGCCTAACGAATGCTTGGGGTTTTCTGAGGCCTATTTGAATGCTCGGGGTTGGAAATATAGCTTTTCTATTATTCAATACAAGATTTTAGTCTCCAGAGCTGCTGATCCAGAACAGTTCACAAGCAATA
The DNA here is from genome assembly GCF_028017835.1 of Emys orbicularis. NCBI lineage: Eukaryota > Metazoa > Chordata > Testudines > Emydidae > Emys > Emys orbicularis. The sequence goes on from NC_088685.1 coordinate 192,172,809, forward strand.
CATCTATGATTAAAGTTAATTTACAAAACTAACACATTTTTATCCTCCTGGAGATGCACAGCCTTTAATTGTTCATTAAAAACAAACTTGAATCACAACATCATTCCTCTGAAGTGATGCAGGTTCTGCGAGAAAAATATTTACTGAAGAAAGAGGAAATTCTAGATCTTTGGTGAGTTAAAAGTAGGTAAATAAAAATTACCCTCTGCATCCATAACCCAGTTATATCATTGATGTGGCTGATCTGAAAATTATATGCTGTGGAAATAATGTATCCGTATATACAATGGCATCTGTTTGAATTTCTGATTCCACTCATGCGTAGGATAATTATATGCTTTGCTGTAGATCTTAATTTGAACTGTTAGAGAAGATAAACCTCCATTTTGTGAAGCTATTTTATCTTAATCATAATAATAATAATTAATAATAATAATACAGTTTTAACCTATGGCTTCACCTGAAGCCAATGTCTCATTGAGGTGTGGTGAATCTAGTTTTGTCACTGCTGCCTAAGTAATTTTTAATACTAGTCAGTGTCAGTAAAAGTTCATATATGCATGATTATTATTTCTATATTACCATTTCCAAGAGTAGAAGTAAAATATTGCCTGCAAATTAAAAATATTTCCTGAACTAGAGGGTGAGGTTAATATGCACAGCCAAAGGAAGTACTGTTTTCTGCAATTGTTTTAGGACTATTGACCCCAGAGAAAGAGAGAGTGAGAGAGTTGGTACTTTGTCCAGAAGAGTGGATTCATGCTTGGCACCCCCCTCAAATTGGGCATTGGATAACAGGCACCCCCTTTTGACAGCTGCTCTGGCCCTGCAGTGTTCTATCTTTTCTCCCTCCAGTCAGTTTATTTATAGTCCCATTCCATCCAGGGTAACAGAGTCCCATGTCCTTGCATCAGGTCTCCGGCCCCTAATATTTATGTTTTCTTGTCTCAGACCCTTCAGAGTAATCATCTGTTCTATCAGGGGCTTCACACCACATCCCTGATAGCTGGTAGAGAAACCCAGGCCCTCCCTCTCCTCTGGGTTCCAGCCCACAGCCCAAGGACTCTGTAGTGAATAGGGCAAGACTATCTATTCAGACCTACCCCTAGTACCTCCCTGGGCACTTCCTACCTCAGCCTATCAGCAACAGCCATTCCCACAGTCCTGTCCTGGGCTAAATATGTAGCTATAGTCTTATCAGGCTCTATGATTTCTCTGTCTTCGGAAGCTCCACAGCCTTTGTAGGTTCACCTTTCTTTCAGGGCCAGGGCTTGCAGATTTCCCTCTGTGGAGTCCTCCAACACATTCCAACCAACTTTTGCCCGCCTTTCATCCTTCTTTCATTTTCCCTGCTGTGCTTCACACATGTATGTAGGATGGGCCAGGTTGCATCCCCTCTTCCAGCTCTTCCAGAAACTTTTACTGAGGTTCTGACTGCACTTTTCCCTGCACCGCCTGATCTATGCAGACCCCATTGATAGCTTCAGAAAATGATGCCCAGAAATCAAATAGTGTTTAATCAACTGTTCAGCAGGTGTGTAATTTTGTGCTCCATTTCTTTTAATAAAAAGTTGCTAAACAAAGATTAAGTGCTAGAACATGAGTAAGGGAATCACAGACACACCATACACTTGTCTGCTGCTGGTTACCCCCTTGTTCCATGTGGTGGTAATCTGTGCCAGCCCAACTCTTGATGCAGTTCCCTTATCTGTCTCCATGCTGGCTCAGCTTCACAGACCTGTGCTGGTGGTGGGAAGGGCAGAGGAGTAGTGGCCCCATGAAAGCTGCTCTACCTCCCCCATACTGCTACCAGTAAATCATCCAGAGGAATAAGGGGGAATCCCAAATAAGGGGTGACTATGGAGCAATGAATCATTACATTTGGCTGTTAACCAAAAGGACAGTACTTTGAGCTCAGGAAGGACATGTCTGCCTTGTTTTAAAGAGGTGGCTTAGTCTGGAGCTAGCGTCTCATAGTCAGGTGTTGGGGTTCTATCCCTGATTCTGCCGCTGGCCTATTGTGTGATCTTGGACCTGTCACTTTGCTCTATCACAATGCTCTCTTCCGGCCTTAAAATATATGAACCTATAATCTTGCCCTTAGACAGCTTTGCAAAATATCACTAAAATCTACAAACTCAGAAATAAAACCTACTCACTGAACTTTACCATAACTATTAATAACAATGACAACCAAGTGGTATTGTATTCACCCATCACTTGCCCAATAGCATCATTTAAAATTCTAGTGGCACTCACTGAAGAATAACTAGATTCCATATTATAGGAATTACAAGGCTTATAGAAATTTCTCTTAAAAAAAACCAACTAATGATTAATGTAACATTATGATTAAAATGTAATCAAGCACATATGTCAAGAAATGCAGAGTTAAGGTTGAAAGCTTAATAATAAGTTGCCCCCTTGGCCTTATTGATGGATGTTTTACATTTCTTACTTGCCAGGTACTCTTACTTAGCCTGAGATTGTTTTGCTTCATTGTCAGAGCCAATTTATTTATTTTACTTTTAAATAATCGGTCACCTTAGTAATTTTCACATGTTGGACTTTCAAGCACTCTCTCATTGAAATGCCATAACAGACCTTCTGTCTTTGGTTGGGCAACTCAAAAACATTCCTAATTTGGACCCACCCCAAAGGGTGGCTGGAAAAAGTATCAGAGGAGGGCTAGCTCAGTGGTTTGAGCATTGGCCTGCTAAACCCAGGGTTGTGAGATCAATCCTTGAGGGGGCCATTTAGGGATCTGGGGTAAAAATATGTCTGGGGATTGGTCCTGCTTTGAGCAGGGGGTTGGACTAGATGACCTTCTGAGGTCCTTTCCAACCCTGAGATATCACTGCTCTACAGCCAAAATGCTTCTGAAATAAATGTAGTCAAACTTTACTAATTCTGGGTCACTGAGAACGAAAATGATGCTTAAAATTGTTGATTGGCTCTAGTTTTCAAGATATGCTATTGGGTCAGTATATAAGACCCTTGACTTGGGAAAGGCGGAGGATAAGTGAGTTATAAAGGGAAGGGATCTCAATTTAAACCAGAAATGACTAAAATACATCTTTGACTGGATCTATGAATAAATCTATGACTGGCTTTGGACAGTACTTGGTTTTTAGGCAAAACAATGAATGATGCAATCTGAAGCTGGTATTGCATCATACATGATATGAATTGCATCATGTTATTCCTAGAAGTCATGGATGATGCAATCATAACGAAGCTTACATCACTCTGCTGAACAAATTGCCCTATATCAGCTCTAGAAATCATACAGTGTCTTGCTCTCTTATTTGTCAGTGTTTGATTTTGCAAAGGGACACATTTCTGTTTAGCCAAAGTGAGCAGAGATGCCTCGTACTTGTGTGAACAGTGAAGATAACTTCTGCTATGTTTGTGGTGAAATGACTTTTGCATCACAAAAGCGCAGTATAACCACTATGGTTAAGAAAGCCTATCACCTTTATTTTGGCTGCAAAATTGGAGATCAGGACAAGAGGTGGGCCCCACACATATGCTGCAACACTTGTGCAACAAATCTTCGCCAGTGGTTGAACAGGAAAAGGAAATCTATGCCTTTTGCAGTGCCAATGATTTGGAGAGAGCCAACAGATCATACCAGCAATTGTTACTTCTGCATGGTGCCTCCAGTTGGGAAAGGTGTGTCAAAGAAGAAAAAGTGGACTGTGCATTATCCAAACATTCCATCAGCTATATGCCCAGTACCCCACGGAGAAGGACTGCCGGTTCCTGATGCACCAGAATCATTCTCACTTGAGTCAGACGAGGAAGAGGAAGAGGATGAAACTTCTGGTCCTGAACCATCATTGTCACAGGACCCACATTTTCTCCCATCCTCCTCCTATGAACCACACCTCATAACACAAGGTGAACTGAATGACCTTGTCAGGGATTTGGAACTACCCAAGAGTAAGGCAGAGCTGTTGGGCTCCAGACTACAGCAGTGGACTCTCCTGGCAGGTGATGTTAGGGTTTCCATGTTCCGTGACCGTCAAAAGGATCTTGTCCCATTCTTCTTCATGGAAGGTGATCTTGTAGCCTGCAACAACATCGATGGTGTGATGGCAGCCCTCAACATCGTTCACGATCCAGATGAGTGGAGACTGTTCATTGATTCATCGAAGACGAGTCTTAAAGCTGTTTTACTGCATAATGGCAATGTTTTGCCATCAATTCCAGTTGGTCATGCAGTCCATATGAAGGAAACCTATGACAACATGAAACAACTTTTGAGGTGCATAAACTATGACCAACATCAGTGGCAGCTTTGTGGCGATTTGAAGGTTGTTGCTCTCTTGCTTGGTCTGCAGACTGGATACACAAAGTACTGCTGTTTTCTCTGTGAATGGGATAGTTGTGCAAGAGATTCCCACTACATCAAGAAAGATTGGCCACTCCGACAGTCATTGGAGCCTGGGAGGAAAAGTGTTCAGCATCCACCACTTGTTGAATCAAGGAAGATTTTGTTACCACCCTTACACATCAAGCTGGGTCTGATGAAGAACTTTGTCAAGGCCATTGACAAAACACAAGCAGCTTTCAAGTACCTCCGTGGAAAATTTCCAAGGTTAAGTGAAGCTAAGATAAAGGAAGGTGTCTTTGTTGGTCCTCAGATTCGTGAACTTCTTCGAGATGATGCATTTGACCATGCACTGCGTGGCAAGGAAAAGACGGCATGGAAAGCCTTCCAGTTAGTGGCAATAAATTTTCTCGGAAACAACAAGGCAGACAACTATAGGTTGTTGGTGGAAAACCTCCTCAAGGCATACAAAAGCCTTGGTTGCAATATGTCACTAAAGATACATTTTTTGCACTCTCATCTCATTTTACATAAAATGTAAAAACTTAAATATCTTAGAAACAGTAGCCAATCAGTTGTTTTAATTGTCATATTTGAATTCAGCACATCAAAATACATAATAAATAGCACATTTTATCTCTGAAGCAGACGACTTCTCAAAAATTGTAGACCAGTGTATTCTATGAAAAGCTGTTCCTCTATGAAGTGGAATCCCAACACCAAAGATTTGTGACAAGGTTCACAGAGTTATTTACCAAAAGAATCAAAGTGATAATGAAAGTAAGAAAGTGGTTGAATCAGCAACTGGACAATTAAAGCAAAGTTTAATGTAGTCCAAGAAAAATCAATGGTGAGTTTTCTAAAGGGCATCTTCCACTGGACCAACCAAACCCAAACTGGTTAAAGGGATTGAGCTATTTTGCATCTCCCACCTCTTTCTCCAGCCATTCTGGGAATGATACCGCCTCCCTGCAAGAAAACATCATTGCCCTTTTGCCCAACAGGGTTTGCAGGTGCCTCTTTTGCAACTACATGGATGCTTTACTGTTTTCACATTCACAGGAAAAACCCTAAAGCTAAACAGGGAAGCAAAAAATCTTTACAAACAACAACAACTGAGACCACTTTCCCACAGTTCTCATTCATCAGTGGCTGGCTGTTGTATTTATCTGAACTCTTTTTATTGTCTCAGTTTTTCTTATGGACATTGGGTGCAATTCTTCTCTTATCTATGCCACTGAAAATCAGGAGTAACTCCACTGAAGCCAATGGAGTCACACAGGTGTAAGCATGAGGATAATCAGACCCATTCTCCTTTTGGATGTGGATGAACCTTCCCAACTCCTAGTTTATTATTACCAAAGTTTTGTTTCATAATGTTACCATTTTCTTTGCCCTTCAGTGTTGCTTAAAAACAGTGTTGGCTTTTTACCCTTTAGGACTATTTCTCAGTGACACTGAAATGAACTAAAAACTGGTTTATCTTTCATTTGCTCCATTTAGATTTAACTAGCTTTAGGCTTTCCCTGCTTTCTCTCGGACATAAGGAGTGCCTTCATTTCATATTAATTCCTAATTATTTTTCCCTCAGTTGTATTCTGATGCAAAACCTTTATTTCATTCAACATTTCCCTAAAACACTATTGATTTCTCGGGTTTGTTTGATACCTTTTTAGTTCTAGTTTGTTAGCTCCAGGCTCTGGCTGCCTCATCCAGTGAGTGAGTGAAGGCTTGTAGTTCCTCTTTTTTAGATAGTTATATATCATGAATCACCATTTCCTCGCTTTGCCGTAACCTACACTTCTGGGCCACTTGTTTCACACAGCTTTACATTTAAGGAGATGGGGACTGTAGGGAGTAACCTGTGTTATGGATCAGCACTTACGTATTGACATACATAGACTAGAATTCAATTATACTTATCATTAGGAGAAATATGTTTCTATGTCAAATGTATTCTTCATTTTGTTTAATTTATGTTGGCTGTTACTGGTTTATTACCTTGGTCATATCTCACTAGCTTTTTAATACTATACCCTTCCCAATGGTAACTGAGCACATGAGTATGTTAGGTAGAGTCAACACATTGCCCCATTTTGCTATTGACTTAAGTGAGGTCAGGATTTCACTCATTGTGTGGTTAGGAATTGAATAAAGGGTAACATTTCAAAAGTGCTTTAAGTAACTGTGATCTTAAGTTCATTTTCAAAATGGACTTTCAAGGGGATGTAAGTGGCTTAGGTGCTTTTGAAAGTTTTACCCAATGACTTTGATTACTTTCAGTTCTCAAAAAATATTGGGCCAGATCATGCCACCATGATCCATGTTTGGAGGGTACTAGTGAAGCCCTGAAGATATACCCCACTATATTCCCTAATTCTAACCCTTTCTTATGGGCACCATCCGACTGTGTGAAGATTGGAGCAGTCTTCATTCAGAGCATCCAAGGTGTCATTGTGACAGCTCCCCGCTTGGCTGACACATCAGGGATTGAACCAGGGACCACTAGTGCTAAAAACACAAGTTACTGCAACTTGAGCTATAGCAGGGGGTTATACAAGAATATACTGTCATGGATTGGGGAACCTGTAAGACATACTCACCAGTGGGTTATATCACTGTTCAACAATTCCTTGAGTTTTGCTTGATAACCTGACTCCTCCTCGAAGGATGAGCACACTCTGCCTACACACCTGGTGGCCTGGGGAGCAAGAGTCATATTTTGTTTCATTCAGATTTCAGTATTGCTGTGCATATTTTATACATTCTTTTAGGCAGGAATTCATGCATATTTTAGATCTGCTTAATCTGATCCAGCATTCAGAGAAAGGGTCATAGTCTGGATCTAATCAGCTTGTTCTTCACAAAGTTGTCACTTTTACATTTCCGTTCTGAATGATTAATTTATTCTATTAATATGGTTTATTTGGTAGTTACAGGTTGGGCTTTATTCTGCTTCTTTCAAGAACAAATCTGAGGGCTGTACTGTCACAGAATATAGCTGTATCCACCTGAAATGTTTAACTGTTCATACTACAGATTAATATGGGAAGCAATGTCTTTACCTATGCTTAGATTCATTAATATAATTTAAGTGATATTAATATCCCTGCAGCAAGGGAGGTCTAGGTTGGACATTAGGAAAAAGTTCCTAACTGTCAGGGTGGTTAAACACTGGAATAAATTGCCTAGGGAGGTTGTGGAATCTCCATCTCTGGAGATATTTAAGAGTAGGTTAGATAAATGTCTATCAGGGATGGTCTAGACAGTATTTGGTCCTGCCATGCGGGCAGGGGACTGGACTCGATGACCTCTCGAGGTCCCTTCCAGTCCTAGAATCTATGAATCTATGAATACATGTGTTGTTGCCTGGTGCAGCTAGGGGACAGGGGCCTAGGTGGCTGCCTCCCAAATCTTGTGTCTAGCCAAGGGCTAGTTCAGGCCCAAATGGTATTTAAAGCAGCCTCAGGAATGTTCCTAGATGTGCCTGGCTATATTGGTTCCCAAGGGGTCATTCTGGTAGCCAAGGATTGCTGAAGTGCAGTGGCACTTCAAGCCTTGTCTTCTCTGACATCCCCAACTCTTTGTCTTCTGGGATTCCTATACACAAGGGGAATCGCCGAATACTCTGTTATACTGGCTTCCCAGTTGCTTTGTACCAGTGGGGAAGTATGGGACTGAGGAGCTGATATAGTTACTTCAGCACAAACAAATAAAAGATAAGGCTTTGATTGTGTCCAGCTCCGTGTGTGTGTGCGCGTACATGCGTGTGTGGGTAGTGGGGGAAAATAGAAAAAAGCAAGAAGATTTTTCTTCCTCTCATGCAGTTTAGAAATTTTTGTTCGTGTCATAATGTCAATTTATTGTTAATGTCTCTTTAAATTCTGTAAAAATATCAATGTAAAATCTCCCACAGAAATTCCTATAAACAGATTTTACTTAGTATATTTGATGGTAATTATTGCTTTATTTTCAAGAAATGAGCTCAGGTGAAATATGGGGGTTGGACTAGATGACCTCCTGAGGTCCCTTCCAACCCTGATATTCTATGATTGAAGAAAGAAAAAAGATTCTTCAACATCAGGACAGTCTAAGATCACCAATATATTTATAATGAATTTCAGGCAGGATTTTTGTATTGCCCCAGGAGGGCACTTGGGATCCAAAAGAACCACTTACGGAGATAAATTCGCAATAGGATGGGAAGAAAGTGCACCAGGAATAAAAGATTTTGCTTAATGAACAACATATTATAAAGTGGAAAGACTGATTGCATTAGCCTGGTAACAGTTAGGGACTTGGGAAAACCTTTAATTGAAAAATTAAGGCAAATGCCTAACCTAGAGTTGGCAAGCTGAAGTGACTTCCTTAGCAGGAAGACATTTAATTTCCGGCTTAGTTTCAACAGAAGCCGTGAGAAGAGGTGGTGGGAAAAAGAGAAATATTTTAAAATGGCCTCAAAAGTGTCTTTACAATTTTTATCCTATATATTAGTGAAGGGAACTCAACCAAGCATTTAACCTTTCTATATCAGCTTCCATTCAAGTGTCTTGGATGCCATGTAAATATTAATGAATTAAGCCTTGAAATAACCCTGTGAAGTATTACAACCTGCAGTATTTTTAGGGCTGGTCAGCATTTCTCTCACACAAAATGTTCTAAATTGAAAAAGGGGCCATTTTTTCAAAGAAACAACCAACCACCACCAAAAAAACCCAAAACAATTAAGAAAAAACTAAGTTGACATGACAAGTTTTCCATTTTTTACAAAATGTTCTGTGTTTTGTTTTTAAACCCAGAAACAAAGTGTGCTAGTGTTAGTGGAAATCATGTTTTGAATCTCCTTTATAAATACCTTCCTTACACCGTCAACTCTGTTGTTTTGCTGCTGTAAAGACAGTGGGGTTTGCACATATTTCTGGAAGCTGCCAGCTAGAAACATCCTTAAATGCCTAAACATCTGGAACACCCTGTTTGGTTCTCTTAATCTCTCTCTGGTTTTTGCCCAAGTATCTGATATTCAGGTGCCAAATACTGCAATTTGTTGTGTTCATTCATACACAGCTCCAGGAAATCCCTGCACTCTCCCCTCCCCCCCCCCCCCCAAAAGCAAGCCATACTGGTAGCTTGATTAGATAATATTGATCAATAAAGTAACTCAGGTTGAAAACAATGTTCTATTTGTTGTAGCTGTGCACAAGGGAGGTTCTTCCTTCAAAGTGTCCATGAAGGCTGGGCTGTTTAGACAGTACATGTGTCCTGAATCTTGCTAAATTATGTTATCAATCAAAGGAAAAACCTGACTCATTTTGCCTTTCTCGCCTATTAATTCAAATGCCTTTCCCACCTCAATTCACAAACCCCCAACTAACAGTTAATTAAAAAACATTTCTGGTTAGCTGTTTTTAATTTTCTTCTAGCTGTGTTTCAATTTCTGTTGTTGCTTCACTGCTGATTCGAGTTTTATAATTATAATTGAACTGGGAAAGGCTTATTTTTCTTTTAAAGTTAATCTTTAAGCACTTGATGGCAATAGGCTATATCAGGTGGTGATTGCACTGAGATTATCTCCATGAGAAAGGGTTTGCAGGATCTGGATCTATGGACACCTGTCATGTATATACACCTCTACCCCGATATAACGCTGTCCTCGGGAGCCAAAAAATCTTACCTCATTATAGGTGAAACCGCGTTATATCGAACTTGCTTTGATCCGCCGGAGTGCGCAGCCCCGCCCCCCTGGAGCGCTGCTTTACCGCGTTATATCCGAATTCATGTTATATCGGGTCACATTATATCGGGGTAGAGGTGTATTTAGTTTTAATAAATATTTGGTACTTTTCTAGACTGCTTACATTTTCTAATGATTTTTTTTAATTAAGGAAAAAACGTCCCAAATGACAATGGAAATCATTTTCCGAAAAAAGGTAACATTCAGAAATGGGTACAGTTTCCTTGTTAAATGTGGCACATGGTCACATACTACTGGAATAATCTCTCACTGAAAAATACTGCTGTTCAGATGTTTTTTCTATGAAAATGTATTAGGAATGAATTCTAGCACTTGAAAGCTCTAATTTTTTTCTGCCTTGTCATCATCGTCAAGTGATTTCCTATTTCCTGTCAGCATATCTAATGTGGATCATACTGGCTTAAATGAAAATTAGAACAGACAATAAAAGCAGTACACAAGAAGTTACCTGAAACGGGAATGGAAGGATTAGCATTGCAATCATTTAACTAATGGGATTCCTCACCCCTAATAATGTGGCACATTTTCCATATTGCATTGGTTCATCAGAATGACCCAATTACAATAATTTATTAAGCAGAATGCATAACAAGAGTCTTGGAAGATAAAAAAGGAAGCAATTCATATTAGTAAAAATATGTATTTTTTTCCCTCATCAAACCATTTATCTTTAGGGAAAATTAACAAATCTTAATAATGCACCTCCTTCACTCTCACTCAAACTAGGTCCAAAGTTACCCTAGTAATAGTCATAAAAGTTATAGACCATGGATCTTCCCACTCTAGCAGTGATTACCATGTCAATTAGAATGCTTCATGCATGATTTGTTGACCAAAGATTATTGATATTCCAATTCAAGGCCATGATCCTTCAGACATGTACACATGACTAATGCTATGCATACAAGCTGAATGAGGCTATATATGTATGTAATATCCCACATCTGTGTAGGTGTCTGCAAGATCAGGGCCTAAATTTGAATAGGTCTGTGACAGGGCTCCACTCACCACACTGGCGCCTCCTGCTGGCCATCTTGGGGATTAGCTCCACAGCTCAGTATGCCCTCTCCCGATGGTGCCTTGCCCACCATCACATCTGCTCCTGGACCCACATCACTCCAAGAACTGCAGCGTCCTCTTCATGACAGCCCTCCAGCCATGTCACAATCTGTGCTCCACACTTCCAGGGGCCCTGCTGTCAACTGTCCAGCCACTTACCCAACAGCAAGTGGGAGGGGACCCGGACCCACCCACTACTCTGGATCCTGGCCCAGGGACCCTATAGATGTCAGCCACATACTGCACCCCCTCCAACTTCTCAGTACATTTCCCTGGGCCACTTTCCTACAGCCCCAGCACCTTCTTTGCCCTTATTTCAGTGCCTCAGCACACCAGTCCTAGCAGCCAGCCAGGAGCTCCCTCTCACTCCCCAGCATGGCTCTGTCCAGGATGCTAGCTTCCTTTCACCTGCAAGGCACCCAGTCCTCTCTTTTTGAACTCCCAGGAGTAACTGACCCTACTCTGCTCTGCAGTTCTTCTTATATGGGCCTGCTGGGCCCTGACTGGTTGCTCTTCACAGCCCCTCTCCTATTGGCTGCTTCTCGCATAGCCTCCCTAGGGCTCTATTAAGCCCTTACAGGGCAGTGTGGGGCCAATGCCCCATCAGACACCCTCCTCCTTGGGGGTAAGGATGTCTCCTATATTGTAGCTGCCTCAGCTGGGCTCGCAGGTCACCCCTCTCTTGCTCCACACCTTTCAGCAGGAAACACACATTGTCCTTTTCCTCTATAGCATACCGGGCCTTGTTCCTCTGGAACGCTAAGTTCCTCTCCACTATTTGCAGGGCCGCCTCAGCAACTGCGTTTCTCCAGCAGTTCTTTTACCTGGCCCACTGAATCCCCCAGCACCCTCTCCTCTAGGGTTCCCTATCCCAGCCTGTTCTGCTTCAGTGTGGGTTCCCTTGTCTGTATGGGTCCTCTCTATCCCAGTCATCTTATTCACCACCTCCCTACCACCCCCTGCTGAGTGTGGGAGATGGCTCTTTGCCAGGTCCACTGTCATCACTGCCACATTCCTCTTGATGGTAGCTGACCTTGCCTGGTTCCCGGGCACCCTTTCCTATCCTGCCTTTTCCTAAGGGGGCACTGCCTTTTTATATGGCCCTGAAAGCAAGCTCTTTGCCTCTCCTTGGCCATGGGACACCCATTGTCCTTCCCCTGCTCAGCCCCTTTCCCTGAGCTAGCTTTGACTCTACAACTCATGTATGGGCACTCCCTCTGCAGGTGCCCCTGTGGCCCGCAGGACCAACATTCCCATCCCCTCCCTGTTCTCACAAGTGGGACTCTCTTGGGCTCTCCCTTCTTCCTGCTCTCTGGGTGAGGCTTCTATCCCCATCCAATAGTGGCACTCCCTCCTCAAGGATCCCTGTCACCCACAGGCGTAACACAGCCCTATCCCAGCCACCAGCCTCCTGGCCCTGGTAAGTTGCTTCTCCTCTTGCTCTCTGCAGCTTCTTCCTACAGGAGCTTGTATATATGCAGCTGCTGCTCAGCCAACTGTGCCAATAGCCTGCAGGTATTCCCGTGCTTCCCACTGTCTGTCTTGGGTTTTGAGTACTTGCAGCAGCACGGCCTGGAGCCACCCTTCTGCTTGTCAGCCTCTTTCTGCTGGGGTACTGACCCTGGAATCCAGCTGGGGATGGCACAAGACCCATCAGCAAAGAATGCCTCTGCATAACTTGACTCCATTGTCTCCACCTTCAGTGTCTCTCAGATGGTCTCTCAAATCCCTGTGATGGGCAATCGTCCCCACAGTCCACTATCCTCACCTTATATCATGGGTGACTGTGTGCCTGCACTCACCACAACATGTGATGGGGCTCCACTCACCACACTGGAGCCTCCTGCTGGTCATCTTGGAGATTAGCTCTGCAAGTCAGTATGCCCTCTCCCGATGGTGCCTTGCCCGCTGTCAGGTCTGCTCCCAGACCCACGTCACTTCAAGTTCTGTGGCGTCCTCCTCATGACATAGCCCCCTGGTGTCTAATTTTGTTCCTTTCATATTTTGATATTAATTGATTTGATTTACATTTGTGATGGATTTGTTCATTCATTCTCACTGGAATATAATGCAGACATTTCTGGGACTGTTGACTTACAAATCAGTCTTAGACAAGAAATCAATCCATTCACTTTCAGAGAAATCTCAAAACTCAAAATAGAATCACTCAGAAAAAGTGTCCTCCAGCCACCACATTTTGAGCAGAACCAGTTACATGTATTTTGCATTTCTCTTCCATTGTGGGATTTAATTTGTACTATTGTATGGTCTTCTACTTGAGTCATGGGATGGGCAGCTGGGATATCCAGAGGCAGATCCTATGGAGTTGGGACAATTTATACCAGCTGATGATCTGCCTGTGAGTTCTGCCCATGAGTTCAGTATTCCTTTCTGGTTCTACGTGGCCTGAGAGATGTACCTTCAATGGTAGTTTTATCACTGATTAATTTTAATTAATGGAGATATCCTATCTCCTAGAACTGGAAGGGACCTTGAAAGGTCATCAAGTCCAGCCCCCTGCCTTCACTAGCAGGACCAGATACTGATTTTGCCCCAGATCCCTAAGTGGCCCCCTCAAGAATTAAACTCACAACCCTGGATTTAGCAAGCCAATGCTCAAACCACTGAGCTATCCCACCCCCCAATCAGTTCCTTCTTCAATGGGAGAAGGAACTGATCATCTGTGCTTCAGCTTACCCATCTGTAAAATGGAATAATAACCCTTACCTGTCCCTCAGAAGTATTGTCAGCCTTAATTCATTCATATCTGTAAAGCATATTAGGATGCTCATATAGAGGGGTCTCTAAGTGAAAAGTATTCTTATCACAAAGAGAGACAACAGTAAAATAAGAACATGAGAATGATGTGGGCAGCAACAAAAACTAGAACACCCTTAGCATAATGAGGAGAGCTAGAGGGAATAGGAATACATTTAAAAAAAAAAAAGTTATGTCCTACATCATATGTGAGGAAAAGCAGGATGTTATGAATTTTGGTTGGGAACTTATTTGTCCTCTTCCTTTCATTCTGTCATCTCAAATAGCAAAGTCAAAGGAAAAATGCCATTTTATATTAGATCCCTGATCAGACAAGCCAAATTCATCCCTGAGGTGACTTCCATAGAGTTTTACCAGGGATGAATTTGACCCATACCCTTAGATCAGTCCATAAAAAGGATAACAATAGTAATTCTGCTATCCCACATGTTATACACAAGAGGGGCTTCAAAGCATTCCTGGTTCACAGTGGTTTGGTGAGATCAGACTTAGGCTCTTCACTCATTGAAATGAATAGGACAACTACTCCCAAAGAGTAAGTGTGGCAGAATTAGGTCTTTAGTCTTTTCATTCATCCCTTCTATAGCCATTTCATTTTCTCTGTTCTCAAGTGTGAGTTAACCAAGTGAAAATACAAAGGAATATTTTCCCCTTTAATCCATGTTGCTCAGTAATGATATGACCTTTATGATTCCATTTGTCTGAAAAATTTGACAGCTGGCCCTGAATTACACTAGCCCCTGAAATGATTCAGAACTCTGGTTTATTTAGACTGAGAACATTCACTGAGACTTAGTGTTGTCATTGTAGTTTCCCTTAGGGATGGATAAAACAGTTCAGATCAAATGAGACCCCATGGCCGCAAGCCTACCCTTTGCATAGTTTAAGAACCAAATCTGAACAGGAACTTTTTGAGGTTCTTTGAAATGTTCAATGGCACTAAAACTGAAAGTGATGGAAACTTCATGCATCTTGATCTGTTGAGGTTTCCAGCTCATCTTTGAAAGCTGGATGCTTTTCTGAAATGGAGCCAAGTTTCTAATTTTTGAAGGTTAAGTGTCCCCTGTTCCTATTCTCACACTGAATTAAGTGGACAGTGTTTTCTTTGTTTACACCACAATTATGCCTTTACCCCCCAATGGTTTGGCAGAGATGGATGGATAGAGAGCAGCTGGGTGAATCTGAGTCTTGGGAAGACAGAGGCGATGCCATTGCGGGAGTGGGGGATCATCTTGAAGAACTCACCCCCTCAATATCATGGTCCATGGAGGTCATCTAACCTCAGATTGTTAAAATAGCCCTCAGCTTCAGTGTTCACTGGGGTTGCTCACTGATTCTGGGCTTAAGCACAAACAATTCCCTTTCTGTCTGGCTGGGAAGACTTCATCCTCTCTTGTTGGGTTTGGATTTAACCTGACCCACACAGCTGTGACCTCCACGCTTGATTACTGTACATCTCACTAAATCAATATGAAACCATGTGCCTTAAAAAAAGCTCCAGTTGGTTCAGAACAGAGATGTACATCTTCTCAGCAGCACAGGCTTCACAGAGCACATCACTGCTCTGTTCTGGCTGGATCCCCATTGAATAGTTGGTCAAGCATCCCATGGGACTGCCTGAAGTTACATAAGGGACCACCTAAGGTCATTTGAAACAGTGGAACTGCCAACCTCAAGAGTGAGACTCATGTGCTAAAGAGATAGGGCTCTCTCATCAAATATCACATGTAGCTGGGACTCGCTCTCAGAAGAGATCAGGAGAACTATGTACCTCAGCCCCTTCAGAGCAAAATGAAAAACTCACTTTGCTGATGGAGCTTCTCCACAATAACATTATGTTTAAAAGAGAGAGAAAAAAAAATCAAACAAATCACACAAAACAGAGAACACGCATCTCCTGCTGAGGTTGACTGTAGGGAAGAGAGAATGAGATAAATCTCTATGTTCACTTTATAATTTTTGCAGAAAGCTATGTGGGGAGGGTATATAGAAAGCTATGTGTGACTGACAGAGTGGAATAGAAGCCTTTAGAGATCATAGTGAGAGCAGTTGCTGTGGAATGAAGAGAGTGGAGAAAATTCAGGATGAGGTTAGGGAACTGTCTGGTTATAGAAGGATAGGGTGACCAGATGTCCCAATTTTATAGGGACAGTCCCAATTTTTGGGTCTTTTTCTTATATAGGCTCCTATTACCCCTCAACCCTTGTCCCGATTTTTCACATTTGCTGTCTGGTCAACCTATAGAAGTGTAAGCAGAGTCAGGATGAGCTCTACCCTGACATCTGGTGGTGAATTATGGTGAGTGTGGAAAAGAACTTCAGGGTCTGATCTTGTTTGCATAGGCACACCCACCCCGCGTAGCATGAGCCCACGGCAGCCCAAAATGGTCACTTTGGCAGCTGTGGGATCCTCAGTTTCTCTGTTATTGGGGCAGGAGGATTAAAGTGTTGTTACCCTGATTATGTGACTCAAGGACAATGAAACTGTTTCATGACAGATGGTCTCACCATCACCTAAGTAGCACTCGCTAGATAAGGGACATGGGTTCCAAAACCCAGTGAATTGAGAGAGATTGGGGATGTGTATGTGTGCCTGATGGTATTGGCCCCCTTTGAGGGCCTGGAACACCAATTGCACTGTCTCTTCTCTCCACTATTGAATAGCAGAGCTAATTTTGATTCTATTAGGAGTCTAGCTAGAGGCTGCTGAGCTGAATTCACTTTGGGCTAGTGGTGCACCAGCACTGGGGCTCCCCTGCTACAACCTGAAATCACTAAAAGAGCTAAAATTACTGAGCTGAGATCACTGAGTGCTGTGTTAACTAGTGGGGGAGCCTGAAGATATATTGCTAAGCGGCTGGCAGAGTGGAGCAGTTTGTGGGATGGTTGGAGCGGCCCACGGAACAGTGAGCGGAGTGATTTATGGGGACAGCTGGAGCCGTTCATGGGACAGCTGGTGGAGTGGAGCGGCTGGCAGAGCGGAGCAGTTTGTGGGGAGGTTGGAGCGGCCCATGGAACAGCGAGTGGAGCGGAGCAGTTTGCGGGGACGGATGGAGCGGCTCATGGGGTGGCTGGAGGAGCGGAGTGGCTGGTAGAGCGGAGCTGTTTGTGGTGAAGACTGCAGCAGAACTCCACGGAGAGGTGGGGCAGTCGGCCTCGGACCACGGAAGGGTGCCCCTTAACACCCCGTGTGCCCCCCCCATTTCCACCCGGGCTGGAGGGGTAAAACTCTGCAGGTAAACTTTTGAACTCTGGGGCGGCACTGACCAGGGACAGAGACTTTTGGGTTGTTGGACTTTGGGGTGATTGGACTTAAGACACTGAGGGGAAAAGGACACTGCCAAACTTACTTGGAGGTGGGTCTTTTGCTCATGGTTTGTGTTATGAATCCTGTTTGTGGTGTTTCCCCAACATAATGCCGCATTGTTTCCCTCCTTTATTAAAAGGCTTTTGCTACACTCAGACTCTGTGCTTGCGAGAGGGGAAGTATTGCCTCCTAGAGGCGCCCGGGGGGTGATATGTAATTGTCCCAGGTCACTGGGTGGGGGCTTGAGCCGGTTTTGCATTGCGTTATTGAAACGGAACCCCTAGATACTGAACCCCGCCCTTGTTGCTGCCAACTCAGAGGGGCAGAAGGGTTACATAAGGATGATCAGTAATTGCAGAGGTGAAGGCAAGAGGGAAATGGGGTGATAGTTGGTGAAGCAGTGAGGGTCAAGGGATGGCTTTTTGAGGCTGGGCTGGCAGTGACTAGAGCATAGTTGCATTATGAAGGGAAGGATCTAGAAGAGAGTGAGGGGTTGAGGAGAAGGACAAGGGAGGAAGTGAGAATAGCAGAAAAAAGTAAGTCAGCAGGAAGACGGGATAGGATCACTGGGGCAGAGGGATGGGATAGAGAAGGGGAGCACTACCTTTCATTTATGTGGTCATTTTCTTTTTTCAGTCCATATGGTGCTAAATTCTGTTCCATTCTAATTGCCCAGTGCAGTGACGTGCACAGATGGGGCTTTGCGGTGGGGCCATACATCAAAAATAGAATCAGGGAAGAGAAAAATGCCATGAGAAGATTTTGTTTGAAGCTTGTGGAATATTGAAATAAATCCCAGCCCATTGTGCCTTTCTGCTTAGAAAATACAGCTAGAGACAGAGCACAATAGGCAATAAACCTTACTAACCCAATGAGTGTGGGGGGAACAGAAGGATCCCAGATAGCAAAGACCATTTCTGCCCATCACTTGAGACACACTTTGCAAACAATAACCTTCCTAATAAAGCAAACTTCAGTCTGGATGTAGGATAATAATAAAGGTGATTTGCAAAGTGGCTTCACATAGAGTTCTGCCTCAACGCATAATGCAAGATTGGCTCTTCAACTTGAAAATTGCACTTCTGCTCATTGCTTTTTACCTACTCTTGTAACAAGTAACATATAAGAGGACTTTTCCTGGTAGAGATTAGAGGGAAAATACATTTTTTTCAGATTTTCATCTTATTTAATTTGTGCATTTGACAGCACTTTGTGTATAGTCAGATTCATTTCCCCCATATAGTCAGTTTCCCCTGTTTGTGTGGGTTTTTCACATAGTAAAAACGGGGAACACAAACATATTCTAAAAAGTATGATTGGAAAACCAGGCAGAGGGACAAAAGGTAAGTTGGAGCGTAAATTGATCTGAGGTACATTTTTCAAAAGTGCCTAAGAGATTTAGGAGCTTAAGTCTCATTGAAAGTCAATGGGATTTTGGGTCCTAAAAGTGCATCTTAAGTGCTTTTGAAAATTTTACTCTATATTTCAAGTTAATGGTGTCCTCTTAAAAAATACAAATACCCTATCAAATACATTTTAATACAAAACATTATAAGTCAGTTGAATCTTCACTTCTCTGCCAGGACCTCAGTTTAGAATTGTGTGTCCTATTCAACCCTTTGTCATGCAACTCTGGCAGGGAAACAAAGGAACAGAAATTGGGGTACCAATTGCCCCAAAGGAAGAGCAGAGCTAACACAGACATGCTCAAGTGCCCAAGATTTTAGCTACGCCTCTGATTCTATTCCATAAAGTTGAAAGTATACTGGTTGTTCAGGGACAGAACTTGGCACAGCCACTCTCATTGGCATGATCTCCTCTGAGCTCTCCAGGTTTCTTGGTGGAAAATTGTGTGAGGATCAGAGTTCTGTTTGGTGACATCTACTAAGCAGACCTCTGTGGGGGCAACTAACAGCAGCACAGCTTCAAGGGAGGAGGAAAAGTCTAGGCACCTTTGCCTAAAGAAGAACCTCTCCAGGGATAGCCTGGTTTCCACAACAACCTTCTCAGAATTCCCCATGGGATGTTATGAGTCCAAACTGCTCTCCCTTGCACTGCTTCAAACTCCATCCCATTTAGAGAAGCAAATTCTGTGAGCTCCAACTCTTTGGATTCTGGAGCAAGTTTTATTGGGTTTGTTAGTGGATGGATAGCCTACAGTGCGCAATCTGGCAGAGGTTATGCCACCCTTCTACTGCTCTCCACTGCTGATTGGAAAAAGATGGGTAGGAAGAAATTTTCCTTCCAGATCAAGAACTGCACTTTCACCACCAAAGAGAATTGGAAGCTGATTTTGAAATTTCTGATTTATTAATGAACCATTGCTCTTTTAAAATTTAGAAGTGTGGGACTAAATCTGATTCTTCTGTAAGTAGACAAAGTTCCAGTGAAGTCAATGAAGATGTACCACTGCTCATAACAGGGCTGAATTTCAACTTAATCTGTTAAAACTTTCGTAGTTTTTTCTGGAACTAAATTGATTCCAAATATAGATCCTTCTCAGAACTACAGTGAGGCTTTCATCTTAAAGTAAAATGAGGATCTGAGGCTGATGGCACAGCAGTCACACAACTTGTAGTTTGATGTCTATATTTATATTAAATGTAGAACTAATCTGGGTCACTATAAATTATGGGATCATATTATCCTTATCTGTGGTTATTTTGATATCCACTTCATATGCTAGAAAATGCTCATGAATTCTGAATGTTTTGTGGACTTTAGCAAGAATGGTTATTCACCTGAAAATTGACTATGAAAAATTATTTATTTTCCCTGTTCCTTATTCTCTTCATATGACGTAGACAAACAATCACAGAACACAAATGAACAACAATTAATATTCAAAGTTCAGAAATAGCCAATAAAGAGAGAGCTAGGGCTTGTCTGTACAGAGATTTAGTGTGCGGCAAGCTGGGGTTTAGTTTTACAGTGCACTAGCTTGCCCCACACTAACTGTCTGAAACAGCAGCAGGTCGAAGCACACTACAGAACTTTTAGTCCAGATAGCTAGTTAGTGCATGGCAGGCTAGTGTGCTGTCAATTTAGACTCCAGCTTGCTGCACACTAAATCTCTGTATAGAGTATTCCTGGGGGAATTCTGCATCACTGATCATGTGCAGAATTCATGTCCCCTGCAGATTTTTATTTTCTCTGCAGAAAATACATTCTGCTGGAGAGGAACTGCAATTATGCCTTTTGCTCATCAGGGGCTGCTGTGGCACCAGAATAGAGGGCAGCAAGCTCATGGGCCGGAGCAGTAGGCCACGGATAGGGAGGAGGCCCCTACTTGTGCGGCCAAGTGAGTATGCACAGGATATATGGGGCGGGGCAGATAGAGCAGGGCACACAGGACTTCTGGGGGGGTCACATGAACTGGAGTTCAGATGGGCTAGTGGAGGGGGACAGACTGGGGTGAGGGCTGAATGGGAGTTGGGTTGCTGGAACAGGGGGTGGGAGGATGCATGGGCACAGGGGAGGGGAGTGCAGGAACACATGGGAATGGGGGAGGAGGGTGGCTGAGTGGGGGTGCAGGGACACATGGGGATGGGGTAGGCGTGGGTGCAGGGACACATGGGGACGGGCAGATGTGCCTGACTGAATGGGAGAGGTTAGGGGTCAGCCAGGGTCTGCATGGGGGAGGCCCCCCAACTTCCTATCAATTCCCCCCCAAAAATATGTTCCATAATTTTCCCACCCACACCCAACAACCTTCCAGGTTCACTCCCCGGCTCCTTCCCAGCAATTACACTCCTCTCCCTTAGCTCCTCCATTACCCCTGACTCCCCCAAGCCTTTGCACTGCTTCTGAGGGGTGTAGGAAATATGTTTTTGTATTGTGGTTTAAATGAATTATTACTCAAGTTCTGTATTAATATACCCAGAAAGGAATCTGTCATAAAACGTTTCCTGAATCTTTTTTGTTGTCTGTATTGTTACAGACATACTTGCTGACAGGTATTTTGAAATAAATTACCAACATAATTGAAATTGGTGTGATTTTATAGTGTTATTATGATAAATAAAATATGCAGAATTTTGCAGAATTTTAAAATATTATGTGCAGAATTTTAATTTTTTGGTACAGAACTCCCCCAGGAGTACTAGAGAAGCCCTCTGTTAGCAAAAAACCCTATTTAGTTAATTGTTCAGTAATATTTGGGAAAAAATAATATATTCATAAACAAGTCATGGTTTCTGCCAGTAAATCACTAACTAAAAAGTGGGCTAAATTTGTAATGAATACTTAAGTCTACTCTCATAACTAAAACAGAGATCCTCACAACTTGAGTTTTTCTGAATGCAGGTTTTCATTGATGCTTAGCAGTCTACGAGAATGTTTGGTCCATTTCAAAGTGGTAGCAAAAGCCAGGCATGTTGAAAATGGTGATCTCTCCTACCTAAACCTCACCCCAAATTCAAACTGAACCTGAGATGAGCATATTTTCAGGGTCCATGTTGAAGATTAAAGTTTTGCTCTTTTTTGTACTTCCTGGTTTAACTTGCAAGTACCAGTATTGGATTTCCATGATAAAGCTTTTCTTGTAGTATATCCAATCTATCCAGAATCAGGAATTGCCCAGACTCATGACAACTTCTTGTGTGCTTTCTAGCCTGATATCAAGATGGAAGTGGTTGGGTATCTAAACTTATCATTGCTTATCAACACAAACCAAATCCCCAGAATTTAGAGGGTTGTCTACTATTAATCATAGAAACATAGAGTCACAGAACTACAAGGTTAGAATGCACCACAAGGGTCATCTAGTCTAACCCCCTGCCAAGTTGCAGTATTGTGTCTAAACCATCCAAGACTGATGTCTATTGTGGCAAAATGTCCTATGTTGGTATGGTGGGTCAGGGGGGCAGGGGTTAGGACGCCACCCCTTGCTCCTGCTCTTGGGGTGCCAAGGGCCCCACTCGTGACCCGGGAAGGTTGTAGAGGAGGGAAGCACAGAAGGGGTCTGAGTTTACTCCTCACTCTGAGTCCCAGCCCCTCTCAACCCTGGCAGGTTTTTTACCCTCTTCTCCCTTGGGTAGGGTTACCCTTGGTCCTTGACACTTGGGGACGGAGTCTCCCTTCCTCCAGTTCTTTGGTCTCTCAATTATCAGTAACACACCTCCAAACTCCAATCCTCTCTCCTTCCTCACTCCACCCTGTCTGCCTGAAGCAGGGGATTTTTATTAGGTTCCTTACAGGGCCTTAATTGACTACAGGTGCTCCAATTAACCTGTAGCAACCCTCCCTAGTCTACAGGGAACCACGCCTTAATTAGCCTAAGGCTTATATATCTCCCCTCTCCCACTCCTCCCTGGCCCTGCTGTATCACATGATATAGCCTCTTTTTGAAAACCTCCAATGAAGGAAATTCCATGACTTTCCTAGGCAGCTTGGACCATTGTCCTACTTTTCTTACAGTTAGGAAGTTTTTGCTGAGATTCAATCTAATCTGTATTTTTAACCCATTGCCTCTGGTCCTGTCCAATTTGGCAAGAGAGAACAATTTGCTCCATTTTTTATGGCAGCCTTTCAAGTATTTGAAGACTGTTATCATGTCCCCTCCTTCATCTGCTCATCCAAACAAAACATCTACAGTTGCTTAAGACTTTGCTCATATGGCTTGCATTCCATCCCTTCAATCATTTTTGTCGCTCTCCTCTGGATCCTTTCCAGTTTCTCTACATTCTTTCTATATAGTGGTGATCAAAAGTCTTGAGATAGTGTTGCCTGTGAAGAGAGTTGGGATTAGCAGTTAAAAGTAAGTTGAAGCAGGAGACTCCAATGTCTTATAACTATTTTATACAGGTAACACCAATGGATGGGGAAGTGTTATCCAAACTAGACTAACATTTTGGTAGCTGCTGGTTTCCCTGAAGAATGTGGAAGATCTAAATTTGTGGATGTGATTAAATACAAGTTTTTTGTGAGCACTGGAAGAAGAACATAGTTTACTGTAGACATTATAGCTTCTGCCAACAGTGTAAAGTATTTTATCTGTGTTTTTGATTCCTGAAGACTTACCTTCACTTATTCCACATAATAAGGTCAGATTTGCTGCTTTGTTTGTCATTATGCAGGTCTCTGCAGTTCTTTTGTATTGTAAATGCAGCAATCTCTAAATAATTCATAGACAGCAGAAACACCAGCTGTCAGTGCCATAACCAGGTAAGTTTTAATTCATGACTTTTTTTTTCTGAGACCACAAGGGGTAGGATATATACCAACTATGCCAAAATGTAGTATATTGCAGGAAGTTTGTCTTTATTTCAGAGCAAATCTGGCTGATGAAGGCAAGAATAAAATACCTAGAGAAAGAATATTGATCAAAGAGAATTTTGCTCTTGATATAACCTGGAAAGTGAACCTTGTTTGCTTAAATTAGCATCATATCTGACAGAAAATGTATTGGAAAAACTACTGACAATATATCTAAAAATAGGAGGAATGTTCCTTTCCCAGGAGCAAGTTCTGGGATCTGAGGAATAGTGAAAAAGATGCAGCAGTATGTTAGGCTGACAGTCTATCAAAAATACTGCTATTATTCATTATTTTGCAGCTAATGTGATATAGGGTGGTGTTTATGTGACCATCTCTAATTTGCACTGTAGTGTCCAGGAAGCGGATCTCTTGTGTGGACTGATCCAGACTGAGGTTGATGGTGTGGTGGAAATTAACAATTAACAATTTCCGCCCCCAGCTAAAACCTCTCCAGCACATCATCAATGATCTGCAACCTATCCTGGAAAATGAGCAGGGGGTTGGACTAGATGACCTCCTGAGGTCCCTTCCAACCCTGATCGTCTATGATTCTATGATCCCTCACTCTCACCTTGGGAAATAAGCCAGTCCTCGCTTACAGACAGCCCCCCAACCTGAAGCAAATACTCACCAGCAACTACACATCACACCACAGAAACACTAACCCAGGAACCAATTCCTGTAACAAACCCCATTGCCTACTCTCTCCCCATATCTACTCTAGCGACACCATCATAGGACCCAACCACATCAGCCACACCATCAGGGGCTCATTCACCTGCACATCTACTAGTCAAGGTTGCTGTGGTCCACTCCCAATAATTGATGGGGAGGTATCAATACCAAGAGAGGGAAAATTGCTTTTGTAGTGTGAGCCAGCCACTCCCAGTCCCTATTCAAGCCCAAATTGATGGTGTTAAGTTTGCAAATGAATTGTAGCTCAGCAGTTTCTCTTTGAAGTCTGTTTTTGAAGTTTTTTTGTTGAAGGATGGCTACTTTTAAATCTGTTATTGAGTGTCCAGGGAGATTGAAGTGTTCTCCTACTGGCTTTTGTATGTTACCATTCCTGATGTCTGATTTGCATCCATTTATTCTTTTATGTAGAGACTGTCCGGTTTGGCTAATGTACATGGCAGAGGGGCATTGCTGGATGTATCTTAGGGCTTGGCTGTAGACAATGGATCGTGTGGTGTTTATGTGACCATCACTTATTTGCACTGTAGTGTCCAGGAAGTGGATCTCTTGTGTGGACTGGTCCAGGCTGAAGTTGATGGTGGGGTGGAAATTGTTGAAATCCAGGTGGAATTCTTCAAGGGCCTCCTTCCCGTGGGTCCATATGATGAAGATGTCATCAATGTAGCACAAGTAGAGGAGGGGCGCTAGGGGGTGAGAGCTGAGGAAGCATTGTTCTAAGTCATCCATAAAAATGTTGGCATACTGTGGGGCCATGCGGGTACCCATAGCAGTGCCACTGACTTGAAGGTATAAGTTGTCCCCAAATCTCAAATGGTTGTGAGGACAAAGTCAGAAAACTCAGCCACCAGGTGTGCCTTGGCTTCATCAGGGATACTGTTCCTGACAGCTTGTAGTCCATCCTCATGTGGAATGTTGGTGTAAAGAGCTTCTACATCTTTGGTGGCCAGGATAGTGTTTTCAGGAAGATCACCAATGCATTGTAGTTTTCTCAGGAAGTCTGTGGTGTCTCAAAGATAGCTAGGAGTTCTATTAGCATAGGGTCTGAGGAGGGAGTCCAGATAGCCAGATAATCCTGCTGTAAGAGTGCCAATTCTTCAGATGATGGGGCATCCAGGATTTCCAGGTTTATGGATCTTGGGTAGCAGATAGAATACCCCCGGTTGGGGTTCTAGGGGTGTATCTGTGTAGATTTGTTCTCGTGCTTCCCTCTCTTGGTATTGACACCTCCTCATCAATTATTGGGAGTGGACCACATCCACCCTGACTAAATTGGCCTTGTCAACACTGGTTCTCCGCTTGTAAGGTAGCTCCCTTCTCTTCACGTGCCAGTATATTTATGCCTGTATCTGTAATTTTCAATCCATGCATCTGAAGAAGTGGGTTTTTTACCCATGAAAGCTTATGCCCAAATAAATCTGTTAGTCTTTAAGGTACCACCAGACTCCTCATTGCTTAATTTGTTGTGACTGTAGACACCCCTGTATTCAAGACCCTACACACTACTGCCATGATTTTTGTACAAAATATACCTTGTGAGATATCATTTGAAAACTAATAGCACACTGGTCAATAATAACAGTGTAAAATATATGTAACAATTCTGCATGTGAAATTATGTATACTCATTAATATTATGCTTTAAAGTCTGTGATTAAATGGTGTTTAAACCTGGCATTTCAGGGAGAGTTGGTAAACAGGTTTTCTCCAGACAAAGGAAAGAGGGCTAACAGGTGTGGCCCAAATTCAATGGGCTATTCATTTGTATCGGAATATATAATTTGCATAAAGCAGCAACCACCAACAGGGGAGGAACCAGCAGAGAGTCTCATCTTCCAGACCTCATGGCTCCTTTACTCTGCATGAACAATGAAGTTCAGCAGAATACATTTCAAAGGTTCACTAGACTATAAATGAGAGTGGCAAGGAACCCCAAGTTATCTTTCATCTAAGACAAAGGAACTGAGCACTTTGGACTTTGTCGGAGATCCTGACCAAGGGCGTGGTCAAGCATCTTGCAGGAAGGAAGTATGGTAAGAGCCTTACCTTGAACCAAGATTGTAGTTTAGTTAAAGCCTTAGTCACTTTTATTTGCTTGTAGCCATTTCTGAATTTATCCCTTATATTTGAACTCACTTAAAATCTTATTTTTGTTAATACACTTGTTTTACTTTTGATACATAAACATGTTTGAATTGAAGTGATTGTTAACTCCAGTTAAAGCAACAAGCTGCTGTACTTTTGTCTCTTTGAAGGACCAACATACCTTATTATTTCTCTAAATGTTCCAGGAGAGGGCTGAACATTTGAAGGTAGACTCTTTTGGGGGAATTTGAGACTGGGATGTGTTGGGGTCACTTGGGTATTCATAACCAAGGCTGGTGGAGACCAGAGTGTGACTGTGGTGTAAGAAGCAGGCTGCTGGAGTCAGAGTTGTTGAACTAGGGCTGTTTAACATACAGATACTCTGTGCTTGCTTGTATGCTGACCAGGAGCATCCAGCAGGCACTTATAGCTGCAGAGCATTTCAAGGCACTCATGGTTAGGACAAGTGGTGACACAACCTCTCACTGGTCTGGGTTGCACCCCCAAAAATGATGGATGTATACATGGATTGGCTTGCCAGGCTTTTCATGGTATATAAAAGAGTTTTGGATAACTGCAAGGGCATATCATCATGATGGCAAGAATCATGCTGCTATTCAGCAGTGGCCTGATCCAAAGTCCATTGACGTTAATGGGAGTCTTTTAATTTACTTTAATGGGAATCACATTAGGCCATATAACAGAGCCATATCAGACCTGGAAAGAAAGAATGCTGTCAGTGGGTCAGAGTATGAAGTTTACCATTATTGCTTTAATTTAAAGTTCACCTACTCTCAAGTCTATACAAGCGTAAAACACAATAAAGGGAACTGGATGGCAATCTGAACAATTTAAATTCTGTTTTTACTTCATCTGAATAGCCGGGAGAGTTTAAAGGCAAAAGTAATTTCCAAATGCTAAGCTTGATTAGCACAGTTTGACAGCAAACTTATAGCAACTGTTATACAATCCAGGTTTTACATACATTGTGCCTATTTGCTCACAGATTTGACAATTTAATTACCTATCTACATAAAGCACATTGTAAGAAACAAATACCAGTACACTCTGAAAATACAAAGACTCTTATATTCTGTTACTGTACTTCATTCAATATTAAAAAAACCTGCTCTTTTACAGACAAAGTGGCCATTTTCTTCCATATAGTGTGCATAGCAATTTAGAATTACAGGTCCTGATTTTGATCTATCACATGGCATGGAAACCTGGAGTAAATTCACTGAAATCAATAGAGTTACATCAGTGAAAGTCAGATCAGAATCAAACCTATTGAATTTTGTCACATAGCTCATAGTGTAACAATATATACATAAGCCAGACGAAGCTAAGTATAAAATAATGGACATAACAGTATAAATGTAAGTTACCACTTTTTATTTGGTGCAATTTATGCAATTTATAAACTGAAATACAGGGCCAGATTCTGTACTATACTGAACACGACTGTCACTCAGAGTCAGTGCAGTTGAACCATTTTACAGTGGGGTGCATTTGAAAGGCAGAGAATAAAGATACAAGTTTGGTAATCTCCATGCCTTCAGCTGATCATTAAAACACATAAAATCCTGATCAGTGGGGTCATTTCTCTTCCCACAGAAATTGTATGTTTAGTTTATTCAACTATTTGAATAATAAAGCAGAGATCTTAATCAGGAATAGAGTCATAACAGACCAGATCCTGCAAACAACTACCTACTCCTATGTCTCAATGTTTACAGAATTGTGGGCCAGTAAACGTAATCTTCAGAGACACATGTTCATTATGAGTTTCATTTCTGCTCAATAAAGATAGGGGAAGAAACTATCATGACATGGCATCTTGCAATGTTTTTTTTTATCCTGTAACAGTGTTTGTATGGACAACTAATTAACAGCCATGGATAGGCTTGGGTTGAGGCCCTCCACTGGCTGTCTGGGGCAGTGTGTCAAGTGTCCCAGGGTAGAAGCCCCACATTGGTCCATCTGATTTCATCCCCAAGAACCAGCACTACTTTTAACATGCATGGCTAGTATGGAAAACACTCTTCACACCATTGAAATGAGGGCTACAATAGAAGATGTGGCTGGAACAAACGCTGCATGCACAAAAGGCAACAGGAATTTTACTGTTGACTTCTAATGGGTCCAGAGTAATATCAATATTGATTGCTTTTGAATGTCTTATGTCAATGCTGTTTGATTTTGAATGTCTCACCTCAATGTCTGTGCTACTTTTCTGCATCTCACTGTAATTTTAAGGGTCCTATAGCAGTCCTGATTTTGCAGGGTTGATAGTTTTTCCCATACTAGGCAGTAATTTGGTGGAAGGCTACTAATATTTTTGTAGGAGAGCATGTTAGGGAGTGGCGGAATAATATTTTGGGCTCACCAGTTCTAGCAGTTTCTCTCTAAATTGTGTGCTACTTTCTGTTCTCTAACTGAAACTTAATATTAGTCTGATAAACAGTGGGAAAAAAAGATGTCTGTAAAACTGGTGAACAACCATGTCTTGGAAATATGAACAAAAAGTTTAGAATAGAGTTTGTTACTTTTGTTCCTCTATATTAAAGGTAATCAGTTTGAAAGTAAAAGCTGCTTTTCATCTAAGCAAATGCCCCACTTATACAGACAGCATAGTTTGGGTAGTGAAAATTACTTCATCAAATGTTTGTAGTCAAGGAAAATAATGGTCACTGAGTTTGCATTCACAGAGTTCAGGCATTTGAAAAATGTAATGGTTTGATCCTGCTCCTCTTGAAGACAATGGAAGCTGGATCAGGCCAGTTGTAAATTCTTAAGTAAGGCTCACCTCACAGAAAATGTACTTCCCAGCAGAAATGTAGACAGGTTCCTCACTAAATTAGCCTTTATGAAATTGTGTCAAGTAGTGTTAACAACAGCTTTTCAGACATACAGTTAATGTGGAGAGAAAGGAATTTAACAATACAATAGATACTTTGAATCTGACTTTTACTTAACATTAATCGCCCATCTCTTCCTTCGATAATATTTTTACAGTCATTTTGACCAGTTACATGATAGAAATGCTAATATATATCAGCAAAATGTCTAACCAGAGTGAGATGAGCCCCCCTCCCATTTCCCATTCGTTCCTATCATAGTACTGATTTCAGTTAAATGCCATCTAGTAAAGATTAAGAGAAAAAAATAAAGCCAAATTCAGTGTAGGTATTAATTAAAATGGGATTTGGAGTAACCAAGAAATATACCTTTTAGACTTACTATATATAAACCTTTAGTTAAGATTAATTTTTATTTGACTCACGAAGATATTCATGGTTATTTCTAGTAGATATTTCTCCATGAGTATGTGTCTGAAATATAATAAACTTACAATAAAACCTTGATGCATACGTCACTGAGTGTTCTGCTACAATCCCATCAATATAGTGATCTGACAGATTTAAAGTTAACATGGGTATGTGGAAAATTTAATTTCAGTATGGGCACTGGGAAATATAATTTTGTCCTATATAATCATGAACTGTTGACAACCATGGGAATAAAAGTAACCAATGCACCAAAAAGATTTTTTAAAATTATCTAGTAGCTCTTTGGAAGGCTTGACAGTTATATAGGTTAGAAAAACATCATTAATATTTATAGTATTGTTCAGAAGACAGATTTAATTAGCTGAAGAGTAGAATTTGAACCCAAAATGAAATTGATTTCATATGAATACACCCCAAATCCAGATTCCCAATGACATCCTAGATATTTAATAATAGTTGTTATGCAATTTTACTTTAATCTAGAAGCCTCCTTTGATAAAAAACTATTTTCTTTCTGTTGTTGCAAATTATTTGATAAGCTTCATAAGCTATATGTGTTGAGCTATGATAACTCAGCTCATTTCTTGCATATCAATGAAATTTTTAAGTCTTCAAGATTTGCTAAGCTGGTGAGGTTTTTTGCAAGTCACTCAATCCCCTTGAAAGAGCCAATTTAGCAACCAAAGCAGATCATATTACAAAGCATTAAAATCACAATCTGTAGTAGCAAATGATAACATTAAAATATAGCCCTGAATTTCCCACATGATTTGTTTAATCTTACAACCACTGTGTAGCATTCTTTTACTGGAAAGTCTTGTAAAAGTGTAGCTTTGCCGGAGACTAGCATCCATGATTGCAGCCCTGTATACTATTTTATAGTAGATGATAGAGGGAAAAGGACACACTGTTCAATATTTACATTAATTACTTGGATAATGGACTGGAGAGTATGCTTATAACATTTGAGGATGACACCAAGTTGGGAGGGGTGCAACTACTTTGGAAGACAGGATTAGCATTCAAAATGACTTTGATAAGTTGGAGAATTGGTCTGAAATCACCAAGATGAAATAAAATACAAAGTACTACACTTAAAAAGGAAAATCAAATGCGTAACTACAAAATGTGAAATAACTGTCTAGGCAGAAGTACTGCTGCAAAGGATCAAGGGGTAATAGTGAATAACAGATAGAATATGAGCCAACAAAGTAATGTGGTTGCAAAAAAGCTAATATAATTCTGGGGTGTATTTACAGGACTGTCCTATGTAAGACACAGGAGGCCATCGTTCTGCTGTAGTTGATACTAGGGAGGTCTCAGATGGAGTATTGTGCCTAGTTTTGATGCCATGCTTTAAAAAAGTTGTGGGTAAGTTGAAGAGAGAGTCCTGAGAACAACAAAAGTGATATCAGGTCTAGAAAACATGACCTGTGAGGAAAGGTTTAAAAACCTGGATATGTTTAGCCTTGAGAAAAGAAGACTGAGGAGGGACCTGATAACAGTCTTCAAATATGTTAAGGACAGTTATAAAGAAGATGGTAATCAACTGTTTTCCATGTCCACTGAAGGTACGACAAGTAGTAATGGGCTTAATCTACAGAAATGGAGATTTGGGTTTGATATTAGGAAAACCTTTCTTCCAAGAGAGGTTGTGGAATCCCCATTATTGATAGTTTTAAAGAACAAGTTGGACAAACACCTGTCAGGGATGGTATTCTTGGTTCTGTCTCAGTGTGGGCAGATGGACTAAATGACCTCTTGGAATCCCTTCCAGCCCTACAATTCTATGATTATCACGGTCGGAGTGCTGTGCTGTGCGCTCTGCTGACTATACATTCTCTTGTCAAGTAATTTGCCGTGAATCTTGGGTTTTGTCATACTTTTCACAGCTGGACTCCAATATGAGATTCAAAGAAAAGTGACTATACAATGTGTTTACTGTAGTTTAGCTTTTTACTTCAAATGCTACTGAACATAGCAGTCCTGTGAATACAGAATGTTAAACATCACATTGATATCTAGAAAATAAATATTGACTTGTGTTTCTGGCACATATGTATAAGCTTACATAAACTTCTGGTTGCAGGGATATACTTTATGATATAATTTTCTAGGATTTTAAAATATGGATAAAATGAGGTGAAAAGACTGGGAGGGAGACGGTTGGCGCAAATAGCCAGTCATCCAAGGCAGAGAAAGCCCAGTTCATATTACAAGAAAGTCTGAAGGTCCTTGCTTTGGATACTTCTGCAGCTGCTCTTAATGGGTAGAGTCTCTGTCTGGTGCATCATGGGAGATTTGTCCAACCAGGGAGTCTGACCTCAGGTGTAGAATGAGAGCATGAGGCACCTGAACTATAGTTCAGGTCATCATAGCAGCATCTCCAAATGAAAATATTTTAGGTTTGGGAATAAATATTTCAGGTTTTGATTTTTCATTAAAAGTTGACATTTTCCAACCAGCTCTCCATAGGATTTTTTTTTTTATAAAAAGTATTCAAAAATATATTGAATGGTGATGGGTGGACAAGGCTTGGTAGGAGGCTGAGAAAATCTCCATAGTGAGGGCATGGAAGGGATTTTGTGGGGATGCTAATTAAGGTGTGTAATTGACCAGTTTTTTTATTCATGTATACTTTTAAAAGATTGGCAAATGTGCCCTGAACATTAGTTCTTTCTGGTAGAGTAGTAAAAATCCACAAATAAAATATAGATAACAGCCACACACAGTAATAGCCACACCTCATATTAAAAATGTATAATATATTCCCATTGGTGATTGTTGATCTGTTTAAAATACACAGAACTGGGAGTAAGGTGGGAGGATTAGTAAATATCAAGAACATTCAGAAGTCAAAAATACAGATTCAATATGCTGTACTAGAATGACAAAAATCAGTAGATTGCCTGTGTAAAGATCTTTTTTTCAGAACAGTAGTTCTTAGTCAATAAAAAAAATGACAAATGCAGAGGCTATAAAGATAAGCAAAATCAATCCTTATTTTGGCTAATTTCTATTATCATACACTTTAGTCATTTTCAGCTTGATTTTATGCAATTCAGAAATTAAAGAAGTATTAGAATCTTATTAGATCTTAAATTACCCAAGACTCATTTCAGTTTTTTTGTCAATATTCTAGAACAAGATTTTAATCTTCATGTTTCACCCATTCAGGAGGCAGTGTGTGGGATTCCAACTGATGTTTATATTATCCACAATTAAAGAATCATGTATATGTAACAAAAAATGTGACTTGGATGAGAACTAGCATTTCTTATACTTTGAAATTCAAAATTTTCATGACAAATCTGTGCCCTCTCATCTGAATTATATGAGGATGTGAGATTGTATTACTATGAAGATAAATTTACTTTCATTTTCACATCCCCAATTACCAGTTTCTACAGCATTTTGAAAATGCAGAGCACTCTATTTGTAAGTGCTAAGTATATTAGTATCATGGACTCTATCTCTATCTGACATTCTAATAAAATAATTTGTGTTTCTCCTACGGCGGCTTCGGCTCTAACTTTGGAAAATGAGTTATTTTCTGTTTCTTTTTTCTGTTATTCATTCCCTAAGTAGTTTTCATAAAGCCAATGAAGGCCCTAGTTAGTAATAGATTTATTGGAAAATGCTCACTAAGAGGATTCAACTTTCACCTATGAGTCACAGATCGTACATTCTCTACAGCCTCCTTACTTTGCTGTTTCCTCTGTTCCTAGCTGCATTGCCTCTCAGGGTATGTTTACACTGCAATTAGACCCTGCCACTGGCCCGTGCCAGATGACTCAGGCTAAGGAGCTGTTTAATTAGGGTGTAGACATTTGGGCTTGGACTTCAGCCTGACCTCTAGGACCCTCCCACCTTGCAGGGTCCTAGAACCTGGGCTCCAGCCTCAACCCAAACATCTACACTGCAATTAAACAGCCCCTTAATGCAAGCCCCGCAAGCCTGAATCAGTTGGCACGGGCCAGCCATGGGTGTCTAATTGCATTGTAGATATACCCTAAGTTGTATTTTGTTGCTCATTGATTAGTTGCTTGTGGCCCATTGGTGGTGGTGGGTTGTCATTTTCTTCAGAATTTAAGGTTTCAGAAGGAAAAACAAATGAAGGGTGAGGTTTTTAAAGAGTTTAAATGCAAGATTGTGTGTGGAAAATGCATGTGTAATTATCACAATTTGCTAGTTAGGTCCACCCAAACGGCTTGGCTATCTGCATACATAATTACCCAATCTGCATGCACAAACATAGTAACAGTGTATACAAGTTAATCAAACTATTGTATGCCTAAACTTTTTGAAAGTTTTACTTTGTTTCTAGACTTTATAGCTATGAAGAAAACCTCCTGAATGTGGTGAGTCTAAACAGTGTTGCTTTCTTGAGTCTGAAAAAGGAAAACAAACAAAATCATGGTCACCTCTAAGTCAAAAAGGTGGTGAAGCATCAAGGCAAAAGCAGTGAAACACTTGGTACAAAAAACA
Organism: Emys orbicularis; assembly: GCF_028017835.1. Taxonomy (NCBI): domain Eukaryota; kingdom Metazoa; phylum Chordata; order Testudines; family Emydidae; genus Emys; species Emys orbicularis. The sequence goes on from NC_088685.1 coordinate 192,206,857, forward strand.
AAGACCTGGCCCCCCAAGGGCAAGATTCCGCTGGAGGTTGCAGGCCAGCACTCTATTGTAGCTACCTGTGGTGGTGAAGAAACAGAGCAATACAAGAACCGAATCTGGCTGGGAATCAGGGAGGCATGGAGGGAAAGACACAGCAAAAGGTTACTGTGAGCAATCAAAGCTGGCAAAATATGAAGAGCTGGAGAGACACAATTTCTAAGGGGGGCTTCTTCACTGACTCTGATCAAGAATGATTTGACTGGAAGTTACCAAGGGCATTGGTTATGTCCCGAGACAGAGAGCAACAATCATACTCCTGCACACTATTGCTACCCTTAAGGACCAGAAAACCTTTCATGAAAGGGAGCATCAACCATGGAATGAGAATCTTGCTCTGAGTATGAAATATGTTAAGAACTAAGCAAAATGGATGTTAATCCCTGCGAGAGGGGTGGGGGTTCTTTCTCTCTCTCTCTCTGGGCTTAAAATACTACATTGATGAGGGACATAAGTATCTAGATAGATATACTGGCCTATGGAATGAAAAAATTGTAGAATAATGTCTTTTTTGCCATTACAGTCTCTTCTGTCAATGGCTCAGGTACTCCTTCTTGCTACCTTTCCTACATTGCCATACCACACTATGACAAACACACACAAACAACATTTCCATGATTTACTAGTAAGGATGAATACTTAAATGCATAGTAGCAGAGGTGAAAGTAAGCCAGTACGCTCCGGTACAGCATACCGGCAAGAGCTGATTTGCCGTACCGGGGCAGCCCGGCTTCCCCAGGCCCTTTAAATTGCCACCAGAGCCACACTGCTGGAGCCCTGGGGTAGGGCTGCGGGCTCTGGGAGCTATTTTAAAAGTCCGGGGCTCCCGCTGCTTCTACCACCCTGGCCCTTTAAATAGCCGCCGGAGCCCCACCGCCACTACTCCAGGGCTCCGGCGGCTATTTAAAGGGCTGGGGCGGTAGAAGCAGGGGACCCCGGGCCCTTTAAATAGCCCCCGGAGCCCAGGGGTAGTGGGGGGCTCCAGGGGCTATTTAAAGGGCCCGGGGCTCCAGCTGCATCTGCTGCCCTGGTCCTTTAAATAGTTGCGGGAGCCCCGCCGCTTCCCCAGGGCTTCCGCAGCTATTTACAAGGCTAGGGCGGTAGAAGCAGGGGAGCCCCGGGCACTTTGGATAGCCACCAGAGCCCCGGGCTGCTGCTGCTACCCCGGTGGCGGGGGGGGGCACTTACCTTACAGGGTGAAACAATGCTGTTCTTAATGCTGAAAGAATGTCTAAAACAATAATCCATTTTACAGAAATGCTGAAGTCCTTTTCTGAGTTTCAAGATATGACTATCATCTACAGGGTTTTTTTAAAATTTCTAACACTTAACATATCTTTTTTTACACTTAAATAAATTTGGAGAAAATAAAAAACCCAACCCTACTTGCATGTGCATGGGCATATTCAATCACTGATTTTTGCATGGAGCTCCCACTAATCATTGCACAAGGTCACAATTCCACATGAGGAATGGGTGGAGAATATGTCCTAAAACCATTACACACTGATATTTTTATACCGTGCACATGCTCAAAAGCCCAACATATCAATACCCCTAAAGCTGGTAAAATTTGGAACCAGAGATGAAGTCTTGGCTCTACTGAAGTCAATGGGAGTTTTGCCAGTGACTTCAACAGGGCTAAGATTTCACCCCAGATCTTTAGGGCTGACCGCTATCTATATAAAGGGTCAAACCATAACATCTAATCTGGACACTCCCAAACTTTGGGGAACTTCGGATCTGAATTGGAATAGTAATTCTGCAGCACTGAAACAAACCACTAAACAAGTGGATTAAGTACTAGAAATGCTGACATAACCATAACTATAATGCATGGAACCAGTAATGCCATAGTACATCTCTCTCCTTCCTCACTTTTTCTGATTAACCTACTGAAAATGCATGTTTTACTTCTGCTATCTTCTCTTGTCACTCAAGATTATTTCCAAACCGACCAGTCTACCTAATGTTAAACCTTCCTTGAATATTTATGCTTGAAAGAGGTGGTAGGCAGATTGCATATTCACTTTACAATCTGCTTTGAAAGGAATGTGTAAAATAAAAAGAAACCTGAGTCTAAATCAACAGAAGCCATTTGAGTGCAAATGCCCTTGTTAGAAGGAGCTCACATTTTACTTATATATTTGTGTTTACTCTAAAGATAGTTCCTATATGAAGCCATTTTGTGATGACGGATTTCTATGTGACTTTTTCTATTCCCTTCCTCACCACCTGTGTTGCTCTAGCAGTGACTTCTTTCTTGTCTCTTGCCACAATTCGGTGGTGCAAGACTAGGCCAATTGCAAAACAAGAATTCTATTCTGCATAAAAAGTCAAGGTTATGACTTTTTTTTTAATTTCACATTGTTTTGTTTTTGTGTCCAGGGCTGGCTCCAGGCACCAGCCGAGCAAAATGGTGCTTGGGGCGGCAGCTTGTAGGAGGCGGCATTCTGCCCAATCCTAGGGCGGCATGGCCACTTTTTTTTTTTTTGTTCCGTTCCAGCCACCCTATAGGGGGCGGCGGCGTGGAGGAGGGGAGCGCCCTGCAGCAAGCCTGGCAGGGCAGCCCGCGTCCTTCCCTCCCCGCCGACTGGAGCGGCGCGGAGCCCTCCCGGCAGGCGGCAGGCGGCCCAGCTGAAGCCCTGGCCGCCCCCGTTCTCTCTCTCCCCCCTGGCTCTGCTCCCCCGCTAGCTGGGGCACATCTGCTTTGCCGTTCTGGCTGCCCCATTTTTTTTTTTTTTGCTTGGGGTGGCCAAAAAGCCAGAGCCGGCCCTGTTTGTGTCAATCCCTCCTCCCTGGAAGAGAGACACAAAGAGATCAGAATAGCTAATAGTCTGGTGGTTAGGGCACTTGGGATGTGGGAGACCCAGAGTCAAATCTTCAGAGCAAGGACTTGATTCTAGGTCTCCCACATCCCAGGCGAGTGCCTTAACCACCAGGCTATTGCCTAGTCAAAGGCAGGAAGTGTGTTCTTTCTCATTTTGACAAAAATTCTATCCATCTCAACAAACAATTTATCAAAGTGGACACATTTCTGCAAAATGTTTCAATTTCAATGAATTAGTATTGTCCAACAAAAAATTGTTGAAATATTCCCAACCAGCTCTATGCAAGACCTAAAACCTTTTTTTTTTTACAGCGTATACCATGTGGAACTGCTTTCCTACATCTCTTCTCATCAACTTCTCTCATTTCAACTCCTGCTTGAACACATCTTTTCTCCCTTGCCCATACTTCTGTTTCTCTGTCTCCCTCCTACAGTATTGGTTACGTAACTCTAAAGTGTTTTGGGATGCAAGATGAATTATTGTAGGTGGGATAGAGGTGATGCCTATAGTTAGGGTTGCTCAACACCTTCCATTATGAGATCTTGTTTTCAGTTGCTCATAATACGCTATATAACATTAAGGGACAGACTTTATCTTAAAAGATACATTCATAAATATTTGCTAAATGAATAACAGATGATTAAAATATTCTAAACATGTAACAGACATGATTAGTGTGTGTTATAGATTATTCTAAGCATATCAGTAGACTTTATTAAAGATAAGTAGGGCTGGCTGGAAATTTTTTCATTAAAACTGATTTTCAGTGGAAAATTGAGGGTTTGAGTAAAAAAAAAAATTGCCAAAAAAGTGTTTGCTTTTTATTGAAAATGTAGACTTTTCATTGAAAACCTGAGCACCCCAAATTCAAAAGTCTTTCATTTTTTGTCCCAACCCCCCAAATTTTCAATTAAGAGTCATTGCAGTGCCTTGTGGGAGTTGTAGTTCAGGAGCCTAATGCCTCCCTTTCTCCTCTGTGAGCTGGGCTCCCAGTCAGATTACATCTCCCATGATGCATCTCAGTGGCTCAGCAAGAGTGGAGATTGTGGTGCAACATGGGAGGTGTAGTGCAGCTAGGGGTCCTCACTACAGAGGAAGATGGAGCATGAGGTGTCTGAACTACAACTGCTGCAGCTTTTCTGAATAAAAAGATTCTGGATGAAAATTTTCAGTTTCCAGATGAAAGTTTTCAATTTTTACCAAATAATTTTTGGTATTTGATTTTTCACTGAAAAGTCAAGATTTCTGAGCAGTTCTAGATATAAGCCATGGTTGTAAGCAACTTATTGATTTTTTAGATTCTGTAACAATTAATCTTTTAATAGCATACCTGTTAGTCATGTATTAAACTGTTATAAACCATTCATAAGTGTACCCTTATAATTAAAATGTGGCCAAATAAATTTACAGAGCATTTCATGAAGTATTAGAGGGTTCATTTTTTCCAGATGAAATTGCCAAGAGTTTGTACCATTTTCCTTAAAGATTCCTATTTTGAAAGCTTGTTTTTAGACTCTCATTCGTCATGTTAGGGCTTCAACTGCTACCTAGAAATGGATAATCCTCCCCCCCTTATCTAAGTCATATTTATTTCTTCTCCCAGCAATGTATTGAATCAGAAGAATGATATATCAGAGAATGTCCAAACACACACCACAGTAACAATTTCGATGTCAGAAGACATTCAACAGTTGACAGAAGCAGACAGGAGAACACAGTTCAGATCAGAGGTGTAGCAAAGGATGCAAATCTTCCAAAAATGGATAACTGTAGCATGTCTTGGTCATATCTTCGAACAGTGACAACAAAAAGTACTAAAACTGTAAAGGAAGGAAAGGAAAAGTATAGGCTAACAGCTGCCACAAAGTAGCACATTTCAGTGGCAGTGTAGAGGTAGTCTGATCAATAAAAAGAACAGGAGTACTTGTGGCACCTTAGAGACTAACAAATGTATTTGACCATAAGCTTTCGTGGGCTACAGCTCACTTCTTCGGATGCATAGAATGGAACATATATTGAGGAGATATATATACACATACAGAGAGCATGAAAAGGTGGGAGTTGTCTTACCAACTCTGAGAGGCCAATTAAGTAAGAGGAAAAAAAACTTTTGAAGTGATAATCAAGATAGCCCAGTACAGACAGTTTGATAAGAAGTGTGAGTGTACTTACATGGGGAGATAGATTCAATGTTTGTAATGGCTCAGCCATTCCCAGTTTCTATTTAAGCCTAAGTTGATTGTATCTAATTTGCATATCAATTCAAGCTCAGCAGTTTCTCGTTGGAGCCTGTCTTTGAAGCTTTTTTGTTGCAAAATAGCCACCCGCAGGTCTGTCATTGAATGACCAGATAGGTTAAAGTGTTCTCCTACTGGTTTTTGAATGTTATGATTCCTGATATCAGATTTGTGTCCATTAATTCTTTTGCGTAGAGACTGTCCGGTTTGGCCAATGTACATGGCAGAGGGGCATTGCTGGCACATGATGCCACATGGTAGATGTGCAGGTGAACGAGCCCCTGATGGCATGGCTGATGTGATTAGGTCCTATGATGATGTCACTTGAATAGATATGTGGGCAGAGTTGGCATCGGGCTTTGTTGCAAGGATAGGTTCCTGGGTCAGTGTTTTTGTTCAGTGATAATAATATATGGAGATATACCTATCTCCTAGAACTGGAAGGGACCCTGAAAGGTCATTGAGTCCAGCCCCCTGCCCTCACTAGCAAGATCAAGTACTGATTTTGCGCCAGATCCCTAAGTGGCCCCCTGAAAGATTGAACTCACAACCCTGGGTTTAGCAGGCCAATGCTCAACCCACTGAGCTATCCCTCCCAAAAAATGATGTGTGGTTGCTGGTGAGTATTTGCTTCAGGTTGCGGGGTTGTCTGTAAGCGAGGACAGGTCTGTCTCACAAGATCTGTGAGAGTGAGGGATCATCTTTCAGGATAGGTTGTAGATCTTTGATGATGCGCTGGAGAGGTTTTAGTTGGGGGCTAAAGGTGACAGCTAGTGGTGTTCTGTTATTTTCTTTGTTGGGCCTGTCTTGTAGGAGGTGACTTCTGGGTACTCGTCTGGCTCTGTCAATCTGTTTTTTCACTTCAGCAGGTGGGTATTATAGTTTTAAGAATGCTTGATAGAGATCTTGTAGGTGCTTGTCTCTTTCTGAGGGATTGGAGCAAATGCGGTTGTATCTTAGAGCTTGGCTGTAGACAATGGATCGTGTGGTGTGTCCTGGATGGAAGCTGGAGGCATGTAGGTAAGTATAGCTGTCAGTAGGTTTCCGGTATAGGGTGGTCAGTCCATGGGCGAAATCTTGGCTGCAATGAAAGCCATCTAAATTTTGCTACTGCCTTCAATGGAGCCAGATTTTCATCCCTGAGGTTTAATGGTTAAATGATGTCCACTCTCCAGGGCTTGGGGATGTTAGGTGGTTTTGACACCAACTCACTTATCAGTGCTGTTAGCAGAGAAAAAAGAATGTGGAATCATAGAAACATAGAATATCAGAGTTGGAAGTGACCTCAGGAGGTCATCTAGTCCAACCCCCTGCTTAAAGCAGGACCAATCCCCAACTAAATCATCCCAGCCAGGGCTTTGTCAAGCCTGACCTTAAAAACCTCTAAGGAAGGAGATTCCACCACCTCCCTAGGTAACCCATTCCAGTGCTTCACCACCCTCCTAGTGAAAAAGTTTTTGCTAATATCCAACCTAAATCTCCCCCACCGCAACTTGAGACCATTACTCCTTGTTCTGTCATCTGGTACCACTGAGAACAGTCTAGATCCATCCTCTTTGGAACCCCTTTCAGGTAGTTGAAAGCAGCTATCAACTCATTCTTCTCTTCTGCAGACTAAACAATCCCAGTTCCCTCAGCCTCTCCTCATAAGTCATGTGCTACAGCCCCCTAATCATTTTTGTTGCCCTCCGCTGGACTCTTTCCAAATTTTCCACATCCTTCTTGTGGTGTTGGGCCCAAAACTGGACACAGTACTCCAGATGAGGTCTCACCAATGTCGAATAGAGGGAAATGATCATGTCCCTCGATCTGCTAGCAGTGCCACTACTTATACAGCCCAAAATGCCGTTAGCCTTCTTAGCAACAAGGGCACACTGTTGACTCATATCCAGCTTCTCGTCCACTGTAACCCCTAGGTCCTTTTCTGCAGAATTGCTGCCTAGCCATTCGGTCCCTAGTCTGTAGCAGTGCATGGGATTCTTCCGTCCTAAGTGCAGGACTCTGCTCTTCTCCTTGTTGAACCTCATCAGATTTCTTTTGGCCCAATCCTCTAATTTGGCTAGGTGCCTCTCTATCCTACCCCTACACTCCAGCATATCTACCACTCCTCCCAGTTTAGTGTCATCTGCAAACTTGCTGAGGGTGCAATCCACGCCATCCTCCAGATCATTAATGAAGATATTGAACAAAACCGGCCCCAGGACCAATCCTTGGGGCACTCTGCTTGATACAGGCTGTCAACTAGACATGGACCCATTGATCACTACCCATTGAGCATGACGATCTAGCCAGCTTTCTATCCACCTTATAGTCCATTCATCCAGACCATACTTCTTTAACTTGCTGGCAAGAATACTGTGGGTGACCGTATCAAAAGCTTTGCTAAAGTCAAGGAATAACACATCCACTGCTTTCTGCTCATCCACAGAGCCAATTATCTCATCATAGAAGGCAATTAGAGTTGGAGAATTGGAATATTCTTTGGGGGTGCAAGAAAAGGAGATAGCCCTGAAGGAAATAAAAGGAAGAAAGAAAAGAGAAGATGGATGAGGAAAAATTAAGTCAGAAGCAGGGTTTTCTGCAGAAAAATAGATGCAGTAGGAGATCTATAGAAGTATTCAGCTTTATTGGTAAGAGCACAGTCCAGCTTCTTGCTAAGGGCAGCACAAGGAGATCAAAACTTCTCTTGGATTCTCCCCTCCTTAAAAAAATGTACGGAAAAAAGATAGCGTCCTTACTCAGGTTTCTACATATAACACTGTAAGAGAAGACGGTGATTAGAGGCACATTTCTGATATAATCCATTCATCTGAAATTGCCACCTCTTCCCAAATAATGTGTTATGTTCTTTTCAGCCTGCATGGAAAGAAGCATGGAGCACTAGTTTTACTAATTGACCATGTCCTCTAGACTTTCAAGCCTGAGACATAACATTATTAAATGATAAAAAGAAACAAAAATGTAGGTATATGAAAAAAAAATGCACTATAATTAATTCCTTCAATTAAACTAGCAGGTCTGGCTACTGTGGTTTATTGTATTACATTTTAGATCCATCTATTTTTGAATAGCTATTTTAAGTGGACCTAATTCTGATTTTGCACTGTTGTAAATTCCTTGATTTCAGTGGAGTTCCTAGAAATTTATCCTGACATAAATGACATCAGAATCAGGCCCTGTATTCAGTATCGGAACAAGTGTTAAAGCCTTCAGAGAATAACAAAATGATCCATTATGTTTTGGCAACTGCAGCCTCATTTCCTACCTGCTGTTCACTTTGTGGTAGCTATGAACCAACTATTTTAGATAATGTGGAAAGCAGGCCACTTGTGAGAATCCATTAAGTAATCATTATTGCGCTACTAGAAACAATGTGGCCTTTTTAAGATCATTTTAGGGTATAGAGTCAGAATCTGTTATATGCTTTATTCCATCTCTCCCCTTCGCCCCCTTCCCCACACTGAGTAGAAATGTAACTGTTTCCCCATGACTATCATTTCCACTGGCTTTAGAAATGGGTTTGAAAATCAGAAACCTCCATGATCACTAAGAGATGATTACTAGACCATGGCTAGGATTTCCAAAGGGAGGTAGTCACCCAACCCCCACTGGATTGCAATGGGATCTGGTTGCTTCACTCCCTTATAATCCTTTGAAAACCCTAGCCCATAGGTATAATTCAGATACATCCTCTTCACCTCCAGTGTGGCTACCTGGACCATTTACATAACTGAGTTACTTTCTCAAAGAGAGATGCTGCCTGTTAAAGCTTCATTAATTTATAATTAATAAATAATAATGTAAACCAGTTGCCCTCTGGCCTGGTCTACACTACCCGCCGGAATCGGCGGGTAGAAATCGACCTCTCGGGGATCGATTTATCGCGTCCCGTCAGGACGCGACAATCGATCCCCGAATCGACGCTCTTACTCCACCAGCGAAGGTGGGAGTAAGAGCCGTCGACGGGAAGCCGCGGAGGTCGATTTTGCCGCCGTCCTCACAGCGGGGTAAGTCGGCTGCGATACGTCGAATTCAGCAACGCTATTCGCGTAGCTGAATTTGCGTATCTTAAATCGACCCCCCCCTGTAGTGTAGATGTAGCCTCAGACTGTAGCTGCATTTAATCACCTTTAAGGCAAGGTGCAACATAGAGAAACCCGAGGCCAAATTGAGAAGACATATGTAAGTTATACCCCCATAGAGTAAGTTACACTCCCTTACAGTGGTGGATTTAGAGTTAGTGGGGCCCTGTGCTCAGCTTCGTTTTTGGGGGCCCCCCTTGGGACCCAGCCAAGAAAAAGAACATTCTCTCTTATCTCCCTCCCCTGCTACCGTTTTTCATTCTTTTTTTCTTCATCCTCCTCCTATAAATAGGAAGTAAATGAAAATAAAGTGAGGTACCTTGATTGTTTCTGTAGTCTAATTTATTTTTCCACAGACCACTTGAAAATCACTGAGGGTCTCAGCGGACCACTTAATGATCTTTCCAAATATTGTTTGTACCATTAGCTAACTATTGTAAAACGCTTTGGATACAAGCACTTTATAAAAAAATGTAAAAATACGTTGGGGTGAGGGGTCTGGCCAGGACTTAGGGTGCAGAAGGGGGTTCAGAGTTGGGGCAGGGGGTTGGGCTGTGGAGTGCTTACCTGGGACAGTTCCCGTTTTGTGCGAGGGGTGCTGGTGGGGATGTGGGGGGTGCAGAAGTCAGGGTGGGCAGGGGGCTGGGGATGTGGGGTGGGGTGCAAGAGTCAGGGAGGGCAGGGGGCTGGGGATGTGGGGGGCAAGGGGTGGGAGTGTGTGAGGGGGTGCAGAAGTCAGGGAGGGCAGGTGGGGGGTTGCAGGAGTCAGGGCTGGGAATGTGTGAGGGGGGTGCAGAAGTCAGGGAGGGCAGGTGGCTGGTGTGGGGCCCAAAACTGGACACAGTACTCCAGATGAGGCCTCACCAATGTCGAATAGAGGGGAATGATCATGTCCCTCGATCGGCTGGCAATGCTCCTACTTATACAGCCCAAAATGCCGTTAGCCTTCTTGGCAACAAGGGCACACTGTTGACTCATATGTTGGCATACACTGGGATTTTTGTCAGCATAGCAATGTTGGCTGGGTGTGAGTGTTTTTTTCCACAGCCCTGACTGACATAGCTTCACTGACCAAACTCTGTAGTGTAGATCTGGCCTTAGAAAGACTCCCTTCCACTTACTTAGGGCTACACAGTGATCTGAACAAGGGTCGTGGGTAAGATGTCCCCTCTCTAGGAAACCTTGTGACTCAGACATACTTGGGAATCATTCCTCCTTGTTCCCGGGTTGCTGGTGGTTTGTATCAGAAATAAATTACTATTTCACCTATCCTTGGCATTATATCAACTATTCTGGCTAGTGAGTAGGGGGCTGGAGCCAAGGCTTTTTTGAAAAAAAAAAAAAAAAAAAGGGCTTTTCAACTAAATGGAAATTTTCACCACAAAAATTGATTTCAATTGCAATGTTCCTTTTTTGTCAAAAAACTGAAAAGAAAAAACATTTTTTTCATTTTTTTTGAGAACCCCAAATATTTTGAAGAAAATGTTGATGGAAATGGAAACTTCATAAGAAGAAAAAAGTTTCCCCAATCAGCTCCTAGTGAGCTTGTTTGTGACTGACATTTCGAGGCCCCAAAAAGAAGTCTCTGCCCTGAAGAGTTTACAACCTGCTAGACATAGAGGGGACGTGACACTCTGCAAAGCCCAGAAAAGAGAGTTGGCTTGGAAAGGTACTGATTTTTCAGTTTACTTATTTACTTTACACTCACTCCTGATGGAGGTTACAAAAGAAACAAGGTTCTAGGAGTGATACTTTGCAGTCCTTTTAGGTGAAAGGACCTGTCTAGGTATAATGTTGATATTAATATTGGTATTTGTTAGAGAGCAAGGTAATTACGCTAAAGGGAAGTGAAGAAAGAGAGCAAAAACACCATGACAGCTAGTGACAATCTCATAGAACTCAGCAGAGCTTCATAGCTCTGGCCATGGTCTGCTGCAGGAGTGCCCCAGTAGCAGCATCCTGCCCTTTGTTTATTACATTTGGCTTCAGGAGTATCACAGTGACATTTCACAAGTCCTCCCTTTAAGAATAAACGCCCTAATCCTACAATCATATCTATGAGGACAGGCCATTTTGGACTCTTGTTGACTTTAATGGGACTCTGCATACACAAAAGGATTGATTGAAGGATTGAGGCCTAATTTTGTATAGTCCATTGCAGGAATTTGCACTGAGTTCAAGAATTGGATATGATCAGCATATAAAATTAAATGATGCACATTTTTGAACTGTAGAATCAATATATTCTCTGTTGTAGTTACACAACTTAGCACCTCATCACTCATATATCATCAAAAAGGAATCATTTTAAATTGTGAATCTTTCTCAAAATGTCATTTGAGAGTATATTATCTAAAAAAAGAATTGGCATTTATCTTTCTGTATGATATTAAAAAAAAAAGTGCCATGACCTACAGTTTTTCTCAAAGGCTCTTTTTGCAAGAAGCATTTGCTTTCATTAAGACCTTATTGCTAGGATCCATTGTTTCTAGAAAGCCATGACCCTTATTGACTTTACTGCTTCAGTCTGATTGATTTTTTAAAATCAAAATGTCTTACAGTTAATATGGTGAGTAACGATCAAGTGGATACCTAATAATTTGTTAGCACAATGCCCCACATGCATGGAGTGGGCAATTAAAAATGTGGTAATGGAGCTAGGTGCCGTTATAATCCATAAAAAAGTGTTAGACGTGTTCTTAAACTACTTTAATAATGAAGTGAATAGTGGAAAAATAGAAAAATCTTGTCTGAGAATAAAAGTGGGCTTTGAAAAGAAGCATGAGGTATAACAATAATGCTACATAGATAAAAGTTTATGGTCACAAAGAAATATTCAGTAGTTACCTGCTCCTACAGGATGCTAAATTAAGGATGCTGTAAGATCAGGCCAAATGTCTTCATTCTTATTTCTTGTTTTTATTGCAGTAGTAGCCACTAGAGGCCTCAGCCAGGTGGTGGCCCCATGGTGTTAATCACCATACAAACATAGAATAATGTTTCTCTCCAAGGAGCTTGCAATCTAAGTTCCCAATCCTACAAAAACAAAACAAAACGTATGCATCCGCTTAACTTTACATATGCGAGTAGTCCCATTGAAATCAACATAACTACCCATAATGTATGAAATTAAGCACTCGTGTAAGCCGTTACTGGACTGGTGCCAAAATCATTGAAGCCAATAGTTACACCCATATTTAACTAGCATGAGGGAGATCAGAATCCGCCCTCTACTCTCTTAGATTTTAATGTGATACCATAAACATTCTGAATGGTTTAACAAACACTGAGGAAGCTTCCATTATTTTTAAACAAGGCTTATTACCCTAATAGGCCTGATCCTGCACGCTCTTCTCATGCAGCTTCCACTGAAGTCAATGGCAGTATGACACACAGAGGGTTTACAGGATCAAGCCCAGTATAGTTTCTAAGTTAAGTGTCATCTCAACATAGTGAATAATTAGTGGGCTATATCAGACTTCAAAAGCACTTTTTTTGCTACCTTTGTATGGAAATTGCTGTAGCAATGGGCTTCATCACTAACATATGCTGTGGCACAATCAGAGTGAATTATTGCAGATGTCTTTGTAACATTCTATCTGATATGATGCTTCAAGGGCTTCAATTAGTACATAATGGCATCATTAAACACTTGCTGATGTTAAATCAAGTCAGTGCGTCAACTCAGTCATTCATTCTGTCTATAATTGCCTGCCAGTTCATTGATTTTTAGGCTAAAGTTTCTACTACTTCTTACCTCTGTTGTGTCCATACCACAGTGAGTTTGCTGCACCATCTTACTCTTGTCAAAGGGAAGCACAGAAGTAGATACTTGGATATGTACGGAACATCAGTTACAGCTGAACAAAGTGTTGCATTTGATGACCATAGGATTTAATGTTAAATGAGCTTAATTAGGGATCCTCCATGTGTTAATTTAAATTCTTAATTAAGGTGACTACAGTGTAATGGAAAAAAAGTCTTCGAGAATTAAGAAAGTCAAGTGATTGTACTGTTGCAACGTTTTGAGATTCTGGTTTTTAAAGGCACCATCTTCTGAATACAGAATCGTGGAGGACAAAGTGAGTCAGGAGATTACTTATTTGGATCTCCCCACAATGTTCACAGGTTTAACTCCATTGAGTTTAGTTTTGCAAATCCCGATTTACATCATGTAGGTGCGATTGCAATTAGCCACTGGCAAGTGAAATCTGTATTGTGTTGCTAGTTTCAGTTTGGCATAGGTTAGTTGTTGTTATCTGATGGATGTTTATTCCCCCATGTGATAAGAGTAAGGAATCAAATATCCACAAACGAAACATCATATTTGCTGGAGTTCAGAGCAGAGAGGCCAAGGATTTACAAGGCATGGACAATAAGCCACCATCTCACTGCCTCTGGTGATCCTTCTAGATCATGTTCGATGCCTTCTGGAAGAACTGTGTGGGGCAGCATGCAGTGTTGTAGAGCATCAGAATCGGTCTGAAAGACCCATTCTCAGTTAACATCCTGACTCCCCTTGTTCCCCACAGATCTGTATTCAGGATGTCCAGTGCTGTACTTGTTATGTACCTAGAGAGAAGACTTCAGCTCTCAGAAATGTCAGGTCAACAACTTTTAAAGCAGCTTCCCAAAATGTTTAAAAATTAAATAGGTATTTATTTTATCACATTATAATTAGAGTCATTAGTGTGTCTTGTGATTTAGGCACTGGAGTGGGTCTGAGGCGATATAAGGGAAAATGCCCAGCTCAGCCAGGGGCTTTCTGAGTGACCTTCGGGAAGTCACCTAGTCACTCTAAGCCTCAGTTTCCCATCTGTAAAATGGAGATAATACTTCCCTTCTCCCATCCTCTTGTCTATGTGGAGGATAACTCTTTGAGACTGTCTCTTGCCATGAATATGTACATTGAAGAGCACAGAGGAACTCCAATCTTAGTTGGGGGTCTGTAGGCATTAATGTAATACAAATAATAGTATACCATTTGGAACCTAATTTTGCCATGCAGTATATTAGGTTACCCTGAAAGATGTATTAATTAACTCCTGTACATATAGAAAACATTTAAAAGCTCAACACATACTGATTTTAAACTAGCAATATCCACATATTGAGGCATAGGAATTCAGAGTAACATTTCATATAGGCAGATATCTCCAAAATACAATATACTGGTAATCTTTTATTTTCTTTGTGCTTTCATGGAAAACCTGATCTCTCCAGCACCTCCATACCACATGGAGTATGTTATAAAAGCATGTACTTGCATCTGCTTTGGAAGATGAGACTAGTCACATATCCCTATAGACTTACACTGCTACACATGTGATACCTAATGCTATACATTTGTTCCAGTGATGACACCATCCAAAGTGAGTGCATTGCTGCTCAATGTTACATATAATTTTAAAAATCTAAAAAGTTCTACCCAGAAAGGCAGCATTGAGGACAGCCTAGACTAAGTATTCTAACACCTCAGATTTCCTCCTATTGCCCCGCCATTAAATTGTTCATTTAAATTATGTGAACTAAAGTTAATATTTAAAACATGATTCTTTGAAGGAGCAAATATAACTAACTGCCTGTGTATAATGAGAGAGCAATATGTGGAGCCAACTGACCCTGTTTCTTCAATCACGAGTCTGGAATTTTACATTTTTGAGGGTCACTATTGAGTCAAAAACTTTTTGGGGGTCTCCTAGCTTAGCATATGACTCCCATATTTGAATGTTCTCTAGGGAGCCTGATCCAAGATACCACTGATGACCCAGGGACTGGGACTAATTAAAATAAAATAGCAAACAAGTGAAAACTGGCAACGCCTAACCATTCTGGGTATGGCACCACTCAGCACTATGGGTGAAATCCTGCTCCCATTGACATCAATAGGAATTTTGCCATTGACTTCAGTGGGGCCAGGATTTCCCATCCTATAACATTACAGATCCATCCACAACAGCCAGATTTCCAAGAAAGATAATACACTGAACAATACCACTAGGAGAAAGAAATGAATAGAGAGTTTGAGAACTGACCCGTGGTCAAACATGAAGCAAAGCTGCACTATTTGAGACAGATCAATGCATATAAGACACCCAGGAGAGAGGAGGGTCAAGAATTGGTATGTAGCTAATAGCCACCAAGGAAGAAGAGATTCTGTATGCTATTGCTAAGAAATAAACAACTCTTTGGAGACCAGAATTTGACACCTAGGAGCAAAATAAAGTAGATTTATCCAAGGTCAAAGGTCTGACAAATATGTGCTCACACTAAATCGAAATGTATGCTGCTGAGTGGAAAAAACTGTATCTTTGCAATGCGTGGTGGAGTGAAACATTGGCAGTGATGTAGCCTAAAATGTATGGGTGAAATATACTGACAGGCTAGTGAAAGCAGAACAAGTATCAGGTTTTGATTACCATCTGGCTTTCTGTCCTGTGTTCTCACTGTAGTTTTACCAACTGTTTTATTTTTTAAAAATTGTATAATATTTAGCAAACTAATTACTTTTCAATCTGCCACTTTCCTATTCCTTCTCTAGCCATAGAAACAAAGGAGTTAAATTCACCCCTGTGCACAAGGCCCACACTAGGTCTGTGAACCGGTTAAGTCCAGTTTTAACTCTAAAAACTATGCTTAAGTCAGACTTCAGTGATGGATTGTGCTGGCCTCCTCAAGGGATGAATTTCACCTTTCTGCCTTGTCTACACACAAACATTAAACTCCTTTAACTATACTACTGCAACTATACAAAAGTGGTTACACCAGAAAAGCTTATTCCTGTACAGAAAGAGAAATAAACTAGACCAGTATAAGGTACCTTTATACCAGTGTAACTGTGTCCATAGTAGGGGTTCTTTTGGTATCAACAATTTTGGTAAAAAAATCCACACGCCTAACCAAAGGAGATCAGGCCTCAGTTTATTCTGCAGTTACTGCTCATGCTCTGCTCTCCTAGCCTCACCGACACCCTTACAAACTAACCAAGCTCAGAAGCAGCTTCTTTTTAAATGTAACTTTGTATCTACTGTTCTTATTGTGCTAAGACTCCCATAAACTCTGAATATTCTCCTCCATCAAGCCAGCCTTACACTTTCTTGTCAGTAACAAGGCCGGTCTTCAAATATAGATTCAGCTCCTCTTTATATTTCTGTGTTCTTTATATTTTAAATTTGACACACTTTGCCTCGTGCCTCCTTCACCCCTATCAAAACCTACTTGCTTTATTGTCCCACTAAGCTCTCAGAAAGCATGTAGGTTCTCTTTTCATTTACACCTCTCAGCATCTGCTTTCTCATTATGTTTTTCTTAGTAAAGTTTCTCAAACTTGAATTTAACTAAAATAGCAATTTTCATCTGTGAAAGCTGCAGTTTGGTTTGTGAAGCCATTGCCTCTGGTACTAGTTCTTGAGCCTTAAATAGTCCCTAAGAGCAGCCATATTGTGATCCTTCGCTGAGTGCACAAATAGGACAGGAGTGGGGAAGTGGGTATGGCTCCTTACATGTCAACAGCAAACTCTCCAGGGTGCAGAATTGAACTCCAATGGACCTATAGATAAAAGATTTTGAAGCCAGAAGAGCCTTTTATGGGGATCTAGTCTGACCTCCTGCATAACACAGGCCATAGACCCTCACCTAATAATTTCTGCATCAAACCCATAAAACTCCCATGATGCTTAACTACTTTTATTGTCACCCTATGTCTGCAGTTAAGACCCAGTAGAAAAACTAACAGCCAGGTGGCTAAATTTTTGGCCTGGCCTTCCTTGGGATTCTGTTTTTGCAAATAACTTTTGGAAATCTGGTCCTTATATTAATATTAATATATTAATGACAAATATTAATGAAAAATATTAATTAAACAGTGTGATTTGGACACAACTCTGGTACCATGGACCTTGTGGAGCAGCAGAGAGGACTTTTTACAGCTATTAAACCAAGATGTTCACAAAGCTACATGCATTTTTCCTTAGGTAATTCAATGGGATAAAGTTGGGAAATGTACTAATGGGTATCACAGCTAGCTAGCAATATGCATTGAATTGCAGCACTTCACACCGTACAAGGACAAAATTCTCTCTCAATATTTTGAAAAGAGCAACAGACCAGTGTCCCCCCTGTAATTACTGTTTGACAAAGAACATTGTGTTTGTCAATTTAATGACTTTCAGCTTTTCAGGCAGATGTAAACAGATCATATCACTCCCAAATTGCACCTGGAATAAAAATATTATCAACTGAACTTATGGAAAAACAAAACCCATCCCGCTGTATTGCAACAAAACAATCCAGGTTTTCATCTCTCTACCCTCCTCTGTCATCTGATAACACATTTCTATCTATAAACTGGGGAAACACCCAATACCCATAACACTATGGGTGGATGAGACGATGGTTTAGGGAGGAGGGGTTTAGATTTATTAGGAACTGGGGAAGCTTTTGGGAGAGGGGGAGCCTATGCAGGAAGGATGGGCTCCACCTAAACCAAAATGGAACCAGATTGCTGGCACTTAAAATTAAAAAGGTTGTAGAACAGTTTTTAAACTAAGGGCTGGGGCAAGGCCGACAGGTGCGGAGGAGCATTTGGTTTGGACATCCCTTAGGGGAGGTTCTATAAATGGAGATTCCCTATGTCCTAATAAGGAGGAGAGGATGGAAAATGATAAAATACAGGGAGGATCTGATGAGAAACAGTCAAATGAAAAAAAGTCCCATTCAATTATGTCATGCAATAGGGGACAGCCAAATAATGACAAGTTTTTAAAATGCTTATATACCAATGCTAGAAGTCTAAATAATAAGATGGGTGAACTAGAGTCATAGAATCATAGAATCATAGAATATCAGGGTTGGAAGGGACCTCTAGTCATCTAGGAGGTCATCTAGTCCAACCCCCTGCTCAAAGCAGGACCAATTCCCAACTAAATCATCCCAGCCAGGGCTTTGTCAAGCCGGGCCTTAAAAACCTCCAAGGAAGGAGATTCCACCACCTCCCTAGGTAACGCATTCCAGTGCTTCACCACCCTCCTAGTGAAATAGTGTTTCCTAATATCCAACCTAGACCTCCCCCACTGCAACTTGAGACCATCGCTCCTTGTTCTGTCATCTGCCACCACTGAGAACAGGCGAGCTCCATCCTCTTTGGAACCCCCTTTCAGGTAGTTGAAAGCAGCTATGAAATCCCCCCTCATTCTTCTCTTCTGCAGACTAAACAATCCCAGTTCCCTCAGCCTCTCCTCATAAGTCATGTGCTCCAGACCCCTAATCATTTTTGTAGCCCTCCGCTGGACTCTTTCCAATTTTTCCACATCCTTCTTGTAGTGTGGGGCCCAAAACTGGACACAGTACTCCAGATGAGGCCTCACCAATGCCAAATAGAGGGGAATGATCACGTCCCTCGATTTGTTGGCAATGCTTTTACTTACACAGCCCAAAATGCCGTTACCCTTCTTGGCAACAAGGGCACACTGTCGACTCATATCCAGCTTCTCATCCACTGTAACCCCATGTCCTTTTCTGCAGAACTGCTGCCTAGCCATTCGGTCCCTAGTCTGTAGTAGTGCATGGGATTCTTCTGTCCTAAGTGCAGGACTCTATACTTGTCCTTGTTGAACCTCATCAGATTTCTTTTGGCACAATCCTCTAATTTGTCCCTCTGTATGCTATCCCTACACTCCGGCGTATGTACCACTCCTCCCAGTTTAGTGTCATCTGCAAACTTGCTGAGGATGCAGTCCACGCCATCCTCCAGATCATTAATGAAGATCTTGAACAAAACCGGCCCCAGGACCGACCGTTGGGGCACTCTGCTTGAAACCGGCTGCCAACTAGACATGGAGCCATTGATCACTACCCGTTGAGCCCGACGATCTAGCCAGCTTTCTATCCACCTTACAGTCCATTCATCCAGCCCATACTTCTTTAACTTGGTGGCAAGAATACTGTGGGAGACCATATCAAAAGCTTTGCTAAAGTCAAGGAATAACACATCCACTGCTTTCCCCTCATCCACAGAGCCAGTTATCTCATCATAGAAGGCAATTAGGTTAGTCAGGCACGACTTCCCCTTGGTGAATCCATGCTGACTGTTCCTGATCACATTCCTCTTCTCTAAGTGTTTCATAATTGATTCCTTGAGGACCTGCTCCATGATTTTTCCAGGGACTGAGGTGAGGCTGACTGGCCTGTAGTTCCCCGGATCCTCCTTCTTCCCTTTTTTAAAGATGGGCACTACATTAGCCTTTTTCCAGTCATCCGGGACCTCCCCCGATCGCCATGAGTTTTCAAAGATGATGGCCAATGGCTCCGCAATCACATCCGCCAACTCCTTTAGCACCCTCGGATGCAGCTCATCCGGCCCCATGGATTTGTGCTCCATCCAGTTTTTCTAAATAGTCCCGAACCACTTCTTTCTCCACGGAGGGCTGGTCACCTCCTCCCCATACTGTGCTGCCCAGTCCAGCAGTCTGGGAGCTGACCTTGTTTGTGAAGACAGAGGCAAAAAAAACATTGAGTATATTAGCTTTTTCCACATCCTTGGTCACTAGGTTGCCTCCCTCATTCAGTAAGGGGCCCACACTTTCCCTGACTTTCTTCTTGTTGCTAACATACCTGAAGAAACCCTTCTTGTTACTCTTAACATCTCTTGCTAGCTGCAATTCCAAGTGCGATTTGGTCTTCCTTATTTCACTCTTGCATGCCTGAGCAATATTTTTATACTCCTCCCTGGTCATTTGTCCAATCTTCCACTTCTTGTAAGATTCTTTTGTGCGTTTAAGGTCAGCAAGGATTTCACTATTAAGCCAAGCTGGTCGCCTGCCATATTTACTCTTCTTTCTACAAATCGGGATGGTTTGTTCCTGCAACTGCAATAAGGATTCTTTAAAATACAGCCAGCTCTCCTGGACCCCTTTGCCCTTCATGTTATTCTCCCAGAGGATCCTGCCGATCTGTTCCCTGAGGGAGTCAAAGTCTGCTTTTCTGAAGTCCAGGGTCTGTATTCTGCTGCTCTCCTTTCTTCCTTGTGTCAGGATCCTGAACTCGACCATCTCATGGTCACTGCCTCCCAGGTTCCCATCCACTTTTGCTTCCTCTACTAATTCTTCCCTGTTTGTGAGCAGCAGGTCAAGAAAAGCTCTGCCCCTAGTTGGTTCCTCCAGCACTTGCACCAGGAAATTGTCCCCTACACTTTCCAAAAACTTCCTGGATTGTCTGTGCACCGCTGTATTGCTCTCCCAGCAGCTATCAGGGTGATTAAAGTGCCTAGTATTAAATGAGGATATTGATATAATAGGCAACACAGAAACCTGGTGGAATGAGGATAATCAATGGGACACAGTAATACCAGGGTACAAAATATATTGGAAGGAGAGAACAGGTTGTGCTGGTGGGGAAGTGGCACTATATGTGAAAGAAAGCGTAGAATCAAATGAAATAAAAATCTTAAATGAACTAAATTGTACTATAGAATCTCTATGGATAGTAATTCCATGCTTGAAAAATAAGAATATAGCAGTAGGGTTATATTATAGACCATCTGACCAGGATGGTGTTAGTGATTCTGAACTGCTCAGGGAGATTAGAGAGTCTATTACAATAAAAAACTCAATAATAATAATGGGGGATTTCAACTATCCCCATATTAACTGGGTACATATCACCTCAGGAAGGGATGCTGAGAAAAAGTTTCTTGACACCTTAAATGACTGCTTCTTGGAGCAGCTAGTCCTGGAACCCACAAGAGGAGAGGCAATTCTTGATTTAGTCCTAAGTGGAGCAGAGGATCAGGTCAAAGAGGTGAATATAGCTGGACCGCTTGGTAACAGTGACCATAATATAATTAAATTTAACATCCCTGTGGTGGGGAAAATTCCACAGCAGCCCAACACTGTAGCATTTAATTTCAGAAAAGGGAACTACACAAAAATGAGGAGGTTAGTGAAACAGAAATTAAAAGGTACAGTATCAAAAGTAAAATCCCTTGTGACAGACCCAGACCAGTGGGGTACAGGAGTCTGGTAGAGGGCAAATATACTGGTCACTGGATGAGTAGTTTTCTGTTCCCTGAGTGACCAGACCTATTGGGATCCAGGAAGTGGGTGGGCGAAGCCCGCCCACTGCTAAAGGATCCCCCCCAGCCTAAGGGGGGGTCCACAGGACCTGGAGACCAAAAAATTACGGGGGACAACTAATAAAAGAACAGGGACAGGAGTGAGGTCAAAGGGTCAAACGAAGCGAACCAGATGGGGACACCGAGCAGAGAACCCCGGACAGCGCCCACTGCTCCTCGAAGGCGTCAAGGGAGCCAGTGGACGCCGCCTAGAGGAACTCTGCCCGGATACGTGAAAGAACGGAGGACCTGAAAAATGCCCCACTGTCACAGGAAACTCCATCGGCCAACCTCCTCACTCTGGTTTTATAGATGGCCAGTTTCGCTAGGGCCAGAAGGAGGTTGACCAGGAGGTCCCGCGACTTTGTGGGGCGACGGATAGGGAGTGCATAAATAAAAAGGTGAGGAGAAAAGTGCAACCAAAATCTTAACAAAATATCCGTGAGGAGCCGGAATAGGGGCTGCAGCCTGGCGCACTCTAGGTAAACATGCGCCAGGGTCTCCCTCACGCCGCAAAAGGGACAGGTGTCTGGGATAGGGGTAAACCGCGCCAAGTACACGCCCGTGCTCACGGCTCCGTGAAGGAGCCGCCAACTGATGTCCCCGGTGGGCTTCGGGATCAGAGCAGAATAAAGGCTGGCCCACCGGGGCTCCTCACCCTCCAGAGGTGGCAGAAGGTCTCGCCACTTCGTATCGGGGCGGGACGCGAGGGTGAGGACATGAAGAACATGGAGCACGAGCGTGTATAGATGTTTCCTTGGCGCGGTCCGGAACAGAACCGGCTGCAGATGGTGCAGCCGGCTCATGGCGAATGGACGGGGAGGGGGTTGGTTGGGTCCACGGGGCAGGGGCCCGATCAAAAAGTCTGGAGGGCTCGGAGTGGAGGGTGGGCGGGGCGTGCCCTCTCGCAGGACCCGGTTGAGATAGTCCCGAGCAGCGGGCGGCAAAGTGGCCCTCACCTCCTGAAGTACGCGCCGGGGAGTACGAGGTTTGGAGAGCCCCATGCGCTGAGCGAGCGTCAGGGGATCCAGCCAGTCTCCCTGGTCGTAGTCCAGGAGGTCTCCGACTTTGGTGACTTCTGCTATAGGACCAACCTCTGGCGCACCATGGGGGACTCCGCCACCTGCACACGAAGCTGGGGGTTGTGTAGCAGGGGCTCCGCGAGGAGATCTGCCCCCACGGTGGCCGCCATGGACCTGGTCACTGAAAACAGTTTCCAGGTCCGGAGGAGGTCCTGGTAGAAGACCGGCAGCTCGGAGAGGCCTCGCGGAAGACCTCTCGGATGGAGACAAAGGAGCTGCTGGTCATATCAGAGCCCTCGGAAGCGGCGCAGGAAGGCGTGCGCCAATACGCTCCATGCCGGACTACCTGCACCATAAAGGAGCCTCTGCAGGGCCTGGAGGCGGAAGACGTGGACTTGAGCGTGCAGACACTTCAGGCCCTGCCCTCCCTCCTCCAGCGGTAGATGGAGAACCCCCGCAGAGACCCAGTGCAGTCCTGACCAAAAGAACTCCAGAATCAATGTCCGGAGGGTGGTCAGGAAGCCCGGGGCCGGGACCAGGGTGTTGAGCCGGTACCAGAGCATGGACAGGACTAGTTGATTGAGCACCAGTGCTCTCCCTCGAAGGGAGAGACACCGGAGCAGTCCTGTCCATTTCCGGAGCCGCTCCGACACCCTGCCCTCTAAACCTAGCCAGTTCTCCGGCGGAGACGGATGCGTGGCAGAAAGGTAAACGCCGAGATAGAGCAGCGGACCCGCGCTCCACCGGATGGCCTGAAGCGCAGGTGGGAGGGAGCTCGCCTGCCACCCGTCCCCTACCACCAGGCCAGAGCTTTTGACCCAGTTGACCTGGGCGGAGGAGGCCGCCGAATAGATGGTCTGGCAAGCCTCCACCCGCACCAAGTTGCCCGGGTCCTGGACCACGAGGAGCACGTCGTCGGCGTACGCCGACAGGACCAGCTGTAGCTCCGGCTCCCGCAGCACCAACCCTGCCAACCTCCTACGGAGGAGACAGAGGAAGGGCTCGATCGCCAGAGCATACAGCTGGCCTGAGAGGGGGCACCCTTGACGTACTCCTCGCCCGAAGCTGACCGGTTCGGTCAGGGTCCAGTTGAGCCTGACCAAACACTCTGCGGAGGCATACAGCACCTGGAGAAAACCCACAAACTGGGGCCCGAAGCCAAACGCTCGCAGAGTGCCCAGGAGATACCCGTGGTCCACCCTGTCGAACGCCTTCTCCTGATCCAGGGACAGGAGGGCGAACGACAGACCATCCCTACATCCGAGTTCCAAGAGGTCCCGGACCAGATACAAGTTGTCAAAGATGGTGCGGCCCGGGATGGTGTAGGTCTGGTCTGGGTGGATCACGTCCGCCAGCACGGACCCTAGCCGCAGCGAGATGGCTTTCGCTACGATTTTATAGTCCGTGCTGAGGAGCGAGATGGGACGCCAATTCCGTAAATTGCGGAGGTCCCCCTTCTTCGGCAATAAGGCGAGCACGGCTCGCCTGCACGAAAGAGGGAGGACCCCGCCCTGCAAGGACTCGGCCCAGACGGTGACAAGGTCCGGGCCGAGGACGTCCCAAAACACGTGGTAGAACTCCACAGTCAGCCCGTCCATGCCCGGAGATTTATTGGTGGGCATGCGGCGGAGGGCTTCCGAGAACTCGGCCAGAGTGAGAGGCAGCTCCAGCCGGTCTCGGTCGCCCGCGCTGACCGTCGGGAGTTCATCCCAGAGCATTCTGCAAGCATTAGGATCGGTCGGATCCGGGGAGAAAAGGCCTGCATAGAAGGCCCTGGCCCTCCCGCACATTTCCGCCGGATCCGTGAGGGGGGTGCCGTCCTCTGCTAGAAGGCAGGTGACGTGCTTCTTGGCCCCCCTCTTTTTCTCCAGGGCGTAGAAGAAGCGGGAGCCGCGATCCATCTCCCGAAGGAGGCGGATGCGGGATCGAACAAAGGCACCTCGGGCCCGATGGTCCTCGAGGGTCCGGAGCTCTTCCCGCTTCTCCTGGCACGCTCCGCAGAGGGATGGATCACCGGGGCTGGCGGCCAGACGCCTCTCCAGCTCTAAGACTGCCCATTCCAACTGCCCTATCGCCGCATCCCTCCGTTGGCTGGCGCCCCGGGTGTAGTCACGGCAGAAGAGCCGGGCGCGCATCTTCCCCAGGTCCCACCACCGCCGCGCCGAGGGAAAGGCACGCCGCTGCCCTCGCCAGGCCAGCCAGAACTCCCGGAAGGACGCCACGAAGCCCACATCCTCCAACAAGCTATTATTAAAGTGCCAATAGGCCGGCCCCGGCCTCTCCGCACAGAGAGAGGCTGTCACGGTGGCTAGATGGTGATCTGAAAAAGGGGCCGGCCGGACGCTGGAGGAGTGGGCCCGGGAAAGATGGAAGCGTGACATATAGATGCGGTCCAACCGGGAGTGGTACGACCGATGGACCTCCACCCGGACGAAAGTGAATGTCGAAACGTCATCCGGGTGGTGGTCGCGCCAGACGTCCACCAGGGAGTGATGTTCGACGATCTCCCGGAGGACATCCGCGGCGGCCGGGTGCTGCTCGGTCCCCGAGCGGTCCCGTTCCTCAAGGGTGGCGTTAAAGTCCCTGCCCAGGACCAGGCACTCGTGAGGATCCAAGGTGCCGAGGAAGGCGGACGCCTGCTGATAAAAATACAACCTCTCCGGGCCCAATGTTGGGGCGTAAACGTTGACGAGATTAACCACAAGCCCCTCCATGCGGACCCGGAGGTGTAGCAGGCGGCCTGGCACAGCCTCGGCGACCCCCAGCACCTCGGGCCGTAGGTCGGGGGAGAACAGGGTCGCCTCTCCAGCCGTACGAACTGTGAGGTGGCTAAAATAGACCCTGTCCCCCCACTCCAGCCACCAGCTAGCTTCAGCGGCCGGATCCGTATGGGTCTCCTGCAGGAAAATCACAGAGTACCCCCCCTCCGGAAGGAAGGAGAGCACCTGGCTCCTGCGGAGACCCATCCTACAGCCCCGGGTGTTTAATGTTGCAAAGGTGATCGGTGCCATAAGGAGGGCTGGGGGGGATCCTCGCCGGCAGAGACGCTCACGGCCTCCGTCGGGCCGCGCAACAATCCGTGACCTACCCCGTGGGCGATTAAGGAGTCACGGAAGAGGCGGACCCGTTGGTAGGCCGCAGCGGCCTGCCTCCCGGTCCTCTTACCCTCCTCCATGAGGGCCCTCGCGGCTCGGAGGATCTGATGAAAATCCCCCCATCGCTGGAGTGCAAGCTGTACCTTGTTGCGGGAGCCACGGACGTCCTCAAGGAACTCCCGTAGCTCCTCTCTCAGCGTATGGGGGTTGGGGTCACTGATCTATGGCTTTCCCCCAGTGGGGCCCCTGTCACAGCCCCGTGGCCCACCGAGACGGGCAAGCAGGAGGCAGACCCTCGACGTGGCGTCCGATGGGCCGACGCCACGTGGCCCGCCTCAGATTCTGGCTCAATGGGGGGCGGCGGAGGGAAAATAGCAGCCCCTGGTGGGTCGGGACAGGGAAAAACAAAGGCCGCTCCTTGGGGATCATCCTCTGAGATATAGAAGGAGACAGCCCCAGGGGCAGCAAAAGCATCACAGGAAGTGGAGGGGACAGGGACGGGGTCGGTGTCAGGGGTAGGGCTGGAATCAG
Organism: Emys orbicularis; assembly: GCF_028017835.1. Classification (NCBI taxonomy): domain Eukaryota; kingdom Metazoa; phylum Chordata; order Testudines; family Emydidae; genus Emys; species Emys orbicularis. The sequence continues at coordinate 192,232,809 of NC_088685.1, forward strand.
GAATAGGGACAGGGGAAGGGGCGATATTGGGATCGGGGGTCCCAGCAGCCAGGCCACTGGGTGGGGGGGGTAACACCCCGCAAATGGGCTCAGGGATTTGCGGGGAGGGAGGTGGGCCCTCGGCGATGCCGGACTCATGCTCCAAGGCAGACGGTAAGGCCACGGCATCCGTAGGTGGAGAATCAACGATGGGGCCCCCACCCGGAAAGGAGGTCGGCTGCCCCTCAGCCATGAGGGAGTCCCCTGGCGACTCGGGTCCCGCTTGCATGGCACTGGCCGTCGCCTCAAGAGGCTCGGTGGCCGCTAGCGGGGTGCCATCTGCAGCCGGGTTGGTGGAAGAGTCCAGGGGCTCCTCGGAGGCGGGAGCGGAAGCAGTGGGTAAGGGGACGGAACATGGGGAAAGGGGGGCCGAGGCAAGGTCGCTCAGATCGAGGCCCGCTGGCAGAGGGTCGTCCTCCCCCTGGGTAACCGGGGTCAGACCCAGGGCCTCGATCTCCTCATAAATGGAGGGGAGATCGCCGTCCACCACCCCAGGGCTCTCCCCGACAGCACCCGAAGCGACGCTCAACTTGGTGCTTGCAGGGGCTTCAGATTGTAAGGGGGCGAGAGGGCTCCATCAGGGGCTTTCATAGGAAAGGACTCTGGAGGAGGGGCAGTGCTATCCTCTGATGTTGCCACGTCTTCCCCAGCCGGCAATGGTGGACAAAATCCATCCGGGGGCAAAGCGGAAGGCTCAGCATCGGTGCCCCCCTTCCTGGTTTTCCGGGGGGCTACCGCATCAGATGGGAGGAGCGGAGCTCGAGCCTTCCGCTTGCCCCACTTCCCCTGTACTAAGGACCAGCCCTCCATGGCATCATCTGGGGGCTGGCTAACAGGTGTTGGGTCAGGGAGCAAGGGCGAAGGCTTAGGGACTCGGGGAGGTAATGGTGGGGTAGCATGTAGGAGGGAGGATTCTCCCTGGGGCATGCCCTCTTCTATGCCCGGCGGTATCCCTACCTCACCCTCCTCCACAGGCCCCGCCAGATCGCAGGAGGCAGAGGCGGGGCCCTCCCGCTCGTCTAGGCGCGCTGGGGGAGATACCCCTTGGGCCCGGGCGGGAGCATTGGTGGGCCGGAAAGGAGGAGGGGCGGCTTCGGGCGCCGGGCAGCTAGGGGCGCCGGCGATGACAGGGCCGGCGCCCTGCCAGGGCTCGGGGGTCCCGGATGTCCCTCCGTGCCGGGCCAAGGGGCAGTCCCTCCGGACGTGTCCCATCACCTGGCAGAGGTAGCACCGGGCCTCCCCCATTGAATAATGCACCCGGTAGCAGGCCCCCTGGTAGGGGACCAAGAAGGACCCCTCGAGCACCTCACCGTCATGTGCCGCCGGCGGCAGTTGTAACTGTACCTGCCGGCGGAATGACAGGACATGACGGAGGGCGGGGTCTTTGCAGCCCAATGGGAGAGGGCTGACCACAGAGATCGGCCTTCCCAGGGTAGAGAGGGCGGGTAACAGGGCGGCATTTGGAAGGAAGGGAGGGACAGAAGTCAGGACCAGTCGGGCGCCCAGGTCTTCTAGCGGCTCCAGGGGGACGTACACGCCCCCCCACCACCAGGCCCTTCTCCACTGCCTCCTGGGCGGCGGCCTCCGATGCTAGGAAGAAGACGACCGTTCCGTACATCTTGGAGGCCGCCACAATGGCCGTGGGCCCCACCACCCTCGCCAACGCTCGCACGTAGGTCTCCACGTGGGGTGAGGCGGGTACCAGGAGGCAACGGACGCCGTGCTTCCTAGTCAAGGTGGGGAAGGGGCCCCGGCCGCTATAGATGGTAGCAGAGGCGGTGGATGGGGGAGATGACGTAGCGGCAGGTGGGGGGGCCGCCGCCACCTGGGCGTATGCCCTGGGGGCCAGGGGAGGGACACCCACAGAGCTGGTGGAAGGAACAACAGGGAGGGACGCCGCGGCTGGTTGCAGGGCCGTGGCAGTGGGGGCACCCCCTGCCATGGAGGGTCTGGTTTTTTTAGCGGGGCCTTTACCCTTCTTTATGACCTGGCCCTTCCTGCCGGGTGGGGGGACTCCCCCAGAGTCAAAGGGGGCGAGGGACGTGGCAGCAGCGGAGGTCACCTTGTTACCCGCCGCTGCCGGTGTTCCAGCAGGGGTGGTAGCAGGTGGCTCGGCAGCGGCGGTTGAGGTAGAGGCTAGGGGGGACGATGGTGGGGCGGGTGGAGGAGGGGCAGCAGGGTCTGCCCGAGGGGTCCCACTCGCCTCGTCCCCTGCCATAATGAGGACGGGGGAGAACAAACACTGGAGGGGGGGGTAGGGAAGGGGGAAGCAGGTCAACCACTCCTCCCCGCTAGGCTGCAGGCAGGGGAGGAGGGCGCCAAAAAAAGGGGGTGGGCTGGATGGGGGGCTATCAAGGGCTAGGGGTCAGTCACTGATTCGGAGAGGGTTTCCGGCTCCTCTAGTCGCACCAAGGAAGGGGAGATATAACAGCATAGGGGGGTGTAGTGAAACAGGGTCAAACTAAAATGGGGAGGGGCACAAGCGCATGGGAGGGGACATGGTCACACGAGGGGAGGGGCTAATCAGGGCAAGGGGACGCAGGGAGAAGGGAACAACCAGGCTGGGAATGGGGCAGGGGAACCACGGGGCTAGCTTCAGAGGCTGGGGCGGGTCAAACAAAGAAAGGCTGCAGAGGGAAAGGGCGGGGCAGGCAAACAAACTGGAGCTAGCGAGGGGCTGGGGCAAGGGAGGAGGCAAAATGCTGCAAGGGGCAAATGGGTAGGTAGCAGGGGTAAAGCTGGGGGCTTGCTACAGGGGGGAGAGGGTCAGTCCAAAGGAGGGGGGGGGGCACGTGCACCCACGTGCGCTTGTAACAAAAAGGAAAGGCAGTTTAGGCTGGCTGCTGTATCAGGCCCAATGGTGGCAACAGGGCGTGGCAAGCCTAGGTGAGCAGCTGAGTCCCAGAGGCAGGAGCTCGAGGCAGATGGTGAGTAGCCGGTGGGAGTGGTGGAGGGGGCAATGATGATGGTGGTGGTGGGGGTCGGGGGGGGGGACACAGATGGACCAGGGGACAGGCTCCACACCACACCCCCTGTGTCCCCACAAACACAGTCTAGATCCCCACCACAAGAACACAGTTCAAAAGTTACTCAGTCCAGGAGGGCCCCCTCCACGGTGGTCTGTAGAATTCCTATGTGCTCCCCCACTGGCAGATGGTCCTCTTCTCCTCAGGGCTCCAGCAGCTCCCCAGCAGCAAACGCAGCAGCTCCAGGCGGCAGTCTGGTGGCCAGCAGGAAGGACCTTTCTCAGGTGGAGGTGGTGGTGGCATCCCCAGCAGCAGGAGCAATGGCTGGGGTCTCTCCCTCCCCTTCTCTGGGGAGTGGGCCAGCAGGCCCCCCCCAAGGGGCTGTAGCTGGAGCAGCAGCAACCAAGGGTGTGGGTGGGTCTAGCAGCCAGCCAGCAAGCAGGTAGCAGAGAAAGAGGAGGAGCAGCCCCCTACCTCCCTCCCTCCAGGCCAGAGGGCTACAGGAGAGTGATCTATTAATCCCAGGTCAGACAGGGTTTCTGTTCCCTGAGTGACCAGAGCAGGGGCTGTACTAGAGTAATCAGGAACCTGCTAGAACCAGTTAAGGCAGGCAGGCTAATTAGGACACCTGGAGCCAATTAAGAAGAAGCTGCTAGAATCAATTAAGGCAGGCTAATCAGGGCACCTGGGTTTTAAAAGGAGCTCACTTCAGTTTGTGGTACGAGTGTGAGGAGCTGGGAGCAAGAGGTGCAAGCAGCTGAGAGGGAGAGGGAGAGGGAGAGGGAGAGGGAGAGGGAGAGGGAGAGGGTGTGGGTGTGGGTGTGGGTGTGGGTGTGGGTGAGGGTGTGCTGCTGGAGGACTGAGGAGCACAAGCGTTATCAGACACCAGGAGGAAGGTCCTGTGGTGAGACTAAGGAAGGTGTTTGGAGGAGGCCATGGGGAAGTAGCCCAGGGAGTTGTAGCTGTCATGCGGCTGTTACAGGAGGCACTATAGACAGCTGCAGTCCACAGGGCCCTGGGCTGGAACCCGGAGTAGAGGGTGGGCCCGGGTTCCCCCCAAACCTCCCAATTGACCTGGACTGTGGGTTCTTCCAGAGGGGACGGTCTCTGGGCTGGTCCCCAACCCACATGGTGAATCTCTGAGGCAAGAAAATCCGCCAATAAGCGCAGGACCCACCAAGATAGAGGAGGAACTTTGTCACACCCTCCAAGCTGTGTGGAAACTTTTTAAAGACACCATAATAGAGGCTCAACTTAAATGTATACCCCAATTTAAAAAATGTAGTAAGAGAACCAAAAAAGAGCCACCATGGTTAAGCAACAAAGTAAAAGAAGCAGTGAGAGGCAAAAAGGCATCCTTTAAAAAGTGGAAGATAAATCCTAATGAGGAAAATAGACAAGAGCGTAAACTCTGGCAAATGAAGTATAAAAATATAATTAGAAAGACCAAAAAAGAATTTGAAGAACAGCTAGCCAAAGACTCCAAAAGTAATAGCAATTTTTTTTTAAAATACATCAGAAGCAGAAAGCCTGCTAAACAACCAGTGGGATCACTGGATGATCGAGATGCTAAAGGAGCACTCAAAGATGATAAGGCCATTGGGGAGAAACTAAATGAATTCTTTGCATCCGTCTTCACTGTTGAGGATGTGAGGGAGATTCCCAAACCTTAGCCATTCTTTTTGGGTGACAGATCTGAGGAACTGTCTCAGATTGAGGTGTCATTAGAGGAGGTTTTGGAACAAATTTATAAACTAAACAGTAATAAGTCTCCAGGACCTGATGGTATTCACCCAAGAGTTCTGAAGGAACTCAAATGTGAAATTGCAGGACTACTAACTGTCATCTGTAACCTATCATTTAAATCAGCTTCTGTACCAAATGACTGGAGGATAGCTAATGTGATACCAATTTTTAAAAAGGGCTCCAGAGGTGACCATGGCAACTACACGCCAGTAAGCCAGACTTCAGTACCGGGCAAACTGGTTGAAACTATCGTAAAGAACAAAATTGTCAGACACATAGATGAACATAATTTGTTGGGAAATAGTCGCCATGGTTTTTGTAAAGGGAAATCATGCCTCACCAATCTACTAGAATTCTTTGAGGGGGTCAACAAGCATGCGGACAAAGGAGATCAAGTGGATATAGTGTATTTAGATTTTCAGAAAGCCTTTGACAAGGTCTCTCACCCTAAGGCTCTTATGCAAAATAAGCAGTCATGGGATAAGAGGGAAGGCTTTCTCATGGATTGGTAACTGGTTAAAATATAGGAAACAAAGGGTAGAAATAAATGGTCAGTTTTCAGAATGGAGAGAGGTAAATAGGGGTGTCACCCAGGGATCTGTACTGGGCCCAGTCCTATTTAACATATTCATAAACGATCTGGAAAAAAGGGTAAACAGTGAGGTGGCAAAATTTGCAGATGATACAAAACTACTCAAGATAGTTAAGTGCCAGGCATACTGTGAAGAGCTACAAAAGGATCTCACAAAACTGGAGTGGGCTTTGCGCTAAAACTCTGGATATTGCAATGATAGTTTAGACTGTTTTCTTTGTCTGCTTTGGGCTACGTCTCTATAGATGAAGACAAAAGCCACAACCCAAGGCAAGGTTTGCACATGTGACTTATTGAAGAGGCACTGTCAGCAAGGTGCATTTGGAAATCTTTGTGAGGGCTCTTCTGTGTGGGAGAACATGTTACTGTTGTTTACGCAGAACCCCAAATGTGCTAGGGATGGCATTTGACTTAAATGCCTGAAGTCAGTGGGAGCTTCAAGTGCTCGGCATCTCTGAAAGTCAGGCTGCTTTTATTTAGGTGCCCAAATATAAATTTGAGTCCTTAAACTTAGGCACCTTTGTCCTTCTGACTCTCAAGACATAAATTAAAGACAAGTGCATGCACTGAAGAATCTACTGCAGACTATACTCCTTCTTCGATCTCTTTCCTCCCCTACTTGGCCACCACATAACCATGTGTCCGTCATATGAATCACCATAAGTGTCTGAAGTAGTTGCTGCTCAATAATCTCCTCTTACTTCTGTTGGCACAGATTGAGACAGCCTTGTCTACATCCTTCCAGAGATCTCTGTCATTTTAATTATCCAGTCAGCTCCAATGCACTTAAGGCCTGATACATAGACCATTGAAGTCAGTGGACTTTGGATCAGGCCCATATACAGATCTCTCCAATAGTGCAGGGATTTATGGATAAGGCTGTCAGGATCACCACAGCAATCCTTTCAGGAATTATATTCCAAAGGCCATTACCACTTTGAAAATTCATACGCTCATTTTGAGTTTGTCCAACATTGTCTGTGTTTCAGTCTCTCAACCCATTAGATTGACTTGAACTAGGACTCTGACATCCACCTTCCTGGCAGAAGTGCAACAGCCTGTCCCAAAGATAATTCAAACGCTCAGCTATTAATTAGCATTGCTTGAATCTGCTTGTAATCTTTAGGCTGAGAGAACCCAGCTGTGTGCACCACAGCCCAGCTCCCTGGCCATACCTGCACCCACCACTACATTGCTCGTGTCACCACCGCTGTCAGAACACCTCACAACAAAAATCACACATTGTAATTAACACAAAGGTAACAGTTCGGAACAGCTGCACAAACCTTCTTTACTGCAGGGACTTATAATCATCAAGAGATCTGCAATCCAAATATAGAACTCTGAATGGAAGGGAGGAATCTACAGGCCCAGAAACATACATGAGGGACAGAACTTTATTGCAATAAGATTGAAAGCATCACTTATGGTAACACCTCCTGGTGATTTTTTCCCTTCCCTGGACAGGGCAGTAATTTCTTTACAGAGCTTTTCCCAGTCTTAATTTGACTTGAACTCCTTTGGATTGGACTCTGTAACCATCCAACATCTTCTACATCTGATTCCCTCCCACACTGTCTAGAGTGCCAATGGCTGGTCAAAATCACAATGAACAACTCCCCCTAATAGTCCCACTTAAGCCTTCAAGTTGAACAATCTTCCTAGTTTAACATGGATTTAAATTTGATTCTAGAATACAAATATTCTTATAGAGTTGAGATTTTCAAAAATGTCTAGCAGGAGTTAGTAGCCCTGTCCTATTAATTTTCAGTGGGAGATAAATACTTAACACCTCGTGTTTTAGAAAATCCTCTCCAAAAATTATCATCTGTACAAGCAATATGGCCTCATCCATCCACAACCCTACATAAAAGAGCCTCATTAATATAGTAACTCTCAGTACACTCTAGTAGCACATATGCTTCCAAGGAAACTTGCAACTTTTGCTTTCATGTTTCTCTCTAGTAAAATATAAATTAATGGAGATATCCCATCTCCTAGAACTGGAAGGGACCTTGAAAGGTCATTGAGTCCAGCCCCCCTGCCTTCACTAGCAGGACCAAGTGCTGATTTTTGCCCCAGATCCCTGAGTGGCCCCCTCAAGGATTGAACTCACAACCCTGGGTTTAGCAGGCCAATGCTCAAACCACTGAGCTATCCCTCCCCCCTTCTATTACTTCTGATATCTCTTATCAGAAGTAATAGAAGTATTTTAGTGCACTTCTATAAGAAACAGAGGGCAAATGGCTTCTAGGGATTCCTTTCTAAGTTAATGATTTGCAAACTCCTTTTCAAAACTCACTTAGAACAGCTCCCCTTTTTATTCAGAGAAAAATAAATTAAACCCAGGGCTGCTGCATTCCAGCTAGTGCTTCAGTGCTTCTCTAGTGCAGAGCTCTGCAGAGTAACGTAGACTTTCTTACTCTCAGACTCTCTTAGCCCTGCTTACACCCACTCACGAGAAAGGGAGTCTTAGCTCGTATAAGTTACACTCCAAGGAGTCGGAAGGCATATATTAAGGTAGTTCTGATTCTACTCTAACTTACACCTTCTTCTGGCTCCTCAGCTAGTAAGTTTCGCCCATTTAAACCCAAGCTGCACATTGGTAAGTGGATAGTAATAGGTCTAGCTAAGGGAGACTAAGGACAGAAAAAAAATTCCCCTTTGCAAAGTCTGCATAAGGGCCAGTTCGTGTGCTATGGGGACGGAAGGGGCTGCTCCATCCATGCACCCCTCCAGGATCCACAGTGTTACCAAAGTGGTAGATACGCTGGAGGGTAGGGATAGGATACAGAGGGACCTAGACAAATTAGAGGATTTGGCCAAAAGAAATCTGATGAGGTTCAACAAGGACAAGTGCAGAGTCCTGCACTTAGGATGGAAGAATCCCATGCACTGCTACAGACTAGGGTCCGAGTGGCTAGGCAGCAGTTCTGCAGAAAAGGATCTAGGGGTTACAGTGGACGAGAAGCTGGATATGAGTTGACAGTGTGCCCTTGCTGCCAAGAAGGCTAACGGCATTTTGGGCTGTATAAGTAGGGGCATTGACAGCAGATCGAGGGACATGATCATTCCCCTCTATTTGGCATTGGTGAGGCCTCATCTGGAGTATTGTGTCCAGTTTTGGTTCCCCCACTACAGAAGGGATGTGGACAAATTGGAGAGAGTCCAGCGGAGGGCAACAAAAATGATTAGGGGCCTGAGACACATGACTTATGAGGAGAGGCTGAGTGAACTGGGATTGTTTAGTCTGCAGAAGAGAAGAATGAGTGGGGATTTGATAGCAGCCTTCAAGTACCTGAAAGGGGGTTCCAAAGAGGATGGATCTAGACTGTTCTCAATGGTACCAGATGACAGAACAAGGAGTAATGGTCTCAAGTTGCAGTGGGGAAGGTTTAGGTTGGATATTAGGAAAAACTTTTTCACTAGCAGGGTGGTGAAGCACTGGAATGGGTTACCTAGGGAGGTGGTGGAATCTCCTTCCTTAGAGGTTTTTAAGATCAGGCTTGACGAAACCCTGGCTGGGATGATTTAGTTGGGGATTGGTCCTGCTTTGAGCAGGGGGTTGGACTAGATGACCTCCTGAGGTCCCTTCCAACCCTGATATTCTATGATTCAAAGGGTGGGCATGAGGTGAGGCCAACACAGCATGTTGCATACTGTGCAACAGGGAGCTCTGCATGGTGCAAACTACCTGAATTATCCCATGGTGCTGTTGCTCTCAGCACCTCCTCTAGCACAGGGCTATGCCTCAAATGCATAATCTAGTCCTAAGTGGGGGGGAGAGGTTTCTAATTTACACACCACCTCTGAATTTGGCCCTCAGCATCTGGAATTTACATGAGAATGTCTTTTTATTTCAGGGAGAATGTGCCAGATGAGGGCAGTTCTACCCCGAAGGACACATGGAAAGCACAATATTATCTCAATTAAACAAAAGTGTTTTTCTGAAGATCTATCACACCACATGGAATAGAATGACACCCTGCTCAATGTACATCCCATAATTCAGAAAAGGTATTCAAAAATGTTCACTCTAGATTAAATACTTCCCTCCTCCAGCGATTGTCCTTTTCAATTTATCATGGGGGGAAATAAGAGGGTTGTCATTAATTAATACTGATTAGTCAACCGCGTTCTATTCTCTTGTTTATCTTTCACTAACAATGTGGGGGTATCTGATACAAACACACACTGGAGTGCTACAGAGAATTTTGCAGTTTTGCTAAAAGTGATTCTTTCCCTCCATCAGCAAGTCATTGTATTGCTAACGTGGGAGCAAGGAAAGTATAAACATATAAAATGTGATCATGCTGAGCACAGATGGATGGATAGGTCTCAGCTCACATTTTAAACCACTGTGCTATTTTAACGTGTCATTATAGTAATAGGAGATTTATGCTAGCAATTCTTGCTGGGTTTTTGTAATAGTACAAATCAGCTGAAATGAGGCTATTGATTTAGTGTCCGTCTCACTAAGGTACAATAGAGAAGCTACAGAACAGAAACCCAGGGAGTGTCATTGTGATGTTCTTAGCGAGTCACATGTGGAATTATACTGGAAATGATCAAAATGCCTTTCCCACCAAGAATAAGACATGTCTCACTGCATAAAAATCAGGTCATTCTTCCTGTGTTTCCACGTTGTATTTTTATTATTTGCCCAGCACTTACACATGTCCTTCATGAAGTAGGGCTAATATCATTTACAGCATTTCAGATAGTCTGATAGTGCTCTGCACTCATCATATATCACACACGGAATGTTCTCAAAACAGACCTGAGCTACGCGAAGGATGAAGATCTCTTTTGCAGGGTTACAGTGAAAGGAACAATGCTTGTGCAAGTAAAAGGTTGAAATCAAAGTGAGTTCTACTTTTGTGTGAGATACAGTTTCAGACATTTAAAAGGGTATCCTGAGAGTTGGTTGGAATATGGGGATATTTTAAGTGCTGCCAAATAATCATGTGAAAATTTGAAATTTCATCAAAAAATGAGAAACAAAAAATGTCCAGATGAAAATGGCCAACTCTCTTCCTGCCCAAAATTCAGCCCAACCCCTTAAAAATCTGCCAGAAAGAAAATAAAAATCAGTCTTCAGACACAAATTTCTGATTTCCAGGGTTTTAGTTTTCCAATGAAAACCTGAAGTATTTTGATGAAAGCAAACACTTCCCGCAACATTTTTGAATTGAAATCACGATTTTCCTTTGACAAAGAAATTTGACAGAAAATGTTGAACCATCCCTAAATATCACATCACTCCAGTTCAACAACATACAGAGCAACTTTGAAGTTTTCTAGGTGCAATTTATTTTCAAGTGATCTGTCAAAGAGAAAACCTTAGATGTAAACTTACTTGTGCCCTTTATGCCATGTTGGGCTGAAAGTGATTCTTATTGGACATATCTCCCTTTTCTTCTACTGTATTCACTCATGATACAGCTCCAGAAATTAATAGAATAAAAATTATAAAGAAAGAGGTTGTGCAAAGTATTTCAGAAGAAAGATGGGTATGTCCATCATCTGGTGTGGGTACATTATGGCATACAGTGCCAATTACCTACACAAAAAGGTTTCAGAGAGACATAAAGAAGAAACAAAAAGGTTGCCTCAAGCCTTAGCTTGCATAATGTAGGAATCTCCACTCTCACAAAAATTCAGAGACGTGGCAATCATTATATTTTGTCATATCAGATCAAATTGGATGATGAGAGCCAACGCGATAACGATGAAAGAATATTTTTTTAAATATTTGGGATATTCATTTTAACCATTGGCAAACAAGTAGAATCAAATAAAAAATGCCCATTGAAGTTACACAGATGAAGGATGGTTTAAGGAGAAGAGGTATGCTTTAGTGGGCAGGACACTGAATTTGGACTCAGGAAAAATGGGCTCATTTCCTAGCTCAGCCATAGACTTACTGCATGACATTGGGCAAGACACTGACTCTACCCTGTGCCTCTCTTCCCCAGCTGTAAAATGGGGATGTTACTTCTGCACCTAACAGGGGTGTATGAAGGTAAAATTCATTAATGATTGGGAGATACTCATACTCTGGTGAGGGTCACTATACGTCCTGAGATACTTAGATCCCTGTTCTATGCTTTGGAGAGCTGGCCAACAAATGCCATATATTTTCCATGGAAATTTTTTTTTAAATGAAATGAAAATGTCTGCATGGACAGGCTTGTGGAGCTGGCTACACACAGAGAGGAGCACAGAAACCACCCATTCCAAAGCAGGCCCTCTCCCCAAACAGGCTTACTTCCATAATGTTAAAAAGAAGTAGGGACACACTGCTGGTAGGTGGACAGTCTGACTAAAAAGGCGACTGATTGGGATAGGGGAGCATTTAATGCCAATGATGAAAACTACCTATGACTGATTTTCTGCTGTGAACAATTTAGTGTAGCACAGCTCTTATTGGCTTGGATGCATGAGGCTCTCTTGTGCCTCATGTTGTACAGTTGTTGGCTTTGGGTCCATGAAGACCCTGGCTGAACTTTTGGTTGCTATGCAGGAGACGTATACACAGCAAGTCCAGCCACCATATAGGGACTCTGCTAACCCATTATATCCCTGTGACCATCTGTTGACAAACACAACAGATTGGAGTCTGCAAAACAATGGACCATATCCTCTACTGGTGTAAATCAGCATAGCACCATTGAAGTAAACAGAGCTATGTCACTCGCACCAGCTGGCCCACTGGCCCTCTATGCTATTTTCGCATTTAAAAAAACAGAGTCTGACATTTACCAAGTCATCTAGAAGCAGTCTTGATATTTTTGTCCTCTCTGACCCTCTAAGCTTGTGAAAAGATGGAGTCGGTTCAGACATTAGAAAAAGGCATCATTTAGAGTTGGTCTAAATTCACCCATCCCTCAAAGGGGATCAACTTTTTCCCTCCTGCTATGCTTTTGCCTCTGCATTTTGCCTCCTTTAACCAGAGATGGTCCCAGACCAAAATCCCAGAACCAAAGAATCTTAAACTTTGGGATTTTGGTTCCAACTCTGGTTTAAAATTTCCAAAACCAAAACCAAAACCCTGGATCTGAACTTTGGAGAAGTATGGAATACGGATAACACCGACCTTCATTTTTTTCAAAAAAACATTGGCACAGGGTGCAAGAAAAGCATTGCCATTAAGGAACGGTTATGCTTTTTTAACTTGTTTATTCTGACAGACATGTTTTATTTAGGGAACACAGGACAGTGTGGTATTTGCTCCCAAGGAAAACAACTTACATTTCTGTATTTAGCTGTTCTGTGTTATTTAAAAAAGAGATCCAGAGGAATGATCCCCTGGGAATTGCTATATGACTCATGCTCAAACAGTGGAGAATTTTGAAACTACAATTCCCTGTAGAAGCTGCACTGAATCAAACACAATCTTTTATTTTTTCTCTTAAGAATTGTATAAGAAATTCTATAGCTTGTTCCCTAGTCTGTAGAAAAATCTAAAAACACCTTGGAAGTTTTGTGTGGGAAAGAAGTGCAGAAATTGCAAGGAAAAACTGTACTATGGAAAAATAATCCTAGAGCCCAGATATTGTGGTGATGAGCATGATTTCAAAGCATATGATTGTGCAAAATTCCACTCTCAGATCTGTACTCTGAATTATTTAATCTTCTATTTTAAGTAAAGTGAATCAAAATTACTGACTTGGTTTGGGTTATGGATTCATGACCCTATTCTTCTGCCAATACCACAAAGCTGTTATTGACTGGTGATATCAGACTTTTCAAGGTTTCAAGGACATGATTTTGAGACTGAAGCCAGTGGGACCCTCCCTGCTGAGTTCAATGGGTGTGGTGTTATCAATGCATGATTTTATAATAAGTCTCGTGATAAACTGTGTTTTTCATAAAGCCCCAGGTCCTAAAATTATAGGATTACACAAGAATTTAACCTTTTCTTGAAAAAGAAAATGTCTATAGCACACATAGCTGTGCAGCAAAACTTGGAACCATGCGCCCTAAAGGTTCAAAGACCAGAAGGCAAATAAAAAGAATCCCAGCATTTATTATTTTTAAAAATCTCTTTTTTTTTTTGGTGTCTGACTCATGATTTGTGAATGCTTGTGGTTGGCTGTACTGGGGCTGTAGGATCAGGGCCTAATCCAAGAAGCTGCTCAGAACCTGGGACACCACAGAAGAGATTTTCTTATGTCTCCAATATTTGAGGCATAAAAAGGATATTTTTGCAGTCAAAAGACTCATTTGTAGACCAGCCCTCAGACAAATGCTATAATTTGATCCATTTCTCTTATCAAAGTTGGAACTGGGAAGGAAAATAACAACATACCAGGAGAACACTGAACCCACCTCACACCAACACTAACAGGAGGAAAATACCATTCTAAGCTTATTGGTCAGGCTTTCACTGGTGCTATTAACTCAAAGTAATAGCATGGTTGATGTGTCTTCACTTCTATTTTTAACATGAATTAGAAGAAAATTTCTAACCATCAGGGTTGTAAAGTTCTGGAGCAGCATCCCAACAGGAGCTGCAGGGGCAAACAACTCAATTAGTTTTAAGAGAGAGCTGGACAAATTTATGAGTGTAATTGTATGAGATTGCTTGTGCCATCTGAGGTTGTTTAACATAAGAATCCTCTCCTTTCTTGGTAAGTGTGAGCCTGAAAGGTCTTTGAGATCTTTTCTGTTCTGGATTTTCAAATGTTTAAAAATTATGCTTTAAAGTTCAGAGGGTTCCAAATTAAAACCTGGGTCTGAGCACTGCTGAAATTTTGGATCCACTTCCCCATCTGAACTTCATGACCTGGCCCTATATCCATAATGGGCAAGAGGTAAGAACTCCTCAACTTTGAGAACGTTTTCATGTGACTCTGGACTTGTTCTGAATATCACAGCTCCAGCCTGTCTCTAGATGCATCCAAAAAGGTTTCTACACAGTTTGTCCAGCTAGTAAGGATGGGACCAAACCACTTAAGACCAATGTTTAAAAACTGCATTTTAAACTCCCCTGTTCTTACACAGTTTGGTCTCATGCACACTAGGTTGCTCAAACCAAGTTAAAACCCAGTTAATAGATTTGTAGATTTTAAAGGCCTGAAGGGAACATTATAATCATCTAGTTTGACATGTCTCATAGCACAAACTATAGAATTGTACCCAGAGGCCATCAAATTTTGCTGCAACTAAGTTAAAATATTTTTTTTTTAAACATGGTTGAAGAAAACACTGTAGATGTGGCTTTGAGATCTGCAGAGGAAAGAGGGCCTTATGGTTAAGGCACTAAACTAGAACTCAGGACATTGGGGGTCAGTTCCTGGTCTGCTACACATTTCGTGTGAGACCTTTGGCAAGTCACTGAAGCTCTACATCTCAGCTCCCCATCTGTAAAAGTGGGGTTAATTCTACCTTTGTCTGTCATGCCTATTAGGACTGCAAACTTTTTGTAGCAGGGGCTGTCTTTCACTGTGTGATCTGCCCAATCTCGGTTGGGGCCTCTCCATATTATTGTTAATAATTACACTTCATGTGGCAAAACACTACAAACAACAATCTCTGCTTTTAAATAGATTGCTGTTTAATACACAAGACATGCTGAGAAACGTTCCTCAGGGAACAAAACTGAGTGGAAGGTAGAGATAAAATTGCGACTATGTTACTAAAAATAGATTCCTGGGTAAGACAGCAAGCAAAACTATAGGCCTTTGGGTCTTGGATTTATTTGCCTTTATTGATTGCATTTTATAGGTGAATGATTCATAAATTTTCCAAGATGTTTACCCAGGAGAATATCCTAAAATGAGGAACAGCCTCATCCCGCTCCCATTGAAGTCAATGACAAAACAAGCCTCACCCCCAAATGCAGGCCTTTATCTTATTGGGTGGAAGAATGGTCTTGTGGTTAAGGCACTAGACTGGGCATAAGACTGTTTAGATTCAATTCAGGGCTCAGGCAAAGGCTTTCCTGTGTGACCATTCTCCACCTGTAAAACAGGGATAATAATCTTTCCTTTGGCTATTTTCACTATTTTAATTGTACATTTTACGGTCAGGAAATCTTTCTTACTATATGTCTGTATCTAGCCCCATGGAACCCAAGTTTCCATCAAGGCCTCTACAGATGCTATAGTATATGTTATACATAATGGCACAACTTGGCTTTTAAGGTTTATTTTCACAGACCCGAGGCGATGTTTTAAAAATGACCCTCTATGTCTGGAAGGATGCAGGAATACTAGAAGATGCATCAGTTCAATCAACCCTCCAAAATCATTTGGGAAATTATGGAGCTTCATAGAGGGAAAATGGATGAGCTTTGTGTCAAGGCTCCATAGTTGTTTTAATTGGTTACCATTTATGATTGTTTAATACTCCTGGTGAGCTGAATGTATTTATCTCTTTATGATTATAATGCTGGCAGGTGGTCATTATTTTGTTAATTGTCAAGGCACCTAGAGCTTTTGGTACAGACTTTAAAAAAAATCTACTGCTTAAACTAAATAAATAAACAGCTGTGCTTATATATTTCAGCACACTCTTATGCAAATTTTACCAAATGATTTTGGAAAGCTGCTTATGTTTAATATTATATTTGTGAGCATATATTAAAATCCTTCTCAAAGGACTAATTAGCATCAAGAGGAAATAATTCCTGACATTGATCACCTGGTGAATCTAGGCTACTAAGGCAGCGATGGGCTGCTAATATTTTAACAAAGGGCTCCAACAGAATCTTCCCCTCTTGGGTCCATGGTACACAGACTTTCACCCCGATAGGTGAAAGAATCGGGAATCTACTTATTAAAAAATGCTTTTCTCCAAACCATAAAAAAGAAAGCAGGCAGCCCCCTAAGAAGCCAACTTAGCAGAGGATTTTTGTTCCTGAGAAAAAAAAGTATATTATGTAGATTGATAGTATAACATAGCATTCAATTTGTATAATGCAGAATGGTGAC
This sequence comes from Emys orbicularis, assembly GCF_028017835.1. Lineage (NCBI taxonomy): Eukaryota > Metazoa > Chordata > Testudines > Emydidae > Emys > Emys orbicularis. The sequence goes on from NC_088685.1 coordinate 192,249,092, forward strand.
AGGGAATGGTGTGTAGAGCTGTGAGACAAATGGATTTTTTGTTTTGTTGGCAATTTAAAAAAATCAGGAAAAAAAAAACATTTTGGGTTAACCCCAAATTTCTTTGACTTGAAACAAAACATTTCATTTCATGGCAGCTCCTCCCTCTCCTTTTAAAGATATTTTAAAATAAAACTAAAGATTGTTTTGAAACAAAAAGTCAAAATGCTTAGACTTCTTTTGATTTATTTCATTTCATTTCATTTTTTATACGAGGAAAATTTGCCAGAATAGATACAAATTTGCAATTCTGAATATTTTGTCAGGAAAAAGTTTTGGTAAAAAAATTACCCACAGCACTACGTGTGTGTATAAGCAGTGTATAAGTGTATAAGCCTGATCCATTGTTGCCCTGCACTTTGTTTCATTTACATCAGTGTAAAATGAGTGTAAAATGCTTCTAAATCAGAGTGGTAGTGCAAAGGTGACTAGGGCTACTTGTGTCAGGGAGCGGTTCAGACACATCGACACTGGGAATTCTAAAATATAATAATTTTGCTCTTCAGGAGTGTGGTGAAGGCCCCCAGAAGCTGAGAATTTACTGTCAAATTTCCCTGTAATTTAGTCATTTTAATACAAGTTTTCTATAACCTCCTGTTAGCTTCCTCTAGTATCTCTGTAGTACATGGAGAAGCTTTTCTAGAAATATTGGAATGCATCCCAAAATAGAGCCTTCAAATCTCAACACTGATGGCTGATCACAAAAAATAAAAAGATTGAGTGTACTGTTTGCAGAGAGAGCAGAAACAGCTTTGTTTGTTGACAGGAATAAAATGTTACATGTCACCAGAGTTGATATCTTGTATTAATGGCCCTTTTTGTGAAACATGGATACTATGGTGCTGGCTATTATAGATATTGATGTGATCACTGCATTCTTGTGCTGCCTTTGGAAGGTTGTGGTGGATGCACCTTTTTAGAGGGGGTGTTTAATTGTCTTTGGTGCTTCTCTGAGTTGAAAGCTAAATATCCCCTTCTAATTGGATGTCACTACATTCATAGCGGGCTAGAACTCTAGCCGCCGATGCCATAGAGACAGCAGAGAAATATATCTCTATATAGATATAGATAGATATAGATATCTATATATATATACACACACATCTATCTATCTATCTAGATATATATTTATATATCTATCTATATATAACACCATCTGGTATTCAGAGCTGCCAATGTTTGAAAAATAAAAATCCAGGGACCACCCTCCAAATGAGCTGGAATCCTTTGCTGCAAGTGGGATTCATATATGTTCTGGTGAATTTTAGGTTAGGTTGTATGTGAGTCTCTTAATCATACATTTACACCCACAACTCAGATAACTGTTCTGATATTTGCTCCCACAAGTAACTGGGTGTGCTAAATGATAACCTCCCATAACCGTGACCAGAAAATGAGACCTTTTGAACATGTGTCCCTTCATTCTTGCCCAGGATAGCTCTGTATTACTCACAGCCACTCCCACCTCAGCGTCTAGCTAACTCTGATCTGTTACCTTCTTGAGCGGAAGCCTGGAGGTTTCTACTTCTCTTTGGTAATATTTAACCAAAGGAAGTGTCTGGTAGAACCACTCTTCTTGCTCTCATCATCAGTAGGGGCAGACTGAGAAATCTCCCAATCCAAATCCCTGAGTCATATGAGTGAGATCACTAGCAAAACAGACACCTCTCCCCCCTCCCCTCCCGAGCCCCTTAAAAAGAGTCTCACACTTTCTATGGGGCAAGTATTAATAAAAAGGGCAAAATCCCTTTTGTTTTGCTGGTCAGGTCTGTTCAGATGCCCTATAAATTGCTCCATCAACCTCCAGCAATATGATGTTGGTTCCATTCCACTGCACACGCTTGGGTGACAAGAAAAAAGGACACACTGAAAAATTCACATGCCAACAGAAGGAAAATTAATTTAATTCCTGAGAAGACAAAATGAATGATGCAAGGCATGCCACCAAACAGGACCAGTTGCTTTTGCTGGAGTGCTGAAATAAATAAATAAATAAATAAATAAATAAATAAAAAAAGATTGATATTAGGCTAGGGTGTCGTGACCAAAACTCAGAGCAATGTTGCATTGTGCTCACCCCTGTACTGAGACATAACCAGAGACAGTCCCTGCCCTGAAGACCATGCAGTCTGAGCGCCTGATCCTTCAAGCCCTTATCATAGAATCACAGAATATTAGGGTTGGAAGAGACCTCAGGAGGTCATCTAGTCCAACCCCCTGCTCAAAGCAGGACCAACACCAACTAAATCATCCCAGCCAGGGCTTTGTCAAGCCGGGCCTTAAAAACCTCTTAAGGATGGAGATTCCACCACCTCCCTAGGTAACCCATTCCAGTGCTTCACCACCCTCCTAGTGAAATAGTGTTTCCTAATATCCAACCTAAACCTCCCCCACTGCAACTTGAAACCGTTACTCCTTGTTCTGTCATCTGGTACCATTGAGAACAGTCTAGATCCATCCTCTTTGGAAACCCCCTTCCGGTAGTTGAAGGCTGCTATCAAATCCCCCCTCACTCTTCTCTTCTGCAGACTAAATAACTCCAGTTCCCTCAGCCTTTCCTTGTAAGTCATGTGCCCCCACCCCCTAATCATTTTCGTTGCCCTCTGCTGGACTCTCTCCAATTTGTCCACATCCCTTCTGTAGTGGGGGGACCAAAACTGGACGCAATACTCCAGATGTGGCCTCACCAGTGCTGAAGTGAGGGGAATAATCACTTCCCTCGATCTGCTGGCAATGCTCCTACTAATACAGCCCAATATGTCGTTGGCCTTCTTGGCAACAAGGGCACACTGCTGACTCATATCCAGCTTCTCATCTAATGTAATCCCCAGGTCCTTTTGTGCAGAACTGCTTCTTAGCCAGTTGGTGCTCAGCCTGTAGCGGTGCATGGGATTCTTCCATCCTAAGTGCAGGACTCTGCACTTGTCCTTGTTGAACCTCATCAGATTTCTTTTGGCCCAATCCTCCAATTTGTCTAGGTCACTCTGGACCCTATCCCTACCCTCCAGTGTATCTACCTCTCCCCAGCTTAGTGTCATCTGCGAACTTGCTGAGGGTGCAATTAATCCCATCATCCATATCATTGATAAAGATGTTGAACAAAACCGGCTCCAGAACCGATCCTTGGGGTACTCCGCTTGATACTGGCTGCCAACTAGACATTGAGCCGTTTATCACTATCCGTTGAGCCTGACAATCTAGCTAGCTTTCTAGCCACTGTGACGGGGCAAAGCCAGATGGCTATACAAATCCCTGATACCATGGGTGATGTCGTGGTTGGAGTCTGCTATAGACCACCAGACCAGGGGGATGAGGTGGATGAGGCTTTCTTCTGGCAACTAGCAGAAGTTGCTAGATCACAGGCCCTGGTTCTCATGGGAGACTTTAATCACCCTGATATCTGCTGGGAGAGCAATACAGCGGTGCACAGACAATCCAGGAAGTTTTTGGAAAGTGTAGGGGACAATTTCCTGGTGCAAGTGCTGGAGGAACCAACTAGGGGCAGAGCTTTTCTTGACCTGCTGCTCACAAACAGGGAAGAATTAGTAGGGGAAGCAAAAGTGGATGGGAACCTGGGAGGCAGTGACCATGAGATGGTCGAGTTCAGGATCCTGACACAAGGAAGAAAGGAGAGCAGCAGAATACGGACCCTGGACTTCAGAAAAGCAGACTTTGACTCCCTCAGGGAACAGATGGGCAGGATCCCCTGGGAGAATAACATGAAGGGCAAAGGGGTCCAGGAGAGCTGGCTGTATTTTAAAGAATCCTTATTGCGGTTGCAGGAACAAACCATCCCGATGTGTAGAAAGAATAGTAAATATGGCAGGCGACCAGCTTGGCTAAACAGTGAAATCCTTGCTGATCTTAAACGCAAAAAAGAAGCTTACAAGAAGTGGAAGATTGGACAAATGACCAGGGAGGAGTATAAAACTATTGCTCAGGCATGCAGGAATGAAATCAGGAAGGCCAAATCACACTTGGAGTTGCAGCTAGCAAGAGATGTTAAGAGTAACAAGAAAGGTTTCTTCAGGTATGTTAGCAACAAGAAGAAAGTCAAGGAAAGTGTGGGCCCCTTACTGAATGTGGGAGGCAACCTAGTGACCGAGGATGTGGAAAAAGCTAATGTACTCAATGCTTTTTTTGCCTCTGTCTTCACGAACAAGGTCAGCTCCCAGACTGCTGCACTGGGCAGCACAATATGGGGAGAAGGTGACCAGCCCTATGTGGAGAAAGAAGTGGTTCGGGACTATTTAGAAAAACTGGATGTGCACAAGTCCATGGGGCCGGATGCGCTGCATCCGAGGGTGCTAAAGGAGTTGGCGGATGAGATTGCAGAGCCATTAGCCATTATTTTTGAAAACTCATGGCGATCGGGGGAGGTCCCGGATGACTGGAAAAAGGCTAATGTAGTGCCCATCTTTAAAAAAGGGAAGAAGGAGGATCCGGGGAACTACAGGCCAGTCAGCCTCACCTCAGTCCCTGGAAAAATCATGGAACAGGTCCTCAAGGAATCAATTATGAAACACTTAGAGGAGAGGAAAGTGATCAGGAACAGTCAGCATGGATTCACCAAAGGGAAGTCGTGCCTGACTAACCTAATTGCCTTCTATGATGAGATAACTGGCTCTGTGGATGAGGGGAAAGCAGTGGATGTGTTATTCCTTGACTTTAGCAAAGCTTTTGATACAGTCTCCCACAGTATTCTTGCCGCCAAGTTAAAGAAATATGGGCTGGATGAATGGACTGTAAGGTGGATAGAAAGCTGGCTAGATCGTCGGGCTCAACGGGTAGTGATCAATGGCTCCATGTCTAGTTGGCAGCCGGTTTCAAGCGGAGTGCCCCAAGGGTCGGTCCTGGGGCCAGTTTTGTTTAATATCTTTATTAATGATCTGGAGGATGGTGTGGACTGCACTCTCAGCAAGTTTGCAGATGACACTAAACTAGGAGGCGTGGTAGATACACTAGAGGGTAGGGATCGGATACAGAGGGACCTAGACAAATTAGAGGATTGGGCCAAAAAAAACCTGATGAGGTTCAACAAGGATAAGTGCAGAGTCCTGCACTTAGGACGGAAGAATCCCATGCACTGCTACAGACTAGGGTCCGAGTGGCTAGGCAGCAGTTCTGCAGAAAAGGATCTAGGGGTTACAGTGGACGAGAAGCTGGATATGAGTCAACAGTGTGCTCTTGTTGCCAAGAAGGCTAACGGCATTTTGGGCTGTATAAGTAGGGGCATTGCCAGCAGATCGAGGAACGTGATCGTTCCCCTTTATTCGACATTGGTGAGGCCTCATCTGGAATACTGTGTCCAATTTTGGGCCCCACACTACAAGAAGGATGTGGAAAAATTGGAAAGAGTCCAGCGGAGGGCAACAAAAATGATTAGGGGTCTGGAGCACATGACTTATGAGGAGAGGCTGAGGGAACTGGGATTGTTTAGTCTCCAGAAGAGAAGAATGAGGGGGGATTTGATAGCAGCCTTCAACTACCTGAAGGGGGGTTCCAAAGAGGATGGAGCTCGGCTGTTCTCAGTGGTGGCAGATGACAGAACAAGGAGCAATGGTCTCAAGTTGCAGTGGGGGAGGTCCAGGTTGGATATTAGGAAACACTATTTCACTAGGAGGGTGGTGAAGCACTGGAATGCGTTACCTAGGGAGGTGGTGGAGTCTCCTTCCTTGGAGGTTTTTAAGGCCCGGCTTGACAAAGCCCTGGCTGGGATGATTTAGTTGGGAATTGGTCCTGCTTTGAGCAGGGGGTTGGACTAGATGACCTCTTGAGGTCCCTTCCAACCCTGATATTCTATGATTCTATGATTCTATGATTCTATGGTAACCAAATGGCAGATGCTCCAGGTTAATCAAGACACCTGGGGCCAATTAAGATCCTTCTAGAAAGCAGTGGAGATAGCTAGGTTGATTGGGACACTGAAGCCAATCAAGGGCTGGCTGGAACTAGTTAAAAGCCTCCCAGTTAGTCAGTGAGGCGTGCATGTCAGGAGCTGTAGGAGAAAGCTGCGCTGTTGGAGAGACTGAGCAGTAACAACCATATCAGGCACAAGGAAGGAGGCCCTGAGGTAAGGGTGAAGTGAAGCTTGAGGAAGTGGGGGCTGCTGTGGGGAAGTGGCCCAGGGAATTGTACGCGTCCTGTTTCTGAAAAGTCAGCTACCATAGCTCATACTATTAGGGTCCCTTTGCCCCCGATTAATCACTGAGACTGAGAGACAACAGAGACTGTGCAAGGGAGGGTAGCTTCTCCTCACCTCCCTTGCTGGCTTATGATGAAAATGGCTCAGTAGGCTGTGACCCTTGCCTCTAGAGAGAGAAGGGCTATGTGGAGGGTCACAGTGAGCCTCTGAGGCTAGTGAAATCTGCCAGGAAACGCGGGACCCACGGAGACAAGGACAGAGCTTTGTCACAACTGGTGTTAGAAGTGGGATTATCGTTCAGAGCATGGCAGAAGAAAGAGGTTTTTTTTTAAAAAAAAAATGCACGGGGGTTGTGGATTTTGTTTTGTTTGTTTGCTTTGTACCACAATGGAGGAGTTGGTAAGAGCTCTGGTACAAGCCACGGCAGCCCAGAAGGCGGCCACCTGGGTTCAGGCAATGGCATAATAGGAGTCTATGTGGCTACAGCAGGAAACCAATCAATTATTAATGGGCCAGGTGACCCAAGATCATGCCCTCTTGCAAGAGGTAGTGGACCAGTTGAAGATCCTCACCACCCAGGCCCCGGGGTCCGATGGGATGCAAACCCTGAGGGCCACTGGTTGTCTTCCAAAGATGACGTCAGAAGATGACCCAGAGGCATATCTCCTCTCATTTGAAAGGACTGCTCAGTGTGAGACATGGCCCTAGGAGCAGTGGGCCAGCATTTTCACCCCTTTTTTGTGCGGAGAGGCCCAGAAGGCCTACTTTGACTTGCCTGCCATGGATGCCACTGACTACACCTGGCTGAAGGCAGAGATCCTAGCACGATCAGGGGTGATGGCAGCAGTACGGCCGAGAGGTTCAGTGAGTGGAAGTACCAGGAGAACAACCCCAGAGGAGATTTTGGAGACCCTGGTCATGGACCATTACATGCGAGGACTGCCACCAGATCTCTGCAAATGGGTAGGCCAGAATGATCCATCACCTATGATGAGATGATCATGCTGGTAGAAAGATGCATGACAGCCAGGGAATTGACCCGACTACCAAGGAAGGCCCCTTTTGAAGCAAGCACCCGACCCCAACCCTGGAAGTTGGGCAGCCAAACCCCTGGGGAGTCCTAGGTGGAAGAAGGGCGGGGGGGCTGAAAACCAGCAGGGACCCCAGAAGGAAGGGATTGGCCTGAGTGGGGGGAACCCTGGGACTAAACCGCCTAACCCCCGTGATAGAGGAGTGATTAGAAGCAATTATAGATGTTATGCATGTGGGGAGTGAGGACACATAGCAGCACAGCGTCCCAGCACCGAGGAGCCTATGCAATATACTTTGGGGGATTGTGAGGTCCCGTGTTTCCTTATTCACCTTGCGGGCATCAGATTAGCCCCGCATAACTACACCAGGCCAGTGAAGATAAACGGAGCAGAGACTACAGCGCTTGTGGACTCTAAGAGTGCTATCACCTTTATGTCGGGTAAGCTGGTAAAAAGTACCAGCTGCTACAAGCCAAACGTGTAGCAGTGACATGCGTGCATGGGGCTGTGAGCCATTACCCCACCATCCCAGTGGAAATAGAGGTTCAGGGGAACCCCATTGAGGTGACAGTGGGCGTAGTTCCTAAACTCCCATATCCTGTAGTCATTGGGAGGGACTATCCAGGGTTTGATAATTTACTCCCCCTGGAGAGACTGGAGGGAGGTGGTGACCCTAAGAGCAGTGACTCATCACCGGGGGAATGTCAACAGGCAGCTCTGCATACCTAATGCTGAGGAGAAGTTTCTTCTTTGTATTGTATTCCATTATTCAAGAAGATTCCTGGTACCACATTAAAAAAAAAACAAACAAAAAAAACCAATCACAGTGAAATTACTGTTTATATGAAATGCCACAAAACAAATTTGCACTTTTGATTTGGGCCATTATACAGCCAAAGTTATAATTATTTCTATTTATTATTTGTATTATGGTAGCACACAGCCAAAACTTATTTTGAAAAAAGATATGAAGCTGAAGCAAGAGGGTGATGATTGCAGCTGTTGCCACCCTTTGGTTTAAGGAAAGACAAAAGGGGCATTATAATTCAGAGTGAATTATGTACCAGAGAGCAAAGATAACATGATGAACTGATTACACAGTCTGATCAGACTTGGTGTGGAAAATAGATTTCACAGATGAAAGGGAGAATTGCACAAGATCAGTGAGTGAAAGCAATTGACAGTGGCAAAAGGAGCGGGGGTTGAGTGTGAAAGGTTTTGGATATTTGGTATTCAGGTGTATTCTAAGTGACAAGAATGTGAACAAGCTACATATTTGATATTTCTTTATGATTTAAATATTAACTCATGTAATTAATGTTTCAACTGCATTTAATAATTTAAAGGTGGAGAGTTTCTTCTATGGGAAGCGGACATGAACTTCCCTACTCTGTAAATCTGGATAGGGCTGTTTTCAAAATGGATTGCAAGGACTCAGGGCCCAAGCATTCGGCTGGAGTTGTGCTTGAGTTAGGAATGCAAAATTTGGACTCTCTTCCTGCAAGTGACTCCACCCAAGTGAAATCCTGCACCTGCAAGATCTGTTAACTTTAATGGGGCTCCATGTAAGTGCATGGACTCACTTGCAGGATTGATGCCTGGATTTGCATTTATTACAGAGTTGGGCACAATACACACCCCTTCCCCACCTTCCCACCCCCCAATAACCTGGACACTGCAAAATTTTGAGGTAATTGGATGTAGATCTGTGCTCTGCTGTTTAGACCCTCTCCAAGAGCCAGATCCAATTCCTGTGGGAACATTTCCATTGACTGCAGTAGGAATTGTATCAGGACCCCCCAAAACTGGAAATATCCATTTGTTTGAGAGAATCTTTGTTAAGGCACTTAAATATTTTCAGGCATTTATTGAGCTGAGCATGAGCACACAAAGTTTTCTTAAACTCATTAAAGCCATAACAAGGACCATTGTTAAGGGAAGAAAAATATTATGCATTGCTTCACTCCGTGCCAAATAACAATGAACTTCATTTTGAATTGCTCCCTTTGAGAACAGAGTGGTCAGGCAGCTCATCACCGATTGAGTCTTAAAAAAAGCAGAGGTATTGATGTTGATGGAAAGGATGCCAACTTTTTGTGCATGATTGTGTCATCTGACAGGCTAATCTTTTGAATCTTTTCTGCTGAGGCAGGTCTGGCAATCGTTTGGCAGCAATGCTTTATTCTTTGATGCAGTGTTTCTTTATAGGAAAAACATTATCAGTTCTCTTCTTTGGATGTATTGCACTGAAAATATCTCAGAGCTGGACAAGGCCAGGTGAGGAACAAGTTAAGAATGAATCTATCAGTCTGTAGTGAAGTCAAAGTATATTGTTTTGCTTTCTCTTATTTCTTCCAAATTAGTCTCTCTCTCTCTCTCTCTCTCTCTCTCTCTCTCTCTCTCTCTCTCTTTCTCCTGCCCTGAAAATATGAATAACATTTACATTTGAGAAAAGTCCCAGTGAAATCAATGGGAGTTCTTGCATAACTAAGGACTATGAAATTATGAATAATACTTTGAAAGATCAGGCTCCATATAGTTCTGTTTTTACTAATTTCTGTAGCACATAATCACCTATTAGGAAAACATATTTAGAATCATTAGAAGGCAAAATTCATCCCTGGTATAACTTCAGGAAAATCAAGTTATTTTGTACATGAACCATGCAGATGTTGGCAAAGTTTTACCTTCACCAGAGTGGATGAGGTTTTTTTATATGAAGTTGAAGTCTGCCAGGGATGTATTTGGAACACTGTGTGCAAGATTCTTCCATTGGTGTTAAGTTACATATTGCTTTACTATAACTTGGAAAAAAGTCAGCATGTAAGCTGTCATTCTGTACAGAACAAAGGTCCAGAAGGAATGGGAGTCTTTAGCAATTGTTCATTTAAGATCCAAATAGTAAAAGTTGTGTGTGCAGCACTGAATCCCTATTCCACACATTCTTGTTGGTTTTACACATGGACACACATATGTGCACACTTGCACCAGGGGACTGAGTTCCTAATTAGCTGACACACATCTAAAAATGTGTGATTTGCTGTACAAAGTTAGCTGACTAATACTAAAAGAGAAAAGGATACAGAGTCAGATCCAAAACCCATTATAAGTAAACGGAAAGATGCCCACTGATTTGCAATGGGCTTTGGATCAGGCCCAAATTAGAGAACTTCTGTAAGGGTGGTTGTACAGTCCAGTGTGTCCCATTTGACTCACATCCCCAGGTGACAGCAAATGCTGATAGGCATGAGAACTTGTTTGTTTTTGCCTGTGATCATTTGGACATGTATACTAAATCTTGGAAACATGGCATTGTTCATTTGTACGGTACTAAAATAACTCACACAACCACATGTTTATTGGGCTGCTACAGATTAATTAACAGGACCCAAAGATAAATACATAAAAAATAGCCCTTGAACTTTGATTGTCCAGTGTAGATCCAAAGGAAAACAAACGGAGGCAGTTAGTACTGCTTCGGCCTGCCTAGGACCATGGCACCGAGGCAGCTAGACAGAGATAATCACATCTTTATTCTTTGGATTTGCTTTGAGATAGATTGGAATAGCACCCAGGCTTCAGAGTGAACTTTACTAGCCCTGGGAGCTCATGGTTTTGGTTTTTCAGCATCCATTTGTGGGGTTTCAGTCCGTTTCATGATGAGGGAAGAACAATCTTACAGAATGGGCCAGTGGCAGAAGCCTACTCAGCTTTCTTTGCAATGACAGTGAGTTATTTGATGCCCAAATGTACACATCCATGGGTTTAATAATTTTGGGACAGGTTAATCACACTTACTTAGGGCCTGACCCTGGAAACACTTATTACAAAAATTACAGTTCAGTCTTGCAAGGTGCTGAGCACTCTGGGCCTAGGCCATCAAAACACCTAAGACCAATATTCAGTGTCCATGCAAATAGATGAATTGACTTCACATGGGTCTATTCACATACAGAAAGTTAACACATACCTTAGGAGCTCCATAGGATCAGGGCCAGAGTACTCAACAGCTTTCAGGACTGAACAGTTAGCCCTGATCCAGCCAAGCACATGCCTAACTTTAAGCACAGCACTAATCTCACTGAAGTAAATGAGAATACTCCCATGCTTAAGGTTAGGCTTTGCTGGATTGGGATCATAATGCCGAATGTCATAAGAAATCCCTTTGAAATTCTCAGTGGTTTTTTATGGTACTAAGCATTATGCCTGGCAGTAAGTATTTGGAGGCTTGGCTAACCCTAAAAGACTCTCTATTCAGCTGAAACACATATTTTAATTACACAAAGACTTCCCTTTTTGTAACAAGAAAACTGAGAGAGCAGGTGTGTAGGTGAGCATCTGAACAGTGTATAAAGGACAACTACAGTGCTTGCTAGTGTCGGCCTCTTCAGCTGTAAATTTATGGCTACAGACCTCATAAATATCCTGGTGTCTGTGAATCTCCAAATTTCTTATTCAGCTCTGATTTATAGATGGAATAAATCCAAGGAAAACAGAATTGTAAAAAGAACATGTAGAATAATGGATGGCTTCAGTTAAGGTTAGGGTTTTTGCTAGTTATTTACTTTATTCTTAAAATTAAGATTTGTGAGGAGGCAATTATCCATGGCAGCATGTGCTGACAGCTGGAGTTCAACCTATTAACTGCCTTAGACGGTACTGACTCTGAGATACTAAAGACTGCAGTTAAATATATAGGACAGAATCTATATCCAATATATTAAAAAAGGGAAAACAAGTAGTAATCCATTGTGAAGTAAAGCTTCCCAACCCCAAAGAGTAGATTAACGTACAGTTATCTAACTCTAGGACCAGATCATCAGGTCGTGTAAATCAGTGTAGCTCCATTGAAATCATGCTGATTTACATCAACAGAGATCCAATGCTAATGCTTTCATTAAACCATATCTCAAGAACAACTTGCTCTGGGACCTGCACATTTGCTCATTTGTGCGATTCGTTACTCTGGAAGCAAGCTGACACTTAGGGTTATAAAACTGGGTGCAAAATGTTGGAGTTATTGGTGTAGTTATTTCTTTCACATTTGAATGTTCTGTCAAGTCCCTGCAGAGCTGACAAATTCTCCCAAATGTCTGCTGGAGATGGAAGCTAACACAGCTTATCTGCCCCCCACTCCTCACTGGGGAGTGAGCTATAAGATGGAGAATATCTCCTCCAAGCACCACTGGACATAGAGAAGGAGACTTAGAAAATTATAGGCATCTCCAGCTCTGCTGCCTGGAGAAGGTGGTGAAGAGGCTCTCCACTTCCATGACACTTGGTCCATGATACAACTGAGCTTTCTCTTCCTCCCAGGAGCAGCATCATCTCAATGACCCAGTCATAGGCAGGGAGGAGCAGACACCACTGTGCTTCTCCTCCAGTGGCAGAATCTTCAGGCCCATGAAGTGGGGAGGAAGTGGGGTGGTAGTATTTTCACACATCCCTGCATGGAGGACATGGGTGGCATTATGTTCCTTACCACCTCCTCTAATGGAGGGACAGGTGGCAAAATCTTCACCTTCACAATCTCAGGAGGGGGGAGCAGTAGTCAAATACACACACACACACACACCCCTCCCTCTGCAGATGGAACATGTGGTAGCATCCTCCTTTTGGATGATGGCATTTTTTTGACCTGTGTTCCAAAGCTGTGCCTTCAGGCCCATCCCCTTGGGGAGGTTAGCATCACTGGTGATATTTATTTATTGCAGCTTCTGTGCTATCATTCCGGATTCTTTCCTAGTGTATCCACCTTGGGCCAGGCAGTGGTGGCTGGCCTTAAGTAACTTCTTCCAAATGTCATGCTGAGTGAATGACAGTCAGGTTGGGAACTCAGGATTCCTGACTCCCAGTCACCTGCCCTAACTACTAGAATATAAAGTCACTCTTAAAAGAGATTCTGGCTGAAGTAGTATTTATCCAAACCAAATCATATATTGTAGACTAGATCCTCAGTTAGCTGCTTTATATCAGCAGTTTGTGATTTCCCTGGCATAGGGGAATCTCTAGGTGTCATGAAGGCACTATATCACCAACCCAGCAGTGGGGGGTGTTCAGGGGCACAGGTGTGGCCAGAGAATGCTATTCTCCAGCAATCGATCTTAGGCTGTTGGAATGGCTCCAGGAATCATAGAATCATAGAATATCAGGGTTGGAAGGGACCTCAGGAGGTCATCTAGTCCAACCCCCTGCTCAAAGCAGGACCAATCTCCAACTAAATCATCCCAGCCAGGGCTTTGTCAAGCCTGACCTTAAAAACCTCTAAGGACGGAGATTCCACCACCTCCCTAGGTAACCCATTCCAGTGCTTTACCACCCTTCTAGTGAAAACGTTTTTCCTAATATCCAACCTAAACCTCCCCCACTGCAACTTGAGACCATTACTCCTTGTTCTGTCATCTGGTACCACTGAGAACAGTCTAGATCCATCCTCTTTGGAACCCCCTTTCAGGTAGTTGAAAGCAGCTATCAAATCCCCCCTCATTTTTCTCTTCTGCAGACTAAACAATCCCAGTTCCCTCAGCCTCTCTCATAAGTCATGTGCTCCAGTCCCCTAATCCTTTTTGTTGCCCTCCGCTGAACTCTTTCCAGTTTTTCCACATCCTTCTTGTAGTGTGGGGCCCAAAACTGGACACAGTACTCCAGATGAGGCCTCACCAATGTTGGATAGAGGGGAATGATCACGTCCCTCGATCTGCTGGCAATGCCCCTACTTATACAGCCCAAAATGCCGTTAGCCTTCTTGGCAACAAGGGCACACTGTCGAGTCATATCCAGGACACACGTACTGATGTAACTTAGAGGATCTGTTAGTCTTTAAGGTGCCACCAGACTCCTTGTTGTTTTTAGAGGATCCCTGTAAATCAAGTCCCCAGAATTGAAAGAGCACAGAGGTGTCTAAAAGCCCCAGCTCTCAGCCCTTAAGGCTCACTGAACAGAGCTCTGTGGCTCTTAAGAACATAACTCTGCATTTTAGTTTCTGGTGTTAGGTGAGTAATCTGATGAATTTTACTTCTATCTCAATTTACAAGATATCAGGGAACCAATTGCAATTCCTTATTGGAAGTTACTCCCTGATTAATTCCTGAAAAAAAATTCTTAGACTGTAGCCTCTTTGAAAGCAGTTCAAATGTGAGTATTCAAAAATCATAAATGTGAAGGGTTTTGATCTGACACAGCAGTCACATGGTATGTTTTCACTGTGACTGAATGAGCACAACTCTTAGAATTAGAATTTGCTTCTTGGCACATGTTTGTGATCATGAATTAGAATGCACTGCCTGCAAATAATCTGCAATATGCAAACAATTGCTGAGCTAGGACCTGCTGAACAGCCCACTGAAGGCAGTGGAAAGACTTCCACTAATGTCAAGGCTTTGGATCAGGACCCAATGAACTTTTTTGCCAGTGGATTCTTTCATTACAACATTTCCAGAAAGTTAACACAAAAGGGATGTTCACTATTTAAAATGGGCGGAGTATTTTGTGCAATAATTGCTCAGTCCTAATTGCTCATGTTTCTCCTTTTCTCTTTCCAAGTGTCTCTCCTTTTCCTTTTTGTAGCTTCCCCACCCCCACTCCTTTAGCCTTCCCTTTCCGTATAATGATTGGCAGCCTAACATTCTTTCTGTCGCCACTACAGCGTCTCTCAGCTGCCTGAAAGGTGGAAGGAAAATGAAAGCATGGAATTCTTCAGATCACTGATCAGGCAGCACATGGCTGAAGACATTACAATTCCCAGAAGTGTTATTCTGAAATTAGCTTTCATTCTGTAGAGGCTAATCATCATGACATCATATGTTTGCTGAGTAGGTGATCATTTTGGTTGGAATGTTAGAGTTTTATCCTTATGTATATGTGTTAAACATGCACAGATAAGGTTTGTAAACAACCTCCTCCTGATAGGCCTGATTTTGCATCCCTCATTAAAATGCTCATAAACAGACATTTCCACAGACATGGTCTGAGCCCAGAGTTGAATCATAGAAATGTAGAGCTAGAAGGACCTCAAGAGGTCATCTAGTCCAGCTGCCTGTCCAGAGGCAGGACCAAGTAAACCTAGACCATCTCTGACAAATGTTTGTCCAAACTGTTCTAAAAAAAAAAAAAATGTAGTGATGGGGATGTCACAACCTCTCTTGGCTGCTGATTTCAGTGCTGATCTACCCTTATAGTTAGAAAGCTTTTCCTAATATCTAACCTAAATCTCCTTTACTACAGATTAAGCCCATTCCTTCTTGTCCTACCTTCCATGGACGTGGAGAACAATTGATCACACGTCTCTAAATAACAGCCCTTAACATATTTGAAGATTGGTATCAGGTTCCCCTCAAGCCTTTTCTCAAGACTAAACATGCACAATTTGTTTTAAGCCTCATAGATCAGGTTTTCTAAACCTTTTGTTGTTCTCCTGTGGACTCTCTCCAATTTGTCCACATCTTTCCTAAAGTGTCACACACAGAATTGGACACAATACTCCGAATGAGCTCTCACCAGTGCCAGCTAGAACAGGACAATTATCTCCTGTCTTAGGCCAGGTCTACACCTGGTGAAGCATTGGAATAGGTTACTTAGGGAGGTGGTGGAATCTCCTTCCTTGGAGATTTTTAAGGTCGACAAAGCCCTGGCTTGGATGATTTAGTTGGGGATTGGTCCTGCTTTGAGCAAGGGGTTGGACTAGATGACCTCCTGAGGTCCCTTCCAACCCTGATATTCTATGATTTTATGATACACTACCAACCTGTATCTGTATAACTGTTTCTCAGGGTTGTGAAAAATCCACACCCCTGGGTGACGTAGTGTAGACAGTGTTGTAGACACTGTGTAGACAGCGCCATGTCAATGAGAATTCTCCTGTTAACATAGCTACAGCTTCTCAGGGTGGGTGGATTAACTATTCCAATGGGAGATGCTCTCCCATCAGTGTAAGAGTGTCTTCACTTAAGTGCTACAGCGGTGCAGCTGTGCCGATGCAGTGTTTTAAGTGTAGATCTGCCCTTACATACAACCCTCCTGTTAATACACCCCAGAATGATATTAGCCTTTTTCACAATTGCATCACGTTTTTGACTCTCATTCATTTTTGTTTCACTATAACCCCCAGATCCTTTTCAACAGTACTACCACCGAGACAGTTATTCCCCATTTTGTTGTTGGGTGTCTGATTTTTTTCCTTCCTAAGCATAGTTCTTCAGACTTATCTGTATTTAATTTCATCTTGTTGATTATAGACTAATTCTCTAATTTGTCAAGGTTGTTTTGAATTATAATCCTGCCTTCAAAATGTTTGCAATTCCTCCCAGCTTGGTGTCATCTGCAAATTTTATAAGCATACTCTCCACTCCATTATCCAAGTCATTAAAGAAAATATCAAATAGTATCAGACACAGGACTGACCCCTGTGCAACCCTACTAGATATGCCCTCCCATTTTGACAGCGAGCCACTGGTACTTACTGAGAATGGCATTTCAACCAGTTTTGTGCACCCACCTTATACTAAATTCATCTAGACTGCATTTCCCTAGTTTGCTTATGAGACTGTCATATGGGACTGTGTCTAAATCCTTACTAGAATCAAGATATATCACATCTACTGCTTTCCCTCTCTCCACTAAACCAGTAACCCTGTCACAGAAAAAAATAAGGTTCGTACAGCATGATTTATTCCAGAGAAATCCATGCTGACTATTCCTTATAACCCTATTATCTTCTAGGTGCTAATAAAATTGATTGTCTAATAATGATTTAATAATAATTTTAATAACACTTGGGCCAAGTTTGAGGAAAGTCTCTTTGAGACATTGGAATATGAGAAGTTAGGGATTCATCAAGTGTGGATTATTGCAATGCTTTTTGCTTATTGCAATGCTTAGTCCACTTTGTTAGGCCACAGAGTTCGGTCTTGAAACTTCAGTTTGGGTTTATACAAGAGATGTGGAGGAGGGTCTAGCACATTAAAATTTTTTGGAAAGGGAGAATCCATATTTCTGAAGCTACTCAATTATGAACAAAGTATTCTGGCTCCTGAATATATCATAACGTTCACCAAAGGTCTAACAGACCTTGTAAAGTCTATGAAAAACATTGAGGACCTGGGTGAGCCAAGGAGGAACCATGGAAAAGCCTCAAAAGTTCTGGCAGACTTTAACTGTGCTGGAAGCCCTGAAACCAGGGCAAAAATTTCATCCTCTCTCTGACACATACAACACACCATCATCACCTAGCCACCTACTAAACACACAACTGCACCACTCATACTCAGGCCTCACACCAACGCTGGGGTTCTCAATCTTGTCCATTCTGAGAGTCTTGTCTAGCTGGGGGACACCTCCCATTTATCAGTATAGGTAGACATGGTCCCCGACACCATTCATGAGCCCCAGGTTGAGAACCCATAAAATAACCCACAAACACAAATGGTTTGTCTAGCTGGATAATGGTATGTATCAGCTTTTCCCACAGCTCCCTCACATCCACTTTCCCTTGTGACATACTGGCTTTACATTTCTCCCTTCCACTCTTTCCTTTGTGACTCTTTTCTATTCTCCCACTATGTGAACAGAGGAGCTAGAGGAAAATGTACTCAGTCTTTACAGATAGAGCCCCAGATTATAACAGTTTAAAATGAAAATAAAAACTTTACATACCATTCATTAAGTGTTTAACTGAACTCAAATCTTTTTCAGTCCTTCTGGATGTATGTGTTAATGATGCAGGGCATCATGGTAATTTTTAGATCAATAATAGCTTTTCATACACTGTGTCTACAAATGGAATAGAAGTGTCAGACTTATAATGTTTTGTAGACACCCACGAATCTAAAAAGCGATTATTTTAATACAAAATATATAGAAGATAATATGGCCTTGAGATAGATGAGAGTGTCTCCAAGGAGAGAGCCTGCTTCTATGCACTGCATTCCCCTTCTGTGGAGAAAAATATTTACATTTCCCGTACTACAAAGCTTATAATATAGTTTGACAAAGATAGCTGCACTTTATAATGATTATAAAGTTTACTAAAACTGACAGTAACAGCACTGAAACTTCCTGTGCTCTGCTGTAATACAAATAATAGGCAGATAACCACTGAACACCTATAAGAACCACAGTTCATCAGTTAAAATCTTTGTTAGTTTGTTCAAATAATAAGAGAACTTTTTACTGTGTTGCATGAAAGTCCAAACATTTTGAGTCTGGCAAATCTGACTTCCAACCTTTGCCAATAACCTGCCTCCACCTGTTCATGTATCTTTTAGCTAACGATGTTTAAATAGGCCTGACTGTATTAGTTAAAACAATGAAATGCATCTCCAGTCTGTACATTGGGATGACTAAACTTGTACCATGTCTTGTCATCCCAGCCAGATTCAGCACTGTTCTTTGGACTCTGTACTCTGTCTTGAAGACACAGGTCCACATTGTGGGAGGGGCAGAATTACCATACCCCAAGCACAGATTGTGTCTCTGCAATGCCCTGGGGTACTGAGAGGAAGTGCCCAGCTGTACCATCCCTTAGCATGGTACAGCATACTCTTCTCTTTGCACCCAGCTTTGCTGGCTGGTTTGGAAGGAGGTAGGGACATAAACCACCTTTTCCACCACCCATGTGGGGATGTTTGTTTCCAAATGGTGGTTGTGTACAACTAAAAATCAAGGGTATTTCAGATCCGAGTTTGACTAAATTATCAAAATGTGTGGTATTTCAATATACAATCCTGGTCCCTGATAGCTCACTTATAGTTTTAGAATTGGAATTTTGAAGTGATGGACTTAGATACTGTTGACTTGTTACAAAAGTAATTAATCACTCCACTGTTCAACACACTCCAGATACTATGTTTTGGGGTGGGGTGTGTTTAAAAGGATAATAGAGAACAGATGCAGAAGAATCATAAAAGGCAGTCATGGGTATTTAAATGTACACTTTGATTTCCAAATTTTCCAAGTATTTTTTTTAAATCTAAGCCCAGCCTAGCAGAATGCCTCAGGGTCAAAAGCAATGTGACATTGCCAATTTAAATATCCTAATTTGCATATGCAATCAAGAACAAGTTTCAGCTTCTCTTTCAATAATAAGAACAAGGTTTAACCTGTCTATTCTTAATCCTTACACTGAACAATCAACCAAACTATTTACTCTGCCTGCTCTCAAATGACATTCAATCATGGATTCAATAGATAAAAAAATGAAACTATTTAATATTCTAAAGCAGAAAACCACTTGATTAATTTTGTTTTCTATACTGGAACCAGCTTAGGTGCATGGCACAAGAAATTTTGTCTGCATGTTAGTGCACTAAGAATGATCATGTTCAAGGTTGATTACTTACTGAAAGTCTATTTAATCAACCCAAGGGAAAAGGCTTTCCACTAAAAGTTGAAAACTCCAAGCAATATCTGTATTATTTAATAGATCTGAATGCAATTTACCAACCTGCTAAGTTCTGTGCAACCCTGGGAAGAGGCCCCATGAGGCCTGTAAAACTGTTCCCATCCACAGCAGCCTGAAGAAGCGGCCCCGGACTGCATAAGATGAAAGCAAAGATTATGATGCAAATCTATAATTTAAAATAGATTTTCTATTTCCACTCCTACAGCATCTCAGAAAGTCAGCAGGAGGCTACTGTATAGATTTTAAATTTAAATATCAATAAGTAGCCAGTTCAAGTGGGCAACTTGAAGTGATTTGTTTCCATACTTAAGGCCAACATGTGAAGAATTGTATCAAAGATTTAGGGCCAAGTTGTAGCTGACCTCTGAGCCAGTGTGCAAGTAGGATAGAGAGGTTGCAAGTCCACTAGTCAGCTCAGTAAGAGGCTCCAAACACCTGAAGAAAGGTGTTTTTCTCTTAAAGTGATATAGACCTTTTATCTGCTTATGGAATGGCGCACCTGTGACCCTTTAATTCCACCAAACCTAAACAAGCTTTCTTAAACTGGTTCAGCTCAGTCCAGAGTCATTTATTTGTAGTTTAAATTTACCAGCAAGTCAAAGGTAGAGGCCTGGCCATGCCTATTCACACATGGTGTCATTGGTGTAATAATGTTCAGCCATAAAAACACAATATTAGCAGTGGGTTATTTTTCCCCTGACGCTAGTCTTCAGTGCAGTTTTTGAAGTTCTTTGTTTCTAAATGGTCATTCCCTTAAAATGAAAAGCGATTGTCAGTCAGAAGGAGGAGGATGGACATTTTGGCATTTGGACTTTAACATGCCGTTTGTAGGAGACAAGGAACATAATAGAAGAGGACAGATGGCTAAGAGAAAGGGAAGGAACAGCTGAAGGGAGAAATGAGTTTTACATGGCAGTGACTGCATTTATCCAGTTCCCTTAAAGATTTGTTTACTACCACTGCAACCTGAAAGGTCTGCAATATTTCTTTTGGGTTGAACTGACATTACATTTATTGCAAATTTCAAAGATCTCCAGAAAGTACAGCAAGATCAGAGCCTATCCAATATAAAAGAAAACCAGAGAAGTGTATTACTTTTTCTTCTTAATATATTTTCTGTGTCCATGTTAAAAGTCATGGCAGCCAAATTCAAGCAATACCATAAGTCAAAGAGGGGTATATTTCTGGCCATTACATTTTAAATGCCATTATTTTTAACACTGACTTATGCATCAAATATACTCAAGAATTCTAGGGATTCTGTCTCTCCCCCTTTTGTTGGTGGCAGCAGGTGTCACAGTTCAGGGCAACTGCACTTGTACTCCCCCCCCTATGGCCTGTCAAGAGCACCCACTTTAGAATCCACGCTCCTCAGCTGTCACCTGTCTTGGGTGGAGGGACATCTTCTGCCTCTTGACCTGGGTATTTCCAGGCTGCACAGTCCCCTGACTGCCTAAGCAGGCTTGCTTTGCTTTTCTCCTCCTTAGAGACAGTACATAGTGTAATAGCCACAGTTATAAATTACCGCACAGCTATTTCTAAGCAAGCACTTTTATTTTTACGGTAAAAACATTACAGAGAAAATATATTGAAACCTACACTCCTGTTAATTAGCTTACCAGAGATCACCCCCTAACTTCAACAAGGTCTCTGGTTGTTGATTAATCCTGCAAACCCCACAGAGGGTTTTTTCCTGTGGTCATCAGTTCATAACAACTTTCATTCAGAACAAGCTTCCCCATGAGTTAGACAGTCCCTTCTCTATCCAGTTTGGACTTTTGAAGAAATTGTGAAGCGGCAATCAGCCAGACAATGGGTTTCTCTTTAAGACACGGCTTTAAAAGGATGGTTTCACAGGTGAGTAATTGGCATTCTCCTCTTCCCAAGTATTTCTGAGAAACTCCACTCAACTGAAAGTTTAATTTTGTCTAGTCCATTGTTTTAAAAGAGTCTTTTGAAGCACATAACATTTCCCACTCTTTGCATTAGTCCTCTCTCCCCCTTGGAAGAAGTTACATACCACCCCAAGTAATACAAAAACGTCTGCATTTTTAATACAGTGACATTCTAAGGCACTTCAACTTAATTCAATAAGGTTTGCCCAGGGTATTGCAGGATATTGTGATATCTGTCACAGTGTGTTCTTCAGAAAAGGCCTCTCCCCCAGTGTTAGGTACCTTTTGGAAAATGGGAGACTGGTCATTTCCCCTGCTCTGGTGTTCTTTCTGCTAGGCACTGCTGGTGCAGATTCAAATTTACTGGCATCCTGGGCCTTTCTTGGTACTTGTAACCAGAGGAACTTCTCCTTTTAAAACTAGTCTACTCCCAGGCACCAGAGGTCTGTGGTGCTCTCCTGGTCACAAATACTGAGAAGCCCCCAAACAGCCCCCCAAAACAGCCATTTGCTGCAACAGGGATGGTAGAGGGCTACCAGGACATGGTACCTTGTTGCTGCTTCTGGTGGGGTGGGGGGAGAAAGAAGGTCAGTGGTCCCTTTCTCTTCTGAAGAGGAACTACTGAGAAGGAGGAGAAAAAGCTGTACGAGCCTGTCTTTGAAGTGGAGCTGGCACTGGAAATACGAGAAAGCCATTTACCTTCAACCCTCAAAACACACCACCCTCAAAACACAGGCTCAAGATGTCCTGCCACCATATGCAACTGAGAAGGCAGCAACACCACTTTATCGTTTACTTACCGACATTTAGAAGTGGTATAGGTTTGGTTTTGAAGATGGATGAATATTCAGGCTGTCTTATTTTCCTTGAAGGATTCCTCCATCCCTTAGACAAAACCCAATGTAATGCTTTGAAAATATGTAGGATTAAAGGAAATGTCAATATCAATACCTTGGACAGGGGTTACAGGTGCCAGCTGCTTCTACTCTATCTCAAGCATTTAGTTGAAAAACAAAACAAAAAAGCATATACAAAACCCATGCCACAGCCTGATTACAGGTTTGAAGGTGACCAAACTTCCATAAACATGTAGGATATGTTAAGTAGCGTGAAGTAACCGACTCCTATTTTTCCACACTCTATGATTATGTTGTGTTGCTCCCGAAGGTTAATAATTAATCAACACACATATTGACATTGTCACAAAGAAGTAAACCTGATAATGGAATATTTATATAACAAGAAATGTATTTGGCCAGTACTTCACTTTGTTGGCTTTGATGCAACTGAGGATGTGTTATCTTCCTCATTGATTACACCAGTTGAAGATCTAGCCCATAAATACTAATTTATTTATTAAGGGTGAACTTCACAATAAAATGCCAAGGACCACTGTCATAGGTTTCACCCCCACTCTGAACTTTAGAGTACAGATATGGGGACCTGCATGTGAACCCCTAAGCTCAATTAACAGCTTAGATTTGGTCTGGCTGCCACCACCCAAATGATTTATGAGTTATTTGGGAAACTCTGTCTTCCCCCCAAAACCTTTCCCTCCCTGGGTAGGCTTGAGAGACTTCTTCACCAATTTCCTGGTGAACACCGATCCAAACCCTTGGATCTTAACACAAGGAGAATTTAACCATCCCCCCTCCTTTCTCCCACCAATTCCTGGTGAGTCCAGACCCAATCCCCTTGGATCTTAAAAACAGGGGAAAATCAATCAGGTTCTTAAAAAGAAGGCTTTTAATTAAAGAAAAGAAAGGTGAAAGACAAACCTCTGGGAGAGATTAGCATACCAGCTACTCTCACAGACAACAGATTCAAAACACAGAGGATGTTCCCCTGGGCAAAACTTAGTTAGACAAAAGAATACCCATTTGATTATTCCCCTAATTACAACACAAGTTACAAAAAGAAAATAAACAAAACCTATTTATTCCTTTTTTAATACTCACTACTCTGATAAGAACCGATTCCCTTCTTTTTCACTTCGGCCAAAACTGAAACTGACCCAGACAAAGGGAACTTTCCTCCTTCCTTTTGAAACATTTTGTCCCCCCATTGGTTCCTCTGGTCAGCTGTCAGCTAGGCTAGGTGAACTTCTTAATCCTTTACAGGTAAAAGAGGTATTAACCCTTAACTATCTGTTTATGACAGCCACATAAAAGGTCCCATACACCATTTAAACTTCACATTAATGGCTCAAGATGGTCTTAAACAATTTTTTTTTTGGGGGGGGGAGTTATGTATGAGCTATGCACTGTTGTGAATTTCCTCTTTAAAATGCTTCTAGCAGTTCAAGCTTTGGTATGATCGATTTCTGCTCACAATCAGCAAAAGTAACAGAAGTTCAGCTATCTCTGTATGGTATCCTGTGATAATTTTGGATCTTTTGTTTTGATTATTGTTACCTTTGTTATAAATTCTATTTCTCTTCAGACGTTCAACTGCTTTTCAAATATTCATGATATAATAAATGCAATATTGTCAGTGCATAGAAGTAGTGATTTTGTGCTACCGCAGCACGATAGGGTTTTGAATTCCACTTGGGAGAACATTACTAAGCAGCAGAGAAAAATCATACACTTTTCACACAAGAAAGATTTTGCAGAGGATAAACACAGCCAGTTTTTAGTTTTTCATGCATATTATTTTTTCAAAATGGCTTAGCGTGTTACTTAGCTTTGCAATTATTCTCTGTGATATTGTATTCAAACTAACTGTGAGTTCTGGAGTGTTTTTCAATAGGAAATAAAGTACAAGGTTGGAAGGGTTTTTTTAAAAATGGCAATATCTATTCATTTATTATCTAAACACTAAGCATACAACATAAATAACACGAGTTAATATCCCAGCATTACAAAAATAATTACTGATCTACCACAAACAGGAGGGGGAGAAATATAAAATATTTCTCTAAATGCATCCAACTCCTGCCTAACACCTGATTTATCATTTTTGTATTGAGCAGAGCTGAGCAAATGATGGGTCGTGAATAATTTAAGGAATGTAGGGAGCCAAGGTGGTGAGGTATCTTTTATTGGAGCAGACCTGCCGAAGAGCTCTGTGTCGCTTGAAAGCTTGTCTCTTTCACTAAGAGAAGTTGGTCCAGTAAAAGATATTAGCTCATCCACTTTGTCTCTCTAATACTGTGGGACCAACATGGTTACAATAACACTGCAAACATTAGTTAATATACCTATTTTTCCACACCAGATCTGACTTTGAGCAGTTTCATTTCTTCAAATACATGGTTCATTCACTGTTTGGGAGCAGTTCATTGTGTATTGGATATTTTAAATTTGGTTACTTTCAATTGGGCACACCTTATAAATGGTATTGTTTCTGTTCCTTATTGTTCTGAGCAATAATTAGAATCTGGAATCTAACTTTCCAATCTATTATCTATCTAATCTAGGCTATCTAATTATTCCCATGATCTGAATCTGAATCTAATTATTCCCATGATCTGAAATTGGGTCATATCCTCCAAGACACAGGATTTTCCTTTTGTCTAATTAATTCCATGGTATAGACTTGGTTCAGATCAATACGAGTCAAGACTGGGTTATCTAATCAGAGCAGGGCACCTAAAGTCCTATGGCACCACTGAAAATCACAAACCTAGTATATGGCTGGATTTTGCTTGGCTCCTGCATGGTTGGGAACATATGAGGCCTCCCACCTCTTTGTACCACCTGTGGAAGAAAAAAGAGTTGCAGTCCCTAGGCTCTACTGAATGCAGGGACTACTGTTTTTTAGAGCTATATGGGGCTCTAGGTACTCCAGGGGTGCAGGGAAGGGTTCATCTATCATTCTACATACCATCCACACCCCCAGGTAGCAGAGCTAGCTGGCCATAGTGGGAGAACATGCTGCAATCACTGATGGGATGAACAGAATTAGGCCCACTTTCCCAAATTCCAGGCAGCTTGACAATATGTGTGATATGGTCCAGTGACTATCAGGTACAATCTGGCCCAATAAACTGTAAAATCATAACCACGTTGTGATCCTTTGACATGATAAACACTTTGTAAATGCAACCCTATCATCACTAAGATTATTGAAAGACAGGAAGGCTACAACTGGAACTTGAGGATTCTAATACACATAGAGGGAATGCCCAAGGATGCAGTCTTTCTAGGACTCAGTGAAAACATACTGTAACAATATTTAAACCAGAAATCACTGGAAACATAAACTACCTTTCCTAAGAATCAGCCCACTGCTGGGACATGTTTCATTTGCACCACACAAACCATTTGCAACAGGGTGGTGCTATTCTCCTGTGTCAATCTGCCACTGATGGTTTGCTAAAACCTGGGATATCTTGGTAATAGAGTTTAAAAAAGTGATTATTCTCCATATTTGAGCACTTGGCTTCTTATTTTATATGCAACAAATACAGACACTGCTGGGAAAACCTGAGCATTTTCTTCATTTTCATCAAATCAACAGGATCAAAGTTATCACTTACCATTACTGCCTGCCTTCTCTCAACTGAATCTCCCTGTGGCACTGGGAAGTGTAAACCACAAGAATGTTTTATTTTTAAAAAGAAAGGTGATCTAAAGTTGGGTTCCTAAATCCATATCTAAATATCTGCAGCCTGATTTACAACAGCACTCATCATCTGCTGCTAGGTGCTCCACATCTCTAGCTGCATGGTTTTTTTTAAACCTTAGCCATAATTTAAAACTCTCTGACCCATCCTGAGTGAATGAGGCCCTCAGTCTCCCTGGGATTAGGAGATACACTGAGCTATACTATGCATCCAGCACCAAATCTAAACAGAAACTCTCAAGTGATTCAGGATAAGGCTCATGACTCAAGCATGAATCTTTTGAGAGGGATGGTGGCCTGTTTACTTCTCATTCACTGGGTAAATAATTTGCTGCAGAGTCATTTACCAGGAAAAGAAACAATGTCCAAAAAAACTGCAACACATTTAAGATTTTGGGTAAGAGATCTAACTCAATTTCAAACTACAAAGGGTCAAATTTACAAAGGTATTTAAGTGCCTAAGAATTGATATGAGCTTTTGTAATTCCTACTAGGCATCTAACTCCCATTGGGCTCCTAAACATATTTCTATGTCAGTCCCAAAGTCTCTAGGGCAGATCCTCAATGACTGTAAATCAGCATAGTTCCATTCAAGTCAATTGAGCTTTGCCAGCTAACATCAGACGGGGACCTGGCATCAACTTTTTCACCCAGTTGCTTCTTTGTGCAGTATTTTGTGCAGCTTTCTCTATCAGGGACAGTACTATCATCCAGATTGACTTGACTGAATGCTGGTTAAAAAGACTGCAAGATAACCGGAAACTTCTCAGCTCTATCTTTCTTTTTTAATCAATAAATGTACTGTATAATGTAGAAACATTCTTTCTCTAATACCATGGAAATTTAATTCCTCAAAGATTAGCGAGGGTTCAGTCATGGGTCAAGGAGGATCTATTAGATGTAGCATCAGAAGAGGAAAGACAAAATATTTTATCATGTTTCAAGCCCAGATTCTCTCATGATTTGTATTCAGGAAACATGTAGTTGAATACCTGGAAGATTAGAACTAGTAATAAGTGATGCTTTTTAGAGGAAGAGAAATATTCAGCCACATTATCAATACTAGAATACTCAAGGAGCTAATAGAGGAGGTATCTGAGCCTCTAGCTCAGGGGTTGGCAACCTTTCAGAAGTGGTGTGCCGAGTCTTCATTTATTCACTCGAATTTAAGGTTTCCTGTGCCGGTAATACATTTTAATGTTTTTAGAAGGTCTCTTTCTATAAGTCTATATTATATAACTAAACTATTGTATGTAAAGTAAACAAGGTTTTCAAAAAGTTTAAGAAGCGTCATTTAAAATTAAATTAAAATGCTGATCTTACGCCACCAGCCTGCTCAGGTCGCTGCCAGCCTGGGGTTCTGTTCACCTAGGCTGGCAGCAGGCTGAGCAGGGCCTATGTCAGGGACCCCAGACCTGGGGGCGGGGTGTTTCAGGGGTCAGGGCAGAGGGCTGGGGGAGGGGGTTCAGGGCAGAAGGCTGGGGTGTGTGTGGGGGGGGGTTCAGGGATCCGGGCTGGGGTGTGTGGGGGTGCAGGGCAGAAGGCTGGGTGTGTGTTGGGGTGTGGGGGGTTCAGGGCAGAGGGCTGAGGAGTGTGGGGGGTGCAGGGCAGAAGGCTGGGTGTGTGGGGGGGTTCAAGGGTCAGGGCAGAGGGCTGGGGGTATGGGGGTGCAGGGCAGAAGGCTGAGTGTGTGGGGGGGCTTCAGGGCAGAGGGATGGGGCTGTGGGGGTGCAGGGCAGAAGGCTGGGTGTGTGTTGGGGTGGGGGGGTTCAGAGCAGAGGGCTGGGGGGCGTGGGGGGCACAGGGCAGAAGGCTGGGGTGCTCGGCTCATGGGGGTGCTCCCAGCCCCCTGCCCTGAGCGGCTCAAGGCAGGGGGCTGGAAGGGATATGCCCTGTTCCACCCCCTTCCCCCAGGTTCCGTCCCTACCTCTCTCTGCGTCCTCTACGGAGCTGTGTGCACGCTGCCGCTCTTCCCCCTCCCCCTTGCTAGGGCCATCAGCTGATTGGCGCAGGAAAGGAGAGGAGGAGGGGCAGGAAAGCACCACGCTGGGGGAAGAAGTGGGGGAGGGGGGAAGCTTGGCTGCCCCAGAACCAAGCTTCTGCCTCCTGCCCCTGCAGGGGAGAGCGGTGGGCGGGGGGGCTGAGTGGGGCTGGAGACCGGGACCGCGGCAGGGAGCTGCATGCCACTCAAAATTGGCTCACGTGCCATGTTTGGCACGCGTGCCATAGGTTGCCGACCCCTGCTCTAGCTATTATCTTAGGAAAATCATGGGAAACAGGAGAGATTCCAGAAGACCGGAAAAGGGCAAATATAGTGACCGTCTATAAAAAGGGGAACAAAAATAACCCAGGAAACTACAGACCAGTTAGTTTAACTTCTATGCCAGCAAAGATAATGGAGCAAGTAATTAAGGAAACCATCTGCAAACACTTGGAAGGTGGTAAGGTGATAGGGAATAGCCAGCATGGATTTGTAAAGAACAAATCATGTCAAACCAATCTGATAGCTTTCTTTGATAGGATAATGAGTCTTGTGGATAAGGGAGAAGCGGTGGATGTGGTATACCTAGACTTTAGTAAGGCATTTGATATAGTCTTGCATGATATTCTTATCAATAAACTTGGCAAATACAACTTAGATGTGGCTATTATAAGGTGGGTGCATAACTGGCTGGATAACCGTACTCAGAGAGTAGTTATTAATGGTTCCCAATCCTGCTGGAAAAGTATAACAAGTGGGGTTCTGCAGGGGTCTGTTTTGGGACCGGATCTGTTCAATATCTTCATCAACGACTTAGATATTGGCATAGAAAGTACGCTTATTAAGTTTGCAGATGATACCAAACTGGGAGGGATTGCAACTGCTTTGGACAAATTGGAGAAATGGTCTGAGGTAAACAGGATGAAGTTTAATAAAACAAATGCAAAGTGCTCCACTTAGGAAGGAACAATCAGTTTCACACATACAGAATGGGAAGAGACTGTCTAGGAAGGAGTACGGTAGAAAGGGATCTAGGGGTTATAGTGGACCACAAGCTAAATATGAGTCAACAGTGTGATGCTGTTGCAAAAAAAGCAAACATGATTCTGGGATGCATTAACAGGTGTGTTGTGAGCAAGACACAAGAAGTCATTCTTCTGCTCTACTCTGCGCTGGTTAGGCCTCAACTGTAATATTGTGTCCAGTTCTGGGCACCGCATTTCAAGAAAGATGTGGAGAAATTGAAGAGGGTCCAGAGAAGAGCAACAAGAATGATTAAAGGTCTAGAGAACATGACCTATAAAGGAAGGCTGAAAGAATTGGGTTTGTTTAGTTTGGAAAAGAGAAGACTGAGAGGGGTCATGATAGCAGTTTTCAGGTATCTAAAAGGGTGCCATACGGAGGAGGGAGAAAACTTGTTCATCTTAGCCTCTAAGGATAGAACAAGAAGCAATGGGCTTAAACTGCAGCAAGGGAGGTTTAGGTTGGACATTAGGAAAAAGTTCCTAACTGTCAGGGTGGTTAAAAACTGGAATAAACTGCCTAGGGAGGTTGTGGAATCTCCATCTCTGGAAATATTTAAGAGTAGGTTAGATAAATGTCTATCAGGGATGGTCTAGACAGTATTTGGTCCTGCCATGAGGGCAGGGGACTCGACTCGATGACCTCTCAAGGTCCCTTCCAGCCCTAGAATCTATGAATCTATGTGTTGGAGACCTTGCTAAACTCCGAGTGTAAATTTTAGGCTAATGCCATTTTGGCATAACTAGGCAGTAGTCAGCCAGCTGCACATTGGAATAAATCTACCCTGGTTTGCATTTTTTTTAAATGTAATTTTAGTCACTATTAAATGGCAAATTGCTTAAACTTTGAAGTACATACAGTACATCTCCAACACAGATAGCTGCAAAGAGAAAAAAGTGTGTAATTTTTGTTTTTCTTTGTTAGTGAAGTTCAGTGCTGTTTAATTCTGTGGTCTAAGGGTTAGTGTTTGATGTTCAAAGTTACAGTTTTAGGAAGTAGGACTATATGGTTTAAGGAAACAGTACTGGAATATGGAACTTTCCACCTGCTGGTTCAAATTCTGTCCAAGTCAGCAATGACGGAAAGTTATTCAAATTGATGATGGCTTCATGAGTCACAAGAAAGAGTTAGGGGTCTAAGGGTAGGTCTACACTTACCCGGTAGTTCGGCGGCAAGGAAATCGAACTTCTGGGTTCGACTTATTGCATCTTGTCTGGACGCGATAAGTCGAACCCGGAAGTGCTCGCCATCGACTGCGGTACTCCAGCTCGGCGAGAGGAGTATGCGAAGTCGACGGGGGAGCCTGCCTGCCGCGTCTGGACTGAGGTAAGTTCGAACTAAGGTACTTCGAACTTCAGCTACGTTATTCACGTAGCTGAAGTTGCGTACCTTAGTTCGAATTGGGGGGTTAGTGTAGACCTGCCCTAAGAGCCCAGATTTTAGCAAACAGGCATCCACGTCAAAATATACTTTATTGTTGGTAGCCTCCACTACTGAATAGGCATGGAGACTTACCCAACTACTGGCCTATAATAGTCCAAAACTAAGGCCAATTACTGAATGGGCATGCAAAAAAACTATTGTGTGTAGAGATAGTCCTTCAGTGCCAAAGTGAAGGCCCTTTGATGGGCAGCATAGCTTAGCTTGCATTGCCACTGCCTAAGCTGTGGACAGAGGACTTAATTTTCTTTGTCTGTGCATCTAACGATTTTCATGAGTGCTACACTCACGTAAAGAGAGATCTTACCAAACAAAATTACTGGGTTGGATTCTTTTATTCATGAGAATCAGGAATAATTCCACTGAAGTCACTGAAGTTACATGTTGTGAGTCAGGAGCAAGTCCAGTGAAGTCACTAGAATTACATGACTGTAAAACTAGTGTAAAGGAGGAGAATCAGGTTTACATTTTTCAAAGTGAAACCTCTTAAAAAGAAACTCAGTGGTAATAGAAACTTAAAGAGGATCATGCCCCATTATCAACCTCTGAAAACGTGACGTGTATGTTAATAGAAACTCATGTTTAGCTGACTTTGTACAATTATTTTTTTGCTCTATTTATTGACTTACACTTTACTGTGTTATAGTGCATTAGTACACCAAGTGTTTCTTGTCCATTGTAAGTTTGTTATTGTTTCCAGTGATGTGTGAAATTAAAGCCTGACTGAAATTCTCTTCAGTACTTCTGCATTGTTGAAAGATCAAAATATTGACAGTCTGATTTTATAATTGTAGCTCAGTCTTATTTCATGACCATGAGCTGTCATTTAAATTTTGCTTTGGGATTATGTTATACTGCTTGTTGCTTTTCTTCGGTGATACAATGATTAAAGTTGCCTCTGAACCCTGTTCATTAAAATTGCCTGAAAGTGTTCCAGTGGAATGTTTCTCATTGACATGTGAGCTTTTTTCATGGGAATGTGTCAATTTGAAAAAAGTTGAAACAAAGTATTCTGTTAAAATCAAAATTGAACATTTCATCCTATTGGAATGGAATGTTTCAATTTTTCATATGAAGATTTTAATTATCGCTTATATTATAATAAAATAAGAGTCAAATTTGGAATGAAACATTTAAATTGACCCAGAAATACATTTTTTTTGAAAATTTTGTTTTGCAGGAAATTTCAACTTTGTTCCAACACGGCTCTTGAAATTGATATTTTTGAGGTTTACAAAAATTTGATTAGTTTTTTGAGGAAAAAAAATATGGTTGGGATTTTCAAAAGTTAGCTTAGGTCTGGTTAATTCTGCTCCAACTGAAGTTAGTGGGAGCAAAGTTAGCCAGTGCTGAGTGCTTTTGAAAATCTCAAACATATATTTTGTTTTTCTTCTCTCTTCATATCCTGAGTTCATCAAGGATTGGCAGCAGAAGACCTCAGCAAATGACTGCCCTGTGATAGTTATAGTCCTCTGTCTAAAAGTATGGAGTCATGTTTTTCTGAGCAGACTAGTGGTTTTGGGTGCCTGAATTGAAACACATTAAGGAAGGCTGATTTTCAGATTATGCCCCAGCTCCCTTGCAAAATCAGACCCCTTTCAAGTGTTCCAAAAATTTAGACATTCAAAACCACTAGTCACTTAAAAAAAAATTCGCCTGTAAGTGTAAATAAAACAACAACAAAATATTGGGT
The DNA here is from genome assembly GCF_028017835.1 of Emys orbicularis. NCBI lineage: Eukaryota > Metazoa > Chordata > Testudines > Emydidae > Emys > Emys orbicularis. The sequence goes on from NC_088685.1 coordinate 192,281,305, forward strand.
CAAATTCATGTCTAGATTACAAATAGGACCTTGTGTAATTCCACTGAATTTCTTTGTCTCTCCATCCTACCACTAGAATCTTATTTTTCTATTTCCTTATCTTTAAATAAAGGGGAAACTAAGTTAACAAACACTTATCTAAGTTCTCATATTAAAAAGTCCACTGAAGATCTGAGACTAGAATCTGAAGACAATCTAAAACTAGGGCTCTAAGATGTTTGCTCACACACTGATATTCTGATTAGGTGGCTGAGGTAAAAAGTAATTCTCTGGTATAACAAACTGTTTGGTAGTGATCCAAAGTTACAAAGCACTCAGGTTAATTAATACAAGAATTAGCATGTTTATCTGTCACTTGAGACACTGAAATGTCCACCTGACTGGAAATGGAGTAGGAAGGAGATGAAATCTAATGAAAAACCCTGTTCTCATGAAACTTCTGGTCCCTCTCTATGAATCTCTGAAAACTGAAGTCCATAAGGGACCATTATGATCTTCTAGTCTGACCTCCTGTGTAATAGACCACAGAGGTCCCCCCTACAGTTCTGCATTGACCCCATAGCTTCCAGATGAGCTACAGTGAATCAGCATGTGCCTAATTTAAGCATGTGAGCAGACCATTGCTATCAATGGGGCTACTTATGTGCTTAAAATTAGGTGCATTCTTCAATACCTTGATGAAGTGACTAGAATAGGTTCCAAGGCAGCAAGTTAATGATAGGCAGTTTTATTCCTCAGAATACACACAAGTACATTTTTGCTGTACAGCCCAGTTGAAGAAAATATTCACCTTCTTTCACTATCATTTCCACCAGCATTTTAAAATTACTATATATATATATTTGCATTTGAACTAACAGAAACTTCTTAGTATACAGGATCCCTTAGTTCTGAGGGCAAGTTAAGATGACTAGTCATAGGAGTTGTCAATCTGTCAGATTGAAACTGATATTGGGGAAGTCAAGAATTCCTTTCCCAGAGAGTCAACAGAAAGGAACGGATGTAAGATGTAGATATAACAAGAAAGAGATCAATAAAACCACAAGCAATGGAAAGCAAATCAAGGGAGGCAAAACCAAGAATGAACATTTGCTTGACTGATGCAACTGCTTCTTTTCATATTCTTGTTCCATATCTTATTTCCTGAATATCGAGTATAAGGTAACCTGTATAACTCTCTGTTACTTGCTCTAGACCGACAGTGCTGAACTTGAACTGACACAGTCTACTCCACAGTACAAATTATGGCCCTTCAGGAATATAATGGTATCGTTTCAGTAAGCACCTTGGAATAATTGCAATTGCTTTGTTTCAAAACGGTATGTTTGGAAGACCAAATAAGTGGCTTTGGTATATCGATAAACCTGGCACTAGGAAACTGCTGGCCCGAAAGGTCTGTGATATGAATTTAACTACAGCCCTGTGTAGAGACGGTGCAGTGCTACCTTGCCCAAGTGAGAACTTCCAAGAGAGATTGTATCAAAGAAGGTACAATGTCTCACAGATCTGCAGGAAACACAATGGGAGTAACTTGCAGTGGTGCAGTATGCTCCCCTACTACTGCTGCTGAGTATGAAGTGAGGTTGTAGCCAGATGTCCTCCCTGAACTCCCCCCCAGGAGGACATGAAAAACTGGTGTCCACGTTTGCCTGTGTGCAGAGACTGCCAATATTCACTCACACAAGGATAAGGAAGTTGGGGGAACTGATGAGGAAAGCTGGTTGAAAAATTCTCTTTGGAATGATTGCCCAACGAAATGGGCTATTTTCTCAAAACCAGAGTTTTCCTCAAAAAAGATTTTGGCAAAACTGACACTATTTCTATTGGGAAAAATATTGAATTGAAATTCTGCCCACCTGGAAGGCTCTTGTCGATTTCACTGTCCATTGACAAAAGCTTTCCCGGAGGCCTGCCCAGACTGAACACACTGACTCTCTGCCTCTCCATGTCCTCTTCCAGCTCACGAAACTGGACAGGCAGAGAGGTTCTTTGCCCCTCCAATTCCCTGAGCTGCCAGGGGAGGCAGAACACCCTAGTTCTCTGCCTTTCAGGCAAGAGCCTTTTAGCTCAGCAACCAGTTTTGCAAGTGAAATTGACAAACACCCCTCCAGGCAGGTGGCCGAGAAGCTGAAATATTGTAAGAGTGTGTTCCAAGTAGAGCTAGTCAGGGATATTCTTTTGATGAGGTTTCCTCAGTATCAAAGTTTTCCATGGGAAGTGACGATTTTCTAGAATATTGTCCATTTTCTATTCGGTAGATCAAGACAAAGGTTTTATTTCAGGTTAGTCTGATCATAGTGGTTCAGCTGGAGGGAAAGATCACAGCGCATCACAGCAAGTGTAGTCCAGCCAGATTCATGGGGGGAAAAGGGGTATGAGGTCCCTGACCGACAGTTTTTATGAAGCACTGCAGCAGCTTTGGCAGACACAGATTGATGTAGAATTGACATATATGTGTTTGGACATTTTCAAATTAAAATTTTCCCCAACTTTTAATTTTGCAATAAGTTTAGCTGTTTCGACTTTTTGTCCCATTTGGAATGGAAAGAGATGTCAAAGCTCTTCTGAGCAAGGACTGCCTCAGCATGTGCATGTACAGTGGGACCCTGATCTTTTCTGGGGCCTTTTGTGTGCTACTACAATACAAAAGAAATAAATATGGCAGCTGCCATCCAATAATTTTTGAGATAAACTAGTCTGCTTAACTTATTTTTTGCACTGGCAAATGATTAAAATATACAATTACTTTTGAGAACTGGATAATTTTGGAATAGAAGGTAGTTAAATATTTCTATCTGAGCATCTCTTCTCCTATTCACTATAAACAAGGGAGAAACTGATTTTAATCAAATAGCCAAATACTGAAATTGTCATATGAGTGCTAGCCTTTAGCCATTTGATTATATTATTAAGAATGCACTCTATTTGGGAATGACAGTTTGACATTCAGAGACAAAAAGACATATCACTTTCATTAAGAGGTGAAGAGAGGCAGAAAGAGGGCTTACAGGTCAGTTGTAATTTCTCCCTGCAATGACAGTATTTGTGAACTGACACTTGTATTCTATAATCCAACTACTTACACTGACAAAGATGTGATGTATCTTTTTAATTTATGTGAAAAACTACTTTATTTTTCTTCGGTCTCAGATTAGATTGCATTCATATGAATTTGATATTTCCCTCAGCAAGATGGTTGACAGAGGATTAAAGTGTGATGACTTCCCAAAGAAAGAACACTGGTTTATCTCAGTTTGCTCATTCTGGTGTCCATTAAAAGCATCCTTCTCCTTTGTGTTGAGTTTCTGATTGTGTCAGTTAAGAAAATACTGAAATTGCTAAAACCATGGCTGAGTGTTTTGGCTTTTTCTACCTGGTAACAGCCACATGTAATTTGGTATAAAGGAGCATTATTTAGCCACAGTGAAGTAGGGTAATGGCTGGATTTTTATAGGGGTTTTAGCTCAACAGGAGGCAAATCATAGGAGTGTTGGAGGAAGGTCAGAGGGAGATTATTTGGTTTAGAAATGTTATTTTTTAGATCAAAGTAGAACAGTGTGTGAAGCCTGCAATAGTAATCATACATGAGAGAATACACTGCTCATAGAAGGGGACTGGCTGAGCACCCATGAGACTGAAGTGATCTGCTTAGCCACATAATTGGTACAGGATGGGCCATCAATGTCCTCCAATGCTAAACTAGAAGTACCACCTCTAGAACAAAGAGGATAATTCAGTTCTCAAGCCTACTGGGGACCCACTCCTGCACCATTGAAATCAATGGGACTTTTGCCTTTGATTCCAATGGAAATAGAACCAAGGCCTTACTCCTTGACTTCTGCCTATGTAATGGTGTTCTAGAGACATCTACACTCCAAACATTACTAGACTCAGACCCAAATAGCTATTAGCTAGTAACAATTTTTGGTCACTACCAACTGGGGCTGGATTTGAACTAGCTGCATTATACAATATAAACCATGGATTGAGACTGGGATGAACTTAATAACCTACATCTGGGAAGAGAACAGAACAGAACAAGATAAAATGTGTGCATTTCAACTCAGGTACTGAGCCAAAAGGATGTGGGAATGGCACCAAGCCAAGTCCTTTTCACCATCTGTCAAGCACCAGATTAAAATTCAAACCAGCAATGGTCACTATTAAGATGTGTGTTCAGGTTGCAATCAGTTTCACTATTCCCCTAATGTACAGTGTACATAGTGGTTAAGTCCCCTATTGGCCACCGTAATGATGGCGTATCACTATAGCATTCCATCCTGCATTACCATATTATTATTAATAGAATATCCAAGGATGGGTTGGGTGCTTTACAGAAATATGCTGCTAATGAGGAAAGTCTTCTGCCTTTAATAGTGAGGCTGGGGGTGTTGCACCTCCTGGAGGCACAGCACACACAGGAGTAGGGAAGGACAAAGGTAGCGTGTAAGCCATTTTTGCACCTTCAGAAGTCTGAGCTTGTTGTGATCCAAAATAACCTCTGGTGTAACTTTGGCAACCTAGGGAGCTACAGCAGCCTAGCCTATGGACAGCCCTGTAACCAGGAGCTGTCCTGATATCTAGACTGGCATATGCCATACCTCCCCACCTGCCCTCCATGCCAATGTGCACGCTGCTCTGCTCTCTGTTTACAAACGGACCAAATGTAAGACTAATAACCATTACAATCTTTACAGAGTTACTTTTGCAAGTAATTGATGTTGCTGTATTACTGAAGGCATTTGGTATATTAAGTATGGGAAATGCCACAGTAACTGATTACTTGTACATGTTCTTAGCACAAAGTGAAAGGGATTTGTTTTCTATTTTTAAGAATTCTGGTGTCTAGGCACATTGTATACATACACATTTCACACAAGCACATCACAGGACAGAAATGTACCTCACAAACCTCATTTCAAAATTAAAGGCATTTTCTTTTCATTTTTCATATGTTCTTCATCTCACTGAAGTCTTATTTCCCCAGCCTATTGCTGGAGAAAGCTTGTCTATAATGAGGCTCAGTCTTAGAAATGTCAAACATAATGAAAAAAAGAGAAAAATACAGTGAAGTTGGCCAGAGAGACTCTTGAAGGTCTTATAATGACGAACTCCAGAGATTGACAGTTTCCCCAACTAAAAAAGGTAATGTGCTGCCAATGGGTAAATAGGGCATGTACCTATGATACCATACATCAGAAGAGCACCTTAAGCACTGCATAATGACAATACAGTACCAAGGTTTGATCTGAGATAACCTGAGATGATCATGGTGCTTTTTACAGCAGATATACAGCAAGATGGCCAAATCATGGACTACAGATCACTCAAACACAGTGAGCGATTTTACAGTCTGTCAGCTGTGCCCTGGCCCAACTTCTCTCAGTCAAATGGTACCAGAAAATACAGAATCCAAAGTGAAACAGTCCATGCTAGATAGATCTAAATTAAATCCTGATTTGTGCTTTGCAAAATTTTCAAGGCAAAACCAGACCATTTTACAAAACAGCACAACAAATTATGGAGTTCCTGCATTCTCTCGCCTTATGAGACAGTTCAAGAGAATATACGTCATACAGCCCATTACCTCTGTGGCTTTTCCTGGCACCTCACACATCATATACCCAGCCCTCTGCTGTTTTTCTTTTCTCACTGCAGGACACACTGCACAGGGAACTCAGGAGAGGAAGTGAACTAGAAGGAGGAGACAAAAAGTATTAGCTGCCCCACTTGCCTGCCTCTTAGCCTTCATTAGTGGCAGCATCAGCCCTCTCTCCCTGTGGGATAATTTGGAAATCCTAAAGGAAAGAGGAAAGGCTGTAAAGCAGGGCTGGCTCCAGCATTTCTGCCGCCCCAAGCAAAAAAAAAATAAAAAAAAATGCCGCGATCGGCGGCGGCAGTTCAGCGGCAGGTCCTTCGCTCCTAAAGGGAGTGAGGGACCTGCCGCCCCCGAATTGCCGCAGGTGCCGTCCCTCTCCCTTGGCCGCCCCAAGCACCTGCGTGTTAAGCTGGTGCCTGGAGCCGGCCCTGGCTGTAAGCATAATTAATGAGCTGCACTGGAATTTTGATGATACCGAGAATAAGTGAATACATCCAGCATTCTTATTATACAGTGGGAGACATTAAGAACTTGACATTTTCAGCTTGCAGTACTTAGAATGATTGGAGTATTTGTGAGTTTCTCCATTCTCAATAAAGGAAATCCCACAAATACCCCGGTAAAAGAATATCACAATGCAGTAAATATAAAGCTTTTAATTATACCTACTGTTTAAACAGATGCTACAAAAGCTATTGGTATTACAGTACATTTACTAAAATCAGACCCCATTATGCTAGCATTGTACAAATACATAGTTAAAACAGTTTGCCTTAAAGACCTTAGAGTTCAAACAGAGAAGACAAGTAATGGAAGTATTAGCCGCATTCTACATAAAGGGAAGTGAAACACAGAGACATAAGTGACTCACTGAGGTTCACACTGGAATCTGCAGGAGAGCGAAAATAGAAACCTAGACCTTCTGAGTCCACAGGACCCTATTTGCATTATCAGTCCCTAAAAGGCATGTGACTATATGGAAAAAGCACATTGGTTCTTGGGTTCATGTGTTTAGCAATTCAGTTCCAGAACAGGTATGCAGGCAATGCTGTCTGCAGTGCCTATAGCTTGATCTTGTAATAAACCTGCTTGCTCATTAATGGTCACTGTGTTGACCCTCAGTGCAGTGTCCAGCCAGGAGAAGGATCCATAATCCCTACAGCACAGAGCAGGACAATGTTGCCCAGGAGGAAGCTGGAGGCTGCATGTGAGCTGGAGCAGCAGACAGTGGGAGCAGCCTGGGAACTGAATGTGGAGAAAAGCATACACTGTTTGGGATCTGGGACAGAGGGTGAGAGCTGGTCTGGAAAGCAACTTGCCTCTGGCAAGGGGGCCACTGATAGCCACAACTGGCAAATACCTAGGAGCAGCCTGCAGACAAGAGAGCTGTATGGATGGCTCTATACATTTAATCCTGGGAATTCTGTGCCAAAAAAATTAAAAATTCTGCGCACAATATTTAAATTGTGCAAAATTCTGCAAATTTTATTTGTCAAAATAACACTAAATAATCACTCCAGTTTCAATTATTTTGGTAATTTATTTCAAAATACCTGTCAGTAAGTATGTCTGTCAGTAAGTATGTTTGATGCTGTCTATGATGTCTGAAACAATACAGACACACACAAAATTTCCCACAGAAGAAGAGAGTTAAAGAAACCCCTATGACAACTGAGTTCCTGTTTCACTGCCCCCTTATCCGCCCAGCCATGCCCCCCACAGCCACTATCCCCCTCCCCCTCGAGCCCAGGGATCAAGAGGGAGAAACAGCCTGGTGCTTGGTCCCAGGCTTGCATGGAGTTTCCTGCGCATCGCCCTCTCCTTCCCTCAGGGCATGCTGGGAACTGCAGCTGCCAGGAGCCCTCTAGCTCCCTCTCCCTCCCCCCAGCATTGTCTTCTATGTGCGAGCTGGGCTCTGCTGGGTCCGGTGGCCTCTAGTGGTGGCTAGCAGCACTGCAGCCCATTTCTGTGCAGGAAAGAAACAACTTTAATTTCTGCAAAATTCTGCATTGTGAGGTGGCACAGAATTCCCCCAGGAGTAATACATTACAGACAAAAGACATGATCTCTGGCTGGGGATTGGCAGACCAGTGTGTGATTGCTGTCTGTGATGCTAGGTTTGAGGAGCCCTGACCTCCTACCACCATACAGGACTGCCCTTAGGGGCCAGACTGGGACCTGCTATGTGTTGGGTTTCTCTTCATTTGGAACCATTAAAGCAGTCATGTACTGGTTATTTCCAGAAGTCCTAGTAAAGTCTCTTCAGAATTCTTTGCTATTTGTCAGTCTCCACACGTGTTTGGGCATGTCTACACCTGGAGCTGGAGGTGTAATTCCCAGCTCGAAGATACACACCCATGCTAGTTCTGATTGAGCTAGAGCACCGAAACTGGAATGTAGCCATGGTGGTGGGAGCAGCTAACCGCCCCAAGTATGTGCCGAGTATCTTGGGTGGGTATGTACTCAGGGCAACTAGCCCAACCCAGTGCTTGTGCAGCTGCAGCCACACTCTCCTTTTAGTGTGCTAACACTACCAGAGTTAGCATCGGTATGTCTTCTCAAGCGCAATGTTACATACTCTTACTGTTCATCCAATAAGAGCCTAGTGCTTGGAGCACCTACAGCCCTTGTCTCATGGCACATGGTACAACCAACACACTTCCAAGACACCCTGGGCTGGCGTACTATACCATTCAGAGATTCTCTGCAGTGGGGATTTCTATTTTCAGTCTTGGATAGAAATACCATTAAGGACAGCCTTTATCCCAGTGTCTCAGCACTTCTGTCCCCAACCCCAACCAGCACACACAGTGTCATGTGACAATGAAAGTCAGAAGTGATCGCTGCATTTTAGACCCTCAAATTGCAGTTCTAAATAGGATGAAATGGTCTGGGATGGTTATTTTTGTCTCAACCATTTCCCCCATCCCCATGTCATATAAACACAAGTATTTATTCATACACATGTTTACAGTGTATGGGGGGGCAGCATTGCCTATTGTTACTTATCAGCTCTAAATAACCAGAAACGTGTGATTTCTTTAACAAAATGTCCTTGGCTGTTTACCAGGCTACTTAATATATTGTGATTAATTTGCCAGGACATAGATGTATACTGAGTAGAATAAAAAATCCTTTCAGACAGGATGAGATCTGGAAGAATTGTGCAAATGTTACTCAGACATTTGAGGTGTCGGTATTGAGTTATCTCTGTATGGTAATTGTGAACAGAATGATAAAACACAATGAATGCAGCCAAGCAGGCTCTTGACAGAAAAGAAGTGATTGATGAATGGGATGTGATGTACACTCGATTGATTTTAGTGCACGTTTGGTGTCGTTTTCACAAACGATTTATCTTAATTTTCCATATATTATCAATACATTCAGCTTGACCAGTAAGATGTCACTGGTAATGCTCATCAAAAATAGGAGGCATTTTTTCATAAGAAATCTAATTTTACCTATAATCCATCACTTGTCCTTAGTAGGGAAAGCCTCCTTTGTTACTGCTCTGTATGTCTAATGTCAAGTGAAAATGTTCAGCAACATTGATGATCCTTTGAAGCCTCATCATTTTGAAATACTAATAACAAACTTTATGAGACACTTTCCAAGGTGAAACTAGATTCCAAATCCATCCATACTGGAACTCCACTGATGACAATGAAGTTCTAGTACAGCAATAATAAAATGGTCTTCCTGCTGCCTCTTTGGAAGAAAAATACCCCTCTCTTCTTTTCTCTTGGTGTACTAGGTCCCTTACTCATTGTGCTAAATAATCTTGTTGCTCCAGGTCATTAACAAGTTTCAAGAGCTGGATTGTACTATCATTTGCTTCTGCATAAGAAAAATAAAATAGTGATGTTTCCATGGATCATAGAATCATAGCATATCAGGGTTGGAAGGGACCTCAGCAGGTCATCTAGTTCAACCCCCTGCTCAAAGAAGGACTGATCCCCAACTAAATCATCCCAGCCAGGGCTTTCTCAAGCCTGACCTTCAAAACCTCTAAGGAAGGAGATTCCACCACCTCCCTAGGTAACCCATTCCAGTGCTTCACCACCCTCCCAGTGAAAAAGTTTTTCCTAATATCCAACCTAAACCTCCCCGACTGCAACTTGAGACCATTACTCCTTGTTCTGTCACCTGCCACCACTGAGAACAGTCTAGATCCATCCTCTTTGGAACCCCCTTTCAGGTAGTTGAAAGCAGCTATCAAATCCCCCCTCTTCTGCAGACTAAACAATCCCAGTTCCCTCAGCCTCTCCTCATAAGTTATGTGCCCCAGGCCCCTAATCATTTTTGTTGTCCTCCGCTGGACTCTTTCCAATTTCTCCACATCCTTCTTGTAGTGTGGGGCCCAAAACTGGACACAGTACTCCAGATAAGGCCTCATCAATGCCAAATAGAGGAGACTGATCACGTCCCTTGATCTGCTGGTAATGATCCTACTTATACAGCCCAAAATGCCATTAGCCTTCTTGGCAATAAGGGCACACTGTTGACTCATATCCAGCTTCTCGTCCACTGTAACTCCTAGATCCTTTTCTGCAGAACTGCTGCCTAGCCACTCAGTCCCTAGTCTGTAGCAGTGCATGGGGTTATTCCATCCTAAATTAAGGATCTTAAATGCTGACAAATTTAATGGGGTCCATAAGCACATCAAGTGGGTAAATTCCCTCAAGGAAAAGAAAAGGATATTGAATAGTACTTGATGCTCATTTAACACATCTAAAACATAATTCTGAAGAGTTATAGCAATGATTCAGCCAGCTAAAATATATTCACTGGCAAAACTGTTAACACTAAAAGCTAAGGTAGTTTGATGATAGGTTGTCCCCTCGCAGAACGCTGAGTTGAACAAAACTCAAACTTCTGAAAACCAGGAAATGCACAACTAAGATTGCCCATGCAATTTTAACTCGGCCCTCCTTCAGCAATGCCCCATTATGCCCTGATTAACACACATAATTTTACTCTGCCAACCTCACTGTTGCTGAAATGTACACGCTTTTCACCTCCTTTTACAATCCAGGCACTTCCTGGTACATCTGTAGAATCTTTTAAGTCACTAGTTAGAAGTTGCAGAGTGGGCAAAATATGATGCCAGTGCAGGCCACTTCTCTCTACCGAAATCAGCTCGTAGTCAGTAATCCTCATTTCATGGTGAACAAGGGCAGCAGGTTTGTGTAATTTTTGGTGGTGCCCAGAATGGGTCCAAGTCCTGCCCTCCCTCCCTCCCCACACACCTGCCTAAGGCTCTGGGAGGGAATTTGGGTGTGTGTGTGGGGGTGCGGGCTCTGGGAGAGAGTTTGGGTGCAGGAGGGGTGCGGGTTCCGGGAGGGAGTTTGGGAACTGGGTGTGGGCTCTGTGCTGGGACAGGGGGTTGGGGTGCGGGAGGGGGTGTGGGAGGGGGTTTGGGGTGCTGGGTGCAGAAGTGCTGGATGCGGGCTCTGGGCTGAGACAGAGTGTTGGGGTGTGGGAGGGGGTGAAGGGCATGGGGCTGGGCCAGGGATGAGGAGTTTGGGGTGCAGCAGGCACGCTGACCCAGGACTGGGGTGGGGGGCCACAGAGGAGCACTCCCCCCACCCTCTTCCCACAGGCAGCAGCAAGCTCCGGGGGAGGGGGCCCCCTTCCCCACCCCCCCTGGCATGACATTCTCTCAAGCATCCCCTCTGGAGGTCCAGACAGGATAAGCCCCCACTCCCGGCGTAGACTTGGAGTTGCCTGCCGGGGGGTGTGGGTGTGTGCCATGCGCCTCTTCCCCGCCTCCCTCTGCAGGTGCAGCAGCCGCCTCAGCCTGCCCTAGCGCCGCTCTCTTGAATCTTGTGTGAGAGAGCACAGCACGGAGCTGCAGGGGGCAGCTGTCCGCTGCCCAAGGCAGGCAGGGATGTTCGGGGGTGGTGCGTGGGGGTGGTAGGCAGGGCCGGGGGATGCTCCGGGGGAGGCATACGGGGGCAGCAGGTGGGGCCAGGAGAGAGACCCAGCCCCGAACATTGGTGAAGCTGGGCCCCCAGGCCCTGAATTTGCTGGAGCCTGGGCACCATGGGCCCATATAACTCGCCACCCTGATAGTGAACTATTTGCTCTCCCACAAGTTTTGGGAACCTCGTGACTCAGGAATTGCCAAGAAACCATATGTTGGCAACCCTGGATTTATTTCCCCTCAGTAGTCAAAGTACCTGCGCTGTCATTTCAAAACCTCCATGCTATGTGTCTTTGGAAACATCACATTAATCTGCCCTAAGATCAGGACGTAGCCAATTGCACTCCCTCCTCGCCAAGGGCTAGTAAAATTCAGATTTTCTCAAACAACAAATCGAAGGCGTGCCTACCACCGATCCTCATTTCCTGTCCCCTTCACGGACACAATCCCTCTCCCTATCGCTCCCCCGTCACCTCTGCTCCCGCCAAAGTCCTGTGGCTTCACCTCCTCCGCACCTGATATAACGAATATTTTGGTTAGACAAGATGGTGCCAATTCTGCTGTGTTCACAGTAAACCTCCCCATATCGTAAAAACATGTTATAATATAACAAAGACAACTTGTAGCAAGCAACATGAGTAGTTTAATCTTTAGTGTACTGGTGTACAAAGGTTTGGATATGAAACATCTGTGGCAGGGTGTTCACTGGGGGCAGTGGCTTTGGCACATTCCCTTAAGCTACCCTAGGGAAGAATAAAGAGGTTGCATAGAAACCCTTTCACTTTTTTTCTTTACTGGTGCATGCCCCGGTAGGTGGGCATGGTCCCCCAGTAGATGGCACACATATGGGGGGCAGTGAGATGGGCTCTGACACCTCCAGAGGGGAAAATGCCCCTCTGCTTTCGGCAGAGACACGCAGAAGGAGAGAATGGAGGCTGATACCCCTATTCTGACACAGTCACTCACACCCATATCCCTCCCCAGCATCCAACCCCTCCACTCCTCATAACCCCCACTCCTCCCGCACCTGAGGCTCCAACCTCTTTCCCCTCCCACCCATCCCTATTTACATCCCTCTTCATAACCCCCTGCAAATCCAAACCCTTCTCTTTCTAATCCCCACTCTACTGCCCGTCATACTCCTCCCTTCCTAGGAAGCATTAACATGTCTATTCCTCTGACCACCCCAAATACTTTGATTACATGCCATCCAAAATAAAACTGCCAGCCGTGACTCTCAAATTGTACCAACCTCCAGCTTCTCAGTCCCAAACTCCATTTTTTGGCGGGACTGTAACTTGGGAACCCATCAATCAAAAGACCCCAAATTTGAATGACTAAAGCTACCCTTCATGAGACACATCACATTCCAAGTAAGCATTTAAATGTTAGAGGACTTATAAGACTTGAGCCTAAAAGCACATAAAGTGGTGTGAATGGAAACTTTCTAACTATTTTTCTGTATTGGTGCATGTGCACTGTGAACAATGTACATTTTTAAAAATACTTATTCTTAATTTGGGTCTCCCCCGCATTTAGTGGGTACCATGCACTAAACTAGGCTAAAACTTGACACATTGAGACCATTTTGCCCACATCACATCAATAGGTTGACTTCTAGCTCCACCACACATTTTGAAAAATAGCTATATTTTAGGGATTATCTCTCTGCAATCCCAAATAGAAATAATCCCAAATTTGGGTCTCTAACCCAACACTGCACCCACTTGAAGCATACCAAATTACAAAGGAATCCAACTATGTGTGTTGATTTTAGAGGATTTAGAAAGATTTACCTTGAAACAGAAGTTGTGATACAACCTTAAATATAGTGCTGCTGACATGCCTCTATAATTAAACTCTGGCTGTCAATTAATCGCAGTTAACTCACACGATTAACTCAAAAAAATTAATCGCAATTAAAAAAATAAAACTGGATACCATCAGATTAGGACTGAATAAAGACTGGGAGTGGTTAGGTCATTACAAAACCTAAACTTAATTTCCTCAATACTGATTTCTCCCTACTGTTACTCACATCTTCTTGTCAACTGTCTGTAATGAGCCACTCTCTTACCACTTCAAAAGTTATTTTTCCTTCCTTGGTATCCTGCTGTTAATTGATTTATCTCGTTAGACTAACCTCACACTTGGTAAAGCAACCCCCATCCTTTTATGTATTTATACCTGCTCCTGTATTTTTCACTCCATGCATCTGATGAAGTGGGTTCTAGCCCACGAAAGCTTATGCCCAAATAAATTTGTTAGTCTCTAAGGTGCCACAAGGACTCCTCATTGTTTTTACTGATACAGACTAACACGGCTACCACTCTGAAACCTGTAATTTTTGTAGATTTGACAAAATGCAAAGAAGGTACCAATGTGAGATTTCTAAAGATAGCTACAGTACTTGACCCAAGGTTTAAGAATATGAAGTGCCTTCCAAAATCTGAGAGGGATGAGGTGTGGAGCATGCTTTCAGAAGTCTTAAAAAAGCAACACTCCGATGAGGAAACTACAGAACCCGAACCACCAAAAAAAGAAAATCCACCTTCTGCTAGTGGCATCTGACTCAGATAATGAAAATGAACATGTGTCGGACCACTCTGCTTTGGATTGTTATCGAGCAGAACCAGTCATCAGCATGGACGCATGTCCTCTGGAATGGTGGTTGAAGCATGAAGGGACATATGAATCTTTAGCGCGTCTGGCATGTAAATAGCTTGTAACGCCGCTACAACACTGCAATGCGAACATCTGCTCTCACTTTCAGGTGACATTGTGAACAAGAAGCTTGGCAGCATTATCTCCTGCAAATGTAAACATTCGCTTGTCTGAGCAATTGGCTGAATAAGAAATAAGACTGAGTGGACTTGTAGGCTCTAAAGCAGTGGTGGGCAACCTGTGGCCTGCAGGCCGCACCTGGCCTGTCAGGGTAATCTGCTGATAGGCCACCAGATAGTTTGTTTACATTTGCACGGCCACCCGCAGCTCCCAATGGCAGTGGTTCACCATTTCCGGCCAATGGGAGCTGCAGGAAGCGGCATGGGCCACAGGGACATGCTGGCCGCCACTTTCCACAGCTCCTATTGGCCAAGAATGGTGATCCGCGGCCACTGGGAGCTGCGGGCGGCTGTGCAAATGTCAACAAACTGTCTGGAGCCCTACCAGCACATTACTGTGATGGGCTGCGTGCGGCCCGCAGGCTGCAGGTTGCCCACCACTTCTCTAAAGTTTTACATTGTTTTATTTTTGAATGCAGTTATTTTTTGTGCATAATTCTACAATTCTAAGTTCAACTTTCATGATAAAGAGATTGCATTACAGTACTTGTATTAAGTAAATTGAAAAATACTATTTCTTTCATTTTTTACAGTAATCAAAAATTACTTGTAATCAAAAATATAAAGTGAGCACTGTACACTTTGTATTCTGTGTTATAATTGAAATCAATATATTTGAAAATGTAGAAAAACATCCACAAATATTTAAATAAATGGTATTCTATTATTGTTTAACTGTGTGATTAATTGCACGATTAATCACAATTAACGTTTTTAATTGTGTGATTAATTGCAATTAATTTTTTTAATTGCTTGACAGCCCTAAATTAAACACAAAATAACAGAGAAGAGATACAATCTTACTGCCGGGATTATATTGATATTGGAATGGACAATATTGCCAGTTTGGAGTAAATCACAATTTAGAGCACTTTTTGTCCAAAAGAAGATTTAAAAAGCTACTCTAGTTGAGAAAGATTATAGTTTAAATTTCATTAGAATATCTTATGTTGGAGCTTTCAATGGACAAAGAATGCACAGCACATGGATTATGTAGGCCTCTCTTCATCCAGATAAAATGAATATTCCCTGCAGGTGTCACTGTCTACAGTACATCAGAGGGTTAGCGAAAGAGAGCAAAATTATGAGAGATATACTTAATGGATCCATTGCAATTTACATTTGAACTTACCAGGTCTGGTCTCCTTGTGAACTGTAATCAATAAGATGGAGAAATCCACAAAATCTAGACATTGTGTATATATGGTTTTACTGTAAACATTTCTGAAACACAAACCAGAAGTTTTAATCATCATCAATACTCTTATATAAAGCCTAATCATGTAACGTTTAGTCATATGAGTAGTCCTGTGGAGTTGTTCCTTGATCATTCATAATAAAAATGAACCAAATCTTGAAGCCCTCACTCAGGCAGAACTACCATTGACATGATTTTTTTTTTAAAATGGAGATATCCTACCTCCTAGAGCTGTAAGGGACCTTGAAAGGTCATCAAGTCCAGCCCCCTGCCTTCACTAGCAGGACCAAGTACTGATTTTGCCCCAGATCCCTCAGTGGCCCCTCTCAAGGATTGAACTCATAAGCCTGGGTTTAGCAAGCCAATGCTCAAACCACTGAGCTATCCCTCCCCCCTGATTTAGACCACAGGTGTTTATATTACCAAGAGCAACAAAAATGTAGGATGGGCAAACTCCTAGCTGCATTGGTATCAATGCACATAACTATATTAAGGTTGAATTATGGGAACATGCTGTGACAATTAGTCCATTGCAGATACACCATTTATCTGCTTCTTCCATATCCATGACAGTATGTTTTTCCAGGCTGCCTCCTATGTATGGAATGCCCTTCCAGAGCTACTTCACAAGGCCACTGTCCTTTCTGAGTTCCAATTGAACACTCAGTTCTACCATGATACCTGCAAAAGAGGCCATGTTTATACTACAGGCGGCACAGCAGCACTGCTATGGTGTTGCAGCTATGCTTTTGTAGTGCAGACACTTCCTACAGCAATGGAAGGGTTTTTTTCCCCCATCACTGTAGGTAATCCACCTCTCCCGATGGCAGTAGCTAAATTGACATACTAATTCTTCCGTTGACCTTGCTATATCTACACTGAGAGTTAGGATTGGCTTAAATACAGTGCGTGGGGTGTGTGAATTTTTCACACCCCTAAACACTGTAGTATATAAACCTAACTTTTAAGAGTAGATCAGGCCAAAGTACTTGACTGGGACAGTCTATGAGCCAGATCTTCAGCTACTGTAAATCAGCTTGGTTAATCACTGAAGTCAGTGGAGTTACATTGCCCTAAAACAGTGTATTTCTTTTAAAAAATCATAAAACATCTGTCAATTACATCATCAAATATTGTGTTACCAAGGCATGGCCACTCTTACTTTTATATTGCACTTCTTTTTCCAATCTTTCAACTGTTAGTCATCTCCTTCACACAAGGACTTTACCTTTGTTTGATTGTATAGCACCTAGGACATTGAGGGTGCTACTGGAAGGAAATAAGTCAGAGTAATAGTAGCACTAGCTTAATTGTAATGTAATAGAGGCAGACTCACCTATATGATTAAGTGTATTATGACTTTGGCATAACCAGGGAATGCAACATAAAAGGTATCTCCTTTAATTCTGCATTTCCCGTGGTTTTTTATTTCTAAGAGGTCAAGTGCCAGCTCTTCAGCTGACATGAATTGGTGTAATTCTATTGACACTTACAGAACTACAAGTTTACACCAGCTAAACAACTTGCCCCATATTTTATAGGAAGCTGCATTCTTGCCATGCAGTTGAAGTATATGCAGTGGCATTTTTATTTATTTTTAAACAAACAAAAATTTAAAAACTTGACACCACCATTTTTCAGACTTATTTTGCTGCAACTGCTTGTATTTGTTAATGGAATCAGCAAACATGCCTTCTGTTTAATCTAGCATTATGGAGCTAAAGTAAAGACTATAAAGCTTCTCAGATCTTGTTACAACAGTTTCAAGCAGTTTTTAATATTGAAAATTATTCAGTTTAGGACACAAGTTTTTCCTACCGTAATGAAGTCCACAGAGACTGTCAGTAGTTTCTAATCCATATAAGTATTAGAAACAGTAGGGAACTGAAAGATAAAAGGTCATTACTCTCATTATGAGACATATCATGGTTTATTAAAAACACCAAAGGTTAACAAGTTCAAGTAATGCCATGCACTGTTAATAATCAAACCTCTCCACTTTAGGTATTCTAGGGGGCATGCTATTTATAAAACAGAGCTTTAAAAATGATACTAGCATATTTATCTTGTTAAAATCCTAACAATTAATTATTGAGCTAATTTCTCATTCTGTTTTCATAAGGTGTGTTTTGCTAACCAATAATTCCAGATATATAACCTGGGCCAAAAAATGGCCTTTTCACACAGCTATATGAAAATTCCTGCACAAAATACAGCTTTGGAGGTTGAATAGTATTCACAGGGAGAAAACAACAAGACCTTTAGGCACGGCCATATTTCTTGGTGGGCTGGCCATGCCAAGGTCCAGAGCAACAGTAAACAAGAAAACACTCAACAGCCGAGAGATGGGAAAGGAATCCACAGATGGTGTTTCATAAAATCATGCTGTTATTGTTTCAGTGAGACTCAGGGGTGTTTTGTTATTGCCCCATTACTTAAACCTTAAACCAAGGAACAGGGCAAATTTTCAGCATTGTAACCTTAGCCGGAGCAGCTTGGGGATTGCAGAGGCAACAGTTTTGGTTTTGCCCAAGGGTAACAGAAAGATTTAATCCTTCATGGCCTTAGGGACCATATTTTTAAACAATACAGACTGATGTCCTCCAAAAGATATTATACACCTGTGCAACTATCTGTCTGGGCACATACGTTTGTTAGGCGAATGCTTAATACTTCTGCTTAGAAAAAAATATATCAGGATGGGCCAACCCATAACATATGCTCTAAGATGATGTGCAATGGTACTTGGCAGCAAGAGAAGTCTTTCCAGTCACTGGACTGGTGGCACCCTGTCTAAGCACCAGAGGAACAGAAATAAAATGTATTAATACATGTATATCATACAGGTAATGCCAGCTATAAAAACCTTCTCAAGATCAGCATTCCTAGCAAAGGAAAAAGGTAAAACACAGTTATTGCTACTGTCATGGGAAATAAGTGGTCACTTTTAAAATTATGTGATTCATCTAAAGTTTAGTTTTCTATTATGGGCCTGACTCAAAGCCTTGAAACAAATGATAAAACAGGACAAAAAGTTTCAATTTTTGATTTTACCTCGACCCAGAAAAAACCCGAACAGGAACACTTTTGTTAAAATTCTTTCCTCCTCCCTCCACTATTTTTCAACTATCTCTATTTAATAGAAAGTCTCCCATTAACCCAAATGGTTATTGGACCAGGCCCTTATGGAATTAGTTAAACTAGTTGGCATCTTTGGATTCAGCTTTTTCTGTATTACATAAGCCCACAGAAATTGTGGAACATGCCATAGCTGGTCCTGCCTCTGGACCTAGTGGACCTATATCTAGGAGCCTCCTACAGAAGCTTTTGATGCATTTGTGACACTCTGCTTCCCATATTCATCATAGTGGTATGACTATGATATTATTATGACATAATTATGGTGCATCTTATGCAAAATATGTCACGTGAGGTGTCAGTGGAAATGTTATGATTTGCTGAATATGATTACTCTATTTGTATGAATGTATCATTTTTGTATGTGGAGTTATGAATATTGACTATGTATCTGTATTTCAAATGTGCTTGCTCCTAGGTAACACCCACAAAACACTACATCCAATCTAGCCAGCACACTGTGAATGGCCTATTGAAGTTGAATGGCCCATCAACAAAGACAATGGGCCATTGGAAAGGCTTATCCTCACCTGTAGACACTTCAGTCAGCATATGGATAATGGCTGCCATGACTCATCAAAGCATGCAAGGGCTTGTGACTAGGTCATGTGATACTGGACTCCATTTTGGTACCTGTATTTTTCCACAAACTGCTATGAAACAAAGAAAATTTCCCTCCATATGGACGAAACTATAAAAGGGGGGAGTGACATCACCATGGGCCTCACCCACACAACAGAACACTTGGAAACACCTCAGGGACAAAGACTGAACTGGGGGAAGTGCTGGTCCCAGGCAAGAAAGAAAGAAGCCTGCCTGTGTATGGAAGTTTGGTGGACTGTTTGTATTATCTTACAGGGTAAGACACTGCTTGATGCAAAACTTATCCAGGTTAGAGAAATTAGATTGTGTTTTTGTTTTATTTCTTATGGTAATCTTCTACTTTGATCTGTTACTTATCATCACTTAAAATCTGTCTTTCTGTAGTTAAAAAAATATAGAATAATTTTACATAAAAACAGTGTGGTTTGAGTGAAGTGCTTGAGGAAAAATCTCAGCTCAGTTAACAAAGGCTTGTGCCTTGTCCTGTCCACTTTCAGGGAGGGGCAGAGTAGGTAATAATTCATATACTGGTCAGGCTTTTGACCAAGGAAGAACAGTACAGCTCTGGGGTCCTTAGCTGGGGAGTTGGAGTATCTTGGTTGGAGCCTCTCTATTGTTAGTTCATGAGTGGCTGAGGAGAAGCATTCATGTAACTGCAGCTGGATGTGTTCCTGCCTGTGTAAAGGTTGTGTAAGTGCAGGATCAGGAGCAATCTGCAGCTTGTCACAGCAGCAGAGTGTGAGAGGGAGCCCAGGCTAGTGAAACAGAGAGCTCAGTGGTACCCCAGTTCCAGGTTGCACCCATAGGGGAAACCCATCACAGCATTAATACAGTCTGCAGATAACTGAACAGGACTACTTGGCACCCAAATGATTACTATGCCCTAAGAAAAAATAACTAGGAGAGTAAACACAGAGGAAAACTGTAGAGGACAGACAGAAAGATGAATGGTTTGCAAACTAAATCCCGCAACCACAAATAATATTTCAGAATGGCTTTTTATAATCAGCTGAGTAATTTTGAATTCTTCATTTGTTTTTCCTCAGTGACTTTAATAAAGCACGCCTGAGGCTCAGTTTCCTGGCAAACTGTATTATTTGTGTTTGAAACCGGTTGTTTGCCAAGGTTTCTGCAAGCTCACTAACAACATAATTATGATTGACAACTGGCTGTCCTTTTGCTGGTAGGATGTCCTTTTGACTCTTTATTACCTAGTTGTGTTTCTCATTTCTGTTGCACAAGAAAGATCCTGAAAAACAACAACAACCCTTCCTTTGCATTATCAATAAGATCAATGGCAAGGACTCCATTTTGTCTCCACAAGTACTATAGCTCACTGTTCTGTAAGGGCTTTTACTTTTGCTCTGGCAGATACTAATGCTTGCCTTCCTCTTCCTTTTGTTGTACCATTGAACACATGTAATAGCAGCAGTGACAGATGGAAAGCAAGTATAGTACCAGTTTCTGAAGCCTTCCGATCTCTGGATTTTAGTCCATCTTAGTTTGCTGCAAATGTATGCAAAGCAGAGTGAGGTGGAGTAGCAGCACAGAACAATGTAGGGAACAGAGGGCATTGGGGCAAGTTACTGGTGGAACACAAAGATAGAAGAAAGGAAGTAAAGGGAAAGAAAAGAGTCCATATAAATGGAGGGGAAAGGAGGATGCTTGTATTTTTTTTTAATGACAAGCATATGTTGATTAAGATTCTTAAGGGCAGATCCTCATCTGGTGTTAATTTTCATAACTTTGTGAAGTTAATGTTATCTGCTGGCTTTCCCATTACACTTGCAAATACTGGAGGGTGGGACCTTTTACATATTTATCCCTCTCTGCAAATGGTTTCCAGCATGAAAGTAAAACTGTGCCATGTGATGGTGGCAGTTAAAATCCATTTTCAAGATTCTCTTAGACTTCTCACCAAGAAATCCTCAGGATTTTTCCCAAGCTCCCCCCTTATCTCCCAATCATCAGAGGACATGAAGGAAGCGACAAGTGAGTCCTTTGAGTTATTCAGCAAGTTCTCTCCTCTACAAATTGAATACCAACCACTGACATTTTAGGTAGATGAACTGCTCTTTTATATGACATCTAAACATGTAGTGCTAAGTTAACATGATCTACAGGTTGTCATGACTCACTTCTTTTGTTACAAGTATAGCAAATAACCTTGGAAATATCAAGGTTGAAAATGTTCTTTACTGCACATTGACTTTGACTGGGTTGTCACTCAAGTGCAATTGGTCTTTCAAATACTAGCATCTGACCCCATGCCCCTTGGCTTTGTTTTTATGGTTTCTTTTAACTCTTTTTAGATGTTTAATATCAGATTTATTTTCCATCAACTTCTCCCCAGATTCACAGTCTGGGATATGTTCTGGTTTGTTGAATGGAAGAGAAAAAAGGGACTGTTTTCAGGAGCTATTCTTTCTATAGACAATACCCTTGTGTGAGTCCAAATCTAGAGCCTGCATCCCAAGCAAGTTGAAAAAATTCATAGGGAAGGGTTGCAGACCAAGCTGGATGAGCAAGCATCTCAAACGGGTGATTAAGAGAAAGCAGAAAGCCTACAAGGAATGAAACATGAGAGGGCTCAGCAAAGAAAGCTACCTCTTGGAGGTCAGAAAGTGTAGGGATAAAGTGAGAACTCCCAAAAGCCAAGCAGAGTTCGACCTTGCAAAGGGAATTAAAACCAATAATAAAACGTTCTATAGCCATATCATAGAATCATAGACTTTAAGGTCAGAAGGGACCATTATGATCATCTAGTCTGACCTCCTGCACAATGCAGGCTACAGAATCTCACCCACCCACTCCTGTGTCTGAGCCATTGAAGTCCTCAAATCATGGTTTAAAGACTTCAAGGTGCAGAGAATCTTCCAACAAGTGACTCGTGCCCCACGCTGCAGAGGAAGGTGAAAACCCCCCAGGGCCTCTGCCATTCTGCCCTGGAGGAAAATTCCTTCCTGACCCCAAATATGGCGATCAGCTAAACCCTGAGCATGTGGGCAAGACTAACCAGCCAGACACCCAGGAAAAATTCTCTGTAGTAACTCAGATCCCACCCCATCTAACATCCCATCACAAGCCATAGGGCATATTTACCACTAATAGTCAAAGACCAATTAATTGCCAAAATTAGGCTATCCCATTATACCATCCTCTCCATAAACTTATCAAGCTTAGTCTTGAAGCCAGATAAGTCCTTTGCTCCCACTGCTCCCCTTGGAAGGCTGTTCCAGAACTTCACTCCTCTGATGGTTAGAAACCTTCGTCTAATTTCAAGTCTAAACTTCCTGATGGCCAGTTTTTATCCATTTGTTCTTGTGTCCACATTGGTACTGAGCTTAAATAAGTCCTCTCCCTCCCTGGTATTTATTCCTCTGATATATTTGTAGAGAGCAATCATATCTCCCCTCAGCCTTCTTTTGGTTAGATTAAACAAGCCAAACTCTTTGAGTCTCCTTTCATAAGACAGGTTTTCCATTCCTTGGATCATCCTAGTAGCCCTTCTCTGTACCTGTTCCAGTTTGAATTCATCCTTCTTAAACATGGGAGACCAGAACTGCACACAGTATTCCGGATGAGGTCTCACCAGTGCCTTGTATAACGGTACTAACACCTCCTTATCTCTACTGGAAATACCTCGCCTGATGCATCCCAAGACTGCATTAGCTTTTTTCATGGCCATATCACATTGGTGGCTCATAGTCATCCTGTGATCAACCAATACTCCGAGGTCCTTCTCCTCCTCTGTTACTTCCAACTGATGCGTCCCCAGCTTATAACAATAATTCTTGTTATTAATCCCTAAATGCATGTGATTGCATTTTTCACTATTAAATTTCATCTTATTACTATTACTCCAGTTTACAAGGTCATCCAGATCTTCCTGTATGATATCCCGGTCCTTCTCTATATTAGCAATACCTCCCAGCTTTGTGTCATCCGCAAACTTTATTAACACATTCCCACTTTTTGTGCCAAGGTCAGTAATAAAAAGATTAAATAAGATTGGTCCCAAAACCGATCCCTGAGGAACTCCACTAATAACCTCCCTCCAGCTTGAGAGTTCACCTTTCAGTACGACTCGTTGTAATCTCCCCTTTAACCAGTTACTTATCCACCTTTCAATTTTCTTATTGATCCCCATCTTTTCCAATTTAGCTAATAATTCCCTATGTGGAACCGTATCAAATGCCTTACTGAAATCGAGGTAAATTAGATCCACTGCGTTTCCTTTGTCTAAAAAATCTGTTACCTTCTCAAAGAAGGAGATCAGGTTGGTTTGGCACGATCTACCTTTTGTAAAACCATGTTGTAATTTGTCCCAATTACCATTGAACTCAATGTCCTTAACTACTTTCTCCTTCAAAAATTTGTCCAAGACCTTGCATACTACAGATGTCAAACTAACAGGCCTGTAGTTGCCCAGATCACTTTTTTCCCCTTTCTTAAACATAGGAACTATGTTAGCAATTCTCCAGTCATACGGTATAACCCCTGAGTTTAATATTCTTGGATGAAAATTATCTGGGCCCCCCGATTTAGTCCCATTCAGCTCAAGAAGAAAACAAAGAAAGAAGTGGGACCACTAAACACTGAGGATGGGGTGGAGATTAAAGATGATCTAGGAATGGCCCAAAACTTAAACAAATACTTTGCCTCAGTTTTTAATGAGGCTAATGAAGAGCTTATGAGGAGTGACAGGGTGGCTAATGGCAACAAGGCTATGGAGGTAGAAATTACCACATCTGAGTTAGAAGCCAAACTCAAACAGCTTAATGGGACTAAACTGGGGGGCCCGGATAATCTCCATACTAAAATATTAAAGGAACGGTCACATGAAATTACAAGCCCAATAGCAAGGATTTTTAAATGCAATGGTGATACCCTAAGACTGGAGAATTGCTAATATAGTTCCTATTTTTAAGAAAGGGGGGAAAAAGTGACCCAGGAAACTACAGGCCTGTTAGTTTAACCTCAATCCTGTGCATGGTCTTGGAACAGATTTTGAAAAAGAAACTAGTTATTGTTGTGTAACTTGTTTCCAGATTGGCATTGTGAGTCCTAGTTATTTAAGAGTCAAAATTAGAGTTGTTTGGCTGGTTTTGACTAAACACAGGTCACATGCTATTGTTTGTGTTCTCTGATTGGAAGTTCAAGTCAGAATCAGGCTTCGAATGTGAATCCTCATGTTTAGGAGTTCAAAGTTTGCTTTCCAAGAATATTCACTTAAAATTCTCTGCTTCCATGAACATTCTGGCCAGTAAACTCATTTGCTCTCAAAAGTGAACTCAGAGGGTATAGCTACACAGCAAAGAAAAACCTGCGGATGGCCTCTGCCAACTGACTCAGGCTTGTAGGGTCCTCCCACCTTGCTGGGTCCTAGAGCCCAGGCTCCAACCTGACCTCAAAAGTCTACACTGTAATGAAACAACTCGGCAGCATGAGCCCTGTGGTATGAGCCAGCCATGGGTTTTGTTTTTGCAGTGTATGCATATCCAAAAGGGGCATGAATGCAAATGAAGTGAATTTTTGAATGAAGTCATAGAATGGTGGTGATGGTTTTTTTATTTGCCCAAGTCTAATTTTGATCTCAAGGATTCCCCTCTCTTGCCCCTTTGCTCATCCTTAAGGCTGATTTTAAAAACAGCAGCCAGAATGTTATTCACATGAATTGCTCACCCAAGAGTGGATTGTTGTATACTACCTACCAGACAGTTTGTGACTCTTACACAAAAGCATTGACACAAGTAAATCAAACTCTGTTTTAACCTGTGTTTTTAAAAACGCAGCCTAAAGCCTCAGATAGGTAATTTGGGGGAATACCTGTCACTTAGGGGCGTGCAAAAAGACAGTTTTGATGTAATATGTCTTTTGATGGCCTTAAAAAAATCCCCCAAAAATCATGATGCTACCATCAGTTTGAAACAGCACAAATCTTCTTCATTCTAAGAAGAAGAAAAAATAATGCTATATGCCTCCATCATTTCAGAAAACTGAATACAGACCCAAGTAATTTCTTTGATAGGTATTTCAAGATACATGAGGTTTCTCCAAATAAAATATTTATTTGATATAAAAAGCAAAAGATGACATTTTAATGGTCATTTGCTAAAATAGAACTATCATGCTATGCAACTGGTTTGACAGCCATTAGTCAGGAAGTAATACTTTAGGGTCTAGTTTTTAGTCTCTGCCAAAGGCATATACATAGCCTCTGGAAAGAATCTATGAAAGGATGTACTATGACAATAAATGACATTCTTATGGGAACCACATGATTCCCTTATGCATTATTTTGATTGCAACA
Source organism: Emys orbicularis (assembly GCF_028017835.1). Taxonomy (NCBI): domain Eukaryota; kingdom Metazoa; phylum Chordata; order Testudines; family Emydidae; genus Emys; species Emys orbicularis. Next base: position 192,306,928 of record NC_088685.1, read on the forward strand.
AGTCAGACATACACCTTTATGGAAAATATCTGTAGCACTTACAATGACATTACATTGCCCCTTCATCTGAAGATGCAATTCCATATCTTAACTTTTATAAAACCTAAGCAATAAAGTATTGAAGAAATGAACCATAGCAAAGCTGTATAAAGAACAATTCTCTCAAATCACAGCTTGCAGTGTAAATTCCAGTATTTTAAAGCAAACATTTGAAATGTAAAATTTGTCTACTTTTTATATTTAGTTTCCTTTGTGTAGTTTGATCAAGTCTTATGTTGGGTAGAAAAATACAGCTATGACATTTTTTGAATATTTGTGTAACCTTTATTGTTTCCTAGGCAATACTGATGTTTCTGAGGCTCTGTATTCTTAGTAAAGTATAGCTTTCTGTAACTGTCACAAGGTGAGTTTCATATACAGTTTCACAAAGAGGGTCAGTTGGTAAGCAAAGCCGGTAAGCATTTTCTAAATAAAAACAATGGTATTCGGGGTGTTCATGATTTTTACATGTGCAAGAGGCTGCATGGTTCATAATGGTACCCAAATTTTCTTGGCCACTGCAAGCAGGCTTTCAATATTGCATCCTGTGCTTATAGGGTTAAGGACATTATAAACCATCCCTCTGCTGTGTGCTTCAAAACATTTACATGGGAGGAGAAGAATAAAAAAGGATTTGCCCCATCTTCTGGGTTGGGGAGGGAACTCCTGTCTGGGAAGGTAGTGGGAGAGGTGGAGTCACATCATCTGCAGGAACTTAGAAGGCAATAATCTATCATGCCTTTCACCTTAAGTGTAGCTTCAGCCATGCAAGAGGGTTACTTTTGTTCTACAGCAATAATAATTCCTGTTGCTGTCTACTTCAATTGCATGGAAGAGAAGAGAGGAAGAGGGACAAGCTTATCAAAAATAGGAGTCTAACTTTAAGTACCTAAGTGTAGATTTAGAAGTCTAACTTTGGGTTCCTATTTTTGAAAACCTTGACCCTGGTCAGTCTTCAGTTTCTCTCTATCCACTGCTATGTTGGCAATTCCTCCTAATTTAGTGTCATCTGCAAATGTTTAGACTTATTACTTCCTGCTGTAGATCATTAAGATAGATACTAACCAGTACCAGTCCTAAAATGGTCCTTCACAGGACAGTCTCAGCACCTCTATATGAGAATTTCTCCTTTAATGAAAATAAGTAGGTGAACAGATTCAGATAAAATAGGAACCAACACAACATTCATATCAATCTAAACCTGATTATTTTAAGTTTTGAAGAAGTTCAGTGAACTTCTCCAGTTTTATTTAAATTTTTGTGCATCTTTACTTCTTTGTTTACAGCTTGTACAAGAACTTGGAATACTGGAATATGGTGCCAAGAGAAAAAGAAATTCACATGGTACAGCTCATCTGGCCCAGACCAGGAGACAACAGAAATCTCATGAGAGATGGTTCTGGCAACTTATCCAGCACAAGTTTTAGACCAGAGAGGCTCAGAATAATTTTGCATAACTGAACAGTTTTACAGAATCAGTCCTAAAGATGTATGTTGCACATGATGCCCTGTTGGTGATCAAAGAGCCTTGAATGGAAATGGCAGCAATAAAAGCCAATACAATTTTTCTTTTTTTAATGGAAGATGTGGAAGTACCAGGAACCTCATAGGGAAGGGGTTCGATCAGCAAACTCATGGAATAATTGAGCAGTAGGAACCGTATGCTATATAGGAAGTGAGCAGTGAGAGCTGCATGGTGGAGCTGTAATTAATCCACTTGCTGCAGACAACTATGCAGATATCTCATTTATACACACCAAAGAAGCGGGAACTAGAACTCTGGTTCCCCCCACAGTAAAACCACAAGCCTTGAGGAGAACTGCCATAACTGCTAGCAGGAGGAGGTCCCTCAGTCTTGTCAACCTAGCAACCTCATAACACACAAGCTGCAGTAGGACAAGGTGGTTTGAAGTGCCTATCTCCCAGACAATTCTTGTTTCCTCTAAAAGCATGAAATACCAGAACTGCCGTTTGTGGTCTATCAACCACTAATTCCACTCTGCATATGGTCTCTTCTCCAGTTATGCAATTTTTTTGTGTTACAAACCTGAAATTCTGGCCGGGTTTTTCCAAAAGGTTTGCTGGCATCTGTCAGGTGGCAAACTTCTCTTTCTTATGGTTTCAGATGAGGGTTTTGCGATTACAGCTCAAAACCTGTTTCCAACTCAGTTTTATTTAGAACTAAAAATTCCAAGCATAGCTTGCAAACTTGCTTGGGCCAACACTAAAACCAAAAAGAGTTTTGCATAATTCCCTGAAACCCAGAAGTGCCACATTTAACACAGTTATAATGGCATCTGTCCCTCAATTGACAGATTTAAGAGGAAATGATGCTATCTGTGCCTTTCAGTCATTCAGTCAGCAATGAAGGCCATTCAGACAGTGCACTGATCTTGATGTAAGAAATCTTTGGGGAAATGTTGCTGACTAAACCTCTATTGTATTTGATTGCATTAACTTGATTTCTTTATGCATTTACATTTCAACATGTCAACTATTCAGATAAAAGTATTTAACCCTCTAAAATGTTTTCCCACTTTTCTTCTATCAAGTCCTATGGCAGGCAGGGTGACATGAAATTTCTAAAATTTAGTACATTTGTTCTATTTTTCTTTTACAGAAATGTACTTTTAAAAAAATAGCTGCACAATCCAGAAAAGCTGTGGGGAAAATGTTTTTGCAGGACCAACTTTGCCAAAAAATACTTTAAGAATTAGCATTTACTGTTCCCTGAAATGGAATAGTTAAGTGGTAGCTTTTGTCTGGAAACTAAAATTGAACTGGAAGCATTGAAATAAAATTACAGTACTAAGCAAAAATTGTGGTAGATCTGTCAACCATTTTAACACCATTGTCCAACCATGAGAAAATTCATGTAATTATAGCAAGTTTTTAGTTTAACCTAATATTTAATAGCCCACTGATACTAAGCAAAGTTACCAGTAAAAACAGCTTGCTAAAAATAAAGTCATTTCATGCCTTTCTGATCTCTTCCTCACCTGGAGCTCAGCCTCCCATAACTAAGAATTGTGAGCTATTATTACGCAGTTTTGTTCTGTCCAGCAACATTGAGTTTTAGGCATTTTTTAAATCTATTTTTCCACAAATAGATTTTTTAATTCAGCAACAAACTCCCCAAAGCTCTATGTAGCTCCTTTCTAGTGCTTTTCATTCATGGATCTCAAAGCACTTTACAGAGGAAGACAATATCTTTATCTCCCTCTTACAGATGGGGAAATTGAGGCACAGAGCGATAATGATCTGTCCATGGTCCCCCAACAAGCCAAGAACACAGGTTTCCCAAGGGCTAACTTAGCATTCTGTCCACTAGCTAACACTGCCTTCCCATCTACATTAAAAACATACTAAATGCAGCACCAAGAGGAGGTTGATTGCACGGTTTTTAGAACATGACATTGGATAGTTTTAATGTGAGCTAACAAACAACTCCACCATTGTTTGAAATTTCTATTTATCCTTCCACATTTGGCTTTTCTTTAGTACCCACTTCCTTGGGATTCCTTCAGCCACTGCAGCTGACCAGAAGCCCAACTCAGGCCCCAGCTGCAGCTCTGCTCCACCCCCTACTTTGCCCCCAGCCCAGCTCAGGCCCCAGCTTGAGCTCTGCTCCGCGCCCTGCTCTGCCCCCAGCCCAGCTCAGGCCCCAGCTGCAGCTCTGCTCCGCGCCCTGCTCTGCCCCCTGCCCAGCTCAGACCCCAGCTGCAGCTCTGCTCCGCGCCCCGCTCTGCCCCCTGCCCAGCTCAGGCCCCAGCTGCAGCTCTGATCCAGCCTCTGTTCTGCCCCCAGCCCACCTCTGCCCTCATTCCTTCTTTTCCCCGTGGCCAGCTCTGCCTCTAGCCCCAGCTCCTCCCTCATCACCAGTTCTGCTCCAACGTCACCTTCAGCCCAAGCTCCTCTGCTGAGCCAACTGTGCAGTAATGGAGTGGGAGGGATGCGGACACATTCCATTACTGGTAAGGCGGGGGCATGACAAGAAAAGTTTGGGCACCACTGATTCAGACTGTAAACTCTCTGGATAGAGATTATATCTTACTCTGTCTCTGTGCAGTAACAGAGTAACACAATGTAACACAATGAGCCCTGGAGTGCTAGAAAAACACAAATAATCATGAAGTGTTACTTTTTCTTTCATGAAGTATTTTATTAGATGACCAGGGTTTTATTAATGGAGGGTGGGAATGGGAACTACAGTGTCAGAGGACAAGTTATTTTTTACTCTAGATGGTCTAGGTTAGTCCTTCTGCTCCATTTTAGTAGGAAGGCTTAAAAGTAACCCATGATTATTTTAAAATGAACAAAAAATTGTCCCTCTCCTAAAACCACCTTAAAAGAACAGGTAGGCAGGAGCAGAATATGAAATTAATTAATTCCCATGTGAGGCAAAATGCACATATATCCTCTACTCCTTCAGCTCAATGGGGTGCCACCTTAATGACTTAGGGTATGTCTACACTATGAAATTAGGTCGATTTTATAGAAGTCGATCATTAGAAAGCGATTTTATACAGTCGATTGTGTATGTGCCCACTAAGCGCATTAAGTCATAGAATCATAGAATATCAGGGTTGGAAGGGACCTCAGGAGGTCATCTAGTCCAACCCCCTGCTCAAAGCAGGACCAATTCCCAACTAAATCATCCCAGCCAGGGCTTTGTTAATCCGGGCCTTAAAAACCTCCAAGGAAGGAGACTCCACCACCTCCCTAGGTAACGCATTCCAGTGCTTCACCACCCTCCTAGTGAAATAGTGTTTCCTAATATCCAACCTCGACCTCCCCCACTGCAACTTGAGACCATTGCTCCTTGTTCTGTCATCTGCCACCATTGAGAACAGCCGAGTTCCATCCTCTTTGGAACCCCCCTTCAGGTAGTTGAAGGTTGCTATCAAATCCCCCCTCATTCTTCTCTTCTGGAGACTAAACAATCCCAGTTCCCTCAGCCTCTCCTCATAAGTCATGTGCTCCAGACCCCTAATCATTTTTGTTGCCCTCCGCTGGACTCTTTCCAATTTTTCCACATCCTTCTTGTAGTGTGGGGCCCAAAACTGGACACAGTACTCCAGATGAGGCCTCACCAATGTCGAATAAAGGGGAACGATCACGTCCCTCGATCTGCTGGCAATGCCCCTACTTATACAGCCCAAAATGCCGTTAGCCTTCTTGGCAACAAGAGCACACTGTTGATTCATATCCAGCTTCTCGTCCACTGTGACCCCTAGGTCCTTTTCTGCAGAACTGCTAGCTAGCCATTCGGTCCCTAGTCTGTAGCTGTGCATGGGATTCTTCCGTCCTAAGTGCAGGACTCTGCACTTGTCTTGTTGAACCTCATCAGGTTTCTTTTGGCCCAATCCTCTAATTTGTCTAGGTCCCTCTGTATCCGATCCCTACCCTCTAGTGTATCTACCACGCCTCCTAGTTTAGTGTCATCTGCAAACTTGCTGAGAGTGCAGTCCACACCATCCTCCAGATCATTAATAAAGATATTAAACAAAACCGGCCCCAGGACCGACCCTTGGGGCACTCTGCTTGAAACAGGCTGCCAACTAGACATGGAGCCATTGATCACTACCCGTTGAGCCCGACGATCTAGCCAGCTTTCTATCCACCTTACAGTCCATTCATCCAGCCCATACTTCTTTAACTTGGCAGCAAGAATACTGTGGGAGACCGTATCAAAAGCTTTGCTAAAGTCAAGGAATAACACATCCACTGCTTTCCCCTCATCCACAGAGCCAGTTATCTCATCATAGAAGGCAATTAGGTTAGTCAGGCATGATTTGCCCTTGGTGAATCCATGCTGACTGTTCCTGATCACTTTCCTCTCCTCTAAGTGTTTCATAATTGATTCCTTGAGGACCTGCTCCATGATTTTTCCAGGGACTGAGGTGAGGCTGAATGGCCTGTAGTTCCCCGGATCCTCCTTCTTCCCTTTTTTAAAGATACGCACTACATTAGCCTTTTTCCAGTCATCCGGGACCTCCCCCGATCGCCATGAGTTTTCAAAAATAATGGCTAATGGCTCTGCAATCTCATCCGCCAACTCCTTTAGCACCCTCGGATGCAGCGCATCCGGCCCCATGGACTTGTGCATGTCCAGTTTTTCTAAATAGTCCCGAACCACTTCTTTCTCCACAGAGGGCTGGTCACCTTCTCCCCATATTGTGCTGCCCAGTGCAGCAGTCTGGGAGCTGACCTTGTTTGTGAAGACAGAGGCAAAAAAATCATTGAGTATATTAGCTTTTTCCACATCCTCAGTCACTAGGTTGCCTCCCTCATTCAGTAAGGGGCCCACACTTTCCTTGACTTTCTTCTTGTTGCTAACATACCTGAAGAAACCCCTCTTGTTACTCTTAACATCTCTTGCTAGCTGCAACTCCAAGTGTGATTTGGCCTTCCTGATTTCACTCCTGCATGCCTGAGCAGTATTTTTATACTCCTCCCTGGTCATTTGTCCAATCTTCCACTTCTTGTAAGCTTCTTTTTTGCGTTTAAGATCAGCAAGGATTTCACTGTTTAGCCAAGCTGGTCGCCTGCCATATTTACTATTCTTTCTACACATCGGGATGGTTTGTTCCTGCAACCGCAATAAGGATTCTTTAAAATACAGCCAGCTCTCCTGGACCCCTTTGCCCTTCATGTTATTCTCCCAGGGGATCCTGCCCATCTGTTCCCTGAGGGAGTCAAAGTCTGCTTTTCTGAAGTCCAGGGTCCGTATTCTGCTGCTCTCCTTTCTTCCTTGTGTCAGGATCCTGAACTCGACCATCTCATGGTCACTGCCTCCCAGGTTCCCATCCACTTTTGCTTCCCCTACTAATTCTTCCCTGTTTGTGAGCAGCAGGTCAAGAAAAGCTCTGCCCCTAGTTGGTTTCTTCAGCACTTGCACCAGGAAATTGTCCCCTACACTTTCCAAAAACTTCCTGGATTGTCTGTGCACCGCTGTATTGCTCTCCCAGCAGATATCAGGGTGATTAAAGTCTCCCATGAGAACCAGGGCCTGCGATCTAGCAACTTCTGCTAGTTGCCAGAAGAAAGCCTCATCCACCTCATCCCCCTGGTCTGGTGGTCTATAGCAGACTCCGACCACGACATCACCCTTGTTGCTCACACTTCTCAACTTTATCCAGAGACACTCAGGTTTTTCTGCAGTTTCATACCGGAGCTCTGAGCAGTCATACTCCTCTCTTACATACAACGCAACTCCCCCACCTTTTCTGCCCTGCCTGTCCTTCCTGAACAGTTTATATCCATCCATGATAGTACTCCAGTCATGTGAGTTATCCCACCAAGTCTCTGTTATTCCAATCGCATCATAGTTCCCTGACTGTGCCAGGACTTCCAGTTCTCCCTGCTTGTTTCCCAGGCTTCTTGCATTTGTGTATAGGCACTTAAGATAACTCACTGATCGTCCCTCTTTCTCAGTATGAGACAGGAGTCCTCCCCTCTTGCGCTCTCCTGCTTGTGCTTCCTCCCAGGATCCCATTTCCCCACTTACCTCAGGGCTTTGGTCTCCTTCCCCCGGTGAACCTAGTTTAAAGCCCTCCTCACTAGGTTAGCCAGCCTGCTGGCGAAGATGCTCTTCCCTCTCTTCGTTAGGTGGAGCCCGTCCCTGCCCAGCACTCCTCCTTCTTGGAACACCATCCCATGGTCGAAGAATCCAAAGCCTTCTCTCCGACACCACCTGCGTAGCCATTCGTTGACTTCCACGATTCGACGGTCTCTACCCAGGCCTTTTCCTTGCACAGGGAGGATGGACGAGAACACCACTTGCGCCTCAAACTCCTTTATCCTTCTTCTCAGAGCCACGTAGTCTGCAGTGATCCGCTCAAGGTCATTCTTGGCAGTATCATTGGTGCCCACGTGGAGAAGCAGGAAGGAGTAGCGATCCGAGGGCTTGATGAGTCTCGGCAGTCTCTCCGTCACATCATGTATCCTAGCTCCTGGCAAGCAGCAGACCTCTCGGTTTTCCCGGTTGGGGCGGCAGATAGATGACTCAGTCCCCCTGAGGAGGGAGTCCCTGACCACCACCACCCTCCTCCTCCTCTTGGGAGTGGTGGTCGTGGAACCCCCATCCCTAGGACAGTGCATCTTTTGCCTTCCAATCGGTGGAATCTCCTTCTGCTCCCTTCCCTCAGATGGGTCTACTCCACTCTCCGCATTAGTACCTGTAGAGAGAACATGGAAACAATTGCTCACCTGTATCTCCATTGCTGGTACATGGACGCTCCTCTTTCTCCTTCTGGAGGTCACATGCTGCCAAACTTCTTCATCATCCGTCTGTCCCTGCTGTGCCTGCTCTGAATCTTCAGAACATTGTGGCCGTAGAAGCATCTCCTGACGTCTGTCCAGGAAATCTTCATTTTCCCTTATGCAACGCAGAGTCGATACTCGTTTCTCCAGACCTCGAACCTTCTCTTCCAATATGGAGACCAGCTTGCACTTTGTACAGACAAAGTCGCTTCTGTCCTGTGGAAGAAAGACAAACATGGCACAACCTGTGCAGGTTACAACAGCTGATCGCTCACCTTCCATATCACCTTCCTCTTAAGAGCTTCCTCAGCTGTTGCAAGAACTACTCAGAGAAACCTGCAGATGAAAGCCTCAGTGAGCTCTCTCCAGGCGAACTCCCTCTGTTAGCCTCTGCTGTTCGCCGCTCAGCTGGTTCGCTGCTGACTTCCCTTATATACCAGTCAGGCCCACTCAAGGCCCACCTGGAACAAAGCACTCCCAATTCACACTTTTCAAACAAACAAGCAAGCAAGCAATCAAGCACACGGTCAAACTGACAAACTGTCCCAGCAACAGACACTCAGATACTCACCAACACAGCCCCCCTAATGCAGCACTTAGCGTACCTCCTCTCGGACAGCTCCGCGTCCTCAATACCGTGGCTAGCATCGACTCACAGAGCGGTGCACTCTGGGTAGCTATCCCACAGTCCCCATAATCTCCGCTGCCCACTGGAATTCTGGGTTTAGCTCTCAATGCTTGATGGGGCAAAAACATTGTCGCGGGTGGTTTTGGGTACATGTCATCAGTCGCCCCTTCTTCCCTCCCTCCCTCCTTGAAAGCAATGGCAGACAATCGTTTCGCACCTTTTTTCCTGGGTTACCTGTGAAGATGCCATAGCATGGCAAACATGGAGCCCGCTCAGCTCAGCGCTGCTGTTGTGAGCATTGTAAACACCTTGCGCATTATCCTGTTGTATGTGCAGAGTCTAGCTAGGAACCGCCAGCACGAGGACAATTATGAGGAGAACATGGACACAGACGTTCCTGAAAGCACGGGATGTGGCAATTGGGACATCATGGTGGCAGTGGGGCTGGTTGTCCTTGGGGACCCAGCCTACCCCTTGCTCCTATGGCTCATGAAGCCATACACAGGCAGCCTGGACAGTAGTAAGGAGCAGTTCAACTATAGGTTGAGCAAGTGCAGAATGGTGGTAGAATGTGCCTTTGGATGTTTAAAAGCTCGCAGGCACCGTTTGCTGACTAGGTTAGACCTCAGTGCAACAATTCTCATTGTTATTGCTGCTTGCTGTGTGCTCCATAATATCTGTGAGAGTAAGGGGGAGATGTTTATGGCGGGGTGGGAGGTTGAGGCAAATTGCCTGGTGGCTGATTTTGAGCAGCCAGACACCAGGTCAATTAGAAGAGCACACCTAGGCGCGCTGCACATCAGAGAGGCTTTGAAAACCAGTTTCATGACTGGCAAGGCTATGGTGTGACAGTTGTGTGTGTTTCTCCTTGATGCAAACCCTTCCCCTTTGTTGATTTGAATTCCCTGTAAGCAGTGGTGAGCTGGAGCTGGTTCGCACAGGTTCGCAAGAACTGGTTATTAAATTTAGAAGCCGGTGTACAACCGGTTGTAAAGGGGCCGGCAGGTGGGCAAACTCTGGTCTGCAGGCCACATCCGGCCTGCGGGACCGTCCTGTCCAGCCCGACTGAGCTTCCAGCTGGGGAGGCTCCCCTGGCCCCTCCCCCACATCCCCCCCCCTCGCAGAGCCCCGCCGTGCCTCTGGCGCCAGCGCTCTGGGTAGCTCTGCAGCTCCTGCTGCTTTGAGCAGCATGGTAAGAGGCCAGGGCTGGGAGGAGGGGTTGGATAAGGGGCAGGGAGCGGTTGAAGGGGGCGGAGGTTCTGGGGGGGCGGTCAGGGGATGGGGAATGGGGGGGGTTGGGTAGGCGTGGGAGTTCCGGGGGTCTGTCGGGGTGATGGTGGATGGGGTCGGGGCAGTCAGGGGACAGGGAGTGGGGCGAGTTGGGTAGGGAGTGGGGTCCTGGGGGGCAGTTAGGGTGGGGGGTCTCAGGAGGGGGTGGTCAGGGGACAAGGAGTGTGGGGGTTGATGGGTTGTGGGTTCTGAGGGGGGCAGTCGGGGGCCGGAAGTGGGTTGCGGTCGGATGGGTGGGTGGGTGGGGGGGAGACAGGCACGTCTCACCATGCGGTTCCCTACCGGGTCTTCGGCGGCACTTCGGCGGCGGGGGTCTTCACTCGCTCCGGGTGAAGGACCCGCCGCCAAAATGCCGCCGAAAACCTGGAGTGAGTGAAGGCCCCCCCGGCCACCGAAGTGTCGCCGAGGACCCGGTAGGGAACCGGTTATTGGGATTTTGGGAGCTCATCACTGCTTGTAAGCGAATCCCCTCCCCCCTTCGACCACAGCTGGCAAAGGAAATAAAGTCACTATTGTTTTGAAACCATGCATTCTTTATTTATTAATTTTAAAAAAGTGAGATAACTGACAAGGTCGCCTGGGTGGGGTGGGGGAGGAGTGGAGGAGGGAAGGACAAGGCCACATTGCTTATTGTAGCCACACTCCAAATCAAAACTGTTTGAATGACAGCTTTCTGTTGCTTGGGCCATCCTCTGGAGTGGAGTGGGTGGGTGCCCGGAGCCTCCCCCCGCGTTCCTGGGCATCTGGGTGAGGAAGATATGGAACTTGGGGAGGAGGGCAGGCAGTTATACAGTGGATGCAGTGGCGATCTGTGCTCTTGTTGCCTTTCCTGCAGCTCCACCAGATGCCTGATCATGTCCGTTTGCTCCCCCATTAGCCTCAGCATCGCCTCCTGCATCTTCTGCTCACTTAATGCTTTCCTGGCCTCTGTCACTGAATGCCTCCATGCATTTAGCTGTGCCCTATCAGTGTGGGAGGACTGCATGAGCTCGGAAAACATGTCATTGTGAGTGCATTTTTTCACCTTCTAATCTGCGATAACCTCAGAGATGGAGATGATAGGGGGAGCATAGAAACATTTGCACCTGCAGGGGGATAAAAAGGGAGAGTAAAATTTAAGATGATACATTTCTGAGAACAAAAGGGAGACTCTTTCACAGTGAATCAAGCAATTCACAACAGACAGCACATGTGCTTTAGGTACAAGGTCGCATTTTGCCTTTTATATTGAGCGCCTGCTGGTATGGTGACACATCACACATGGATGGGCAACAGAATTTGGTTTCCAGGCAGCCATGGTAAGCCAAAGGGTACGCGGGATTGGCTTCTTCCACCTTCATAACATGTGGGAATGGTTTCAAACTGCAGCACCCTCCTTTCCCATAGCAAGCAATGCTGGGTGGGTTTGCCATTTAAAAGGAGGGGCTGCAGTTTTGGGGTGGATGTGCAGCACTCTCCTCCCCCCACCCCACCGTGTGGCTATTCTCTGGGATGATCCCTTCACCCCTCCCTCCACCGCATGGCTATTCTCAGGGATGATCCCTCTTAGCCAAGCGCAAACAGCCCAGCATGAATGGGGTCCTTTTACTGTTCCCTTACAAAAAATCCCCTATTTCAACCAGGTGACCATGAATGATATCACTCTCCTGAGGCTAACACAGAAAGATAAAGACTGACTGTTGCTTGAATGCGACCAAAACCCAGGACCATTCGCTGCCATCCTTTGTGCTGTAATGATTACAGACTGCTTGCTACTGGCTTGGCGTGTTAAAGTGTCCTACCGTGGAGGATGAAATAAGGCAGCCCTCCCCAGAAACCTTCTGCAAAGGCTTTCAGAGTACCTCCAGGAGAACTTCATGGAGATGTCCCTGGAGGATTCCCACTCCATCCACAGACACGTTAACAGACTTTTCCAGTAGCTGTACTGGCCGCGAATGCACCCCGATTCTTCAGGGAAAATCAAACATTAAAAACAATTGTTTTTAAACCCTGTAGTGTAGTTACAAATGTGCACTCACCAGAGGTGCCTTCTCCGGCTTCTGGGTCCAGGAACCCGCCTTGGGAGGGTATTGGCTCTAGGGTGATGAAAAGGTCCTGGCTGCCGGGGAGAACGGATTCTCCGCTTCCCTGCTGCGCATTCTCCTCCTCCTCCTCTTCCTCATCCACAAAATCCTCCCCCCCCCCGTTGTGTGAGACTCCCCCCTTGTAGCTGTCCATGGACAGTGGTGGGGTAGTGGTAGGGTCCCCCCATAGAATGCCATGCAACTGACCATAGAAGTGATATGTATGGGGCTCTGACCCGGAGCGACCGTTTGCCTCCTTTGTCTTTTGGTAGGCTTGCCTGAGCTCCTTAACTTTCACGCGGCACTGCTGTGTGTCCCTGTTGTAGCCTCTCTCCACCATGCCATGTGCGATTTTGGCATATATATTAGCATTTCTTCTTTTTGATCAGAGTTTGGCCTGCACAGATTCTTCTCCCCATACAGCAATCAGATCCAGTGTCTCCTGTTCGCTCAATGCTGGAGCTCGTTTGCGATTCTGGGACTGCATGGTCACCTGTGCTGCTGAGCTCACCACGCTGACCAAACAGGAAATGAAATTCAAAATTTCCCGGGGCTTTTCCTGTGTACCTGGCTAGTGCATCGGAGTTGAAAGTGCTGTCCAGAGCGGTCATATTGGAGCACTCTGGGATAGCTCCCGGAGGCCAATTCTGTCGAATTGCATCTGCACTACCCCAAATTTGACCCAGCAAGGTCGATTTTAGCGCTACTCCCCTCGCCGGGGAGGACTACAGCAGTCGATTTTAAAAGTCCTTTAGGTCAATGGAACGGTGTTGGTTGTGTAGATGCATTGCTTATAAAATCGACCTAACGCAGCTAAATTCGACCTAACCTCGTAGTGTAGACCAGGCCTTACTCAATGCATTATATTTTGCCTAAGTATTGCAGGACATATGGTATGCTTCACACTTCACTGCAAATTTCCTGGCTTTGATTTTTTTCTGACACAACCTTAACAGTCTTTTAATGCCACTTTTTTCACTGTGTGATATTAATAAAATTTCTCATCTTAACAGTTCCCTACTTTCAGGCTACTGTAGCTGGCATAGAGCAAAATGCAATTTTGGGAAAATATTTATACTTCATTATTGAGTAATCATCTGGCCCTTTAATATCTGTCAGGTTGATGAGGTTGAAGCAGTCATTGATGCAAAAGAGCTCCCACCTGCTTGAAGTGGGGCATATGTTGAGCTCCCCTCAGAGTTCTTTTTCAATGTTCTCAACATTGGACATATGGAGAACTTGTTCCTCCCTCATGCATCTTTTGCTGGTCATGTGTTCCCCAAGCCAGATGCTTCTTCCCTAGCAGAATTTCTAGAACACGTGAAGGAGGAATTGGCACATGATGAGCTGAACTCATCAATAAGTTACAGCTCCTTTATGCGGGCTATACTGCCATAAATGGACCATACAGCTACTATAATGGCTCCCTGAATAATTGCCCTGATATGGAAGAAGTCTTTGGCAGACGCAGGGCAAGTGTAACTGGCTTTATACCACCACTGCAGGAGTGCCCAGTGCAAGAGGCATGTGGTGGGAGGTGTAGGGCATGGCTATGGAATGTCTATGTCCTGACTATTCCTGGCTCATTAACAAGCCCATAGGAAATGTTGCAGCTGGATTGCAATGTAGGACATCCCCTCAGAAACGACTCTAACATGCACTGGATGTGCTGATGTGGCCCTTGGCAAGCTCCAGGAAAAAGGGAGGCAAAAAACCCTTTTCCTGATTTACACCAGCACAAGTGAAATTAGAGAATCAGGCCCAATGTATATGTTATTCTTTCAGTAAACCTACTTGCAAGGCACACAGTTTTCAAGCAGTGTACATTTGCTAGGAACAAATTCTATGGAGAACTGGTAGAAAAAAAAGTGAATTAAAACAATTTGGGTCTTAAATCCCTAAGAATTTCACAATTGCTTTTAAAAGTTCTATGCTTCCACAGACTATGTATGTGATACAGCACTAACCATTAACAGGCTGTTAAATTAAATATGACATTTTACGAGTTACATCGACTAAGAAGTTGTGTTATAAAAAGTATAGAAAAACTTCATAAGTCAGCCTATAAAACAAGATACCTGCAAGAAAATAAAAGAGAAGCTATCTCCTTTGCCCACATGGATAATAAACATAAAGAAAGCAATCTGCTGTGTACTCATGCATACATATGACTTACAAAAACATAGCAAAAACCTTTAATGTTACCACTGAGTATTAATAAAACACTCTTTAGTGGATATTGCTGTTTGTATACATTATATTTTAGCTGGTGCTGGGTTTTTGTCTTGTTTAATTTTGTTATCAATAACTGATTGTGTCAAACAAGATGCTTGACAATGTACAACTCTTGATAGTCTGATCTTTTGGGTCTTTGATTTGCAATAAGTTATTCTCAAAAGGAAAAAAAAGCCAGTTATTATCTTTTCTTGACTTTGCAAAAAGTAAAACCCAAAGAAACCCAAAGCGATTGGATGATGCTGCAGCCAGTTTTTCAACGAGCAGCAATCAGGAAAGTGTTTTACATCATAGCCAGGGATGAGGCAGCAGAGAGGAAGGGAAAGCAGCTGAAGGTCAGCAAGTACGTTACTTTTGTTGTAATATTTGGGATTTGCCTATGCTCCCAGTGTAACACAGGGACCACAGTTGTGGTCCTTCATCAGCTATAAAAACACACCCTTCTAATGCTTGACCTAAAGGAGTGCAACTTTAGATATGGGCAGTATTAGGTTCCATATTCTCTCTGTGAGCCAATCACTTGAGGGTGACATTCATATACCTGAATCCCTTCATTACAATGAGAGCTGGAGAAGGAAGGAAATATATTCAGATATTTAAACCCGATTCTCTCCCTCTCTCATTCAGACTGAAAAAGTTTGAAGCAAAAGTGAGTCTCTGATGATTCAATGTGAAAATTACAAATCAAACACCCAGAGATATTGTCTAGCACTATAAATTATAAACAATTGTATTACTGTTACAGAGCTTCAGGACACCACTCATGTCAACTGATGTGACAAGAAGACAAAAATATCACCTACTGTTAAACAAATCTGGTGAAACAGTGAAATCTGTGCACAGATATTTTGCAATTAGAAAAAAGAGGCTAAATTCTTCAAATAAATTCTTTGCTATGAATTATGCCTTCAGCTTGAATGTTCATCCCTGGATGTCAAAGTAGTAGGGACAGCATTGGGTTTCAAAAAACCTTAGGTAACAATAAACGTTTTATTATCAGAGTCCTTAGATATTTAATACTTTTAGATGAAATTACGAGACAATAACACCAACAAACAGACAATAAGAATAATGGGCCATATCTCTCCCTTACTCTGTCCTCTTTGTGTCACGCTCATGAGGAAAAAGGGATACATACAATCTTGCCCCATTTCCTCTACCAGGGATTCCCTCAGTTGGAGGTGGGAAGGGCAGGGCAGGGGAGGGTAGAATCTCTAGTAAGTATTCAGCTGATATAGCTGAATCCTCCTCCACCCCTTCTCTTCCAACTCTTTCACAAGAGGCAAATCAGGGGCAGAAGGGGATTTGACTGGAATCCCCTGAGCTCCAATCATCCTCAGGCTGGCTGATGGTTCCATTGGGACCACTGCCATTTGGCAGTTTAGAGCAGCTCCTAAAATACTCTAACAGATGCAAGGGCTAGGACCTTCCTCTTTGTGATGCCCAGCAGAAACAGTACGGAAGAGAATCTCACCCTGTATGAACATTTTGACAAAATGAAACAATACATCTTTCTGAATCTATTTTCCCTTCAATTATTTCCTCTTCAATTATTTCACAATTTACTGAGAAACAGACTGGTAAATTTAATTCAATTAAAAAAAATTAATAGAGATATCCCATCTCCTAGAACTGGAAGGGACCTTAAAAGGTCATCAAGTCCAATCCCCTGCCCTTACCAGCAGGACCAAGTACTGATTTTGCCCCAGATCCCTAAGTGGTCTCCTCAAGGTTTGAGCTCACAACCCTGGGTTTAGCAGGCCAATGTTCAAACCACTGAGCTATCCCTCCCCCCTTAGCTGCCTTTGAAGATTCCTTACAGTTTCATGTTAACTCAATAACCAGGCAACCAGTCATTAACTAGAGAGTAAAATAACAGTCTCACTGCTTTTGACAGATATATAAAAAATGTGTGAGCAACTACCCAAAGAGATAATTCAGCTAATCATTCATCAGACTGCCCTCAGTTATGGCTTTCCTTTGCACATGAACATAGCTGAAGCTGTGTGCGGCTGAAGCAAAATACATTCCGTATGAGAAAACAGATTACTTTAAAGCAGTGCCTCTCAACCTTTCCAGACTACTGAAACTCTTTTAGGAATCTGATTTGTCCTGTATACCCCAAGTTTCACTTCACTGAAAAACTATTTGCTTACAAAATCAGACATAAAAATACAAAAGTGTCATAGCACACTATTACTGAAAATGTGCTTACTTTCTCATTTTTACCATATAATTATAAAATAAATCAATTGGAATATAAATATTGTACTTACATTTCAGTGTATAGTATATAGAGCAGTATAAACAAGTCATTGTATGAAATTTTAGTTTGTTCTGACTTTGCTAGTGCTTTTTACATAGCTTGTTGTAAAACTAGGCAAATATCAAGATGAGTTGATGTACCACCTGGAAGACCTCTGCATACACCCAGGGGTACGTGAACCTCTGGTTGAGAACCACTGCTTTAAAGTGTTGACTTCCATCTAAATATTTTGCTTCTGAATACTTACAGAACAATATGATGATAAGGATATGTATGATAAACACTCACAGTATTTTTGGAATAGATATTTCTGGTTAATGGAACTAGACAAAGGAAATGTTAGTTCATGAGTATCTGTACAATGTAGCACCATGCTCCACAAACAGAGCTATAGGATACATGCACAGTATCCCAAACCATGAAAGGGCCTACATCTATATATAGGTATGGTAGACAATTCCCCCTTGCTATCCATTGAGAAATGTCCCTTACCACTAGGTGTTTATCATAACATGTTAAATCACCCATGTCTTCTCTATGAAAATTAAGGTCAGTAAACATTTTACACTCCTTTTGTGGCTTCACTAGCCATTGTTGAGAGAACACTCAGATTCTCCTCATGGGAGCTGATGGAGTTTATTTGCGACAAAGATGGTCTGTAGAGGGGAGGCATGGCCTCCCTCAGAGGCAGACATGGAGGGACTGCCACAGCACGCCACCTGGTGGGTGGAACCAGGTAGCCATCGCCCCACCCACCATAAGCAGAGGGGCCAGACAGGAAGGGGAAGTATAAAACCCAGACCCTGCAGCTCATTTGGGAGGGTGATGCTGAAGGGAACAGACACATCCCACTGGCTTCTCAAGCTTGAAGCTGACCCCAGCCATTCTGAGGACACACCCAAGTGGTTGGAGCTGCCGGTTGATCATGACGCCGCTAACTGCCGCTGGCCATTTACTCTGGGGACACATCGGACACCCACTGCACTGAGGTACCCAACAGGGGGAACATAAGAACATAAGAATGGCCATACTGGGTCAGACCAAAGGTCCATCCAGCCCAGTATCCTGTCACCGACAGTGATCAATGCCACGTGTCCCAGAGGGAATGAACCTAACAGGTATTGATCAAGTGATCTCTCTCCTGCCATCCATCTCCACCCTCTGACAAACAGAGGCTAGGGACACCATTCCTTACCCGTCCTGGCTAATAACCATTAATGGACTTAACCTCCATGAATTTATCTAGTTCTCTTTTAAACCCGGTTATAGTCCTAGCATTCACAACCTCCTCAAGCAAGGAGTTCCACAGGTTGACTGTGCACTGTGTGAAGAAGAACTTCCTTTTATTTGTTTTAAACCTGCTGCCCATTAATTTCATTTGGTGGCCCCTGGTTCTTATATTATGGGAACAAGTAAATATCTTTTCCTTATTCACTTTCTCCACACCACTCATGCTTTTATATACCTCTATCATAGTAAGAAGTAGTCCAGAGGAGCCAGATAACCGTCTGGCTGTAGTGCCACCCGAAACATAGTCAGCGCCTTGTGGCTGGAATCCCCACTGACCCAGTGGTGGAACACTTCACCATTGATAGGGCCCTGGGCTGGGACACGGTGGAGTTGAGTGAACCTGTGTCCCCCTAGCCCTGTCACCCCACCCCACAGTGGCAGTTCTCCCCCTCCTTAGTCCAAGAAGCTGGCTTTTGTTGCTCACCCCTGCCTGAGCCCCAGACTGCTTTGGGCTTATAGACTGCTACCACTCTTCCTTAACTACAGGACAGAGCCCTAATTGTTTGCCACCCTGCCCTGCTTGAGGGCCTGGGCTTATTGACTACTACAGCTCAGCCTTGACTGCAGGCCAGAGCCCTAAATGATTGCTCCCCTGCCCTGCTTGAGGGCCAAGGCCCAGACTGCTGCTATATCTCCCCTCTTTTGAGATTACCCCTGCAGATCAGACTGCAAGGAGGTGTGGCCTCCCTCAGAGGCAGATGCACAGTGGTGGATTATCCACTGGGCCGAAAGGGCCAGAGCCCAGGGGCCCTGGCCAACTGGGGGGCCCCTGGAAAATATCCACCATTGGAACCCCGGATGCCGGGCGTGTGGGGTAGGGTGGGGGAAGCCCCAGCAGCCCCCGACCCCATCCCTGGCAGACGCACCGGGCGGGAGGGGTGAGAGAAGCCTCAGCACCTGACCCCCACTGTGGCCCTGAGACTGGAGGAGCTTTCACTCTCCACTGTGGGCCCTGGGACCATGGTGCAGAGACAAAGCTTCTCTGAGTTGGGGCCATGGGGGGGCAGAAAGGAGTAAATGGGTTGTGGGAGCCACAGTGTGGGGGCGGAATGGGGGCACCCTGGTGGAACAGGGGCAACCCAAGGAAGGGACAGAAAGGGGAGGGGCCATGGGTGGGCCACAAGTGGAAGGGGCGGAATGGGGCCAGGACTGCAGGCAGAAGCGTTGAGGAGGGGCCCCTCACTTGCTTTGGCCCAGGGCCCCAAGAAACCTTAATCCGTCTCTGCAGATGTGGAGGAATAGCCACACCAGTTTACATGGTCATAGGGACTAATATCCATCTTTTGTGCTGACTTAATCATGAATACTTGCCATTCTAATTCTTTTGCATGGAGCTACTGAGGTAAAATCCAAAATGTTTCTGTCTGTTGGTGAGCCCTAGTAGTTGTGGCTGGTGCCTCATACCTGCAGCGTTGGCCCTACCATCTACAAACATCTACATCTACAGAAATCTACATCAGGAACTGATATGAGGATTGTTTCCCCAGGTGCATACACTGAATATGTTGAACTCTGGTACCAGACTTATACTCTTGGAGAACCCACACTATGTTCCAGTCAAACAAGGTGTGCTGCTGAAAGCTGCCTAGGGAATGCTGCTGTTGCCTTGTGCAAGGGGGTGGACTTCATGTGAGGGAGGCATTATATAAAATGTGCAGATTCTCTGCAAATGTTAAAATACCCTTTAAGGGAGGAAGGGTGATGAACAATTATGCTCTAGGTTTAAAAGCTAGCAGAGAAGAAACAGGATGTGGTGACTCAGGTAAGCATTTTCACTCAAGAGATGTTTAACCATTTCTTACATTCGTTTTTTCCAGTGAATAACACTTTGTTGTACAATAAAAATGGTGCATTACAATTGGAATGAAGTCATGTTACATAAAAGGCCTGATGCCAGGCATTAGAAGATATTTTTCCCCAGGAGCAACATATGACTCCCTGGCAGACTTACTTGGGCATATTTTTTA
Source organism: Emys orbicularis (assembly GCF_028017835.1). Classification (NCBI taxonomy): domain Eukaryota; kingdom Metazoa; phylum Chordata; order Testudines; family Emydidae; genus Emys; species Emys orbicularis. The sequence continues at coordinate 192,326,971 of NC_088685.1, forward strand.
TATAATATATATATATATATATATATATATATATATATATATATATATATATATATATATATATATATATGTATATATATATGTATATATATATATATATTGGAAGCTTTTCAATTGCCTCTGGGTTTGTCACTTGATTAGACTGCTGATGATTTGTCTCACTGTCAGCAGTCACTGTCTTATCTTCTTGGACACTGGCAGCTTTGGCATCCATAAATTTGTCTCTGGGCTAGACTGGCTTATTATATCTCTGCAATACTATTTTCTTTTTGACTTTGAATCAGAGGAGTGAATGGGTACTTGAATTTTGACTAAGAGATCTCAGGGTTGAAAGTCAAAAGAAAAAGCAACTGGGGTAGAGAAGGATTTAGAGTGAAATCTAGACTTTTTTCCTTGTTAAATTAAAAACAGTTAATGTGAACCTAGAAACCACTCTGATTTTATCCTTGCACTGTGATAGGATTGGAACTAAAGAGCCTGTGGGACATCAGGTAACTAATAACTAATGATAAATAACAATGACAATTATTATTTAGGATCTATTATCAATCCAAATTACTCTCAAGCCATTTAAGTGGCTCTAATACAGTGTGGAACGCTTCATATTTTTCCAGAGACAAATGACCAGGGATTCACTTAGATGCCTTGGTTTCATCTTTTGTGTAAATTTTTAACAATGACCTCAGTTGTGCAAAGCAGAATCTGTATGAAATCCACTAAGGACTTCACTACTGCTGTTGTTTTTACCTATATGGCACTCCGATACTACAGTGATGGTCACTAATACAAAATCCATGGACAGACAGACTTCCTTAAACTTTGCACCTGTAAGTAGCCCCACTGGAAAGCTGATGAGTTCTCTTGTGAATGTGATGATGTGAAACTAAACAAGGAAGTAAAGAAGCCGCATAATCTACATCTACTCTGGGGTAGATTATGCCATTCTAAGGCTAGATATGAACCTTCAGCACCCCTCCAACTGACATTCTGCTCACTTCTCTTCTATAGCAACTAGCACTCTTAGCACTCCAGTTGTTGACGTATGGCCAGGTGCAAGACAGATCCCTGGCCCTGCTTTCTGCCCAGTTCCCCTCTTTTCCCCTTGCAGTTCTGTGGTCCCCATAGGTGTAAGGTTGGAACAGTTCATTCTCTTGCCTGGGTGCTGGGACTCTGATTTTTGCCTTGCCTTTGCATTGGCTCCTTATGCTATTCCCTGAGTGCACATTTCTGTGATGGCCACACAGAATCTGGCTATTTATTAAAAATTTTTAGTAATGAATTTGCAATGTTTGTAAATAATTTTTCCACTATTTGTCCAGTTCTGGTGCTTACTATCTGTTAAGCACCGGCAACGTGCCTTTTCGAAGCTGGTTATAGACTATACAACAAATAAGGAATGTGTGTTGGAGTGGGATGAAAATTCTCTTCTTGCTCATAGGTTAGTTCTCTTGCATAAATGCCTGAAGATGACTCTACCTCTGTTCACAAACAGAAGTTCTGCCTGTTTTTTATTCATGTGAGACTGCCTGCATTGCAAAACAGTGGAAATCAAGAAGGTCCTGAGGGGACATGGTTGGATTTCAGAAATCTCACTGTTGGCAAGTGTTGAAGAACTGTTTTATAGACTCAGGGCCACATTCCAATGGAGCTGCATTGATTAGCACCAGCTGAGAATCTGATCCTGGAATCGTTGATAGATGCAGTGCTACTGTAACACTGACAGGCCTCAGGAAGGATTGAACCTGGGATCTCTGGAGCTTAGTGCATGAGCTTCTACCACATGAGCTAAAACCCATATGGCGGTTAGCTAAAGCTGTAGAGCAGACTCATTAATCTCTTTCTCTCTCTAAGTGGTCTTGGTGCCACTAGAGATGGGACAGAACACCACACCTAGGAAGTGTATGGGTTACACTACAAAATAGACTTTTCCTGTCATTGTACTTGTAACATTACTAAAATCCTGCTACATATATATTGGGAATCTCTATGATATTTCTTGCAGACTCTTTTCAATGAGGAAGATGTTGAAAAATAAAAGTACAAAAAAAAAAAAAAAAAAAAAAGGACTTGAAAACAAACTGGAAGGCCCAGAGGGTGGTGCATATTTAAAGCAAAGCATCTTATCCTATTTCAATGAAGATTATAGGTGAAAATGGACATGAACATCCACAAACTTTGGAGCAATTCACATCTGGATTCATAACTGGATTCACACTTAGCAGTTCAGGGACCTCTCTAGTTATACTAGGTAACAGCTGATCTACTTCCATTGAAGATAATGAACAACACCCTCCCCCCCACCCCCCATGGGAGCAGGATAAGGGATTGTTGATTTATGTAAAGCTTGGGCACCTCTTACTGGAGGCCTGGTTACTGTTATAATGATACCATGGTACTGAAAAGATCTTGATATCCACACTTTGGGGCACTATGAACATATCACTATATACTCCAGTGCTCTACAACAGATATTCAGTTTTACAGCTAGTATGCAAGTTATCTAAACTGCTAAAAAAGATTATGAATAAGGGAAATTTTGTGAGATCTGACAAGGTTTCCATGACTACCTAATCCACTTTGCCAGTATGGTACAAGTATTTCACTTTTTCTGCTGGGTTTTTCTATAAACAGCATTTATTTTGCATGAGGCTGTGAACAAACAGAGATCAAGAAACATCTTTAAAAGCCAAAACAATAAATACTAAATAGCTGTGGGCATGGTATCTAAATGAAGGTAATGTTAAACTGGAAGGACTCTTTGATTCTTTTTTCAAAATCTAACAGAATATATGTGATACCTACCCTCAGACTGCAAGGGACTTGGGTGGAATCCACTATGCTTCATTCTTGGCTGAGCTGGCAAGATCTGAAATTCCAGCAATCAGGATTGCAACTGATGAAGTGGAAGGGTAAGTTCTCATCATCAGGTGGAGGTGTCCTCAGGGAAGCTGTCAGTGTTAAAATATTGGTTTTGGAACTTGCAATTTGTGTGTGCGTTCGTGCCTAGCTACTTCCTTCTTTTGCACTAATTGGCACATTTGAAAAGTCTGCACCCACCTCTCCAGCCGCTGATTTACACATCAAATGCAAAGAAGGTGGGTCTGACTCTCTCTGACCCAACTGTACAAAAGAAAGCAGCAATATTGAAAAAAATTCTGGGATGTTGCTATTGTATGTGATGAGACATTTTAAATGTTGCGGTGCACACCATTAAAACCCTGAAAAACTATTCAGTAGATTTTTGTACAGGGCTCAATGCAATGCTCATTGAAATCAGTTGAAAGACTCCCATATTCATTTAAATTTCTTTGAAGTTGCCTTGGTTTTGGTCCTGTATCTTTTCTCATGCATCATTAGCTTACTGCCAAACCCAAGTGGCCCGGAGCTAACCTTTAATCCAGCCATGTGAGAGGTACAGCTGTGTCAGCCTTTCAAATTTGACTCTAAATAGGGCTGTGAATTTGTGTGTGAAAACAAGCTCACAGGCCCCAAAGTTGAACAGAGTTGATTTTGCCAAGGCCTTACTGCAAACTCATAAGAAAGATTCCATTTCAGCTTTTTCATGCCTGTTTGCATGACTGATTCATTAGAAGTGGCAGAAGTTTTCAGGTCTAGGGGAACAACAGAATTCTGATCTCAAGAAAACATTTCGCCTATTACATTATTCATAAGACTAAATAGCGAGGCAATTCCCACCAAGAAGGAGAATTATGGAGAGCCATTGGGTCCTCTCCAGGAATACACTGATGAGAATCCATTTCTGTAGCAACAGTAGATTTCTGATCTCAGGAAAATGTTCTCTTCTAGAATGGGATGTGAGCCATACTATAACATAATGAGATAGTCTCAATAACTGTGTTAGCTTGTAAGTACAGTTGCAAGCTTCTCCGGGCAAGTATGGTGACAACCTCCATAACATGCAAAGTTTATTATTATTACTAATGCTAATGCTAATAATACTGTACATCAATGGTAATTATACATGCCCTAATTCAGTATGTGCAAAACTACAGGAAGTTTCTATGGGTTTCCTTCAGAATATTTGTTCTTAAGGATGCTTGAGAAACAGCTTGTCAAAGCACAAACTCCTGGTGAATTTTTAAAGAAGGAAACTTGGTTTTTTTGTGATCAAGTTTACACTGAAATACAGATAATGAAAATGTTTAAGTTATTATATTCATGACAAATTATTTGATACTGTTAGTCAATTTTGGAAAGAGTACAGATATCACAAATCTTTTCTGATAAGAAATCAAACTGAGAAAAAAAGGATTGAGTAAGTTTGAGAAATACAATAGAACCTCAGAGTTATGAACACCTCAGGAATGAAGGTTGTTCGTAACTCTGAAATGTTCATAACTCTGAACAAAACGTTATGGTTTACAATTGCTTACAACTGATCATTGACTTAATTCAGCTTTGAAACTTTACTATGCAGAAGAAAAATGCTGATTTTAACCATCTTAATTTAAATGAAACAAGCACAGAAACAGTTTTCTTACCTTGTTAAATCTTTTTTTTTAAATGTTCCCTTTATTTTTTTAGCAGTTTACATTTAATACAGTACTGTACTGTAGTTGTTTGTTGTTTGTTTGTTTGTTTTGTCTCTGCTGCTGCTGCCTGATTGTGTACTTCCGGTTCCAAATGGGGTGTGTAGTTGACCAGTCAGTTTGTAGCTCTGGTGTTCATAACTCTGAGTTTCTATTGTATATGGAGAGTTAAGGCAGCCTAAAGCAGTGTTTTTCAATCTTTTTGATACAGGGACTGGATGGCTGCCTTCCTGAACTGTGTCAGGAAGATCTCAGGAAAACAACACCTGTCCATGAGCTGATCATTGAGATACGCTGATCTAACGCATTCTGGACACAGGCCCTCAGAACTCACAAGGGTCATCTTAAAAGGAAGTTTGTTGCTAAGCAACTGTAACCAGAAAATGTCATGATCAAATGTTTGTTTATTCTAAATACATGAAGGCTGATTAACACACATACTTAGCAGATGATGAACAAATGTATCAGAAGTACCTGTGTTATATCAAGACTGGGGACAACATTTACAGTTTGAAAAAAACAATGTGAAATAAAACAAGGTGAAATGAAAGTCTTCAAACCTAGTTTAAAACTTAAACCTAGTCCAAAGTGAGAACGGCCACAGAGAAACTGCTTGATTGGAAGTATGTAGCTGAAGTGTACAACATAGGTCACCTAAAAAGAAAGAAGAAGCAGATAATGAAAGAGAAGTTAAAGGTATGACGTTGCACTCTATGATTTTATGAAAATATGCTAATGAGTGTGTATATAATGTAACTGGAATATGCTTCATTCAAAAGGTTTCTTGTAAGGTATCATTACAAAGCTTATGATCTACTGAGTGTGATCATCCTATTTGTATAAATGTATCATTCTTGTGTCTGAAACTAGAAATATGAAATATAACTCTGAGGTCCTATTGTAATTATGCAATGTGTGGGCCATTAATGGTGGTTTGGAATCTTGATGGCTCCCATCAACTAGGACAATTGGTTGTAAATGGCTCTGTTTACTTGCAGGCCTTCCTGTGAAGGAAGCATTCCAGGAAGAATGAAGGCTTGGGGGGGTCTCACAGGACATGTGACCATGTCACCTGGTACTGGAATCCATCTTAAACCTGGTGCTTTTCCATTTAGAAGGCGGGGTGAGGACCCAGAGAGTCAAAAGATTACTGCCTTGTGCCAAAACTATATAAGGGGGTGGAACAGAACAAAGGAGGTTCCAGTCATGAGAAATCCCCTAGTTACCGCCTGAGCTGGAGCTAACAAGAACTGTACTAAGGGAAAGGATTGGGACCAGACTAGGAAGGAGTCCAGTCCGTGAAAGACGCTTATTGGAACATCTCTGAGGGTGAGATTTTATCTGTAATCAGTTTCTTAATGTATTAGGCTTAGACTTGCATGTTTTGTTTTATTTTGCTTGGTAACTTACTTTGTTCTGTCTGTTATTACTTGGAACCACTTAAACCTACTTTTTACACTCAATAAAATCACTTTTGCTTATTAATTAACCCAGAGTAAGTAATTAATACCTGGGGGAGCAAACAGCTGTGCATATCTCTCTATCAGCGTTATAGAGGGTGGACAATTTATGAGTTTACCCTGTATAAGCTTTATATAGAGTAAAACGGATTCATTTGGGGTTTGGATCCCATTGAGAGCTGGGTGTCTCGGTTCTGGAGACAGGAGCACTTCTTAAGCTGTTTTCAGTTAAGTCTGCAGCTTTGGGGTGCGTGGTTCAGACCTTGGGTATGTGTTGGAGCAGACTGGCATGTCTGGCTCAAGAAGGCAGGGTTCTTGAGGCCCAAACTGGCAGAGAAAATGGGCTCAGAGGTAGTCTCAGCACATCAGGTGACAGTCCCAAGGGGGTTTCTGTGACTGAACCCGTCACAAAAAGTATGCAGCTGTATCATTCTACTAATTCTGAATCAAATTAAGCCTGTTGGAGAATGGATAATTCAAGTAATTAGAGTTTATGAAGTCTCTACACCAGGGGGTGGCAACCTTTGGCATGCAGTCCATCAGGGTAATCTGCTGGTGGGCTGCTAGACATTTTGCTGACGTTGACCATCCGCAGGCATGGCCCCCTGCAACACAGGCTGCAGTTTGCCATTCCCAGCCAATGGGAGCTGCGAGGGGCCATGCCTGCAGATGGTGTGCTGAAGGTTGCCGACCCCTGCTTGACACACATTCTCTGATGCTGTTATAAAGACCAAAAAAGTTCATAAGAACCACAGAGCCATTAGTTAACCCTGGAGGTTGGACCACACCAAACAGAAGGGCCCCACAGAAGCCTTGAAAGTACCTTTAAAAATAAAATTAAAGAGAACAATAATACAGTCTCAGAAGATGTGTATTGATGAACAAAAAGGGAACCAAAAAGGCACAAAATAAAGTTATATTCAGGGGTGGAAGGTTTGTATAATTTTTGGTGGTGCTCAGAATGGATCCAAGTCCTGCCCCCACCCCACACACACACACCTGCCTAAGGCTCTGGGAGGGAGTTTGGGGTGCAGGCTCTGGGAGGAAGTTTGGGTGTGGGAGGGATGAGGGCTCTGGTATAGAGTTTCGATGCTGAGTGCAGGCTCTGGGCTGGGTCAGGGGGTTGGGGTGCAGGAGAGGTGGGGGTGGGGTGCTGGGTGCAGGAGGGGGTTTGGGTATTGGGTGCGGGCTCTGGGCTGGGCTAGAGAGTTGGGGTGTCAGAGGGGGTGCAAGGGATGGGGCTGGGCTGGGGATGAGGAGTTTGGGGTGCAGCAGGCAGGCTGCCCGGGGGCTGGGGTGGCAGGCCAGAGAGGAGGACTCCCCCCAGCCCTCTCCCCACCGGCAGCAGCGAGCTCCGGGAGAGAGGGGGAGAGGACCCCCCCCCATCCTTTCCGCCAGCATGACATTCACCCAAGCCCCTCCAGGCTGATGCTCAGGAGGTCCAGCCAGGATAAGCCCCCCCCTACCCCCCAGCGTCAACTCAGAGTCACCTGCCGGGGGCGGGGGGGAGGCTGCCATGCGGTGCAGGTGCAGCAGCTGCCTCAGCCTGCCCCCGGCACCACTCCCTTGTAGCTGGCCACGGCAGTGGCAGGCGAGGGAGCGCAGCACAGAGCTTCAGGTGGTAGCAGCCCACAGCCCAGGGCAGGCAAGGATGCTCAAGGGAAGCATGCGGGGGCAGCAGGTGGGGCCAGGGGAGGCATAAGGGGGAAGCAGGTGGGGCTGGGGGAGAGACCCGGCCCCAAACATTGATGGAGCCATGCCCCCCGGGCCCTGAATTTGCTGGAGCCTGGGCATCACGGGCCCATATAACTCACTGCCCATGCCTATATTGCTAAATGGCAAGGTTTGAGAGGCCATTCCAGCCAAACAGATAATCTTCAAAATTTGTAAGTCTGACCCTATATGAGGCCAGCTATGAGGTCGGGGATGGTGTAGATAATACTTAGTCCTGCCTTGAGTGCAGAAGAATGGACTAGAAGACCTCTAGAGGTCCCTTCCAGTCCTGTGATTCTATGAGTGAATGGGATCATACATTACAGTAAGCACTATATAAGGGGGGAATAGAAGGGCCAAAATGGAGATTCCTGTCCTGGACCTGCTCTCTTCTGGTATTAAAGAGGGAGCACTCTCAGAGACTGAGATGTTAGAAGAAGATAATCGATAATTTAAAAAGCAATACATCACCAGGCCCAGATGGTGCATCAAGAGTTTGGAAGGAGCTGCAGTATGAAGTGGCTGAGCAGCTAACACAAATAGCCAATCTCTCATTAAAAACAGCTAGTGTTCCAGAAGATTGGAGAGTAGCAAATGTTGTACGTATGTTAAAAACATTTCTAGTGGTAATCTGGGGAATTATAAACCAGTAAACCTTACACCTGTACTTGGCATATTGATTGAACTGATAATGAAATACAGGATAGCAAAGGTCATAATATTATAGAGTCTAATCAGCACAGATTCTGCAAAGGAAAATCAGGTCTCATTCTTCTTTTAGAGGTCTTTGAACGTATCAATACAATAGTGGATAAAAGAGTACTGGTTGGCATAATTTATTTAGACTTCCAAAAGGCCTCTGACAAGATTCCACACAAGAGTCTGCTACAGAAGCTAACTAGGGATAGGATGACAGGCAAAGTGTTATAAACTGGCCAGGGAACAGAAAACAAAGAGTACGATTAAATAGTCAGTTTTCATCATGACAAAAGGTTAACAACAGGTGCTTCAAATTTAGTGTTGTTTAATATTATGGTGCAGCAGAAGCTGTACAAAACAAAAATGGATTACAATCCTTGGCTAATCATGAACTTTTTGGTGAATGGGTTGTACAATCTGAAGTTCTGGAAAGTTTATAATAAGCTGTTAAAAAAGGTGTTTTTGTGATTTTTCTTGGGGAGTGTCCCACTTTCCTTTGTACTCCGCTTACAATAAATCTAAAACACTGGTATTCATCACTTTCATCCCCAACACTATCCAAAAGCAATATATATTCTAACTTCATTAAACTTGCACTCAAAACACAAAACCTTAACAGTGACCACATATGCTTTTATATCAATTATACCAACAGCTCAGTACATTTGACTGTAACACATTGCATGCTCTTGGGAAGTTATTCTGCACTACCTGCTGAGGTCACTGTTAAGGTTTTGGGTTAGATAGCAATTTTGATGAAGTTGGGATATATTTTGCTTTTGGATATCTGTTGGAGAGGCAAGTGAAATGTTCCAAAGAACTTTAGATTTCTTGCAAAAGGACTATAAAGCCTCCTGAAGCATCAGAGTGTATCAGGTATTGTAGGCAATATGAAGGGGGAAAGGAATGCACAAATCTTTCCCCTTAACTTCTTATTTTAATGATTTTAAGTTTTTGGGTACATGAAATATGTCCTGCTGCAACATTAACTGTCGCTAAACATAGGTTTGTTTGCTACTATTAATAATGGAACTGGGCAAAAAGAAATTTGGGGGAAATTTTTCTTTCAGGTGAAACTGTTTTTATTTTGGTGAAAAATGTAGATTCAGTGAACTGAAATGTTTCACAAATTTGTGTCAATTTCACTGAATTGTTCATGTTGAAAAGAAAAATCCTAAAATTTGGTTCAAAATTATATTTTGTTTCAAAATTTCATTTAATTCAATGGAAAACAATAGAGACCCCCTTTTAAAATTGCCAAAATTGAAACAAAACATTTAGTTCAACCTAAAACTATTTCCCCCCAATTTTTTGATATACCAAGAATTCAGTTTTCACGTCAACCTAAAACACATTTTTCTTTGTTTTTTTAGATTTTTTGGGCATTGCTAGTGAATAGGGGGGGGGGAAGCGGTAGATGTGGTATATCTTGACTTTAGTAAGGCTTTTGATACTGTCTCGCATGACCTTCTCATAAACAAACTAGGGAAATACAGCTAGATGGAGCTACTATAAGGTGGGCACATAACTGGTTGGAAAATCATTCCCAGAGAGTAATTATCAGTGGTTCACAGTCATGCTGGAAGGGCATAATGAGTGGGGTCCCGCAGGGATCAGTTCTGGTTCTGGGCAATATCTTCATCAATGATTTAGATAATGGCATAGAGAGTACACTTATAAAGTTTATGGATGATATCAAACTGGGAAGGGTTGTAAGTGATTTGGAGGATAGTATTAAAATTCAAAATGATCTGGACAAACTGGAGAAATGGTCTGAAGTAAATAGGATGAAATTCAGTAAGGACAAATGCAAAGTACTCTACTTAGGAAGGAACAATCAGCTGCACACATACAAAATGGGAAATGACTGCCTAGGAAGGAGTACTGCAGAAAGGGATCTGGGGGTCAGTGGATCACAAGCTAAATATGAGTCAACAGTGTAACACTGTTGCAAAAAAAGCAAACATCATTCTGGGATGTATTAGCAGGAGCATTGTAAGCAAGACATGAGAAGTAATTTTTCTGCTCTACTCTGCACTGATTAGGCCTCAACTGGAGTATTGTGTCCAGTTCTGGGCGCCACATTTCAGGAAGGATGTGGACAAATTGGAGAAAGTCCAGAGAAGAACAACAAAAATGATTAAAGGTTTAGAAAACATGACTTATGAGGGCAGATTGAAAAAACTGGGTTTGTTTAGTCTGGAGAAGAGAAGACTGAGAGGGGACATGATAACAGTTTCGATGTACACAAAAGGTTGTTACAAGGAGGAGGGAGAAAAATTGTTCTTCTTAACCTCTGAGGATAAGACAAGAAGCAATGGGCTTAAATTGCAGCAAGGGCGGTTTAGGTTGGACATTAGGAAAAACTTCCTAACTGTCAGAGTGGTTAAGCACTGGAATAAATTGCCTAGGAAGGTTGTGGAATCTCCATCATTGGGGATTTTTAAGAGCAGGTTGGACAAACATCTGCCAGGGGTGGTCTAGATAATACTTAGTCCTGCCTTGAGTGCAGGGGACTGGACTAGATGACCTCTCAAGATGCCTTCCAGTTCTATGATTCTATGGTTCTATGAATTGAAAAATCCATTATTTGCACAGCTCCATTTATTAATGATCTGGAAATGCGGTAAATAGTGAGGTAGCAAAATTAACAGATGATGCAAATTTATTTAGGTTATTCGGGACCAGAGAAGACTATGAGGAACTTCAGAGGGAACTAACCAAGCTAGGTGGATGAGCAACATGATGGACAAATGAAATTCAGTGTTGATAAATGCAAAGTAATCCACATCAGAGGAATAAATTTAAACTCCAATGCGCTTTTTACAGGGTTCTAAATTAACTGTATCAACTTAGTATCGGGAACTGGACATCATTATAGACAGCTCAGTGAAGACCTCTACTCCATATGCAGCTGTGATCAAAAAAGCTAATGAGATGTTAGGATGCATAAAGGATGGTATAGAGAACAATGCAGAGTATATGATAATTACACCCCAAAAATTATCAAAAAAGCTAACGTGTGTTAAAAGACCATTAAGGCTTCAAAGTGAAGACCTGTCTTTGCTACCTCAGTTCAGCCCCTTTGTGTGTATGCATTATGATACTGGAGATGATGTAACAGTGCTGTGCTGTAAGCAGTTCATACCCAGTTGATGCCTGACAGCCTCATAACATTCTGACTTCAGTAAATACCAGAGACAAGTGAGCCTGGAGAAAGCTGGGATACCCTCATTCAAGAACTGTATTGAGGTCTGCAGAGACAGCTATGTGAAGATAGAGGAAGAGAAGTGATAAAAGAGAAGAATAAAGAAAGGTGCCACAAAGGAATCCACAGAGGAGGGACAATGAGGAATCCTGCAGAAAAGGGATTGCATAGAGGACTAAGAGGAACCATGAGGGATCACACGGAGGACTGAGAGGGACCACAAGGGATTCCGTAGATGATTAGAGGGTACCACCAGATTTTAACCATTGGGCAGATATTCACAGGGATGGTAAAAGGTACATCCCTGATTCCAGGGTGACCCCTCTGCCAAATTTTAACCCTTACTCCAAAGCCTGAAGGTGCCAGATATTCTCAAAAAAATCATTGTAAGAATTTTTAAACATGGGTTAAACAACATATTTCCCCCTTATCTCATTCTCAGAAATAGCTGGTCTTTTTTAGATCAAAATCTGTCCCCCCCCCAAAAAAGTTGTCTGAGGCAGACACCTGGGATATAAAATTTAAATCTACACAGTTTAAGTTAAGTTTATTATCTATATCTATATCTACAGAGAGAGAGAGAGAGAGAGAGAGAGAGAGAGAGAGAAAATAGAAAAAAGGGGAAGTTGATAGTAACAAATATAAATTAGAAGCTAGTAATTGCAGAACATTGATAAGGGAAGCAAGGACAAAAGGCAAAATCTATGGCCACCAGAATTAAGGAGAATAAAAAAGAAGTTTTAAAGAGTACTAGGAATAAAAAGAATACTAACAATGGTATTGGTTCATTACTAGATGAAAATGGTAGAATTTTCAATAATAATGCAAAAAGGTAGAAATGTTCAATAAATATATCTATTCTGTGATTGGGAAATAACAGATGATATCATTGTGAGAGATATGGCAATTTCCTGCAATATCCTTGAAAAACCATACTGAATTCAGTTTAAGTATCTTTGGAGTCCATTGTATTAAATGCAAAGTTTAGGTACTATTGTGGGCTGGGACTGTATGTAATCTCTCTAGGTGGCAGATATGATGTGAACCCTGGGAAGTGTTAAGAACTTCAAAGGACTGTATTGTGTGTTCTTGACAGACACATTGTTATTTTGGGACAAACAGTATCAAGTGGTTTGCCTCAGGAGTCTCTTGGTAGAGGTGAATGGAAATTCTACACCTCCCGTGGTGCAAAAACCCAGTCTTTTGAAGCAACACCCTGAGGATAGGACCATTGTCTGCTGATCACCTGTTTCTGGAGTGTCAAAATTGAAGTCTCAAGCTATAGAAAGGAAAGGCTAACCTATTTATGAGAGTGTTAGTTCTGAGGTAAGGCTGTTATGAACTTGTAACCACACAAAAAAACCCAACCCTTTGTGGGTTTGAAGGACAGATTCCTACCAGAGACCTTGTTAGAGTTGAGGGTGGAGTGATCTCTGGTAAGCTTATTAGCATGCATGTAGGTTCTTTTAGTGTTTTGTTAGGTATTTTGAATCAGCAGCTCCAGATAAATTTAATCCAAGAGTTTTAAAAGAGCTGGCTGAGGAGCTTGCTGAACTGTTAATGTTGATATTCAGTAAGTCTTGGAACATTGGGGAAATTCCAAAAGACTTTGAGAAAGCCAATATTTTAAAAGGATAAATAGGATGACGCAGGTAATTACTGGTCTGTCAGTCTGACATTGATTCCAGGTGAGATAATGAATGTACTGATATGGAACTTGATCAATAAAGAATTAAAGGAGGATAATATAATTATTGCCAATCAGCATGGGTTTATGGAAAATACATTGTTTTTTTTTAAATAAGGTTACAAGTTTGGAAGATAAAGGTAATAGTGCTGATATAATATATTTAGACTTCTGTAAGACATTTGACTTGGTACTGCATGACAGTTTGATTAAAAAACAGCAAGATATCAAATTAACATGGCACACATGAAGTGTATTAAAAACTGGCTAACTGATAGGTCTCAAAATGTAATTGTAAATGGGGAATCATCATTGAATGGATGTGTTAGTTGGAACCTGAAGGGATTGGTTCTTGGCCCTCCACTATCTAACATTTTAATCAGTGACCTGGACAAAAACATAAAATCATCACTGATAAAGTTTGCAGATGACACACAAATTGGGGGAAGTGGTAATTAATGAAGAGACTAGGTCACTGATACAGAGCAATCTGGATGGCTTGATAAACTGGATACAAACAAACAATGTGTGTTTTAATATTGCTAAATTTAAATCCTTAGATAAATAAACAGGAATCTCAAGTAGGAGTAGAGAGGTTATTCCTTCTCTCTGTTTGGCACTGGTGCAGCCACTGTTGGAATACTATATCCAATTCTGGTGTCCACAATTCAAGAAGGACGTTGATAAATGGGAGAAGGTTCAGAAAAAAGCTACAAGAGAAATTAAAGGATTAGAAAACATGCCTCATATTGATAGACTCAAGGAGCTCAATCTATTTATTTTAACAAAGAAGGCTAAGGGGTGACTTGATTACTGACTGTAAGAGTACTTACATGAGGAACAAATATTTAATAATGGGCAATCTAGCAGAGAAAGGTATAACACGACCCAGTGGCTAGAAGTTGAACCTAGACAAATTTGAAGTATAAATACGGTGTCAATTTTTAACATTGAGAGTAATTAACAGCTGAAACAACTTACCAAGGATCATGATTGGATTAAATCAAGATTGGATGTTTTTTTTTCTAAAAGCTCTGCTCTAGAGATTATTTTGGGCAAATTCTATGGCCTGTGTTATACAGGAGGACAGATTACATGATCACAGTGGTCTTTTCTGGATCTGTGATCTATGAAAAAAAAGGTTTGGCAAAGTTATAAGCCATTTGAAATGGCATCTGATAATGGAAAGTGTTGGTTAAGCTTCATTCTAGACATTGCTACTGGTGCAGCCTCTAAACCTTTATAAAACTCAATGGTGCAGCTTGAGCTGCAATACTATGTGCTGTATTGGTCACCCCATCTCAAAAAGGATATTGCAGAACTAGTGGAGGTTCAGAGAAGGCAACGAGAATGATCCAGGGCCTGGAAAAGCTCTCATACAAAGAAAGATTGAAGACTCTGTGATTGTTTACCTTAGAGAGAAGATGAATAATAGAGGACATGATCAAGTATATAAAAATAATGAATGGACTACACAAGAATAAAGGGACATTTAATGAAACTAAAAATGGGGAAATTCAAAGCCAATAAAAGGAAATACTTTTTCACACAATGTGTAATTAACTCTCTGCATGGAACTCGCTGCCACAGGAAGTCATTGAGGCCAAGAATATAGCAATATTCAAAAAAAGGGAGTTAGACATTTATAGGGATAGCGGGAAAATCCAGAGCTATAATTAATACTAGAAAAAATTGTTGGAGGATATTAATCCTTATGCTTCAGGCTTTAAACCAATCTCTAATTGCTAGAGACCAGGATGAGACCTATGAAAGGGGCAGATTATCCCACATTTGCTACTATGGGGTTCTTACACCTTCCTCTGAAATGTCTGGTTCAGGCCACTGTCAGATACTGGATACTGGACTGCATGGACCTTGGTCTGATGCAGTATGGCAATTCCTATGGGTCTACGGACCTGCAGAACTGCAAATGGCACATAGGAGATTCTGGGAAAAACTGAGAGCAGGTGTTTATCAAATGCTTAAACATTTATAAGAAGCAAGAGGGATGTCCCAAGACATTTGCAAATAGAGATTTAAAACTGACCTTAGTTTCTGAGAACAAATCCCACAGTCACAGCATGTAGTTACAAACATAAAGATGCAAAAGAAATGCCCGGTGTTCTCATTGAACTGTGAAAAGGGAATAGACGAAGCCCAACCTCTATTCTTATTGGACCACCTCTGCTCTCACTAGTAAGTAATCATTGTATTCTGATTGGCACAAACTGGCTTTTTGAAAAGGGGACCAGCCAATGATGAACCACCCATCAAAATTGAATAAAGAAACTCATTACATAAAACAAACTCCTTCCATATGCAAAAAAACACCTGGACAGGAGGAGAGACCAAGAGCTGGATTCTTCAGCTGGCTGCAAAAATCCCTCCAACTGGTCAAAGCAAAGACTTATCAGAGGGAAGCACCTTGCTAAATCTCTTTCTTTGAAGTTCCTAAGGGAAGACTATCATGGATAGAGAAAAAACAACCCATTGGCTTTTCCTTGTGAGCCAGCCTTGAAATTCTATGTCGTGAACACCAACCTGATGCAGGTGGTGGATATTCACATAAAGGGGGGGAAAATCTACAAAAAAGGTTATATGTAGAGCATGAAGACCAAGAAAATGTCAAGCAAACCACTTCTGTGTCTGCATGTAGGTCAAGCTCAAAACAGGCTGGTTTAGAATTAGAATCCTTTTGCAGTTTTGAGATCAATAAGCTCAGCATCCCCTACAATAGCATGGGCTATGCTTGAAAAAGCCAGACAAGTTCCCAAGCCAAAGTGAATCCTGAAAACCAAAAGATCCAGAACAAAACACAGACGTGCACTTTTCAAGGAAGTACCCTGTCTTGTGCCCACAAGCATGGTTCCCCTTTTGAAAGATTTTTAACTACA
Source organism: Emys orbicularis (assembly GCF_028017835.1). Classification (NCBI taxonomy): domain Eukaryota; kingdom Metazoa; phylum Chordata; order Testudines; family Emydidae; genus Emys; species Emys orbicularis. Next base: position 192,343,182 of record NC_088685.1, read on the forward strand.
TAAGAACAGAAGAATGGCAATACTAGGTCAGACCAAAGGTTCCTCTAGCCCAGTATCCTGTCATCCGCCAATGCCAGGTGCTTCAGAGGGAATGAACAGAACAGGTAATCATCAAGTAATCCATCCCCTGTTGCTCATTCCCAGCTTTTGGCAAACAGAGGCTAGGGATACCATCCCTGCCCGTCCTGGCTAGTAGCCATTGATCCTCCATGATTTTATCTAGTTATTTTTTGAACCCTTCACAACATCCTCTGGCAAGATGTTCCACAGGTTGACTGTGCATTGTGTGAAGTGTTCCTACATATTTTATGCCTCACCTCAATGGCCACTGGAGTCCAGTGGTTCTCCAATGGTGTAGTGGGGTTCACTTGGGGACAGCAGGCTGCAGCTCAACAGTCTCCCAGAGTCTTGGGATGGCCTTGCCAGACAGTCTGAGGGCCTGGTGGCTGAGTTACAGTCTGTCATCTCCCCCTGCTGACAGCTAGGACGGGTCCTGCAGGCCAATGATGGTCCATACTGTTTGAGACACGATGCACTAGACTGATCATCATGGTCAGGATATTAAACATTTCTGGAGTCATTTTCTCTGCAGAACACATTTTATTTAGGTTAGCTTTTCTTTTGCCACTATCTGGAATATAGCAGAAAACCTGCAAGCAACAAAAAAAATGTAGGATATTCAATAGTGGTATTTATAATAAAATCAATAATTGATGCTAAGCACACTTAAAAAAACAAAGAATACAACCTAATTATTTTGCCAGTGGGGAAATGGTAAGAAATGAGTGTGCTTGCTTAACTTAATTTAGGTCTCTTAGGACTGGGTTTATAATTACTTTATGTAACCGTGTTATTTGTTTTCATTAACTTTAACTGAACAGTAAATATGATACTAACCTATTTTTGTAGGAAAACCCTAACTAGTGAAAATGTAGCAAGCAATTCTAAAACAGGGAAAAATGCTAACATCATCGTGGATACCATATACAATACCTGTAGTACTGGCTTATCTCATCGTATTATTAATATTAATTGTTTGTATTGCAATACCCCCTAGAAGCTCCAGTTATGGACCTGGACCCCATTGTGCTAGGTGCTGTGCAAACACAACAAAAAGATGGTCCCTGCTCCAAAGCATTGACAATTTAAGTAAACGTAAGCCTATTTAATTATGTTTTGTTTACAAATATGGGACCAAATTCCATTCAGTTACACACATTATTGACATCAGAAGAGTTACATGTATGTAACAACAAATTTACACCAATTTTTTTTTAAGTTCTGATCACCAGTTATTCTGCATTAGGTACTAATCGGTGAAATTATTTGTTTCTTTGGTAGCAAGACACTAAGAAATTCTGGAAAAAAACTTTCTCCCCTGAAAGATGCAATTAATAATATCACAGGATATTGTACTCGGGACCACAGGCCAGGTCAGTCCTGATGTAATATTAAATATGGTCCCTCTTTCCTTCAAAGCACTGAATAACCATAGACATATAGTGCCATTGGGGCAGGAGTGCAGCAGCCAATTGGCATATTGCACAAAGTAGGAGAAGAAAAAATGTTGGTCAAGCATAAAAATGCCAAGGGGTCTTTACTGACCACACACCACCGAGAACCTTTGCATTTTAACACTTTGTACAAGAGAACCCTGACAGTGAATAAACTCTGTTGGTTTCATTACCTGCAACATGTTTTGGAAAATTAACAGAATATTCACCCTTTAACTTCTTTGGAGCAAGAGCAGCTAGTTTCCCTCACTAACTTACATAGCACTTTGTAGATACGCCAAAGATATATCAGACTACTTCTTCCCTAACCAGGCTATTTTGTCATGACAGGGAATGAAAGGCAATAGTGGGCATACCTAGCCTAATAGCCTCCTCTCTGTGCTATTCATTTCTGACCTTAAGCAGTAATTTAGGGGTCTCTGCTTTGGGGATTTCATAAGCAACTTTCCTTAGGGGCGCATCCCAAAATGCTAGGGCCAGCTCTGACATGCTGAAATCTGCTTTCTCCCACTCCAGAGCAGCCAGCCTAGGTGGTAGTACCTAACAGCTGTCACTTTAAACCCTTAGGCTAGGTCTACCCTGGGTAGGGGGAGGTCGACCTAAGATACGCAACTTCAGCTACGCGAATAGCGTAGCTGAAGTCGGCGTATCTTAGGTTGATTTACCTGGCCGTGAGGATGGCGGTGAGTCGACCGCTGCCACTCCCCCGTCGACTCCGCTTCCGCCTCTCGCCACGGTGGAGTTCCAGAGTCTACGGCAGAGCGATCGGGGATCCATTTTATCGTGTCTACACTAGACGCGATAAATCGATCCCCAATAGATCGATCACTACCCACCAATCCGGCGGGTAGTGTAGACGTATCCTTAGTAAGTCTAAATGTAAGGGCTGCAATAACAAGGCAGCAGCAGCATGCCAGCTGCAACAGCAACCAGTAGTAGGGAAGACATATTGAAGAGCATAGCTCAGGGCTCACTTTAATCATACCACAGTCAGGCCAGGCAAGAACTAGTGCCAAGGAGCCTGGAGTTTTAATGGGCTCATTCCAGTGATAAAGGAGATCCAGGCTTGGTCTGAAGTCCACAGTTAAAAGGCAGCAACAATGAGCTGAGGTCATGGAGCACATTTTATCAACCTTAGAAGTATGGAGGGCAGAGACATCTCTGTCAGTGTTTAAGCCATTGGTTCCAGAGAGTCTGGGGGTTTCCAACCTGATCCTTGGATGAGTGCACTCCCCCTCTGGCTGTGTGCTTAGAAATCTTTACAGCATTCAGGGAAGTGGGGGACATTCCTTTGTGAAAGCTTTTATATATGTTTGAAAGAAGTACTGTAGATTGTTCCACTTGTAAAGATCTTTCCCCTGTGCCTCCAGAGTCAGCAAGTGACTAGACAAAATATTTATGTGGCAATCCCATAGGAGGAGGCATTGACCATCCACATGAAAATACTTAGTATAATGAATAAGCCTAGATCAAAGACGAACAACCAACCACTGATGTGTCCATGGTTTCAAACATCCAGGGCTTGATTCTCCTCTCATGCTAATATAAATCAGGAATAACTCTAGTGAAGTCAATGGAATAACACCTGTGAGTGTCGGAGGAGAATCAAGCCTTTACTACTCATCAAAGCTTCAGGCACTCTACTTGACTGGCCACTTTTTTTCCTGTGCAAGAGTTTTTTCTCTTAAAATGCAGCAAACAGATTATATAGCCTCTGGATTCCAATTATTTGTGAATGTTGCTTTTAACTTAGTAAATAGGGTACAAGAGCTGGCAGTCAGCCCACATGGTCCAACAGCAAAGCATAATGTAAATCAGGACTGACTCTACTGAAGTCAAAGGAGCTATACCAGTGTAAAACCTATGCTGGTGAGATGTGAATCAGGCCAAACATCTTTACAAGGAAGGTTTTCTTCAAAAAACATTGTTCAGATTTTAGTATTCAGCTACGTTAACAAAAACAGAAGAGATGTTTAACAAACAGAAAAATTAACATCCCCATTTGTTCTATGGACATATTCTTTACTTTACTCTCTTCGCACCTCTCCCCCCAGTCCCGCCAAAAAAAATCTGTTATAGCACTGCCTACACAAAGATCTTCTGACTAACTTTCACACAGTCCCCTTCTTTACCCCTGAACTACTAATTGCACCTTGAGTCACCTGCTTTATTACCATACTACCCTTTTTACTCCTGCAGGAGGTTTGAGCAGGGAGTTAACTCAGTGACTGCTAGTGCTCAGGCAGGACTTCTGCACACTTTCACAGGCACTTTAACTGTAAGTGTAGGCAGCATGAGGACTGTGCTCAGATGTAATGGTTCATCACTTTGGAATTAGAGAAAACAAAGGAACATTTTAATTAAACAAAGTTTCATTAATATTTGTCTCCACTGTGATTCTGTCTGCCTTGAAAGAGCTTGGGAGACTTCTCTTTTCCACTCACTGAGATATCATAGATCACAAGAGTCTTTACAAATAATGGTAAATTTCATTCAGTCAACACCCTGGAGTGAAACAGCTCACTCAAAATCACACAGCTGGACAGTAGAAGAGCTGATGATAGAACTCAAGGCTCCTAGTCCCATGTCTTATCTTCTGGGACCATCAGATATAGTGGTACATGTTATGCCCTAATATGCCCTGCTAGCTGATCATGATGTTAAATTGATGGCTTCCAAAAGGAGTCCCCAGTGGTTTGTTTTCTGGAGGACATGCAATAGAGTTGGCTGTATGCTGCAAAAAATATTAATTCATGGGCATTTTTGCAGATAAAATCCTCAGTCTAGCTTTGCCAATGTTCAGAATCTTTTAATTCATTTTCCCTGGGCAATAAACAAATGATTTTTTTTTAATTCACAGAAATCAAAAATTCTCACAGCCATATTGAAATCTCTTTAATTGTTCTCCTACTGTTAATAAAAGCCTGAAAGAGAATCAATAACTTGCAACCAATTACATGCCATAAACAATGTACATCAAGTGAAGACATACTCTGTTCATGAACAACCTGTAGGTGATCAGGTGATTTTTAAACAACAAAACAGTTAGTAAAAGTTAAGCTTATTTGTGGACAATAAACATAAAAAGGAAAAAATAACTTTTGACTAGTTGTATGACTAGTTCACCCAGTAGCTAAGTTGCAAGAAGTGTTTGAAAGGCCACTATTAGTGGAGTAACACAGCAGAAAATTTTAGGACACTATCTGGTTTACCCTTAATAAGAGTAGGCATTGACATATGTTGCAAAACAAACAAAAAAACCAAACAAACCCACAAACCAATTACAGAAAAAGGCAATGCCAATTGATGATTTCACTGTTTTTCAGCAAGTTCCTCATTGCACTGTTGGAAGCTGAGAACAGCTGGTAATGGGAATTTTAGGAAAAATGCACAAGACTTGAAAACTCTGACTTTCCTGATCATTCATTCTGCTGACAGATTAGTGATGGGTGTGATGCTTCAATCCATCTGCAACAAATAAGCACATTTTCTCAGGATGAAATGGCAAACTGGGGATTAGAAAGATTCACACTCTTTATCTCCAAATAGTCCTTATTTCGGGTTTCTTACCTCTTCTTAAAGCCTTTGTATAAATAACATATTGATTTCCCTTAAAACTTAAGAGTGTGCTCTCAGTTAGAGCATTCAGAGTGCTTAAATAAAGCCTGGGTTATTTTTCTTTTACACCTGCATTGTATCAGTTTGAAAAGGTGTCTCCATCAGGCATCCAAAAAATTTCAAAAGGGAATTAGAATTTTTCGTCTGCTCCAGTGGGGCCTATTTACCAGCTACTACTAGAAGTTAAAGTATATTAACACAAATTTTCAGAGACCACACTAAAACTTTTTTTTTTTTTAAATCACTGACTGACAACATAACATGAGCACAGGGGAGAGGACGTTTCTAAAATCTAGATCAAGAATATAGGTGCTTCCAAGCCACAGTGTTCAGATCCAGATCTAGCCTTTCTCCAAGGAAAAAAAAGTCTCTCCTAGGCCCTTCCCATTAGATTTACATAACTCACATTACCAAGGGCCAAGGAGGGGGCAGGAGAAGGGGAGATCTGCAATCATCTCTTGTAGTCTATTAGAGTAGAGGCATGTTGCAACAGGCCTCAATTTTCCCAAAGCAGAATTACAACGCATCTGGGCCTAGATTGTGCCCCAGTGCAGGGACAGTGTAGAGGCAGCATGTGTCTCCCCTACCAAAGGATTAACTGTGGGGGCCAATGCAGCTCTTGGAGCAGGCTAGGCCAGCCCCAATGACAGCTCTATATAATGTTGCATCCCTGATGCTGTAGTCGCTATGGAACTTTGCAGAGGTGTGGAACTGCCAGGGTGTAGTTGTGCTCTGGTCATGCCTGCCCCACTCCTGGCCCATCCAGAATGCACCCTGCTATCTGAGCTGCTGAAAAGATAGCACAGATGTCCCCTGTAATGGGGATATTCTCCATGTGAAGAGGAGTCTTCCATGTATTCTCTGGCCCTTTTGCACCAACACAGCAATCCTGGGGCCTATCTCTACTTATATTACCTGCAGTAGGCAAGCAAGCAGAGGATCTCCCTTCAACAAGTACTGCTTTGAATAAGAAATTCCCAGGATACTGGCACACAACAAACTGCTATATGATAGAACAGCTATGTATCACCTGCCTTGGGAATAATACAGCTTCAAAATATCTGGTCTGATGTTACAGATGACTTGTAACTTGCAATTCTGACTTTTCCTGGCTCCTGCATTTTCTTGCATGTTACTTTTCTGCTAGGTCCTTCTGCAGATGACCTGCCTCAACTCAGACCTATGCTGCAAACAATTCAATTTGATGCACTAAATGGAAAGAAAGACATGGGCAGGCATCATTAATTCTTTTTATCCTTCAAGTCAGATATTTGTTGCTCAGATGCAGACAAACACAATATGTGTTGTGACAAAGTTCTGTCCTTGACTCCGTGGGTCCTGCGTTTCCTGACGGATTTTTGCTAGCCTCAGAGGCTCACTGTGACCCTCCACATAGCCCTTCTCTCTCTAGAAGCAAGGGTCACAGTCTACTGAGCCATTTTCATCATAAGCCAGCAAGGGAGGTGAGGAGAAACAACCCTCCCTCACACAGTCTCTGTTGTCTCCCAGTATCAGTGATTAATCAGGGAGCCCAGCCCCCCCCCCCCCCCCTACTCCAGGCTCCAGCCCAGGGACCCTAAACTTAGCAGCTATGAAAGCTGACTTTTTGGAAATATTTCAGGTTTCAGAGTAGCAGCCGTGTTAGTCTGTATCCGCAAAAATAACAGGAGTACTTGTGGCACCTTAGAGACTAACAAATTTATTAGAGCATAAGCTTTCGTGGGCTACAACCCACTTCTTCGGATGCATATAGAGTGAAACATATATTGAGGAGATATATATACACACATACAGAGAGCATGAACAGGTGGGAGTTGTCTTACCAAGTCTGAGAGGCCAATTAAGTAAGAGAAAAAAAAACTTTTGAAGTGATAATCAAGATAGCCCAGTACAGACAGTTTGATAAGAAGCAAGTGTGAGAATACTTACAAGGGGAGATAGATTCAATGTTTGTAATGGCTCAGCCATTCCCAATCCCTATTTAGCCCTGAGTTGATTGTGTCTAGTTTGCATATCAATTCCAGCTCAGCAGTCTCTTGTTGGAGTCTGTTTTTGAAGTTTTTCCGTTTTAAGATAGCCACCCGCAGGTCTGTCAAAGAATGGCCAGACAGGTTAAGGCTGACTTAGAACAACGCTTCCTTAGCTCTCGTCCCCTAACGCCCCTACTCTACTTGCACTACATTGATGACATCTTCATCATCTGGACCCATGGAAAAGAAGCCCTTGAGGAATTCCACCATGATTTCAATAATTTCCATCCCACCATCAACCTCAGCCTAGATCAATCCACACAAGCGGTCCATTTCCTGGACACTACTGTGCTAATAAGCGATGGTCACATAAATACCACCCTGTACCGGAAACCTACTGACCGCTACACTTACCTACATGCCTCCAGCTTCCATCCAGGACACACCACACGATCCATTGTCTACAGCCAAGCTCTAAGATATAACCGCATTTGCTCCAATCCCTCAGATAGAGACAAGCACCTACAAGATCTCTATCAAGCATTCTTAAAACTACAATACCCACCTGCTGAAGTGAAAAAACAGATTGACAGAGCCAGACGAGTACCCAGAAGTCACCTCCTACAAGACAGGGCCAACAAAGAAAATAACAGAACACCACTAGCTGTCACCTTCGGCCCCCAACTAAAACCTCTCCAGCGCATCATCAGAGATCTACAACCTATCCTGAAAGATGATCCTTTACTCTCACAGATCTTGGGAGACAGACCTGTCCTCGCTTACAGACAACCCCCCAACCTAAAGCAAATACTCACCAGCAACCACACATCACTGAACAAAAACACTGACCCAGGAACCTATCCTTGTAACAAAGCCCGATGCCAACTCTGTCCACATATCTATTCAAGTGACACCATCATAGGGCCTAATCACATCAGCCATACCATCAGGGGCTCGTTCACCTGCACATCTACCAATGTGATATATGCCATCATGTGCCAGCAATGCCCCTCTGCCATGTACATTGGCCAAACCGGACAGTCTCTACGCAAAAGAATTAATGGACACAAATCTGACATCAGGAATCATAATACTCAAAAACCAGTGGGAGAACACTTTAACCTGTCTGGCCATTCTTTGACAGACCTGCGGGTGGCTATCTTAAAACAGAAAAACTTCAAAAACAGACTCCAACGAGAGACTGCTGAGCTGGAATTGATATGCAAACTAGACACAATCAACTCAGGGCTAAATAGGGATTGGGAATGGCTGAGCCATTACAAACATTGAATCTATCTCCCCTTGTAAGTATTCTCACACTTGCTTCTTATCAAACTGTCTGTACTGGGCTATCTTGATTATCACTTCAAAAGTTTTTTTTCTCTTACTTAATTGGCCTCTCAGACTTGGTAAGACAACTCCCACCTGTTCATGCTCTCTGTATGTGTGTATATATATCTCCTCAATATATGTTTCACTCTATATGCATCCGAGGAAGTGGGTTGTAGCCCACGAAAGCTTATGCTCTAATAAATTTGTTAGTCTCTAAGGTGCCACAAGTACTCCTGTTATTTTTTTGGAAATAGGACATGTACAATTCCCTGGGCGACTTCCCCACAGCAGCCCCCACTCAATATCTTCTTCACAATTACCTCAGGGCCTCCTTCCTTGCACCTGATATGGATTCATACTACTTCATTCCTCCAACAGCACAGCTCCCTCCTATAGCTCCTGACACCCACACCATACTGACTAACTGGGAGGCTTTTAACTAATTCCAGACAGTCCTTGATTGGCTTCAGGTGTCGCAATCAATCTAGCTGTCTCTCCTGCCTTCTAGAAGGATCTTAATTGGCCCCAGGTGTCTTGATTAACCTGGAGGAACTGCCATTTGGTTACCATGGTACCAGAGATTTGTTTAGCCTGGGGATAACATACCTGTTCCTCACTACTTTACTGTAGCCATCTGGCCTTGCCCCATCACAGTGTTAATACATCCTTGGATATAGCTTCTTGATTGTCAAAGATTCTGCTGTAATTATAATACTGCTGCTGCATCTAGAGTTTAATTGTTACTTGTGAGCTGCTTAAATATTAAATGTTTATTGATTATTTGTCCTTGGGAACTCAATAAACTTTAACCAACTACAGTTTCTGTATTAAAAATCTTTGTCCCTAAGGAATCACAAGGTGGTGAGGTTTGGAGAAAGGGGAATGTGGAATGGATTTGGAGAGAAAGAAGTAAACATTACTTGAAGAAAGACATAAGATAACTTTAATCAAAATAGTCTTAAAATCATTACTTATATCAATGTGCTGTAATTCTCTTGGGACCAAATGCTGATTCTACTAAAGTCAACTGGAGTTTTAACATTGACTGCAGTGGTACCAGAATTTGGCTCTTGGACTATTAAAGCTAAAGGAACTCAAATTACATCTTTTAGCCAAGAATAGCTTCTTCTAGTGGTTGTGATTCATAAATGGAAAGGTAATATTTCCTGTCGGCTAAGGCAGAGGACTAGCAGCCAGATCCTTCAGTTCTATTTCAAACTCTGAGACTTAGTCACTGTGGGCTAAATGCATCCTAATTCCTCATGCACTACACAGGGAAATAAAGGACAGTAGCCTTTCCCCTACACACACACACACACACACACCATTTGGCTAAATTAGGACTGCTCATCTCATACCTATAAGTAAGTGGGTGGGATGAAGATGCCAACCAGAGTAGCTGGTTTGGTGTCTGGAGATGAGTAAGTTGCACTCCCAGCCTGGAGAAGATAGGGGGAGCAGGGGAGGAATTGTAACCTTGTGAAGCGCAATAACTCCCCAGTGTGGCTTCTGGGCAATACCGATACATATTGCATCATACTCTGGGTTGAGCCTATTGGCTCAGTCTAGCCTTGTGACCTTGGAGAAATATTTAACTTCTCTGTGCCTCAGTTTAGCCCTCTATCAATGTGTATAATACCTAATAACCACAAGGGGCTCTCTGGGATTTAATTCATTATTGTTTGTATAGCTCTGGAAAGTCTTCAGATAATAGGTGCAGAGTATTTTTCTGATGTGTAACTCATGAAAGCAGCTACACAGCTACACAGCTAAACAGCTGCACATGCCTGTTCAGTAAAAGATATTATACCATGATATTCAGAGTGTTTGAATTGAGTGTGGATGAATAAAGCCACAGCCTCACATATGATACTATTGTTGGGATGGAAAGTATATAATCCTTTCCCCCTCTTATCCAGCTCTGGTACATGCCACAATTTATAGCTGTATATCCGAGACCAGAATTTAGCCTCAGTTGTAACAGTTTAGGATATAATTCAATGAACTATTGAGTAGAGATGAGCCCAAGCTTCAAAGATGGTTCAAATTACTCCAGAGTTTGAGAGTGTTTGCATCCAGGGTTTTGAATTGGCCAATCTTCCTTATCCATTTATACTTCACAGACACAGCATACTGAATTCAAGCTAGAGGCTGACTCTCTTCTCCCTCACATGGGCTTCAGTGCAGCTGCTCTTGAGTTACACTAGTGTTAATGAGAACACCTGTTCTTATTCTTTGGAAGCATTTTCATTCTATTCTAAAATTTTCAACCATTGTAGTCCTTTTAAAAATGAACATGCAGCCTGCTAATGACTAATTTGCTCTAGCCAACAAGTCCTGCTAGCCTGTTGGATTGAACTAATTGTTACTGGGATTACTACATGTGCAAAAAACGTTCTCCCTGTTTCAAAGTTGATGTTACATACCTTTGGCCGCTTATAAAATAGAGGAAAGTGAATTGCCATTGATTCCTTTAGTCAGAATAGCAGGAATGCAACTTAATAGCAACTACAAATCAATAAAGAATTTCTGACCAAGAATATAGTATTAGAAATCTATGGAAGACCTAACAGTTATTACATTACTAAAAACATCATGTATTGAGGGCAGCTAGCTAGGCCTTGTTTCTCAGGTATTGAAAAAGAAATATTTCAAAGGCAAATGCTAGTATTTTTCCTCCTCTGTGTAGAACATTGAATTATGATACTTTCTCATATTGCTGACAAAGATTTATTAATATTTTACACACTTTATTCTGTGGTTTGGGGAAAATGTTAAAGGCTATCATAATATTTTTTTACTGTTACTAAATGTATGAGTGATTTTAGTTCTCATGAAAGTGAGGGACTAATAGTGCTACTTTTAACTACAGGACAAAAGCAAGCATACCCTATGCAAGCTTTGCTAAATAGTTCTACTAATGCACCTCCTGCCTGACACTCCTCCTCCCCCCGCCAGTGAAGTAACTGTGTTTAACAGAGAATGTCCACTCACTTGTGCCAGACTACGAAGTAGCCGTGGATATCTAGCTGAATACAGCCATACAAGAGTAAGCCTTCAATCACTTCACTTTTTTCTTGCACAATATTGCTGTGTGCTATTAAATTGCTGTCACGTTCTACCTCAGAGGTGGATTTCTGTGATGGACAATGTTAGTCTTATACTGTTTGTACATTGAACATTTCATAAAGCTCTGTGAAATCCTTTGGGGTCAAAAAGTGCAATATAAATATTAGACAGCATTGCAATTATAACCCCTATCTCTCATTTATTATAATAATGATTATAGCAGCACCTAAGGATCCCAGCAGAAATCAGAGAATGATGTGGGGATAGTAAGAAACAGTCTTGGCTCTGAAGAGCTTTGAACCTAAATACACATAACATATAAAGCAGGGGTTCTCAAACTGGGGGTCAGGACCCCTGAAGGGGTCGTGAGGTTATTACATGGGGGGTAGTGAGCTGTCAGCCTCCACCACAAACCCTGCTTTGTCTCCAGCATTTATAATGGTGTTAAATATATTAAAAAGTGTTTTTAATTTATAAGGGGGGGGGTCACACACAAAGGCTTCTTATGTGAAAGGGGTCACCGGTACAAAAGTTTGAGAACCACTGACTAAAGGGTGGGTGACAAAAAATATTATTAACTCCATTCTACAGATGATGAACTGAGACACAAAGAGATATCAGTGACTTGCCCAAGGTCATACAGGAAGTCTGTGGCATAGCTAGAATCTGAACCAGAACTCCTGAGCCCCAGTCCAATGCTTTAACAAGAAGACCATTCTTCCTTTCCTGAGAGTAGCCAAGTCTGAATGCAACTATGTTCCTGATTACCATGACTTAAGGTATAGGACAGCTGCAGAGCAGAATGTGTGAGAGTGTGCAATCACCATATCCATGCAAACCACAGTAATGTAAGGGCATGGGAACCAGCTGTGTCTCCATCAACTTTAGAATGTACCAAATGTCTATAGGAATTTGTATCACCTCTTCTCTAGCCAGGAGTTGGACACCCTGAGGGCATGGCCACACTTGCAAATGTAGAGCGCTTTGAGTTAAACCAGCCTTCGGAGAGCGCAGTAGGGAAAGCGCTGCAGTCTGTCCACACTGATAGCTGCAAGTGCACTGGTGTGGCCACATTTGCGGCACTTGCAGCAGCATTGGGAGTGGTGCATTATAGGCAGCTATCCCACAGAGCACTTCTTCCAATTCTGGCACTGTGGCTTGTGGGAAGGGATCAGGGGGCCTTCTGGATCCTGTCCCAAAGCCCTGTGATGCATCGATTCGCATCTCAGCAATCCCTGTGCTTCTGTCCACATTTGGCGCCATCTTTCAGAGTTTTTTGTACTCTGTCTTCCCTTTCAGTCTGTGGGAATGGAGCCCGAACTGCTGAGGTATATGCTGATGAGTCTCGCCAGCACGTCACATTTATCAGTCGAGTTACTACTTAAGATCCAAACTGACAGTGAGGACTCCGATGATGATTTTGACTCGAGTAATGCATATGACACGACATTGCTTGTGGCATTCACGGACATGCTCACCACCGTGGAACACCGCTTCTGGGCTCGTGAAACAAGCACTGAATGGTGGGATCACATCATCCTGCAAGTCTGGGATGATGAGCAGTGGCTGCACAACTTTCAGATGAGAAAAGCCACTTTCATGGGACGGTGTGAGGAGCTCGACCCCATCCTGCGGCACAAAGACACAAAATTGAGAGCTGTCCTGACGGTGGAGAAGCGGGTGGCTATTGCATTCTGGAAGCTGGCAACTCCACTGGTCACTAACCAGTTTGGAGTGGGAAAGTTGACCGTTGGAATTGTGTTGATGCAAGTTTGCAGGGCCATTAATCACATCCTGCTCAGAAGAACCGTGACTCTGGGTAACATTGTGGCTGGCTTTGCACAAATGGGTTTTCCTAACTGCAGAGGGGCGATAGATGGGATACATATTCCAATTTTGGCACCAGCCCACCTAGCCTCTGAGTACGTTAATTGGAAGGGGTGTTTCTCTATGGTTCTCCAGGCGCTTGTGGATCACCGTGGGCATTTCATTGACATTAGCGCAGGCTGGCCCAGAAAGGTGCATGACGCACGCATCTTTCAGAACACTGGCCTGTTCAGGAAGCTGCAAGCCGGGGCTTTTTTCCCAGACGAGAAGATCACTGTAGGGGAAGTTGAAATGCCCATTGTAATCCTTAGAGACCCCACTTACCCTTTAATGCCATGGCTCATGAAACCCTACACAGGGAGCCTTGACAGCAACAAGGAGGGTTCAACAACAGGCTGAGCCGGTGCAGAATGACTGTGGAGTGTGCTTTTGGCTGTTTAAAGGGCTGCTGGTGCTCTCTGTATGGGAAGCTGGACCTGGCCGATGATAACATCCCCGCGGTTATATCTGTGTGCTGTACCCTCCATAACATTTGTGAAGGGAAGGGTGAAAGATTCACTCAGGCATGGAACTCGGAGGTTCAACACCTGGAGGCTGAATTTGAACAGTCAGAGAGCAGGGCTATTAGAGGGGCCCAGCCCGGGGTTGCAAGGATTAGGGATGCCTTGAGGGAGCAATTTGAGGCTGAAAGCCACCAGTAATGTCTGGTGCGCTGCACGGGAGTGAAGTGAAGTGGTTCCAATGTTAGTAGGAATCTGTTTTAGCTACGCTGACTTGCAGTGCCTGTTGCTTTCCTGGGCTAAGGTATCTTTTACTTTATGCAATAATAAAGAATGTTTTCAAAGCCAAAAAATCCATTTATTGAAAAGAAACACAACTGCTTGGGAAACAGAAAGGGCAAGGGGGTGAGGTGGGGAACGGTACAATCACAGATTTGCGTATGTCCTGTTATCATACTCAGCCTTCCTGTCTGGAGTGCTGTGCAATGAGTGCTGCACTTCAGGCTGGATAAAATGCATGGTGATGGGGGTTGAGTGCAGTGGGTAAGGGTCATAGTTTTCAGGGCTGGGTGGTGAAGCTACAGGTGTTGGAGGCAGCTGGTGGCGATAAGAACCCGGATGTTGGGGAAAGCGGGTTGGAGGTGACATGGGGGCACAAGGGAAAGAGTTTTGGGACAAGGGCTGCAGGGGGGTGGGCGCGGTAGTGTGCCGCCTGCATGGCTACGAGCGCCTGGATCGAGTCTGCTTGGCGCTCCATGATGCTTATCAGCCGATCCGTGCTTTGCTGCCGGAGCACCGCGCTTTTGTGCCAGCGCTCCTCCTTTCACACTCCCTCCACTCCTGCGCTTTTAGATTCTCATTAAGGGACTGCTCTATTACTTCATGCAGCATGTCTTCTTTGCTTCTATGTGGCCTCTTCTGGCTGAGATCTCAAGGTTGCATCTGTAAAGGCAAAATGCAACACTTAACAGAGGCAGCATTGTTCACACCAGACAGAGCAATGATTCCCCCGTACTTAAGGGCAAGCACAGTCTCATAATTTGCCCATCCCAAAGCGAGTGCACATAACCCACGGGAGCCCCAAAATGGTGAGTAAGCACAGGGTCAAGGGGGACTGATTGTTTCATGGCCCTACTGTCCTCTGGGTTTCTGTGCCTTGGGGAGAGCCAACAGCTGCAGGGGGCCCCTATACTGAACACTGTCCCCACATTTTCCACAGGAGTTCATCCTGGAAGATATCTCGCTGCTGAGGATGACCTGGGAAGCAAGGGAGGGTCTTCTACTGCAATGCGGCTTCCACCCTGGCCCATATTCAGCTTGCCTGTGTGCAGCAATGGTCCCTCCGCCCCTCACGGCACAATGGCATGGACATGTTAGCCTGACTGGGACAAGGACCACAGTTGCTCTCCCAAGAAACCTGCGCAAGCGCATTGCCCAACTTCTGGATGAGACCTTTGAAGAGATCACTGAGGCCGATTA
Organism: Emys orbicularis; assembly: GCF_028017835.1. NCBI lineage: Eukaryota > Metazoa > Chordata > Testudines > Emydidae > Emys > Emys orbicularis. Next base: position 192,358,491 of record NC_088685.1, read on the forward strand.
CCACGATGTGAGCGAGCACATCAATACCCTATTCCACATCTAGGCATGCATGCAGCCCTAACCCGCCTCGCCCCAAGACCCCACACCAAATAACTTCCTTCACAAAATAAAAGCCACTTACTGGGAACCTCCTCTGGTGTTTGTCCTTCCCCAAGCACTGGCCGCCATGACTGGCTACCTTCCTCCTGGCTTGAGAACAGCTCCTGGCTGCAGGCATCTAGGGATTCTGGGGTGTCTTCCTCTTCCTCAGCACCGTCGCTCCCGCTTTCCTTCTCCTCCTGCCTTGTTGAACTGGGCTCTGAAGTGTCCACGGTGGTCCTCGGAGTGGAGGTGGGGTCGCCCCCAAGTATTGCTTCGAGCTCTTTGTAGAAACGGCAGGTCACAGGGGCACCACCAGAGAGGCGGTTTGCCTCGTGGGCTTTGTGGTAGGCATTCCGCAGCTCCTTCACTTTAACCCTGCACTGCCGTGCGTCCCAGTCATGGCCCCTTTTCATCATGTCCCTTGATCTCTGCCCGAAGGTATCATAATTCCTATGGCTGGAGCGCAACTGGGACTGGACAGCTTCCTCCCCCCAAACACTGATGAGGTTCAGCACCTTGCCATTGCTCCATACTGGGGATTGCCTGGCGCGTGGAGGCATGGTCACCTGGAAAGATTCGCTGAGAGCACTCCACACCTGGCTGAGCAAACAGGAAGGGGATTTTCAAAATTCCCAGAGAATTTAAAAGGCGGGTCTGACGGTTGGTCACCTGAGGGCAGGGCAGTAGAGTTCAAAGTGATGACCAGAGTGGCTAGAATAGGCATTTTGAGACACTTCTGGAGGCCGATCAGAGCGCATTAATAGACCAGAGCGTCCACACTGGTGCTGCGACGCTCCAGCGGGGGCGCATCAAATGTTATTCCACTCGCCGAGGTGGAGTACCAGGAGCGCTCTAGCCGCGGAGTCCGAGCACTCTACATGCCTTGCCAGTGTGGACGTGTCATGAGTTAGAGCGCACGGGGCTGCTTTAATGCGCTCTAACTCGCAAGTGTAACCATGCCCTGACAGTGCATGAGCAATGGTACAGACAAGTGTGTGCAAAACACTGATTGACATCAGTTACAATGCCTTCCTTCAGAAATTTAGCATAGATATCAATCGGAGGCACTTTACAGTCAATTTCAAATGATCGGACATCACTATCCATTGACTAGCACACCAAATCTGTGACAGAATAATGAATTGTGTCAATAACTGTCTAAATGTGGTTTCGACTTCTGTTGTGCATCAGGGCTAATTCTTGCTGCAGATGGAAATATGCATACTATGAAACCCAAGAGAAGAAAGCAAAAGAAGAACAAGGACTGCAGAAACAGAAGTGGCAACATACAGGATTCACCTGGTGATGTGTTGTTCAGTGAGAAGATGTACTGTGAAAAGCACCTTGAAGTTCAAAGGAAGCGTATGACAGAACAATGACGTCTTCACAAGACACACAAAAGGAAATCTATCACTGAACACACTGGCAGCTTGGAGAAATGCGCTTATTGTCTCACTGTCAGCTTGTGCCACAGATATGGTTGCACAAGTAGGATTGCAATGCCATAAAAATAGGGAACATGGAGAATGTCATTTCTAGTGGTGCAGTTTATTTAAAAGATGGCTCTGAACTTGAATACCTGATCTGCATGCATACCTACAGGAAGCAGTACAATCCAACCTGCCGGAGAACTGGGAAAGAGCAACTGAGGATCTCCATTGTGTTTTGCCTTTTTATACCTGTATAAAGTGAGTGCCCATTGGGTGTCAAACTCCACTCAATCAGAACAGGAGGGCTGGATTCTCAGGTGACTTTATGGCATCAAGCACCATGAGGCACTAGTCCAGCCCACACAGCATCATGTATTACGCTGGCTGCCTGCCGTACCCAATGGGAGTTGCAGCAGCTGGGTATAGCTAGGAAATAAGGACATCATAGCAAAGCTGGGAAAAGGACTCCGTACATGGAGGGTGTTCTTCTACCAGCTGTTGCCAACTCTGGCGCGGGGGCTGTGTGCCCCCCATGGCTGCGCCCTCTGCTGCAGCCACTGGAACCGAGGCTCGGCCTGTCAGCCTCCCCATGGGACTCCATTCCTCCCCCATATCTAGTCCTGCCCCCCGGTTATTTTTAGTAAAATAACAGACAGGCACAGGAACCGTGATAAAATCTTAGTCTTAGTTATTAGGCTTTCAGTGCCCAAACCTAACTCCCACAGTTAAAAATATCCACACCAGATGAATGGGGCCACAAATAAGGCAGAAATAGAGAGAGCCGCACTGACCTTCTATCGTTCTTCCAGCTCCACGGCTTTTAGTCATAACTAACCTAGTGTGTGAGGCACATGGCATTTGCTTTTCACTGCTTTCACAAGGATGAAAGAAATCACTGTCTAGTGCTGTTGTGGTGGTGGGAATGCTGAGCGCAAGAGCACTACTGGGGAGGGGTGAAGGGATTGAACATCTTGTTGTTCTGATTTGAATCAGATGTTGTAGCGGGGTGGTCACCCACTCCAGCCCAGAAAGGGGTAAAGCCAGCCCTGGGAGAGGGCTGAGGCTGGGAAGGAAAGCCTGGGCTGATTGGGGAAGGCAGTAATAGCTGGGGCCATGCCCCAATCAGGCCCAGCTGGTCCCTATAAGAGGCTGCGAGCCAGGAGCCCAAACAGTCTCTCTCTGCCTTCAGAGAGAGAAGGGCCTGGCTGCTGGGAAGCTCAGGGTGCCTAGAGTGAGGCAGGGCTGGGGAAAGGCCAGAGGGGCTGGGGAGCTCCAGGCTGGCATCTCCCCAGGCTGCAGGGCCTTGTCCAAGGCCCCAGAGAGGCACTGGGTTCCAGAGAGGGGTAGCAGATCCAGACCCAACCTTGCCTATGATGAGTGGCTTATACTGCAGTCTGCCCCAGGGAGTGGGGCTAGATGATGACTGGCAGTAGCCTTTCACTGAGGCGAGGTGGGGTTAGGGGTTGGGGGTTCCCTGGGGAGGGGAGACCCAAAGAGAAAGGGGTTACTGCCAGGGGGCAGCCCCTAGATAAAGGGGCACGGGTCCGGGAGGGACACGGGGGGGCCAAGTGGTGAGGCGGATCACCGGCCTGCAGAGGGCTCTCCAAGGCTGGCAGAGCTAATTCCCATGGACGACCAGCAGGAGGCGCCGCAGGGGTGAGTCCGCTCCCTTACAGATGTATATAATCCCACACAAGAGCCTATAGTTAGGGGGCTGTCTACATGGCATCAAGGGTGTGAGTTGTAGAGCACTCTGATGTGTTGCCCTCTAGCTGCTCCACATAGTCCCTGCTGGTGCAAACTAAAGGTACCTAGAACACTTGGATATAGTCCTGGTCAGTGTACAGGAATTTATAGCAAGCATGTTGCCATCACTGCCCTCCTCAGCTGTAAATTTTCAAGGCAGCATAGAATTCCCTGATCCCACTTTTGAGTCTTTTGAAATGTGATGTAAATTTGAGGCTTACTTATCTCCTTCTATACCCTTTATCAAAAGAACAATGAGCTATATAGATTATATATGGGCCCAGGAACACGATAGACTGAGAACAAGGACAATATATATAAAAAGCATGAAAAAAATACTAAAAAAAAAAGAAAAGAAAAAGAAAACGGACCCTTTCTGATTAGCGGATTCATTCAGATTTTTAAATAATTTCACTTTGGATCTGTTCGTGTCCCTTTTGTGTTCATTTCTTATCAATATTCTGACAGAAGAGTTTTCCTGGCAGGCATGTTCATGAAGTGATTATTGGGGAATATTTTCAGAAACCATATTTCCAATTTGTAATAATAAATATTAGCAACAGAAACCCAATTTCTAAGAGTTATGTTGAACTACTAAGGGAAAGAAACATACCATCTGACTTAAATAGCCAGTGAAAACAGCTTGAATTTTGCAAATACTCTAATGAGCTGCTCTTGAATGAATTACAGACCAAGAATCATTCACCAAATTTATTTGCTGTACAGCTTTAAATACAACTACATTTGAGGTAGTTGTCAACTATTCAAAGAATTTGTAAAGAGAAAAGGATGTTAAATTTATTGAGCAAATTGTTCACAGTTCATTGTTCATACATTTAGCTCTGGTTTGAAATGAGACACTTTTTGCTGTATTGTTTTGCAGAGACCACTGGAAGCTGTTAAATGTGGGGTTTTTGTAAATACAATTTTTAAGATGTTCTATGATTTGTGTAGTAATGGCAGAAAAACTTTTTATGCATCCATTATGGTTTTCCAAAACAAGACTATAAAAAATACAAGGATAAAAAAGGTACTGCTATTTTGCAGTTTATGGATTCCAAACTGGGATAATTGAGTATGATAAAACAAGACATTTCAATCATGTGGCCCTATACTTGGAATTAGTTAGTGCAGATTGTAGGATTTTGCAGAAATCAATCATCAGTGTTCTGAATATTCAGGCACAGATTCTGGTCTCAGTTACACTGATGTAATTCTGAAGTAGTTCCAACAAAATCAGTAGAATTACTCTGCATTTATAAAGGTGTAAATAGAACCAGAATACGAATCGCAGAATTTTACTTTTTGTTTGTTTAGAAAGTATTAAAATAACATTCTCTCTTTCTCTCTCACACATACACACACTCTTACACCCCCACCCCTTCTGTCTGCGCTGCGTGGCTAATTGTTAATCACAAGGAACCTTTCATGAATTGGAAATGCAGTTTGAGTTTCATACATAAATGTATAAGAAAAAAGCTCACAGACAAAATCTACATTTCACTGATTGAAGAATACATGGTTAACAACAGTCTCTGAACACCTTTTCTAAGAAAAATAACAACCTCTCCCAACTACTGTTCTCCCTGCACCCCATGCTATCGAGTAGATAATTTCTATGTAAAGTTTGCCTTCTTGGCAGCTAGAAATGTGTAAAAGGAACAATGTAAAAGATGTCAGTATATAGATTTCTCTTCCTGGAAGATCCATCGCCAAGATCACAACACATATTTAAGACCTGATCATGGAATTTGTTCTCACATAAATAAATCTTACACACTTAAGGCCTGATCCAAAACCCATTGAAATCAGTGGAAAGATTTGGATCAGACCCACTGGGCACTCCATTGACAGCAATGTTTTAGAGATTGCTATAGACAGAGCTGGCACATTTTATTTTATTTTTTGCAGAGAAAACTTTTCATTAACACAGCCCTGTTTTCAATGTTTTTTTTTTTAAATCACAAACAAAACAAACAAAAAAATCCATTTTTTGTGAATATTTTCATGATTTTTGAGACTTTTTAATTGAATGTTTTAAAATTGATTTTAATAGAATCTTTTTATCAACAAATTATAGTGAGTGGAGGAGAGGGGCCGAGGAGGGAGGGAGAATCCCTTGCAGGAGAACACTAGTGGAACTGGTTCCAAAGGTTTCAAAAATTATTGGGTTCCCAGAAAAAAAAAAGTTGTATCTAATCAAGATATTTCAGGAGTTTATGATGTTGTTTTTTTAAAAACCTGGTACATCTGGGTCCAGATTCTGATGTCAGTTACTGTGATGCAAATCCATAACAACTCACCTGGCTTGAGTGGAATAACTGAGATCAGAATATGACCCCAGTGTACTACTAGGAATCAAATCCAGTAGTGCAGTAATAATACGTTTGTATCCTAACCAAAGTGTCTACAGTATTTGTTCTAATTTGTATAGAATTCTTGTCAAAACAAAGCACAATAGTTGACGTCACCTAAAATTAGGGCCAAATTTTCAGTCCGTCCAGAGCAAGTCTCCATTGTTATAACCACAGTTGTATGGGTACAAATAAATTGTGGGTTTGATTTGGATTATTTAAATTAGACTACCTGATTTGTAGCTGCACACAATTCCTTGGACACCTAAATGACTTAAACTGCACCTGAAGATAAATGGGGGGGTGGGGAAGTTGATTAGTGTTACACAGAATAAACATCTTTGCAGAAAAGAATCAGTATGATTTATTTCCTTGGTATGTGGCTATTGATGAATGTGAACAATAAATATGTGTTTCTGATTTGTTTTTACATATTGGGCCAAATTGTGCTCTCAGTTTCACCTATGTAATCCAATTATCTTCAGTGGAGTTGCATATGTGTAACTGGTTATATTTTTCAATGATGCTAAGATAATGTGAAATACGTAAGCAGAAAATTTGTCTTTGTAGGCCAAACTTTCACAAGAAGACGTCTGAGGAGCAGAAGCAAAAGTACATTCCTGAATTAGTGTGAACCATTACCACAATAGTAGGTGAAGGCAGGTATGTGCAGGTGAGAAGTCAAGTTTGCTAATGCCCATTTAGACCTCTAACTATCGCTTTGCGGGCACAAATTCTCCAGCAGTGTAATTACACAAATGTAGGAATGCAGTTGTGCATATATTTCTAAGCTCCTGTTTGGAAAATTAGGCTATGTCTACACTGCACTTTCATTGTTAAAACTTTTGTTGTTCAGGGGTGTGAAAAAATGTCCCCCTGAACAACAAAAGCTTTAATGATGCAAAGTGCTGGTGTGGACAGTGTTTCCTCATCTGGAGACGCTCTCCCAGCGACGAAGCTACTGTTTCTTGTTGGGGGTGGTTTTATTTTGTCATTGGGAGAGCTCTCTCCTGCTGACAAAGAGCAGATACACTGCGTACTGTTGCCCGCCCAAGGGGCTCGAGGGGACAACAATGGTCCGTGGCCCGGTGTGCTTGGCACCAATAAAGACACCAAGGGGAGAAAGCAAGCCAAGTTTATTTCAGAGCTCTGAAATGGCACTAGGAGACCAGCATGTCTCAAATCCAGTGCAACAAATACAAACAAATTGTACCTTTTATACTCCAAACTGTTTACATACATCTCTTTGTCTGGCTGTTCCCCCTTACCCCTCCCTTCCAGACAATTGTTACAATAAACTCTACATAAGCTTGTGAGAAAACTTTCCCAGTCTCTGCGACCTTGGGTTAGACATCTGCAAACTAACTACCCCTCCTTCCCCTCCTCCTTATCTCTATTATTTCTGCTAGTGTGAGTGAAACTGCAGCCATCTGCTAGAAACGCTGACCAATACATTTCTGCTTCAGCCTACTTCAGAGCATGTAAGCAGTTAGCATAGCAATAGGTGAGAGTTCACAAGATGGAGTTTGGGGGTTCAGATAGGCCCAGAGCAAAAGAGTTTCATCGGCACTTTTGGCCTTCCGCTCTCCCGAGTTACCTGGTAGCTATGCCTAGTGGACCCCAACAATCCCTCCTTTGAGAACACTCAACAAACCTTTGTCAGAGTTTTCTCATACTCTAAAGACAAAATGCGATTAAGCTCCATGCAATCAGGATTATCAATGAGAGGGTATAAGGGAACTTCTGGGGTATGGGAGGTACAATTCTTACGTATGAGCACTTTACAGCAAATGAGCAAAAGAACAAGAACAAAACATATTACCACACCTGTGAGCAAGATGCGAACAATGCTTCCCCCTATATCCCCTAGTTCCCCTAAACCAGGTATCCAACCCCAAAGGAAATCCAAAATAGTGGGTTCTCTTTCCTGGGCCTTCCACTGGTTAAAGGCCCATTCAGCTGACAAGATGTGCTTGTTAATGTCCTGTGAAAACTCTGGGACATAGGTACAACACTCTTCTCCAATAAGGGCACAGACCCCGCCTCGTGAGGCTAACACATAATCTAGGGCCTGATGGTTCTGTAAAGCCAGCAGTCGAAGCTGGTACAGCTCAGAACTTATGCTTTTCTCTATGGCCAGGGTATCATTGGCAAACTGGGTGAGAAATTTAGAAAGTCTTCTGTAAAGTTGGGTTAGCCGTCCCACCCCATAGGAAGGGAGGGCTATCTTCCCAAACCTGTCTCCTTCACTGATGGGTTCTAAGGTAGCTCTCAAGGACCGATAGTACCTGGGACGACCTGAGGGAGCCTTAGGTAGAATGCGGAGGGGAGGAGCAAGATAGCCTTTGTAACAGCTACCATGCCAACCATTAGGAAGCCATTTGTAGGCACTAGTACCACAAACCCAAATACCCAGAAGATAAGAAGAATTGTTGACACTAAACAAGTCAAAAAATAACAAGACCAAATACATAGGCCAGGTCAGCCTTCTGTGAGAAAATAAATCCAATGCTCAGGGTTCTCGCGGGGAGTATGCTGTGACTGTTCAGAAAGATCACAATGCATTCCCAGTGACCCTTACTGTCTTTTGAATAACAGCTTAAGTCCCAAATCGTCGTTAGCAGTCTTCTTCGCAGGCTGGACAGTCCACTGTTTAGGAGCGGGTACTGCTTTCAGTCGAGAGTGATGAATCCAGTTCTTGTGTCCTTCGACCTTTGCCGCTGTATGGGTGACAAGCAGGACGGTGTGGGGTCCCTTCCACTTCTCTTGGAGAGGCTCGTCCTTCCAGGTCCGCACAAGAACGGAGTCACCAGGCTGCAGGGAGTGGACCGGAGTATCCAGCAGAAGAGGCTGTGAATCTTTGGTGTACCTGTGAAGAGAAGAAAGAACAGCAGACAGAGAGCACATGTACTGAGACAAGAAACCACACCCCACTTCCCATTCCCCTGCCAGAACTGGGGTACCATTCATAGGCCATGCTCTTCCAAACATAATCTCGAAGGGACTAAGCCCTATCCTACCCTTAGGGAGAGCACGAATGCGAAGTAACACAAGGGGCAAAGCATCAGGCCACTCAAGAGAGGCCTCCTGACAGACCTTCGAGAGGTGTCGTTTGAGTGTCTGATTTGTGCGTTCCACTACTCCACTGGCTTGTGGTCGCCAGGGTGTGTGGAGTTTCCATGGGATCTGCAGAGCACTTGATATCTTTTGAACAATTTGAGATGTGAAGTGTGTTCCATTATCAGATTCCATCCACTGAGGAAGGCCGAAGCGAGGAATGATTTCCTTGACAAACTTAAGAGCCACTGTCTTGGCAGTGTTGTTGCGACATGGGAAGGCTTCAGGGCATCCGCTGAATCGATCCACTAAGACAAGAACGTACCCGTACCCTTGGGTCCTGGGAAACTCAGTAAAGTCTATTTGCCACACCAATCCTGGGCCTGGGGTAGGTTCCAGGGTGGCTGGTGGCACTGCTACTCCTGGTCGAGTGTTATTCTTTTGGCAGATTAAACATTCAGCCTGTACCTGTGATGCTAGGGGTTTAAGAACAGAGGTTAGAAAATATTTATTCATGAGCTGGGTAAGAGCCTCTCTGCCTGCGTGTGTGGTTTGATGCAGTTTCTGCAACACTGGTCGAATCAAGCCCTTGGGCAGGAGGATTTTTCCCTCTGTGGAATAAAGCCATCCCTCCTTTTCCTGGAGACCGAGACTGTCAGCCAGGTTTCTGTCCTCTTGGGAGTACTGAGGGGCTGCAAGCTCCCCTACTGATGGGATGAGGGCATGCATTTGGGCATTCTCCTCAGTTGGTGATTTCAGGGTAGCAGCTCGCTTAGCTTCCCTGTCTGCTCTGGCATTGCCCTTGGTTACATCTTGATCTTCCCTTGATGGGCTTTGCAATGCACCACTGCTACTGCTGAGGGGAGTTGTACTGCTTCTAAAAGCCGGAGAATTTGAGACCCATGCTTGACAGCCTTGGGCTGTTAGCATTCCCCTTTGTTTCCACAAACCAGCGTGAGCATGCAATACCCCAAAAGCATACTTTGAGTCAGTAAAGATATTAACCCGTTTGTCTTTTGCCAGCTCAAGGGCACGAGTTAGGGCCACTAGTTCAGCAAGCTGGGCAGATGTTCCTGCCGGTAAACTCTCAGCTTCCACGGTATCATGAAGAGACACAATAGCATAACCAGCCCTCCTTTGCCCATCCACAACAGTACTACTTCCATCTGTATACCATTCCAAGTCAGCATTTGGGAGTGGCTGATCTTTTAGATCTGGGCGGCTAGAATACTGAACATCTATGATTTCTAGACAGTCATGTTCCTGCTTTTCTGTCTCTGGTAGCAGGGTAGCTGGATTAAGGGAGGGACAGATCTGCAGGGTGACTTCAGGATTCTCTAACAGCTTCGCCTGGTACCGAGCAACCCGAGCCTGTGTGAGCCAAAGACCACCCTTAGTGTCCAGCAAGGCTCGGACCATATGGGGAACATACACTTGCACAGTTCCTCCCAGTGTCAGCTTTTCAGCTTCCCCAAGCACTAGAGCAGTAGCTGCGACCGCCCTCAAACAGGCTGGCCATCCCTTTGAAACTTGATCCAGTTGCTTAGAAAAGTATGCCACAGGACGCTTCCAGGCACCTAATAGCTGGGTAAGCATTCCCAAAGCTACCCCTTTTCGTTCATGCACATACAGTTGGAACGGCTTAGATAAATCGGGCAAACCCAGGGCTGGAGCTTCCATTAGCTTCCTTTTCAAGATTTTAAATGCCCTGTCCGCTTCTGGGGACCAGTGAAAGGGGTCATGTTCCGCTCCCTTAACACATTCATACAGAGGTTTAGCCCACAGTCCAAACTCTGGAATCCATATTCTGCAAAAGCCTGCCATGCCCAGGAATGCCCTAAGCCGTTTACGGTTGCTGGGGATGGGAACTTGGCAGATAGCCTCCTTTCTTTCGTTGGAGAGCTGTCTCTCTCCCTGCCTGATGTGAAATCCCAGATATTGAACCTCTGAAAGAGCAATTTGTGCTTTGCTTTGAGATACCCTGTATCCTCGCAGTCCAATAAAGTTTAGGAGACTCACAGTAGCTCTGAGACAAGGGATTAGACCCACAGCAGCAATTAACAAGTCACCTACATATTGCAGCAGGAGGGCTCTGTCTGAATTATCCCACTCCACCAAGTCTCTGGCCAAAGCCTATCCGAACAGAGTGGGGGAATTTTTAAATCCTTGAGCCAATACCATCCAGCAAAGCTGCTTTTTAACCCTTCTGTTGTCCTCATTATGCCTTGCAGTATTTTGCTGATCTCATAGTTGCTTGGGCACATTCAGGCCCCCCTTTCTCTTGGTTGTCAGCCAAGTCTTAGCTGTGAACAATGTCCTTGGACTGAGGCCAGCTGTATTTTCCTCAGTTAACTCATTCCGTGCTTTTTCCTCTTCCCTTTCTCAGCTTCTTCTAACTTCCAAAGGAACCTTCCACTCGTCACTCATACACCTTTTCTCCAACCATTAACACATACACATTGCCATCATACACCTTTCCAGTAACATAACTTCTATACAAAGCTTTGAAGCAACAAACCAGGACGAGCACACTCACTTCTGAGGATTCCACTCTGTACAACCTCTGGTGTCCAATAGCTTTCCCTTTTAAACCTTAAATGCCTTCTCTGTGCCTCCTCCCTGGCTTTGGCTATAACCTGAATCCTCTCCACTTCAGACAACAGGGTTCTCATAAGTATATTACAGTCATCCCAGTCAGGCTTATGGCTAGCCAGACACCCTTCAAAGATAGAAATGAACTTGCTTGGATTCATTGAGAATTCTCCTGCCTCTGCCTTAAAAGCAGCCAGATGTTAAAAGCAACATGAGAATACACTGACACAAGATCCTGTGTTCCTGGACGGGCTACCACACTCTCAGTAATCAACGGATACAATCCCACAGAGGGGGTACTCTCTGAAGCCTGTGGGGGTGGAGGAGCCGAAGGGGACACCGAGTCTGGCATTACAACAGTGGGAGGGTTCTGGGGTTTAGCAGCCGTTACTACTGAGCCTGTCAGAGTCAAATGGCACTTGAACAAAATATCAGTCCTATTTCTTAACACCATAAACGTATACGCATAGAGATGTTCATTCCATTCACCTGTTCTCTGACAAAACAAAAGCAACTGAAGGATCATGCTGTAATTAAGTGATCCTTCCGGTGGCCACCTTTCTTGGCACTCCAGCTGGTACTGAGGCCAATCAACTGTACAGAACCTTTTCAATTTACTTTTAATCAACTGATCAGATCCAAACACTTTCCAGTTCACCAGAATGCATTCTAAGGGTGTACACTGTACCCTGCCGGCTGTACTCTGTCCCTGCCCCATACTGAGGGAAACTCTGGGCGTCCCCAGGTCAAAACAGGCAGACACTGGGCATCCCCAGGTCAAGACAGATAAAGTCCCCACTGGACTGTTCCTACCTTATCCAAGGGTCCGGTTCTGCACCGTCGCCCTATCCACGGGACCGGTTCCCCACCGTCGCCCGCAGCTGCTTCTCCACTGTCTGTGTGCGTTGCACCGTTGTGCCCTCCGGGGTCGAGCAAATCACGTCTCCGCTGAGGCCCCCGATGAAGTCACCGGTGAGCTCTGGGCGTCGGTCGTCGTCGTAATCCGTCGGCCGCCAGGAGTGATCCGGGCAAGGCTAAATTTCAGCCTCGAGCCCACCCAGGGACGCCAAAACTGTTGCCCGCCCAAGGGGCTCGAGGGGACAACAATGGTCCATGGCCCGGTGTGCTTGGCACCAATAAAGACACCGAGGGGAGAAAGCAAGCCAAGTTTATTTCAGAGCTCTGAAATGGCACTAGGAGACCAGCATGTCTCAAATCCAGTGCAACAAATACAAACAAATTTTACCTTTTATACTCCAAACTGTTTACATACATCTCTTTGTCTGGCTGTTCCTCCCACCCCTCCCTTCCAGACAACTGTTACAATAAACTCTACATAAGCTTGTGAGAAAACTTTCCCAGTCTCTGCGACCTTGGGTTAGACATCTGCAAACTAACTACCCCTCCTTCCCCTCCTCCTTATCTCTATTATTTCTGCTAGTGTGAGTGAAACTGCAGCCATCTGCTAGAAACGCTGACCAATACATTTCTGCTTCAGCCTACTTCAGAGCATGTAAGCAGTTAGCATAGCAATAGGTGAGAGTTCACAAGATGGAGTTTGGGGGTTCAGATAGGCCCAGAGCAAAAGAGTTTCATCGGCACTTTTGGCCTTCCGCTCTCCCGAGTTACCTGGTAGCTATGCCTAGTGGACCCCAACAGTACCTTACAACAGCGTGGCTGTAGCAGCACAGCCGTGCCATTGTAAGGTGCGCAGTGTAGACATAGCCTTAGAGTCTATCCTTCTGTTCTGTAAAGTTTCTCAAATGTAAAGTTAAGCATGTTCCTAAGTGTTGTCTTGAATAATAATAATGTATCTGAGCATGGGCTTAAGGACTTTCCTGAACTGGGAATTAATTCCTGCCACTTCTTCCTCTATTATATGCACCCAAATCTGCATTTTCCCTATTGTTCCCACTACTAACACCGTCCCCGTCTATGTCTTCCAGTGTGAATACTCTTAGGAACATTTATTCGCAAAAGTATTCACAATGGTTATGCTTTCCACAAGCCATCTTCAAATAAAAAAAACACACACGCACACTCTGAAAGGAATTTATTAACAGAGAAAGCCATGGAAGGCCAATAGAGAAGAGACAAGAGGTTACCTGGGATGCTACTCTCCACTAGAGCTGGGTGGAGAATGTACAGAAGAAAAAAATGGAGAATTTTTTATCATTAAAATGTTTTGCAATTTTATTTACTATTTTCCAGCTAGCCCTACTCTCATGTAACTATCTTTCCCCTCTGCCAAATGTGTGCATGGCCAAGCAGCCACAATGAAAAATTGGCAGGGCCAAAGGTGATGCGAAGGAGTCATGTTAAGCAGTATGCCCTTGCACCCAATCTGCAGAAAAAGCTGGAGGCAGCACTAAGTCTCACTGCACATGCTGTGACCTCTCTCAGTGCAGTTGCTCCAGGTTTACAGTAGTGGTCTATAGGGAGAGAAGTGCTGACCAGTGGAATTATAGTTCAGCTTTTTAAAAATACAATAGCAACTGAGAAAAAAAAGGCCCAGCTGCCTTTTGGCTGTAGACTAGTATATTTACAATTAGGCAAAAATAAATTACTTGTAAAGCTGGATTTGATTTTAAAAGATAGCATGCAAGATTGCAATATGGAGTCACTTTTAATGGGTGAAGTTCATCTGATAAATCAAGTCCTGAAGAACAACAAATACAATTCAGAGTAGATAGGCTTCTTGATGTGACATTCACTGATAGGTCCCATCTACACTGCACTTGGAACATTATAACTGGAACTGATTTGAAACTCAGATCAAAGTGCATTCAGTTAAATATTGTAAGAGTCATACATATCCAATCAGGAAACAGAAAACTATCATGTGACCTTTGGGCCCCATACTCTTCTCACTTACAACTATTTTACCCAGATGTCAGCAACATAGACTTCACTGCAATTAATACTAACTTACATTGGTGGAAGTAAGAAGAGACTCAGAGTCTATGGCTAAGATCTCCAGCTGGTATAAATCAACATAGCTCTAGTGACTTCAGTAGGTAGGTCAATTTACATCAGCTGAGGATCTGACTTTATACATCCAGTCATAACTTATCAACCCAGCTCAAGTTTTGAATACTCAAACAGCTCTCACACAATCTAGAATCCTCAATGAGAGCGAAATTCACTTCTGTGCAGGGCCAGTAGAAGGCCTGTATGCCACTAAAGTCCCACTTAACCCCTCAATGTATTATTTCATTGGGATTTAAGTGGCGTATAGGCTTTGTCCAGGCCTTCTGCACATTGGTGTGAGTGAATAATTATGTAAACTGTTCACAAATCATGAGCAGAAAAATTATTCACTGTGAATTAGTCATCCAGCATATAAAACAGGGATGCATAAAACTACCGTATGTGAAAATGAGTCCTCTAGCATATATCTGTAATAGAGGGATTAATCTTTATGTTTTTGACTGTAAAATGTAATTCTTCACATATATGTGAGTTTGAGTTTAACAACAGGTTTTTCTAGGCTCAGCCCAGTTGCACACCTCTGTCTCTCCTCATGTGTATAACTTTCAGCTATTTGTGCACATAATTTTCTGCTACTCGTTAATAGTTCTGGAGATTCAAAGTTGTGATTGTTAAACAAAAAATACGGTTCCCACAACCAGCTTCATGATACATCCACTTACTCTGTTCTCACTGCTGTAGAGTCCTTTAAAGAAATAGTACCCAACTCAGCAACTCTTCAGAATGCAATATGATCTTCTCTAGAAGAAACATACAGGCAGTTAGTACCATTAGAAAATCTTGTGCTTGCCAAGAAGATGTCACTGCTTCTACCATTCTAATCACAAATATTACAATTCCCCGATGTCATTCCATTGAAAGGGATGAATTTAGTCCAAGTAATTCAATTACAGGATTTCAGAAATTTGAACCAAATGAACCGGAGCAAAAGAAAGCTCACACTCACAAAGGGGAAAAAGCTGACCATTATGTCACATGAAGAATACCTCAGCCTTTGAGAGCTATTCCTAGATCAGAGGGCGTGCTGGAGTTCTGAGCAGGTTCAGGATGGCTCCCCACTGCAATTACTTTTCTTATCTCTTGAAACAATGGTATGATTGTGTTGAGCAGGCTTTAGGTTTAGCATGGCTGACTACGCTTCTGCAATGTTGCAAGAGCTTCTATGGCTCTATGATGCATGTGTGACGTTGTGCAGTCTATATGGTTTTATAAAAACATGATAATAAGTGAATATAATGTAACTGGGATAGTTTTAGAAAAAATATGGTAAAAAGTGAATATAACGTAACTGGGATATGCTTCATGCAAAAGGTCTCTTGTAAGGTATCATTACAAAGCTTATAATCTACTGAGTGTGATCATCCGATTTGTATAAATGTACCACTCTTGTATCTAAAACTAGAAATATAAAATATAACTCCTGTTGTAATTATGTAAAGTGTGGGCCATTAATGATGATTTGGAATCTTTATGACTCCCATTGTCTGCAGATGGCTGTGTTTACCTGTGAGTCTTCCTGTATATGTGTGTGCTGGCAAGTGAGTAATGAAGTCTTGCAGTGACATGTGATCATGTCACCTGAACTGGAATCCATCTTTAACCTGGTGCTTTTCCAGTGTGGGGGGTGGAAACCCAGAGGGACAAAGGGTTCCCGCCTTATGCAAAAGATATATAAAGGGGTGGAAGAGAACAGAGGGAGAGAGGAGCCATCATGAAGAATCCCCTAGCTACCACCTGAGCTGGAACAAGAGCTGTACCAGGGGAAAGAATTGTGCCCAGGCCTGGGAGGTGTCCAGTCTGAGAAAAAACTTACTGAAGCATCTCTGAGGGTGAGATTATCTGTATTCGGTTTGATTAGACATAGATTTGCGCATTTTATTTTATTTTGCTGGGTGACTTACTTTGTTCTGTCTGTTACTACTTTGAACCACTTAAATCCTACTGTCTGTATTTAATAAAATCACTTTTTATTTAGTAATTTACTCAGAGTATGTATTAATACCTGAGGGAGCAAACAACTGTGCATATCTCTCTATCAGTGTTATAGAGGGCAAACAATTTATGAGTTTGCCCTGCATTAGCTTTATGCAGGGTAAAACGGATTTATCTGGGTTTAGACCCCATTGGGAGTTGGGCATCTGAGTGCCAAAGACAAGCACACTTCTGTGAGCTGTTTTCAGGTAAACTTGCAGCTTTGGGACAAGTGATTCAGACCCTGGGTCTGTGTTGGAGCAGACGGGAGTGTCTAATTCAGCAAGACAGGGTGCTGGAGTCCTGAGCTGGCAGGGAAAACAGGAGCAGGGGTAGTCTTGGTACATTGGGTGGCAGCTCCCAAGGGGGTTTCTGTGATCCAACCCGTCACAGCATGCTACAATAATAATTTAGGTTGCTGCCTGTTTGAAATGGCTCCAGTGAATACTCGTCTGTGTCTTCCTCTCATTGGCATAGGCTAGAAAGCAACTGCTGAAGTGGCTGTGGATTCTGCAGAAAGGTCAAGTACACTGTCAATAGGTCTTGATACAATAAAACACCTAAACATGTGCTTAATTCTAAGCATTAGAATAGTCCAATTGAAGTGGGACTACTCACATACTTAAAGTTTGAGCACTTACTTTGCTGGACTGGGATCATATTAAAATTTCCATCATCAGTGTGTAAAACACTGGAAACGAAAAGCAAAGTCTCTATCAGGTGACATGCATTGTATGCAAAATGAATACATTGTTAGAAATGCACATGTGGAAGAGATCCCACAATAAGATACTGAATATCCTTGCCATGTTGCTACCACATCATACATTATGCACTCTGATGAAGTATTTTATAAAGCTGCATATGCATAACAAATGGTCAGCCACTGACACATGAGTAAGTAATCAGGCTACTTCTTTCACCTTTTCCTTTAATAGAGAAACCTTTAGTGGCTTCTTCTTTGGTACTTCTTATTTTCTTCCACACGTCCCCATTCATTCAGGGGCTTCTCTGTGCTGCATTTTCATTTTCAGCAAGTTAAGTGTGAACTTTAACATCCTTTCTCTCCATAGTGCAGGAGCTTTGAACCACTCTGGTTCAACTGTTGGGCTGAACTTTATCCTGCAATAAACCTCCCAAACCCACAAAAACTGACTGATGAGTCTGAGCTATCAGATTTTCAGGGCGATCATGCAGATTACTGTGGTCACACACTGAGAAAGTCCCACAAGCACTGCTATTTCAGGGGACTGGATGACACTTCACACTAAAAATAAGTCCTACCCTTCTCATGCTGGTAACTGGTTCCTCTGATACATACACTTGCTTTTCACATTCTTGAATGTATCCCTTACCATCTGGTACTTAGATGCTCCAAATAAAGACAAGTTGACAGTTACAGTTCCCTTAGAAATACATTATTTTGCCCTTCCACATCTCCTCTCTTCTGATTCACAACATTTACTTTGCATGCAAATATCCTGCTTATTAGCTAAGCTTATTGCTCTAATTTAAGGGGAAAGCATGGAAAAATCAATTCATCTTTGACCATAGAAGAACAATATGAAGGTCTGACACTGCACTGATCAAGTACCAGAGTCACACAATGAAAAACCGTAATTTGTAATATAATTAGAATTTCCCAGGATTTATTACTGTTACAAAAACAACAAGGAGTCTGGTGGCACCTTAAAGACTAACAGATTTATTTGGGCATAAGCTTTCGTGGGTAAAAACCTCACTTCTTCAGATGCATAGAGTGAAAGTTACAGATGCAGGCATTACATACTGACACATGGAGAGCAGGGTGTTACTTCGCAAGTGGAGAACCAGTGTTGACAGGGCCAATTCAATCAGGGTGGATGTAGTCCACTCCCAATTATAAATGAGGAGGTATCAATTCCAGGAGAGGAAAAGCTGCTTCTGTAATGAGCCAGCCACTCCCAGTCCCTATTCAAGCCCAGATTAATGGTGTTAAATTTGCAAATTAATTTTAGTTCTGCTGTTTCTCTTTGAAGTCTGTTTCTGAAGTTTTTTTGTTCAATGATAGTGACTTTTAAATCTGTAATAGAATGACCAGGGAGATCGAAGTGTTCACTTACTGGCTTATGTATGTTACCAATCCTGATGTCCGATTTGTGACCATTTATTCTTTTGCGGAGGGACTGTCCGGTTTGGCCAATGTACATGGCAGAGGAGCATTGCTGGCACATGATGGCATATATAACATTAGTGGATGTGCAGGTGAATGAGCCCTTGATGGTGTGGCTGATGTGGTTGGGTCCTCTGATGGTGTTGCCAGAGTAGATATGGGGACAGAGTAGGCAACGAGGTTTGCTACAGGGATTGGTTCCTGGGTTGGTGTTTCTGTGGTGTGGTGTGTAGTTGCTGGTGAGTATTTGCTTCAGGTTGGGGGGTTGTCTGTAAGCGAGGACTGGCCTGCCTCCCAACGTCTGTGAGAGTGAGGGATCATTTTCCAGGATAGGTTGTAGATCGTGGATAATGCGCTGGAGAGGTCTTAGCTGGGGGCTGTATGTGATGGCCAGTGGTGTTCTGTTATTGTCCTTGTTGGGCCTGGCCTGTAGTAGGTGATTTCTGGGTACCCGTCTTGCTCTGTCAATCTGTTTCCTCACTTCCCCAGGTGGGTATTGTAGTTTTATGAATGCTTGATAAAGATCTTGTAGGTGTTTGTCTCTGTCTGAGGGGTTGGAGCAAATTTGGTTGTATCTTAGGGCTTGGCTGTAGACAATGGATTGTGTGATGTGTCTTGGATGGAAGCTGGAGGCATGTAGGTACGTATAGCGGTCAGTAGGTTTCCTGTATAGGGTGGTGTTTATGTGACCATCACTTATTTGCACTGTAGTGTCCAGGAAGTGGATCTCTCGTGTGGACTGGTCCAGGCTGAGGTTGATGGTGGGGTGGAAATTGTTGAAGTCCAGGTGGAATTCTTCAAGGGCCTCCTTTCCGTGGGTCCATATGACGAAGATGTCATCAATTTAGCGCAAGTAGAGGAGGGGCACTAGGGGACAAGAGCTGAGGAAGTGTTGTTCTAAGTCAGCCATAAAAATGTTGGCATACTGTGCGGCCATGCGGGTACCCATAGCAGTGCCACTGACTTGAAGGTATAAGTTGTCCCCAAATCTGAAGTGGTTGTGGGTGAGGACAAAGTCACAAAGCTCAGCCACCAGGCGTGCTGTGGCCTCAGCAGGGATACTGTTCCTGATGGCTTGTAGTCCATCCTCATGTGGAATGTTGGTGTAAAGCGCTTCTACCTCCATGGTGGCCAGGATGGTGTTTTCAGGAAGAACACCAATGCATTGTAGTTTCCTCAGGAAGTTGGTGGTGTCTCGAAGATAGCTGGGAGTGCTGGTAGCGTAGGGTCTGAGGAGAGAGTCCAAATAGCCAGATAATCCTGCTGTAAGAGTGCCAATGCCTGAGATGATGGGGCGTCCAGGGTTTCCAGGTTTATGGATCTTCGGTAGCAGATAGAATACCCCTGGTCGGGGTTCTGGGGGTGTGTCCATGTAGATTTGTTCCCGTACTGTAGCTGGGAATTTCTTGAGCAGATGGTGTAGTTTCTTTTGGTATTCCTCAGTGGGATGAGAGGATAGTGGCCTGTAGAATGTGGTCTTGGAGAGTTGCCTGGCAGCCTCCTGTTCATAATCTGACCTGTTCATTATGACTACAGCACCTCCTATGTCAGCCCCTTTGATGATAATGTCAGAGTTGTTTCTGAGGCTGTGGATGGCATTGCGTTCTCTACGGCTGAGGTTATGGGACAAGTGATGTTGTTTGTCCACAATTTCAGCCTGTGCATGTCTGCGGAAGCACTCTATGTAGAGGTCCAGTCTGTCATTTCGACCGTCAGGAGAATTCCACGCAGAGTTCTTCTTCTTGTAGTGTTGGTAGGAGGGTTCCTGTGGGTCAGTGCACTGTTCAGTGGTGCGTTGAAAATATTCCTTCAGTCGGAGACGATTAAAGTAGGCTTCCAGATCACCGCAGAACTGTATTGTGTTCGTGGGGATGGTGGGACAGAAAGAGAGTCCCCGAGATAGGACAGACTCTTCTGCTGGGCTAAGTGTGTGGTTGGAAAGGTTGACAATGTTGTTAGATGAGTTGAGGGTACCACTGTTGTAGCCCCCTGTGGCAGGTAGGAGTTTAGATAGCTTACTGTCCTTTTTCCTCTGTAGAGAAGTGAAGTGTGCATTGTACTGTTACAAAGAAAGTCTACTGCAGTAGTAGGCAATGGAATACCATGCCTCCATCTTCAGACTTACTTTTCCAATGCAAGGAGACTAAACTTTCTCTGTTTTAGTGGTGGGCTAATTTAGGTTGTTTAGTAGAGGTGGATCAAATGGTTTGAAAATACAGATAACACATCTATAACATTTTGACATGGAAATTAAATATAATGGGGCAGAGTAATAGTGTAAATTGTCATAGTTCCTTTAATTTCAGTGGATGGAGCTAGACAATTTACACGAGAATGGGTCACAGCTTGCTCTCAGTTATAGTGGTGTAAATTCTGAGTAACTCTATTGCAGGCCATGGAGTCACACAGGATTACACTACTATAAATGAGGGTACATATTTTGGCCCATTGTGAAAATATTCCTTGTTTTTAAAAAAAATGAATGACAAGCAGTTTAGAAAAATCCATGGGCCAAATGTTGCTCGCTGTGATAGTGTGTAAGTAGAGAATAAGTCTGGGTCCAAATTCAACCACAGTTAAACTGTGCTGCTATCTCTGAAGTTATGCCAAGGATGAATGTGTGGCATGATTTCAGCGGAGCCCTTGCTATCTGTAATCTATAGGCAGGGCCAGCCCACAACATTTTGGCACCTGAGGCGGGGAGCTCAAATGACGCGCCCAGGTCCCCTCGCTTGGGCCAAAACTTTGAAAGGTCTCAATTCTGCCTTCTTCCTGTTCTGCTCCTCTCGTGGTATTGCTCTGCTACCTACCCCAATAAAGGAGAACTAAAGCCTTGTTCAAAAATTAAAAGTAACACTTAACTTTCAAATGCCTGAACAGCAAATGTAACTTTTCTTGCCTGCATAGTAAACACTGTCAGATTGCAAATTAGCATGCAGGGTATGTACGTGAGTGTGGCGAGTAGCACCAGAAGGGAAGTTTGATGCCAAACTTAGAAGATGAATTGGACACATCAATTTGGAGATATGAGATTGTAAAAATTTCAATAATTTCCGTGATCAAAGTATTTTTACAGCACAGTTTTCAATCCCATCTTATTTACATAAAGGTGAGGCATAGATACTTCAGATTAGGTTTGTTCATTACATTCTGGCAACCCCATAGTGCCCTTTGGCATTTTCAAGACAGGGCACCATATTTTAGAAATTATTCATTTCTGAAGTAGAAACTTCAGAAAACTCCATCTGCATTATGCAAACATTACAGGCCTGCTATTAACTCTGGCATAACAAGCAAGATTCCTAAGCACTCCAACAGACTTGGCAGGTTTGCATAACCACTGTTTGCTTTTGGAAGTACATCACAGTTTCTAAAGCACCAGGGAGAAGCAGGTAGGCTTTAAGAGCAATTAGCTTTCCATTCTGAGTCCAATATTAACTACTTTCCTCTGTAGTATTGCCCACGCTAAACCAATTCATTTTAAATTTTCAATGTGTGGACCTGTGTTAGATGGGAACAGTTGAATTAGATTTGAGGCAACTCAGACCTGACGTTTGTTAGATATGAGAGTTAAAAACAAGACACTGACAGACATTCTGTCGTTTTGGAAAAGCACATTTGAAAACCAGCTTGGGCTAGAAACTCCGTATGTGCTTTATTCATCTCTCCTCTATGAGAAGTAAAGGAGCCGACTGTTTTATTTGCTCTAGGAAAGCAGTCTTCTCACCTGTTTTCAAACTTTCCTCTTCTTTTTCTAGTGAGGGCTTATGATCTAGCGGTTAATACCTAAGGCAGGGTGTTTTGGTGCCTGATTCTGATCTCACATATGCCAGTACCAGACCCATGTTTTTTGTTCCTGACTCACTTTTATAGCTTTGGGCAACTCATTCACTCCCACTTCCTTGAATCAAGATGTCATGAAGGTAGAGGTTAAAGTCTGTACATATTAGAGCTGGGCAAAAACATTTTGGTTTACCCTTTTCTTTGCCAAAAAATGCAGAATGAGATTGACTAAACCATTTCACAAATTCATATTGTTTTCATTGAATTTTCATTAAAAAAATAACATAACCAACAAAAAGTTCTGAAAAAATTAAATGTTTTAAAATTAAAAATAGAAATGTCATTCACTTTTATTAAAAAAATTAAAAATGTAAAAATAAGGCTGAAAATGAAATGAAATGTTTCTTTTGACCCCAAACTATTTTTTTCTACTTGTTGTTTCACCAACAATTTTGAAAAGAAATGGTTTCAGGAGGACCCAAAACTATTTTTTCCACATTTTTTGGAACTTCCAACAAATCAAATAATCTGTTATTTACACAGAGCTACTGTATGTATATTTAAGTATGCAGCTACCACAGTGGGGCATGGAAAAAAACACATTCATCCAGGCAAATGACATGCAGTAGAAATATTCAATTTTCATGGGCAACCATAATTGTGTATGCAGATACAGATTGCAGTTACACAAATTCTTATCTTTGCACCTCCCCTTCTGGAAATTTTCTCACAGTATCTTATTCTGGCCATCTGTTAAATGGTTATTAATAATCTATCTCACCAGGGTCAGGCTTCCCTAGTTAATGTTTGTAAAGTGCTTTGAGATCTTTGATTGAAACATGCTACGTAAGTGTAAAGTTATATTATTCCTGATGAGCAGGAATTGAAATAATGACAGTTTTTGCTTTTGCATTTTATGGTGGTGATGTACGTACAGATATCCATAACATAACTCAATTCTAACTGGTCTGTATTTACAAAGAGTTCCATGGCTCTCCAAAAGAAAAAGACATTACAAACTGAAGGTATGAAGGGAAAAGTAGGGTGATGTCATGATATTACAAGGATGCCTCAAGTCAGGGTTTAGATCTCTTACATGGTACTGTCACTGCATCAACCATGTATATAAATGAGTCTTTGGGTAATAGACAAACAGATACACACTGCTTTTTTAAAAAAGATTTAACTAAAGCCTGTGATGCATCCAATTGCTTGCTATTAATTTAAAGGTTGCTCGACTCTGATATTAATTGAGTGGCCTTGGGCGGTTTTCAGAATTGTGTGTCCAGGTGAATACAATATGCAAATATATAAAACAAATTCAACCTGATGTAATGAGAAAGGCATGCCATACAGATTTATTTTAAGACCCATGTCATTTGTTATATATATCAGTAATGTGATACATTGTCTTGGAAACAAGCAGCTTCAGAACCACACATGCTGATGACTCTGACTTGTGCAGTTCAGTCTTTTGTGGAAAAAAATGGTCTGGAGATTTTGTAAGACACTTGACGTACAATTCAGTTAATTAATTAAACCTTAAACTACCCAGACTCAAAGATCCATAAAATTAACTTCGTAAGATTCACCTAATCTTTGCATTGCTGTATGTGAGGTAACTACTTGAATAGTTTTGTCTCTAGGTAATTGATCAGTTGGACTGTACACCTGCATATTGATCATCCTGCCTATTGTACATGAAGGAAATAAGAATTGGTTTCTCTGTATAAATAGAATGTATGTTCCCCTGCCACTGAGAAAGCAGTTGTTAAAGGGCATAGAGTGCACCCCTAAAGTACACCAGTATTGTGTTTGAATTTGATAGAGGAGGGATATGCATAACACAACAAGTTGCTTAGTTTATTATATTAATGAAACTCAATGAAACTTTGAGATTTGTTGCAAATACAAAATATTAATTCATCACGGCCATGAATTGCATAGTGCAGACTTGCTGTTGCCAGCCTTCTTTAAAGGTCAGGAAATATTTTATGTTGTAACCTCAGCTGATAAAAATTGCCATACATTCACTGATTCAATGCTTATTTATGCCAGTTGAGAAGCTGGCCAATATTTTGCATCTGTATGTTTAAAAAGTTAGGGCTTGGTCCAGCACATTAATTGGTGCAATTAGTTCTTACTCATTCAAATAGTCACACTGAAGATAATGGAAGTAATTACTTCCAGTGAGCCTGATCCAAAGCCCCTTTAAATCAAAGGAAGTCTTTTCATAATCTTCAGTGGGCATTGGATTCGACTTCATGATTCTTACTCATGTCATTTAGTATTGGCAGGATCAGATCCCTTCATACTGTAGTCATGATTTCCCGGGGACTTCAGTCCTCCCCCTGGCCTTATGTAATGTGAGTAGCCAGCGTTTTATGTAACCGTTCTTTTAAGTGCACTGAGGATCAGTGTGAAGGTGGTTCTCTTTCAGCCATATATGGCAGGGTGATGTTCCCCCATAGTTCTTTAGCCAAACTGATATTAGGAATCCAAGTCTCCACTTGTGCTCTAGGTCTTCCATTTCTCACTTCAGACACTGTAGATGGGCTCTAGAAGGCAGACAATGAAATGAAGAACAGAACAAAAGAACACAACAAAGAAGATGGAAGTGAAGCAGAATAAAGTCAGTGATCATAAGAACATAACAAACCATCAAGAGTTTTTTTGCATGCTTTCTATGTGAAAATCCCCAATGGTCATATTTCATCAAAAAAAGGAAAAATTTGTGAGTGAAAAATCACGATTAACAAAATTGCTCAAATTTTCACTGATATTTTTGCCTAAAAGTTTCCACATAAACCGAACTATGACCTGTTTATTGAGAAAATGCTTGTTTTCCACCCTGCACAGTGGAGCTTTTCAAATAGCACCATGGGGCTTTCAACTAGATGGTACCAAGATAGATGTAAGACTCAAGATAAAGTATTCTAACCAGATTCTCAGCTGCTGTAAATTTGCATAGCTCTATTAAAGTCAACAGGCCTGTCTATTTACACCAGCTGAGGATCTGGCCCTTTAGACTGTGGAGAAGCTCATTTTGTTTTGTTTTAAAGTATTATCATATAATCCTAACCCTGTTTAACATTCTTGTTTAAGTACAGATTCCACATCTCCTTTTGGTCTTTCTCCAGGATGTGTGACACATTTGAAAATTAGCATAAAAAGCCCTGCCACTTTACTTGTATGTTTTTATCTCCTCTAACATTCCTGCTGCACTAGAATGTCAGACTAAGCAGGGCTATGTATAATTTTGTACCATTTTATACTGTCACTACATTATGTAAACAGAACCTCCATCACTGAAGCATACAGGGATATACAGGCTCAGCTCCCCCTATTAACTTTTCCACTTTTCTCAAGGAAATTATTTCTGTCAGGATTCATTTTATCTGGGCTGACTGGCAGAAAGAATCAAGGTCATAGCAGACTGGTGCCACAAAAGGCACACTGCAGTTCAGGAGCAGTTTATGAGCATAGCAATTTGGTCCCTTTCCCATATCATTTATGTCAGAAATCAAGTTGGGGCAATATTTATTGGAACAATTTAATTCAGCTTTTGTTAAAAAAAAAACATATACTTACTGTACAATAGTCAGCATACATCTTCTCAAAGACTCCAGGATTTGAATATTTTGCTTTCAGGGACTTTTCAGTAAGAACTACCAAATTTTGGACATAACTGAAAAAACTCTCTCTGGGAGAAAATTCTAGTGGGAGTTAAGGTAGAGCCTGGCAGAAATCAGACAAAGCAAACCCCCTAAATAGGAAACATCTCAGGCTTTTCAGAACATTAATACTATATATAAGTAATAACATTTAGAGAGTAAACATTAACATAAATTTGAGAATACCACTGAGAAGTTCAAAGCTGACAGGGGGATTTAGACACACAAGTAACTGAAAGGAATGAAAATCGCAACCGGAGCTCACAAAAGGGTTCCAAACCCTTTGCATCAGGTAAAAAGTAACTGGGCCTGTTCCTTCACCTTATGTAGTCAATTACATCTATGCAAAGTGAATGTAAATCATGACCACATCAGAGAGGGAGCATTTTACACCCATTTTGCATTCACTTTACTGAAATCTAAGGCCCTGCTTCAGCAACGTAGTTAGGCTTATAACTGACTTGTCTTCAGAACTGAAGAATATTAACTTTAATGGACTGCTGGTGGGCTTAAAGTTAAGTGCTTAAGGCCTTGCCTTAAGGAATCAAAGCCTAAATAGTTACACCACATGCAAAGCAATGGAGGAAATCAGTCTCTATAATGTTTTAGCACCAGAAAATGCTTTGGGTGCTTGCATCAGTATAACCTGTAGGCCTAGGTTACATATAAGGGACTAGGTCCCCAGCTGGTATAAATTTGTGTAGCTCCTTTGAAGTTGTTTTGAGTAAATGAATGGGCACCAGAGTATACACACAACCTCACAATGTTATTGTATCTTTCTTATTAACCATAACTGTGGAAACTTGGCTTAACTGAGTAAAGATGAACACACTTTGCTGCCTGACAACTCTTAACTGTCCACTTCATTTTAAGTGGTCTCCTACAGCTGGTCTCCTATGTGTGAACTCCTTATGCTTAACAATCTGTCCGAACTTGTATTTTGCTTAGACATTCAGGTTACCACCCACAGATCTGAAGAAGAACTCTGTGAAACTCAAAAGCTTGTCCCTTCCACCAACAGAAATTGCTCCAATAAAAGATATTACCTCAGGTACCTTGTCTCTCATGTATCCTGGGACCAACATAGCTACAAGAACACTGCAAAGAATCCTGTAATTAGGGTAATAAATGGAGCTGGTCAGAAAATATTTTTTTGTCAGTAAAAATTTTCAATAAAAATGAGAAAACTTTCATTTGTTGTGTTTTCATGAAAATTTTGACAATCATAAAATGTTCAGTTTATGGGTTTTCGGTTGCCTGGAAAAAAAAATTGAGGAAAGCAAACCCTTTCCACAAAAATGTTCATTTAGTTGAAAATCCTCTTTTCCATAGGGAAAAAAGCTTAGATTGAACATGTTTGACTAAACCTGATAATAATTGTTACAGAAGAATGACAGATCAAATCATGTTTTTCTTCCAAATAAACCAATGAGTTACTGCTTACCATTCCTGCAGTACCATTTATTTTTAAATGTTAAGAACTAAGGATTAAATATTTTGCATATTTTTTGTGGAAAATTGTGTTGTAAGATTATTCATTAGCTACATTTTAACCTTACAAAGGTTACCATATGCACCTCTAATTTCAATAGAATCTCTGTGCCACTGACAAAGGATCTTAGCTTTCAAGATACCTTTTAAAAAAAACCAAACAGCTAGAATGAAGCCTATATTCCCATTGTCTTTTGACTAGAGCAATAGCCTTTTGTTCCATTAGATCCTCTTAATATTTTGCAATGCCTATTGTCACTTTTTCACTTTACATTTTGCTTTGTGTTTAGTCAATGATTTTATGTTTATAGTGATTTTCAGTTGCTTACTGTTATAAGCCTTTTATAAACACTTCTTCTCTCAGTTAGAATTAAGTCATTGAGAGTTACACCGGTATAACTCAGAACTGAATTTGGCCCTTGCAATCAGCAGAACACATGTAGCCCTTTCTAGAACTACCTAAGATTTGATCTGCCACTTAGATTAGCACGTTGCTTTCTACTCTATAATCCATTCACTGATGTTTTTCCTTCTGATTATTCTTGCTTTCAGCAGGTAATTTGACCAATTTTCCCTATCAATCCTACCCCTCTGTGATAGGGTCTTCTTTGGCTGGGTGGCCTAGTGGCTAGATCACTGGTCTTTCAGTCTGTAAGGCCAGAAGGGATGGTAGGGGGACCCAGGCCCTCCCTCTCCACTAGGTCCCAGCCCAGGGCCCTGTGTAGGTCAACCCCTAAACAGGGGAGATAAGTCTCCCTCCCAGCGAGTCAAAACCAGCTTCCCTGGGCTACTTCCTACAAGTCTGTTCAGTTTGGGGCATGGCCCCACTAGCCCAGTTACCCTGTGGCTGGGGCTTATATGCAGGCTCCTCTTGGCAGGGGAACCCTTACTTGCCTCAAGTGGCTGCACTCGCTGGCAGGTCCCTGATCCATCCCGGCAGGCAGGCAGACAGAGAGTTCCTGCCTCCTTGCCAGTCAGCCCCAACTGGGCCAGACTCCCTTCTTTATCCCCCTTCTATGCCTGGCATCGGCTGCAGGTATAGCAGGGCAGAATTAGCTAAACCCAAAGGCTTTCGTTAAATCCTGCTGTGCCAGATGGCAGTTTTTCTACTCACCCACACCCTCATACTCAACCTGCTCTCATATCTTAGCCCTAGTTCTTTGCAATGGATTCAAGTTTTCACAGAATGAGTTAAAATTAAAAGGAAAGTCATCCTATTGGCCAACTTCTTTCCAGCATTCATTTTCTCATTGCCTTTCCCTCCTCATCCTCCCATCCCCTTTTTAATTCTTGAAACAACTCTTGCAAATTAAAAGACAGTCTGTTTTGGTTTCAAAATTACTGAAGAAAGTGATAAAAATATTGAAGGGAAATATTTTGTAAAAGTAAAACATAAGTCAGTTAATTTCTATCAAGAATTTCTACGTAAGAAAGATATTTTGTTCTAAATATTTATTGCCCAAGTCTCCCCCCTCCCACCTCCTGTCGGTGGAAGGAACAATAATGCACTTGGGCTGGGATTTTAAAAGCACCTAAGTGACTGACTAATTGATTTTCAATGGGAGATAGGTGATGTTTACACTGCAAATAAAAACCTGTGGCTGGCCCATGCCCATGCCAGCTGATTTGGTCTCCTGGGGATTGGGTTGCAGGGTTGTTTCATTGTAGTGTAGACTTCTGGTCTTGGGCTGCAGCCTGAGCTATGGGACCTTCCCACCTCACAGGCAGTTTTAAAAACCTCACTTTTGGACCCTGCCCACATCCCCAGAAAGGGAAGTGCTGCCTCGCACTGAGCATACTCCCTTTTTACCAAACTCTGCAGAAGCACTCTCTATGCATTGTTCCCTACAGTCAATAGCAGTGGTATAGCATTAACATTTGCATGCACCCCTCCACGTTATTGAGCTCGTTTCCCCCCCGCCCCACTAGAATAGCATTGCTTCTTGTGGCATTTTGGTACTTGTAGTGTCTTCATTTCATCAAAAGCTTTCCCTCTGGATGTAGATGAAGCTTTGGGATTTTTTTTTTATTTTGTTCAAATGAATTTGCCCATCTCTGAATACAATAAAAGCTGTGTTATCTGGCACAATATCAACTAGAAAGCTCTTTTAACCGGCATTTCTGATATCTCCCAATACAAATCTTCAGTCTTGTAACTGGGACTAGCATGCTGCCCAGGAGGTTATGCATTGCACATTCTGCACTCTACTTTTATGCAAAAGAGGCAGAAGACAAGCTGATATCAGGGATTTATTCAATAAAGCAGCTTCCAGCATGTGTCATAGGGTCATTACAGATTCAGCCCAATCTCCTACACCTTCTACATCTACACTGATAATTGATGTTGAAAACGATGACCCTGAGGCACTGCAAGACCCTGAAGGATCTTCTGAATCATCAAAGAAAGATTAAATTATGTTCAGTATAGGTTTACTGTTAAGTGTATTTTTGGTGATCTGGGTGTATGCCAGGCACTGCCCATAATGAAATGTATTTTCATAAGTAGGGCTGTCAGGCAATTAAAAAAAATAATCACGATTAATCACACGATTAAAAAAATTAACTGTGATTAATCGTGTAATTAATTGCACTGTTAAACAATAACAGAATACCATTTATTTAAATATTTTGGATGTTTTCTACATTTTCAAATATATTGATTTCAATAACAACACAGAATACAACGTGTACAGTGCTCACTTTATGTTTATTTTTATTACAAGTATTTACACATAAAAAACAAAAGAAATAGTATTTTTTAATTCACCTCATACAAGTACCGTAGTGCAATCTCTTTACCATGAAAATTGGACTTGCAAATGTAGAATTATGTACAAAAAAACAGCATTCAAAAATAAAACAATGTAAAACTTTAGAGCCTACAAATCCACTCTGTCCTACTTCTTGTTCAGCCAATTGCTAAGACAAACAAGTTTATTTACATTTGCAGGAGATAATGCTGCCCACTTCTTGTTTACAATGTCACCTGAAAGTGAGAATAGGCATTCGCATGGCACTGTTGTAGCCGGCATTGCAAGATATTTACATGCCAGATGTGCTAAAGATTTGTATGTCCGTTCATGCTTCAACCACCATTCCAGAGGACATGCATCCATGTTGATGATGGGTTCTGCTCAATAACAATCCAAAGCTATGTGGACTGATGCATGTTCATTTTCATCATCTGAGTCAGATGCCACCAGCAGAAGGTTGATTTTCTTTTTTGGTGGTTCAGGTTCTATAGTTTCCGCATCAGAGTGTTGCTCTTTTAAGACTTTTGAAAGCATGCTCCACACCTCATCTCTCTCAGATTTTGGAAGGCACTTCAGATTCTTAAACCTTGGGTTGAGTGCTGTAGCTATCTTTAGAAATCTCACACTGGTACCGTCTTTGCGTTTTGTCAAATTTGCAGAGATAGTGTTCTTAAAACGAACAACATGTGCCGGGTCATCATCCGAGACTGCTATAACATGAAATATATGGCAGAATATGGGTAAAACAGAGCAGGAGACATGCAATTCTCCCCCAAGGAGTTCAGTCAAAAATTTAATTAACACTTTTTTTTTTAAACACGCGTCATCAGCATGGAAGCATGTCCTCTGGAATGGTGGCCGAAGCATGAAGGGGCATACGAATCTTTAGCATATCTGGCACGTAAGTACCTTGTAATACCGGCTACAAAAGTGCCATGTGAATGCCTGTTCTCAATTTCTGATGAATTGTAAATAAGAAGCAGGCAACATTTAGCACTTAGGATGGAAGAATCCCATGCACCGCTACAGGCTAGGGACCGACTGTCTAAGCAGCAGTTCTGCAGAATGGACCTGGGTATTACAGTGGATGAGAAGCTGGATATGAGTTAGCAGTGTGCCCTTGTTGCCAAGAAGGCCAACGACATATTGGGCTGCATTAGTAGGAGCATTGCCAGCAGATCGAGAGAAGTGATTATTCCCCTCTATTCAACACTGGTGAGGCCACATCTGGGGTATTGTGTCCAATTTTGGACCCTCCACTACAGAAAGGATGTGGACAAATTGGAGAGAGTCCAGCAGAGAGCAACGAAAATTATCAGGGGGCTGGGGCACATGACTTATGAGGAGAGGCTTAGGGAACTGGGCTTGTTTAGTCTGCAGAAGAGAAGAGTGAAGGGGGATTTGATAGTAGCCTTCAACTACCAGAAGGGGGGTTCCAAAGAGGATGGAGCTCGGCTGTTCTCAGTGATGGCAGATGATACAATAAGGAGCAATGGTCTCAAGTTTCAGTGGGGGAGGTCTAGGTTGGATATTAGGAAACACTATTTCACTAGGAGGGTGGTGAAGCACTGAAATGGGTTACCTAGGGAAGTGGTGAAATTTCCATCCTTAGAGGTTTTTAAGGCCCGGCTTGACAAAGCCCTGGCTGGAATGATTTAGTTGGTGTTGGTCCTGCTTTGAGCAGGGGTTGGACTAGATGGCCTCCTGTGGTCTCTTCCAACCCTAATCTTCTATGATTCTATGAACATTATTGCCTGTAAATGTAAACACATTTGTTTGTCTTAGTGATTGGCTGAACAAGAAGTAGGACTAAGTGGACTTGTAGGCTCTAAAGTTTTACATTGTTTTGTTTTTGAGTGAAGTTATGTAACTAAAAATATCTACATTTGTAAGTTGCACTTTCATGATAAAGAGATTGCACTATGGTACTTGTATGAGGTGCATTGAAAAATACAATTTCTTTTGTTTATATTATTTTATTACAAATATTTGCATTGTAAAAATGATAAAAAGGAGCACTATACACTTTGTATTCTGTGTTGTAATTGAAATCAATATATTTGAAAATGTAGAAAAACATCCAAAAATATTTAATAAATTTCAATTGGTCTTCTGTTGCTTAACAGTGCAGTTAAAACTGCGATTAATCGTGATTATTTTTTTTAATCACAATTAATTTTTCAGAGTTAATCTCATGAGTTAACTGTGATTAACTGACAGCCCTAGTCATAAAATAATCTACTGTATAGAAAACTTTACCTATATACACCTAAGTGCTTCAAGAATCCAACCACTCTGCAGTGCAGTACTACTATTGGATTGGTGAGTCCCTGTATACTATTTTATACTTTATTCAGTTTATTGTATTATAATTCTTTGAAAACTGGTATTCCATTGGTAAGTATAACTCATAGTTAACCAGAATTTTTGACTAACCGACACCCCCCATTCCACCAACATACCAGATAACAAAGCTTTTACTGTATATGTATTTATTATCTGAGTGTCTAGGATTCTCTCTTGGACTGTAGGTGTTTGTGTTGAGCTAAATGAGGTTAACCCTCCAGAGGGCTTCACCCTCTGCCACTCAGACAAATCCCCAGCCTGCTGCCCTTTGCATGTAAAACTCCCCCACCTTCACTGGACTGTCAGCAGGGGTGAAAGTAAGGCGGTACGGGCCGGTACGGCGTACTGGTAAAAAGTGGCCACCGGTACCGGCCCATACAGCTGACTTTAAAGCGCTGGTCCTTTGCTGCAGCAGTGCTTTAATGTCCTTGCCCCTTTTGCCTCCGCTGGGCCGCTGACGGGGGAGGAGGGGGAAAAAGGAGCAGCTGCCCTGGGGCCGGCGATTTAAAAGGGCCCATGGCTCTGGCCACTGCTGCTCCTACTGTGGCAGCAGCCGGAGCCCTGGGCCCTTTAAATCGCCGCTGGAGCTCCGGGCGGCACCCGCCCTGTAGCGTGGATGGGCTGGTGGGGGACGCTGATGCCCGGCCCTGCCCCTTCTGGCCAAGGCCCCATCCCTTCCAGGGGAGCGGGGGGCAGAGCCAGCCCCCATACTGGTAAGAGCTCAATTTTACTTTCACCCCTGACTGTCAGTCACACATGGTCTGATTTCCACGGGTTCTGGGCGCACACATGGCTGCCACTGAAGTCAAAGGGAGCTATAGGCATTCAGTACTTTGAAAATGAAGCCAATAAGGGCTGCATGACTGAGATGTCAGGGAGCAAGAGACCAATACCAAGAATTAGGTCCTGATTCAGGAAAGGTGCTTAAGCATATGCTTAAGTTTAAGCACATGTGTAAGATCCATTATAGTCAATAGGCTTTAGGCACATGCAGAAAGTTAAACATGTGCTTAAGTGTTTACCTAAACTGGGATGAAATTAAGAATATGCTTAAATGCTTTCCTGAATCAGGGACTCTTAGGTGAATGACATGCTTGGAAGGGCATAGTAACACCTGTATGCTACTAAGGGCTTGTCTTCACTAACTTGGGCTCTTACTCAGGTGTTGCCCCTAACCTGGCTCCCATTCACACACAAAAACATCTCACCTCAGTGTGGTAGTCTTTACATCTGGGCTAGCTAGCCCATCCTGGAGTATAGGCTAAAATTCATATCCTTCTTATATTTGGGTTGGTAACCTGCCCACTTTGGTGTGATGACATAGGCTAAACCACCTGAGTGCTGAGAATCCTCTAATCCCACAGTTCACTCCTTGTTTCTCCCACAACTCACTGGGAAGGAATCATAGAGTGGCTCAGCTCCCTGCTGCACTACGAACCATGTGATGTGCCCCTTGCAGTCTTAACATCTCACATGAATTAATGTAGCACCAGTGTGAACACACTGGAGTCTGACTTTTCAGTGTGGCTGCTCACGCCCAAGCTAGGCTAATCTGGGTGCTCAGATCTGGGTGTTGATCACTCAAATGCAGTGAAGCCCAAACTTAAATTTACCCTAAGTTTTGTCTTCAATTATTTCAGTCATCTGAGTTAGATACCTTGCCTTGCTGAAGAAGTGTTTCTCTCTGAAGAATCATCAATGAGCTGTTATTAGCAATAGTTGTAGTCTGACGATCACATAAGTTGATTCCTAGGTGAAACTAACATAGCACTGAACCGCTTTGAAGTCTGCTAGTTCAGTCAGAATGTAAAAGCAAAGAGTAAAAAACATCAGACACTTAGCTGTATACAATCAAAAGGTCATCAATTTTATTAATCAGAAGCTGGCATTTTTCATTTTTCCCCGTGATGAGTCCTACATTTGTGGAGCATTTAAAATCTTTCTAGCTCCAATATTTCAGGATGGCAGAGACTGGCTTGCCATAGGAAACTATTGCATGGTTGATTAATACTTTGATAAATGGTTCAAAAGCTATCGTCCTCCTACATTCTATGCTGGATAGCTGTAGTGAAGCCATTTTATAAGTTTGCTGTAGCAGGTCACATTGAGTGTGTGAGTTGAGGAATTTTTGTTTTTGTTTTTTTACTTTGTGCTAGAATTAATACAAAAGTATTATATCAAAATCAATAAGATGAATTAATGGAAGTTTTTGGAAAGCGTAGGGGACAATTTCCTGGTGCAAGTGCTGGAGGAACCAACTAGGGGCAGAGTCTTTCTTGACCTGCTGCTCACAAACAGGGAAGAATTAGTAGGGAAAGCAAAAGTGGATGGGAACCTGGGAGGCAGTGACCATGAGATGGTCGAGTTCAGGATCCTGACACAAGGAAGAAAGGAGAGCAGCAGAATACGGACTCTGGACTTCAGAAAAGCAGACTTTGACTCCCTCAGGGAACAGATGGGCAGGATCCCCTGGGAGAATAACATGAAGGGCAAAGGGGTCCAGGAGAGCTGGCTGTATTTTAAAGAATCCTTATTGTGGTTGCAGGAACAAACCATCACGACGTGTAGAAAGAATAGTAAATATGGCAGGCAACCAGCTTGGCTTAACAGTGAAATCCTTGCTGACCTTAAATGCAAAAAAGAAGCTTACAAGAAGTGGAAGACTGGACAAATGACCAGGGAGGAGTATAAAAATATCGCTCAGGCATGCAAGAGTGAAATCAGGAAGGCCAAATCACACTTGGAGTTGCAGCTAGCAAGAGATGTTAAGAGTAACAAGAAGGGTTTCTTCAGGTATGTTAGCAACAAGAAGAAAGTCAAGGAAAGTGTGGGCCCCTTACTGAATGAGGGAGGCAACCTAGTGACATAGGATGTGGAAAAATGCTTTTTTTGCCTCTGTCTTCACAAACAAGGTCAGCTCCCAGACTGCTGGACTGGGCAGCACAGTATGGGGAGGAGGTGACCAGCCCTCCGTGGAGAAAGAAGTGGTTCGGGACTATTTAGAAAAACTGGATGAGCACAAATCCATGGGGCCAGATGTGCTGCATCCGAGGGTGCTAAAGGAGTTGGCGGATGTGATTGCGGAGCCATTGGCCATCATCTTTGAAAACTCATGGCGATCGGGGGAGGTCCCGGATGACTGGAAAAAGACTAATGTAGTGCCCATCTTTAAAAAAGGGAAGAAGGAGGATCTGGGGAACTACAGGCCATTCAGCCTCACCTCAGTCCCTGGAAAAATCATGGAGCAGGTCCTCAAGGAATCAATTCTGAAGCACTTAGAGGAGAGGAAAGTGATCAGGAACAGTCAGCATGGATTCACCAAGGGGAAGTCGTGCCTGACTAACCTAATTGCCTTCTATGAGGAGATAACTGGATCTGTGGATGAGGGGAAAGCAGTGGATGTGTTATTCCTTGACTTTAGCAAATCTTTTGATACAGTCTCCCACAGTATTCTTGCCGCCAAGTTAAAGAAGTATGGGCTGGATGAATGGACTGTAAGGTGGATAGAAAGCTGGCTAGATCGTCGGGCTCAACGGGTAGTGATCAATGGCTCCATGTCTAGTTGGCAGCCGGTTTCAAGCGGAGTGCCCCAAGGGTCGGTCCTGGGGCCGGTTTTGTTTAATATCTTTATTAATGATCTGGAGGATGGTGTGGACTGCACTCTCAGCAAGTTTGCAGATGACACTAAACTGGGAGGCATGGTAGATACGCTGGAGGGTAGGGATCAGATACAGAGGGACCTAGACAAATTGGAGGATTGGGTCAAAAGAAACCTGATGAGGTTCAACAAGGACAAGTGCAGAGTCCTGCACTTAGGACGGAAGAATCCTATGCACTGCTACAGACTAGGGACCGAATGGCTAGGTAGCAGTTCTGCAGAAAAGGACCTAGGGGTCACAGTGGATGAGAAGCTAGATATGAGTCAACAGTGTGCTCTTGTTGCCAAGAAGGCTAATGGCATTTTGGGCTGTATAAGTAGGGGCATTGCCAGCAGATCGAGGGACGTGATCGTTCCCCTTTATGCGACATTAGTGAGGCCTCATCTGGAGTACTGTGTCCAGTTTTGGGCCCCACACTACAAGAAGGATGTGGAAATATTGGAAAGAGTCCAGCGGAGGGCAACAAAAATGATTAGGGGTCTGGAGCACATGACTTATGAGGAGAGGCTGAGGGAACTGGGATTGTTTAGTCTCCAGAAGAGAAGAATGAGGGGGGATTTGATAGCTGCTTTCAACTACCTGAGGGGGGGTTCCAAAGAGGATAGAGCTCGGCTGTTCTCAGTGGTGTCAGATGACAGAACAAGGAGCAATGGTCTCAAGTTGCAGTGGGGGAGGTCTAGGTTGGATATTAGGAAACACTATTTCACTAGGAGGGCGGTGAAGCACTGGAATGCTTTACCTAGGGAGGTGGTGGAATCTCCTTCCTTGGAGGTTTTTAAGGCCCGGCTTGACAAAGCCCTGGCTGGGATGATTTAGTTGGGAATTGGTCCTGCTTTGAGCAGGGGTTTGGACTAGATGACCTCCTGAGGTCCCTTCCAACCCGGATATTTTATGATTCTATGATTCTAATGTTTTTGAATGATCTCTGAGAAACTAGATGTGCTCCTGAAGTACTATCTAATTTAATACCATTTTGCAGAAACCTCACATGTCTGAAGTTTGCTTACTGAGGACATAAAATGAAAAGAATTGGGATGGCTGGAAAATGGAATTTACATTCTGCTGGAAATTATGACATTTTGAAATTTGCTTTCATTTTAAATTGGAATAAAAAAGCTGAAATTTTGAAATTTCCTATGGAACAAAACTTCCAAAAAATTCCATTTGGAACTCTTGAAACATTTCATTTTGATAATGTCCAAAAAGTATAATATATAATATAAAAATCTAAATGAAATTAAATGAAATTATAAAGTCAAAATGAAACATTTTTACCTTATCAAAGTAATATGTAGTGCTGTATGAATAAGGAGGCAAAAGATCTGTGCAGTATTATGACAGTAGCTCAATAGTTAAGAATCAGCCAGATTTTGCTTTAAACAAGACAGTAAAACTTTTCTTGAGTTAAACAGTGGCTTGCTTTAAAAAAAAAAAAAAAAAAAGCAAGCAGAAAGTAGTCTTTGAAGGGTCTGTGAATTTTTGCCTGATTTTGATCACTGGGAACTCTTCCTGGAAAAATAAATAAATAGTCAAAAATCACTGCTGGTGTCTCATTAAAGCTTGTATTCCTTTTGCATAAAAACTACAGCACCCACCCGCTTCAAAATTTACACATACATCAACATACCATTCATCTGAACTACAAACTGTTTTCTCCAAAAAACCTTTTAATCTTTCGCTTTAAAAATTGAAAATTTCCATTCTCCATAAAGCAGTCCTGAACGCTTCCTCCATGTACAACAATGCAATACACACACCATACCAGTCCATCGCACAAGGATGAAGAACTTTAACTCTAACCTCAGATTTCCACATAGGAAAGTAATTCCTCATACAGTTCACTGGCAGGCACTTACATTAATGTGAGAGCTCAGAGGTAAGGTATTGCACTGTAGAACTATAAGGAGGAATGCCATGTATTGTGTATCGTGCCAGTGTACATGTTTGTGTGAAAGGGATTTATTTATAAAGAGGTGGAGTAGCAAGGGTGACTGATGTGTGGCAGGTTCACATATGTTAAATGAGGAAGCTTTACCTGGATACTTCTTTGTTTTTAAGGTTTGTGCAAATGGACATTTCCCTTAAGAAACCTTAACTGGCTTTAAATGAAGGTTTCTATTTGTAGGTGTATAAGACATAGAACAAGTTTGTACAATTTCCTCACCATAAATTAGTAAGTTTAGCTGACAATTGATAATCATGCACTAACAGGCGTTTCTGAATGAACAAGTCAAGACCACATTTGTTTTTAATGCAGCCAGAGCCTTTGCCATCTGCAGCAACTCCAAACTTCTTTGTCCTTAAGCTTCTGTCTTGTGTTCATCTGACCACATCCCTTACAAACACCTGATGGGGGAGGACACTATTATGTGTGCTGTTTGACTGAGAGGGGGCACCCCTCACTTTTAACTACCTCTCCTTAGAGGTTGAGAGGTTTTGTTACATTTGGGGCAGTCTGAGATAAATTACCTATATAGTTTAAGACTTGTATTATCTTATTTAAAACAACAAATTTGTTAAAATGGAGAGAAAATTGTAGAAAAGCAAAAAGAACCAATTTGCAGAGCAAATCTAGATTTGAACATCTAGAGCAGCAGAATACTGACCCTGGACTTCAGAAAAGCAGACTTTGACTCCCTCACGGAACTGATGGGCAGGATCCCCTGGGAGAATAACATGATGGGGAAAGGAGTCCAGGAGAGCTGGCTGTATTTTAAAGAATCCTTACTGAGGTTGCAGGAACAAACCATCCCGATGTGTAGAAAGAATAGTAAATATGGCAGGCGACCAGCTTGGCTTAACAGTGAAATCCTTGCTGATCTTAAACATAAAAAAGAAGCTTACAAGAAATGGAAGATTGGACAAATGACCAGGGAGGAGTATAAAAATATTGCTCAGGCATGCAGGAGTGAAATCAGGAAGGCCAAATTACACTTGAAGTTGCAGCTAGCAAGAGATGTTAAGAGTAACAAGAGGGGTTGCTTCAGGTATGTTAGCAACTCTCCACTTAGTTACAGAATAATGAAAGGATAATTTGTTACATTCACATTCCTATAAACAGTATCCCACCCTCTTTCCCAGAAAGCACCTCTATCTCCTGCTCTCTCTCCAGCGACCTCTCTCCACTCAACCTCAGGAGGACCTTTTTTTTCAAGCCCTTGGTCAGTGATTTGGTTAGTCCCAAAGGGGTTAAAGTTCATTATCATATCAGAGTGAGGTTACATAAGCATTTGCACCACATACTTTTTGATAAGTTGTGGTTTCTGGAAGAAAAGAAATAGACTCTGTACTCCCTACAATGGTCATTGTTAAGAGTCCCATGTAAAAAACTGCACACCGGAAGCCATTTGCAAGACATACAACTTGTATTGCTTCTAGAAAACCTATGAGGAATGCTGCATGTTCTTTAGTTTAATCTAGTGGCATGGTATCTAGTAATTATCTATCTACACACATACACACACAATAAGTGTTATGAAACCTCTTTTGTAGATCACTCTCATAACAGTTATTGTCCCCTCATTCTGCCAACATCCCCCCCATCTATCTCTTGAAGTGCCCTCACTTTCCTGGCTCCAAATCTAGCATTTCAAAGGGCACTTTGAGCTCCTCTGTCTTAGGCATCCTCATAAGGCAAGGTGATTGAGTTCTGATCTGAATACTCATTGTTCTTAGTCTTAAATATTAGGTAGATCCTACAGGCTTTCATGGCTACCGTAATGGCCCAGATAGAATGACTCACCAACCATACTTTGCCCTGCAAGGAAATTCCCTACTTGGTGGGTGAGAGAATGTCAGTTGGCATTCCTGCCTGGCCTTTGACAGCTCAATAAGTCCTGTGATGATGGGGTAATGCTGAAAGTGACAGGCAATGGACACTGCTGGGAGTTGTGAACCTATACATGGTCAGGTCAAGGCTTTGGTTGCTCTGTATTGACTTGGGATGACACCATAGTTCCAAGATAGTGCCTCTGTACTCTGAAAGAAAATCTGCACAAGATAAATATTTCTGATTTGATTTTCAAGCAAGTGGTGACTGATCTGATTGACTGGCATCACAGTGATGTACAGTATCAGGTACAGAAACAAAATGCAGCTAAATCAACACAACCAGGCAAATAGCTCTGTGGTCAGTGCAGTAAATGTTGTTCATCCTGATTGGTCTATGAAGTCATGTGAAGACCCATTAGTAAAAATGGTGATTGTTGACTGTTGTCAGTTGGTGTGTGTGTTTATGTGTTCTCTCTGTGTGTGTTCTCTCTGTGCAGATAGTTAGTTCAGCAGACCTTGATGTTACTCATACACAGGAATCCTAGAAATCTGTTTGCCACAGAAAAACATGGGAAAATTCATAATTTACATTTTTACGAGAATTTTTTGGTTTTACATTTTATGAAAAAAATAAAAACATAGAGTAGAACCCTGTTTATCCAAGCCTCCATTATCCGGCTCTCTGTATTAACCGAACCACCACCCGCCCGGGGCAGACAGCCGCAGGTCTCAAGCTGTCAGCCCTGAGCAGCTGGAACTTGGGTGGTCAGCCCAGGCAGCTGGGGCTCAAGTGGTCACACATAAACCCAGTATCTTAGGAGTGTCTCTGTTTTAGCACTAGCAACACCTTTGCCAAGGTCATATATCGGACAGTAAACTTATAAGCATCTGCTTTTCTACATAGCTTGACTTTGGTTCACAGCATGGTCTGACTTTCCTGACTATGGTTCAGGTCTCAGACCTTACACCAGGCCCAGTATGCCAAGCTCTCTCTCTCTCCTACATTGATGTTGTCCTCGAAATTGTGGATGACTAGTAATACTAGTAGGTAATAGGTCATGTAAGTTAAATCTGTATCTTTTCTTTATATTGGCTTCTCAAGGGGGCAGAATAAATCCCTTTCACCAATTTTTCACTTGTTATGAACTACAAATTATTGACAGAAACCAGACCCTCTATCAGAGTCATCACATATGAGTGCCTCTCTTGCCCAGAGCTGGCTAGTAGCAGTACCTTACCCACGAACACTTTCTCTTTCATTTTGCATTCTGTTCTTCCAAACCCATCAGCTACCCAGCTACTGGGGAAAAAATACTTATTAAATAAAATAAATAAATAAATAATAACTACTTAGTTGGTGAATACTGGCTGCAGTCAATTGGAGTTTACCTTTTCAGTCATTTATAATTCATATTTATTACTCAGCATGTCACAAGAGTATGGGGATACTAATGAAACAGGCTTTCTGTGTGAATCATCCAAGAATAATTTCCATAACCTTCTAAACAACATAGCCCTTTAGGGATGAACCTAATAATTCATGATATTTTATACCCACTTGTGATCCTATGCAATTGTTTTTTCACAGTGTATTGGGTTACACTGGCTTCTATTACATTGTAACTTGATGCAACTCAAAGCATCAGAATTCATAATACACCTGCTGGGCTGTTTCATGCTTTTGAAGAACACCACTTGTTTTCCAGAGCAACTAGAAGTGGTTAGGGAGGTACATTATTCCCTGGATGCCCACAGTTGACACTTTTTGAATCTTACTGAAAGTCTGGGAATGGATTTCTATGCCTAAAGTGAAAACAAGTATGTTTTCTTTAACAGCTGAACAATCAGAGGCCTACAGGGAGGCTGCTGCTAGAAACAGCAATTATAAGATTACAATAGTTTCAAAGTATTATTAAAAAAACCATAAGAAATAACAGAATTTATATACTGTAACTGGTAAGCCGAAAGCTGCCTAACTTCCAACATGATGTTAAAAGAATCTTAGTGTGGAGGTAGAGGCCACTGTGTATCAGAAAGGGCCCTCTTACTAACAGGGAATAGGGAAACATTTCTCAGCCTAATATTAACTAACTGCAAAAGACATCACACCAAGGTGTGGCCCCTTTAAGGCATAGCCCTTTCCCTAGGGGAGAGTTGGGAGCAGCTGTAAGCAGCACCAGGAGGCAAGTGATTCTCCTGCCCCACACCTTCCAGTGATCCTGACAGCAGTGGTACCACCCTCCCTTCCACTCAAGAGGACGAGGAGATGTGGCCCATAAAGGCCCATGCTTTCCTCTGGCAAAGAGACAGAAACCACCGGCACTTTCACAGCCCCAAACATTTGACACCTGTGTTTTGGATTCAGCAAGCAATTTTACAGGAATGGGAGCCTCACTGTTTGGTGGGAGATGGGTGAAGTCCAGCTGGAGAGGTGGCAGTGTGAGAGAGTAGGAGGGATAATTAGAGAAGGCAAAATAAACCAAGCAAGAGGAAGAAAAAGGGCTAGTGATAGGCACTGTATTAGACTGCAAAGAGATACATCAAAAGGGGAATGGGTGGGGTTGGACCTCACCTGTGGGTGAGTGAGCAAGTGTTGGAAGGAAAACTATATATGAAATCAGCAGAGGAAAAATACAACTCATGGCCAAAGACTTCACAGGCAGGGGAGCAGGGCCGGCTCTAGGCACCAGCAAAACAAGCTGGTGCTTGGGGCGGCACATTTTTAGGGGCGGCATGGCCGGTGCCAGAATGCCGCCCCTAAAAATGTGCCGCGGCCACCCTAGCTCACCTCCGCTGCTGCTGCCTGGGAGGGAGGGGGAGATCCCGAGCGGCCATTTCGCGCGCCGCGGCCACTCGGAGTCTCCCCCTCCCTCCCAGGCTCTCAAACCTGGGAGGGAGGGGGAGATCCCGAGCGGCCGTTTCGCGCGCCGCTGCTCCCCCTCCCTCCCAGACTTGAGAGCCTGTGAACCTTGAAACTTTAGAAAGACCAGTGAACCTTGAAACTTTAGATATGGCACAGAGGCCTGTATGGAGGAATGCACATTTTGATACATTTCAGAGGAACCTAGGAATTTCCATACTGGATCAGACCCATGGTCCATCTTGTCCTGTATC
Organism: Emys orbicularis; assembly: GCF_028017835.1. Taxonomy (NCBI): domain Eukaryota; kingdom Metazoa; phylum Chordata; order Testudines; family Emydidae; genus Emys; species Emys orbicularis. The sequence goes on from NC_088685.1 coordinate 192,401,456, forward strand.
CTGCCTCTGACATTGGCCAGCACCAGTTGCTTCAGAGCAAGGAGTAAAGACCCATGCTTTCCCCAAAAGTTTCATTTACTTCACAGTGATAAACGAACTGGGAATACCATAGATTAGATAGACAAATACATGAGAAAGCAGGATTAATCCACCCAGTTCATTTGTTATGTAGCCCTTATGGCCAGTTTAGCCTTTTTTTTTTTAACTTAGCAGTAACTCAAGGAACCTATAGTCTGCATCCTGTAAGACATTGGCCTATGCAAGTTAGCATATGTGAAGCATAAGCCTAGAACCTTTAACATAGATAAAGTGGCTCAATGGTCACCCTAGATTTTGGGGAACTGGGAATAGTTTGATTAAGAGAAAAATTGGCATAAAATGAAACTAGGTAAATGCAGGAATGCTGAAATGATACTAAATTTGGATATTTTACGATAGGATCATTGGCAGATGTCTAACCACAAATTTGCTTTTGCAATATGGTAATGAGTAAATAGGGATTAATATGCTAGCCTATCACATAAAGGCACCCCAGTATTATGAGGGTGAGGAAGTTGGATATGGACAGAAGAGACTGGGTGTTTGTATGAATATTCCTTATGATTCCCAGGCCCTATATAAGCAAGAAGCCACATGAAAAGCTAGCTAGCCCTCCACCCTTCAATATTTTAATGCTATAATCTATCATCTGTCTTCAAGCATTGGGGATCTGGACCACTGGACACATGTGGCATGCCAGAGACAGAGCTGGTCCTTTGTCTCTTTGTCTCTTACCATCATATTTCCACTAAAGGAGTGTGAGTATATAAGTCTATGAGCATAAGCTATGCAAGAAATAATGTTTAATATTTCTCTAACACTCTATTATTGCTATTTGCTTATGTGGTTTGGAGCTTTCTTGTCTCTATTAATTGTATCAATAAAGGTGGTTAAAGGTTGTGTTTTGCTCTCTGTGTGAGTGTCCTTGCCATACACCCCGGGATTCCCTACAAGATATTGATCTCGTCAGTTCTGACTGTTTTGTCTGATTCTGGGACAAGAACCTTAGTACACTCCTCTCATTAATTGAGTACTAACTGGCATTCATTATAGGGTCAGGCTACAGTTATAATCCATTTTTTCAACTTGAATTTTCAAAAATGATTTCTGGGCATTTTTAATTTGGGGGCTTTTCTAAGACACTTGCCATTTTAGTGTCTGAGCCAATTTGCAAATTTAACTTTCCCAAATGCCAACTGAATGTACCCCAATGCATATTAGTGCATGCAAATGAGTATTTCAGCATGTAAACAGGGCTGGGCATAAAATTTGCAAGTCCAAGTTTAAAGGCCCCAAATCTGAAAATCTGGCTTCAAATCAAGACCTATATTTAAATTTATTTCTAGGAGTTTTTAATGCCATCTTAAAGGAGATGGTTCCTACCCAAGTTCAGTACTGGATCAAGCATCTTGCTGTACATTCATGTCCTGATCCTGCAAATACTTAACACACTGGAGTTAATGGTACTGCTTGTGTGAGTAAAGTTACATTCATAAGTGTTTTTAGGATTGGGCCCTCAGGTTCCTGCAGTAATGGGACTTTGTCAATTCTTCCATCTACTCTAGATTGGGTTAATGCTGATTGGATTAATTACATTAACCACTGTTAATCAGAACAACTGCTGTATGGGACTCATTGAAACCCAGGCTAAGCTATTGGTTCAAAGAGCTCTTAATATCTGGGCTGGATGCTTTGATTTGGTCAGTTTATTGCATTGCTATTTAAGCTGGAACTCAAATTGATCCTTATCATCAGTTCATGGGAGATGAGGATGGACTCTGCAGTTTGTATTACTTTTCTTGTTATGCTTTTCTGGTCATGTCATAACTATAAAAGGAAGGGTAACAGCTCTCTGTGTACAGTACTAAAATCCCTCCTGGTCAGAGACTCCAAAATCCTTTTACCTGTAAAGGGTTAAGAAGCTCGGGTAACCTGGCTGACACCTGACCCAGAGGACCAATGAGGGGACAAGATACTTTCAAATCTTGGGGGGGGAAAGGCTTTTGTGTGTGTCCTTTGTTTAAGGGGTTGTTCGCTCTTGGGACTGAGAGGGACCAGACATCAATCCAGGTTCTCCCCATCTTTCTAAACAAGTCTCTCTTATTTCAAAATTGTAAGTAAAAGCCAGGCAAGGCGTCTTAGATTTACTTTGTTTTCTCAACTTGTAAATGTACCTTTTACCAAAGTGCTTATCTTGTTTGCTATACTTTGAACCTAAGACAGAGGGGATTCCTCTGAGCTCTTTAAGTTTGATTACCCTGTAAAATTATTTTCCATACTGATTTTGCAGAGATGATTTTTACCTTTTGCTTTAATTAAAAGCCTTCTTTTTAAGAACCTGATTGATTTCTCCTTGTTTTAAGATCCAAAGGGGGTTTGGATCTGTATTCACCAGGAGTTGGTGAAAGGAAGGAGGGGGGAAGGGTCAATCTCTCCTTGTTTAAGATCCAAGCAGTTTGGATCTGTATTCACCAGGAAATTGGTGAAAGGTTTCTCAAGGCTTCCCAGGGAGGGAATCCATCGAGAATGGTGGCAGCGGGACCAGAGCTAAGCTGGTAGATAAGCTTAGCAGTTTTCATGCAGGCCCCTACATTTGTACCCTAAAGTTCAAAGTAGGGATACAGCCTTGACATGGTGGCACAGCGGTGGGATCGTTTTAAACCCAAAAGCCAGTAAGAGATTTTTTTTTCCTTCTAGCTGCTTGGAGAGCAGAGCTGAAGGTAGATGCATATCTTATCTCTCCTTGCCTGAAGGCAGAGGTGTTAAGTTTTTTTAACAAGGTCCTTTGTTAAGAGAAGGGTTCAATTAATGAGCAAACAACTGGTAAAGATAATTTACAAGCTGAATTGTGTTTTTTTTCTTTTTTACATCCTCGGAAGTAGCTAGTTAGAAACTCTCTGTTAACTCAGCAGCACTCAGCAGGAGCCTGAGCTAAGTACATCCCAGTTTCAGTCAACTGCAGAGGGGTGTGACCCAGCACAAGAAAACCAGGAAAATGACTACCAAAGAAGAAAAAGCTAAAGAGGAGGCCCACAAGAGAGCTATGGAGCTGAAAGAAAAAGAGATAGAGCTGAGAGACAGAGAAGAGAAAGCCAAAGAGGGGGCCCACAAGAGAGAGATGGAGCTGAGAGACAGAGAAGAGAAAGCCAAAGAGGAGGCCCACAAGAGAGAAATGGAGCTGGAAAAAGCCAAACAGGAGGCCCATGAAAGAGAAGAAAAAGCCAAACAGGAGGCCCATAAAAGAGAGATGGAGCTGAAAGAAAAAGAGATGGAACTGGAAGCAGCAAGGACTAGGCAGGGTGCATCAGACCATCCTAACAACTCCTCTCCAGGTACCACTTCCCATCCCAGGAAATTCCCCACCTACAAGGCAGGCGATGATACTGAGGCCTTCTTAGAAAATTTTGAAAGGGCCTGCCTTGGATACGACATCCCTCCAACCCAGTACATGGTAGAGCTGAGGCCGCAGCTCAGTGGACCCTTAGCAGAAGTGGCGGCTGAAATGCCTAAGGAACACATGAACAGTTATGAACTTTTTAAAAACAAGGCCAGACTCAGAATGGGGCTAACACCCGAGCATGCCCGTCGGCGGTTCAGAGCCCTAAGGTGGAAACCAGATGTGTCATTTACCCGGCATGCCTACCACATTGACAAAAATTGTGATGCCTGGGTATCAGGAGCAAATGTTAAATCTCTGGAAGATCTGCTTTCCCTAGTAAAAATGAAGCAGTTTTTAGAGGGTGTTCCTGAGGAAATAGAAAGGTACATCCTAGATGGGAAGCCCAAAACTGTAACCGAGGCGGGGGAGATTGGAGCCAAATGGGTGGAGGTGACAGAAAAGAAAAAAGCTAGTAGCAGTTGGAGCGAATATCAGAAGGGGCAAGCCGAAACAAAACCTTATCACCGGGGACAACCCAAGACCCCACCCACATCCCAAGGGAAACCCCAGACGCCTTCTCACCCCACCACACCAGTCTCCAGCAACCAACATCGCCCCGGTGATACCTTAGCAGGGCGATGTTTTAAATGTAATGAACTGGGGCACATAAAGGCTCACTGCCCCAAGAACCCCAACCGATTACAGTTCATTACACCCCAATCACACCAAAGAACCCCAGACCCAGATGCCTCTCTCATACCCTCGGAGCGAAGGGAAACCTTGAGAGTGGGCGGAAAGAAGGTTATCGCTTGGAGGGACACTGGGGCACAAGTGTCAACTATCCACCAATCCCTAGTGGACCCCAAACTCATCAACCCTGAGGCTACAGTGACAATTCAACCCTTCGTGTCACAGTCTGTAACCTTGCCTACAGCCAAGTTGCATGTCCAGTACAAGGGCTGGTCAGGAATGTGGACTTTTGCAGTCTATGACAATTATCCCATTCCCATGCTACTGGGGGAAGACTTGGCTAACCATGTGAAGCTAGCCAAGAGGGTGAGAATAGTCACCCGCAGCCAGGCTAAGCAAGCTTTCACCCCCATCCCTGTTCCTGAGCCGTCCACCAGGACCCCGTCTGTGTTACCGGAGACCCAAACACAGGTGTTGGAACCGGATCCCCTGCCAACGACTGCAACAGCCGTAGTGGATCCAATCCCAGAGACCCAGCCAAAGCCAGTCCCAGAACCGGAACTGGCAACGCAACCAGCACCAGAACCATTGCCAGCACTGAGTCCAGCGCTTGCAACCCCGTCTACAACTCCAATGCCAGAGGGCACCAGCGAGCCTAAACTGGCGGAAGCAGCAGATAACCCTACCCAAGAGGCTCAGCCAAAGCCTGAAATACCACATAGTGCACCAGCGGACAGCGGTTCACAGTCAATGGAAAAAGCCCCAGCACCTGCATCGCTTCCAGAGGGACCAAGCCCCAGTCCACAGTCCAAGGAGGAACTGATGTCTCCAGCATCAAGGGAACAGTTCCAGGCCGAGCAGGAAGCAGATGACAGCCTTCAGAAAGCTTGGGCGGCGGCACGGAGCACCCCACCGCCTCTCAGCTCTTCTAACCGATCCCGGTTTGTTGTAGAAAAAGGACTTTTATACAAGGAGACTCTTTCTGGTGGGCACCAGGAAGACTGGCATCCTCAAAGACAGCTGGTAGTTCCCACTAAGTATCGGGTAAAACTCTTGAGCTTAGCCCATGATCATCCCAGTGGCCATTCTGGGGTGAACAGAACCAAAGACCAGTTGGGGAAGTCCTTCCACTGGGAGGGAATGGGCAAGGACGTTGCTAATTATGTCCGGTCTTGTGAGGTGTGCCAACGAGTGGGAAAGCCCCAAGACCAGGTTAAAGCCCCTCTCCAGCCACTACCCATAATTGAGGTCCCATTTCAGCGAGTAGCTGTGGATATTCTGGGTCCTTTCCCAAAGAAGACACCCAGAGGAAAGCAGTACGTACTGACTTTCATGGATTTTGCTACCCGATGGCCGGAAGCTGTACCCTTAAGCAACACCAAGGCTAAAAGTGTGTGCCAGGCATTAGCAGACATTTTTGCCAGGGTAGGTTGGCCCTCCGACATACTTACAGATTCGGGAACTAATTTCCTGGCAGGGAACATGAAAAACCTGTGGAAAGCTCATGGGGTGAATCACTTGGTTGCCACCCCTCATCACCATCAAACCAATGGTCTGGTGGAGAGGTTTAATGGAACTTTGGGGGCCATGATACGTAAATTCGTAAATGAACACTCCAATGATTGGGACCTAGTGTTGCAGCAGTTGCTTTTTGCCTACAGGGCTGTACCACATCCCAGTTTAGGGTTTTCACCATTTGAACTTGTGTATGGCCGCGAGGTTAAGGGGCCATTACAGTTGGTGAAGCAGCAATGGGAGGGGTTTACGCCTTCTCCAGGAACTAACATTCTAGACTTTGTAAGCAACCTACAAAACACCCTCCGACACTCTTTAGCCCTTGCTAAAGAAAACCTAAAGGATGCTCAGGAAGAGCAAAAGGCCTGGTATGATAAACATTCCAGAGAGCGGTCCTTCAAAGTAGAAGACCAAGTCATGGTCTTAAAGGCGCTCCAGGCCCATAAAATGGAAGCGTCGTGGGAAGGACCATTCACGGTCCAGGAGCGCCTAGGAGCTGTTAACTATCTCATAGCCTCCCCCACCTCCAACATAAAGCCTAAGGTATACCATGTTAATTCTCTTAAGCCCTTTTATTCTAGAGAATTAAACGTTTGCCAGTTTACAGCCCAGGAAACTGATGACGCGGAGTGGCCTGCAGGTGTGTACTATGAAGGAAAAAGGAATGGTGGCGTGGAAGAGGTGAACCTCTCCACGACCCTGGGACGTCTGCAGCGACAGCAGATAAAGGAGCTGTGCACAAGCTTTGCACCGATTTTCTCAGCCACTCCAGGACGGACCGAACGGGCATACCACTCCATTGACACAGGTAATGCTCACCCAATTAGAACCCCACCCTACCGGGAGTCACCTCATGCCCAAGCGGCTATACAAAGGGAGATCCAGGACATGCTACAGATGGGTATAATCCGCCCCTCTACCAGTGCATGGGCATCTCCAGTGGTTCTAGTTCCCAAACCAGATGGGGAAATACGCTTTTGCGTGGACTACCGTAAGCTAAATGCTGTAACTCGTCCTGACAACTATCCAATGCCACGCACAGATGAGCTATTGGAAAAATTGGGACATGCCCAATTCATCTCTACTTTAGACTTAACCAAGGGGTACTGGCAAGTACCCTTAGATGAACCCGCTAAGGAAAGGTCCGCCTTCGTCACCCAGGCAGGGGTGTATGAATTCAATGTACTCCCTTTCGGGTTGCGAAATGCACCCGCCACCTTCCAAAGACTTGTAGATGGTCTCTTAGCGGGATTGGGAGAATCTGCCGTTGCCTATCTCGATGATGTGGCCATTTTTTCTGATTCATGGACAGAACACCTGGAGCACCTGAAAAAAGTCTTCGAGCGCATCCGGCAGGCAGGACTAACTGTTAAGGCTAAAAAGTGTCAAATAGGCCAAAACAGAGTGACATACCTGGGGCACCAGGTGGGTCAAGGAACTATAAATCCCCTACAGGCCAAAGTGGATGCTATCCAAAAGTGGCCGGTTCCAAAGTCAAAGAAACAGGTCCAATCCTTCTTAGGCTTGGCCGGATATTATAGGCGATTTGTACCACACTACAGCCAAATCGCCGCCCCGCTGACAGACCTAACCAGAAAGAAACAGCCAAATGCAGTTCAGTGGACTGATAAGTGTCAAAAGGCCTTTAACCAGCTTAAGGCAACACTCATGTCTGACCCTGTGCTAAGGGCCCCAGACTTTGACAAACCGTTCCTAGTAACCACAGATGCTTCCGAGCGAGGCGTGGGAGCAGTTTTAATGCAGGAAGGACCAGATCAAGAATTCCATCCTGTCGTGTTTCTCAGCAAGAAACTGTCTGAGAGGGAAAGCCACTGGTCAATCAGCGAAAAGGAATGCTACGCCATTGTGTACGCGCTGGAAAAGCTACGCCCATATGTTTGGGGACGGCGCTTCCAACTACAAACAGACCATGCTGCGCTACAGTGGCTTCATACCGCCAAGGGAAATAACAAAAAACTTCTTCGGTGGAGTTTAGCTCTCCAAGATTTTGATTTTGAAATACAACACATTTCGGGAGCTTCTAACAAAGTGGCTGATGCACTCTCCCGGGAAAGTTTCCCAGAGTTAACTGGTTAACAATTGTTTTTGGAATGAAACATATTGTTAGTTTTTATATAATCAGTAGTATGTCTAAAGGTACGTGTGTCTTATTAACTCTGTTTTCTCCTAGAGCTCCAGGAAAGAAATCACAGCCAGTGTGGAACCAAACGTCCAACACTATCTGTGATTTGGGGGGCGTGTCATAACTATAAAAGGAAGGGTAACAGCTCTCTGTGTACAGTACTAAAATCCCTCCTGGTCAGAGACTCCAAAATCCTTTTACCTGTAAAGGGTTAAGAAGCTCGGGTAACCTGGCTGACACCTGACCCAGAGGACCAATGAGGGGACAAGATACTTTCAAATCTTGGGGGGGGAAAGGCTTTTGTGTGTGTCCTTTGTTTAAGGGGTTGTTCGCTCTTGGGACTGAGAGGGACCAGACATCAATACAGGTTCTCCCCATCTTTCTAAACAAGTCTCTCTTATTTCAAAATTGTAAGTAAAAGCCAGGCAAGGCGTCTTAGATTTACTTTGTTTTCTCAACTTGTAAATGTACCTTTTACCAAAGTGCTTATCTTGTTTGCTATACTTTGAACCTAAGACAGAGGGGATTCCTCTGAGCTCTTTAAGTTTGATTACCCTGTAAAATTATTTTCCATACTGATTTTGCAGAGATGATTTTTACCTTTTGCTTTAATTAAAAGCCTTCTTTTTAAGAACCTGATTGATTTCTCCTTGTTTTAAGATCCAAAGGGGGTTTGGATCTGTATTCACCAGGAGTTGGTGAAAGGAAGGAGGGGGGAAGGGTCAATCTCTCCTTGTTTAAGATCCAAGCAGTTTGGATCTGTATTCACCAGGAAATTGGTGAAAGGTTTCTCAAGGCTTCCCAGGGAGGGAATCCATCGAGAATGGTGGCAGCGGGACCAGAGCTAAGCTGGTAGATAAGCTTAGCAGTTTTCATGCAGGCCCCTACATTTGTACCCTAAAGTTCAAAGTAGGGATACAGCCTTGACAGGTCACATTAGAATTTCTCTATTTTCTGCATCCATTTTAATGTCTATAAATAATCAGCTCAGGTTTCATCAGTTGATATCACTACAATCCATGGAACATGAAGACAATCTAGTTGGCCAGAAAAATACATAACTAATGGTGCGGGAGGAAAGAATGCTTTCCATTTTCTGCACATGCATTAAGGGACACGTGGGTAACTAGCAGTGGCTTAAAAATGAAGGTTGCTTCTACAGAGATGACATGTGACAATGGGTTCTCAGACCATTTGTGCCTTTCTTTAATTCCTGCATCACTCTCACTCTTCTCTAGCACCATTTTACTCACAAGGCTGTATGATCTGTATTCATTGTAAGTGTGCAGTGATGTGACAGCTGAGCAAACACCTGACCAATCAGACTCCTACAGTATCTGCAATGATTGGAATCAGACCTTTAAATTACATATGGGTCGAGTCCCAAGGGCAAAGTTACCATAGCTGTGTAGTCTTTCAGAATATAGTAAGATAGTTTCTTGCAAATTATAATCATCTCAGTTACTGGGATGGTGAAAATTAATGGGATTTGTCTGACAACAGGGCAAAGAGCTTTTTAACTTAGTGCCTTGCATTTAACCTAGTGACTTGATAATGCTGGAAATCAATTCTTTAGAGAGGAATTCTGCTTTGTGTATTATTCTATGGCAATTACAACTTGTAGACTGAAATAACTTCCAAGAAATAAAGCCTAATTTATTATTTACTGAGTAAATACTCATTATCTCCTATCATTATACAAGCACTGTTGGCACCAAAATGGGGAAGGTTATGTCAGTGTTCACATTTAATCGTGTTTGCAGTGATTTATAGACCCACCCCACAATAGCAGTAGGTTAATACTTGGCATGTAAAGTTTTACAAGGGCGATTTTATTTGGGGGCGGGGAGTGGCAGCTAAACGTACAGAGGAAAACATGGTTTGCCCAGTTTAAGATATAGGAATGCAAACACACAGAAGAATGAGAACATAATGACAGTTCAGTGGCTTAAGCACTATTTTGTGCTCCTTTAACGCAAAAGCAAGTTTGATTTTTAAACAGAAGTTTTGAATTATATCAATTCCTAATGTGGATTAGTGCCTATTGATATGGCAAGTGCCATTATAAAGTTAATGGACCAGATTCGCTTTTCCACCAAGGCCCCTTTATATGGCTCTGGTGGTGTAAAGGATCTTTAACATCCCTTTATACTACTGGAGCAGTGTAAACAGGCCTTAGTGTAAATGAGAATAAGACCCACTATGTACTAATATATACCACAGTTATTTCGTATTCTAAGTATAGGGACAAGCCATGGTATATCAGATCCCATTGTGTCAATCAGATGCTTGCTCTTTTAAAAATATTGAAACTAAGTTACTTTAGTTAAAAAGCAGCAATTGGGCTATGTGTAAAACCTTTTTACACAGGATATCCTCCAGAGGTGCTCCCTGGAGTCAAAGCAAGAATGGAGATCACAAAGGAGAGGACGGAACCAAGACCAGGGATAAGTGGGGCTGGTTGAACAGAGAAAGCAAAATGATTGTGTGGAGGAGAACAGACTTACCATTAGAGTAGAGGGCAGGCAGGGAAGGGGAATGACAGGAGCACAGGCAACTTTAATTCTAACACTGCCTAACTTTTAGTAATGTTATTTTAATGTAATTTTTGTGTGTATAATATATACATTAAAGGGACCAGGATCCCCAGACAGTATAAATTGGCATAACTACATTGACTTCAATAGAGCTATGCCAATTTATTCAGCTGAGGATTTGATCTCTAAGTGATAGATAGTTTTCTCTCTCTCTCTTTCTCTCTCTCCAACTGCCTCTCCACCTAGATAGATATGCCATTTCCCTCGAAAATGAGTCAGATTGACAAAGACCATATCCGAGATGGTGGGAATGGATACTAACACACAAGAAAGGGAATGTGATTTGTGGTGATTTTGGCACATATATTGTTGGTTCCACAATGTTTGTATTATATATAAAAATATTTTTTTCTTTTTCCCCCACTTCTCTGATCCCAGCTGCCTGTCCCTCCTCTCCTCCTGTTCTCCTTCCTATCCTCAATAGTCCCAAAGCCCTGTCCTTAAATTATCACAAGCTCTTCAGAGAGTGCTAAGTAGGTGCAGAGCCAGTGTGGCCTCCCCTGCAGGGCCGGCTCTAGGATTTTTGCCGCCCAAAGCAAACACAATTTTGGCCACCCCCCCCGTTTTTTAATTACCCCACCCCCGGCCCCGCCTCAACTCCGCCCCTTCCCCAAATCCCCAGCACTGCCTCCTCCCCCCAGGCTCTCAAGCCTGGGAGGGAGGGGGAGCAGCGGCGCGCGAAACAGCTGTTTCGCGCGCCACAGCTGCTCAGGATCTCCCCCTCCCTCCCAGGCTTGAGAGACTAACAAATTACTGGTCTTTTTGTTATCTGTGTGGAGAGAAAAATATCAGCCTTTTTTTAAACAGGAAAGTGTGTTTTTTCATTCACTCATGCCTTGGAAATGGCTAAGGGGATTTTTCTCAAACTTAAATGAAAATAATATAAAACACAAGAAAATCAGCTTTGGGCAGAGACCAAGTATGGAAAATTTACCCTGAAAGCATATGTTCTGAGTCTTTGAAAACAAGGAGTTCTAATAGAAACTGTTTTGCTACTTTAATTATAGCTCTCAGGCAACTATTACAATACATTGGTCTACAATTATTTCTACATTAAAATATGTAAGATTTACAAAAATATAACTTGTCAGAACACCATTTTTCTCTGGACCTTGTCTGGTCATTCAAATCAGTGCAAATTGGATGCATCACCCCACTGTTCTGATTGTGCAGCATTTTACAAACACTTTCAATTCACTTTATGAATGCTGTAAATGACAACACCTGATGCTGGGCATGGAGACTTGGGCCTGGACATATTGGGCCCATTTGTATCTGGCCCTAAACATGGCCAGACCCTTTCCCCCACCAGTACCCGATGTGGCTTCCCCATGGCAGAGGAGACTTCATGAGGTTGCCACTGTCCCCATGAGCAAGTGGGTGAGGAGAGGTGAGGAGTGGGTGGAGCCTCAATTGTGCCCTCCAACATGCTGATGGCTTGGGGAGTAGCCCATGGACTTGCGGCCAAGATAGAGAATGTCTTGGAGCTCTTTTTCTCCAGCTGGGGAGGGTGATAGGGTCCAAGAAGGGAATTAAGATGGCAGTTGGAGAAGAGCGGGTTACAGAGGCAGGGTGTCTGGGGCTCTGGGAGTGGTGTGGTGTTGAAAGCATTGGGTAGCGTGTATTAGGACCCACAGGTGTTAAAGCACATAAAACCTTAGCAGCTGCAAGAGCACCGTGCTTGTTTAAATGATGGTAAACCTGGCATGCTACCAGGAACTGTTGGTACCACAGCACTCTAGGACCACATGGAGGGGTGCAGTTACAATAGCACTTTTGAAACTTTTTATATGTTTTATTAATACATTTCCATATTAATGCTGATGCTTGTAAGCTGGCAACAGAATGCACAGAGCATGCCCTTAAATACTGAAGTAAAGAGAAGGAAATAGTTTTCGATAGTAAAGTGAGATTAGAATGCTGGCATGTTAGATAGCTATTACCTGACACTGAACTACACAGCCTTTAGAAAATACTTTATTTAGCAGCTCGAATGAGAGCCTTATAGCAAAAGCGCCTCTTCATTGGTACTATGTGGAGTTTTCAGATAGAACATGCACCAATCCGGATACAAAATAAATCCTATTCTTCAAATATCTTACCCGAGGCTATACATAGCTTTGAATTACACAGTGTTATTTTCTGTCAATCTGCCATGTTAACATGAATAAATCTTTTATTTGTCTTAGTTAATTATCTTACATGTATTTTGAATTTTTTGCGAGGACAAACTTTTCCCACAGAAAATCCTCTGACAAAAGACTCCAGTTGGGTGCATATCAAACTAAATTACCAGTGCAATGACTGATCTCTATGAAAAAAACTAAAAGCAGATGGTCTTGGTTCTCTTCAGAGCACAGCAGTACGTAAAACCTAAATTACAGCATTCTGGAATAGCAAGGTTATTCTAAAAAATTGTGATCTCAGGTTGGATGAAATCTAATCAGTTAAAAAAAAAGGAGCGTGAGATAGAGCGAGAAAAGTTGTCACTGTACTACAACTGTTCCTGAATTCCCTTGCCAGTTCTTGTGGTTTTACAAATGCATTTTTCCTATTTGTTTTTCAGTTTTTTTCTCACACTGTTGTGTGAAAGACCCACATAAACATAAAAAAGTAGAAAGATGACTACACAAAATACTGTCAAATGCGCAAAATAAACATACTGAAAAAGTAGAGAAAATCATTGTTTTCTCTTATCTCTTTCAGTTGTAGTAAGCATAGGTGTCACTTGTAAGAGAAGGGAAGTGAAATATTTTGAGAGAGAAATTTGGTTTTTAAGCTGATGATTTTTCTACAAAATGAGACAAATCCTGATTATATGGTGCAAGGATACATAAGGCCCAAGAAACTATAGGTAGACTCCGCACCAAGCCAACGCATCTTGAGCATGAGCAAAGCTGATGTGGCAGATGAGGCCTGTGCTCCTTTATTTGGCTCTACTTCTATTGCCTACACAAACTTCAGCAAGGTTCATAATCTAAACCTCGATCTGGTTACATAATCTGTGGTTGGCACCTGTTTATTTAACGGGGTTAACCAACCTCCCAAAATCTGAACACCATTCGTGTGTGTGTGTGTGTGAGAGAGAGAGAGAGAGAGAGAGAGGGAGAGAATGATATGGGGGTGCTGAAATTTTGAGCTGAATCAGAATTATGTGAGTCCTTGGGGACCATCTCTAATACTGGACTGCTGATTTAGGTAGATCTTGACAGATTCTGCCCAAAAGGATGACACATAGACAGACATAAAATTCCTCGTCTTGCATACAATTTCTCTGTTCTGTGGGGTGAAGTCCATTGAATAAAAAAATTAGTTCCCTAAAAACAAAAGACAGGGCAGGTGGAATGGTAATGGACTGTATCATTCCTAGACACCTATTTCTGCAGAGCCTACTCTCCCTCATATAATTATTGCCAGTACATTTTTAACTGATGTTTGTCTGTAAACAGGAGAAGATGAACCAGCAGGGTAGGAATCTTCAGTAAAGAGCAGGGAGGGCTTTTCTGTGAAGAGGTTACACAATATCCATAGCTTTTAAGAAATTTCAAATTCCTATCCCCTGTGTAGATGCCTGGACTGAATTGCTTTTAAAATGTAGAAATTCCTAGGGACATGAAGGGAAAAACGCACAGCTAGGGAGATAAAATAGATTGGAAAATAAACATACCATTTTAGGAGTGAAATAACTGCTTTAACTGAAAGAAATAGAAGTACATATTAGCATGAAGAATCCATGAAGGAATCTTTAGGGAGGTAGCACTATGTGACCCATCACCATTGTTATCTGGTGGTGTCTGGGAATGTAAGGGCTATACGCCCTCAAAGATTTCATTGAGAATTTCTTGCACTGCGAAAAAGCCCTTGAGCTTTCAAACAGTAAAATAAGTTTAAAGGACTTTTGAAAAATACATGACACTATCTTGTGAAAAATGAGGAAAAGGTTAGTTTTATATATATATATATATATATACACACGCACACACACACACACACACACACGCACATATATGTATCAGGTCTTTGGGTGGGTCAGGGATTCTGATGTTTGGAGACCCATGGGCACTATTGTACCTACACAAACTGCACACTGCACAGGAGAGTGTCACACGTTACTATAAGCTACATTATAACTAGATTTGGTCATGCAGCGATTCTGCCCCCTTATCTGGTGACATAAGAGCTTCTTGGATTGTGGCATTCAGGGCTCAGTGTACAGCAGTGTACTTCCCCCCTGGAGTAAGTAAATAGGATCATGACTCCTCCTGCCCACCCATGCCTGACGGTCCATACAGGGGGCTGTATACAGCACCCCATAAAAGAGTGTCACAAGCTACTTCCCCCAGGTAAAGTGAGAAGCTTCAGGAGGTATTTAGCCTTTGTGGGGTGTCTCTGAGGAACAGTTCTCTTGGTGCTCCCACTGGGTTGGTGCAGTTGTGAACCACCCAGCACTCAGGGCTGTGCCTAAGGCCACAACCTAGTCCTGTTATTTATAACAAATCCCCTTTGTGAGGAAAGGAATAATTTGCTCATATCTGCTTAGAGTGGTGGGGAGTTACAATATTTCAATTCTATGTGTTTACCCATGGCAAAGCAAGCATTATTTTCACAAATAATTCGTGAAGATCCCCTTATTTTGGGTTTGGAAGTAATATATTTTCATTGACCATAAAGCCAGTACTCTGAATAATCTCTGGAATTTATCCATACCTTTTCCAAGAAAACTACCTCTGTATCTTCAAAGATAAATCTGAAAAAGGTTATTCCATACTCCACACACAGCTGTAAGCTATGGACACTTTTCCAGCTCTGAATGAATTCCAGTGGTTAATCTTTTAAATAGATACACTCTTGCTTGAACAAACTTAGCCCCTGATCCTACAAAGACACATATATATGTGTAACTTATGTACATAGTAACTGACCACATATGTGAGTATATTTATGTGTGTATAAAACTGTGGGACTGAGGCTTTAGGTTGCTCTAATTCACTACAGAAGGAGAAAGAACTATCATGGAAGAGAAAGATTGATCTGGCAGTTTTTCATTTCCCTTTGTTAGTTTGACTTTTGTTTCTTGCTGCAGTACAATACTATCAAGACTGATTTATTCCTTGCTCACTGAGCAGGAAGTTTGTTGATCTGATTGAGTATGTCTGTTTCCTAATCAGTTCTTGTTCTAATTTGTTTGATTATTCAAAGCCTTTGAACTCAAAATCCAGCAACTTCCAATGTAACTGGGCGTTAATTGGTTATTCTTAAATCACCCAAAAGATTGCTGCTGGCAACTGACAATATATTAATTACTCATTCACAAAATGCCTCCTACACCATAAAGCTGGTGGTTGTTTATGTGCTAGCAGAAAGTGTAAAAGGGCTCTGGCCTACTGGATAATGACAACTTGGATAAGACATATATCTTTATATTATTTTATATCTTGATCTCAATGTGACCATGGCATCTGTGTTTAAAACTGCAGGTCTAAAAACATCTAAATATCATTTGACTCAAGGAGCCAAATTTAAGGTAAGTTACCTCAAGATTGAATTTATGGTTAACTCTTTACTGTGGCATGGCTATTTCCAACCAGCAGGGAGAGCTGTGAGAAAATAATTCCCACCAATGGCGATACCAGCAAACAACTAAAGTAAGTGTTCGTTCTCTTGTGAAAAGTGAGACATTTTTCATTGCCCTTTCAGGCTGAACACTTGCATCAACAAAAGGCAGATTTTGCTTGTGGGAAAATAATTGTTTCTACATGTCAATACAGGTAAAGTGAAAACTGCAGAATATTTTGTACAGCCCTACCTGGAGAACCATTTGGCATAAAAGCACTGGGACCAAATCTGCCTTCATTTTTACCCTTACAACCCCTGTCAAATGAGGAATCTGAGCAATTTGGCTCATGATTTTCCAGTAGACCACACTTCATAATAAGGTTAATGTAATTACAAGGTAGTGACATCACAGTTACATTACAGTTGCCAACATTTTCAAAAATGTAGGTGCATAAGGCTGGGATTTTCATAAATGCTGAATCACTTAGGATCCTAAGTCCTATTGACCTCAATAACAACTGTGGGACTTTGCTCTCAAATCACTTAGATGCTTTTGAAAATCCCACCCTGTAGGTGTCTACATATGGATTAAGGAGTGTAGTTTGGGGCTTTTATTTGTGAGAATATTGGTCATTATGGTTTTGTTTTCTGTATACAATTATCACTAATTCATATACCTGAAAAGTTAATATGGCCGATTTACTTATTATTATTGCTTTGGTGTTCTGTTTGATACTATTAGAATCCAGGTACATTAACTAAATTGTATTTACACTTTAATTATTTTCAGTCATGCATTGACTAGAGATGGGTAAAATGATTTGGTCAAATAATAAATTTGCCAAAAATTGCCAAAAATTGCAGTTTTGATTCAACAATCACGATTTGCCAGTTTGGGTAGAATTCAGTAAATAGTTTTGGGCAAAAAACAAAAAGAAAACAAATACATTCAAAACAGTTTGTTTTGACATCTTTGAAACAAAACATTTCAATTTATTGTTTCAAAACATTTGTTTTGAAATTTAGTTAGATTTTGTTTTGTTTTTTAATGTAAAAAGTGTAAAGAATATCCAAAATGTAAAAAAAAAAAAAACATTTTGTTTTGGACTGGGTCAAATTAGCATTCCATTCAAAACTATTTTCCCCTGTTTTTTTAGTTGTAGTGAGAAAACTTGAAAAAATTCAGTTTCAGTTACAAACTAAAGAAAAGGATATTTTTATTTTTCTGTTCAACCACCAAACTGAAAAGTCAATTATTTTCTCAGCTCTAGTATTGACACTTCCAGCTATATGAATTAGTGGTTAATATGGGTATTCAAAAGCATAACTAAGGTGTAATTGCACTGTGTAATTGCACTGTGATTACATTAGCCTTTTTATAAAATGTGACTTACTTTCTTTAGTGGTCAGAGCAAAATCATGACTCTGACATCAGCCATTTGCTTGACTGAGTAATGGACATACATAAGTTCATTTGTGAGTAGGTGAGTCATGGCAACATTAAAGAATTGAATGTAGTGTAAAAAATGTTTTCAAAATGAATAGTGTTTACATATGGGGTGGGGCTCACAGGTAGGTCATTGCTAATAACTATTACAATTCAAAAGATTGCTTTCAAAACTTTCACACTGAGTGTTTATTACGATAAAGAGGAAAAGTAGCTAAATTTCTCTTGGTAGTTTTGTATCTCTGTAGCAGCCATTGCATGTTTATTTGTAATTATCTCAGGAAATCCGTGTACAGAATTTTCAGTGACTTTTTTTAAACCAATTTTCCAGGTTGGTTGAATAAGTCATAAGGAAGCTAAGTGATTTGTTCAAGGTGACTCAATGTGGAGTCAGAGAATCATCTAGGATTAGAACCCATGACCCAAATGGCTCCCTTAGTCCTTTTAATTAACCATTAGGGGATCCATCACTTTCATTGACTTATTGCTCCACTAGTACACCATTTTTAAGAAGCGACATTTATTCTGTATGTAAATATATCTGCATCTCATAGAAGCCAATCAATTCATGGCTAATTGCAATCCATCTCAGAAGAAGGATAGTAAATCTAACTGAACCAGTCAAGGGTCATGACACTGAACACATCTATGATTAATGGATGGAGCTATTTCATTCTGTGCCATAGTATGATGTACCTATTACAGAGGATTTCAGAGAAAAGTGGGGAGGTTGTTGAGCAGAATGTAGTGGGGAGATATCAATTGGAAGAAATCGGTGAGTGAGGACACCAATGTATTGAGTTATGCTCAAAGAATCAGATTGCCTTTGCAGCAGAATAAAGTACACCCTGAATTCTCTGGATCAGCTGCAGAGGGAGCAAAATTGATGGCATTGTCTCACAGAAGGATGGGAAGGCAACTCTTAAATTCAGAGTTCTGGGAAAGTGCTGATATCGATTCAGTTTCTCAACTGAGAAGTTCAAGCTTTGCTTGAGCTACATCAACCAATTGCCTAAATTAGCTTCTCCTGTCTCTTTTTATATGAAGCTGTAACATTATCTCTGAACGTTTCTCAAAGTTAGGAAGACTATAAATGAAATGGTCGATGGTTGTTAAAATACTGTCTATCTGAATTAACCCACCAGAGGTCAAATACACATATGCTGTAGCATTGGGAGACTATCGGTTGGATGAGAGGTCTAGGTTAGCCCTCACAACACAGTCTTCCAAAGCTTCCCCTCTCTCACACTTTTCTTTTATCCGCCCTTCCCAACCAACTTCCTCATCTTTTTCCTTCCCATCTTTCAGCTCAAACAGATCCTTTTATTTAACGCTGTGACCTGATCCCCCTTCTCATGCCCTCCCTTCCTCTAAACACAATCAGCTGTCTGATATCTGGATGAGGTCTTTTACCTGGGGAGTTGTTTTTTTCCCCATGCTTCTCATTCCCTTTAAAAATATGAACATGAGTCAGAATCCTGATTTCACAAAAAGGCACTTAGCCAAACTATTTTTCTATAAAGTGTAGGTGCCTCAGATTTATAATTCATTTCTAATTGCTAGCTTTCCCAGAAATATCACCAAATATAATAATACTTCTGTGTAGCCATACAAAATTCTACTCAGCGACCATGGACCTACCACAAGGAATTTAGCTTCTAATTATCACCAGTCATCATGGCAATGGCCAAGCAGGTAAACTTGAGTCAGGATTGGTAAGTTTTCAAGACAGGTTGGTACATTTGCTTTTATGAATACAGGAACATTTTGAACAATTTTTTCAAAAGCAACTAAGGAGCCCAGATCCTACTGAAAGTCAATAGAACCTAGGAGCTTTGGAAGAGGTTACCAGCTGTGATTAAAGCACCTATCCCACCTATAGTCAGGAAGTCCCATAACTGTAGGCACTTGACTATTTGCCAGTGTACATGCCTCAACATGAGCATTGTTGAGACACCACGGTCTGCTTAATGTAATAAAGCGAGATTACCTTGGTACTGCAACACTTCCATTAGAGTTATATCTATTGTATTCTTTTCCACTAGGAATTCACGATCTAACCTCCTCTTATAGTTCACCATCTAACAGGCAATCACGGATTTGCAATGTATAATTTATGAACAACATTCTGTTAGACACATTAGGATAGATTCATCCTATTATATGGTTTTTATTACACTATACATTATAGGTAAGGTGCAGAATATAAACACACATAAGTGTGACTGTGAGGCTGTAACTTACTGATTTTAATTATTTACTTATATACTTATTTTTCATTCTGCTGAGTCCATTTCTTACGATTAATTTACAATTAATTTTACCTGTTTATACTGATGTCCAGAGGGAGCCAGAATTCCTTGGGAGAAAATCATTGTGATAAAAGGTAGAATAAAAAACTTCTAATAGTTCATTTTCGTATGACATAGTAATAAGATAAGCATGAACACTTCCATACCAATGAGGTCATGTATTCTAGGAAAATATGAATGCAACTGACACGATACATTTATAATGGGATCAAAACCCTTTTAACATACTGAGGCCAATGCTGTGTTTGCATCAGGGCAGAGAGGAGGTATGAATTCAGTCATTGCTGGCTAACATTTTGCAAAGTTAATAACAGGTCATTAAGTAGCAGCTGATATTTTTAAAATACCCATTGCATGCACTTTGGGTAACATTCAAAAGCAACTAAATCATTTAGGTGCGTAGGTCTCATTGACTTTCAATAGGACTTATTTGCCTAGGTCACTATGTATGTTGAAAACGTTAACCTTTATCTTTGAGTGTAATGCAATGCCGGCATTGGTAGTTTTTGACAACATTCAGCAAATACACAGATGCTGATCTAGCTCCCATTCCTTATAATGGATTTGGTCCTTGGAGAGAAGTCTTATGGTTGCAAAGTGTAGATAAAGTCACCTCTGTTCTTCATAAACAACGGAGATCGACTGGCTTGAATAAATAATTTACTTCAACTCAGTACCTAACAATGGCAAACAAATGATTCTAGCTAAAGCTCTATGTAGTGAAGTTTACTGAAAATCAATAGCTCAGCAGTAAATTCCAGTTTCAAACTAAAGCTGTCCTGCTGTATAGATCAAAATCTTATATCCAGAAATATGTTTGTTTGTGTGTTTTCATATGACAAGGATATAGCGAAACGTAGAGTGGGATTTTCAAAAGCTCTCAGTATTGGCCTTCTCGCACTGCTGTCAGTGCAATTTTAATGTTGAATTTAGTGGGAGCAGAGCTGGGCCAATGCTGCTGACTTTCGAAAATCCCACCTGTGTTGTATATGCAAAAAATTCTGGTTCTTTTGAGACATTGTCCACTAGTGTGGTCCCAAAGTTTGAGCCATTATTATTATTTGTATCATACTATCACCTAGCTGCCCCAACAAGGATCAGGGCCTCATTGTGCTCATGCTGTACATGCACATAGTGAGAGTCAATACCTGTCTCGAGAGCTCACAAGCAAACAAGACAGAAAAAGGAAGTGCTATTTTCCACTATTTTACTAGTGGGAACTGAGGCACAGAGAGATTAAGGTGCTGTTGAAACCACTGAGAGCTTTGCCATTATCTTCAATGGTTGAATATGAGGCTCTAAGAGACTTGCCCAGGGTCACATGAGAAGTCTGTAGTAGAACAAGAAATTAAACCCAGATCTCTTGAATCCTAATTCAGTAACTTGCCTACAAGATCATCCTTCCTCCTAACATATGTTAACATTATGGGGAATAACTTCCAGCATCTAAGGGTACATCTGCTCTTTGAGCTGGAGGTGTACATTCCAGTCTGAAGAGATACACCTGCACTAGGTCTGATCAAGCAGTGCATTAAAGAGAGAAAGTAGCTGCTACAGTGTGAATGGTATGTACCTGTGGCTAGCCTCTCCCACTGCTTGTCTTGCTGTCACTACAAACTATATATAGCATGTGAGTTTGATCAGCACTAGTGTGGTTATGTCTCCTTGGGTTGCAATTAACACGTTCAGCGTGAAGCATACACATATCCTGAATGGATACGTGCTTTGTTTTATTTTCTAGCCGAGGCCTGGCCTGACATCAGTTATTAACGCATGGAGGGAGGCCTCATGTTTTGGAAGATAGAATGAGGAAAGTAAATGAATCATCATGTTGAAAACAGAATGTTTGTGCTAAATATGATAGGTAAATAGGTCAGTAGGCTAAGAAGACAGAATGTCTGAGTCAACTAAGATAGGAGGGAGAACACGCTCTGAACTATTTATCATAAACTACATAACAACTACATCCCATGCGTCTGACGAAGTGGGTATTCACCCATGAAAGCTTATGCTCCAATACATTTGTTAGTCTTAAAGGTGCCACAGGACTCTCTGTTGCTTTTTACAGATCCAGACTAACACAGCTACCCCTCTGATACATAACAAGGAACACAATAAGTTAGGAATGTAGAGATGAGGTAAAGAGGAAGTCAAACCATGGACAGTGCATGCACAGTGCATGCTGCACAGAGATTGATACCTGCAAAGTAACCAAGCCAATCAAAAAATGAGTGATGCAATGTATAGTAAATGCAATGAGAAGGTTTCTGTGTAATTTACAAGCTGTGATGTACCACATCCATTCCCCCTGCGTTTGAGTCTGATCAACTCGTCATAGCACTGCTGTATGCTAAATAAAGATACCTGAGTGACAAAGGCTGGAGTCGAAATGAGTTTTTGGGAAGCTGAGTGGAAAGAGGTCTTGGAGGGAAATCCCAACATATTTTACTCCACCACCTTGTGTCAGTGGAGATACCAAGTACAGAGTTCAGCATATGCTATTCAGGCTCGGTGCTAGAAGGAATTATATGGGCCAATAAGAAACAAGGGGGGGGATCAGTGGACCAGATCCTCTGTTCATGTAAATTGGCACCGATCCATTTAAAATTTCAACTACACTGATTTACATCTGCTGAAGATCTAGCCTGCATTTTGCCAAATGGACATTCACAACCTTCCAAGGCATTAGTAATAAGGGAAAATAACACAGCTCCCTCCACTCAAGTATTAAATAGACTTATACAGAGAGAATGTACTAAATAAAATACATCTCAAATAAATCATACCATGTTATACATTCAGGCTTCCATTTACCAAGATATTTCAGCACATACCTAAAAAAAAGTAAGTGAGTAATCCAACAGAAGTCATTGGGTGAAATCCCGACCCCAGTGAAATGCGATTGACTTCAACAGAGCCACAATTTCATCCAAAGTGTTTAAGGTTAGTCATGTGCTTAAGTACCTTGATGAATCAGGGCATTATAGATGTAAAGCACCCATCATTCAGATATCCCAATCTGTGATGCTAGTGTCCTACAAACTGGGCATTTTCACAAATCCTGAGGAATCTTATTAAAAACTGTTAGTACAACCTGGAAGCTTAATTTGGTGAAATTCCACATAAAATACAATAGTCATTTTTCAGAGTAGAAGCACACTTTAAATGTTCTTTTTCTGTGTGGACAAAGACCAGGTTTGTGTACTTGGAACACCCATCCGAGTAGTTTTTCAGAGTAGCAGCCGTGTTAGTCTGTATCCGCAAAAAGAAGAGGAGTACTTGTGGCACCTTAGAGACTAACAAATTTATTTGAGCATAAGCTTTCGTGGGCTACAGCCCACTTTTTCGGAGGCATAGAATGGAACATATATTGAGGAGATATATATACTGTGACAGACCCAGACCAGTGGGGTACAGGAGTCTGGTAGAGGGCAAATACACTGGTCACTGGATGAGTAGTTTTCTGTTCCCTGAGTGACCAGACCTATTGGGATCCAGGAAGTGGGTGGGCGAAGCCCGCCCACTGCTAAAGGATCCCCCCCAGCCTAAGGGGGGGGGGGTCCACAGGACCTGGAGACCAAAAAATTACGGGGGACAACTAATAAAAGAACAGGGACAGGAGTGAGGTCAAAGGGTCAAACGAAGTGAACCAGATGGGGACACCGAGCAGAGAACCCCGGACAGCGCCCACTGCTCCTCAAAGGCATCAAGGGAGCCAGTGGACGCCGCCCAGAGGAACTCTGCCCGGATACGTGAAAGAACGGAGGACCTGAAATACGCCCCACAGTCACAGGAAACTCCATCGGCCAACCTCCTCACTCTGGTTTTATAGATGGCCAGTTTCGCTAGGGCCAGAAGGAGGTTGACCAGGAGGTCCTGCGACTTTGTGGGGCGACGGATAGGGAGTGCATAAATAAAAAGGTGAGGAGAAAAGTGCAACCAAAATCTTAACAAAATATCTGTGAGGAGCCGGAATAGGGGCTGCAGCCTGGCGCACTCCAGGTAAACATTCGCCAGGGTCTCCCTCACGCCGCAAAAGGGGCAGGTGTCTGGGATAGGGGTAAACCGCGCCAAGTACACGCCCGTGCTCACGGCTCCGTGAAGGAGCCGTCAACTGATGTCCCCGGTGGGCTTCGGGATCAGAGCAGAATAAAGGCTGGCCCACCGGGGCTCCTCACCCTCCAGAGGTGGCAGAAGGTCCCGCCACTTCGTATCGGGGCAGGACGCAAGGGTGAGGACATGAAGAACATGGAGCATGAGCGTGTATAGATGTTTCCTTGGCGCGGTCCAGAACAGAACCGGCTGCAGATGGTGCAGCCGGCTCATGGCGAATGGACGGGGAGGGGGTTGGTTGGGTCCACGGGGCAGGGGCCCGATGAAAAAGTCTGGAGGGCTCGGAGTGGAGGGTGGGCGGGGCGTGCCCTCTCGCAGGACCCGGTCGAGATAGTCCCGAGCAGCGGGCGGCAAAGCGGCCCTCACCTCCTGAAGTACACGCCGGGGAGTACGAGGTCTGGAGAGCCCCATGCGCTGAGCGAGCGTCAGGGGATCCAGCCAGTCTCCCCGGTCGTAGGCCAGGAGGTCTCCGACTTTGGTGACTTCTGCTAGGACCAACCTCTGGCGCACCATGGGGAACTCCGCCACCTGCACACGAAGCTGGGGGTTGTGTAGCAGGGGCTCCGCGAGGAGATCTGCCCCCACGGTGGCTGCCATGAACCTGGTCACTGAAAACAGTTTCCAGGTCCGGAGGAGGTCCTGGTAGAAGACCGGCAGCTCGGAGAGGCCTCGCGGAAGACCTCTCGGATGGAGACAAAGGAGCTGCCGGTCATATCGGAGCCCTCGGAGGCGGCGCAGGAAGGCGTGCGCCAATACGCTCCATGCCGGACTACCTGCACCATAAAGGAGCCTCTGCAGGGCCTGGAGGCGGAAGACGTGGAACTGAGCGTGCAGACACTTCAGGCCCTGCCCTCCCTCCTCTAGGGGTAGATGGAGAACCCCCGCAGAGACCCAGTGCAGTCCTGACCAAAAGAACTCCAGAATCAATGTCCGGAGGGTGGTCAGGAAGCCCGGGGCCGGGACCAGGGTGTTGAGCCGGTACCAGAGCATGGACAGGACTAGTTGATTGAGCACCAGTGCTCTCCCTCGAAGGGAGAGACACCGGAGCAGTCCTGTCCATTTCCGGAGCCGCTCCGACACCCTGCCCTCTAAACCTAGCCAGTTCTCCGGCGGAGACGGATGCGTGGCAGAAAGGTAAACGCCGAGATAGAGCAGCGGACCCGCGCTCCACCGGATGGCCTGAAGCGCGGGTGGGAGGGAGCTCGCCTGCCACCCGTCCCCTACCACCAGGCCAGAGCTCTTGACCCAGTTGACCCGGGCGGAGGAGGCCGCCGAATAGATGGTCTGGCAAGCCTCCACCCGCACCAAGTCGCCCGGGTCCTGGACCACGAAGAGCACGTCGTCGGCGTACCCCGACAGGACCAGTCGTAGCTCCGGCTCCCGCAGCACCAACCCTGCCAACCTCCTACGGAGGAGACAGAGGAAGGGCTCGATCGCCAGAGCATACAGCTGGCCTGAGAGGGGGCACCCTTGACGTACTCCTCGCCCGAAGCTGACCGGTTCGGTCAGGGTCCAGTTGAGCCTGACCAAACACTCTGCGGAGGCGTACAGCACCTGGAGAAAACCCACAAACTGGGGCCCAAAGCCAAACGCTCGCAGAGTGCCCAGGAGATACCCGTGGTCCACCCTGTCGAACGCCTTCTCCTGATCCAGGGACAGGAGGGCGAATGACAGACCATCCCTACACCCGAGTTCCAAGAGGTCCCGGACCAGATACAAGTTGTCGAAGATGGTGCAGCCCAGGACGGTGTAGGTCTGGTCTGGGTGGATCACGTCCGCCAGCACGGACCCTAGCCGCAGTGAGATGGCCTTCGCTACGATTTTATAGTCCGTGCTGAGGAGCGAGATGGGACGCCAATTCCGTAAATCGCGGAGGTCTCCCTTCTTCAGCAATAAGGCGAGAGGACTCGGCCCAGACGGTGACAAGGTCCGGGCCGAGGACGTCCCAAAACACGCGGTAGAACTCCACGGTCAGCCCGTCCATGCCCGGAGATTTATTGGTGGGCATGCGGCGGAGGGCTTCCGAGAACTCGGCCAGAGTGAGAGGCAGCTCCAGCCGGTCTCGGTCACCCGCGCTGACCGTCGGGAGTTCATCCCAGAGCATTCTGCAAGCGTTAGGATCGGTCGGATCCGGGGAGAAAAGGCCTGTGTAGAAGGCCCTGGCCCTCCTGCACATTTCCGCCGGATCCGTGAGGGGGGTGCCGTCCTCTGCTAGAAGGCAGGTGACGTGCTTCTTGGCCCCCCTCTTTTTCTCCAGGGCGTAGAAGAAGCGGAAGCCGCGATCCATCTCCCGAAGGAGGCGGATGCGGGATCGAACAAAGGCACCTCGGGCCCGATGGTCCTCGAGGGTCCGGAGCTCTTCCCGCTTCTCCCGGCACGCTCCGCAGAGGGATGGATCACCGGGGCTGGTGGCCAGATGCCTCTCCAGCTCTAAGACCTCCCGTTCCAACTGCCCTATCGCCACATCCCTCCGTCGGCTGGCGCCCCGGGTGTAGTCACGGCAGAAGAGCCGGGCGCGCACCTTCCCCAGGTCCCACCACCGCCGCGCCGAGGGAAAGGCACGCCGCTGCCATCGACAGGCCAGCCAGAACTCCCGGAAGGACGCCACGAAGCCCACATCCTCCAACAAGCTATTATTAAAGTGCCAATAGGCCAGCCCCGGCCTCTCCACGCAGAGAGAGGCTGTCACGGTGGCTAGATGGTGATCTGAAAAAGGGGCCGGCCGGACGCTGGAGGAGTGGGCCCGGGAAAGATGGAAGCGTGACATATAGATGCGGTCCAACCGGGAGTGGTACGACCGATGGACCTCCACCCGGACAAAAGTGAATGTCGAAACGTCATCCGGGTGGTGGTCGCGCCAGACGTCCACCAGGGAGTGATGTTCGAGGATCTCTCGGAGGACATCCGCGGCGGCCGGGTGCTGCTCGGTCCCCGAGCGGTCCCGTTCCTCAAGGGTGGCGTTAAAGTCCCCGCCCAGGACCAGGCACTCGCGAGGATCCAAGGTGCCGAGGAAGGCGGACGCCTGCTGATAAAAACACAACCTCTCCGGACCCAATGTCGGGGCGTAAACGTTGACGAGATTAACCACAAGCCCCTTCATGCGGACCCGGAGGTGCAGCAGGCGGCCTGGCACAGCCTCGGCGACCCCCAGCACCTCGGGCCGTAGGTCAGGGGAGAACAGGGTCACCACTCCAGCCGTACGAACTGTGAGGTGGCTAAAATAGACCCTGTCCCCCCACTCCAGCCGCCAGCTAGCTTCAGCAGCCGGATCCGTATGGGTCTCCTGCAGGAAAATCACAGAGTACCCCCCTCCCGAAGGAAGGAGAGAACCTGGCTCCTGCGGAGACCCATCCTACAGCCCCGGGTGTTTAATGTTGCAAAGATGATCGGTGCCATAAGGAGGGCTGGGGGGGATCCTCGCCGGCAGAGACGCTCACGGCCTCCGTCGGGCCGCGCAACAATCCGTGACCTACCCCGTGGGCGATTAAGGAGTCACGGAAGAGGCGGACCCGTTGGTAGGCCGCAGCGGCCTGCCTCCCGGTCCTCTTACCCTCCCCCATGAGGGCCCTCGCGGCCCGGAGGATCTGATGAAAATCCCCCCATCGCTGGAGTGCAAGCTGTACCTTGTTGCGGGAGCCACGGACGTCCTCAAGGAACTCCCGTAGCTCCTCTCTCAGCGTATGGGGGGGTGGGGTCACTGATCTATGGCTTTCCCCCAGTGGGGCCCCTGTCACAGCCCCGTGGCCCACCGAGACGGGCAAGCAGGGGGCAGACCCTCGACGTGGCGTCCGATGGGCCGACGCCACGTGGCCTGCCTCAGATCCTGGCTCAATGGGGGGCGGCGGAGGGAAAATAGCAGCCCCTGGTGGGTCGGGACAGGGAAAAACAAAGGCCGCTCCTTGGGGGTCATCCTCTGGGATATAGAAGGAGACAGCCCCAGGGGCGGCAAAAGCATCACGGGAAGTGGAGGGGACATGGACGGGGTCGGTGTCAGGGGTAGGGCTGGAATCAGGAATAGGGACAGGGGAAGGGGCGATATTGGGATCGGGGGTCCCAGCAGCCAGGCCACTGGGTGGGGGAGGGAACAGCCCGCAAATGGGCTCAGGGATTTGCGGGGAGGGAGGTGGGCCCTCGGCGATGCTGGACTCGTGCTCCAAGGCAGATGGTAAGGCCACGGCATCTGTAGGTGGAGAATCAACGATGGGGCCCCCACCCGGGAAGGAGGTTGGCTGCCCCTCAGCCACGAGGGAGTCCCTGGCAACTCGGGTCCCGGCTGCGTGGCACTGGCCGTCGCCTCAAGAGGCCCGGCGGCTGCTAGCGGGGTGCCATCTGCGGCCTGGTTGGTGGAAGAGTCCAGGGACTCCTCGGAGGCGGGAACGGAGGCAGTGGATAAGGGGACGGAACACGGGGAAAGGGGGGCCGAGGCGAGGTCGTTCAAATCGAGGCCCGCTGGCAGAGGGTCGTCCTCCCCCTGGGTAACCGGGGTCAGACCCAGGGCCTCGATCTCCTCATAAATGGAAGGGAGATCGCCTTCCACCACCCCAGGGCTCTCCCCGCCTGCACCCGAAGCGACGCTCGCCTTGGTGCTTGCAGGGGCTTCAGATTGTAAGGGGGCGAGAGGGGCTCCATCAGGGGCTTCCATAGGAAGGGACTCCGGAGGAGGGGCAGTGCTATCCTCCGATGCTGCCACGTCTTCCCCAGCCGGCAACGGTGGACAAAACCCACCCGGAGGCAAAGCGGAAGGCTCAGCATCGGTGCCCCCCTTCCTGGTCTTCCGGGGGGCTACCGCATCAGATGGGAGGAGCGGAGCTTGAGCCTTCCGCTTGCCCCGCTTCCCCTGTACTAAGGACCAGCCCTCCATGGCATCATCCGGGGGCTGGCTAACAGGAGTCGGGTCAGGGAGCAAGAGCGAAGGCTTAGGGACTCGGGGAGGCAATGGTGGGGTAGCATGTAGGAGGGAGGATTCTCCCTGGGGCATGCCCTCTTCTATGCCCGGCGATATCCCTACCTCACCCTCCTCCACAGGCCCCGCCACATCGCAGGCGGCAGAGGCGGGGCCCTCCCGCTCATCTAGGCGCACTGGGGGAGATACCCCTTGGGCCCGAGCGGGAGCGTTGGTGGGCCGGAAAGGAGGAGGGGCGGCTTCGGGCGCCGGGCAGCTAGGGGCGCCGGCAATGACGGGGCCAGCGCCCTGCTGGGCCTCGGGGGTCCCGGATGTCCCTCCGTGCCGGGCCGAGGGGCAGTCCCTCTGGACGTGTCTCATCGCCCGGCAGAGGTAGCACCGGGCCTCCCCCGTTGAATAATGCACCCGGTAGCGGGCCCCCTGGTAGGGGACCAAGAAGGACCCCTCGAGTGCCTCACCGTCACGTGCCGCCGGTGGCAGTTGTAACTGTACCTGCCGGCGGAACGAGAGGACATGACGGAGGGCGGGGTCTTTGCAGCCCAATGGGAGAGGGCTGACCACAGAGATCGGCCTCCTCAGGGTAGAGAGGGCGGGTAACAAGGTGGCATTTGGAAGGAAGGGAGGGACAGAAGTCAGGACCAGTCGGGCACCCAGGTCTTCTAGCGGCTCCAGGGGGACGTACACGCCCCCCACCGCCAGGCCCTTCTCCACTGCCTCCTGGGCGGCGGCCTCCGATGCTAGGAAGAAGACGACCTTTCCGTACATCTTGGAGGCCGCCACAATGGCCGTGGGCCCCACCACCCTCGCCAACGCCCACACGTAGGTCTCCACGTGGGGCGAGGCGGGTACCAGGAGGCAACGGACGCCGTGCTTCCTGGTCAAGGTGGGGAAGGGGCCCCGGCCGCTATAGATAGTAGCAGAGGTGGTGGATGGGGGAGATGACGTAGCGGCAGGCGGGGGGGCCGCCGCCACCTGGGCGTATGCCCTGGGGGCTGGGGGAGGGACTCCCACAGAGCTGGTGGAGGGAACAGCAGGGAGGGATGCCGCGGCCGGATGCGGGGCCGCGGCCGGATGCGGGGCCGCGGCAGTGGGGGCACCCCCTGCCATGGAGGGTCTGGCTTTTTTAGCGGGGCCTTTACCCTTCTTTGTGCCCTGGCCCTTCCTGCCGGCTGGGGGGACTCCCCCAGGGTCAGAGGGGGCGAGGGACATGGCAGCAGCGGAGGTCACCTCGTTACCCGCCGCTGCCGGTGCTCCAGCAGGGGTGGTAGCAGGTGGCTCGGCAGCGGCGGTCGAGGTAGAGGCTAGGGGGGACGATGGTGGGGCAGGTGGAGGAGGGGCAGCAGGGTCTGCCAGAGGGGTCCCACTCGCCTTGTCCCCTGCCATAATGAGGATGGGGGCAGAACAAACTCCGGAGGGGGGGTAGGGAAAGGGGAAGCAGGTTGACCACTCCTCTCCGCTAGGCTGCAGGCAGGGGAGGAGGGCGCCAAAAAAGGAGGTGGACTGGATGGGGGTGCTATTAAGGGCTAGGGGTCAGTCACCAACTCGGGGAGGGTTTCCGGCTCCTCTAGTTGCACCAAGGAAGGGAGGGGTGGGGGGGATATAACAGCAGTGGGGGGGGTGCAGTGAGACTGAATCAAACTAAAACGGGGAGGGGTACAAGCGCATAGAAGGGGACATGGGCACACGAGGGGAGGGGCTAATCAGGGCAAGGGGACCGCATGGGGAAGGGAGCAACCAGGCGGGAGATGGGGCAGAGGAACCACGGGGCTAGCTTCAGAGGCTGGGGCGGGTCAAACAAAGGCTGCAGAGGGAAAGGGCGGGGCAGGCAAACAAACTGGAGCTAGCCAGGGGCTGGGACAAGGGGGAGGGGCAAAAGGCAGCAAGGGGCAAATGGGTAGGTAGCAGGGGCAAAGCTGGGGGCTTGCTGCAGGGGGGAGGGGGTCAGTCCAAAAGGGGGGGGTACGTGCACCCACGTGCGCTTGTAACAAAAAGAAAGTCTTTGGAAGCTGGCTGCTGTATCAGGCCCAATGGTGGCAACAGGGCGTAGCAAGCCTAGTTGAGCAGCTGAAATCCCAGAGGCAGGAGCTCAAGGTAGATGGTAAGTAGCCAGTGGGGGTGGTGGAGGGGGCAACGATGATGGTGGTGGTGGGGATTGGGGGGGGACACAGATGGACCAGTGGGCAGGCCCCACACCACACCCCCTGTGTCCCCACAAACACAGTCTAGATCCCCACCACAAGAGCACAGTTCAAAAGTTACTCAGTCCGGGAGGGCCCCCTCCACGGTGATCTGTAGAATTCCTACGCGCTCCCCCACTGGCAGATGGTCCTCTTCTTCTACTCAGGGCTCCAGCAGCTCCCCAGCAGCAAACGCAGCAGCTCCAGGCGGCAGTCTGGTGGCCAGCAGGAAGGGCCCTTCTCAGGTGGAGGTGGTGGTGGCATCCCCAGCAGCAGGAGCAATGGCTGGGGTCTCTGCCTCCCCTCCTCTGGGGAGTGGGCCAGCAGCCCCCCCCCAAGGGGCTGTAGCTGGAGCAGCAGCAACCAAGGGTGTGGGTGGGTCTAGCAGCCAGCCAGCAAGCAGGTAGCAGAGAAAGAGGAGGAGCAGCCCCCTACCTCCCTCCCTCCAGACCAGAGGGCTACAGGAGAGTGATCTATTAATCCCAGGTCAGACAGGGTTTCTGTTCCCTGAGTGACCAGACCTATTGGGATCCAGGAAGTGGGCGGGCAAAGCCCGCCCACTGCTAAAGGATCCCCCCCAGCCTAAGGGGGGGGTCCACAGGACCTGGAGACCAAAAAATTACGGGGGACAACTAATAAAAGAACAGGGACAGGAGTGAGGTCAAAGGGTCAAAAGAAGCGAACCAGACGGGGACACCGAGCAGAGAACCCCGGACAGCGCCCACTGCTCCTCGAAGGCGTCAAGGGAGCCAGTGGACGTCGCCCAGAGGAACTCTGCCCGGATACGTGAAAGAACGGAGGACCTGAAATACGCCCCACAGTCACAGGAAACTCCATCGGCCAACCTCCTCACTCTGGTTTTATAGATGGCCAGTTTTGCTAAGGCCAGAAGGAGGTTGACCAGGAGGTCCCGCAACTTTGTGGGGCGACGGATAGGGAGTGCATAAATAAAAAGGTGTGGAGAAAAGTGCAACCAAAATCTTAACAAAATATCTGTGAGGAGCCGGAATAGGGGCTGCAGCCTGGTGCACTCTAGGTAAACATGCGCCAGGGTCTCCCTCACGCCGCAAAAGGGGCAGGTGTCTGGGATAGGGGTAAACCGCGCCAAGTACACGCCCGTGCTTACGGCTCCGTGAAGGAGCCGCCAACTGATGTCCCCGGTGGGCTTCGGGATCAGAGCAGAATAAAGGCTGGCCCACCGGGGCTCCTCACCCTCTAGAGGTGGCAGAAGGTCCCGCCACTTTGTATCGGGGCGGGACGCGAGGGTGAGGACATGAAGAACATGTAGCACGAGCGTGTATAGATGTTTCCTTGGCGCGGTCTGGAACAGAACCGGCTGCAAATGGTGCAGCCGGCTCATGGCGAATGGACGGGGAGGGGGCTGGTTGGGTCCACGGGGCAAGGGCCCGATGAAAAAGTCTGGAGGGCTCGGAGTGGAGGGTGGGCGGGGCGTGCCCTCTCGCAGGACCCGGTCGAGATAGTCCCGAGCAGCGGGCGGCAAAGCGGCCCTCACCTCCTGAAGCACGCGCCGGGGAGTACGAGGTCTGGAGAGTCCCATGCGCTGAGCGAGCGTCAGGGGATCCAGCCAGTCTCCTCGGTCGTAGTCCAGGAGGTCTCCGACTTTGGTGACTTCTGCTAGGACCAACCTCTGGCGCACCATGGGGGACTCCGCCACCTGCACACGAAGCTGGGGGTTGTGTAGCAGGGGCTCCGCGAGGAGATCTGCCCCCACGGTGGCCGCCACGGACCTGGTCACTGAAAACAGTTTCCAGGTCCGGAGGAGGTCCTGGTAGAAGACCGGCAGCTCGGAGAGGCCTCGCGGAAGACCTCTCGGATGGAGACAAAGGAGCTGCCGGTCATATCGGAGCCCTCGGAAGCGGCGCAGGAAGGCGTGCGCCAATACGCTCCATGCCGGACTACCTGCACCATAAAGGAGCCTCTGCAGGGCCTGGAGG
Organism: Emys orbicularis; assembly: GCF_028017835.1. Classification (NCBI taxonomy): domain Eukaryota; kingdom Metazoa; phylum Chordata; order Testudines; family Emydidae; genus Emys; species Emys orbicularis. The sequence continues at coordinate 192,434,282 of NC_088685.1, forward strand.
CGGAAGACGTGGACCTGAGCATGCAGACACTTCAGGCCCTGCCCTCCCTCCTCCAGGGGTAGATGGAGAACCCCCGCAGAGACCCAGTGCAGTCCTGACCAAAAGAACTCCAGAATCAACGTCCGGAGGGTGGTCAGGAAGCCCGGGGCCGGGACCAGGGTGTTGAGCCGGTACCAGAGCATGGACAGGACTAGTTGATTGAGCACCAGTGCTCTCCCTCGAAGGGAGAGACACCGGAGCAGTCCTTTCCATTTCCGGAGCCGCTCCGACACCCTGCCCTCTAAACCTAGCCAGTTCTCCGGCGGAGACGGATGCGTGGCAGAAAGGTAAACGCCGAGATAGAGCAGCGGACCCGCGCTCCACCGGATGGCCTGAAGCGCGGGTGGGAGGGAGCTCGCCTGCCACCCGTCCCCTACCACCAGGCCAGAGCTCTTGACCCAGTTGACCCGGGCGGAGGAGGCCGCCGAATAGATGGTCTGGCAAGCCTCCACCCGCACCAAGTCGCCCGGGTCCTGGACCACGAGGAGCACGTCGTCGGCGTACGCCGACAGGACCAGCCGCAGCTCCGGCTCCCGCAGCACCAACCCTGCCAACCTCCTACGGAGGAGACAGAGGAAGGGCTCGATCGCCAGAGCATACAGCTGGCCCGAGAGGGGGCACCCTTGACGTACTCCTCGCCCGAAGCTGACCGGTTCGGTCAGGGTCCAGTTGAGCCTGACCAAACACTCTGCGGAGGCGTACAGCACCTGGAGAAAACTCACAAACTGGGGCCCGAAGCCAAACGCTCGCAGAGTGCCCAGGAGATACCCGTGGTCCACCCTGTCGAACGCCTTCTCCTGATCCAGGGACAGGAGGGCGAACGACAGACCATCCCTACACCCGAGTTCCAAGAGGTCCCGGACCAGATACAAGTTGTCGAAGATGGTGCGGCCCGGGACGGTGTAGGTCTGGTCTGGGTGGATCACGTCCGCCAGCACGGACCCTAGCCGCAGCGAGATGGCCTTTGCTACGATTTTATAGTCCGTGCTGAGGAGCGAGATGGGACGCCAATTCCGTAAATCGCGGAGGTCCCCCTTCTTCGGCAATAAGGCGAGCACGGCTCGCCTGCACGAAAGAGGGAGGACCCCGCCCTGCAAGGACTCGGCCCAGACGGTGACAAGGTCTGGGCCGAGGACATCCCAAAACACGTGGTAGAACTCCACGGTCAGCCCGTCCATGCCTGGAGATTTATTGGTGGGCATGCGACGGAGGGCTTCCGAGAACTCGGCCAGAGTGAGAGGTAGCTCCAGCCAGTCTCGGTCGCCCGCGCTGACCGTCGGGAGTTCATCCCAGAGCATTCTGCAAGCGTTAGGATCGGTCGGATCCGGGGAGAAAAGGCCCGCGTAGAAGGCCCTGGCCCTCCCGCACATTTCCGCCGGATCCGTGAGGGGGGTGCCGTCCTCTGCTAAAAGGCAGGTGACGTGCTTCTTGGCCCCCCTCTTTTTCTCCAGGGCATAGAAGAAGCGGGAGCCGCAATCCATCTCCCGAAGGAGGCGGATGCGGGATCGAACAAAGGCACCTCGGGCCCGATGGTCCTCGAGGGTCCGGAGCTCTTCCCGCTTCTCCCGGCACGCTCCGCAGAGGGATGGATCACCGGGGCTGGCAGCCAGACGCCTCTCCAGCTCTAAGACCTCCCGTTCCAACTGCCCTATCGTCGCATCCCTCCGTCGGCTGGCGCCCCGGGTGTAGTCACGGCAGAAGAGCCGGGCGCGCACCTTCCCCAGGTCCCACCACCGCCGCGCCGAGGGAAAGGCACGCCGCTGCCCTCGCCAGGCCAGCCAGAACTCCCGGAAGGACGCCACAAAGCCCACATCCTCCAACAAGCTATTATTAAAATGCCAATAGGCCGGCCCCGGCCTCTCCGCGCAAAGAGAGGCTGTCACGGTGGCTAGATGGTGATCTGAAAAAGGGGCCGGCCGGACGCTGGAGGAGTGGGCCCGGGAAAGATGGAAGCGTGACATATAGATGCGGTCCAACCGGGAGTGGTACGACCGATGGACCTCCACCCGGACAAAAGTGAATGTTGAAACGTCATCCGGGTGGTGGTCGCGCCAGACGTCCACCAGGGAGTGATGTTCGACGATCTCCCGGAGGACATCCGCGGCGGCCTGGTGCTGCTCGGTCCCCGAGCGGTCCCGTTCCTCAAGGGTGGCGTTAAAGTCCCCGCCCAGGACCAGGCACTCGCGAGGATCCAAGGTGCCGAGGAAGGCGGACGCCTGCTGATAAAAACACAACCTCTCCGGGCCCAATGTCGGGGCGTAAACGTTGACGAGATTAACCACAAGTCCCTCCATGCGGACCCGGAGGTGTAGCAGGCGGCCTGGCACAGCCTCGGCGACCCCCAGCACCTCGGGCCGTAGGTCGGGGGAGAACAGGGTCGCCACTCCAGCCGTACGAACTGTGAGGTGGCTAAAATAGACTCTGTCCCCCCACTCCAGCCGCCAGCTAGCTTCAGCGGCCGGATCCGTATGGGTCTCCTGCAGGAAAATCACAGAGTACCCCCCCTCCCGAAGAAAGGAGAGCACCTGGCTCCTGCGGAGACCCATCCTACAGCCCCGGGTGTTTAATGTTGCAAAGATGATCGGTGCCATGAGGAGGGCTGGGGGGGATCCTCGCCGGCAGAGACGCTCACGGCCTCCGTCGGGCCGCGCAACAATCCGTGACCTACCCCGTGGGCGATTAAGGAGTCACGGAAGAGGCGGACCCGTTGGTAGGCCGCAGCGGCCTGCCTCCCGGTCCTCTTACCCTCCCCCATGAGGGCCCTCGCGGCCCGGAGGATCTGATGAAAATCCCCCCATCGCTGGAGTGCAAGTTGTACCTTGTTGCGGGAGCCACGGACGTCCTCAAGGAACTCCCGTAGCTCCTCTCTCAGCGTATGGGGGGGTGGGGTTACTGATCTAAGGCTTTCCCCCAGTGGGGCCCCTGTCACAGCCCCGTGGCCCACCGAGACGGGCAAACAGGGGGCAGACCCTCGACGTGGCGTCCGATGGGCCGACGCCACGTGGCCTGCCTCAGATCCCAGCTCACTGGGGGGCGGCGGAGGGAAACTAGCAGCCCCTGGTGGGTCGGGACAGGGAAAAACAAAGGCCGCTCCTTGGGGGTCATCCTCTGGGATAAGGAAGGAGACAGTCCCAGGGGCGGCAAAAGCATCACGGGAAGTGGAGGGGACAGGGACAGGGTCGGTGTCAAGGGTAGGGCTGGAATCAGGAATAGGGACAGGGGAAGGGGTGATATTGGGATCGGGGGTCCCAGCAGCCAGGCCACTGGGTGGGGGGGGTAACACCCCGCAAATGGGCTCAGGAATTTGCGGGGAGGGAGGTGGGCCCTCTGCGATGCCAGGCTCGTGCTCCAAGGCAGATGGTAAGGCCACGGCATCTGTAGGTGGAGAAACAACGGTGGGGCCCCCACCCGGAAAGGAGGTCGGCTGCCCCTCAGCCATGAGGGAGTCCCCTTGTGACTCAGGTCCCGGTTGCATGGCACTGGCCGTCGCCTCAAGAGGCTCGGCGACCGCTAGCGGGGTGCCATCTGCAGCCGGGTTGGTGGAAGAGTCCAGGGGCTCCTCGGAGGCGGGAGCGGAAGCAGTGGGTAAGGGGACGGAACATGGGGAAAGGGGGGCTGAGGCGAGGTCGCTCAGATCGAGGCCCGCTGGCAGAGGGTCGTCCTCCCCCTGGGTAACCGGGGTCAGACCCAGGGCCTCGATCTCCTCATAAATGGAGGGGAGATCACCTTCCACCACCCCAGGGCTCTCCCCGTCTGTACCCAAAGCAACGCTCGCCTTGGTGCATACAGGGGCTACAGATTGTAAGGGGGCGAGAGGGGCTCCATCAGGGGCTTCCATAGGAAGGGACACCGGAGGAGGGGTAGTGCTTTCCTCCGATGCTGCCACGTCTTCCCTAGCCGGTAATGGTGGACAAAACCCACCCGGGAGCAAAGCGGAAGGCTCAGCATCGGTGCCCCCCTTCCTGGTCTTCCGGGGGGCTACCGCATCAGATGGGAGGAGCGGAGCTCGAGCCTTCCGCTTGCCCCGCTTCCCCTGTACTAAGGACCAGCCCTCCATGGCATCATCTGGGGGCTGGCTAACAGGTATTGGGTCAGGGAGCAAGGACGAAAGCTTAGGGACTCGGGGAGGTAATGGTGGGGTAACATGTAGGAGGGAGGATTCTCCCTGGGGCATGCCCTCTTCTATGCCCGGAGGTATCCCTACCTCACCCTCCTCTACAGGCCCTGCCAGAACGCAGGAGGCAGAGGCGTGGCCCTCCCGCTCGTCTAGGCGCACTGGGGGAGATACCCCTTGGGCCCGAGCGGGAGCTTTGGTGGGCCGGAAAGGAGGAGGGGCGGCTTCGGGCGCCGGGCAGCTAGGGGCGCCGGCAATGACGGGGCCAGCGCCCTGCTGGGCCTCGGGGGTCCCGGATGTCCCTCCGTGCCGGGCCGAGGGGCAGTCCCTCTGGACGTGTCTCATCGCCCGGCAGAGGTAGCACCGGGCCTCCCCCGTTGAATAATGCACCCGGTAGCGGGCCCCCTGGTAGGGGACCAAGAAGGACCCCTCGAGTGCCTCACCGTCACGTGCCGCCGGTGGCAGTTGTAACTGTACCTGCCGGCGGAACGAGAGGACATGACGGAGGGCGGGGTCTTTGCAGCCCAATGGGAGAGGGCTGACCACAGAGATCGGCCTCCTCAGGGTAGAGAGGGCGGGTAACAAGGTGGCATTTGGAAGGAAGGGAGGGACAGAAGTCAGGACCAGTCGGGCACCCAGGTCTTCTAGCGGCTCCAGGGGGACGTACACGCCCCCCACCGCCAGGCCCTTCTCCACTGCCTCCTGGGCGGCGGCCTCCGATGCTAGGAAGAAGACGACCTTTCCGTACATCTTGGAGGCCGCCACAATGGCCGTGGGCCCCACCACCCTCGCCAACGCCCACACGTAGGTCTCCACGTGGGGCGAGGCGGGTACCAGGAGGCAACGGACGCCGTGCTTCCTGGTCAAGGTGGGGAAGGGGCCCCGGCCGCTATAGATAGTAGCAGAGGTGGTGGATGGGGGAGATGACGTAGCGGCAGGCGGGGGGGCCGCCGCCACCTGGGCGTATGCCCTGGGGGCTGGGGGAGGGACTCCCACAGAGCTGGTGGAGGGAACAGCAGGGAGGGATGCCGCGGCCGGATGCGGGGCCGCGGCCGGATGCGGGGCCGCGGCAGTGGGGGCACCCCCTGCCATGGAGGGTCTGGCTTTTTTAGCGGGGCCTTTACCCTTCTTTGTGCCCTGGCCCTTCCTGCCGGCTGGGGGGACTCCCCCAGGGTCAGAGGGGGCGAGGGACGTGGCAGCAGCGGAGGTCACCTCGTTACCCGCCGCTGCCGGTGCTCCAGCAGGGGTGGTAGCAGGTGGCTCGGCAGCGGCGGTCGAGGTAGAGGCTAGGGGGGACGATGGTGGGGCAGGTGGAGGAGGGGCAGCAGGGTCTGCCAGAGGGGTCCCACTCGCCTTGTCCCCTGCCATAATGAGGATGGGGGCAGAACAAACTCCGGAGGGGGGGTAGGGAAAGGGGAAGCAGGTTGACCACTCCTCTCCGCTAGGCTGCAGGCAGGGGAGGAGGGCGCCAAAAAAGGAGGTGGACTGGATGGGGGTGCTATTAAGGGCTAGGGGTCAGTCACCAACTCGGGGAGGGTTTCCGGCTCCTCTAGTTGCACCAAGGAAGGGAGGGGTGGGGGGGATATAACAGCAGTGGGGGGGGTGCAGTGAGACTGAATCAAACTAAAACGGGGAGGGGTACAAGCGCATAGAAGGGGACATGGGCACACGAGGGGAGGGGCTAATCAGGGCAAGGGGACCGCATGGGGAAGGGAGCAACCAGGCGGGAGATGGGGCAGAGGAACCACGGGGCTAGCTTCAGAGGCTGGGGCGGGTCAAACAAAGGCTGCAGAGGGAAAGGGCGGGGCAGGCAAACAAACTGGAGCTAGCCAGGGGCTGGGACAAGGGGGAGGGGCAAAAGGCAGCAAGGGGCAAATGGGTAGGTAGCAGGGGCAAAGCTGGGGGCTTGCTGCAGGGGGGAGGGGGTCAGTCCAAAAGGGGGGGGTACGTGCACCCACGTGCGCTTGTAACAAAAAGAAAGTCTTTGGAAGCTGGCTGCTGTATCAGGCCCAATGGTGGCAACAGGGCGTAGCAAGCCTAGTTGAGCAGCTGAAATCCCAGAGGCAGGAGCTCAAGGTAGATGGTAAGTAGCCAGTGGGGGTGGTGGAGGGGGCAACGATGATGGTGGTGGTGGGGATTGGGGGGGGACACAGATGGACCAGTGGGCAGGCCCCACACCACACCCCCTGTGTCCCCACAAACACAGTCTAGATCCCCACCACAAGAGCACAGTTCAAAAGTTACTCAGTCCGGGAGGGCCCCCTCCACGGTGATCTGTAGAATTCCTACGCGCTCCCCCACTGGCAGATGGTCCTCTTCTTCTACTCAGGGCTCCAGCAGCTCCCCAGCAGCAAACGCAGCAGCTCCAGGCGGCAGTCTGGTGGCCAGCAGGAAGGGCCCTTCTCAGGTGGAGGTGGTGGTGGCATCCCCAGCAGCAGGAGCAATGGCTGGGGTCTCTGCCTCCCCTCCTCTGGGGAGTGGGCCAGCAGCCCCCCCCCAAGGGGCTGTAGCTGGAGCAGCAGCAACCAAGGGTGTGGGTGGGTCTAGCAGCCAGCCAGCAAGCAGGTAGCAGAGAAAGAGGAGGAGCAGCCCCCTACCTCCCTCCCTCCAGACCAGAGGGCTACAGGAGAGTGATCTATTAATCCCAGGTCAGACAGGGTTTCTGTTCCCTGAGTGACCAGAGCAGGGGCTGCACTAGAGTAATCAGGAACTTGCTAGAACCAGTTAAGACAGGCAGGCTAATTAGGACACCTGGAGCCAATTAAGAAGAAGCTGCTAGAATCAATTAAGGCAGGCTAATCAGGGCACCTGGGTTTTAAAAAGGAGCTCACTTCAGTTTGTGGGGCGAGTGTGAGGAGCTGGGAGCAAGAGGCGCAAGGAGCTGAGAGTGAGAGGGTGTGCTGCTGGAGGACTGAGGAGCACAAGCGTTATCAGACACCAGGAGGAAGGTCCTGTGGTGAGAATAAGGAAGGTGTTTGGAGGAGGCCATGGGGAAGTAGCCCAGGGAGTTGTAGCTGTCATGCAGCTGTTACAGGAGGCACTATAGACAGCTGCAGTCCACAGGGCCCTGGGCTGGAACCCAGAGTAGAGGGCGGGCCCGGGTTCCCCCCAAACCTCCCAATTGACCTGGACTCTGGGTTCTTCCAGAGGGGAAGGTTTCTGGGCTGTTCCCCAACCCACATGGTGAATCTCTGAGGAAAGAAAATCCGCCAATAAGCGCAGGACCCACCAAGATAGAGGAGGAACTTTGTCACACTGGTTTCAGGAGTGGGATCTTGGGGTGCACAGCACGGCGGAAGAAGGAGGGTGGTTTAAAAAAACAAACAAAAAACAACAACAACAAAAAACAAAAACAAAAAAAAGGGAGAGGGTTTATTTTTTTTCACCACAATGGATGACATAGTGCGGGCACTGATACAAGCTACAGCGGCCCAGCAGGAGGCTACCTGTGTCCAGGCAGCTGCCCAACAGGAGGCAGTGCGGCTGCAGCAAGAGACTAATCGCCTGTTGATGGACCAGGCTGCTCAAGACCGAGCTATGTTGTGGGAACTGGTAAACCAGGTAAAGTCCCTTACAGAGCTGAATCGCGGCCATGATGGGACGCGGCTCAGATGGGCCAGCCATTGGCTTCAGAAAATGACACGGGAGGATGATGCAGAGGCATACCTTCTGGCCTTTGAGAGGACAGCCCTACGGGAGGCCTGGCCTTGAGATCAATGGTCTGGCATCCTTGCCCCATTTCTGTGTGGGGAGGCCCAGAAGGCCTACCATGATCTCCCTGAAGAGGCTGTGGCAGACTACCCCCAGCTGAAAGCAGAGATCCTGGCCAGATCTGGGGTAATGACAGCAGTGCGGGCCCAGCAGTATCATGGTTGGAGGTACCAGGAAGACAAAACCCTGCGGTCCCAATTGTATGACCTCATCCATCTCGCAGGAAAGTGGTTGCAAACAGAGTCCCGGAGTCCGGAAGAGATACTAGCTGTTCTGGTCATCGACCGATACATGAGGGGACTACCACCAGATCTTCGTGCCTGGGTAAACCAGAACGAACCCTCCACCCATGACGAGGTTGTCGCCCTGGTAGAGAGGCGAAGGACAGCGAGGGAGCTGACCCGACCAGTTAAGGAAGAGGCACCCCGGGTTAAACTAGCAGCACCAAGCCCTAAAGTTCTGGTGACTGGGCCACCAGGAGGGCCCAGGTGGAAAAAGAGAGAGGCTGAAGGCCCATCAGAGGCCACAAAGAGTCGGAGCACTGAGGGAGAAGAGGATCCTGATGTTAGACTGCCCAAACCAAGAGACCGGGGAACGCCTAGGGCTCCATACAGATGTTATGCCTGCGGGGAGTGGGGACACATAGCTGCACAGTGTCCCAATGCTGAGGAGCCTATGCAGTGTAACCTGGGGAACTGGGCAGATCCATGCTCCCTAATCCACCTTGTGGGGGTCTCACTAACCCCACGTATGTATACCAGACCAGTGAAACTAAATGGGGTAGGGACCACGGCACTGGTTGATCTAGGGAGTGCTATCACACTTATCTCAGGGAAGCTCGTGAACTGTAGTCAGCTGCCGCAGGCTAAATGTACGGGGATAACATGTGTCCATGGGACAGTTAGTTACTACCCCACCATCCCAGTAAAAATCAAGATCCAAGGGAACACTACTGAGGTAGCAGCAGGGGTAGTCCCTAAACTCCCATACCCGGTGCTCATAGGGAGGGACTTCCCAGGGTTTGGAAACTTACTCCCAGTAGGGGGATTGGAGAAAGATGGGGACCCTAAAATTGATGAGACATCCACAGCAGACTGTCAACCCCCAGTCTTCTCTGAAATATCCCCAGATTTGTTCTCCACTCCCAGACAGGGTAGAAAGACAAAAAGGGAAAGAAGGCAGCTAAGGCCTTGGGAACCCGAATACTGACCCAAAGCCAGAGGGTCGCTCTTGTAGGTAGGCGGACCCGCACAGCTGAAAAGGAGGCCACGCAGGAGGGAGAAGCACCTGAATCTGACCCCCACCCTAATGCTTCTGAACCAGTAGAGGCAACAGAGACTGGGCCCCTAGATCTTGGGCAGATTAGCCCCGGGAGAGGAAATTTTGGACGGGACCAGGCCGAAGACCCAAGGTATGACAACATTAGGAAGGAGGTGACTGAAATAGATGGGGTCCCCATGGAAGGAAAACCCAGGGACCAGGACCCTACTTCATAATGAAGAAGGATCTCTTATACGGGGTTGCACTAGTACAGGGGCAGAAGGTACAGCAGATCCTAGTACCTCAGAAACACCAGAACGCTGTATTAAGTCTTGCTCATAGTCATCTTTTTGGGGGGCATTTGGGGGTAGAGAAGACCCTGGCACGAGTCCTACGACGGTTCTTCTGGCCCGGAGTACATGAAGAAGTGCGGAGGTACTGTGCCTCCTGCCCGGAGTGTCAGCTACACAGTCCCCGTCCCCATTTGAGGGCACCTTTAGTACCCCTTCCCATCATAGAGGTCCCCTTCGAGTGAATAGCCATGGACCTAGTGGGACCCCTGGAGAAGACGGCTCGGGGCCACCAATATATACTTGTTGTTTTGGACTATGCTACTTGCTACCCAGAAGCCGTCCCCCTGCGGAACACGGCCTCTAAAACTATAGCCAAAGAGCTGGTGGGGATCTTTGCCCAAATGGGGCTACCGAAGGAGATATTAACCGACCAAGGAACCCCATTTATGTCGAAGCTAATGAAGGACCTCTGTACGCTGCTCCATATACATACCCTGAGAACTTCGGTCTACCATCCGCAGACTGATGGGTTGGTAGAAAGGTTTAACCGAACCCTCAAGGCTATGATAAGGAAGGTGGTAAATCGGGATGGGAAGGATTGGGACACCCTACTACCCTACCTTATGTTCGCTATCCGGGAGGTACCATGGGCCTCAACTGGGTTTTCCCCCTTCGAGTTATTATATGGGAGTCACCCCCGTGGCATACTAGATATCGCCAAAGAGATCTGGGAAGAGGAACCCAATGAGGGGAGAAATATAATAGAGCATGTAATGCAGATGCGAGACCGGATAGCCTGGGTTACCCCTAGTGTACAGGAACATTTGGAGAAGGCACAGGAGGCCCAGCGAACCCATTACAATCGCCAGGCAAAAGTGCGACAGTTCCAACCAGGGGATTGGGTTATGGTGTTGGTACCCACAGCAGAAAGCAAGCTTCTGGCCCAATGGCAGGGGCCCTATGAGGTGGTTGAACCCGTGGGGGAAGTAACCTACAAGGTGCGGCAGCCAGGACGCAGAAAACAAGAACAGATTTATCACGTTAACCTTCTGAAACCCTGGCATGCACAAGAGGCATGCACAAAGGTCCAAAAAGACCTAACCCAGGAAAACAAGCCTTCCAAACAGGTGAGAGTGTCTCCCAATTTAACACCAGACCAGAAGAATGAGGTGTCTGAGATGATCTTCCGGAACCAAGATGTGTTCTCGACAAAACCGGGTCGAACAACCAAGACATATCACCACATCGTCACGAACCCTGGGGCCAGAGTAACAATGAGGCCCTATCGGGTGCCAGCGGCAAAAAGGGGGGAAATAAAAGCAGAAGTAAAAAAAATGCTGGAGTTGGGGATCATTGAAGAATCCCACAGTCAGTGGTCCAGCCCAATCGTGCTGGTGCCCAAACCTGATGGCACCACAAGATTTTGCAACAACTTCCGGCGACTAAACGAAGTATCCCAGTTCGACGCGTACCCCATACCTCGCATAGATGAGCTAGTGGACCGTCTGCGTAATGCCCGGTACTTAACTACCCTAGACTTGACACAGGGGTACTGGCAGATTCCCCTTGCAGAAGACGCAAAGGAAAAGACTGCGTTCTCTACACCAGAGGGTCTTTTTCAATATACTGTCCTCCCTTTTGGACTACATGGGGCCCCAGCTACCTTCCAGCGCCTCATGGACAAGCTATTACGCCCGCATAACAGTTATGCTGCTGCCTACTTGGATGATGTGGTCATTCATACCCCAGACTGGGAAACCCACCTGGAGAAGGTGGAGGCAGTCCTCGATACCTTCAGGCAAGCTGGCCTTACAGCGAACCCTGCCAAGTGCGCTGTAGGGTTTACAGAGGCCAAATATCCTGGCTACATTGTGGGGAAAGGTCTGGTAAAACCCCAAGTGAACAAGTTAGAGGCCATCCAAAATTGGCCCCGACCAAGTCGCAAGAAACAAGTCCAGGCGTTCCTAGGTGTGGTGGGGTATTACCGACGATTTATCCCCCACTTTGCCACAAGGGCAAGCCCCCTGACAGACCTAGTGAAAGCCCGTGGACCTGATCTGGTGAGATCGTCTGACGCAGCAGAGGAAGCATTCACAGACCTACGGACTGCCCTCTGCAATAACCCCATACTGATAGCCCCTGATTTCACCAAGGAGTTTATCCTGCAGACGGATGCATCGGAAGTAGGGTTGGAGGCCGTTCTATCACAGATGGTCGGGGAGGAGGAACACCCAATTCTATACCTCAGTCGGAAACTCCTTCCAAGGGAACAAAAATATGCAGTGGTGGAGAGAGAATGCCTCGCTGTAAAATGGGCCATGGAAACATTGCACTACTACCTGCTCGGGCGCAGATCTGTCCTCGTGACCGACCATGCCCCTCTTCAATGGATGCAGCGGAACAAGGAGAAAAACACAAGGGTGACCAGATGGTTCTTATCCCTCCAACCTTTCCAGTTCCGTGTGCAACAGAGAGCAGGGAGCCATCATGGCAACGCCGATGGCTTGTCACGTGTGCACTGTCTGGCGTCCCAAGCTGCTAAACCCCTTGGCGTTGAGCAGGGGGTAGGGATATGTGACAGACCCAGACCAGTGGGGTACAGGAGTCTGCTGGAGGGCAAATATACTGGTCACTGGATGAGTAGTTTTCTGTTCCCTGAGTGACCAGAGCAGGGGCTGCACTAGAGTAATCAGGAACTTGCTAGAACCAGTTAAGGCAGGCAGGCTAATTAGGACACCTGGAGCCAATTAAGAAGAAGGTGCTAGAATCAATTAAGGCAGGCTAATCAGGGCACCTGGGTTTTAAAAAGGAGCTCACTTCAGTTTGTGGGGCGAGTGTGAGGAGCTGGGAGCAAGAGGCGCAAGGAGCTGAGAGTGAGAGTGAGTGCTGCTGGAGGACTGAGGAGCACAAGCGTTACACTGGTCTACAATTTTTGAGAAGTCGTCTGCTTCAGAGATAAAATGTGCTATTTATTATGTATTTTGATGTGCTGAATTCAAATCTGACAATTAAAACAACTGATTGGCTACTGTTTCTAAGATATTTAAGTTTTTACATTTTATGTCTATGTATATTGTGTAGATAGTAGAGTTTTAATCATAAATTGTAAACCTAGGTCTTTTCTTGTGTTTATGTTTGCATTACATGATAATAGTTCACCTGTCCTGTTTATCTAACACTTTAAAAATCAGCAAAAGGGTTATATAAATAAAATTTATTATGATACAAAAGGCAAAAACCTATTCTGTACATAGTTTAGTCCTATTCAGTATCTACTCGGCGCTTCTTGGCTTGTCTCTTGTATTCATTAAATGGAGCATCTCTTGTCACTGTCCAGCAATAGTCTGCAAGCATTGATGGGCTCCATTTGCCCTGATAGCGTTTCTCCATTGTTGCAATGTCCTGGTGAAATCGCTCGCCGTGCTCGTCGCTCACTGCTCCGCAGTTCGGTGGAAAAAAATCTAGATGAGAGTGCAAAAAATGTATCTTTAGTGACATGTTGCAACCCAGGCTTTTGTATGCCTTGAGGAGGTTTTCCACCAACAACCTGTAGTTGTCTGCCTTGTTGTTTCCGAGAAAATTTATTGCCACTAACTGGAAGGCTTTCCATGCCATTTTTTCCTTGCCACGCAGTGCATGGTCAAATGCATCATCTCGAAGAAGTTCACGAATCTGAGGACCAACAGAGACACCTTCTGTCAAGGCTGTATCCCTACTTTGAACTTTAGGGTACAAATGTAGGGGCCTGCATGAAGACTTCTAAGCTTAACTACCAGCTTAGTTCTGGTCCACTGCCACCATCCCAAAGCTAATTCCCTTTCCTGGGTAGCCTCGAGAGACCTTCACCAATTCCCTGGTGAATACAGATCCAAACTCCTTGGATCTTAAATAAGGAGAAATTGACCCTTCCCCCCTCCTTCCTTTCACCAACTCCTGGTGAATACAGATCCAAACCCCCTTTGGATCTTAAAACAAGGAGAGATCAATCAGGTTCTTAAAAAGAAGGCTTTTAATTAAAGAAAAAGGTAAAAATCATCTCTGTAAAATCAGTATGGAAAATAACTTTACAGGGTAATCAAACTTAAAGAGCTTAGAGGAACCCCCTCTGTCTTAGGTTCAAAATATAGCAAACAAAGATAAGCACTCTAGTAAAAGGTACATTTACAAGTTGAAAAAAACAAAGTAAATCTAAGACGCCTTGCCTGGCTTTTACTTACAATTTTGAAATAAGAGAGACTTGTTTAGAAAGATGGGGAGAACCTGGATTGATGTCTGGTCCCTCTCAGTCCCAAGAGCGAACAACCCCTTAAACAAAGGACACACACAAAAGCCTTTCCCCCCCCAAGATTTGAAAGTATCTTGTCCCCTTATTGGTCCTTGGGGTCAGGTGTCAGCCAGGTTACCCGAGCTTCTTAACCCTTTACAGGTAAAAGGATTTGGAGTCTCTGGCTAGGAGGGATTCCATAGCACTGTACACAGGAGAGCTGTCACCCTTCCCTTTATAGTTATGACACGCCCCCCAAATCACAGATAGTGTTGGATGTCCGGTTCCACACTGGCTGTGATTTCTTCCTGGAGCTTTAGGAGAAAACAGAGTTAATAAAACACATGTACCTTTAGACATACTACTGATTATATAAAAACTAACAATATGTTTTATTTCAAGAACAATTGTTAACCAGTTAACTCTGGGAAACTTTCCCGGGAGAGTGCATCAGCCACTTTGTTAGAAGCTCCCGAAATGTGTTGTATTTCAAAATCAAAATCTTGGAGAGCTAAACTCCACCGAAGAAGTTTTTTGTTATTTCCATTGGCGGTATGAAGCCACTGTAGCGCAGCATGGTCTGTTTGTAGTTGGAACCGCCGTCCCCAAACATATGGGCGTAGCTTTTCCAGCGCGTACACAATGGCGTAGCATTCCTTTTCGCTGATTGACCAGTGGCTTTCCCTCTCAGACAGTTTCTTGCTGAGAAACACGACAGGATGGAATTCTTGATCCGGTCCTTCCTGCATTAAAACTGCTCCCACGCCTCGCTCGGACGCATCTGTGGTTACTAGGAACGGTTTGTCAAAGTCTGGGGCCCTTAGCACAGGGTCAGACATGAGTGTTGCCTTAAGCTGGTTAAAGGCCTTTTGACACTTATCAGTCCACTGAACTGCATTTGGCTGTTTCTTTCTGGTTAGGTCTGTCAGCGGGGCGGCGATTTGGCTGTAGTGTGGTACAAATCGCCTATAATATCCGGCCAAGCCTAAGAAGGATTGGACCTGTTTCTTTGACTTTGGAACCGGCCACTTTTGGATAGCATCCACTTTGGCCTGTAGGGGATTTATAGTTCCTTGACCCACCTGGTGCCCCAGGTACGTCACTCTGTTTTGGCCTATTTGACACTTTTTAGCCTTAACAGTTAGTCCTGCCTGCCGGATGCGCTCGAAGACTTTTTTCACGTGCTCCAGGTGTTCTGTCCATGAATCAGAAAAAATGGCCACATCATCGAGGTAGGCAACTGCAGATTCTCCCAATCCCGCTAGGAGACCATCTACGAGTCTTTGGAAGGTGGCGGGTGCATTTCGCAACCCGAAAGGAAGTACATTGAATTCATACACCCCTGCCTGGGTGACGAAGGCTGACCTTTCCTTAGCGGGTTCATCTAGTGGTACTTGCCAGTACCCTTTGGTTAAGTCTAAAGTAGAGATGAATTGGGCATGTCCCAATTTTTCCAATAGCTCATCTGTGCGTGGCATTGGATAGTTGTCAGGACGAGTTACAGCATTTAGCTTACGGTAGTCCACGCAAAAGCGTATTTCCCCATCTGGTTTGGGAACTAGAACCACTGGAGATGCCCATGCACTGTTAGAGGGGCGGATTATACCCATCTGTAGCATGTCCTGGATCTCCCTTTGTATAGCCGCTTGGGCATGAGGTGACTCCCGGTAGGGTGGGGTTCTAATTGGGTGAGCATTACCTGTGTCAATGGAGTGGTATGCCCGTTCGGTCCGTCCTGGAGTGGCTGAGAAAATCGGTGCAAAGCTTGTGCACAGCTCCTTTATCTGCTGTCGCTGCAGACGTCCCAGGGTCGTGGAGACGTTCACCTCTTCCACACCACCATTCCTTTTTCCTTCATAGTAGACACCTGCAGGCCACTCCGCGTCATCAGTTTCCTGGGCTGTAAACTGGCAAACGTTTAATTCTCTAGAATAAAAGGGCTTAAGAGAATTAACATGGTATACCTTAGGCTTTATGTTGGAGGTGGGGGAGGCTATGAGATAGTTAACAGCTCCTAGGCGCTCCTGGACCGTGAATGGTCCTTCCCACGATGCTTCCATTTTATGGGCCTGGAGCGCCTTTAAGACCATGACTTGGTCTCCTACTTTGAAGGACCGTTCTCTGGAATGTTTATCATACCAGGCCTTTTGCTCTTCCTGAGCATCCTTTAGGTTTTCTTTAGCAAGGGCTAAAGAGTGTCGGAGGGTGTTTTGTAGGTTGCTTACAAAGTCTAGAATGTTAGTTCCTGGAGAAGGCGTAAACCCCTCCCATTGCTGCTTCACCAACTGTAATGGCCCCTTAACCTCGCGGCCATACACAAGTTCAAATGGTGAAAACCCTAAACTGGGATGTGGTACAGCCCTGTAGGCAAAAAGCAACTGCTGCAACACTAGGTCCCAATCATTGGAGTGTTCATTTACGAATTTACGTATCATGGCCCCCAAAGTTCCATTAAACCTCTCCACCAGACCATTGGTTTGATGGTGATGAGGGGTGGCAACCAAGTGATTCACCCCATGAGCTTCCCACAGGTTTTTCATGTTCCCTGCCAGGAAATTAGTTCCCGAATCTGTAAGGATGTCGGAGGGCCAACCTACCCTGGCAAAAATGTCTGCTAATGCCTGGCACACACTTTTAGCCTTGGTGTTGCTTAAGGGTACAGCTTCCGGCCATCGGGTAGCAAAATCCATGAAAGTCAGTACTTACTGCTTTCCTCTGGGTGTCTTCTTTGGGAAAGGACCCAGAATATCCACAGCTACTCGCTGAAATGGGACCTCAATTATGGGTAGTGGCTGGAGAGGGGCTTTAACCTGGTCTTGGGGCTTTCCCACTCGTTGGCACACCTCACAAGACCGGACATAATTAGCAACGTCCTTGCCCATTCCCTCCCAGTGGAAGGACTTCCCCAACTGGTCTTTGGTTCTGTTCACCCCAGAATGGCCACTGGGATGATCATGGGCTAAGCTCAAGAGCTTTACCCGATACTTAGTGGGGACTACCAGCTGTCTTTGAGGATGCCAGTCTTCCTGGTGGCCACCAGAAAGAGTCTCCTTGTATAAAAGTCCTTTTTCTACAACAAACCGGGATCGGTTAGAAGAGCTGAGAGGCGGTGGGGTGCTCCGTGCCGCCGCCCAAGCTTTTTGAAGGCTGTCATCTGCTTCCTGCTCGGCCTGGAACTGTTCCCTTGATGCTGGAGACATCAGTTCCTCCTTGGACTGTGGACTGGGGCTTGGTCCCTCTGGAAGCGATGCAGGTGCTGGGGCTGTTTCCATTGACTGTGAACCGCTGTCCGCTGGTGCACTATGTGGTATTTCAGGCTCTGGCTGAGCCTCTTGGGTAGGGTTATCTGCTGCTTCCGCCAGTTTAGGCTCGCTGGTGCCCTCTGGCATTGGAGTTGTAGACGGGGTTGCAAGCGCTGGACTCAGTGCTGGCAATGGTTCTGGTGCTGGTTGCGTTGCCAGTTCTGGGACTGGCTTTGGCTGGGTCTCTGGGATTGGATCCACTACGGCTGTTGCAGTCATTGGCAGGGGATCCGGTTCCACCACCTGTGTTTGGGTCTCCGGTAACACAGACGGGGCCCTGGTGGACGGCTCAGGAACAGGGATGGGGGTGAAAGCTTGCTTAGCCTGGCTGTGGGTGACTATTACCACCCTCTTGGCTAGCTTCACATGGTTGGCCAAGTCTTCCCCCAGCAGCATGGGAATGGGATAATTGTCATAGACTGCAAAAGTCCACATTCCTGACCAGCCCTTGTACTGGACATGCAACTGGGCTGTAGGCAAGGTTACAGACTGTGACACGAAGGGTTGAATTGTCACTGTAGCCTCAGGGTTGATGAGTTTGGGGTCCACTAGGGATTGGTGGATAGTTGACACTTGTGCCCCAGTGTCCCTCCAAGCGATAACCTTCTTTCCGCCCACTCTCAAGGTTTCCCTTCGCTCCGAGGGTATGAGAGAGGCATCTGGGTCTGGGGTTCTTTGGTGTGATTGGGGTGTAATGAACTGTAATCGGTTGGGGTTCTTGGGGCAGTGAGTCTTTATATGTCCCAGTTCATTACATTTAAAACATCGCCCTGCTAAGGTATCACCGGGGCGATGTTGGTTGGTGGAGACTGGTGTGGTGGGATGAGAAGGCGTCTGGGGTTTCCCTTGGGATGTGGGTGGGGCCTTGGGTTGTCCCCGGTGATAAGGCTTTGTTTCGGCTTGCCCCTTCTGATATTCGCTCCAACTGCTACTAGCTTTTTTCTTTTCTGTCACCTCCACCCATTTGGCTCCAATCTCCCCCGCCTCGGTTACAGTTTTGGGCTTCCCATCTAGGATGTACCTTTCTATTTCCTCAGGAACACCCTCTAAAAACTGCTCCATTTGCAATAGGAAGGGCAACTCTTCCGTAGATTTAACATTTGCTCCTGATATCCAGGCATCCCAATTTTTCCCAATGTGGTAGGCATGTCGGGTAAATGACACATCAGGTTTCCACCTTAGGGCTCTGAACCGCCGACGGGCATGCTCAGGTGTTAGCCCCATTCTGATTCTGGCCTTGTTTTTAAAAAGTTCATAACTGTTCATGTATTCCTTAGGCATTTCAGCCGCCACCTCTGCTAAGGGTCCACTGAGCTGCGGCCTCAGCTCTACCATGTACTGGGTTGGAGGGATGTCGTATCCAAGGCAGGCCCTTTCAAAATTTTCTAAGAAGGCCTCAGTATCATCGCCTGCCTTGTAGGTGGGGAATTTCCTGGGATGGGAAGTGGTACCTGGAGAGGAGTTGTTAGGATGGTCTGATGCACCCTGCCTAGTCCTTGCTGCTTCCAGTTCCATCTCTTTTTCTTTCAGCTCCATCTCTCTTTTATGGGTCTCCTGTTTGGCTTTTTCTTCTCTTTCATGGGCCTCCTGTTTGGCTTTCTCTTCTCTTTCATGGGCCTCCTGTTTGGCTTTCTCTTCTCTGTCATGTTTGGCTTTTTCCAGCTCCATCTCTCTCTTGTGGGCCTCCTCTTCAAGTTTTTTAATTTGAAGCAGTCTTTGATGTTTTCTTTCATTTTCTTCTGCTTCTAGTTTGGCCAGTTCTATTTTGTTAGCTGCTTCTTTGGTAGTCATTTTCCTGTTTTCTTGTGCTGGGTCACACCCTCTGAAGTTGACTGAAACTGGGATGTATTTAGCTCAGGCTCCTGCTGAGTGCTGCTGAGTTAACAGAGACTTTCTAACTAGCTACTTCCGAGGATGTAAAAAGAAAAAGAAAAATTCAGATTGTAAATTACCTTTACCAGATCAAAGTTTGCTCACTTATTGAACCGTTCTCTTAACAAAGGACCTTGTTAAAAAAACTTAACACCTCTGCCTTCAGGCAAGGAGAGATAAGATATGCATCTACCTTTAGCTCTGCTCTCCAAGCAGCTAGAAGGAAAAAAAAATCTCTTACTGGCTTTTGGGTTTAAAACGATCCCACCGCTGTGCCACCATGTCAAGGCTGTATCCCTACTTTGAACTTTAGGGTACAAATGTAGGGGCCTGCATGAAGACTTCTAAGCTTAACTACCAGCTTAGTTCTGGTCCGCTGCCACCATCCCAAAGCTAATTCCCTTTCCTGGGTAGCCTTGAGAGACCTTCACCAATTCCCTGGTGAATACAGATCCAAACTCCTTGGATCTTAAATAAGGAGAAATTGACCCTTCCCCCCTCCTTCCTTTCACCAACTCCTGGGGAATACAGATCCAAACCCCCTTTGGATCTTAAAACAAGGAGAGATCAATCAGGTTCTTAAAAAGAAGGCTTTTAATTAAAGAAAAAGGTAAAAATCATCTCTGTAAAATCAGTATGGAAAATAACTTTACAGGGTAATCAAACTTAAAGAGCTTAGAGGAACCCCCTCTGTCTTAGGTTCAAAATATAGCAAACAAAGATAAGCACTCTAGTAAAAGGTACATTTACAAGTTGAAAAAAACAAAGTAAATCTAAGACGCCTTGCCTGGCTTTTACTTACAATTTTGAAATAAGAGAGACTTGTTTAGAAAGATGGGGAGAACCTGGATTGATGTCTGGTTCCTCTCAGTCCCAAGAGCGAACAACCCCTTAAACAAAGGACACACACAAAAGCCTTTCCCCCCCCAAGATTTGAAAGTATCTTGTCCCCTTATTGGTCCTTGGGGTCAGGTGTCAGCCAGGTTACCCGAGCTTCTTAACCCTTTACAGGTAAAAGGATTTGGAGTCTCTGGCTAGGAGGGATTCCATAGCACTGTACACAGGAGAGCTGTCACCCTTCCCTTTATAGTTATGACACCTTCCTTTATCTTAGCTTCACTTAACCTTGGAAATTTTCCACGGAGGTACTTGAAAGCTGCTTGTGTTTTGTCAATGGCCTTGACAAAGTTCTTCATCAGACCCAGCTTGATGTGTAAGGGTGGTAACAAAATCTTCCTTGATTCAACAAGTGGTGGATGCTGAACACTTTTCCTCCCAGGCGCCAATGACTGTCGGAGTGGCCAATCTTTCTTGATGTAGTGGGAATCTCTTGCACAACTATCCCATTCACAGAGAAAACAGCAGTACTTTGTGTATCCAGTCTGCAGACCAAGCAAGAGAGCAACAACCTTCAAATCGCCACAAAGCTGCCACTGATGTTGGTCATAGTTTATGCACCTCAAAAGTTGTTTCATGTTGTCATAGGTTTCCTTCATATGGACTGCATGACCAACTGGAATTGATGGCAAAACATTGCCATTATGCAGTAAAACAGCTTTAAGACTCGTCTTCGATGAATCAATGAACAGTCTCCACTCATCTGGATCGTGAACGATGTTGAGGGCTGCCATCACACCATCGATGTTGTTGCAGGCTACAAGATCACCTTCCATGAAGAAGAATGGGACAAGATCCTTTTGACGGTCATGGAACATGGAAACCCTAACATCACCTGCCAGGAGATTCCACTGCTGTAGTCTGGAGCCCAACAGCTCTGCCTTAGTCTTGGGTAGTTCCAAATCCCTGACAAGGTCATTCAGTTCACCTTGTGTTATGAGGTGTGGTTCAGAGGAGGAGGATGGGAGAAAATGTGGGTCCTGTGACATTGATGGTTCAGGACCAGAAGTTTCATCCTCTTCCTCTTCCTCGTCTGACTCAAGTGAGAATGATTCTGGTGCATCAGGAACCGGCAGTCCTTCTCCGTGGGGTACTGGGCGTATAGCTGATGGAATGTTTGGATAATGCACAGTCCACTTTTTCTTCTTTGACACACCTTTCCCAACTGGAGGCACCATGCAGAAGTAACAATTGCTGGTATGATCTGTTGGCTCTCTCCAAATCATTGGCACTGCAAAAGGCATAGATTTCCTTTTCCTGTTCAACCACTGGCGAAGATTTGTTGCACAAGTGTTGCAGCATATGTGTGGGGCCCACCTCTTGTCCTGATCTCCAATTTTGCAGCCAAAATAAAGGTGATAGGCTTTCTTAACCATAGTGGTTATACTGCACTTTTGTGATGCAAAAGTCACTTCACCACAAACATAGCAGAAGTTATCTGCACTGTTCACACAAGTACGAGGCATCTCTGCTCACTTTGGCTAAACAGAAATGTGTCCCTTTGCAAAATCAAACACTAACAAATAAGAGAGCACGACACTGTATGATTTCTAGAGCTGATATAGGGCAATTTGTTCAGCAGAGTGATGTAAGCTTCATTATGATTGCATCATCCATGACTTCTAGGAATAACATGATGCAATTCATATCATGTATGACGCAATACCAGCTTCAGCTGGCATCATTCATTGTTTTGCCTAAAAAGCAAGTACTGTCCAAACCCAGTCATAGATTTATTCATAGATCCAGTCAAAGATGTATTTTAGTCATTTCTGGTTTAAATTGAGATCCCTTCCCTTTATAACTCACTTATCCTCTGCCATTCCCAAGTCAAGGGTCGTATATACTGACCCAATAGCATATCTTGAAAACTAGAGCCAATCATCAATTTTAAGCATCATTTTCGTTCTCAGTGACCCAGAATTAGTAAAGTTTGACTACATTTATTTCAGAAGCATTTTGGCTGTAGAGCAGTGTTATCAGACACCAGGAGGAAGGTCCTGTGGTGAGAATAAGGAAGGTGTTTGGAGGAGGCCATGGGGAAGTAGCCCAGGGAGTTGTAGCTGTCATGCAGCTGTTACAGGAGGCACTATAGACAGCTGCAGTCCACAGGGCCCTGGGCTGGAACCCAGAGTAGAGAGCGGGCCCGGGTTCCCCCCAAACCTCCCAATTGACCTGGACTGTGGATTTTTCCAGAGGGGAAGGTCTCTGGGCTGTTCCCCAACCCACATGGTGAATCTCTGAGGAAAGAAAATCCGCCAATATGCGCAGGATCCACCAAGATAGAGGAGGAACTTTGTCACAATACACATACAGAGAGCATGAAAAGGTGGGAGTTGTCTTACCAACTCTGAGAGGCCAATTAAGTAAGAGAAAAAAACTTTTGAAGTGATAATCAAGATAGCCCAGTACAGACAGTTTGATAAGAAGTGTGAGAATACTTACAAGGGGAGATAGATTCAATGTTTGTAATGGCTCAGCCATTCCCAGTCCCTATTCAAGCCTAAATTGATTGTATCTAGTTTGCATATCAATTCCAGCTCAGCAGTTTCTCGTTGGAGTCTGTTTTTGAAGCTTTTCTGTTGCAAAATTACCACCCACAGGTCTGTCATTGAATGACCAGACAGGTTAAAGTGTTCTCCTACTGGTTTTTGAGTGTTATGATTCCTGATGTCAGATTTGTGTCCATTAATTCTTTTGCGTAGACTGTCCGATTTGGCCAATGTACATGGCAGAGGGGCATTGCTGGCACATGATGGCATATATCACATTGGTAGATGTGCAGATGAACGAGCCCCTGATGGTATGGCCGATGTGATTAGGTCCTATGATGATGTCACTTGAATAGATATGTGGACAGAGTTGGCATCAGGCTTTGTTGTAAGGATAGGTTCCTGGGTTAGTGTTTTTGTTCAGTGATGTGTGGTTGCTGGTGAGTATTTGCTTCAGGTTGGGGAGTTGTCTGTAAGCGAGGACAGGTCTGTATCCCAAGATCTGTGAGAGTGAGGGATCATCTTTCAGGATAGGTTGTAGATCTTTGATGATGCGCTGGAGAGGTTTTAGTTGGAGGCTGAAGGTGACAGCTAATGGTGTTCTGTTATTTTCTTTGTTGGGCCTGTCTTGTAGGAGGTGACTTCTGGGTACTCGTCACAGTGAAAGACTATAGTTAAAATGAGATTCCCAAAATGTATGAATTTTACAAATAACTACAATTGCCTGGCACTGATACTAAGAAAGAATGAACATCAACAAACCTCTGGACCCCTGTGGTTACAAAGAACAGCTAAGAGTAAGAGTAAGAAGGGGTAAAGGAACTGGACTGCCAGCCAGAAATAAGATACTTAAGCTAAGTAACTCTCTCAGGGCTTGTCTTCACTACTGTGCTACATCGTTACCACTGCATTGATGTAGCGGCGCTGATGTAGCCAGGGCCGACGAGAGGGCTGGGCTGAAGCCGGTACAAATTACCGGGGCCCGGCAGTCCGGAAAGGGGCCTGGGGCCCGGCTTCCCCTCCCCCCCCCCCCCCGGTCGGCCCTGTTTAGCCGGTCCGCCCTTGCTGGGGGGCCCGAAAATTTTTTTTCACTGGCAGGGTTTTGGCCGCCCCAAACAGCCAAAAAAAAAAAAAAAAAAAAAAAGCCGCGATCGCGATCTGCGGCGGCAATTCGGCAGGAGGTCCTTCACTCCGAGCGGGAGTGAGGGACCATCCGCCGAATTGCCGCCGAATAGCTGGACGTGCCGCCCCTCTCCGGAGCGGCCGCCCCAAGCACCTGCTTGCCAGGCTGATGCCTGGAGCCGGCCCTGTTCACTGGGCCCGAACCCGCTCTCGGCGGCCCTGGATGTAACGTATCTGGTGAAGATAGCTATGTCGACTGCAGAGCATTGTCCTGTTGATATAATTATTCCACCTCAAAGAGACTGACATTGTGTGGTGTAGACACTGCTTTAAGCTGATGTAGCCTACATCGCTCAGGGGTGAGTGTTTTTTCACACCCCTGAGTGACGTAAATTATATCGACTTATGCAGTAGTGTAGACAAGCCCTCAGTCTTGTTCTTATGCCTGTCTGTCTGCCTTTGTACTAGAGTTCATTGTGGTATATGTGAATGAAGAACAGTCTATTTTTATTAAACTGTGAAAGGATTAGATATTTGTATTTTCAGCCTCTCTGAGCACATCAGAGACTGGAGTTTGTAATTAGAAGTGGAGATAAGTTTTGTGTCCAAATACTTCTTTCACTAAAAATGCAGATTCGGGTCAGCCAAAACAATTAATCAATTTGGGTTGATTTTCTGCAATTTTGTTTCTGAATGAAACAAAGAAAGAAAGAAAAAAGAAAAAAAAACCTTTGGAAATGTCAAACATTTCATTTTGGCATTTCAGAAACAAAACATTTTCACTTTTTTTTAGAAAAGTTATTTCATTTTGGAATTTCCCTCAATTTTATTTATAAAAACCATGAAAAACCATTATTTTCAAAACCTCAAAATCAGAACAAAATGTTTCATTTAGATTTCAACAAAACCCAAAACATGGATGTTTTTTTTTCCTTTTTTGTTTTGTGAAAATTTTCATTTTGGGTACATCTGAAAAATGAATTTTGATTTTGTTGTTTTGTGGCTGAACAGAAAAAATCAGTTATTTGCATAGCTCTAGTTATAACATCAAAATAAGCCCTGTTTAGAGTTCACTAAATGCCACTATAAAATCCAGTTTCTCTTGTAGTAGTAAAAAGAACAGGAGTACTTGTGGCACCTTAGAGACTAACAAATTTAGTCTTCTTTGGATGTAGCCCACGAAAGTAGCTAAGGTGCCACAACTACTCCTGTTCTTTTTGCGGATACAGACTAACACGGCTGCTACTCTGAATCTTGTAGTAGTGTATGGCTAATTAACACAACAGCTCATCTCATGTTGAGTTTCAGAGTAATAGACTGTAAGCCAGCTACTGAAAATAATGTCATTAACACAATTTCTCATGTAGTAATTAGCTATTGGCCTGTGTCACAAAGCTTGGACTTGGATTTGGAATTTAAACTCATGAAAGTTCAGGGGTATTTGTATCCAGAGTTTTGATTTGGTCTGTTATACATAAAGAGACCAGTCACAAATTTCTGATCTGGGTCTGTGTTCAGATTATAAACCCCTCTTTCCTTCAAAGTTCTGGGACACTCATGATTCTTAGTTCACATGGACATCATGCCTTCTGCTATTCACCTTAAGGTCAGCAAGAGACAATTCTCTTCAGGTGAATCTATAATACCTCCCAATTTCCTTTGTGGTGCCTACCACCCACATGGATGCTAGGAAGGAGCAACTCCTGAGCCTGAGGAGCTCACAGGCTGCACTTGTGTCTGGTCCCTTCATTAAGGGTTGGGGAGCACAAAGATGGGCAGACATTTTCCCCTCTTCCTTCTTGTGAATTCCCAAAGAGGCGAGGCACAATCTGGCCCCAAATGATCTATGCAAAGTGAAACCCTATTTTGCATTTGAAGAATTTCAATCAAGTTCTATCCCAAAGGATGCTTTCTTTCTACTATAGCTTTCTACTAAAGTTTGTCAGAAAGAGCAGAAGAGACTACTGGCTACTAAGACCAGTCCTGAATGCTGAGCTGACTCCTTCTACTGAGCATGAACCACAGCAGATATTGTATGTAGCAATTTCTGTATGATTTGTTAGACCCAGGGCCGGCTCCAGAGTTTTGGCCGCCCCAAGCAGCCAAACAAAAAAACCAAAACAAAACAAAAAGCCGCGATCGTGATCTGCGGCGGCAATTCGGCAGGAGGTCCTTTGCTCCGAGCAGGAGTGAGGGACCGTCCGCCGAATTGCCGCCGAACAGCTGGACCTGCCGCCCCTCTCCGAAGTGGCCGCCCCAAGCACCTGCTTGGTAAGCTGGTGCCTGAAGCCGGCCCTGGTTAGACCAGCAGTTGGGCTCCTGCTGCATGTCCTCTCTTTCTCTCCCCAGTAATTAAAGATGAAGAGTGGGCCTCTGATGTGGTAATTAACTTTAAGAATGGAGGATTTACAAGTAGAGACCTTTACAGCATGCCTTCATTATTACCTGCAAAATAATGATGCTATGAGTTTGAGGCTTTTAAAATATTCGTCCTTGCTAGAACTTCCTAAGGGTTTTAAAAAAGGACTGGAAGAAAGTTCAAATGGCACTTTTGTTTGAGACAGCAAAAATGCTGTTGCAGAAACTAGTTTGAGATAGAAAATAAACTATGGCAAATTGGAACTGATCCCTTTTTATCATGACACGAGAAACAGAGAAAGGTGAATGCTCACTAACTCTCTTTCTCTCTGTGTTTAGTGTTTTAGAGGCATGGCTGGTAGCATCGCCTATTGTTAAGGTTGACCAACTATTCCCATTATAAGACTCTGTTTTAAGTTATTTGTAACTTTGACAAACTGTAACCCTTCCATCTGAAATTTTCCATGCTGGGTGTCTGCATCAGGCTGATTAATTAGTTTATTTATTTGGGGGGAAATTCAGCCAAAACAGCTCAGCCATTTCAGAGTAGGGAAAAAATACTTCGTTTTGTCCATGTTAAAAAATTCTGCTGACCTATGCTTTGAAATATGGCATGGGAATGGTATTTGTGTCTTTCACCATTCCTGTGAAAATGTACCCAGATTTGGCCAAGATACACGTCTATCAAATATCACAATTCATACATCATCAGTAGAGACTTGCTAGAGCTTCACAGCTAAATTATCTGAAGATTCTATCTACAATCAGCATGCTGTAGCCCCAGGTCAAGCAGGACATTCCCTGCTATTTCAGTTCCCAGCTTGCCTAGGCTATGCCAAGTTTAGGTCAAGGCACCAGAACTAAGAGTAGTGACATTGTCTCTCCTTGCTCTTAATGACCCCCTGCTGGTGCCTAGACAGTGAGAAGAAGGAAGTTGAGGAGACAAGAGCTGGACTTGGGGGCATCAGGTTTGAAGACTAGGACAATGACCCTGTAGTGGAGAAGACTAAGACTGTATACTGGTGAGCGGGAGGTAGACAAACTGGGCCTGGGAGCTGCAAGGGTAGATTGGAACTGGCTGGGTAAGGACTGGGGTTGGTTGGGAAAGGAGATTGTGACTGGGAGTCAGAGAGGGAAATGGGAAGGCAGGACTGGGAGCCACTAGGAGTAGGGAGTCTGAGATCATAAATGGAGCTCAGGGTGGGGATAGATGAGACTGGCTGGGTAAGGAGACTTGGAATCAGTGGGGTTGGGGGAAAATAAGTGTGCAGGAGGGAAGACAGACCTGATGAGGAGCCAAGTTGAGGGCAGAGAACTGGGACTGGCTTGACAAAGTAATCGGGGAAAGCCCTTATTCATCCCCAGATCAGGTCCAGTCTCTGCACTGAATGAGGCAGGAGTCCTGTGGAAAAAATAATATGTGATCATGTTTTTAAAGACTCTATCATAATTAAGGCTACATTTTAGTTACAGGTATTTTTAGTAAAAGTCATGGACGGGTCACAGGCAATAAACAAAAATTTACGGCCTTTGACCTGTCCATGACTTGTACTATGTACCACTAACTAAAACTTGGGCTGGGGTGGGGGGTGTGCAGGTGCTCTGGTGGGGGCGGTCCGGGAGTGCAGCTGGTGCTGGGGTGGGGGTGGGGCAGCGCACGGCCCAGGACCTCCGCTGGTGCTGGGGGGGCTGGGCAGCAGCGTGCGGCCTGGGACCACTGCTGGTGCTGGGGGGAGGTTGGAGGGGCTGGCAGGCTCCCTACCCAGCTCCACGAAGCTCCCCAGAAGCGGTCGGCATGTCCCCGTAGCTCTTAGGGGAAGGGAAGGCCAGGGGGCTCAGTGCATTGCCCCCACCACAAGCTCCGGCTCTGCAGCTCCCTTTGGCTGGTAGCCAATGGGAGCTGCGGGGGCAGTGCCTGCAAGCAGAGGAAGTGTGCAGAGCCCCCTGGCCCTTCTGCCTAGGAGCTGCAGGGACATGCCAGCCACTTCCAGGAAGCCCCCCACCCCCAGGTAAGTGCCACCCCATACCCAGCCCTGAGCCCTCTCCCAGAACCAAACTGCTGCTGCTGCTGGCCCAGGGGCTGCCCGAGTGTTCGGGGAGCCTCTGAGCCAGCCACACTGGCCACTACAAAAGTCACAAACGTCACGGAAAGTCATGGAATCTGTGACTTCCATGACCTCCGTGACAGACACGCAGCCTTAATCATAATGCATACACACATGAGGTCAAATTAAGGTAACACAAGAAATCTTCATTCTGGCATTTTGTAACTTTTGAGTGCTTGACTTCACAACCGTAATAATGTTCTTTTCACATAGTTTTGTGTGTGTACAATAATAATATATATTATGGCAAGAACATATATACTATGGCTGAACTGCTTAGTAATAGCAACCATAATATAATTCAATTTAACATCCTTGGTGGGGGGGACACCAATGAAACCCAACACAGTAGCATTTAACTTCAGAAAAGGGAACCACAAAAAAATGAGGAAGCTAGTTAAATGGAAATTAAAAGGTAAGGTCACAAAAGTGAACTACCTGCAAGCTGCATGGAAACTTTTTAAAAACACCATAATAGACACTTAAATTAAATGTATACCTGTGATTAAAAATCATAGTAAGAGGACTAAAAAAGGAGCCACCGTGGCTAAACAACAAAGTAAAGAAGTGGTTAGAGGCAAAAATGCATCCTTTAAAAATTGGAAGTTAAATCTTACTGCGGAAAATAGAGAGGAGCATAAACTCTAGCAAGGGAAGTGTAAAAGTATAATTAGGTAGGCCAAAAAAGAATTTGAAGAGCAACTAGCCAAAGACTCAAGTAACAGTATTTTTTTAAGTACATCAGAAGCAGGAAGCCTGCCAAATAATTAGTGGGATCACTGGACAATTGAGATGCTAAGGGAACATTTGAGAAAGACAAGGCCTTTGCGGAAATGCTAAATGAATTCTTTGCATTGGTCTTCCCTGCAGAGGATGTGAGGGAGATTCCCACACCTGAGCCATTCTTTCTAGGTGACAAATCTTAGGAAGTGTCCCAGATTGAGGTGTCAGTGGAGGAGGTTTTGGGACAAATTGATAAATTAAACAGTAATAAGTCACAATTACCAAATAGTATTCACGTAAAAGTTCTTGTCGTCAGATGCTACTGGTGTGGTGCTCTGCTCTATTCAATGATGATAACAGTTGGCTGCATGTGTGTGTGTTCTCCCTGTGTGCTGTTCCAGCTCTGCGCAGATAGCTGGCACAGCAGATCTCGAATGAACCGCCCAATGACCACATATTCTAATAAGGTACGAAGGCACCCGGCCAGGTTTATTGTCAAATGAAACACAGTCTCTAGCTCCCCGGATCAGATGGCTACAATTCTGCAAGTACATATGTGCTCCTTGACAATGGATTGGCTCAGTCAGTGGCAGGATTTGCCACTGCCCTCTAGACCAGACAAAGACATCCACTCAGAGATGCATTCTTATACAGGTACAAACAGGTTACGCATCATTGAATGCATTGAGGTACAGCCCCTCTACGCCTAACTTTGCTTTATGTTAACAATGTCTTGACCATTACTTCAGTTCAGGCCTCAGGCCTCATACCGGACCTCTGATGTCTCTGGGCCTCATCTTACTACAGTTCTGAAGGAACTCACATATGAAACTGTAGAACTAGTAACTGTGCTATGTAACCTATCGCTTGAATCATCCTCTATGTCAGATGACTGGAGGATAGTTAATTTAACACCATTTTTAAAAAAACATTTCCAGAGGAGATCCTGTCAATTACAGGCCAGTAAGTGTAACTTCAGTACAAGGCAAATTGGTTGAACCTATAGTAAAGAATAGAATTATCAGACACATAGATAAACACTATGTTCAGGAAGAGTCTACATGGCTTTTGTAAAAAGAAATCATGCCTCACCAATCTATTAGAATTCTTTGAGGGGGAGATCAACAAACATGTGGACAAGGTTGATCCAGTGGATATAATGTACTTGGATTTTCAGAAAGCCTTTGACAAGGTCCCTCACCAAAGGCTGTTGAGCAAAGTAAGCAGACATGGGATAAGGCAGAAGGTCCTATGATGGATTAGTAATTGGTTAAAAGACAGAAAACAAAGGGTAGGAATAAATGGTCAGTTTTCAGAATGGATAGAGGCAAGCAGTGGTGCCTTCAGGGATCTGTAGTGGAACCAGTGGTGTTCAACATATCATATAAATGATCTGGTGAAAAGGGTAAACTGTGAGGTGGCAACATTTGCAGATGATACAAAACTACCCAAGATAATTAAGTCCAAAGCAGACTGCAAAGTATTACAAAGGGATCTCACAAGACTGGCTGATTGGGCAACAAAATGGAAGATTAAATTCAGTGTCGATAAATGCAAAGTAAGGCATATTGGAATACATAACCCCAATTATAAATATAAAATGATGGGGGTTTAACTTAGATATTACCATTCAAGAAAGAGACCTTTGAGTCATTGTGGATAGTTCTCTGAAAACATCCACTCAATGTACAGTGAGAGTCAAATAATATTAGGAACCATTAGGAAAGGGCTAGGTAATGAGACAGAAAATGTCATAATGCCACTAGATAAATCCATGGTATGCCCGCACCTTGAATATTGCATGCAGTTCAGTACAGAAAAAGGCAACAAAAATGATTAAAGGTATGGAACTGCTTCCATATGAGGAGAGATTAAAAAGACTGGGACTTTTAAGCTTGGAAAAGAGATGACTAAACGGAGATATGATAGAGGTTTATAAAATAATGACTACTGTGGACACAGTGAGTAAAGAAGTGCTATTTACCCCTTCATATAACACAAGAACCAGGGGTCACACAATTAAAATAATAGGCAGCATATTTAAAACAAACAAAAGGAAGTACTTCTTCACACGATGAAGAGTCAACCTGTGGAACTTGTTGCCAGGGGATATTGTGAAGGCCAAAACTATAACAGGGTTCAAAACAGAACATTTATGGAGGATAGGTCCATCAATGGCTATTAGCCAAGATGGTCAGAGATGCAACCCCATGTTCTTTCCTTAGCCTCTGATTGCCAGAAGCTGGGAGTGGGATGACTCAATGATTGCCTATTCTATTCATTCCCTTTGAAGCAGCTGGCATTGATCACTGTTGGAAGACAGGACACTGGACTAGATGGACCATTGGTCTGACCCAATATGGCCATACTTATGTACTTTTAAGAAGTTAGTTCTATGCACAGCCTGATAGAGAAGTTTTCATTTAGTTCAATGGGAGCAGAATTCAGCCTTTCATTTGACTGTCACAGCCATCCAGCATTTAAGAGGTGGACTGTAACAGTGTGCCCCAAAAAATCTATAATGTAACTGAAGGGTTTATATGAGATTTAGTTTTACCTTTTAGACCATTCTGAATATGAAAAGTTCTATGTGAGCCCTAACAGCTCTAAAGAGTTACCTACTGGACGACTACCCATCTTCTCCTGAAGTTATTTGGTGAAAAGTTATACTTCAGGGGGGAAGTTAGCTAGATCACCCTGCTCTCTTGTTCTGCTATTTCAGAGACAGGCTAGGCCCAATCGTCTTGCTATAGAGCATCTCCATGGGAAAAAGTGGCCTTTCTACCTGTCATATCCTGTGGCATATGGGACCAAGAAAAAATCCTGTTGCTCTGATGTTTTTCAACATTAGAGAAAATCAGCCATGATTATTCACAGCATCATTCTTCTTGTACTGCAGACAGCAATTTCATCAATGATTCTAAGACAATAGCAGTGGCAGAATTAGAGTGATGTTCAGTACCTCTGTACCATTTCAGTATTGTTCACTCTCCCACATTTGCCAGGTGATCTCAGTCACTGTGGCCACACATCATGTCCTTCCCTAATAGTTCCAGCTGTTCAGGGGCAGACAAGGTTGAATATTAAAAGACTATTAGCAGTTGCTACATATAGATTAATGCCAGACCCCTTCCAGTTACCAGAGATGCCCCACAATTAAAAACAATGTAAAAAGACTTCTGACAGATGAAACAAAACAAACAAAAAAGATGAAAATCTAACAAAAATTTGGGAGTCAAGAAAGAATGGAGGAGAGATAATTTACAATGGAATCAATGGATGTTAGAGAAACCATGTAGGGCCAGATTCTCATCTTATATGAATCCAGGCAGCTCCATTGCTATTAATGTATCAATGCAAATTTACAATAACAGAGGCACTATGGTAATAATAATAATAATTAATAACAATAATAATTAATGGTATTGATGTAGCAGAAAATCCCTCTCCATGCCACAATTTGATTACATAACACAACCTGTCATCCATGATTCATGGTCTTATAATATATAGCTCTCCCTTGAGGGATTGTTTCCGATGTTATTTGTATCAGTGCAAGTGAGATCAGAATCAGGCCTCAAATCTGCAATCTTAGGACCAAATTCTGGACTAGTACATAAATTGTCCTTTACATGGTCAAAGATATACTGTGCAACATGCTCAGATTTTTGTTGATAACACCCTCACACAGAAACTCCATGAAGATTAGTCCTATTACAACTGGGTGTGTAGAAGCAACTGATAGGTCATAAGGCATAAGGACATGAACATGTGGCTCAAGACGCCTGATCCATCAGCCTTGCCTAAGAATACACTATTGTTCCTTGTGTCCTGTTCTTCCTCCTGAGTAGAATCTCCATGGATTTTTGTAGGAACAAAAATTGAGTTGGAAAACTTCCACCCAGGACTATGTCTGGGTTTTGTAGTGGGTGTCCATGCCAGAATTTGGCCCATGTTATCAATGAGGTATTTATATGATATGTTTAAGTCTGAATGTGTGTGGTGCTGAGTGCCTAATGTAAGGTGCTGACTGACCTCAGCGCCCACTGAGGGCACTCAGTGCTTTGCAGGAGGTATGTAGCACCTTGTGGAATCAGGCCAGTATTTGCTGATAGAAAATATTGCCAAAAATCAACCAAAGTGTTGCTTTGTGCTAATTTGGTTTTGCAGAGCATTTCTAGTACAATTGAAAGGAACATTAAAAAGGATAATGAGCAGTACTAAACCCAGTGATGGTGCTGTCATAATCCCACACTGAAGATCTTTTTCTTTTACATTCATGACAGTCACTCCCCATAGGTTTAGTGGTGTGCAAATCTGTCAAATCTTCCTTGCCTTGTAAAGCTTTAGATTTATTACTTCACTGAAAAAATGTAACATTTTGATTTGAGATTTAAATATGGCACTATATCAGACAAGCTTGATATATGTTTAAATGTTTAACGATTCTTCTGGTAGCATTCAGACTGACAGTCCAGGGGAAAGCCTTTTTAGGACTATATTCTGTCACATTCTGTTATACATCATCCTGGAGAAGAACCACTCATTTCAGTAGGCTTGCTCAAAGAGTAACATATTACCCAATGTGAGTACAGGAGGCAGAAACTGGCCCTTAGATATTCAGACACGTGTGTTAAAGGTCCCACATATGAGATTGCTGGAGTGCTAACAGAGAAAAGTAGGGTTTAGAGGACAGGGGAAGAGCTGTCAGACAGTTTTAAATTAGCTTATCCTTGAAAGTATAGAAAAATGTTCACAAATTATTCCTTTTGAATTCTCAATTCACTATGACTTTTTGACAACGGGACATTAAGTAAACATTAGAGTTGGCTGAAGTTTTCCATAAGAGAATATTTTTCTCCAAAACTTTTTGTCAAACTGATTTGGCCTTTTCAAAAACTTGGTTTGAACATTTACAATGGAAGACGTAAATGAAAAATTTGGCCTAGTGGTTTTCTGTTCTTTTTTTCCCCCATCTTCATTTTTCCTTTGTACCTTCTTTTTCTTCATCTTCAGCCATCATGATAGTCCTCTTAGTGTTTCATTGTGACCATGTTTGGTCAACGTCAATGCAAGTCAGTCTTCATATCTATCAGTTCTTCTTGTTCAGTCCTCAAAAATGTTCTTAATCATGTCCGGTTGCCCAGAATCATCCATTGTCTTTGGGGAAGTTTTTCTTCTCCATTGCCACACTGTGTCAGAGTCACTCTGTTTCCAAATTGAGAAATTTTATTTTCAAAAGTGAAAATGTATTTTGAGATTTGTACTCTTTTCAAATTTGAAAACGATTGGAATTAAAATGCTTTTCTTTTACCAAGCTCTAGTAAATTGCTATAGTACAGTATTCAAATAGTTGACAGAGTAAATGCTGGGATGGCCTGTCATTACCCAACACTAAAAGCCTGATCATCTAATCCCTAGTCACCTGAGTAGAGGTGGTTAAAAAATGGGGAGAGGGGGGAATAATTTTTTTTTTCAAATTTAAAAGTTTTCCCTCTATCCATGGCACTTATATGGCCCTGTTCACCACAGTATTTGAACTCATCACAATTTTTATTATATGTATCCTCACAACACCCAGTGATGTAGGGAAGTGGTATATTACCGATTTTACAGATAGTCTGTCTGTGCCTATATTCCCTAAGTGACTTGCCCAAGGTCACAGAGGAAGTCTGTTGCAGAGCAAGAAATTGAATGCAGGGCTCCCAAGTCCTCGACTAGTTCCCTAATTTCTGAACGATCCCTCTATTTTCTCAAGGCATTATTCCTTCTTCCCTGTGCCTGACTTGTGCCCGGGGGGAGAGATTTGGCACTGGCCTTTACTGCAGCTGGCTCCTATCACACCCCATACCAAGCCACTTCTCCACCAACTCCACATCCACTTGCTTGGGGAAGGGGGTTTAGCAAGTGTACATGTATCTAGGGGTAAGCAGGTACTAGAGAGCAGGTTTTACTCCTCCTTTACTTGCCTACATGACCACATGTCAGGCCATGATCTGTCTCTAAGAGCTTTCTCCTCTAATGCAATGTTGGGATGAGAAGGGCATACAATGTGTGTTAATGATTTTGTTTGCCTTTCTTCAAGTCTTTCATCCCTTCTTCCCCTCTCCCCACAATGAGAAATGGTAAGTATTAGAAGTCCTACTCTGTTCAAGTAGCTATAGGGCTAGAGGCTAATACTGGAAGAAAGTGGGAGCATTTACTGCAGGTTTCTAATACTTAAATTAACTAGAGACAGGGAGAAGAGAGGCAAGGTTTGTATGTGTCCTCACTTGATCTTTAGAGCCAGAGGGAGTTTAACTACCACATTTGAATGTGATTGTCATTAAGTGTCTCAAATATATTATATACTGTATCCTGAGCATTTTCTCCCTCATTTGCTTTACTGCTAATTGCTGTGCTTTGAAATTGGTTTCCTTTGAAAATCTTTAAAAATGAAAGAAGAGTTTGTACATTTTCCATACAACCTTGGATTCCTTCTCTTCTCTCCCCTGCCCCCACTGAGAACAGGGTGATATACCGTACAGTCCCTCCAAGCAAAGCCCAATAATTGCAGCTTCTTTATTAACACTTTTTGGATGTGAGGTAGACTAAAGGGTCTCATTCAGTCAAAGAGAAGGAAAAAAGCAAATCCTGACACACCAAGCTTTAAGTGGATTCATTATTGCGCAAAATGGCTGATGAAGCAACTTTTGAAAATGGCTTCACTTCCAATAGTGTATCATAAGTAGTAGAAAATGTCATGGCTACAGCATTCAAGCAAATGAATGAATCCAGATTCAGTTTTTCATGTTAATACATTTGATCAACCACAGCAACATAACACGGTATACAGCTTTTGCACAAAGTCTCTTATTTGTATATCCTTTCATCTTAAAGCAGATTTTTAATAGCAGCAGAAGGAACACAGTCACTTTCCTTAATTCTTTTTTTTGCGGACTGTTGACTTCACCATAAATCTAGTTATGGATATGGATTAATTCAATATAAATCAAGCAGTGTGATTCCTGCAATGACATAGGTCTTTAAATACTAGACTGTTAACTTAACAGCTGCCACTAAAACAGCGTGTAGTTATTAAAGTGGATTACTTTAAGCATTTTATGTAATACTTAGTCTCCATAACCAGGTCAGAGAGTTGTTTCCTAATGTGTTTGTCTTCAAACCCTTACACATTTTATTATCTGTCTTTAGGGTGCAGAGTCCCCAAGCCCCGGCTACTCATAAAAACATAAGAACGGCCATACTGGGTCAGACCAAAGGTCCATCTAGCCCAGAATCCTGTCTTCCGACAGTGGCCAATGCCAGGTGCCCCAGAAGGAATGAACAGAAGAGGCAATCATCAAGTGATCCATCCTGTCATCCATACTCAGCCCACAGAGTGTCATTCTGTGGTCGCAAAAGCTTTTCTGTTCTAGGAGAAATGCTCTAATAACAGAGAGAAGGTGGCATGATATTTCTTCAACTGGAAGGTGATCATCTGTCCATGAATACTTAATTAATAGTGCTAATATCCCAGTAATGTTCACCAGGACACTGAAATCTCCAGGGAATTATCTACGCTGAAGCAACATGGCCACTATTTCCCTTCAGCCTATCATAATTTTACAGCGTGCCCTGTTGTAATCTGCGAATTTTACTTCCAAGAGAAGGGGATGAATTACAAATGTAATATGATGGATGGGGATTGAAAACGGATTCTAGTTGGAAGGGCGGGCATGAAGACAGCCTTCCAGATTTCTATTGTAATGTGGTTTGGCAAATAGCATGAGGCATTTGCTTAAATGTTGAATGAAACACAGCCACTCCCACCCACAGAGTAACTTGTCCCTCTGTGCATTTTTTGAGGTATATAAAGAATCGGTCATCTTTAAAGAGAAAATTTCATGCAGGGGGGGAATGTTCAAATATATCTTATTTAGCATCAATGCCACTTATTTTTCACACATCATAAATGATATCCCTTGCCAAGTTTGGAGATGTTTGATTTTTAAAAACAGGTCTTTGTTCCTTCATTGCCCAGCTTCCCTTCATGAAGGCCCATGATGTGGCTGCATGCAGGGATTATGGGTAGAGCAGAAATTCCCAGAGACCTCTACATCCTCTGTATTCAGAAAGGGTCTCTGGGATAGGTTGTCAAGCATACTGATATTGGAGAGACCATGGGAAACACTGGCTCTACTACGGCGCTCCAGTGGTATGAAGAGAGCTGCAGCACAGCAACCATTTCATCCCACAGACTTTGTGTAGTGGCTGTGGGTGCACATCCAAGGGGAGGAATCAGGAATGCATGTGTAATTACCACCCATCATAGGAAAACCCCTGCTTTGTTTTCCCATGACAGACTTTCAGTTAATAGTTGAAATGATCATTTGCCAACTGGGACAGGTCATCTGCTTTTTCTACTTCCCAACTATATCCCCTTTTAGAAACATAGGAAGTGCTAGACTGGAACATCCCCCAGGCAAGGTCCATCTAATCTAGTGTCCTGTGACTGCAGCAAGCACCAGATGCTTCCAAGGAAGGTAGCTGTGGGATGATCTGCCCCCATGAAGGTCTCATTCTAGTTCGTAATGGAGATTATTTTATGCCCTGAAACATGAGGTTTTATATTTTTTCCAATACTCTATTGTTTAGCATTAACTATTACAACTCTGGAGATCTTTGTTATCCATATAAATGTCTAGTCCCTCTGAGTGCCAAGCTAAATTCTTGTCCTCAGTGGCATCATGTGGCAATGAGTCCCACAGTCTAACCATGTGAAAAGGCATTTACTTTTATCAGTTTTCACTTTGCTATCTTTCAACTTAATTTAATGTCCCCTTGTTCTTGACTTAAGAATCAATGAGAACAGAAATTTCAAATCTATCTTCTCTGGACCATTTGTTATTTTATATACTTTTGTCACATCCCTGTTATTTGTCTCCTATCTGAAGTAAAAAGCCCAATCTTTTCAATCTCTTCATAGGAGAGCCTTTTTCTAGATCCTTGATTATTCTTGTTATCCTTCTTTGAACCCCCTCTAAGTCTTCAATGTTGTTCAAAACAGTACTATACACAGTATTCCAGAAGAGCTTATACCATTGCTTCATAAAACTACCTTATTTTTTCCATATTGTTCTCTGTGGGCATCCTCCTCCCACACCTGAAAAGCTACCTGATGAAGAAAGAATGCGGAAATCATATTAATATAGATGTTATCATTTCAAAAACTCTATACCAGGGATCGGCAACCTTTGGCATGCAGCTCACCAGGGTAAGCCCCCTGGTGGGCCAGGCCAGTTTGTTTACCTGCAGCGTCTGCTGGTTCGGCCGATTGCAGCTCCCACTGGCCGCGGTTTGCCACTTCAGGCCAATGGGGAAGGCGGGAAGCGGTGGCCAGCACGTCCCTCACCCCGTGCTGCTTCCCGCGGCCCCCATTGGCTTGGGACGGCAAACTGTGGCCAGTGGGAGCTGCGATAGGCCGAACCTGCAGATGCGGCAGGTAAACAAACCGGTCCGGCCCGCCAGGGGGCTTACCCTGGCAAGCCACGTGTTGCCGATCCCTGCTCTATACAAATGTCAAAAATTGGAGAGGCACAACATGTACAGTATATCAGATGTGAATAGAGCAAATTAGTATTGGCGCACTGAGTTTCCTGTGACAGTCAGGCTGCAAATCCCCATGCTGTATGCAGTGTTGCTGTAGCTATTTTGGTCCCGGGATATTAGAAAGACCTGAAGAAGAGTTCTGTGTAAGCTTGAAAGTTTCTCTCTCTCATCAACAGAAGCTGATCCTATAAAAGATATTACTTCACCCACCTTGTCTTTCTAATCCCCATGCTGTCACCTATGCCTTTAGTCTTATAATGAAGTTCTTCTCAGGATGGCTATTCATCAGAAAGCTGCTTTGCTATCCAACCAAGTTAGCGGTGTCATACACCTGTCAAAAGCTCATGATTGGCAGACAAAAAAGCAAAGGTGGATTATTTTAAAAGCGGTCAGAGGGAGACCAACTAGTGCAGACTGATGGGGAAGTGATTTGGATTTCATACCAGGGAGGAGGTTTGTTTCCTTGCACAACTTGAACACAAGTGTTATTACAGCAAACACTTTGATGGCGTATAAATTGTGTTTAGTAAGTGGAGCTTTCTGGAGGTATATTCTCACCTCTACATCTGTCAGTGTAAGGGAACTGAAACCCTAGTGTCTGGCAATAGCGGTGGAGAAATGGGGAGAGGCACTCTGTGGCCTGGACCCTTTTGTGGCATTCTGTACCTCAGGGGAATATCCTGCACCCCCATATTCATCCTTATAATATGATTGTGTGGTATCCAATGCAAAGTTTGTCATGTCGGGTGTCTTTGGAAGGCTCATGATGCACTGAGCATTGTTGTTATAGTAATTCTTGTTATGGTAATGTTAAAGTAATGTTGTAGGCTGTAATTTCATGTATATAGTTATGAGGCTAGAAATGTGTCCTCATTGCTTAAAGCAAGCCCAGGCTAAAACTCTCCAAGAGCAGAGGGGCAGTTCACATCTCTTCAAGACATGTATGGGACAAACCCAGCCCAGCCTCACAGGAACAAAGGACACTGGTCTAGGCAGCAACAAAGGATCTGTTGGACTCTTGAGTGAGTTACCCCCTTCCATTGGTCAGTTTTGGACTGCGATGAGGTAATTCTCACCTGACTCTGAAGGGGGGGGGGAAGCAAAGCCAAGTGGGAAGAAAGAACATGATAAAAGGGAGAGATGTTTGCCATGCTTTTCCTTTCTCTTCCACCTCCATCTACAGATATCACCATCAAGCTACTGAAGCGCTGATCAAAGGGGAGAGCCTGGCTGAAGGGCAACCAGCCAGCCTGTGCTGAGAAGCATCTAAGTTTGTAAGGGCACTGAAAGTGTTAAGATCAGCTTAAAATGTGTTTTGCTTTTATTTAATTTGACCAAATCCAACTTGTTGTGCTTTGACTTATAATCACTTAAAATCTATCTTTGTAGTTAATAAATTTGTTTATTCTACCTGATGCAGTGTGTTTGGTTTGAAGTGTGTCAGAGACTCCCCTTGGGGTAACAAGTCTGGTGCATATCAATTTCTTTGTTAAATTGATGAACTCATATAAGCTTGAAGTGTCCAGTGGACATAACTGGACACTGCAAGACAGAGGTTCCTAGGGTTGTGTCTGGGACCAGAGATATTGGCTAGTGTCATTCGGTTGCACAATCCAAGGAGCAGCTTACATGCTAGAGGCTGTGCGTGAACAGCCCAGGAGTGGGGGTTCTCACAGCAGAGCAGGGTAAGGCTGGCTCCCAGAGTTGAGGATTGGAGTGACCTAGCAGATCACCGGTCCATATAACACCAGGGGAACATCACACCTTTCCCTGTCCCCCACAGAAGAACCTAACCAAACGTCCCCCCAATTTCCATCTTTTTGATGAAACGGAATTTATGGGGGAGATTGTTGAAAGTGCTTAAGGGATTTAGGAGCACAAGCCCCATTAAAAGTAGTTTTCCAATGGGACATGCCCTCCTAAGTCCCTTAGGCATTTTGGAAAATCTTTGCCTTGGTTCTCACATGTATACTTTGACTGTCACCACTCTTTACTTGGCACTGAAGAAGAGAGGTAGAAAGCAGCAGCATGCAAATACTAACAGTCCGGGCCATGAAATGCAGGCATATGACTTGTCATGTAGAATAATAATGATTTATTGATTAAACCACATCAAGTAAGAGAAGGTTACTCACCTTTTGCAATAACTGAGGTTCTTCAAGATGTGTGTTCCTGTGGATGCTCTGCTTCAGGTGATTGTGCATTGCGCCCCTGCACCTCTAGTTGGAGAATTTCAACAGCAATGCCTGGTTGGGGCGCACATGTTCTCTCCCCATCTCGTGCTGGCAGTGGTGGTTAACTAGCACCGTGTGACCAACCACCCCTCAGTTCCAGGACCTTGTGAGAACTTCAAAGTACTGATAGTGATCTTGTCCCAAAACAAATTGGAGGAACCGCCTGTGTTATGGATGTATGGTGACGTGAAAATATGTGTCTTGCAGGCTGAGAGCCAAAAAGCAGTCCCCTCATTTCAGTGTTGGGATTATTGTTGTTAAAGTAACCATTCTGAACCATTGTATTTAGACAAATTTGTTGAGGTTTTTCAAATTGAGAATGGGCCTCCAACCTCTGCTCTTTTTCTGTGCTAAGAAATAATGGGAATAAAAGCCCTTTCCTCTGTGGGATCTTCCCTTTGATCAGCGCTTCAGTCACTTGGTGGTGGTGTCTTTAGATGGAGGTGGAAGAGAGAGAGTATGGCAAATGTCTCTCCCTTTTATCATGTGCTTTCTTTGTGGTTGGTTTTGCCCACCCCCCCCTTCAGAGTCAGGTGAGCATTACTTCATCGCAGTCCCAAACTGACCAAGGGAAGGGGTGACTCACTCGCGAGTCCAACAGAGCCTTTGTTGCTTCCTAGGCCAGTGTCCTTTGTTCCTGTGAGGCTGGGCTGGGTTTGTCCCATACATGTCTTGGTGAGATGTGAACTGCCCCTCTGCTCCTGGAGAGTTTTGCCAGGGCTTCTTTTAAGCCATGAGGACACATTTCTAACCTCATAACTATATACATGAAATTACAACCTATAACATTGTTATAACAACAATGCTCAGTGCATCATGAGCCTTCTGAAGACACCCATCATGACAAACGTTGCATTGAATACCACACAATCATATTATAAGGATGAATATGGGGGTGCAGGGTGTTCCCCTGAGGAACAGAGTGTCACAATGATGTCAAATGGTCTGTAAAGGGATAGATGGTAGAAAGTGGTTTCAACATTTGGAATTGGGGAAGATCTCCCGGACCCTCGACCAAACCCTCATATTTGGTGTTTCGAGCCAGGTTGTTGTGACAGGAAGTTGAAATGGGAGTTGTCTACATCTTATTGGTCTTTGCCTCTGCCTCTGGTTGTCATACTGCCTCTGTGGCTGAGTGTAAGGTGCCAGTATTGACTGTTGTGATGGGTAATATCTTCCTTGTTTTTGTTTTTGTGCAACTGTGTAGATGCCTAAAGAAAGAAGAGCCAATCTAGAGTCCTTCAGTGTGTTGAGGGTCTCACTGGTCTTAGCGGCAAATAGTTTTGGGCCTTCAAAGAGGACATCCTCTGCCATGAATTGTACCGCCTTTGGGAACCCAGACAAGTGAAGCCAAGAGGCACGTCACAACATTATGGAAGTTTAAATGGATCTCGCCGCCATATCTGCTGTGTCTGAGGATGCCTGCAGAGCTGTTCTTGTCAGGAGATGACCTTCAGAGATGACTGACTTAAAACATTCTTTTTTGTTTTCAGGGATGAAGTCAATAAATTCAGACATTTTGGAGTAATTTGTATGATTGTATTTGGCTATCAATGTTTCGTAATTGGCTATTCTAAACTGCAAGGTCTCTGACAAATAGGCAGTGCGACCAAAGAGGTCCAATCTTTTCCATTCTTTATCACAGAAGTTCTCAACCTTTTTATTTCTGAGCCTCTCCCCCCCCCCCCAACACACTATAAGACCTCCTGGCTTCAGCCACCAGGTATGGGGGAGGGGCCTCGGGGCTTTAGCCATGAGGGGTAGGGAGGGGCTGGGGCTTCAGCTGCAGGCTCAGGGGCTTCAGCTGGGGCTCAGGGCTCCGGGTAAGGGGAGGCTGGGGCTTTTGCCCTGCAGGGGTACCAGGGCTCAGGACTTTAGACCTGAGCGGAACGT
Organism: Emys orbicularis; assembly: GCF_028017835.1. Taxonomy (NCBI): domain Eukaryota; kingdom Metazoa; phylum Chordata; order Testudines; family Emydidae; genus Emys; species Emys orbicularis. The sequence continues at coordinate 192,476,552 of NC_088685.1, forward strand.
CGGGGCTAGGGCCTTCAAGGTCATGGCTCTGCTCCTGGTTTCAGCCCCATGAGGGGTGCTGTGGCTGAGGTCACTGGCCTTCATCCCTGCCAAGGTTCAGGAAACCTGGCTTCAGCCCTGTGGGGGGCACCAGTGCTTGGGGCTTTAGCTCCAGGGGAGGCGCTGGGGCTCAGGACTCCCCGTGGTTCTGCTTCTGGTTTCAGCCCTGCCAGGGGTGCTGGAGTTTGGGGCTTCTGGCTTCAGCCCCATGGGAGGCACAGGGTCTCGGGGCTTTAGCTACAGGGGGAGTGCCAGGACTTGGGACTCCCTTCTGTTCTGCTCCTGGTTTCAGCTTTGTGGGGGTGACAGGGTTCAGGACTCCCTGCAGTTCTGCTTCCAGTTTCAGCCCTGCCAGGGGTGCTGGAATTTGGGGCACCGGCCTCAGGATGGCTGACTTCAGCCCTGCAGATCTGCTTCTGGCTTCAGCCCCATGGGAGGCACAGGGTCTCGGGGCTTTAGCTATAGGGGGAGTGTCAGGGCTTGGGACTCTCTTCTGTTCTGCTCCTGGTTTCAGCTTTGTGGGGGTGCCAGGGCTCAGGACACCATTTTTAAGCCACAGGGCCCTGTGGGCTCCTGAAACCAGCTACTGGCTCCCTAGGGAACTGTCCCTCCCTGGTTCCGAACCACTGCTTTATCATATGGGGTGGTCCTTCAGTGGTGTTGCCTGTCCCATTTGTTGACCGCCTCTACCACTAATGAGTTTGGTTGGGGGTATGAAAATAGAAATTATAGGCCCTTTGATGGGACATAATGCTTCTTATCCACCCTTTTACAAGTTAGGTGTGGGTCTGCCAGATGGTCTTGGCGGGATCCATGAGTGCCTCATTTATGGGTAGGGCAATTTTGGATGAGGCTGATATATGTAATATGTCCAACAATGTGTGTTGGGACTCAGCAACCTCTTCCAGAGGTATTTGGAACATGTCTGCAATTCTTTTAAACAGCTCCTGAAATTCTTTAAAATTGTCTCCTATTGTAGGTGGTGGAGGCATGATGGCCTCATCTGGGGAGAGGTGGTTGTGACACTCCGTAACCCATATTCACCATAGTGATATGGTTATAATATAATTATGATGCCTCTTGTACAAAATATGTCAAGTGAGGTGTCAAGGTGTCACCCCCACTCTGAACTTGAGGGTACAGATGTGGGGACCTGCGTGAGATAACCCCTATGCTTATTTACCAGTTTAGATCTAGTAGCTGCCACCACCAAATAGTTTAAACAAACATTTATGGGAGAGTCATTTGGAAACTCTGTCTTCCCCCTAAATATTTCCCCAGTCTTTATCTCCCTTTTTCTGGCAGGATTGGGACTGATTCACCTCCCACCAATTCTTGGTGAGCCCAGAGCCAAAAAACCCTTGGATCTTAAAACAAGGACAAATTAATCAGGTTCTTAAAAGAAGACTTTTAATTAAAGAAAAAGGGTGAAAGGAATACCTCTGTGAGATTAGCATGCAAGCTACTCTCACAGACAACAGATTCAAAACACAGAGGATGTCCCTCTGGGCAAAAACTTAGTTACACAAAGAAACCCAATTTGATTCTCCCTCTTATGCAAAAGAAAGTCACAAAAGAAAATAAACATAATCTAATACATTCCTTCTCTAAACATTTACTACTTTTAAGAAATGTTAAATGGCTGATTCCTGGATCCTTCACTCCTGCACAAGACTTACTGAACATACAAAGGTCTTTTTTCCCCCCTTCTCCCTCTTTGAAAACATCTTGTCCCCCCATTGGTTCCTCTGGTCAGGTGTCAGCTAGGCTATGTGAACTTCTTAACCCTTTACAGGTAAAAGAGGAATTAACCCTTAACTGTCTGTTTATGACATGAGGTGTCAATAGAAAAGTTATAGTTTGCTGAATATGATTAGTCTATTTGTATGCATGTATCATTTTTGTGTCTAGAGTTATAAATATTGACTATACATCTGTATTTCAAATATACTTGCTCCTGGGTAACTCCCACAAGGTAGTCTACATCCAATCTAGCCAGCACATTGTGAAGGAGCTATTCTAGGCAATTGCCCATCAACAAGAACAATGGGCCATGGGAAAAGCTTACTCTCACCTGATGAGCTTTCCTGTGGAAGCTTCAGCCAATATATGGGTAATGGCTGCTATGACTCATCAAAGGAGGCAAGGGCATGTGACTAAATCATGTGATATTGGACTCCATTTTGGTGCCTGTACTTTTCCACAAACTGTGTTGGGGACTTTGTTTGGGACAATGATGTTCCCTCCACATGGAAGAAGCTATAAAAGGGGGAAGTGGCATCATCACTGGGCCTCACTCCCCTTACAACTGAGTACCTGAAAACACTTTAGGAACAAAGACTGAATTGGGGAGGGAGAGTCCCAGGCAGGAAAGAAGAAAGCCCTGCCTGTGTATGGAAAATTGGTGGACTGCTTGTACTAGCTAACAGGGTGAGACACTGCTTGATTCAAATCCTATCTAGTTTATAGAGCTTATATTGTATTTTTGTTTTATTTCTTATGGTGATCTACTTTGATCTGTATGCTATTACTTTTAATCACTTAAAATCTTTTTTTAATAAATCTGTTTTATATTTTTACCTAAAACAGTGTGTTGTTTGAAGTGCAAAAGGAAATCTGCTCAGGAACTAAAATTGGTGCATTGTCCTCTCCACATTGAGGGAGGGGCAGATTGGGTAATAACTTACATTGGTCAGGCTTCTGACCAGGGCAAGATAGTACAGCTCTGGGGTCCTTGGCTGTGGAGTGGGGGAAGGGGAGAGGAGAACTGGCTGTAGCCTCTTTATTGCTAGTCCATGAGTGGCTGAGGAGAAGCATTCATGTAACTGCAGCTGAGTGTGACCCTGACTGTGTAAAGGTTTGTGTGAGTGCAGGACCGGGGGCGCAGTGTGCACAGTGTCACAGCAGCACAGTGTGAGAGGGAGCCTAGGCAGGTGAGACAGAGAGTTCAATTGTACCCCAGTTCCAAGTTGCACCCTGGGGAAGCCTGTCACACAGGTGCTGGTTGTTGGAGAGACTGCCTGATCTATGGCCTCCTCTGTTTCCTCAGAAGTGTCCTCCAGAGGTTTGGGGGGCCCTGCCTCTGACACTGATGGGGACTGTCTCTGTCTTTCCCTGCAGGTGCTGGGAATAATGGAATAATGTTGCCTATATACAGCCCACGGGTCCCAAGATGGCCACTGTGGTGGGATTGGCATTGATGGTGGCATCCATGGATGTCCATACTATCCCTAGGTGTAAGCCCTGGAACTGTGTCCTGGATGATCCTGCAGGTCTGGTCTGACAATTCCCTGGATGGGTGAAGAGTGGTGTGAGGAATAAACATCTTCCTCATCATCATCCTCTTCCTCGCTAGAAAAAGGAGGCACATATCTGCTTGTTGGCATGTGTAATAACTGTGCTGAATGTACCGAAGCTATGTTGGTACTGAGAAGCAGTGCTTCCAGTGCCACAGCAATTACTAAGACTTTGTATCAGAGAAACTGCTGTGTTCCAGAAGGTCTTGGTAACAAAGATGATATCGGCGGTAATTGTTGTGGTACTGGGAATTGTTGCGGTACCGGGAGTATCAGTGCCAAAGGTGCCAATGTCTCTGCACTATGCGCTAGCGAGACAGAAGATGATACCATAAGCTAAGATGCTGAAGAAGTGCTCAGCACCGAGTGTTTGGTTTTTGCATTTGGTGCTGTGATAGAAGAGGAAGACATCTCTGCTGTCCTTCTGTGAGCCTGCCTGCTTAGGGTCTTTGGCTTTAGCGGTACCGGCAGTACTGAAGATTCCTACTGACTCAGGGACTTAGCTGCATAGGTACTCATAGGTTGGTACTGATGATGTGGAGAGAATTGGAGAATGCTTCTTGTTCAAGGTTCCCTTTGGAGGAGAGGTGGTAACTCTTTTCTTAACCCTTGTTTTGGGAAACAAGTCCCTCCCAGGCAAAGTCGGTGATGGAAGTCTGTCAGAAGCCAAAGTAGGCGACCTGTGACCGGAAGGAGTTTGCGGTCTAGGGTTGGAGGCCAGGCGGAGAGACTTCTTCATAAGAATTAGTTTTAGTTTAAGGTCATTTGCTTTCCTGGTGTGGGCCTTAATGTTGTGGTAATGGGAGCACTTCTGTGGTACGTTCGCTTCCCCCCAGCAGCGGACACATTGGGAATGTCCATCCGAGACTGGAATTGCCTCTCAGCAGGAGAGGCAATGTTTAAAGCCCAGAGACCCAGGCATTCTTGGATGAAGTTGCCCTGGGAGGAGTGAACAAAATGTAGAATTAGAAATAATAATAATTAATTTTAATTTATTTTACAGGGCGAAGAAAAAAAGAAAAGAGATAGGGAAATATCTAATTAACTAAGCTATCTACCAAACTATACTGCTAATCCTATATCTAAAGGTGAGTTGAGTAGAGGCACTGCTGGAGTTCAGACTCAGACCAAGAGTGGATAAGAAGGAACAGAGGGGGTTGGTCGCACAGTGCTAGTTAACCGCCATTGCTAGCATGAGACTGGGAGAGCGCATGTGTGATAAATGAAGGGGGGAGGGGAAGCTCCCATTTATGGACACCCAGCTAGCCAGTAGCTATAAAATCCTTCTTAGTAGCTGTTCTCTAATTGCTCTACCTGTAAAGGATTAAAAAAACTCATTGTTATGCGTAGCTAAAAGGAAGTGAGTGGGCACCTGGCCAAAAGAGTCAATGGGAAGGATACAACTTTTTAAAATTGAAACAAGACTCCTCTTTTGTATGTCTGTTGTTGTTCTCCCAGGGAGAGCCAGACAGGGCAGCAGCCATGCTGTAAGAAGCTTGGGACCAGGTATGAAAAACCCTCGGAATCATACCTAGAAACTATTCATTTGAAAACCCAGATACCTGGAAAAAGGCTAATGTAGTGGCCATCTTTAAAAAAGGGACGAAGGAGGATCCGGGGAACTACAGGCCAGTCAGCCTCACCTCAGTCCCTGGAAAAATCATGGAGCAGGTCCTCAAGGAATCAATTCTGAAGCACTTAGAGGAAAGGAAAGGGATCAGGAACAGTCAGCATGGATTCACCAATGGCACGTCATCCCTGACTAACCTAATTGCCTGCTATGATGAGATAACTGGCTCTGTGGATGAGGGGAAAGCAGCGGACGTGTTATTCCTTGACTTTAGCAAAGCTTTTGATACGGTGTCTCACAGTATTCTTGCCAGCAAGTTAAAGAAGTATGGGCTGGATGAATGGACGATAAGGTGGATAGAAAGCTGGCTAGATTGTCGGGCTCAACCAGTAGTGATCAATGGCTCCACATCTAGTTGGCAGCTGGTATCAAGCGGAGTGCCCCAAGGGTCAGTCCTGAGGCCGGTTTTGTTCAATATCTTCATTAATGATCTGGAGGATGGCGTGGACTGCACCCTCAGCAAGTTTGCAGATGACACTAAACTGGGAGGAGTGGTAGAAATGCTGGAGGGTAGGAATAGGATACAGAGGGACCTAGACAAATTAGAGGATTGGGCCAAAAGAAACCTGATGAGGTTCAACAAGGACAAGTGCAGAGTCCTGCACTTAGGACGGAAGAATCCCATGCACTGTTACAGACTAGGGACCGAATGGCTAGGAAGCAGTTCTGCAGAAAAGGACCTAGGGATTACAGTGGACGAGAAGCTGGATATGAGTCAACAGTGTGCCCTTGTTGCCAAGAAGGCTAATGGCATTTTGGGCTGTATAAGTAGGGGCATTGCCAGCAGATCAAGGGACGTGATCATTCCCGTCTATTCGGCATTGGTGAGGCCTCATCTGGAGTGCTATGTCCAGTTTTGGGCCCCACATTACAAGAAGGATGTGGAAAATTTGGAAAGAGTCCAGCGGAGAGCAACAAAAATTATTAGGGGGCTGGAGCACATGACTTATGAGGAGAGGCTGAGAGAACTGGGATTGTTTAGTCTTCAGAAGAGAAGAATGAGGCGGGATTTGATAGCTGCTTTCAACTACCTGAAAGGGGTTCCAAAGAGGATGGATCTAGACTGTTCTCAGTGGTACCAGATGACAGAACAAGGAGTCTCAAGTTGCAACGGGGGAGGTTTAGGTTGGATATTAGGAAAAACTTTTTCACTAGGAGGGTGGAGAAGCACTGGAATGGGTTACCTAGGGAGGTTGTGGAATCTCCTTCCTTGGAGGTTTTTAAAGTCAGGCTTGACAAAGCCCTGGCTGGGATTATTTAGTTGGGGGTTGGTCTTGCTTTGAGGAGGTTGGACTAGATGACCTGCTGAGGTCCCTTCCAACCCTGATATTCTATGATTCTATGATACCCAGATAACCAGTTGATCAGGAAATGTCTAGTAAGACGTGTCATAACTATAAAGGGAAGGGTACTAGCTCTCCTGTGTACAGTACTATAAAATCCCTCCTGGCCAGAGACTCCAAAATCCTTTTACCTGTAAAGGGTTAAGAAGCTCGGGTAACCTGGCTGACACCTGACCCAAAGGACCAATAAGGGGACAAGATACTTTCAAATCTTGGGGGGGGGGGAAGGCTTTTGTTTGTGCTCTTTGTTTTGGTTGTTGTTCGCTCTTGGGACTGAGAGGGACCAGACATCAATCCAGGTTCTCCACATCTTTCTAAACAAATCTCTCCTATTTCAAACTTGTAAGTAAACAGCCAGGCAAGGCGTATTATTTTTCCTTTGTTTTCTCAACTTGTAAATGTACCTTTTACTAGAGTGTTTATCCCTCTTTGCTATACTTTGAACCGGAGGCTAGAGGGGATCCTCTGAGCTCTTTAAGTTTGATTACCCTGTAAAGCTATTTTCCATACTGATTTTACAGAGATGATTTTTACGTTTTTCTTTAATTAAAAGCCTTCTTTTTAAGAACCTGATTGATTTTTCCTTGTTTTAGATCCAAGGGGGTTGGATCTGTATTCACCAGGAGTTGGTGGGGGAAAGGAGGGGGATGGTTAATTTCTCCTTGTCTTAAGATCCAAGGGGTTTGGATCTGTATTCACCAGGGAATTGGTGAAAGGTTTCTCAAGGCTTCCCAGGGAAGGGAATTAGCTTTGGGAATGGTGGCAGCGGACGAGATCTAAGCTGGTAGTTAAGCTTAGAAGTCTTCATGCAGGCCCCCACATTTGTACCCTAAAGTTCAAAGTGGGGAAGCAGCCTTGACATGGTGGCATAGCGGTGGGAAATCATTTTAAACCCAAAAGCCAGTAAGATTTTTTTTTTCCTTCTAGCTGCTTGGAAAGCAGAGCTGAAGGTAGATGCATATCTTATCTCTCCTTGCCTGAAGGCAGAGGTGTTAAGTTTTTTTAACAAGGGCCTTTGTTAAGAGAAGGGTTCAATCAATGAGCAAACTGGTAAAAGGAATTTACAAGCTGAATTGTTTTTTTTTTTTCTTTTTACATCCTCGGGAGTAGCTAGTTAGAAAGTCTCTGTTAACTCAGCAGCAGCCTGAGCTGAGTGTATCCCAGTTTCAGTCAACTGCAGAGGGGTGTGACCCAGCACAAGAAAACAGGAAAATGACTACAAAAGAAGAAAAAGCCAAAGAGGAGGCCCACAAGAGAGCTATGGAGCTGAAAGAAAAAGAGATAGATCTGAGAGAAAGAGAAGAGAAAGCCAAAGAGGGGGCCCACAAGAGAGCTATGGAGCTGAAAGAAAAAGAAATAGAGCTGAGAGAAAGAGAAGAGAAAGTCAAAGAGGGGGCCCACAAGAGAGAGATGGAGCTGAAAGAAAAAGAGATGGAGGAGAGAGAAAAAGAAAGGAAGCATGAACTGGAAGTAGCAAGGGCTAGGCCGGATACACCAGCCAATCCTAGCAACTCCTGTCCAGGTACCACTTCCCATCCCAGAAAATTCCCCACCTACAAGGCAGGCGATGATACTGAGGCCTTCTTAGAAAATTTTGAAAGGGCCTGCCTTGGATACAGCATCACTCCAGACCAGTACATGGTAGAGCTGAGGCCGCAGCTCAGTGGACCCTTAGCAGAGGTGGCGGCCGAAATGCCTAAGGAACACATGAACAGTTATGAACTTTTTAAAAACAAGGCCAGAATCAGAATGGGGCTAACACCTGAGCATGCCCGTCGGCGGTTCAGAGCCCTAAGGTGGAAACCAGACGTGTCATTTACCCGGCATGCCTACCACATTGACAAAAATTGTGATGCCTGGGTATCAGGAGCAAATGTTAAATCTCTGGAAGATCTGGTTTCCCTAGTAAAAATGGAGCAGTTTTTAGAGGGTGTTCCTGAGGAAATAGAAAGGTTCATCCTAGATAGGAAGCCCAAAACTGTAACCGAGGCGGGGGAGATTGGAGCCAAATGGGTGGAGGTGGCAGAAAAGAAAAAAACTAGTACAGTTGGAGCGAATATCGGAAGGGACAAGCCAAAACAAAACCTTACCACCAGGGACAACCCAAGGCCCCACCCACATCCCAAGGGAAACCCCAGACGCCTTCTCATCCCACCACACCAGTCTCCACCAACCAACATCGCCCCGGTGATACCTTAGCAGGGCGATGTTTTAAATGTAATGAACTGGGACATATAAAGACTCACTGCCCCAAGAACCCCAACCGATTACAGTTCATTACACCACAATCCCACCAAAGATCCCCAGACCCAGATGCCTCTCTCATACCCTCGGAGCGAAGGGAAACCTTGAGAGTGGGCGGAAAGAAGGTTATCGCTTGGAGGGACACTGGGGCACAAGTGTCAACTATCCACCAATCCCTAGTGGACCCCAAACTCATCAACCCAGAGGCTCCAGTGACAATTCAACCCTTCGTGTCACAGTCTGTAACCTTGCCTACAGCCCAGTTGCATGTCCAGTACAAGGGCTGGTCAGGAATGTGGACTTTTGCAGTCTATGACAATTATCCCATCCCCATGCTGCTGGGGGAAGACTTGGCCAACCATGTGAAGCTAGCCAAGAGGGTGGGAATAGTCACCCGCAGCCAGGCTAAGCAAGCTTTCACCCCCATCCCTGTGCCTGAGCCGTCCACCAGGGCCCCGTCTGTGTTACCAGAGACCCAAACAAAGGTGGTGGAACCGGATCCCTTGCCAACGACTGCAACAGCCGTAGTGGATCCAATCCCAGAGACCCAGCCAAAGCCAGTCCCAGAACCAGAACTGGCAACGCAACCAGCACCAGAACCATTGCCAGCACTGAGTCCAGCGCTTGCAAACCCGTCTACAACTCCAATGCCAAAGGGTACCAGCGAGCCTGAACTGGCGGGAGCAGCAGATAACCCTACCCAAGAGGCTCAGCCAGAGCCTGAAATACCACATAGTGCACCAGCGGACAGCGGTTCACAGTCAATGGAAACAGCCCCAGCACCTGCATCGCTTCCAGAGGGACCAAGCCCCAGTCCACAGTCCAAGGAGGAACTGATGTCTCCAGCATCAAGGGAACAGTTCCAGGCCGAGCAGGAAGCAGATGACAGCCTTCAGAAAGCTTGGGCGGCGGCGCGGAGCACCCCACCGCCTCTCAGCTCTTCTAACCGATCCCGGTTTGTTGTAGAACAAGGACTTTTATACAAGGAGACTCTTTCTGGTGGGCACCAGGAAGACTGGCATCCTCAAAGACAGTTGGTAGTTCCCACTAAGTATCGGGTAAAGCTCTTGAGCTTAGCCCATGATCATCCCAGTGGCCATTCTGGGGTGAACAGAACCAAAGACCGGTTGGGGAAGTCCTTCCACTGGGAGGGAATGGGCAAGAACGTTGCTAATTATGTCCGGTCTTGTGAGGTGTGCCAACGAGTGGGAAAGCCCCAAGACCAGGTTAAAGCCCCTCTCCAGCCACTACCCATAATTGAGGTCCCATTTCAGCGAGTAGCTGTGGATATTCTGGGTCCTTTTCCAAAGAAGACACCCAGAGGAAAGCAGTACGTACTGACTTTCATGGATTTTGCTACCCGATGGCCGGAAGCAGTACCCTTAAGCAACACCAGGGCTAAAAGTGTGTGCCAGGCATTAGCAGACATTTTTGCCAGGGTAGGGTGGCCCTCCGACATCCTTACAGATTCGGGAGCTAATTTCCTGGCAGGGACCAGGAAAAACCTGTGGGAAGCTCATGGGGTGAATCACTTGGTTGCCACCCCTTACCACCATCAAACCAATGGCCTGGTGGAGAGGTTTAATGGAACTTTGGGGGCCATGATATGTAAATTCGTAAATGAACACTCGAATGATTGGGACCTAGAGTTGCAGCAGTTGCTTTTTGCCTACAGGGCTGTACCACATCCCAGTTTAGGGTTTTCACCATTTGAACTTGTGTATGGCCGCGAGGTTAAGGGGCCATTACAGTTGGTGAAGCAGCAATGGGAGGGGTTTACGCCTTCTCCAGGAACTAACATTCTAGACTTTGTAAGCAACCTACAAAGCACCCTCCGACACTCTTTAGCCCTTGCTAAAGAAAACCTAAAGGATGCTCAGGAAGAGCAAAAGGCCTGGTATGATAAACATTCCAGAGAACGGTCCTTCAAAGTAGGAGACCAAGTCATGGTCTTAAAGGCGCTCCAGGCCCATAAAATGGAAGCATCGTGGGAAGGACCATTCACGGTCCAGGAGCGCCTAGGAGCTGTTAACTATCTCATAGCCTCCCCCACCTCCAACATAAAGCCTAAGGTATACCATGTTAATTCTCTTAAGCCCTTTTATTCCAGAGAATTAAACGTTTGCCAGTTTACAGCCCAGGAAACAGATGACGCGGAGTGGCCTGAAGGTGTCTACTACGAAGGAAAAAAGGATGGTGGTGTGGAAGAGGTGAACCTCTCCACGACCCTTGGACGTCTGCAGCGACAGCAGATCAAGGAACTGTGCACAAGCTTTGCACCAATTTTCTCAGCCACTCCAGGACGGACCGAACGGGCATACCACTCCATTGACACAGGTAATGCTCACCCAATTAGAACCCCACACTACCGGGAGTCACCTCATGTTCAAACTGCTATACAAAGGGAGATCCAGGACATGCTACAGATGGGTATAATCCGCCCCTCTAACAGTGCATGGGCATCTCCAGTGGTTCTAGTTCCCAAACCAGATGGGGAAATACGCTTTTGCGTGGACTACCGTAAGCTAAATGCTGTAACTCGTCCTGACAACTATCCAATGCCACGCACAGATGAGCTATTGGAGAAATTGGGACATGCCCAATTCATCTCTACTTTAGACTTAACCAAAGGGTACTGGCAAGTACCACTAGATGAACCCGCTAAGGAAAGGTCAGCCTTCGTCACCCAGGCAGGGGTGTATGAATTCAATGTACTCCCTTTCGGGTTGCGAAATGCACCCGCCACCTTAGAAAGACTTGTAGATGGTCTCCTAGAGGGGTTGGGGGAATCTGCAGTTGCCTACCTCGATGATGTGGCCATTTTTTCTGATTCATGGACAGAACACCTGGAGCACCTGGAAAAAGTCTTCGAGCGCATCCGGCAGGCAGGACTAACTGTTAAGGCTAAAAAGTGTCAAATAGGCCAAAACAGAGTGACTTACCTGGGGCACCAGGTGGGTCAAGGAAATATAAATCCCCTACAGGCCAAAGTGGATGCTATCCAAAAGTGGCCGGTTCCAAAGTCAAAGAAACAGGTCCAATCCTTCTTAGGCTTGGCCGGATATTATAGGCGATTTGTACCACACTACAGCCAAATCGCCGCCCCGCTGACAGACCTAACCAGAAAGAAACAGCCAAATGCAGTTCAGTGGACTAATGAGTGTCAAAAGGCCTTTAACCAGCTTAAGGCGACACTCATGTCTGACCCTGTGCTAAGGGCCCCAGACTTTGACAAACCGTTCCTAGTAACCACAGATGCGTCCGAGCGAGGCGTGGGAGCAGTTTTAATGCAGGAAGGACCGGATCAAGAATTCCATCCTGTCGTGTTTCTCAGCAAGAAACTGTCTGAGAGGGAAAGCCACTGGTCAATCAGCGAAAAGGAATGCTACGCCATTGTGTACGCGCTGGAAAAGCTACGCCCATATGTTTGGGGACGGCGTTTCCAACTACAAACAGACCATGCTGCGCTACAGTGGCTTCATACCGCCAAGGGGAATAACAAAAAACTTCTTCAGTGGAGTTTAGCTCTCCATGATTTTGATTTTGAAATACAACACATTTCAGGAGCTTCTAACAAAGTGGCTGATGCACTCTCCCGGGAAAGTTTCCCAGAGTCAACTGGTTAAAAAATTGTTCTTGGACTGGAACATATTGTTAGTTTTTATATAATCAGTAGTATGTCTAAAGGTACATGTGTCTTATTAACTCTGTTTTCTCCTAGAGCTCCAGGAAGAAATCACAGCCAGTGTGGAACCGGACGTCCAACACTATCTGTGATTTGGGGGGCGTGTTATAACTATAAAGAGAAGGGTAACAGCTCTCCTGTGTACAGTACTATAAAATCCCTCCTGGCCAGAGACTCCAAAATCCTTTTACCTGTAAAGGGTTAAGAAGCTCGGGTAACCTGGCTGACACCTGACCCAAAGGACCAATAAGGGGACAAGATACTTTCAAATCTTGGGGGGGGAAAGGCTTTTGTTTGTGCTCTTTGTTTTGGTTGTTGTTCGCTCTTGGGACTGAGAGGGACCAGACATCAATCCAGGTTCTCCACATCTTTCTAAACAAATCTCTCCTATTTCAAACTTGTAAGTAAACAGCCAGGCAAGGCATATTATTTTTCCTTTGTTTTCTCAACTTGTAAATGTACCTTTTACTAGAGTGTTTATCTCTGTTTGCTATACTTTGAACCGGAGGCTAGAGGGGATCCTCTGAGCTCTTTAAGTTTGATTACCCTGTAAAGCTATTTTCCATACTGATTTTACAGAGATGATTTTTACGTTTTTCTTTAATTAAAAGCCTTCTTTTTAAGAACCTGATTGATTTTTCCTTGTTTTAGATCCAAGGGGGTTGGATCTGTATTCACCAGGAGTTGGTGGGGGAAAGGAGGGGGATGGTTAATTTCTCCTTGTCTTAAGATCCAAGGGGTTTGGATCTGTATTCACCAGGGAATTGGTGAAAGGTTTCTCAAGGCTTCCCAGGGAAGGGAATTAGCTTTGGGAATGGTGGCAGCGGACCAGATCTAAGCTGGTAGTTAAGCTTAGAAGTCTTCATGCAGCCCCCCACATTTGTACCCTAAAGTTCAAAGTGGGGAAGCAGCCTTGACAAGACGCGATTAAATTTATCTCTTTTTATTTCTTTATGGCTTGTGGACTCCTCTGTGCTAACCCCAGGTACTTTTGTTTTGCTTATGACCTTTAAGCTGGACCTCAAGAAAGCTATTCTTGATGCTTAATCCTTGTAGTTGCTCTTTTAAAATCTAGCAATAGCCTGAGTTCCCAGATGTATTTTCTTTCTTCTTTTTATTAATAAAATTTACCTTTTTTAAGAACAGAATTGGATTTTTGGGTCTTGAGAGGTTTGTGCATGTTGTTTAATTAGCTGGTGGCAACAGCTGATTTCCTTTTTTTCCCCTTTCTCAACTCTTCCCCAGAGGGGGGGTGAAAGGGCTTGAGGGTTCCCCATAGGAAGGAATTCTCAAGTGTGCCTTCCTGGGCTCTCAAAGGGGTTCTGCACTTGGGTGGTGGCAGCATCTACCAATCCAAGGTCAGAGAAAAGCTGTAACCTTGGGAGTTTAATACAAGCCTGGAGTGGCCGGTATTAATTTTTAGAATCCTTGCAGGCCCCCGTCTTCTGCACTCGAAGTGCCAGGGTGGGGAATTACACTTGACAGCATGTGTGACCCAACCGGGCACTGCTGTCAAAATTCTCCGACCAGAGGTGCAGGGATGCACAATCACCTGAAGTGGAGCACTCACTGGGATATCACTCTGATATCGCACTCGGGATATCATTCTCATTCTGGACTGTAAAATATGTAGCTCTTTGAATTTTGGCATTCTGGAAATGTGAATGGTCAGCTTTGTACACCTTCTTCTGCACTATTACTCTTAGGAGTCTATGCTTGCACCACACAGAACTGGAAAAATAGCTGGGAATGGAGTCCAATCTTTAAAACGTGATGCCTGCAGACTCCCAATGCAATGGGAATGCTGTATGCAAAGGGCTTGCAGCCTCTCAGGGTTTGCAATATGGTCTTGTGTGGAATGTAAGACATTGATGTCATTAGAGGTTAAAGACAGGTCAAATAAACCTTTGTTTTTGTGGACTTCTATTAAAATGACAAGCACAAATAATCTGTAGAACTCATTCATTTATAAAGAGTAACTTACTTGCAATGAATAGACAGCACTTGCCCCTTGAGCAGGAGGCCCTGCCCTCTATTGTTAATAGGCGAATACATTTTATGAGCCAATATCTCTTGAGGGCTCTCTTGAAACTGTTGTATATTAAAGGATTTTCCAACTAATGGAAATATGTCTGACTGCTAACTCAGAAATATATTTAGTTATTCAATATTCAGGCCCAGATCCTCAGACCAGTCAAGCTGGGTTCAGCTCATGTCTAGAGGAAGTAGGTACTTTAAAGTTGGCCACTTTTGTATTTGTCAAATTGTAAGGCCAGCCTAAGATCAGTCTGGCCTCTTGTGAAACTTAGAGCAGCCTCAGGGTTAGCCTACATTACACCTGGATGCAACTAAATGGCTGTTCCCTCAGTAAGCGATTGCTACAGCACAATGACAAACAAGCCATACCCCCTTTTTCCTAGCCCTAATCACTATGCATGGCTCTGAATTGTCAGGAAGCTGGTTAAGCTGGCTTTATAGGCCCTGTGCACTGCAGGAGGGGCTCAAAGGGCCCACACCAGGGCCAAGGATCATGGTGATGATGTCCTGAGATATTTCTGAACAATTTAGTCACCAATCAACAAAAACATCAGATCTGAAACACCCCCACTGCTATAGGAGGATGAAAATTACCCCCTTCAGCATTAACAGGGGATTCAACCCTGAAGGAGGGCAGGCTGCATTTTCATCATCACACTGGTCCCAGGGGTTCAAAGGGGAAAAGGCAGCTCCATAGCAGCCTTCCCTCTTATACTCTGGGGGCTGCATTAGATGGGTGAGCAGCAGGGCACCTTGCACCTCTGCAACCCTACACTAGATGGACATTCCATCACTGAGGGCCCTGCATGTACCTATGGGAGCACGTGTCTTGCAGGGCTGAATCAAACTCATCCTGTTTAAGTGTTACAGAACTGCCAAATTAAAAACAACTACAATAATAATAGGGAAATACCCTAAAATCAAAGTTGTATTTTATTTACAACACTGTGTAACTCTTACTATTGGATTATACAATACCACAAATACATCATACTTACATACAATATCCTTTCACATATTAGCATCCAGTGTTTCAGAGTATTGCAATAGTAAATTCCTTGCAAGGTCAACCGAGCTCAGAATAGCTGCACCAACTGTTATTGTAAGTAAAAATAATTATAATTTATAGTAACAGTGTTTATTATCAAGATTAAATATCGCTTGTGAAATAGTCATGGCCAATGCTGTTATAGTAAAAGCTCTCTGAAATGCTAATAGGTTTTATTATAAGAAAGTTCCAAAGTAATTTTCTGGTGAAGTAATTATGCCAGAAATATTCTAACATTTACAGTATTACAGCACATTACATTAGGCTAATTTTTTAGAACAAATCATTTCCCACACACATTAAGTATCATAATATTTTATAATAATTATCTAAACAAAGTTGCAGAAAATAATTTCTAGTATTTATGAATTTTCTTGGAATGGGGGCTAAATTCTAGACCCCATTCCGGCTATTTAGTAGAGAAAAAAACACTTATTTGTGAGACCAATAAAATAAAATTTGAACTATATATTATCCTTGGACTTTAACAAATTTGAGGCAAAGTTCCCTGATCGACATTTTAGCAAAATATGGTCATTGTTTGAACAGTATGTTCTATTAGATTTAAGGCCAGATTCTGTGCTGTGCTTCCTGAGAGACACTGTAAAAATGGTGCAGCCAGGGAACTTTATGCTGCCTTTGCACCCTCCAAAATGAACCAAAAGAAGTCATCCTTGAGGCTGCTGTAATTTATAGCAGTCTCTCTAGGGCTGCCAATCCCCATAGCATTCAGCATTCTGGCCTTGCCTCCTCCCACATCCTCCCGCTTACAGCCCCATTCCCAGGTTGTATGAGGGGAGGATAGCACAGGGAAGCTTACATAAGTCCCATCTGCTCTCCCAGATGCCCCTTTGGGGTCTATTATGGCCCTGTTATGCCACTCCCAATTGTGCCGTGTACAGGACCGGAGAGGTAGCCAGGATTCTGGAAGTCTGGACTTACACTGGCCTAAGAACAAAATTTGGCCCAATATATGACCATATGTGGGTCTCTAAGTATCTTTGTGTCTGCTATATATCTTATTCTGGCTATCAATCCAAAACAGGCTTCCACTTTTCTTTTTTTACTACACATCACATAGACCATAATAGTAAATACAGTTAGCATTATGTAGTTTTGCCAACTCCTGCAATCTTTGTTGTTTAAAAAAAAACTTCTTTTATTCTTGATTTCCATCTCATGAAATATCCCTTCATTAAAATAGCCAATGAGACTGAAGCCAGGCTGCCTTCATGAACATGCTTAAATATGTATTGGGCCTAAGAGAGGGAGTGAGAATGACTCTACAGGCTGGTGATTAAGGCAGTCAGCTGGGAGGTAGGAGACATGGATTCAAATCTTCTCTCTGCCTGATTTGGAAGTGGGATTTGAACATGCACCTCCTACCTCCCAGCTGACTCCTTGATCACCATCTTATAGAGTCATTCTCACACCTTCTCTTTGGCCCAGTGAACAGTTAAGTATTTATACAAAATGGAACAGCTTCAGCAGAGAGAGTAAAACCTACATCAAAATATCTGATAGCCAGGAAGTTAGGCTTCTCACATGACAGGGGGAAAGTTGAGGTCATGTCCTTGCTCCAGAGGGGGAATTCAAAACTGTTAATCGTATTAGCCAATCACAAAATACATATCCCAGTAACTGGATTCAAAATACATATCGGTAATTGGACTCAAAAGCAACCAGTTTCAAACTGTAATCTACAGCAGAAAGAACTTGAGTGTTTTTCTGAATTCAACCAGTGGAGTTCTGCTGTGCTGAATGTAGGTTCAAATATGGTAGGGGAATGGTGATAAAGTCACAGAATACGCTGGGTAGCCTGGAGAAAGGGAGGGATAAATCTGGTGGTAAGATACCCCCTATACAAGAACCATTTACACAAAATGAGACCTTCGCTGTAAGTAAGAGGTCTCCAAAAGAAAAGGTGTTTGCAAGTTGTTTGATTGTTTATTAAAATAGCTAACTACAGGAGTTAGAGAGTCCAATTTAGAAGATAGTTCCATAAAGCTGAATATCTGACCTAATGATTATTTAATTGTTCATCATTCCCTTTGGATTGAACAGTTTCCGCTTTACGCAAAGCACAATTAGATAATGTCTGCATTCTACTTAATGGCTGGTCTCAATAGCTTTGATGTAAAGATTTCAGTTATGATTTATTCCATCTATCTAATAATCATTTCTGAGGGGGACGCAGCAATATTGGCCTGCAGTCACAGAAAGCTAATATAACAATAATGATTTCAGAGAGAAAGCAAGGATGTAAGCCTCTAGACAAATTTGCAAGCAAGTCGAGGTTCCAAACAGCCTGAGAGTGATTGATTTTGAGGGAGCTCAGCCTTCGGTAACTTGCAGCATAATACTGAAACAGTAATTTCAGGGAGCATAAAGATTGATTTGAAGGAAAATGGCTCTCAATCACAAACTTCTCTTGGATTATGGCTAAGGAGACTATAAAATATGATTTTCCTGCAGATGCACAAAGAGGAATGCTCTAACTTTACACAGATAAGAAATCAGACATTAAGGTCAAGTACCAGTTTCACTTGCTAAAGAATAGTCCCAATCCTGTGAAGTGCTGAGCACCCACAGGCTGGCATTTTCAAAGGGGCCTCAGGGAGTTAGGCACCCAACTCCCATTGAAAATTGGGAGCCAAGCAGCCTATTTCCTTAGGCCATTTTGAAAATCCCACCCACAACTTCAATTGACTTAATTTGGATTTGAGGACTTTTGGCACTTTATATGTGTGACGTTGTGCAGTCTATATGGTTTTATAAAAACTTGATAATAAGTCAATATAATGTAACTGGGATAGTTTTAGAAAAATTTGACAATAAGTGAATATAATGCAACTGGGGTATGCTTTGTGCAAAAGGTCTCTTGTAAGGTATCATTACAAAGCTCATAATCTACTGAGTGTGATCATCCTATTTGTAGAAATGTACCACTCTTGTATCTAAAACTAGAAATATAAAACATAACTCTGAGGGCCTATTGTAATTATGTAAAGTGTGGGCCATTAATGATGGTTTGGAATCTTGATGACTCCCATTAACAAGGACCATTGTCTGCAGATGACTGTGTTTACCTGTGAGTCTTCCTGTATATGTGTGTGCTGGCAAGTGAGTAATGAAGTCTTGCAGTGACATGTGATCATGTCACCTGAACTGGAATCCATCTTTAACCTGGTGCTTTTCCAGGGAGGGGGGGTGGAAACCCAGAGGGACAAAGGGTTCCCGCCTTATGCAAAAGATATATAAAGGGGTGGAAGAGAACAAAGAAGGGAGAGGAGCCATCATGAAGAATCCCCTAGCTATCACCTGAGCTGGAACAAGAGCTGTACCAGGGGAAAGAATTGTGCCCAGGCCTGGAAGGTGTCCAGTCTGAGAAAAACTTACTGAAACATCTCTGAGGGTGAGATTATCTGTATTCAGTTTGATTAGGCATAGATTTGCGCATTTTATTTTATTTTGCTTGGTGATTTACTTTGTTCTGTCTGTTACTACTTTGAATTCCTTAAATCCTACTGTCTGTATTTAATAAAATCACTTTTTATTTAGTAATTTACTCAGAGTATGTATTAATACCTGAGGGAGCAAACAACTGTGCATACCTCTCTATCAGTGTTATAGAGGGTGAACAATTTATGAGTTTGCCCTGCATAAGCTTTATGCAGGGTAAAACCAATTTATTTCGGTTTAGACCCCATTGGGAGTTGAGCATCTGAGTGCTAAAGACAAGCACACTACTGTAAGCTGTTTTCAGGTAAACTTGCAGCTTTGGGGCAAGTGATTCAGACCCTGGGTCTTTGTTGGAGCAGATGGGCATGTCTGGCTCAGCAAGACAGGGTGCTGGAGTCCTGAGCTGGCAGGGAAAACAGAAGCAGGGGTAGTCTTTGAACATCGGGTGGCAGCTCCCAAGGGGGTTTCTGTGATCCAACCCGTCACAATATGCTCACACTCCAAATCCTCTTAACTAATTAATAGGAACTAAGAATTGTAAAGCACTCTGGAAGGTTTTACTCAAGCAGGGAACTAGGCACCTGGTTGCAGGTGAAATTAGTTTAAGATCTTGTATAATGGGACAAGTAATCAAACTTCTCATTAAAACATTGACGGGTGCTGACCTAGCAAAACCCTGTCTTTGTGTCCTTCATTATTTTATATCCTCTATTTTAACATTGTATTCAGCATTTTAACTATTACTCCAGCTCAGGGGAAATAAAATCAGCCTTTGAAGAGAATGATGAAAGGATTAGAAAACATGCCTTACAGTAATAGATGCAAGGAGCTTAATCTATTTAGCTTAACAAAGAGAAAGTTAAGGGGTGATGATCACATTTGATAATTACATACATGGGGAACAAAATTTTGATAATGGGCTCTTCAGTCTAGCAGACAAAGGTATAACACAATCCAATTGCTGGAAGTGGGAGCACAAATTCAACCTGGAAATACAGCACAGTTTTTTAACAGTGAAGGTAATTACCCACGGAAACAGTTTACCAAGGGTTATGGTGATTCTCCAGCATTGGCAATTTTTAAATCAAGATTGGTCTTTTGTTCCCTAAAAAATTTGCTCTACTTCAAAAGGGAATTAATTTAGGGGAGTCCTATGGCATGTGGTATGTAGAGAGCAGACTGGATGATCACAGTGGTTCCTTCTGACCCTCAAATCTGTAAGTCTCTCATCACATGTAAAAACTCATTTCAACTTTTTCATTGCCCATCACTGCACTTTTGCAGGCTCTATTTTATCATTCTTAAAAGACTTTCAGGAAGCTCAGCCTGTGACGTTCATTGCCATAAGAGGTCATCAAGACAAAGTGTAACAGACTTTGCTAAAAGACAAAATAATTTTATCAGCATTTGCGGCCATGCAAACACACAGAAAAGCAAGGGCATAATGTTATCATCTCTGGGGGGGCATGGAGGGAATCTCTTTATCTTCCACAGACACAAATAGCAATGCACCATGCTCCAATTCCGCCTCTCCCAAAGCATTTAGATTGGCCATTGCTGAAGGCAGGAGAGTAGTTCACATTCTGTCTTACCCACAGAATCATTTCCTATGTTCCTAAGCACTGGCCAAGCGAATCTCTCTCAGTGGAGGAAGTGGGCTTCACTTAGAATAGGGTAAATTATCAGCACATTATTCTAGTAGCTCCTCTGCACCTCACAGAGTAATTAGTACAGGCATCCAAAGCAGAGATTAAGTTTTGTGCTCACACAGCCAAATTGTGCAGCAGCTACACACTTAGGAAAGTGGAGCTTTCTGGGATGGCAATTAAGCTACAGTAACTCCTCACTCAATTGTTTCATTGTTACGTCACTGGCCTGGTCTACACTATGACTTTAATTCGGATTTAGCAGCATTAAATCGAATTAACCCTGCACCCATCCACACAACGAAGCCATTTATTTCGAAATAAAGGGCTCTTAAAATCGATTTCTGTACTCCACCCCGACGAGCGGAGTAGTGCCAAAATTGATATTGTCATTTCGAATTAGGCTTAGTGTGGCCGCAATTCAATGGTATTGGCCTCCGGGAGCTATCCCACAGTGCACCATTGTGACCGCTCTGGACAGCAATCTGAACTTGGATGCACTGGCCAGGTAGACAGGAAAAGCCCCGCGAACATTTGAATTTTATTTCCTGTTTGCCCAGCGTGGAGAGCACAGGTGACCACAGATAGCTCATCAGCACAGGTAACCATGCAGGCTGATAATCGAAAAAGAGCACCAGCATGGACCGTATGGGAGGTACTGGATCTGATCGCTATATGGGGAGAGGATTCAGTGCTAGCAGAACTTCGTTCGAAAAGACGAAATGCCAAAACTTTTGAAAAAATCTCCAAGGGCATGATGGAGAGAGGCCACAATAGGGACTGAGATCAGTGCCGCGTGAAAGTCAAGGAGCTCAGACAAGCCTATCAAAAAACAAAGGAGGCAAATGGTCGCTCCGGGTCAGAGACACGGACATGCCGCTTCTACGCCGAGCTGCATGCAGTTCTAGGGGGGGCCGACACCACTACCCCACCTCTGACCGTGGATTCCGAGGCAGGGGTAATCTCATCAGCAACACCTGAGGATTCTGCGGACGGGGAAGAGGAGGAGGAGGAGGAGGAGGAGGAGGAGGAGGACGAGCTTGCGGAGAGCACACAGCACTCCATTCTCCCCAACAGCCAGGATCTTTTTCTCAGCCTGACTGAAGTACCCTCCCAACCCTCCCAAGCCAGTATCCAAGACCATGACCCCATGGAAGGGACCTCAGGTGAGTTTATCTTTTAAAATATAAAACTTGTTTTAAAAGCAAGCGTTTTTTAATGATTACTTTGCCCTGAGGACTTGGGATGCATTCGCGGCCAGTACAGCTACTGGAAAAGTCTGTTAACGTGTCTGGGGATGGAGCGGAAATCCTCCAGGGACATCTCCATGAAGCTCTCCTGGAGGTACTCCAAAAGCCTTGCCACAAGGCACTGCCCAGAAACCTCTGGGCAGTGCAGCCTTATTCCGTCCTCCATTGTAGGACACTTGACCACGCCATGCTAGTAGCAAGTAATCTGGTATCATTGCATGACAAAGCCTGGCAGCGTATGGTCCCGGTGTTTGCTGGCATTCAAGCAACAGCCGTTCTTTATCTCGCTGTGTAATACTCAGGAGAGTGATATCGCTCATGGTAACCTGGTTGAAATACGGGAATTTAATTAAGGGGACAGAGGTGGCCGTTCCTACTGGGCTGTTTGCCTGTGGCTGAAAAGTAATCCTTCCCTGCAGCAGTTAGCCAAGCGCGGGGGCGGGGAGGAATTGGCCCTGAGCTTTTCGCGTTTGGCTAGCAGGGATCTTTCCTGATACCAGCCACGTGGTGGGGGGAGGGGTAAAGCGATCATCCCAGAGAATTCATGGCGGGGTGGGGGGTGTTAGTTTGGTTCCTGCAGGGATCTTCCATGATACCAGCCACGCGGTGGGGGGAGGGATAAAGCGATCATCCAGAGAATTGGATGGGGGGGGAGTTAGTTTGTTTTCTGCTGCTGAAGGTTAACAGGAAAACCGCAGCACTCAACGGGCTTTGCTTGGTATGTGGGAAAGGAGGGCGCAGAAGCCGAAAGACAATGGCTTACCATGGCCGCATGCAAGCCGAATTCTGTTGCCCGGACCTGCGTCTGTGATCTCTAGCAGCAAAGCCACAGGCACTCAATATTAAGAGGCAAAATGCGACCTTGCACAGAAATCACATGTGCTATGTAATGTGAATAGTGTTGGTCACCGTGAAAGAGTATAAGCACTGTTCTGTAAAATGTATCTTTTTAAATACTTCTCTCCTTTTTTCCCCTCCCTCCAGCAGCTGCAAATTTTTCAAGCCTCCCTCCTCCGTCCTGAAGGCTATCTCAGATAAGGCGTCGGAAAAAGAAGACGCGAGACGAGATGTTCGCGGAAATCATGGAATCCACCCGCAATGAAAGAGCACATCTGAATGAGTGGAAGGACACGGTTTCAAAGTATAGGAAAGATGCCAGTGAACGTGAGGACAGGAGGGACCAACGTGAGGACATGAGGGACCAACGTGAGGACAGGAGGGACCAATGTGAGGAGAGGAGAGACGCTCGAGATGAGAGGTGGTGGCAGGAAGATCAGCGGAGGCAGGATGCAATGCTGGGGCTGCTGCATGAGCAAACAGACATGCTCCGGCATCTGGTGGAGCTTCAGGAACGGCAGCAGGATAACAGAGTGCCGCTACAGCCCCTGTATAAGCCCCCTCCCCCCTCACCATGTTCCATAGCCTCCTCACCCAGACGTGTAAGAACACGGGGGGGGGGGGAGGCTCCGTACACACTCCCATTCCACCCCAGTGGACAGCCCAAGCAAAAGGCTGTCATTTTTTTAACCTTTTTTTAGTGGCCTTTTCCTTCCCGCCGATCCTCCTCCCAAACCCCACCTGGGTTCTCTCCCTCTTTTTATAATCAATTAATAAAGAATAAATGATTTTTAAATGATAGTGACTTTATTTCCTTTGAAAGAAAGCTGGGGGAAGGGGGAGGGTGGGTTCCTTACAGAGAATGAGTCAATAAAGGGGGCGGGTTTTCCTGAAGGAGAAACAAACAGAAATTTCACACTGTAGCCTGGCCAGTCATGAAACTGGTTTTCAAAGCTTCTCTGATGTGCAGCGCTTCCTGGTGTGCTCTTCTAATCGCCCTGGTGTCTGGCTGTGCGTAATCAGCAGCCAGGCGATTTGCCTCAGCCTCCCACCCCGCCATAAAGGTCTCCCCCTTACTTTCACAGAGATTGTGGAGCACACAGCAAGCAGCAATAACAATGGGGATATTGGTTTGGCTGAGGTCTGAGCGAGTCAGTAACGATCGCCAGCGACCTTTTAAATGGCCAAATGCACATTCTACCACCATTCTGCACTTGCCCAGCCTGTAGTTGAACAGCTCTTGACTCCTGTCCATGCTGCCTGTGTATGGCTTCATGAGCCATGGCATTAAGGGGTAGGCTGGGTCCCCAAGAATAACTATTGGCATTTCAACATCCCCAACGGTTATTTTCTGGTCCGGGAAGTAAGTCCCTTGCTGCAGCCGTTTAAACAGATTAGTGTTCCTGAAGACTCGAGCATCATGAACCCTTCCTGGCCAGCCCACGTTGATGTTGGTGAAACGTCCCGTATGATCCACAAGTGCTTGCAGCACCATTGAAAAGTACCCCTTGTGGTTTATGTACTGGGTACCCTGGTGCTCCGGTGCCAAGATAGGGATATGGGTTCCATCTATCGCCCCACCACAGTTAGGGAATCCCATTGCAGCAAAGCCATCCACTATGACCTGCACATTTCCTAGAGTCACTACCTTTCGTAGCAGCACCTCAGTGATTGCTTTGGCTACTTGCATCACAGCAGCCCCCACAGTAGATTTGCCCACTCCAAATTGATTCCCGACTGACCGGTAGCTGTCTGGTGTTGCAAGCTTCCACAGGGCTATCGCCACTCGCTTCTCAACTGTGAGGGCTGCTCTCATCTTGGTATTCTGGGGCTTCAGGGCAGGGGAAAGCAAGTCACAAAATTCCATGAAAGTGCCCTTACGCATGCGAAAATTTCGCAGCCACTGGGAATCGTCCATACCTGCAACACTATGCGGTCCCACGAGTCTGTGCTTGTTTCCTGGGCCCAGAATCGGCATTCCATGGATAGAACCTGCCCCATTAACAACATGATCTCCAAAGCACCGGGGCCTGCGGTTTGAGAGAATTCTGTGTCCATGTCCATGTCCATGTCCTCATCACGCTTGTCGCTGTGCTGCCGTCGCCGCCTCCTCCTCGCCTCGTTTTTCTGGTCCTGGTTCAGCATTAACTGCACGAGAACGTGCGAGGTGTTTACAATGTTCATGATTGCTGTCTTGAGCTGAGCGGGCTCCATGCTTGCCGTGGTATGGAGTCTGCAGTGTTCACCCAGGAAAAAAGGCGCGAAATGGTTGTCTGCCGTTGCTTTCATGGAGGGAGGGGTGAGGCTGTACCCAGAACCACCTGCGACAATGTTTTTCGCCCCATCAGGCACTGGGATCTCAACCCAGAATTCCAATGGGCGGGGGAGACTGCGGGAACTATGGGATAGCTATGGGATAACTACCCACAGTGCAACACTCCGGAAATCGATGCTAGCCCTGGTACATGGACGCACACCGCCGAATTAATGTGCTTAGTGTGGCCGCATACATTCGACTTTATACAATCTGTTTCCAAAATTCGAATTCTTTAAATTCGGATTAATCCCGTAGTGTAGACATACCCACTGGCTCTATTAGAGAACATGCTCGTTTAAAGTTGTGCAATGCTCCCTTATAACGTTGTTTGGAAGCCGCCTGCTTTATCCACTGCTTTCAGGAAGTGCATCCCATTGGAGCTAGCCGGTGGGGGCTTGGAACCAGGGTGGGCTGGAAGCCCCCCTATCAGCTCCCCTAAGTTTCCTATGCCACAGCCGCCCAGCAGGCTATCAATTGCCGAGCAGTTCAGGGGTCCCTCCCCCCACTACTGTGTGCTGCTCCTGCCCTCTGCCTTGGAGCTGCTCCCGGGAGCCTCCTGCTTGCTGTGCAGGGAGGGGGGGGGAAGAGGGGTGCTGATGTCATGGTGTTCCCCTCCCCCCGCTCCTGTCCCCCGCTCCTGTCCCCCATGTCCACAAAGTGGGTGGGGGGGACACGACAGGGCTCAGGATGGAGGGAGCTTGCTGGCAGCAGCTGCTGTCTCAACTTTCTGATCTACTTAAAAAGGCAGTGTACTTAGAGTGTGGTCAGCGTACTTAAAGGGGCAATATGCATCTCTCTCACACACACACGGTGTCTCTCTCTCTCTCTCTCTCTCTCACACACACACACACACACACTAGGGTGACCAGATGCCCTGATTTTGGGGTCTTTTCTTATATAGGCTCCTATTACCCCCCACCCCCTGTCCTGATTTTTCACACTTGCTGTCTGGTCACCCTAACACACACACACACGGTGTGTATCTGTCTGTCTGTCTGTCTGTCTGTCTCTCTCTCTCTCACACACACACACACACAAACACACAGAGTGTGTGACTCTGTTTCACACACACATGCACCCCCCCGGCACTTTGGAAAGTGGAGGGAGTGGTGTGCTCCAGTGGGATAGCCTGGGTTCATCATCATGTTCAGGTTCCACAGGGAATGTTTGCAGCCACTGCCATGCCTCTATTGTGTCTCCTCCCTCCATTCATGCTGCCTTGTAGAGTGTGAGGCTACATTAACAACAATGTGTTAACCCTTGAGGGCTCAGCCAAGTGCTAGTTCATCATTCAGCACTAAGGCATTCCCTGGGAAATATTTCACCCTCTGACTCCAACACCTCAAACAAGCTTCACAATTATCTGCTGCATACAGTATTAAATTGTTTGTTTAAAGCTTATAGTTATACTTATACTTATATGTATATATATATATATAAATTTCCCTGGAACCTAACCCGCTCTTTACATTAATTCTTATGGGGAAATTGGATTCGCTTAACATCGTTTTGCTTAAAGCAGCATTTTTCAGGAACATAACTACACCGCTACCTTGAAATAACGCGACCCGATAATTCGGATATAACGCGGTAAAGCAGTGCTCCAGGGCGGCAGGGCTGCGCACTCCAGTGGATCAAAGCAAGTTCAATATAATGCGGTTTCACCTATAACGCGGTAAGATTTTTTGGCTCCCAAGGACAGCGTTATATCGAGGTAGAGGCGTACAACGTTAAGCAAGGAGTTAATGTAGTTGGTGTTCTGCAGAATAACTATCAAAGTGTAGGGGAGGGGAATCACCACTGTGCTTACATCACTGATTAAATGGAAGATGTGAATTCTTTCTGTGTTCAGTTAGAGCATCTCTTTCAAACTGCCACAGCCCAAATATGGGGCTCAGTGTGTGACAAAGACCCAAAATATATGGAATTAGCAAAATATATTCCTATTAAAATGCTAAGGGAGTCACTTCTTTAGGATGGACTTTTCAATGAAATGTAAGAGAATTTGATATCCAACTCTGTTGAAACTGAGCCTGACTCCTTTTTGCTGCACTGAAAATCACTGTCTTTCTATAACCTCAGTTTGTGATTCTTTATTTCTCATGTAAGTTTCAATAATAAAAACAAAGGGAGATGTCTGGAGATTGTTGGCAACTTTGGTCATGCCTGTTGAAATGAGGGACAGTTCAGATTAGGAGATTTGTGTAACACAAAATAATAGCAGAAAAGAATACTTGAAAAGCTCACAAGTGAATATGAAAGTTCTAGAGTTGCAAGTGATTCCAGCAGAACATTATATGTACGTTTACAGGCAAATGTAAAAGATGCCTCAAGTCACCTACTAGTCCTGCAAATTAATTTATTCCCCTTAGTGAGAACCTAAAGGGTAGACTCAGAAAACTCTAATGAATTTATGGTAGGCAATGTACCAGCCTTATACGCCAACAATTCCTTCATAGCACTGACCAAATTAGATTAACTATTTCCTTACCCCGCTGCTTTACAAAAAGTTCTGTGACTCCAGTTGCCCAGAATACTTGTTTTTAATGTGTCTCCTTTTTTAATGTCCTTTAAATTATTTTAAAATTTTGCAATTTGGGAAAGGAATAAAGCTTATATTTTTTATTCTCTGAGATGACTGAAGGAAAGAGAAAGTTATTGAAACATATTTTCCCCTGTAGCCCTTTTGTATTAATTATTTGTTCTTTACAGTTCAATATGTATTTGCTATTCCCTACTCTAAGATGTGAAAGACACACACACACACGAATATTGTTACAAATGGCTGTTAAAATACTTCAACTTTAACTTATGGAACTGACCATTGCAAAACTGAATGGCCATGGTCAAACTTAAACACATATTTTACATCCAATTATATTAGATGACAACCATAAAACCATAATGAGAACATGTAGCAGCTATTATCCCATTAGACATAATTTCAATCAGCAACTGTCAAACATCATTAGTTTTGGTAGCTTTGGGATTTACAAATTCATTTTTATGAAATATTGCTTTCCTGCAATACTAGGAGGATATTTGTAATTATGTATCAGAATTTTTTAAAATGCAGGAAAAACATTGCATATTCCTAGGTTAAAAAAATGACAAGAAGCAATCTGTATAATAACTCTGAGCACTAAGGAAAAAGAATAGGATATGCAATACAGCCACAAACCTTCTTTAATTGAGATAGCATGAGGCACCTGGAGTATGTGTGTGAATCTGGCATTAGTAGTTTATTTTCTGCCAGAAGCTGGGAATGGGTGACAGGGGATGGATTACTTGATGATTACCTGTTATGTTCATTCCCTTTGAAACATCTGGCATTGGCACACACGATACTGGAATAGATGGACCATAAGTCTGACCCAGTATGGCCGCTCTTATGTTCTTATGAAACCAAATTTAGTTTGATTTTGCCATTTCTGTTATGGGGAAGGGAGGAAATTAAGTGTTCAGATGTGTTTTACATTCATACAACTAAAGTATTGCTTTAGACTAAGTAATACTTAGTCCTGTCATGACTGCAGGGGACTGGACTAGATGACCTCTTGAGGTCCCTTCCAGTCCTATGATTCTATGACAATGTCTGTTGTAATCTACTGAATTTTCTGAAAAAATAACAAAATAAAATAACAGATTAAATACCAAGGATTGAAAAACAGTTGCTATATATACATCAGTCAAATAACTCCTTTTTAGTAGTTATTGTTGCTATGTGTTTCACATATATATGATGAATACATTATACATGCTGTTGCTAATATGTATTAGCATGCTACAGATCTATTCCATAGCTCCGCTTTTCAGACTCAACTTCTCTTAAGTCATTAAACATGTATTTACTTTGTAGACTATAACAGCTCCACTGAAGCTATCATGGCTAAGGTAAGGTTTTGTCACGGATATTTTTAGTAAAAGTCAGGGACAGGTCATGGGCAAAAAAGAAAAATTCATGGAAGCCGTGACCTGTCCCTGACGTTAATAAAAATATCCCTCACAAAATGGGGATCTGCTGGGTCCCCACATGGCTTGAAGCAGGGCAGCTGTTCAGGGCCTAGGAGCCGCCTGCAGCAGCTGGGGGCTGCAGGGTACCCCTTCTGCCTGCAACTCCAAGGGTCCCATGCTGCCCATGGGGGCTGAGAGCTGTGGGGTGCCCCCGCCTCCCATGTCAGCTGGGAGCTGCGTGGTATCCCCACCGCCTGCAGTCCACGGGCCTGCAGCAGCCGAGAGCTTGGGGGTTCCCCTGCTGCCATGGTGGCTGGGAGCTGTGGGGTGCCACTGCCACCCGCAGCTCCGGGGACCCACGGTGGCTGGGAGCTCAGGGGTTCCCCTGACGCAGCTGGGATCTGCGGGATTCACTGCCTTCCACAGTGGCCTGAAGATTAGGGGTTCCTCTGCTGCCACCGGCAGGGAGCTTGGGGGTTCCCCTGCTGCCACCAGTCAGGAGCTTGGGGGTTCCCCCAGCACTGGCAGATCCCGGGGCCGGGACTTCGGAGGGTTTCCCTGACGCTGGTAGCAGCTGAGAGCTTCAGGGGTTTCCTTGCCGGTGGCCAGGAGCTCAGGGGGGTTCCCGAACGGACCATGAGCTGTGGGGTACCCCGCCTCCCATGGCAGCTTGGAGTCCAGGGGCCACCAGAGGTGGGGGAGGTACCCCACAGCTCCCTGCCCCCATGGGCAGTGGGGGACCCTGCAGTTCTCAACCACTGCAAGCTGAAATCACAGAGGTCGCTGGATTCCGGGACCTCCGTGACTAAATTGTAGGCTTAATCATGGATTACTACAGTCGATAAATAATATGCATATTAAAAATAACTGTAAACACTTATAAACCATAATGCGTCATGGCATAAATAATCCGCGTAAAAGGCAGAGACCCATATATATGCACGTTTACATGTGTTTACTTGCCATTTATTGGCAAGTAACATCTAATAAATGTTTTAGAAAATTCTTTACAAATATGTATATAATAATGATGATAATGTGTTCCAAAACCTCATTAGGGACAGCATATCTTTACTTATCCAACACTGTTAAGGTGCCATTAGATCCTTATACTCAAACTGCCACTGCCTTCATTTTGTGGAGTCATGTACACCTGTGCAAAAGGGTGTAAAATGCTGCTTTTCTGATGTGATAGCATTTTGGGTGCACTTTGAACTTGTTTTACACATGGATGTATGCCTACATGAAGTGCAAGACTGAGCAGAAAAAGGCCATTACAATGTACAGATGAAGCAACTGAAATACCAAGTACCAGCTGTTTTGCTTATTTTATTTTCCTTAATGCAGCTATAAAACCAGCAAAACCTTACATAAAAAGTCAATTTGTTATGTGAGTTCAGGAACATGCAAAATTAAATATGTTTGGTTAGAATTTAAAAATCAAGGTTTATCTTGCATACACTGCCAGTGTAATATGGAATAAAAGCCAGCATAGCTGGCCACTGGACTATCCCTTCAGACTAGGGGGATCTTTCTGGGGGTAGAAAACCTGCATAATGGTTCATATACCAATGCCACCACTAATCTTGGAATAGAGATTAGGCCTGGGGATCAGGCAGGCCCAAGGATACCTCATGTCCCAGTAACCCTCTCTGCCATATTGAGCCTTTGGGGTCTTTGCCCACTAGTGTCATTTATGCCAGCCAATAGGCCCAGCACACAGATAGTCCAGGATTTAGAGAAAAGCTATTTTTATCCCTCCCCTCCTGAGCTGTGTTGTGTGCTCTTGAATTTTAGACAGCAACCTGCCTCAGGCCTACTTTTCTGTTCTTTATTCACCATAGTCCTAGGTACTGAATGTGTTTGTAAATAAGTTAGTGTGCTAAGCAAAATGTCTAACATTAACAAATTGCTGTTTGAAAAAAAAAAAAGCCTTTCGTTTTTGCAGCAAATTTGAGGAGACAGCACATTCGTTCTTCCTAAATCCTTGAAAGTGGGATTTTTCTCAAATGTAACTGCAAATTTTTAATATGTTGGTGCACTATTGTGTGCGTAATTTAGATACCTAAAGCCTGATTCTTAACTACTTTGCACAGATTTCAATGGGTTTAAAATGCCATCTGATAGTATTTTACTCCCACTTTGCACATGTGTGTATAGGGTGCAAGTCAGCACTGAACAAAGCACACAGTCATTGCAACTGCACATGCAGTTCTAGTATTTATAGCTTTAAATGGCCAGGTAGATAAATAAATTTGCACACAAAATACTCAATTTGCTTAGAGCTCTGGCCGAGCTCTAAGAACATAAGAATGGCCATACTGGGTCAGATGAAAGTTCCATCTAGCCCCGTATCCTGTCTTCTGACAGTGACCAATGCCAGGTGTCCCAGAGGGAATGAACAGAACAGATAATCATCAAGTGATCTATCCCCTGTTGCCCATTCCCATCTTCTGGCAAACAGAGGGTAGGGGCATCATTCCTGCCCATCCTGCCTAATAGCCATTGATGGACCTATCCTCCATGAAATTATCTAGTTCTCTTTTGAACCTTGTTATAGTCTTGGCCTTCACAACATCCTCTGGCAAGGAGATTCACAGGTTGACTGTGTGAAAAAATACTTCCTTTTGTTTCTTTTAAATTTGCTGCCTATTAATTTCATTTGGTTATGAAGAGGAGTAAATAACACTTCCTTATTTAATGTCTCCACACCAGTCATGATTTTATAGACCTCTATCTTATTCCCCCTTAGTCGTCTCTTTTCCAAGCTGAAAAATCCCAGTTTTATTAATCTCTTCTCATATGGAAGTTGTTCCATACCCCTACTAATTTTTGTTGCCCTTTTCTGTACCTTTTCCAATTCCAATATATCTTTTTTGAGATGGGGTGACCACATTTGCACACAGTACTCAAGATGTGGGCGTACCATAGATTTATATAGAGGCAATATAATATTTTCTATCTTAGTATCTATCCCTTTCTTAATGATTCCCAACATTCTGTTTGTTTTTTTGACTGCCGCTGCACATTGATGGATGTTTTCAGAGAATTATCCACAAGATCTCTCTCTTGAGTGGTAACAGCTAATTTAGACCCCATCATTTTATATCTGTAATTAGGATTATGTATTCCAATGTGCATTACTTTGCATTTATCAACATTGAATTTCATCTGCCATTTTGTTGCCCAGTCACCCAGTTTTGTTAGATCCCTTTGTAACTCTTCGCAGTCTGCTGTGGACTTTAATATCTTGAGTAATTTTTTGTATCGTCTGCAAATTTTGCTACCTCGCTGTTTACCCCTTTTTCCCGATCATTTATGATTATGTTGAATAGTATTGGTCTCAGAACAGACCCCTGAGGGACACCACTATTTACCTCTCTCCATTCTGAAAAATAACCATTTATTCCTACCCTTTGTTTCCTATCTTTTAACCAGCTATCAATCCATGAGAGGGCCTTTCCTCTTATCCCATGACTGCTTAGTTTGCTTCAGAACCTTTGGTCAGGGACCTTGTCAAAGGTTTTCTGAAAATCTAAGTACACTATATCCACTGGATCACCCTTGTTCACATGCTTGCTGATCCCCTCAACAAATTCTAGGAGATTGGTGTGGCGTGATTTCCCTTTACAAAAACCATGGTGACTCTTCCCCAACAAATTATGTTCATATATGTGTCTGACAATTTTGTTCTTTACTATAGTTTCAACCAGTTTGCCTGGTACTGAAGTCAGGCTTACTGGCCTGTAATTGTCGGGATCACCTCTGGAGCCCTTTTTAAAAATTGATGTCACGTTAGCTACCCTCCAGTCGTTTGGCACAGAAGCTGATTTAAATGATAGGTTACAAATCACAGTTAGTAGTTCTGCAATTTCACATTTGCGTTCCTTCAGAACTCTTGGGTGAATACCATCAGGTCCTGGTGACTTATTACTGTTTTGTTTTTCAATTTGTTCCAAAATCTCCCCTAATGACACCTCAATCTGGGACAGTTCCTCAGATTTGTCACCTAAAAAATATTGCTCAGGTTTGGGAATCTCCCTCACATCCTCGGCTGTGAAAACTGATTCAAAGAATTCATTTAATTTCTCCACAATGGCCTTATCATCCTTGAGTGCTCCTTTAGCATCTTGATCGTCCAGTGGCCCTACTAATTGTTTAGCAGGCTTCCTGCTTCTGATGTACTTACATTTTTTGCTATTACTTTTTGAGTCTTTGGCTAGCTGTTCTTCAAATTCTTTTTTGGCTTTCCTAATTATCTTTTTAGACTTCAGTTCTCTATTCAATGCATATGGGGTGCTGGGAATAAGGATGGTTTTATGCCACCTTTATACCTGCCTAATTTTAGGTCTAGTCAGTGGGCTGAATCTGCTTTGGGTGCAATTTAGAAGCAGCCTCACAACTGCTCTAAGTTGCACCAGCTGGAAGAAATCTAAGCAGTGGTCCAACTGTGCCTCCTTCACTAGGGCATGGCCCCTACACCCTTCAGCTGGCTTATAGCATCTTTATGCCACCAGTGTATTCCTAAAGGGTCATATTGGAACCGAGGATCTAGCTCATAGTTATGATACTTTTGCAGACATGCTTTGAAAAAATCAGACCTAAATATGTCTTTCTTGTCTATTATAAGAGACAAGGTGGGTGAGGTAATGTCTATTATGATGCACATGGACTTCTTGATGCAAATCTCTCTTCTCCAGCCTCCTGGCAGATGCTCAACATGTCCCTCCCCACTTAGACATGCCCCTTTGCCCACTGCAGGAGAACAGCAGTTGGCATAAAGCCAGCACAGATGCATTGCGGGAATCCTGAGTTGCCTATATGAGGTGGCTTTAAGTGTCTTTTGCACATCTGGAGCAGTATTAAGGGGGCTTAGGCAGGGCAGAGGATCTGGGGCAAGGACTGCAAAAGAGGAGGATAGAAAGAACATATATTTTATTACTTTAAATATAGCATTCCCTCTTCTTTCCCTTCCTCATTTTGTTCTCAATCATCTAATAGGCAGCTCGCCATGTAAATATCATTGATTGCAACACAGCTGCGGTAATTGTGCATGCAAATTAGGCCCAGAACTGTTGCATGCATTTTTCCAGATCAGATCCTTAATGTCTCCAGAGATCTTTTGCTGGATAAGAAATGGCTCAGATTAAAACTTGCTTTGCTTACAATATACTGTATAAACAAGAGAAATTCCAGGTCAAATACAACTGCCCAGATAATAACTTCTTATAACTCCCCCCCGAATTCAAATACTCAGCACTTCTCAGACCCATAATTTTGAATAAAGAACAAATTTGAGAATGTCTTGATCTTTCAATGGAAAACTCAAACACAGGAAAATATCTTCTAGTAAATGGAATTTTGTGCTCACTTTGGCTGCAGACCCCTAAGTAGTGTGTACAAAGTAGCAAAGAGGGCAGAGACCTTGAATACACAAGAGTGCACAGTCAGAGATCTAGACAAGTTCAGAAAAAATCTTTCAAGTTAAATCTGTTCTTAGTTTGAATAGAAGTTCAAGTTGTAACTTGTAGCCTTTGCTACAGTAATAGGTTACTTTAATTAATTATCCACCCCCAACTACTTTAATCTTTGAGAGGTCAGCTCCAAGATTGACTGGGGTTATCAATAGAAGTGAGAACCCATTAGGGTGACCAAATAGTAACTGTGAAAAATCAGGACACTTTTTTGGGGGTGGGGGGTGGGGGGTGATATAATTGCATATATAAGGCAAAGCCCCTAATATCCGGATGTCTCATGCACAACAGGAACAATACAGTACTCTTTTTGTAATAATTACTTGTATTAGCCAACCAAATAGCAAATACACACCCTGCAATCTGGTAAAGGAGAGAGAGAACAGTATTGGAACTCTAGTATTTGCATTACTCACACCGTCACTGATGGAGAAACTCAAAGTATCAGTCATTATCTTCCTCCTCCTCATCTTCATTGTTATCATCACCACCCTTATGTGTCATCCTGTCCTCTGTCAAGGCACGCAGGCTGGGATGTAGGTTTTATAATGTGCTTCACTGACGCCCACTATGCCTAATCCATATTCAGTAGGACTTTCAGCCCCTTTTTCTTATCTGTATTTCTTCACCCTACTAATATTGGGGTGCCATAGGTTACTTGTCCTTTTACCTCAAGGTTATTATCATATACATCAATTAGTTACCATGGCATTCTTGTGGTTGGACATTTGCTGATGTTCCTAACGAACTAGCTAAACTGGCATTTTGTGGTTAGCTATCAGCAGTTTAGCAACACTGATTTATAGCATCACTCTATCTTGTGGCCTCTTGTGATATAAGGATCATTATGGGCTAGTTGCTTATGTCAAGTCTTTAGGCCTAGGGCTTTAGTTAGTTTGGTTAAACTATTGTCTTTACGTGCTTGGGACCTATAGGCTTTTGCATTACTGCCTTAATCCATCCCTATACCTTATTAGCTTATATCCCTATGTCTATAGCAACACAGTGGACTACAAACTGAAACTTGAAAACAAAGTCTCTCCTCACATGAGGACTAGTCAATGGGCTTTGGATCAGGCCTATGATCTGTTCAGACAGGCAACCTCCATTGGTGAGTTGCATTATGCAAGATGAGATCCACTTTTGTGATACTAAAATGTAAAGGAAAATGCCCTTTTGAAAACATCATACAAAGGTGTTATGAATCATTTGAATCTTTTAAACTGGCACCATGTGCAGATGTAGAAAGAAATTCACCTCTAGATACTTTCTGAGCATCAGTTGGAGCAATCACAAAAAAAAAAAAGCTACGTTTGTGAGACTGTTTATACTATTTTCCTGCTTTCATATTCTCCAACAGTGGACAAGAGTGCAGAAAATCTTCGGAAATGTGTTACACGTAACTCTGGTTTCAATCAGAATGACAGAATACAATAACAACCTAATAGCTAATTGGCAGAAATGCTGATAGAGCTGCACTCCTGACTGGTCTTAAGGCTTACATGCAAGTAGTATGTGGTATTACTGCAATTCAAAGATGGCTAATAAAGCTCAAATGTGTGTTCTGAGGTTCTCCTTCTTCCCTTATTGTTCATATGATTGACTAATTATGTCTCAGGCTTGGAAACTAAGTTTACTACCAAATACATACCCTACATGGCTCTCTACTTGTCCATGCTGTGCCTCCCTGCCTATACTCTATTTTTAGCAGTGTAGTATCATGTTGTCTCCCCCTGCTGGAGTCATTCCCTGCTGCAGAAAGACTCCGGGAGCCTTTCCCTGTCGGTGGAGTGCTTCGCTGATACATATAGCTGTACATAATCACAGCATGGGCGCAGCTTGCTTTTAACTGCCGCATATAGCTACACATATGCTACATACCACCAAGAGTGGTGTGTAACGTAGCTATAGCCTTAGTCATTATTTGGAGGCTCTGTCTCATCACCTAGAGGACCTGATCAAGTTCAGAGCTCTATTATTTTAGGCAATTAACCAGCACGCAGGGAGCCATGGCTTCTTATGTACATAAATGGGTTCTGGTTGCAAATGTGATCAACTGCAAAGCTTGTCTAACAAATGAACAAACAAAATCCAATTCACTAACAGAATACAGGACACAGGCTCCTGCTTGCAGAAGAAATATTTGTGTTATTTTATGAGAAAGATGCTGTCAAGGCTGATTCCCCACTCTGGCACTTCGAGTGCAGAATGTGGGGGCCCGCAAGGATTCTAAAAATTCATAACTGCCACTCCAGGCTTGTATTAAACTCCCAAGGTTACAACTTTTCTCTGACCTTGGCTTGGTAAATGCTGACACCGCCCAAGTGAAAAACTGCCTCTTGCAAATCCTGGAAAAACTCACTTGGGAAGTTTTCCCTGAGGCCCCTCGTCTTTTCTACCCCTCCCTCAGGGAAGCTGAGAAAGAAAACAAAGAAAAAGGAAACCCAGCTGTTGCCACCAGCTAATTGAAAAACATATGCACAGACCTTTTAAGACACAAAACTAATCAGGTTTTTAAAAAAAGGTAAATTTTATTATAAAAAGAACGAAACGAAACATCTGGAAAATCAGGCTATTGCTAGATGTTATATAGCAACTGAAAAGGGGTTAAACACCAGGAATGGCTCCCTCGGTCCATCTTAATGTTACAAAAGAAAACAAAAATACCTGAGCTTAGCACAGAGGAAATCCACAAGCCAAAATAAAGAAATAAACCTGATCGTGTCTATCATTCTCTGTCCCAATGAATCCTTCTAAGTATGGAAGATAATTTTTCATATCTAATTCAAACTTTACACAGCATTCCTGCTGCCCCTGTCTCTTCAGCCCAGAGAGAACAGAGACACAAAGGAAAAGCTTTCTCCCCCCCCCCATTTTTAAAAAGTCCAAGCCTTCCCATTGGCTCTTTTGGTCAGGTGCCCACTCCCTTTCCTTTACCTGGGGGACTTTGTTAACCCTTTACAGGTAAAGCAAGCAGAGAACAGCCACCAAGAGGGACTTTATAGCTAACTGGCTGGGTGTTCATAAAAGGGAGCTACCCCCCTCCCCTTCATTTATCACAGATGCAAAATAACTGGGTTCCCTGTGCCAGTTTGAAGAAATTACTCACAACCAAAATTTGAAAATACGTTTGATATTTTTGAACTTTGCTGTAACACACATGGTAACTTTCAGCAGCAAAACAGTAGAATTTAAACTTTAGGTGAGATTTTGTTGCTTAACTTCATACCTTTCTAACTTTCCAATGGACATTCCATTTCCATATGGTGCTCTGTTGAATTATTTGCCATTGGACATGGTTTGAAGATCCATTGGACACGGTATGAACAGACCCAATGAAGTTAACAGCACAACTCACATTGGTTGTGATCTCCAGAGGGAATAAAGGCTCCACAGTTGGGACCTTCACATTTTTTTCATTTAAGAAAAGGGTTTAAAAATAGTTTTATAACTTGCAGCTTTTCATTGCAGACTTTAGTAGACAGAAGCAGAAGATTCTGCATTTAGGGTGCAGACCCACTGAAATTATTGAAGTGATACCAGTTTGCACCAGCTGAGGACCTAGCTCCTACTAAGCTTTCACTACCACCCCCACCAGACCATTCCAGTTATCCATGTGTATCTGTATAATGGAGTCAGACTGACTAAAAGGGGCTTAGAATCTGCCCCTGTATTTTTTTTTTACAGAAATTAAAATCAACTAGAACACAATAGAGCTGATCAGGGGAAAAAATTAGTATTATATTTTGAAAAAAGTCACCCTTTGAAATTTGTTGACTGAAAAGCTTCAGGATTTCCCACAGATTTTCATTTTGAACTTAAAAAGTGTTTTGTTTTGAAACATTTAAAAACAAAATGAAATGTTTCACTCTAAAGTGTCAAATCAGAATGAAAAATCATTTTCCTGAATGAAAGATGAAACCATATTCTCCAGTGGCATAATTATTTGGTCAGGAAATGTTGACCAGCACCAGTGCATAGGATAAGTGCTTATTACTCTATAGAGAAAGAAATAAAAAGTAGTAAAACAAATTAATAGGCATAGAAACTGAGCTACCCCTTAACCCCTAGAGGTGAGTCCTTCACCTTGGGGTTCAGACACATTGGCCTGACAGTGTGGGGAATCCGGCTTTGCCAAGGCTCAAGATGTTAGCCTTCTTTCCATAGAACAGCTTCGATCTCCAGAGATATAGCTAGATGCTTTTCACAAACATTCAATTCATTTATGAGAAATTCAAGCTAGAAATCACA
Organism: Emys orbicularis; assembly: GCF_028017835.1. Taxonomy (NCBI): domain Eukaryota; kingdom Metazoa; phylum Chordata; order Testudines; family Emydidae; genus Emys; species Emys orbicularis. The sequence goes on from NC_088685.1 coordinate 192,515,065, forward strand.
GATCCATATTTGAAATTTTTCCAAGTGGAGGACGTGGCTGGGGTTGAGTTCATCCTTACTTCACAAATATTTGAAAGAGTAAAACTGTCACAGTAAGGATACAAAAAAATAATTAACACTGCAAACTCTTCCTGCCACCACAAAGATTTTTGTCTAGTTTGTCTCGGACTAATCTGTTGCTGCAGAGTTTTGTTCTTGTGTGGATTTTTAGACAGAAGACCCTTTCTAGGCTCAGAGGGAGGTTTCAGGAGTGGGACTCTTGAAAAGTAAGGTTGCCAAAAGCACTTAGTGATCAATATTGTCAAAGATATCCCAGTATCATAGAAAAACAAATAGTACAATCATACAGGAAGATGAAAGGATCATATGTTTGAGACTGCAATGTGTATAGATGCTATGTGCTGACTGAGGCTGGGAGATCAAGATGCCATTTGGCAGCACTCTGGACAAACAAGAAAATATACATGTTGTGAATCCCCAGTGGTGATGTGCACCTACAAGATACTCAGCCTGCCAAAGTTCAAACAAAATCCTATTCAAGTTATCACATCACCCACCCACAGCATCACACCAAACATGACTAATTCCTACAAGCAGGGAGGCAAGATTGACAGATTTATTAAGGATTAAATTTTACAGTTGACTGGAAGCAGATATAAATTACTTACAATCACACTGTGCAAAAAAAAAAAATAGAGGCAATGTTTAAAACCTCAGGAGCCAACATTAAAAATAATATTTCATAATGTACATACTAAAATAAGCAAAATGCAAGAAGAGATTATATGGTTGCTCTCCAGGCATTTCATTCTGCAGATCACTTCATAAGAAATTGATTTACTTATGGACTAAACTGCACTCCCAACACCGCACTGGCAAAACTCCCTGGATTACTAAATAGATCATTCTGCAGACCACTGGGAAGTGCTATGTAGTGGTCCACATTCTGAGAACCACTGCTAGAGCAACAAAATGAGCTTGGTCTTAATATATATCCCACTGATATCAGAAAAGGGGGAAAAATGTATGAAAGAATAAGATCCGTATTCAGTAAGGTACTTGAAGTATGTGAGTAGTCCCACTGAAAAGCATGACTAACTTGACCTAAATACCTTGCTGAATTGGGTCATCATGAGTTCTACACACAAAATGGGAATACAGTTACCAAATTGGAAGCTGAATGTAGACAAGTTTAGACTAGAAATAAAGCCCCAGTTTTTAACACTGAGAGTAATTAACCATTAGAACAACTTAACTAGAGACATGGTGGATTCTCCATCACCTGAAGTCTTTAAATCAGGACTGGATGTCTTTCTAAAAGCTATGCTCTGGCTCAGACGGAAGTTATGGACTTGATGCAGGAATTCCTGGGTGAGGTTATGGCTTGTGTTATGCAGGAGATTAGAGTAGATGATTATAATGGTCCCGTCCATCCTTAAAGATCTATGAATCTGTTAATATAGAGAGGTTTCAGAGTAGCAGCCGTGTTAGTCTGTATCCGCAAAAAGAACAGGAATACTTGTGGCACCTTAGAGACTAACAAATTTATTTGAGCATAAGCTTTCGTGGGCTACAGCCCACCTCTTCGGATGCATATAGAGAGTGGATTCTCTACTTGGTTGACATACAATAATCAATTGCACTAGTGGTGTATTATTCATTTACCTTAAAGATGGCTTCTTGTGGCTCCAAGTGAGCAATGGAAAGAGACCTCCTTTTCTGAGGAATCGTTTCCTGAACAAATGTTGGGAAAAATTCAGTCGTCAGCATTGAGTACTATATCATTTACATGTGCAACCTGAACAAATGTTGCACTTGCACATTCATTCCCTCACTCTCTCACATGTGCCCCAGCCCCCTGATAATTTTTGTTGCCCTCTGCTGGACTCTCTCCAATTTGTCCACATCCTTTCTGTAGTGGGGGGCCCAAAACTGGATGCAATACTCCAGATGTGGCCTCACCAGTGCCAAAGAGGGGGGAAATCACTTCCCTCAATCTGCTGCCAATGCTCCTACTAATGTAGCCCAATATGCCGTTAGCCTTCTTGGCAACAAAGGCATACTGCTGACTCATATCCAGCTTCTCATCCACTATAATCTCCAGGTCCTTTTTGGCAGAATTGCTGCTTAGTCAGTCGGTCCCCAGCCTGTAGCAGTGCATGGGATTCTTCCTTCCTAAGTGCAGGACTCTACACTTGTCCTTGCTGGACCTGGTGAGATTTTTTTTGGCGCAGTCCTCCAATTTGTCTAGGTCACTCTGGACCCTATCCCTACCCTCCAGCGTATCTACCTCTCCCCCCACCTTCGTGTCATCCACGAACTTGCTGAGTGTGCAATCTATCCCATCGTCCAGATCATTAATAAAGATGTTGAACAAAACCGGCCCCAGGACCGACCCTTGGGGCTTTCTACTTGATACTGGCTGCCAACTAGACATTAAGCCATTGATCACTACCCATTAAGCCCGACAATCTAGCCAGCTTTCTATCCACCTTATAGTCCATTCATCCAATCCATACTTTTTTAACTTGAATACTGTGGGAGACTGTATCAAAAGAAGCGATGCATCCAAAGAAGTGAGGTTTTTACCCACGAAAGCTTATGCCCAAATAAATCTGTTAGTCTTTAAGGTGCCACCAGACTCCTTGTTGTTTTTGTATCAAAAGCTTTGCTAAAGTCAAGATATATCACATCCACCGCTTTCCCCCATCTACAGAGCCAGTTATCTCATCATAGAAGGCGATCAGGTTGGTCAGGCATGACTTGTCCTTATCTATTTATGCTGGGAACACTTCAGTGAGGGTCTATTTCTTACTACGAGTGGACAGTGCCTAGCACAATGGGGCCCTGTAAGGGGTCAGACTCACCCCTGCGCCGCCTGCTGCTGGTCATCCAGGGAATTAGCTCACCAGCCTCTGGAGCGCCCTCTGCAGGCCGGTGATCCACCTTGTCATCTGCACTGGCCCCCGTGTCCCTCCCAGGACCCCGGTGCCCCTTGCTCTGGGTGCTGCCCCCTGGCAATACCCACACACGCTAGGTCTCCCCTCCCAGGGGAACCCCCACCCACTAACCCCACCTCACCTCAGAATAAGGCTACTGCTGGTCACCATCTAGCCCCACACCCAGGGGCAGCCTGCAGTATCAGCCACTCATCACAAGCAAGGTTGGGTTTGGACCTGCTGCCTTGGCCTACACCTGGGTTGCCCTCTGCAACCCCCAGTACCCCTTGGCCTAATACTAGGCTGCAGCCTGGGACTTTCCAGGCGGGAGCTCCCCAGCTCCTCAGCCTTTCCCCAGCCCTGCTCCACTCAGGTACTCTGTCTTTGCTCCCTGCAGCCAGGCCCTTCTCTCTCTGAAAGGAGAGAGAGAGAGTCTGTCTGAGCTCCTGGCTCCCCAGCCTTTATAGGGCCAGCTGAGACCTGATTGGGGCATGGCCCAGCTGCGGCTGTTTCCCCAATCAGCCCAGTAGCTGCTTCTCCCTGGAACAGCCTTCTCCCAGGGCTGCTCCAAACCCCTCAGGGCAGGAGCGGGTGTCCACCCCGCTACAGGCCCTGATCTCTGCTCTAGTATCCTACAAATAATAAGAAAGCTAATTTTTAAAAGAGTTTATCTGTAAGTGTTTATGCCACAAGTGATTGCAAATTAATCCAATCAGGTAATGAATGTCTCCGTGTCTTAGCTTCTCAGTCACAAGTAAACACAGGTCAAAGAGCACATACTTGCGAAGAAATGCTTTCAGTCAAATCTACAGTTAATATTTGCAATAAATACATAAAAATAGTTGAATCATTTCACATAATAAATATAAGGAACCACAACATTCTTTGGGGATATTCGATGAGCAAGTGAAGAGGGTAAATGTATCAAGAAAATTGTTCATTTGGGAATTACTGGTTCAATGCTAGTTAAAAAGCTGCAGCTTTAGAGTTGTGGTGCAACAGAGGCATTGGGCCAAATTCAACCTGGGGGTAAGCAGGTGCAGCTCCACTGGATTCTATGGACTAATGGTTATATACACAAGGGATGAATTAAGCCCATAGGTTCCTACCTTGGTTTTTCACTGACAGAGCCATAGGCCATTTGGCATGGCAGGTGGGGAATAAAGTGGGGTTATCTTCTCTTGTCTTCATTAGAGAGGGGACAGGATCCTGATGTAATTAGAACACACATGGAGGGTAATGAGCTGACAGACCTCAAAGAGGCTGGTTTTAATCAGTCAGATAAAAATGGATTGGGAATAACCAGAGATGAGGTTAATGGAGACCTTGTTAGTATGATTTTCAATCCTGCCCAATTCTGTGTCTGCCCAGGTATTATTAGTCTTTATTATTTTATTAGAAAAATCAGTGTAATATTAGGAAAGGTATCCAACTTTTCACTATCTGCACTTACAGTTCATAGTGTTGTAGTAGAGATTAACTCTTTATATTTTATTCTCATCTTCGACGATACATCGTTCTTATGTCTCCAAAATGAATACGGAATGTCTCCTATGCATATGGAAGAGACAATACTTTACTCTGCATAGTATTCTAGCCTATATATCAAACCTCTGAGTTACAGAGGTATTGATGTGTATGAATGAGGGACTCCATTATCACATACTTTCATTCCCACATAACTGAGTGTGGGTTAAAGCTGATTTAGTTCTAATAATAGGCAAAATACTGCCTTGTGTTACGCCAGTGCAAACAAATTTTACAAAGCTTAAAATAGTTGAGCCAAATCAGCTGGGAGGAAGAATTTAATCAGGAAAATGAGTAATTTGGAATCATTTAAGAACACTTTACTAGATACACAAAAAGTACAAATCAGGAAAAAAGCCATACTGGTTAAAAAATCAACATGGTTTAGAAGGGAAGTGAAGGCAGCTATATAGAGATATATATCTATATACTCACAGATAAATAGAAGAAAGGGAAAGTTGATAGTAATGAGTATAAGTCAGAAGTTAGGCATCATAGAAAATTGATAAGGGAAGCCAAGGGACACAAGGAGACCTCTGGCCAGCAGAATTAAGGACAGTAAGGAGGAATTTTTAGAATATATTAAGAACAAAAAGAATCTTCTAGTATTGGTTCATTACTAGATGGAAATTGTAGAATTATCAACAATAATGCAGGAAAGGCAGAAGTATTCAATAAATATTTCTGTTCTATATTTGGAGGGAAAACAGATTATATAGTCTTGTCATGTGGTGATAACACTTTCCATTGCATTAGTATCTCTGGAGGATGTTAAACAGAAGCTACTAAAGTTAGACATATTTAAATCAGCAAGTCCAGATAACTTGGATTGAAGAATTTTAAAAGCTGGCTGAGGAGGACTCTGGACCGTTAATGTTTGTTTTCAATCCATCTTGGAGCAATGGGGAAGTTTCAGAAGACTGGAAGAAAGCTAATGCTGTGCTAGGTTTTAAAAAGTGTAAATGGGATGACCCAGGGAATTACAGGCTTGTCAGCCTGAAATCTATCTTGGGCAAGATAACGAGCAGCTGACATGGGACTCAGTTAATAAAGAATTAAAGGGAGTTAATGTAATTAATGCAAATGGACACTAGTTATGGAAAATAAATCCTGTCAAACTAACTTGATATCTTTTTTTCATGAGAGTACAAGTTTTGTTGATAAAGGTAATAGTGCTGACATGATAGACTGCATAACATTTTGATTAAAAAAACAGAACTATATAAAATTGATTTGGCACACATTAAATGGATTAAAAGCTGGTTAACTGATAGGTGTCTAAATGTAATGGTAAATGGAGAATCATCGTCAAACTTGTTTCCAGTGGGAGCCCACAGAGATCAGTTCTTGGTCCTACGCTATTTAACATTTGCATCAGTGACCTGGAAGAAAACATAAAATCATCACTGATAAAGTTGCAGATGACACAGAAATAGGAGGAGTGGCAAATAATGAAGCAGACAGGATTCAGAGTGATCTGAATCACTTAGTAAACTGGGCACAAGCAAACAATATGCATTTTAATACACCTAAATGTAAATATATATATAGATATCTAGGAACAAAAAATGTTCTGTCCAGGGAAGCAGTGACTCTGAAAAAGATTTGGATATTGTAGTGAATAATCAGTTGAACATGAGCTCCCTGTGTGATGCTCTGGCCAAAAAAGCTAATGCGATCCTGAGATGCATAAACAGAGGAATCTAGAGTAGAAGTAGAAAAATTATTTTACCTCTATATTTGGCACTGGTATGACTGCTGCTGGAATACTGTGTCCAGTTTTGGTTCGTACAATTCAAAAAGGATGTTGATAAATTGGAGAGGTTCAGCTCCCAGACTACTGCACTGGCCAGCACAATATGGGGAGGAGGTAACCAGCCCTCTGTGGAGAAAGAAGTGGTTCAGGACTATTTAGAAAAGCTGGACGAGCACAAGCCCATGGGGCCAGATGTGCTGCATCCTAAGGTGCTAAAGGAGTTGGCGGATGTGATTGCAGAGCCATTGGCCATTATCTTTGAAAACTCATGGCGATTGGGGGAGGTCCTGGATGACTGGAAAAAGGCTAATGTCGTGCCCATTTTTTAAAAAGGGAAGAAGGAGGATCCGGGGAACTACAGGCCAGTCAGCCTCACTTCAGTCCCTGGAAAAATCATGGAGCAGGTCCTCAAGGAATCAATTGTGAAGCACTTAGAGGAGAGGAAAGTGATCAGGAACAGTCAGCATGGATTCACCAAGGGCAAGTCATGCCTGACTAACCTAATTGCCTTCTATGATGAGAGAACTGGGTCTGTGGATGAGGGGAAAGCATTGGATGTGTTATTCCTTGACTTTAGCAAAGCTTTTGATACGGTCGCCCACAGTATTCTTGCCGGCAAGTTAAAGAAGTATGGGCTGGATGAATGGACTATAAGGTGGATAGAAAGCTGGCTAGATCATCTGGCTCAACAGGCAGTGATCAATGGCTCCATATCTAGCTGGCAGCCGGTATCAAGCGGAGTGTCCCAAGGGTCGGTCCTGGGGCCGGTTTTGTTCAATATCTTCATTAATGATCTGGAGGATGGCGTGGATTGCACCCTCAGCAAGTTTGCAGATGACATTAAACTGGGAGGCATGGTAGATACGCTGGAGGGTAGGAATAGGATACAGAGGGACCTAGACAAATTAGAGGATTGGGCCAAAAGAAATCTGATGAGGTTCAACAAGGACAAGTGCAGAGTCCTGCACTTAGGACAGAAGAATCCCATGCACTGCTACAGATTAGGGACCGAGTGGCTAGGCAGCAGTTCTGCAGAAAAGAACCTAGGGGTTACAGTGTCCAGCAGAGAACAACAAAAATGATTAAGGGGCTGGAGTACATGATTTATGAGGAGAGGCTGAGGGAACTGTGATTATTTAGTCTGCAGAATGGGGGGGGGGAGGATTTGATAGCTGCTTTTAACTACCTGAATGGGGGTTCCAAAGAGGATGGATCTAGACTGTTCTCAGTGGTACCAGATGACAGAACAAAGGAGTAATGGTCACAAGTTGCAGTGGGGGAGGTTAAGGTTGATTAGTAGGAAAAACTTTTTCACTAGGAGGGTGGTGAAGCATTGGAATGGGTTACCTAGGGAAGTGGTGGAATCTCCTTCCTTAGAGGTTTTTAAGGTCAGGCTTGACAAAGCCCTGGCTCAGATGATTTAGTTGGGGTTTGGTCCTGCTTTGAGCAGATGACCTCCTGAGGTCCCTTCCAACCCTGATATTCTATGATTCTATGAATTGATTTCAGTGCAGTTACTACAGTTTAATTACCGGTGTAAATGAGGGCAGAATTTGGTTCACTGAAAAGATACACATAAACAGACAATTTAGAAGCTACTTTGATCTGCTCCATTTAAGAATCTACCAAGTGTCCATATCTTTTATACTTAGCAGACTGTGCAGCATATCAGCATTTGTCAGCAGCTGAAGACTGTGCCAGTCATGATTCAGTGGGGAATAAGAATGCTTTATATTCAGTGATATGGGAAACAGTGTCAGTCCCGTCAATAGCTCTATTTCACTTTATTGATTTACACATTGTAACGTGCTGCTATGATTTGAATCACAGATGCTGCTATAAGGCTCATATTGAGTTACATGCAGAACAACAGACTTTAGTGAAAATGATATTGGGATAGTTCCTGGTATTGTATACTGGACACACATGCAACAGTTGTGTGCTTATGGCTAGGAGGGTTGGGGAATAAACTCATTGAGAAACTAAAGCTGCATACAACTGGCTTCAGCTCTGAGTTTTGGTTCAAGTTACTCATGCTGCAGGAGGGAAAGCAATGCACATGTATTACATGAGGCAGTTTCACCAGTTTTGGGGCCAGGGCTTTGACCCCATTCTGACTGCTTTGTGCCAATCCTTGGGTGCAAGACAGATGGAGACGCAGTGGATCTGCCCTGCTGAGGATTCTACTGGTGTGTGGGAATCCCCAGTATTATAGAGCCAACTAAAGTCACTATATATCACCTTCCCCATTGTGGACACTATGTAAAGGGCATAGCCAGGAAAAAGGGGGAGAACCCTCCTATTCTTTGGAAAAACCCCATGTCATAAATATAAAGGGAAGGGTAACCACCTTTCTGTATACAGTACTTTAAAAGTCCTCCTGGCCAGAGGCACAAAATCCTCTTACCTGTAAAGGGTTAAGAATCTCAAGTAACCTGGCTGGCACCTGACCAAAAGGACCGATAAGGGGACAAGATACTTTCAAATCTGGGGGGGGAGGCTTTGTTCTGTCTGTTCCGTGTGGCTTTTGCCAGAGACAGATTAAAGAAGCAAGCAACCCAGCTCCTATAGAGTTAGTAAGTATTTAGCAAGGACATGCGTTAGATTACCTTTGTTTTGGCTTGTGAATTTCTCTGTGCTGGGGGGAATGTGTATCCCTGTTTTTTCTTTTTGTCTCTCTTCAACTTCAAATTTAGCTAATTCTAGTTTCTGTTGGACATTGCGTTTCGCCATCCTAGCTCCTGCTTGCCTAGCTTACCCGAGAGCAAGAAAGAAGGAAAAAAACTGCTTGTGAATTTCCTGGCTGTAAACTAACACCTCTGCCTCCAGGCAAAGAGAGAGAAAAACCTCAGGTCTGTGCCTTTGGTTCAAAATGATCTCTGGTTCAAAATGATCCCACCGCTCTGCCACCATGTCAGGATTCCCTCCCCACTCTGAACTTTAGGGTACAGATGTGGGGACCCGCATGAAAGACCCCCTAAGCTTATTTCTACTAGCTTAGGTTAAAACTTCCCCAAGGCACAAATTCTCCCTTGTACCTTGGATTAGGTAACTCTGCCACCACCAAGTGATTCAAACAAAGAATCAGGGAAAGGACCACTTGGAGTCCTATTTCCCCAAAATATCCCCCCAAGCCCTACACCCCCTTTCCTGGGGAGGCTTGAGAATAAACAAGATGAGCACAGACCAGCCGTGGATTTTTAGAATACTAAAAAACCCAATCAGATTCTTAAAAAAACAGAACTTTATTAGAAAGAAAAAAGGTAAAAGGAGTACCTCTGTAAGATTAAAATGGAAGACAATCTCACAGGCAATCAGATTCAAAACACAGAGGGTTTCCCTCTAGGCAAAACCTTAAAGTTACAAAAAGAAAAAACAGGAATACACATTCCCCCCAGCACAGAAAAATTCACAAGCCAAAACAAAAGATAATCTAACGCATTTCCTTGCTAAATACTTACTAACGCTATAGGAATTGGATTGCTTGCTTCTTTGATCTGTCTCTGGCAAAAGCCACACGGAACAGACAGAACAAAGCCTTCCCCCCTCCCCAGATTTAAAAGTATCTTGTCCCCTTATTGGTCCTTTTGGTCAGGTGCCAGCGAGGTTACTTGAGCTTATTAACTCTTTACAGGTAAGAGGATTTTGTGCCTCTGGCCAGGAGGGATTTTATAGTACTGTATACAAAAAGGTGGTTACCCTTCCCTTTATATTTATAACACCCTAACTACAATGAGCACAACTTAGGCTAGGTCTACACTGGGGGGGGGAGGGTGTCGACCTAAGATACGCAACTTCAGCTACGCAAATAGCGTATCTTAGGTCAATTTACCTGGCCTTGAGAACAGCGGTGAGTCGACCGCTGCCACTCCCCCGTCGACTCCACTTCTGCCTCTCACTGTGGAGGAGTTCTGGAGTCAATGGCAGAGCGATCGGGGATCGATTTTATTGTGTCTACACTAGACGCGATAAATCGATCCCCGATAGATCGATCACTATCCGCCGATCCGGCAGGTAGTGTAGGCGTACCCAGAGTCCCGCTCTGAGGCTGCTCTCCAGGGTGCTTTGAGACAAGACACTTACCCGGCAGCCCCAGGACCAGGAAAGAGTAAAAATGGCTTAAAGTCATCTTCACACCATGATTTCGGGAGCTGCACTTCATGCAAAAGGACAGGTCATGAGAATTTGGCCCTTTGTGTTTCTGCTGTCTTTATTTAGGATGCATGTCCCCCAACTGACATACATAAAAGATTTTTCAAACATCCACTGGGCATCACTTCTTATTCTATTACAGCTTAAATTTCATGGGAAATTTCATGTAAACTGCATGAAAGTGTTACTCCTGAGGGCATTCTACACCAAAACATTAAACATTCTGTGCCAAAAAAGTAAAACTTCTGCACATATTTTAAAATTGTGCAAAATTCTTCAAATTTTATTAGTCAAATAAATATGGAGGCTCCAGTATGGCATTGGGGAGCGCAGGCCACTGGCTGCACAGAGGTAGAAGATTACTCTGAAGCTCCTGCCAGGAACGGACTCAGTGATGAGGCTGCACCCAACCCTGACACAGCACAAGGACTGGGCCTGCCCCAGAAACACCTCAGTGCCCTGCCCCTCCATGCTAGGTGCACCAGGTGTGGGCAGGCAGGCTCAGCCAGGCAGGATCCAAGTGTGGATGGGCTTAGTGTGGGGCTATCCAGGTGGGGGTTGAGAGAGTTTTGTGTGGGGCCATCTGGGTGTGGGCGGCTCAGTGGGAGGATCCGGGTGAGTGGGGGGGGGGAAGGATCTGGATGCCCAGGGGCTTGTTAGGGGGTTTTGGATGCAACAGTAATGGGAAACTGCAGAAGGGTCCAGGTGAAGGTGGTTGGGGTTAAGTGGAGGGATCTGGGTATGGGAGACTCAGTGGGTGTGTCTGGGTGTGGGGGGCTCAATGGGGGGTCTGGGTGTGGGGGGATAAAACTCGGCAGGGGGCTCTGGGTGTGGGAGGGTCCAGATGCTGGGGGAGTAGGGCTCAGTGTGGTAGTAAGCTGGTTGGGGCTTGGTGGGGTGGGGATCCAGGTGTGGGCGGCTCATCGGGGTGGTCCAGGTGCAGGGGGACTGGGACTCATTAGGGGGGTTCTGGGTGCAGGGGGTGTGAAGCTCCATGGGAGGGTCTGGGTATGAGGGGGTCTGGATGCACAGCAGTTGGGCAGATGGGGGAGCAGCTCCCTGTACAGTGATCACTCCCCCTGCAGCTGAGGAGCAATGGATGCAGGAAGCGGGGGAGGAGGGGAGTTTGCAGAGCTCCCTGCAGCTGGGGGAGAAATCTGGGGGTGAGTCTGACCCAGCCCTGGATGCCGTGTAGGGGAAGAGGAAGTCCCATCCTCCCCAGGCCAGCCAGGACTAGCAACTGAGCCCGGCACAGGGTAGGAGCCACCACACAGGTCTTCCCTAGTCCCGCCTCCTCCCCTACAGTGATTTACCTCTCTGCCAGCTGCCGTGGTCACCCGAAATATACTGCTGGGGAGGGTCGCATGACTGCTCTTGTGGCTTCCCTTTGCTTCCCTGTCAGAAAATTATTTTTCTGCAGGAAAGCAAAGAAATCTGCAGGGGACATAAATTCTGCACATGTGTAGTGGTGCAGAATTACCCCAGGAGTGAAGTGTGAGATACAATGAAAGGCAAACAAAGAGCAGAATTAGATCTTTTCTTCTTGATAAAGAGTACAGATTATAGCCCAGAACTGCATCTAGTTGTTTAAGATGATGGGAACAAGAAAAAAAAACATTCTGCAAAAGAAAGATGTATTAATTTTAGCACAATACTTCAAGTAATCTGAAACAATGACCTTTTCATAAGGGAAGCAGGATGATTTTTTTAAATTAGATTTAATCAGTCTAAGAAAGCATGGACTATGTAGGAGAAAGCTTATTGTTATAGTGTTGGTCAAAGTTGTAACAGGCTTTAAAAGCAGAAATTTCATTTCTGCTGTTAAAGTAGCAATTCTGTAATGTTTTGTTTATTAGCTTTGTTTTCTTGGGCTTTTAACCCATCAGCTATTTTATATCAACTAATAAATAAGTTTTTAACAAACTGGTTAAAACTGGATGTAATATTAGAATTTTCTACATTAGAACTGTGCTATTTGAAAACAGATAATTTTTAATCTCAGCCCTTAGGCCCTGAAGGATCACTTTACAGTAATTTGAATGAGTAATAGTAATTCACATTAATATTATGCACACAACTGCAGCTTCCTGTATCAGAAACTTAAAAAAAGAAACATTTACAGCCAAATTCTCCTCTTTTGCATCAATGTAAAGCTGCATCTGAAGAAGTGAGGTTCTTACCCACGAAAACTTATGCTCCCAATACTTCTGTTAGTCTTAAAGGTGCCACAGGACCCTCTGTTGGTTTTTACAGATTCAGACTAACACGGCTACCCCTCTGATACTTGTAAAGCTGCAGTTACTCCACTGAAATCAGTTAGGTTGGTTCGTATTTGTAGTGGTGTACTTAAGAGGAGCCAGGATTTCACCCTTAGTCTGTCCAGTGAAACAGACTCTGACTTTGGGGAAGGGAATGGAGAGAAGAGATAAATCTGGAAGGGTGAAGGCATCCCTTCCTAAAACTGGACTAAATAGACCTACATACTCCGACCCTCTGCTCCTTTTTCCCCCAGGAAAGACTTATGAATTCTATTTCTTTATCTAGTGCCTGACCATAAGTAATCCTGCTCATCCAACCATGGTCATAATATAGTCATAATATAACTGAAGCAAAACTTTTGTGAATCACCTGACCCCTAAACACCAGAGAAAAGTTGGCCATTACCAGGAGCCACTGAAACATAGGACAGTATCATCATTATTTTGCACTGATATGGCAACACATGGCATCTTATAAACATGAAAGGGCCTAAGGTGGTTAATTTGTCTCTTAGGGTATGTCTAATGTGCAATCAGAGATATGACTGCAGCATGTATAGCTTTGATCGAGCTAGCTCAAACAACAGCAGTGAAGCCCCAACAGCATGTGCTGTAGAAGCCCATCCAAGATCCTGGGTATGTATGTGACATTCCCCAGGGTACAATCTGGATGGCTGAACAGCTGTGTCCTCTCAACCCTCAAACCTGAGGTGCCTTTCACACTCACACTCCTGGCTTGTTCATATTGCCCCCCCCACCCCAGCATGCAAAAATTACTTGAAGCTGAATGATATGAGCACTCTAGCCAGTCCCTCCTGAATTATATTGCAGAGTGATACCTGAAAATGCTTAGCCAGGACATGTGCATCTTGAACTGCCCAGAACCCTCCTGGACAATACAAGCTCATAGAAAGTCCATCAGTTCATTAATAGAAATGATATATACAAACCCTGCTACCCTAAATGGAGGTTCCAAACACTTCAGTCCAAACACACTGGCTTAGGTAAAACAATAAAACAAGTTTAATAACTACAGAAAGAGAGATTTTAAGTGATTATAAGGAATGAGGAATAAAAGTCAGAATTGGTTACAAAGAAATAAAAGGTAAAATGCAAACTAATATCTAACTTAACTAAGTAAACTTAAAGAAAAAGTTTCTCTCAACATATCCTCCCCCAACCAGGACCCCTCCCCCAAATCAATTATGCTTTCTTTGTCTTTCAAACATTGTTGATGCCATGAGTAGAGATGAGGCGAGAGAGGTGATTTGTGTCCTCTGTTCTCCCTTCTTATAACATTTCTCTTCTTTGAGAATCATCTCCAGCTGGGTTCAGGTGGCAGCAAGTCTGTTTGCCAAGATGTAAATTTCTGCTCACACCCCTTCTTTGTGCCAAAGAACAACCGCTTAATCAGGTGATAGTCCATTTGATTTTGTTGACACTTGCCTGAGGCATCAGTTTGCCTTTTGTCTCTGAGGAACTGATTTGGAATATGGCTTAGTAACATCATAGAGTAGAATCTTAACTTTACATATAATGTTGTCAGACATATTTTACCAGGACAATAATGATTAGTTAATTATGAGTTTTCCAATGAGTTTTCACAAGGCACACTTTGTACAAAATTTATCATAGTCTTGTAAAAAAGTGGTGAACATGAGGGTACAGACTGTCACAATCTACTCATTCAGCTAGCCCAAGATACCACCTGTGCTGCCGTGATTTCAATGATATTGTTATTCAAGCTACCTAGATCAAAGCTACATGTTCTGCACTCATACCTCTGATTGCTGTGAACGCATAGCATAAGACTCTCTTCATGCATTAATGATTGCTCATACTTTACTGTAGACAGCTGACAGATAAAAAAAGTCTGTTGATTTTTATGGTTTCTGCAGTTGAAAAAAAATAGAGTTGCAATTAGCTTAGTTTGAGACATATGTATATTACAGGAACTCATCCTGCTTGTGTATATCACTGTCTTAACTTCACCACTACTGCATACACATCTGTGGCTTGAGCCTCACTTGCTTTGACTTAATGAAGCTTCATTTCAGTTCAAAAGTCCACTACTTCTTTGAAGACAGTCCACGGAGTAGCTCCAGTTCTGGGATGTGTGTCTGAATGATATCAATGCTATCTGCAAACTGAGCGCTCAAGATGGAAATTCACATGAACAAGTCCCCTCACTTCCTGCTAGTATTGACCTGGTAAGAAATTCCATGATAATAGCCTTTCTTGCTGTTTTCCCTACTTCCTAACCCTTCCAAAGCCAGTTATCACTTCTTTTAAAAAAGGGAAGTTACTAAATTTCTTTGCCTCTCAGAAAGCTGAAGGTTCACTCTGAGGGAAGCACAAAGGGTTGAATCATTTACTATCTCCAAGCCAGTTTCCCCCCGTTCTTTATTCCAGTTGTAATGCTCAGGGTCATGCCAAATGTGGAGTCTAATTGGAGGGATGGTATAGCAAGTCATATTACAGACCTGTGGGCAGTTTCCATTCAGTCTGATCTCTCTAATTGGGTTTGTCTACAATCAACAATTCCCAGTGGCAGAATCTTTAAAAGACATTCCTTCTATGAATGCTCACAGGCTGGAAGATCTGAGCAATAAAATATTTTATGGAAAAGTCATGAAGATAAGGTGAAGTCAGTGCTCCCCAGAATCACGAGGGTGGGGGGTATTCTCTCCTCCATACATGTGAGTAATCCCTATTAAGATTAAGGTCTGTTAAACATTTTCATCAACAACTGAAAGACCATGCTGTGTTTTAGCACACCATTGGGAAATGGAAAAGATATCAGAACTGAAGATATCAAACAGCAGCATGGTACAATGGGGTTTTACCAGCAGCTCTAGGGCAGTGGGTAGATCTGAGTCATCCTCTTCTGATTATTTGTGTATGCATCATTTCAGTCTGACTGTAGCCACAGCATCATTAGCAAAACTTACTAAAATTTTACCATCTTGCTCTGAATGTTTTTCCTTATAGATGGCTATTCAGGGAAGAGAGAATGGATTTGTTTTCAGTTGAAACACAGCAAAGAATCTGAATGGAATTTTCTGTAGCTCTTTTTCCAAAATATTTCTAAGTGAGGAGTTTAGCCATTCAGTTAGGGGATGATGCTGTAGGAAGGCCACTCTCTATTTCCAGTTCTCTACTGGTCAGTGGCACTTCTGCAGTTTTATGGCCCCGCACAACAAAGGTTTTAGGGACAGCAGACATGTACCCCATTTCCTGGCATGTGGCATGTAGATGGGGCCTTGCCAGGCTACTTTTAGCCCAGTCAGCACTGACCGCAGGGGGTGATTGGTGGAGTCTGTTCCACTAATCGTCATTATAATTGGTTCTAAAAATGGTTTTAAAAAGCAGATATTTTGTAACTTGTTGCAGTCAATTCTTCTGAGGTAATAAAGGAACAGGATAAATTACTGACTGGGATGAATTGTGTGCCTCTTGCCATTACAATCCCAGACAGTTACATGGAGGTTGTAGATGAGAGCTGAAAACACACCCTAAACACTTAAAGACTAATGGAATTTTATTTAGTTTTATTGTGTGTGCACAGGTCTTCTAGACAACTAAAACCTCATACTCTGGCCACTTAGGTTGTTTGAATCACTTCTAAACATTCTATTCTGCTTAGAATGTAAATGAAATTCACCCACGAACACTTGCATTTAAAATGTTACTGTGTTCTTACAGGTTCATCATGTTGCTAACATAAATCAAACTTTATTGGCAGAAGAAGAATAAATAATGTGCAAATGCTCAAGCTATTGCTAAGAATCTATCAACAGGTAAGATAAATTACATCAACCATTAACAGTGAATCACTGGTGCAGCTAGGGTCTTTCACCTTCCACATGGGAGTACATTACATGCATAAATAGATGTCATAAAAGGTGTCAGTAAGAACCACAGTGTTATAGTGCTGGCTATAAACACACTAAATAGGAAAAATGTAAACAGACAATATTCAAACTGTAGCTACTGAGCTACTTACAGCAAGCAGTAAAAGTAATAAAGGGGTGACACATTAGTTTATCAAGCACTTGCTAAACTAGGAGGTCTCAATGTATCTACCTTTGAGCCTTGTCAAGAGAAAACTTATGCAGACAGCTGGCCAAAGATTGCCTTTTAATGTTAAAGTGGTTTCTTTCAGTTCCTTTGGTCTCTTTAACATAGCCATTGCCTTTAGAAGTTGAAGAACTCTACCTCTTGAAAGTTGTTCTACCAGATGTGTGTGGCAGATCTACATGGCTTCCCAACCCTGAAGCAACATCTGGGAGATTTAGTGGAAATATACACAGGGAAGGATAACAATGCCAATGCTTTCTACTAAAATTCAGCAGATTCATCTGGAAATGGTTAATCTCGTGACTTTACAAGCTCTGAAGGCCCTGCTTGCATCCAGAGTATAGGTTCAAAAGTGACCCAAGAACAGGGATGACCTCCTAATATGTCAACAGTGGAATTACCCTGTGCTGGGACCATTGTACATTGCCTTGCAGCATAGTGACACTTGCTAAACTATATGTACACATCATTTGGGTACCTGGCATCATTATAGAAATCCATTGAAAGGACTTTTGCCCATTTACTTTAATCACGTTCCTCTCAAGAGAGAGCTAGCCTGAGATCCTGTTAGATTCCCGATGGCTTGCCTTAAAATTCCCCATTTTATTAGAAATTTCATCTCTTGAAAAAATAAGTACTTTGTGGTACTGCAACTCTTTCAATTATGGGAGCAACATCCTGAAACTCATGGTAGTGGCACCATGCATTTTTAGTATAACAATTAAATTATTACATTAAAAGATCAAACAGAGGGAACACAAGATGTGTACAGAGTTAGTAACTCACTAGCCCTGCCTGTAGACGGAGCATTGATTGCATCAAGTGCAAGACAAAGCATGAAGTACTACCAAAACGTGAATCACTTAAGTTATTGGATTACTGCAAAAATATGACAAAAAGTTTCCAGAATGAGTGAATGTAAAAATTCTCCAAACTATGTTAGACTCAGTCTGACACAGATCCTGAAAATCATGTGGAAATCAAGCAATTTAAGGAAGATTTCAACATTGAACTTTAGAGTGTCAGGTAAGTTAATTTCTTTTCTTAGGATACTTCTAATCAATGAGTTAAGTCTCCTGTCCATGTACAGTGGTCATAATTAAGAAGTCAACACAAGAAATCTGCTGTTTTCCCTTAGGCTACGTCTACACTGCCCGCCTGAATCAGCGGGTAGAAATCGATCTCTCGGGGATCGAATTATCGCGTCTTGTCGGGACGCGACAATCGATCCCCGAATCGACGCTTGTACTCCACCAGCGGAGGTAGGAGTAAGCGCCATCGAAGGGGGAGCTGCGGAGGTCGATTTGCCACTGTCCTCACAGCGGGGTAAGTCAGCTCCGATACGTCGAATTCAGCTACGCTATTCGCGTAGCTGAATTTGCGTATCTTAAATTGACACACACACCCCGTAGTGAGGACGTAGCCTTATATAAAATTTCCAGTATGTTGAAATGAGAATATATTGCTGATCATGTATTAAGAAGTCTGCACTCTAAGCAATTTACATGAAGGAGGAAGCACTTCTGTACTGGATCAAGTTAAGACTGGACATCTTTACCTTCAAAAAAGATGATGCAGCTGCAAAGTACACTATTTATATGCCAGTGACAAATTCAGCTACATTAAAAAAAACCCAAACTTCAGAATTAGCAATAAAATCTGGATATTGTTGATATATAATCTAACTCTACATCTTCTATCAGTGCCTATGGTAGACTTAATCTTTTCAGCAACAAGGAGTAGTCAGCATTCAACATATATATTACCTATATACCTACAGCTTTAAAATGGTATTAGCTTTTGCTTGGGGAAACACCACCACATTAAGTCTTGCTCCACACTAATTGTCCATCTTATCCCACAATGCAACATGCAATAAGATGCACCTTTCATGCACAATTGGAACATAGAAGACAAATCACTACCTGTCCTTTCTCTCCTCAGTGGAATAAATATACAGTCATAAATCCCAAAACTCTTGGCCTCTTTTGGGAAAGAGGAGGGTAGGTCTTGCTTTAGTGTTTATGGATCTTACTATATTCCACTTAGCCCTACTCCCAATGCCTATAAAAGGCTCATTTCTCCCTCGGGGTAAGTTTTTATAGAAGCATTTCTTGCCCTGGAAATAATGGAGACTATTAGGCTATTAGTAATGGGAGTTAAGCCCATGCTGAAGATTTCTTCACATTGAGTCAAAGCCTCTCCTCACTCAGACCCTTTTACTCTGTCTTAAGGTCACATTAGGTCAGCTCCCAGACTGCTGCGCTGGGCAACACAGTATGGGGAGGAGGTGAGCAACCCTCAGTGGTGAAAGAACAGGTTAAGGACTATTTAGAAAAGCTGGATGTCCATGGGTCCAGATCTAATGCATCCAAGGGTGCTGGATGATGTGATTGCAGAGCCATTGGCCATTATTTTTGAAAGTTCGTGACGATTGGGGGAGGTCCTGGATGATTGGAAAAAGGCAAATATAGTGCCCATATTTAAAAAAGGGAAGAAAGAGAACCCAGCGAACTACAGACTGGTCAGCTTCACTTCAGTCCCCGGCAAAATCATGGATCAGGTCCTCAAGGAATCCATTGTGAAGCACTTGGAGGAGCGAAAGGTGATCAGGAACAGTCAACATGGATTCACCAAGGGCAAGTCATGCCTGACCAACCTGATTGCCTTCTATGATGAGATAACTGGCTCTGTAGATATGGGAAAAGCGGTGGATGTGATGTATCTTGACTTTAGCAAAGCTTTTGATACAGTCTCCCACAGAATTCTTGCCAGTAAATTAAGAAAGTATGGATTGAATGAATGGACTATAATGTGGATAGAAATCTGGCTAGATTGTTGGGCTTAACGGGTAGTGATCAACAGCTCGATTTCTAGTTGGCAGCCGGTATCAAGTGGAGTGCCCCAGGGGTCGGTCCTGGAGCCGGTTTTGTTCAACATCTTTATTAATGATCTGGATTATGGGATGAATTTCACCCTCAGCAAGTTCGCAGATCACACTAAGCTGGGAGGGTAGGGATAGGGTCCAGAGTGACCTAGACAAATTGGAGGATTGGGCCAAAAGAAATCTGATGAGGTTCAACAAGGACAAGTGCAGAGTCCTGCACTTAGGAAGGAAGAATCTACAGGCTGGGGACTGACTGGCTAAGCAGCAGTTCTGCAGAAAAGGACCTGAGAATTACAGTGTACGGGAAGCTGGATATGAGTCAGCTGTGTGCCCTTGTTGCCAAGAAGACCAATGGCATATTGGGCTGTATTAGTAGGAGCATTGCCATCAGATCGAGGGAAGTGATTATTCCCCTCTATTCAGCACCGGTGAGGCCACACCTGGAGTATTGTGTCCAGTTTTGGTTCCCCCACTACAGAAGGGATGTGGACATATTGGAGAGAGTCCAGCGGAGGGCAACGAAAATGATTAGGGGCCTGGGGCACATGACTTATGAGGAGAGGCTGAGGGAACTGAGATTATTTAGTCTGCAGAAGAGAAGAGTGAGGGGGGATTTGATACCAGCCTTCAACTATCTGAAGGGGGGTTTCAAAGAGGATGGAGCTGGGCTGTTCTCAGTGGTGGTAGATGACAGAACGAGAAGCAATGGTCTCAAGTTGCAGTGGGGGAGGTCTAGGTTGGATATTAGGAAACACTATTTCACTAGGAGGGTGGTGAAACACTGGAATGGGTTACCTAGGGAGGTGGTGGAATCTCCTTCCTTAGAGGTTTTTAAGGCCCGGCTTGACAAAGCCCTGGCTGGGATGATTTAGTTGGTGTTGGTCCTGCTTTGAGCAGGGGATTGGACTAGATGACTTCCTGAGGTCTCTTCCAACCCTAATATTCTATTATTAGACTATCACAATCATTTTCAGTTTTTATTTCAGATTGCAGGTCAAGTTTTATTACTTGTTGGAGATGATCTCTGTCACTGAAATAGTTAGAGATCTCAACTCTTATTTTCCTTAGTAAATTACTAGGAAAGTCAGCATTTATTTTCTTTCTTTCTTTCCAAAAGGGCTTACCTGTTTTACTCTGTCTTGAAACAGACTTTGGACCCAATTCATCCCCGAAGTTTGTGCATTTGGACAGAGTGGGCCAGTCTGTTTGCCATTGCACATGACAGCCATTTGATGGAATTCTAACCAGTAAAATAGAACTTCAGTCTGAAATACACTTTCATAAGGATAATAAATTCTTGCTTGCATTTGGATTTGTTTTTCAGTAGCAAAATAGCTTTGCCTTCCGCACTGACTTTTATAGCATGCAGAATCTACAGTTCACATAGAACTGTAACAACCATAGCAGATGATAGAAATTTATCCTCTTATAAGACAGCAGATGAAAGGAGATAAATAGGTTGGTCTCCGTGGAGGAGTCCCTTTTCTAGAAAGGGAGGAAGGCCTTGTGGTTAAGTCACTGACAGGGACTCTGTAGATCTGGGTTTAATTCCCAGCTCTGTCAGATTCCCTTATTGATTCACTTATTCTGTACCTCAGTTTCCTCTATGCAAGATGGGGCTATTAATATGTTCTCTCTCACACTCCTGCCTCTCTTGTCTAGTTAAATTGTAAACTTCAGTGCAATGACTGGTTTTTTTTGTAGGACTATAAACAGTGCCTAGCACAGTGGGGCCCTGATCTCCATTGGTGCCTCTTGGAGATCCTAGAATATTAATAAATAATAATGAGTTTCCTGAACATAATTTTCTCAGCACAGTTTTCTCCTTGTGCGTTGATGAACTAGAACAGTTCTGGCTCTTGAGTGTCTCTTTCATATAGACTGATGGGGGTGAGTAGAGGGGATTTACATGTGACTATGATCTCCCAAGTAGAAGCAAGAGTGTAATGTTTACTCCTACTACTACTAATAAAGGTCTAGCTTTTATATAGCACTTTTCATCCATAGCTCTCAAGTGGTTACAAATGAGGTAAATACCATAATCATCCTCAATTTATAGATAGGGAAATGGAGGCATATGGCAGGGATATGACTAGTCAAAATTCTTTTGGAAAGAACAATTTCAAGCTGTGCAAAGGGAGTTTTGGGGAAAGAGAAAGGGTCTCCTCTCCCTTGGGGAGTGATCAGAGAGCAGAGTCAAACTGCTGGGAGATAGGGTGACCAGATAGCAAGTGTGAAAAATCGGGACGGGGGTGGGGGGTAATAGGACGCTATATAAGAAAAAGACCCAAAAATCAGGACTGTCCCTATAAAATCGGGACATCTGGTCACCCTACTGGGAGATGTACCTCCATAACAGAGAACTTGTAATCAGAATGACAAAAAGCCATTAAAAGCAGCTAGATTGAAGGTAGCCTGAAGGGGAGGAGATTGATTAATGGATTTCAATGTGAACATGATTGATTTTGGACACCTACTGCATGTACACTTCACCAATGATTTATCTTAATTTGCTGGGTATTATTGTGAGTTCAACCAGATATGCACAAAACTATCTATCATGCCCATTATCAGCAGAAGGAAATGTTGCTTTCACTTTATTTTATATTTTATCCTTCTGTTATAACTATAAAGGGAAGGGTAACAGCCCTCCTGTGTACAATACTATAAAATCCCTCCTGGCCAGAGACTCCAAAATCCTTTTACCTGTAAAGGGTTAAGAAGCTCAGGTAACCTGGCTGACACCTGACCCAAAGGACCAATAAGGGGACAAGATACTTTTAAATTTTGGTGGGGGGAAGGTTTTTGTTTGTGCTCTTTGTTTTTGGTGGTTGTTTGCTCTTGGGACTGAGAGGGACCAGACATTAATTTATGCTCTCCAAATCTTTCTGAACAAGTCTCTCATATTTCAAACTTGTAAGTAAACAGCCAGGCAAGGCGTGTTAGTTTTATTTGTTTTCTCAACTTGTAAATGTACCTTTTACTAGGGTGTTTACCTCTGTTTGCTGTAACTTTGAACCTAAGGCTAGAGGGGGTTCCTCTGGGCTCTTTAAGTTTAATTACCCTGTACAGTTATTTTCCATCCTGATTTTACAGAGATGATTTTTACCTTTTTCTTTAATTAAAAGCCTTCTTTTTAAGAACCTGATTGATTTTTCCTTGTTTTTAGATCCAAGGGGGTTGGATTTTGATCCACCAGGAGTTGGTGGGAGAAAAGAGGGGGGATGGTTAATTTCTCCTTGTTTTAAGATCCAAGGGGTTTGGATCTGTATTCACCAGGGAATTGGTGAACAGTCTCTCAAGGCTACCCAGGGAAGGGAATTAGCACATTGGGAGTGGTGGCAGCGGACCAGATCTAAGCTGGTAGTTAAGCTTAGAAGTTTTCATGCAGGCCCCCACATCTGTACCCTAAAGTTCAGAGTGGGGAAGGAGCCTTGACACCTTCCATTTTCTTTCAAATATGCCTCACAAACAGAAATCATTTTTCTTTAAAGATATATTGCTTATGGTTATTGAAATATTTGTGGCCCAGGTACCCCACCAGTGCACTGAACAATAGATTTTCCCTGTGCTAAGTTTATAAGTATATACTGACATTGAGTAACTCAAAATAAAGTGTTTTGTACAAATAGCTAGAACTATGGGAATGAGTGAGAAGGATTGGTTTGTTTTTACAATAGATATTATCTAAAGTTAAACTCTATATAGAAGATCAACTGGCTTTACTGTATGCATCCTGCATTATAGAATCAGATCACATAGATACAATGTAGTCCACTTATTCTATAGTTGCTGTCTGAGCCAATTAGAGAGGTGAAAGTATAGCTCCCAGCCCAATAACTACAGTTCTGATGGGCCTTTCCAAGCCAGGCACATTAAGAATGAAGAGGGAAATGGGTATATTTACATTGTAGGCAATAAAATAATCATTTTGTTAGGGAACATTTTCTTTAAGGATTTATAGTGGGTGGGTGCTTAAATTTAAACAGAATAAAAGATAGCTATTCACAGAGGACAAAGCCTGAAGTCCTTACTCAGCATCGTTAGTCTTTATTGAAGCAAAACTCCCAAGTGAGCCTGTCCTGGGCTTCATCCTCCTCCTCCCCTATGAAAAGTTATTGGAGGGGACTTCTAATAGGGCAGTTTCTGCAAGGATTCCCTCATAGAGAATCCACTCCAGAATTTGATCATAGCAGGGGTTTGCTCCCAGCAGTAAGCCTGCAGGGTCCACTCCCAAGCTTGGCAGAATCCCCCCTAGGATCTATTTGAAACAATATTCATCTGCATGGGGGTCTTATGCCTTGATGTGGCTCTGACAGACCCCACAGCTCCCTGGCTGCCCCCAGGTTTCCTGGCATGGAGGGGAGAAAGGAAATCCACAAAAGCTTAATAGACCTTCCAGCCCTATTGCCTGTTTTTCAGCACCGCCTCCCTGGATTTATCCCTTTTACCTTAGTGATTCAAGGGGCTTTTGCCTGAGACATAACTAACTTAAAACTGAGAAGAGACTTCACAGTCTGGTCCAAAGGTTGGAAGCACCCATCCATGTAAAAATATGGTTTCCTGGAAGAAGGGGAAGAGAGTTAGGAAACAGTCAAAAAAATGAAAAATAGGCAACAGGAGATAGATTAAAGAATGGGTGCGGGAGTAGGGAATAATAGGCAGCACAAGGGATAAAACCCCCAAATGTATAACAATGACAAATAGACAGTAGGTGGAGAAATAGTACTAATGGGAAAATGGGAAAGCTTTACAATAAATCTCATATGACATCCCCCCTCCACCCTCTTTCTGTTATCTATTAATTCTGCTTTCACTGACAGCAGAATTTGGTCATTATATGTGTAAATTTATGGAGACAGGCACTTCTCCTCTTACATGACTATAAAATTTCTGGTGGGTAAGGAAATATCTTTTATTGGACCAACTTCTGTTGGTGAGAGAGACCAGCTTTCAAGCTTACAAGGAGCTCTTAGAATCAGAGAAATATAGAACTGGAAGGGACCTCAAGACGTCATCTAGTCCAGTCCCCTGCACTCAAGGCAGGACTAAGTATTATCTAGACCATCCCGACAGGTGTTTGTCTAACCTACTCTTAAAAATCCCCAATGATGGAGATTCCACAACCTCCCTAGGCAATTTATTCCAGTGCTTAACCACTCTGACAGTTAGGAAGTTTTTCCTAATGTCCAACCTAAACCTCCCTTGCTGCAATTTAAGCCCATTGCTTCTTGTCCTATCCTCAGAGGTTAAGAAGAACAATTTTTCTCCCTCCTCCTTGTAACAACCTTTTATGTACTTGAAAACTGTTATGTCCCCGCTCAGTCTTCTCTTCTTCAGGTCTGGGGAACTAACTTGGCATGTCACAGCTAAATACAAGATAGAACAGATTGTTTAGCACAGGGATCTCAAACTCAAATCACCATGAGGGCCACATGAGGACTAGTACATTGGCCCGAGGGCCACATCACTGACACCTTTTCATACAAAAGGCCCTGCCCCGCTGCCCCCAGCCCTGCCCACATTCCACCCCTTCCATGAGGCCCCACCCCTGCCCCTGCCCCACCCCTTCCCTGCCCCCATTCCAACCCCTTCCCCAAAGTCCCCACCCCAACTCCGCCCCTTCCATGCTCCTATTCCTCCCCTCTCCCTCCTGGAAAGCGCTAAGCACCACCAAACAGCTGTTTGGGGGTGGGAAGCACCTGGAGGTAAGCAGAGGAGCGGGGATGCAGCGCGCTGGGGGGAAGAGGGGGCGGCGGGTGAGGGGAGCTTGGCGGCCACAGGAAATAACTCCTGGCGGACAGGAGGGGCATGGGGAACTTGGCGGGTCACAGCAAATAACTTCGCGGGCCGCTGTGTGTTTGAGATCCCTGGTTTAGCATAAGTAGTTACCACATATTTCAAGGGACCATTCAAGGTGAAGTGTCCTGTTAACATCCTTGTAGTCATAGGGGGGGAAAGGAAGAGGCACGGGTTGTTACTGAGTTATAATACGCTCCCAGTCTCGTCTTTTGAAGGTGTTGTGTAGGTTTCCTTTGAGGATGAGGACCGAGAGTTCAGATATAGAGTGATTGCTTTGTGTAAAGTGTTCACACACACATGATGTGGTGTTTTTGTTTTTTATCATTTTTCCTGTATGAGTTATTTTGAGAACTTAATGATTGTCTGGTTTCACCCACATAGTTGCTATTGGGGCATTAAGTGCCCTGGATGAGGTGCACCGCATGTTGTGATAAGCATGTGTAGGATCCATGGATCTTGAAAGGTGTGGGGAGTGTTGATCATTGTAGCAGTAGAAATATATCTGCAGGATTTGCATCTGTTGTTCTGGCAGGGTCTGATGCTGATTTGAGTTGCTGTGTCCTGGTCTATGGGGAGCTTGCTTCTGGTGATGACCTTGGAGTTTTAGTGAGCTTAGAGAGTGTGGGGTGGTAGGTGACAACTAGGGTGTGTGGGCTGAAGGGGTTTTATTCTGTATTGAAGCAAGTTCTCTTGGAGTATTTGGGTGGCCCATTCCATGATGTGATCTACTTCCCTGGTGGAGTGTCCTTGTTTGGTAAAGGCTGTTTTGAACATGTTAAAGTATATCTATCCCGGACTTTCTCCTTGGAGCATATTCTGTGGTATCTGAGTGCCTGGCTATAGATAACAGATTGCTTGGTGTGTTTTGGGTTGTTAATGGATCCCTGAAGGTAGGTGTGGTGATCCATGAGTTTCTTGTATATAGTTGTCTGTAGGGTTCCATTTTTGCAGCTGATCACAGTGTTCAGGATGTGGATACAGGTGTAGGAGTGTTCCAGAGAGTTTAATGGATGGGTGGTAGTTGAAGTTGTGGTGGAAATTTATGAGGGAGTTTAAGTCATCTGTCCAGAGGATGAAAATGTCATCAATGTATCTCAGGTATATCATTGGTTTCATGGTGCATTTGTCCAGAAATAATTCTTCAAGATGGCCAATGAAGAGGTTGGCATACTGAAGAGCCATCTTAGTCCCCATGACTGTTCCATGGTTTGGACAAAGTGATTGTTGTTGAATGTAAAATTGTTATGGGTGAGGATGAAATGGATTAATTTGGCAATGTGTTTGGGGTGGATATCTGAGGGTTGTCCATTGTCTTGCAAATATTTGAGGCAGGTAGCTATGCAGTCATTGTGAAGGATGTTGGTGTTTTGAGGGAGGTGACATCCATGATACAAGGATGGCATCCCTTTTGTTTGCTGGTTAGATTTCAGAAACTGTATAGCTGTTCTCTCAATGTGGAAGAGATTGTGGTGGATGTGTTGTTTGTTAAGGATTTCACGGTCAGTTTTTTTTCCTGCAGCAATCAATAAACATAATGATCAAAAGCATGTTTGTTTGCTCTATGGTGTCAGATGATTCTTTTTTTCTTATGATTGGTGGTGGGGACATGGTAACTGTGAGTGGTGCTGTCATCATTGTGAAAGAATCCTAGTTCTCTACATGTCAGTATGGTATCCTGTTGTGTGGTGGGGACTGACATGCTTACAACAGTACTACATACAACAGTGGAAGACATCTAATTTACTGCCTGAAATGGAAACTCCATAACACACTTCCTTTTTCTTCAAAACTTAACAGAGATATCTACTTCCTGAACAAATGCAAGAAACAAAAATATTATCCCCAGAGGTCTCACCCTCTGACCACTACATACAACTCCAAATATGCTGGTTCCATTTTTGCAGCTGATCACAGTGTTCAGGATATTCATACTGATGTAGGAGTGCTCCAGAGAGTTTAATGGATGGGTGGTGGTTGAAGTTGTGGTGGAAATTTATGAGGGAGTTTAAGTCATCTGTCCAGAGGATGAACTTCAGAAAAACTGTGGAGCCACTTACTACACCTCACATACTCCAGAAGGGACCACTTCAAACAGGAAGTCACCACTTTTTTCTACACACCTGAAGAGACAAAATCAGGAGAGTTACCTGGAAATCATACAAGAAATCCAAAACAACTATAAAAAAAACTGATTACAGATATACAACACAAAAACATGAAGTGGAACCAACTACAGCTACTCTACATCCCACAGAACACCTCCAGGAGAAACCATAGCACCATTGCCCACCACATAGACACTACACACTACACAAACATTGTCAATTTATCAAGACTATCCCTAACTGGAGCTGAATTATCTGTATTCTAAGGGACTGAATTTCTGCCCTACCACAGAACTGGTTGCCATACTAACATGTGGAGAACTAGATCTTCTGCATGATTATGCTTTGTAAGACTGCATTCATAGAAACACCAGAAAATATTTGGGTTTTTTCCCTTTCTTTTGCAACATGGAGTTTGATTTCAGAACAGCTATGAACAGTTCTCCCTCTAGACAGGTGCACTTGTAAAATAAGTGATAACTCAGCCAGGTATTATACCTAATTTATACACCTGTAATGCTGTCTGATTGGTTAAAATTAGTCATTGGCTCAAATCACACTGTTCAGATTCAAATCTGATAATCTCTAGTTAAAATTATGTGAAAGTAGATAGAAACTCATATTGTGTTTTAATGAAACATCTCTCTCTGCTATCAGATGGCAAATGACATTTTTACTAACTGGCAGTAGGATATTTGTTTCTATCCATTAAATATAATTCACTGTCTTGTTTCTGATCTTTACAATAGCTCCACAGGACCGTAGACTTTAAGAAGTCATTATAGAAAAATCCCTAATCTCTTCCTTTGTTAATATCTTTACTTTTAGCATTACTCTGTTTCAGTTCTCTTTAGATTTTGATCTGTACTGGATTCCATCTGTGCCAGAATATTAAACAAATTCAATTCTTCAGTATGCAAATATATTCTCTCTCTTTATTTGATAGCTCTTCCAATTAGGCATCGTCCACTGAGCTGAAAGTCTGGATTTCATTACTGTAAGTTAACTAATTGACAGTGATGTTCACTGAGCAGTTTCCTTGTCTTGTGGTTAGCACGTGGGATCCTGTGTCTGACTTCAATTACTACATTAACAGGAAAACAGAGCAGCTTTTCAGATCACCAGGTAATTATTTCGGTATTGCCACTGGTCCTGTGTTTCTACACTGTGTGGTATCCTATGGTTTTCCATTGTAGCCAATAGGGAATGATGCAGGACCCTACCACAAGAACACTTAGATCCTACAACTAAGAAGGAAAGCTGAGGAACTCTACACCATGAAATCACATGTTTCTGTTAGTGGACAGCACTATATATGGAGGTGATAAGCTGGTATTCACTATCAGTGATCCTTGCAGTTCTCTCTCATTGTGACCTCTTTCCTGCCTAGAGTGTCAGGTGCCAGCTCTTGAGAAGGCTGTAGGCATAAGCTCAGCACTGAAATTCATAGCTGGAAACCAGAGCAGCTCACGTGTATGTTAGTATTGTTCAAGATAGGTATTAGGATATGTCTACACTAGAAATGTAAGTCTATTTATAGTAGGTAGGTCCACACTATCCTTCTTGGGTGGATGGTGCTCATCATCATGGTTTGCACTTCCATGGAGCACTTCCACTGACCTAAGAAGGGCAGCACGGGGAGCTGAGAGCCCGGTCTCTCAGCTATGCTGGCAGTTCCCTGCTGGGAGCCTGGCTTCCCTACAAGCTCCCGGGCTTCTGGCGGGCTACCCCCTCCTCTGCTCCCTTTTCCCTCCAGGAGTGAGGAAAGCCACCCAGGGCTTCTCCCTCCCTGTTCCCTGCTGGGAGCCGGGGGGAGCCGCCCAGGGCTTCCCACCCCCGGGAAGCTGGTTCCAGCTGCCCCAGCTTCTCCCCGCCCCCTGCTCCCCACTGGGAGCCAGGCAGCCTTGTAAATTTCACGACTTACTCAGTGAGCTGTGAAATTGACAAGGCTGCCTGGCTCCCAGCTGGGAGTGGGTTGGGAGCAAGCCACTGGAGCGTCTCACCCTGCCTCTCAGCTGGGAATGGGGTTTGAAGCCTCTGGGGCTTTTTGCCATGGCTTCCAGCAGGGAATGGGGTTCATTCCCCCCAGCTCCCAGATGGAAGCAGGTTCCAGCCAGCCATCTCTCCAGGGAAGAGCCAACAGCTGATGTAAGGGACACAGTGTCTACACAGACAGTGTGTCATCCTAACTACACCAACATAAGCCCTACATCTCTCGTGGAGGTGTAGTTATTATGTTGGTGTAGTAGGGCACTTACAATGGTGGGAGGAAGGCTGTAATGTAGACACTGACATAATTAGGTTTACATAAATTGCCTTATGTTGACCTTCTGTGTTGTGTGGATCAGCCCTTAGACTTACGAGACTGTGTTTAGTGTTTGGACTCTATGGAATGCTTGGAAGCTGCCAAATGCATTAATTTCACTTGTAATATCTGTATATATATAATGCTATAAGGTGATACACAGTTTTGCTTTATAATTATAAAAATGCTTACTCTGAACCTAGTTAGGACTAATGGTACACCCTCCATCAAGAAGAGTGATCAAAACTAAATGGGCCATTGTGGAACATCACAACACAAAGGCTGGGTTTATGCCCTCTCACACCCATGAAGGTGCTACATGCAAGAAAGCCCATCTCATTAGCTTGAATGCTGGAAGAAGAGGATAAAACAGGAATACAAGAAAATTTTCTTTGTTGTTTGGACTCTCACAGGGCTGGAACTATGCAACAGAAGCAGAGATCACCATAGTCAGTCTGGCTTAGCTCTAAAAGACATTCACTGCTGACAGATTACTCTGATCTTTTGAAACCATAGACTAACTCATTTGTATATATGTGTGCCTGCTTTAGCATATAAATAACTCATTTCTTTTCCCCAGTTAATAAATCCTCAATTAGTTTACTATAGGATTGGCTACAAGCATTGTCTTTGCTGAGAGATCTGAGATACAAATTGACCTGGGGTAAGTGACTGGTCTCTTGCAACTGAAAGCTACCCAAATCTTGTGTGATCTTTGGTGTATGGCAACCAATTATCACTAAGTCCGGCTTGCTTGGGTAGCAAGATAGACCAGCATGCCCATGGGGACTGTCTATGGCTCTATGGTAAGAGTGTTATAGTGCTTCAGGAGTTTGCATTTGTTACTGGGTTGGAAATCTAATTATAGAACATACAGCCAGTTGAGGGTGTCTGCCCTGCTTTTGACAGTCTGCCTTGAGGTTGGCAGTCATGGTTGTGTACCAGTCCAGACAGCATGACAGAGGCAATATGAATGATGTCACCCAAATATTGAGTTGAGGCATTTCACTTGATAAATGCAGAGGTAACAGCAAAAGGTGCTGCCCCCACCCAAAATGATAATCTTGTTCAGCTGAACAAGGATCAGATGCTGCTCTCAGATACATGTCTAGGGGTTAGGGCCTTATCCTAGGAGTCAGGAGTCTATTCCTAAAGTAACACAGTAGATCTGTTTCCTGTATTCCTGGGTATTCTGGGTATTCCCAGACATTTAGGAATAAAGCAGTGGCATAATTAAACCATATCCAGTGTCTTCTGGCATAACTGGACAATGACCTCACTGCACATTAAGCAATGGGGGTCACAGTCCGGCTTGTCAGAAAAGGAGTGTTGCTCCTTTGGAGGCTAGAGAGCCAGAGAGTTACTTGCTATGGCAGCTTCATATCAGGTCAGCGTGGGGCGGCTAATTCATCCTCCTCCCACCCTTTGCCCCAAGGGACCAGAAGAGTGGGGGAACTATTTATGTCCACACCAGTGCAGGAAAAAGCCCTCATACCTGGACCAAGTAGAGCAGCTCCCACCCTCCCACCCATGGAAGTGGTTAAACATCAGGTTTGTCATGAGTCACTATGGGCATTAAGCTGGTTGCTCCTTTCACAGGGGACTAGGGATGAATTTTTTCCCCTCACCCTTAGATTGGGCAAGGAGAGGTAGGTTTTCCTTCACCTGCCCACAACACATTGGGGGCTTAGTTGGGGCAAAAAAAATTAAGCTGGGTTGACATTCCTGGCTTCAATACAGATGGCAGCTGTGCCACCCTTGCCCTGCAACCTTGGGAGCCTTAGGATATCTTGCTGAAGGAGTTTCCACCTGGGCTGCTCACAAACAGCCGTCCAGCATGCAAACCACACCCTGAGTGTGTGTGTGTGTGTGTGTGTAATTGTAGCCTGCCAACCACACCTGGGTTAGTGTGGCTCTCATCAACCTCTGTTATAGTTCAAGGTGACCCCAGAACATTTCCAGCCTCAGATTTGCCCCCAGAAATGTATGTCCTATACTGCTCAGCCCTCTCCTGGACAATACAGTCCTTTATATCTTTAGTAGAAATCATACGCACACAACTTGCCACCCAAATGGAGTTTCCCAAATACTTCAATTTGAACAAGGTTAAACAAGAAAAATAAGTTTAACTACAAACAGATTTTAAGTGAGTACAAGTCATGAGTCATAAAGGTCAGAAATGGTTACAAAAAATAAAGACAAAGTTCTCACCACATGCTTTCAGACGTCTTACTGATCAAACTTCTTAGGTCAGGACCCCTTCTCCCAGTATCTAACAAAGTTTTTCTTTGTTGTTTCAGGTGCAGTCAATGTGATGGGCGGGTGGGGGGAGGGGGGGAGGAGTGTGTGTGCCTGGGTGTGTTAGTTCTTCCTTCTACTTCTAGTCCTTCCTTTTTATAGTTTCGGTCCCCCTCTTGAAAAAGGCTATGTTCCCTGCTGCTTTTTTCTCACCTGTTTGGGCTTCCTTTATTTCCCTTCCTGCTTGATGACTCTGTTTACTGCTTAAATGCAAATTAAGCAGAGCATACATCCCTTTGTTTGAGACAGGCCTGTTTGCCAACCTCAGTTTGGAACATATGTTAATAACACCAAACAGTGGGGTCTTATAACATCATACACAATGTTGCCACACATATTTTATCAGAACAGTGATTGACAGCAAATTATAAGTTTTCAAATAACTCACAAGGCATAATTTGTACAAAGATTGTTACAATAGCATGTAGGGTGTGGACACAGTGGTACATTCTGTCACACAGGGATTAGGCTATGATGTCACAACTCATCAGGTAAATTTGGGGTGGATGTCCAGCACAGGAACTCCATTGTGGAAGGGATATGGTGATCAGAAAATGGATTGTTAAAGGAAGTATTCTTTAAAAGAATGGAAACAGGGAGGTTTGGGGCTCCTATGACTGGTACAGGAGGGAGTCAACCTACCCCCCGCATCCCTCTTTCGGGGAAGAGGGGCAAGCTCCTAGCAGTGGGTTGGCTGGAGACCAGGAAGGGCAAACGGGAACAGAGGGCAGCAGCCTTCCCCCAGGCATATGTAAATGATTATGGAATTACCTGCACTGTATACTTTTATCTTTCAGGTACTCCCAGACACTTAGGAATAAGGTTGCAGCCTAATTAAACCACATCCAGAGTTTCCAGTCTTTCTTCCAGCATAGTCAGAAAATGAGCTTTAACTCTCACTGAACGGCACTCCCTCCAGCCCTCACACCATTTTTGTGGCCCTTTTCTGCACCATCTTCAAGTCTTCAACATCCTTTTTGAAGTGTGAACATCAGAAGTGGCTGCAGTGTTTTAGCACTGGTCTCACCAAGGCCGTATACAGAGCTAAAGTCACCACACACTTACTGCTCCCTGTTAATACATTCAAGGATTGTATTATCTCTTTTTACCACAGCATTGCACTGGGAGGTCATGTTGAGTTGCTAGTCCACTGTGACTAAATCCTAAATCCTTCTCTGTAGGTGTGTTCTGAGATATCTGAGTACATTTTTAGCTGAACGCTACCTTAATGCCATTGCCAGAAGATGACTGAATATTCTGGAGTTTCTCAACTGAAAACTCTGCAGATTACTACTACTCAGATGTCTGACTGTAGCCTGTGTGTAAATAACAATTTACATGTATAGAGTGCCCATTGTCCAGAGAGATCCCAAAGCAATTAAGAGATTCTAATTAGTGATCACTTCACCCACTGAAGAAATGCAGCCATCTCTGAGGTGCAATGGGGCAGTAACAATTCACAACAGCTTAGCTGCAGTAGCAAAGAATGCCATACTTAATTGAAAATACAGGGGAAGATTACTAGTAGAATGGAAATATCCAGACATAACTTGGATAGTGGGCTAACCTTAAACTCTTAGGAAATGTGATAGGGAATCAAAAGGGGCCAAACCAAAGAAGAAACATGCACACAGAGTAAAGGAAGCAGAACCCCTGTTAGCCTCTGCAAAAATACCAGCCCACAAACCCTTTTATTCATTCCCCCTTCTCCCTCACATATAGGTTACTCCACATGGCCTACTTATATACTTGTTTCAAGGCAACTGTCATTCTCTGTCAGTTAAGACAGGGCAGGTATTGATCACAGATTATACCCAAATATATTAGCTCTTGTTTATTAAGCAGACCCCTCTTCCCCACCCACTTCCAGAATTCTGTTTTCTCATTGCAGTCCACTAGATCTATTTTTCAGCATGTTGAAACTTCTGTGTGCCCTTCTAGCATGTATTCCTCATTATAACTACAAACTCCAGAAGTTTCTCATTGAGTCTTTCCAGCTACAATTGTCACACTTCACAACCAGAGAAACTGTGTCTCTCTCCTGTTTTCCAGAGAACCTAAGAAGTCCTTGGCAAGTGTTTCTTTTCTTCTCTTCCCTTCCTGATTGTTTTCTGATTATTCCACTACATTTTTCCAATCTTGGAAGAGTCCCACTCATCTTCTCAGAAACTATTCCAATGCACTAGTAATATTGGTGGACCAACAAACTAAGTGTGAGTAAAAGGGTCCCGTGGTTTATCTTGCCTGGACTCCCAGCTCCATTCCTCAGGGTGGGTTTTTTTGCAGGAAATGGTCTTCCCCCACTGTGGGAAACCTATTTTTTCCATGAACACTTGAGTAGAGAAAAAATGGAAGGGGCTCTATTTTCCAGTATTGAAGTCTTTCTAAGCCTATTCTTTAAGTTTTCCTGCTTATTGATAGTCCAACAAGATTACTACATAATACAATTTTCAAAAGCACCTGAATACCATTGAAAGTCAAAGGGTCTTAGGCACCTAAGTGCTCTTGAAAATTTTACCTTAAGTTTCTCTTTTTTCTTGACTTGCTTTCAGCAACTAATTGGAATATACAGTTAACAATAAACATTGCCATCAATCTGTAAAGTCCCAGGAACAATAAAAATGACATGTTTGAATAGTAATGAGCCCAGAGAGGCATCCTTGGACAAGTTTTTCTATTTCAAAGAATAAGTGTAGACTCTTGACAAATTCCTAGATAGAGCAGTCTGAACACTCTAGTGAATACCGAAGAAAGACTCAGGAACATTTCAGTGACTGAAACATAGAATTTACAGTTATGATTTGACCATTTTGACGCTGCTTTTTGTGAACATTCACAGGATCAAAACTCTGCTTTACAAATGTTCCAAATAATTACCAAATGGAATCCCTGTTGGGAGGGGGAATTACCTTAGAAATTCTCCCTGTGTTTTATGGTCATCCAAAGAGGGACCAGAAGCAATATCATGTAACTTAGATGACCACTTATAGAGCTCCAGTGTCAGCTACAAATACAGAATACTCATAGGAAAGAGTTACACAGCAATCTATAAATCGACATATATTTGCACAGAACATTTATCAAACAATTTCATACAACAAATAAGCCTGTCAGACTGCAGTCTGCTCACAATTTGTGAACAGGAACAAGGGCTAAATTCACGAAATAAATTGTTTGTTGTGAATTGTTCACCCAACTCCCCTCCGAGGTGCATTGCAAAGAAGTCGTATAATGTCTGCTTTGCAGGCTATATAAAGACAGGCATTAAAAGGCTGCTTACACCTTTTCCGCTTGTTTCCATAGTTATGAATATTTTAAAACCATGTCCAGTTCTTTGTGTTCTTCATGATTAAATGCTACTATTCCCTTAGTTCTCCATGAACTGGTATATTCTGATTGAAATAAACAACAGGTAACAGAAAAGACCCCACGGCATTATTAATTACCCTAACTGTCAATTATACGTTACCCACGGGAACAAGACAGATGGTAAGACAAACAGTGGTGAGATAGACTGGTATGGCTGACTACCTCACACTCACCTTAGAAAGAAAGATGATACATCACTGTTAGTGTGAACTGAGAAAGGATGACCTTCTGTGACACATACAAGACATATTGAGGTAAGAAGTATTAATGACTGGACTTAAGTAGCTGAAACTTAAAAAACAGTAAAAATAGCAAAAGGAAACATTTAAGCTTCAGGCCAAAACAGAGCATTATTTGAAAGGAATCAAAGAGGCATCCAAGTCTAAGAAAGGAAATGCATCCAGAACATATGGCAATTATTGCTACTCTGAAACACTGTCTCAGTTCCCTACAGTGTCTAGTTACCTCGTTCCCTTCATTTTGTTGTTTCCCAGAAATAGAGAAGGACAGTATGTCAAAGTCTTCTAATTTCTTAAAAACTCTATTTGACAATAATTGGTGGCTTGGCATGAAGTTTCCAGATATCCTATTGCCAAGATGATGTAATTTGAGAAGTTTAAAAGAGTATTAGCCAAAATTGTTGCCTCATTAGCCCAAGAAGCTAGCCAATATATGGAGCCTTGCAGGGTTTTCCTGAGGATGAGAAATCAGTGATACGAGTTAGGTATATTCTTGGTGCAATCTTGTTTATTAAAAAATTTACACTAAGTCTCGTTTTCCTGAATACAGGAGAAACAAACAGCGGGCAGTTTCCTGTCTCAGAAATCCCCAAGTATGTCACTCCATTGAGCTCTGTGTCCAAGAAGATTTGGCCCTCTGCTTCCTTTCAGAGTCACACTCAACCCCTTCTCCTGGCTTTTTCATACCAACCCACCCACAGCTTGCTACCAATGACCTAGCATCTGCACATGCACTCCAGGAAAACCCCTGGCAATCTAGCTGGGTTAGGTTTGGTCTGACCTGGCTATGTGGTTAGGCCTCTATTGTCTGCAACTGTTACACTACATTAAGGGACTTAATTGCTGCTTCTACTGAACATGAAAGAGGGCTTGGCACACCCTTAGCTTTAGCAGAGTCTGTGACTTTTTTGTTCAAAGAGTCCCTTGGTGGCAGCCATTAGTACCTTTCAGCATAACATTATGGTTGTCATAGCCCAAGTGCACCATGGGTGGAGATGATGTAAGGAGCCCGCTCAGCTAGTACTTCCACACAAGAGGCTTCTATGATTTGGCTGCTTAAGCTCTATAAGTGCAGGGGGTGCTGTTAGCCCTGATGACTTGGACAATATGCTGTTTTACTAAACTTCCAGGGAACATTGTACCAGCCCCCTGGAGTAAAAAACCACCAGTGAACCCAGGTGATATCTGTATGCATAAATAGTTTGAGAATTTCAATGGAGAAAACCATCCCTTTTTTTACTTTAGTCAGAAGGAGCTCATTATAAATTACTCAAGAGTGCCCAAGGAGGTGAGAATGCTTTCAATCACCTGCAAAAAGAATCCTTTGAAACAGAAAGCAGAGATAGGTGAACACCTCAAGTTGTCCATGAATAGTCACATAATTTTTTTGACTGTTCTCACACCCCTTTAGTGCTTCCTCCCTGTGAATATTGTAGCAAACGTTTACTAGCAGTGGTGTTGGTAGAAATATATTCTTATACACACATTCAAGAATATACATGGGAAGTGATTTTGAACTCATAATAAATAGTATTCACACAAGAAACTAGACAGAGCAGACTTTTGTCTGTTAAGGAAATGAAACAATATCATTTGGCCTATACATCCACTCAAAAAACCTAACTGCCACACTTTAGTACTTCTCCCCTTTTTCCAATGGAAAAAACTGAAATGGAATGACATTTCAAGGCAAAACAAATTACATTTAGAAATTCTGATTTGAAACAAGTAGTTCATTTAGAAATTTCTCATTGGAAGAGAAATTATGCCAACATCAATTTGCCAAAGAAAATATTTTCCTGGAAACCACATTTCAGTTCAGGTCAGCACTAACGATAACCCAAATCAAGTATGGGATATATTGGATATATTTATCTTTAGCCACTGATGGATTTTAGGCAATAGGTAATTTAATTTAAAAAAGCAAACCCCACACAACAACTCTTCACAAGCAATTGGTAACTGAAGACAAATGATCCATTCTTTCTGTATTGAAGTCTCTGAATCGATATTTAGAGACTTCAGCACAGAATGAGCTGATGATTTGTGTTTTATTATGAGCTATTCTGTACAGTTACTCTTCAGCAGTGGTTCTCAAACTTTTGTAGCGGTGACACCTTTCACATAGCAAGCCTTTGAGTGTGACCCCCCCTTATAAATTAAAACACTTTTTTTATATATTTAACACTATTATAAATGCTGCAGGCAAAGCAGGGCTTGGGGTGGAGGCTGACAGCTCACGACCCCCCATGTAATAACCTTGCGACCCCCTGAGGGGTCCTGACCCCCAGTTTGAGAACCCCGGTCTACAGTCTCTTAAGCAGCTGAAATAAAAGTGGTAGGTGAAGCAGAAGCAATTTAATATCTTAGTATTCCTAACCCATTGACTAAAATTTAGGCATTTTGAAAGACCTGGACTCCAACCCAGAGAAAGCACAGAGAAGAAAGAAAGCTAACACACAAATTTGGACTCAATTTTTAACTATGTCAAATTTATACTTGGTGCAACTGAGAATTAGGTGGGTGGACGACGAAAGGTGGTTCTAAGTCACCTTTCTGCTCCTGCAGTTCTGGGCTGAACAGCCCTTGGCCTAACTTAGATTAGCCTCTGGGTCACTTTATTTTACCCTTGATCCAGCCACGTCCTCCAGTAGCTGAGGATCTAAGGGAGTCCATGCCCATCATCATAGACCTCCCAGATTTGATAGAAAAAAAGTTGAAATCATGTTACATTCCTAGGAACATCCTCACTGTATTTAACTGGTTGCATAGTTCACCTGCCATGTCTATCTGTTCATCTACTGAATTTTCTTGATATTAATGATAGAAGGTGTCTCAAAATGTCCCTTTGTACTACTGTGATATTTGAGATCCACTGTGTTGCTTCTTCTAACAGTTCTTACATTTGGGAGTTTTCAATGAAGGGCCTGCAGCTCAGGACATTTTTAACTGACATTGGTCTACATACATATTGGTACATGTTCTTAGGAACTTAATCTGCATAATTGACTGAATGTTCACTGTCCAGGTTTATCTTTGGGATGCCCTGATAGGTAGAATAAAGAAGTTTGCACAAGTTTAAAAATTGTGAGCACTTGTGAAGATTATACTATTGTATTTCAGAAGTCTGACAAGAACTCCAAAAATGAACTAGACGGACAATGTGATACATCTTAACAGACCAAGAGATAAGATGTAATATAATAGCTCTATAGCTCAAATGTCTTCTTCAGATGCTCAGTAGTTAGTAACCCAAGGTCAAAGAGATCTTTTGTACCTGGTTTTATATCAGAATCCTCTGTTCCTGACAAGTACCTTTCAAGCTATCTGAATCAGCAGTGCTGAAGCATGGAACACAGGTCAACATGCTGACTTGAAAAGGAGTCTGTCAGATATTGCTAAGTTCTATAGAAGAAAGCATCATAAATATGCCTTAGGTGACAAAGAAAGGGCTTTTCTTTTCACATGATGGAGGGTATGTGTTGGAGCTGGGGTACAATTTCCATCTTGATGAGATGCACTAGCTTGATAAGAGTTAGCGCAAGGATACTAAAAATGGAGTGTAGCCATGGCAGTGCGACTGGCAGGAGGGGTAGTAGCCCCGAGTACTTGCCTAGGGTTTCTGAGAGGCATGTACTTGGTAGCAGACATCCCCTTTGTATGTAAATATTGCCTATAAAGGGATTTTTGAAGTTTTGTTTAGCAGCACTCTTCTTTGAAATCCAGCCCTTTTAAACCTTTAAGTGAACGTTAGTATTTATGACAACTGATGGATTACCCACATTAACGACTGAAGCTGTCTATTCACAGAAAGATATAGCAGAAAGGCAGCTTCCCTGAACTGTCTGGCCTGGTATAGGAAGCTTCTGTTTGGTGTAACAATGCAAGCTTCTTCCCTGCTCCAGTGGCTGCTGTTGCCTCTCATACGGCTAGTATCTGCCTGCACACATCACTGGATCAGCCACTTTAAGTTGAAATTTTCAAATTTATTTTGGAAACAAGAAGCTAGTAACCTAGTTACTACATGATTCCAGAAGCTGGAGCTGAAATCATATGACAATGCCTATTTTCATATTTGCCCAGGGAAGTGTCCAAACCCAGCTGAAGGAGAACTAACCCTGTGGAGCCCAGCAGAGCAGCAGGATCATATATGAACATCTGCAAAATCTATTGTGAGCGGAGTCTCATTTTGGCATCTGAAATGGGTGGAGCTAGGCTTGTGGATGGGGACTGGGAAGGGAAGATATTTTTCCCCCTCCGAGTCCAGATTGGGAATATCAATAAGGTTGTCAATTAGCATCAGTTCTGATGGTTTGGGGTAAGGTGTGCAGTGTGGGACGGGGTCGGGACACCTCTTTAGACAGCAGAACCACCCACTTGTTTCACGTAGATTCTAAAACCACCATTAGCTAATAATGACTTTGTCTTTGCAAAGAAACAACAGATCAGTCAGTATGCGAATGGAGCTAAATGTAGCCCAATAAATGTAATCTGCTACTAAAAGTCACAAAAGCAGGACTGATGCAGAGGCATGTTTCAACCAATTTAATATCTATCGCAAAACGTTGGTTACTCTATGCCCACAATTAATCCAAATGGTGAAAAAAATAGTCGAGTGTACCTTATCACAAAAAGAATAATAA
The DNA here is from genome assembly GCF_028017835.1 of Emys orbicularis. Classification (NCBI taxonomy): domain Eukaryota; kingdom Metazoa; phylum Chordata; order Testudines; family Emydidae; genus Emys; species Emys orbicularis. Next base: position 192,555,425 of record NC_088685.1, read on the forward strand.
ACAGAAGCATTAAAGTAATGTATGAATATTAATTGGAGCTACTTAATAGAGATATGGGTAATTGTAAAAACAATATGCAGGTACTTTAATTTTTGGATAGCAGTGGTGGGTTCTACTGCACTGAAGAATACACTGATTTATGCATAAAATAACCGACTAAAGTCAGTCCATCTTTATAAAGGCTTTTCAAAAGTTTCCACAGTTCCATAAACCAGGCAGCTGTAACCTGTGAAAAGGCAATTTTTAAAAGAATCATGCTAGTGATTTTGTTTTCTAGAGCTAAAACTATCTGAATGGTTATTTTATATACCAAAGTTTGTAACTGAGAGCACAGACACAATACATTACTAATGCAGAGTTCCAGCTGAAATGGTTCATGTATCACCAAATCTATGATACACCTAAAGCTTTCAGAGGGGATGCTAACACACTAACAAAAAAAAAAAAAAAAATCAACCTTTGACTTTTTAATTATCTTGTTAGCCTGCTGTGAACTGAGCTGAGTGAAATATCCAAAATGAAAGGGGCTTTGATTTTTGGTTGAAATGCATGTTTTAGACTTTGCTCCATAGTCACATAGGACTTCCAATTTCACAAAGTTCTGAAATTCAGTGAAAACACCAAAATATCAGCTGTCAAAATGATTTTGACGTTAGGATCAATAAGCCAGTTTAAACAATTATTTTCTGGTGTGAATTTTGAAAGAGGCATTAGAGGAGGCATGTGCTTCTCCCACACATGCACAAATTTTAGTCTAGCGGATGAAGTTTAGGGCTGAGAGTCTGGATGTCCTGAGTTCTATTTCCATCTCTGTTATTAGCTTGGGCTTTAATATCCTGCAGTTGTGCAACAATTTACAAACATGCATGTAAATAATTGGAATATTAACAATGGAACAATGTAGTTATTTTGCTGTAATTCCATATAAATGTATACCTGATATCATCAAATCACTCTTGCAGTATTGTAAGCCTTGAAAACAGAGCGAACATGGTTTATCACCAAAACGTTAAGAAATTGCCTGCTTCTATTACATACTATTATTATAATATACTACATCAAAGCCCTGTTTCATTTCCTCCCCTGTTGCTGCCACTCTCCCCTTCTCAATTTACTTCTAAGATGAATATAAAGTGGTTTTCTTTATCAAGTCACTTAGGTAAAGACCCTCAGCCTGTGTAAACTGTCAAGCTCCATTGACATTATGTCAATTTATAGCAGCTGAGGATCTGTTCCTTAGAGTGCTTGGAGACACAGCACTATACCATATTCCATTACTGTAAACTCTGCCACATAAATGAAGAGAAAAGTGGCAATGGAAAGAAATGAGGGAACAGAGAAATAAACTTTCCTTGAACTTTGTAACCAAATTTAACCTCTTTTGCCATTCATAATAGCAGGGCTTCCATGCTACTGTATTAATGAAACACTCTAGGCCAAAACTCTGCTCTCAGTTACACCTGGGCAACTTTGCTGAAAGCAATGGTTTGCACTTGACTGAGCAGAATTTGGCCCACTTAATTCAGCAATATACTGTTTACATTTAATGCTACAGGTGGCGCTTCATGGAACAACATATAGGAGGGCCAGAAAAACCCTTTTGTTTTCTGTAAACTTGATGTAGACCATTTCTGGTAGAAAAGGGTGAGTTTGGCTTTTTGCAGTTGACAGATACTGCATTTTTTCAATTCCCAGGATGTGAAAGGCTCCTGATCATACAGTGGGTCAGGGCCGCCCAGAGGATACAGGGGGCCTGGGGCAAAGCGAGGGAGCTGCGGCGCTTGTACTCACCCAACGGTGATCCGGGTCTTCGGCGGCATTTCGGTGGGCCAGGGCTCGCGGGGCATTTTGGCGGCGGGGGGCCCTTCAGTGCTGCCAAAGACGTGGAGCGACTGAAGGGCCCCTGCTGCCAAAGACCCGGACCGCTGCCGGGCCAGGGTTCACGGGCCCCTGCGGGGCCCACGGCAAATTCACATACACACACCCCGGGCGGCCCTGCAGTGGGTCAGAATCTGATCACATTTACATCAATATAGCTCCAGTGGAGTTACTCCAGATTTACACTGGTATAATTCATCAGAATCTGGCCTAGTAATCTCTTTTGTCAAACTACAGGATTTCAGAAGAGACGAGTTTGCTGATATATTGCCTTACTTGGGATTTGAAAAGCACCATTCTTTACTTGTGTATAGGTTCATGCTGGTTTTTTTGTTTGTTTGTTTTTGGGGGGCTATTCCAGTAGTTGTCAGGCATTTATTATATGTTCAAACATTCTGCCCCAGCTAAAAATATCATGTCAGAGGGCTATTATAGCAAGTAGTTTATTCACTTCAGCTCAGTCACAAATTTTGTAGCCTTCATAGAATGAGAACAGTGATCACAGCTTTTTCCTTTCACCCTAGAAGTAATTGACTGTTACATTTTATGGGATACTAGGTACATTTGAGCAGAGGAGACAAACATTATCTTTTCTCTCATGCATTGAAAATGTATCCAGAATAAGGTAAGGCATTTAAAGCAGACTAACTATTATTGATTCAGTCAATGTGTGGATACTTTTTTCTCTAGAATAGGAGTGCCTTATTCTGAATTAGTTTACTCCAAAATGGAATAAAACAATTAAGAATAGGTACTTTTATTCCAGAAGAAGCATTCACATATGGAGCTAATCCAGAATAGTTCTAATCCAGAATAGTTCTCCAGACAGACAAGCCCTAACAGGTAGGCATCACATATGATAAGAAAAATTTAGAGAAGCCAGAGTGAGCCTCACACTATACTACTGTTCAACCGTATCATATTGTCAAATGGGTGCCTGTATCAAATTCTACTATATAGTTTGATATAATATAGAACTCTGTTTATGTAGAATATACACATCTAAGTGAAAAAAGAAATCCCTCAAAATTGCACTTTGTTAAACCATTCTAAAATAGAATAGTTGTTTCTGAAGTTTTTCACAAAACACTTTTGAAAAATTTGAAGTTTTGTTTTTTCTGTTGTCTTTTCCTTATTCCCTTCTTTTTGTTTTGATCAATGAATGCAACAGAATGAAAGATGTCCTACAAATTTAGAAGACACTTTAAAAAACAACAACCTAATCCAGTGTATGAATATAGGAAGAGACTTACTTTTATCAAACGTGTGATTTTTTTGGTAATAGCTTAATTTTAACACATTGTCTGTATGTGTACTGTCCATCAAATTTGTTAAGATTTCTTAATTAATACAAAATTATGCACCCAGGCTTCCTAGAAAATACCAGTGTACTTCCAAAGCTCTCCCCTGTATTTCATGGGAGCCAAAATTCTCCACATTAGCACCAATGACGTTGTTCTCAGGGTTTTCAATGCAATCAATTTCCTATGGGACCAGAAACTTGATAATCAGCTGAAGAATCCACAGTATGTTTCTTGACAGACATGTAATAGTTTTTAAAATATTTTTTCTATTACCTGCCAATTTTACTTAGGGTTGCCAAAAGATTGTAACAGAGCTCCATGCACCTATTTATCTAAGTTAGTTTCCCAATACACCTTGAAAATCAGAGCAAATAAAAATGATTGGAGAAAGTATGGACTGCAAGGATATGTTGTTCTCATCTATTTGTCTCCTTAGCTTCATCTTCATGTAGGCACAGAAACATTGTGTGATTCAAATGTAAAGGAAATGGAAAGACATCAGATAGTCTTAAGCAAAACAAATTACTTTACGGAATAACCTCTATAACAGATGATACTTGTGCAGCACAACACCAAGAGTCTTTACATATAAAATCACTGAAATAGTTCAGTGTGTGACATTATCACTTCCACTACATTTGAAGACTTTTTGTGCAACAAGATATTATATGAAATTCTACATGGATCTCTATTCTTCAACTCCTTGAGTTTCTGAGAAAGAATCGAGAGATCCAACAATTATATTTAAGATATAATGCTTGCCACTTGTACAATCCATTTTGTGGATTTTGTACATTTATTTTAGCTACCACAGTAGGATCACGATGACAACAAGGCCGGAGACTACACTTTTGATGTTGTGTTACAACACATTTGTCCAGGGTTCAGCTAAAGAACCATTAGAGTGATTTGTATTTTTTTTTTTTTTTTGAGTGAGACTCATTCATTATGCTGTTTGACTAACAGGGAAAAAATGCATTAAAAGGGATCAAGACTATTGAAAACTGGGCAATCCAAGGGTAGAGTCAAACATTTGGGCTCTATAGGATGCCAGTATTTTTTCCAGCCTGCTTGTGAAAAGAATAGCTACTGTACAGGAGTTTTGACAAGCTTGACATTAGCTGAGAAGATAAGCTCCTATCTTCCAAGCTGATGAAGATATATGGCCAAATTCTGACTTCTGTGTGCAACCCATCAGAGTTTTGTAGCTTAAACACAGCTACATCAAGATTGCAAATGATTTAAATTCAAAAGAGATTCATTCTCTGCCTGTAAATCTCTTCACACTTAATTTATTTTGATTTAAAAATAACTTGAGAGCCACCTATTGGAAGGTTCTAGGTACCCTAGAACATTAACAATACAATTTAAATCTCAGTGGCATTAAAATGGTCAGTTTAGCAGCAACTCAGCTAGCCTGGCTTTTTCAACCCTTCTTCATCTAAGAAGCAGACCTTCTTAGAAGCAGACCCTCAGCCCTTCCCAAGAGTCCTGTCAGACAGATGTCATTTGCAGTATGCCCAGAAGGTCATCAAATCCAGGCTATTTCAGGCCAAAGTACATGTATCCAGCAAGGCCCAAACCCCAGCTCCAGCACATAGCCTGAGCAACTGGACTGCGTAATGGGAAATTCCTCGGGGGTGTGCAGCAGAGGTGAAAGTAAGCCGGTCCGGGCCAGTACTGCATACTAGCAAGATCCGGTACACAGCTGACCATACCGACCAACCATCTTGATTTAAAGGCCCGGCCTCTTCCGGCTGAGGCCATGCCCCTGCCCAGGACACCGGCGTACCGGTAAGTCCTTTTACTTTCATCCCTGCCCAGATGTCATGATTAATAATAAAAAAAAATTGTACAATGCCTAGCAGCCCCAACTGCAACTAGAGCCCCATTGTACACATGTATATAATAGACAGTCCCTGGCCAAAAGAGCTTATGCCCTTAATAGATAAGACAGAGGGTGGGAGAAAGGAAGTTCTGTTAGCCCATTTTATAGACAGAACTCAAACACAGATTAAGTTACTAGCCAGAAGTGGGAACTTAAATCAGGTTTACAGAGGTGCAGCCCGGTGCTTTAACCACAAGCCCAATCTGTGACAAGATTATGTAACTTTAAAATATTACATACAATTTAATACCCTATACACTTTAGGAGACCCAAAATATGTAGAAAAAACAGCACTTCCAGTCCTTTGCCTCTACAATTGCTGATCACTTGTGTGCCAGCAGTCACTCCCTCTGCCATGCAGACTAAGATTTGGACTGCTGAAAGACAGGGACAGGTTCTTTTAAACTAATCATTCCACAAAAACCTCTTTTCTTTTTTGTGAAATAGTGATTAGTTTAAAGCAACCTTCCCTGTTTCCAGCAATGTCTGTTTCCATGACAGCAGGAGCAGCAGCCAGCAGCTTCGTTATCAGAAGAACGAATAAATTTCAGAGGCAGACTGCTAGAAATTACTTTTTTTTTTTCAAATTCACCTTCAGACCTGAAAGAGCCAACAGGCACCTGAAGTCTATAGCAGTTTAAGTTTGAATGTTAAAGTGTTTTCCTTTAATTTATTTTACTTATCTAAGTATAATGGTTTGATACAGCTTAAAATGTAAGTGACTAACAATTCCTGACCCATGTGGCTAGACTGTGGTGGAACCTGCTCCATCTAGTTAGATGCCTAACCTGCTATAACCTGCTTCCATAGGGCTACACTGTCGTTTAACAACAGCCTGTAGCAGCAGGTGGAATGGAGATGTACCATCTGAAGGGGAGGAATGCATGCAGCTCAGGAGGCACAGTTCTTCCCCAGTTCTCTGCAGGGGTGATACACTAGATGGGATGGGCATGTCACAGGGGTGGGAACAATGCTGAGGAAAAGCAGGGCCATGGATTCACCCTTGCTCCAGTGAAATATCCAGAGGCTGTGTATTTGTCACTGCTAGAGTTCCCTGGTTCTTGTGTGACTTTTGACTTTTACAGGACCTAAGAATATGCTTTAAGCTAAGTGTGTGCCTAAGTGTTTTCATGAATGAGGGTGGTTTGTATGAATCAAGGCCCAGGAGCATAAGAAACATGATTATGCTGGAGCGCAAGGAGGTAGCAAAGGCTTGTTATACAATATCCCATCACGTTTTGCATATAGGCAAAAATCTAGCCTTTCATATCAAAGATTTGTCAGATCTTTCTCCAGCACACGTGCAAACAATTTAATCCAGATCTCCCAAGAGGTATTACACTAATGTGTTTTATAGATTTAAGAGGGAAGATTTATAGTATGTGCATTTTGAACTAAATTAGGCCTTTCAGCACTATGATGCTCAAATTTGTATAATCTCAAACACCTAAAATTGTTCTTATTACCTCTTTAGTATCTTCCAGGTTGAGTCACTTTTTGGTTGTGCATTTTGTTACTAGACTATTGATTCAGTGGTTAACAAATTGATTTTGTGTACTATTATAACTGATTGAGTGGTATTTACAATGCTGTGAAAAGCAACAGAAGAAAAAATAGGTTCTCACAAGTTCTGAATTAACTGCAAAACCTAGGCATTATCCCTTGTGCTGTCTTAATTATCTTAATGTCAACCTGTATTACAGCAGACTGTAATGTATGTTGTGTGTATATTCCAGGGGTATCAATAAGATTTCAATACTTAGGAGAAACTAAAAGCAATTTTCAGATGTCTAAATGGGAGGTACAAGGAATATCTCTGGATAAAGAAACAAAATGGGGAAAGTTCCATATGAGAATTCAGTAACAAGCGGGCCTCATGCTAAATTCTAGTAATCTGTTTGCTAGGAATGAATAATTTTGTTTGTGGTTGATCAAACTATCATTTGTCATCATATCAAAGATGATCAAGTCAACGTTGGCTATGTCTACACTACCACTTATGTCCGTATAATTTATGTTGCTCATGTTTATGTAAAAATCACCCCCCTGAGCAACATAAGTTACACTGACATAAGCACCAGTGTAGACAGTGCTATGTTGGTGGGAGAAGCTCTCCCACCAATATAACTACTGCTGCTCATGGGGGCTGGAGTAATTAAACTGGAGAGATCTCTCCCATCAGCTTACAGCAGCTACATTAGAGAGCTTACAGCAGCGCAGCTGCATCAGTGCACCAATGCAGCTGTGCTGCTGTACACTCTCTAGTGTTGCCATAGCCTTTGTGCCTGGGCTAGACCATTTTCATACTACTTTTGTGAGGCAGTCCTAAATGAGGAAGGCAGCCCACAGAACTGCCACTCTTTTCTGCCTTTATCTCCTGATGGAGCAGCAAACCTCCACAGCCTGTCCTCAGCTCTGTTGCTGTGGTCATGCTACCCTTCACTGCTGAACACCCAAGAGACCTCTATAGCCAGTAAATAACTATTTGTCAGGTCCCAGTCACCCACTATTCCTTGCAGTACATTTGACTCACCAACTAATCTTGTTGTCTGGCTGATAACTCTATATAGTGAATGTTCTGCCTACTGAGTGACCAGCTGTTAGAATCACTTGAGCAATTAACTTTTCTTCAATACCATGATTGCTTGATTTATGTCCACCTCCAATCCCTCCACCAGGTCCCTCAACCCAGCCCCATCCCAACTATCATCTCTTTCATCCCTTCTTTCTCCTTTCCCCTTATACTCTTACACTTCTCTGGCTTGTTCCCCACAAATACAAGCATGATCTGGTATCCCTCCCCCTAAAAATTTGACCCATAATACCTTCCTCTCCTGGCTCCATATCTGCATGGCAGAAGGAGTGACTGCTGGCACACAAGTGATGAGCAATTGTCAGAGGCAGAGGACTGGAAGTGCTGTTTTCTACATATTTTGGGGCTCCTAAAGTGTATAGTGTATTAAATTGTATGTAATATTTTAAAATTACATAATCTTGTCATGGGATGGGCTTGCGGTTAAAGCACCGGGCTGAACCTCTGTAAACCTGATTTAAGTTCCCACTTCTGGCAAGTAACTTAATCTGTGTTTGAGTTCTGTCTATAAAATGGGCTAATAGAACTTCCTTTCTCCCACCCTGGCTCCACATTGTGTCCTCCTGTCAATATAGAATGCAACTACAAAGATGATCTTCCTTGATGGCAGACTTGACTATGTCACCCCTCTTTGAATCTTTCCAGTAATTCCTCCTCTATTGCATCAATTTCAAGTTTGTCTTTGCATTTAGGCCCTTCACAACTGTGTTCCTCCTTACTTAGCCACGTCTTGCATTCTTATACCCTTTCCTATGCCAAGGACACCAGTCACAATGACCCTTTTCTCCACTTCTCCTACAATGGTCTCAGCACTTGCACACCACTTCCCCATGAGTAGAACTCTTTCCCTGAGAGAGTCTGTAAGGGTCACTACCCTCTTCTCATTCAAATCCTTCTTAAAGACCTAATTCCACTGCAGTGCCTAGAAGAAATTACCCAATTAATAATAGTTAGGGAGAGGTCTAGACTACAAGTGTGTGTCAGTCATTCTCGTCACCCCTTTCCCTATATGTTATGAATAGGTCTTCCACCCTTCATGTATTTGTGAACTCTCGTAAGGATGTTTACTTTTGTCTATACAGTGTGATGTATTGAAAACCATGTTAAAATTGTAAGCTTCCACTTGAAATCTCAGGGTCTTTTCCCGGTCCTGCATGCCGGCTAGAAGGCTCTGTAGGAAAGCTTGTGATCAGGACCAACAGGAGTCAGTCTGCAGAAAGACACGCTACAGTAAGCTGGGGTGAGTTGTGCCTCTATTTTAGTGAGCAGCCTGCTTGGTGTCTCTGTTTTGGGGTTCTTGTGCATTATCATTTTTAATTCTAAGAAATAAAGTAGTGTTACTTTGCAACCTTCTAGCAAGAATATTTATGAGATTTTTTTGGGGGGGGCTAACTTCTGTTCGTATGCTGTGAACATGACATATAGCCCCATGCACATTTTGACAATAATAAATACTAAGTTATGGGACTTTGTATTGCAGTATGAGCTGCAAGCTCCAGTCATGGACCAGTACCCCATTCTGCTAAGCACTGTATGAACACAGAACAAAAAGATGCTTCCTGCCCCAAAGAACAGATAGCCCAAATAATGGGTACAATAATAATAAAGGGCAGTTCATCCGTAAATGCCATCGGATCATGGGGATAAGTGTTCTTAAAAAGGTAATTGCTTAGTTGTATTAGAAAAAGAAACAAAACAAAATAAAATAGCATGAAAGACCCTGAGCAGGGTTTCTAAACGAGGGAAGGTGCCCTCTCTGGAATTTTGTCTTAATAGTTCAGTAATTTAAAAAAGAATTGGATTCAAGTTCCTTATTTAAATCACTAAGTTAAAATTATCACATAATACTATAGGAGTATTTGTCAATTTAAAATAACTAAGGCAAAATGGGTGCCTTTTTGAGGCTCAACCTTTATTTGAACCTTTATTGGTCCATTTTAAAAGGCCTGCTGAAGGCGGTATACATGAGAGAGAAATAAAGAAGATGGTGGAATAAGATAGCTTGTTATTGCCTAATCTAATCAATTAGATGGACTAATGAGACCTGCAGAAAGACTGATATGGGGCAGGGGTGGAGACTGGTATATGACTTGTAAAGCCCTTTGAGGGATATAGCTGCTAACTTTTAAACCACCAGAGAGGTTAAGAATCTGTCTCAGTTTCCTAGGCTCATACTGCATTGTCTGCATATTCATCTATTTAGGGGTTATGCATACAGTTAGCAAGGACTCAAAGAAGTCAAAGCCACCTATATTCCATTTTCATAAAGTACAGCACCTCTACAGGAGCAAACTCCATTTCATTCACCAAATGCTTAATAAAATGACTGCAGAGAATATGTGCTAAACAGGAATAATTATAATTCATTTTACAACCATCATGTTCTCAGGTTTAGACATTAAAAGAACAAATAAAATGTTTAAAGGGTATTATCTCCAGTCAATAAGCAGCATGCAATTCACTCAATTTGCTTAAACTTTGTGGAACAGTCTAGAATTTTAATAAAGTGAAGTATCTGTGCAGCAGCTATTCATTTTGGAGTGTTTTTTCCAAGCTGGACTTTTGCTACTGACACTGAGCCATCTCCACAGAGATACAGGGCCCAACCTAAGATACCAGGGCAGCCCTATTTGCAATGGCAGAATAGCTGCGGCAGGAGACGACATGCAAATAACGTAGATGGTCACATCCACTCAAATATCCACCCCCTCCAGACGTGAAGCATGCAGCAACCCCTTGGCTCCACCCTCTAGCCCAGGCCTTGGAGCAGGACCCAAGGGAGGCCTTGGGAGCAAGCTGCTGAGCTGGTGCTTGGCCCTCCTCATCCCACTTGGCAGTGGAGGGGGATGACTGGCCCCTTTATTCATGTATTTACATTGAATACATTTAATCAAGAATGATGTTTATGTTATGGTCACCCTAATGGGCAATGCACCAAGAAATGAACCAGCCACCACTGGAGCTAAAAGTATGAGCGGCCACACCTAAAGCTCTGAAGCTGAGGGCTTTAACAATTCATCCTCCATGGACTGGCACAGAGGGTTACACTCACCAGTGGGTTACACTAACAATTGTAGAAATGTCAGTGTAGCAATTCACTACAGTCATATTCAGAGGCCAGTACCTCAGCCCAAGTACCTTGGGGATTGTGCTGGATTGTGGGTGGGAAATGGTTGCTTGGAGGCAGGGTGTCTGATGCTGTATACCAGGCTGACTGTGCTTCTCATCTCCCCGATCCTCTCTCCTTGCCTGACAACCCAGTGCTCAGTGCTGAGACAGTGCAGCTTGCCAGCTCCTCAGCCTCGCACGAGGATTATTCCCCTATACCAGAGCTGAGCTGTGTGTGTGAATGGATGGAAAGAGAGCCACTGTGGATGAGCTTGGGGACACAATAGGGTGGAAGTGATTACTCCAGGAGGGGGCAATAGTCACTCCTTCTGAGTCCCCTTTGTCCCACCTTTTTGTGTATAGCTGATGAGTGGGGTGAGACCCAGCCTGCATTTCATTGGGAGCAATTTAAAAGGCTGTTTCAGTCTGTGGGGTGCAAGAATAGAAAAGGCTTTGAGCAGTTGATATCAAAAAGTAAGTGGGTATGGCTTCCTGCAGCCCAGAGTCCAGGGTGAGAATTGGCTGAATAGATCTCCCATTTCTTTCCCATAAGCCTTCAGAATCCCTGTATTCTTGCCTCATCATTGTTTAGGATACCAAATGAATCACTCACTGCAGCTCCTAATGCCTCAGAAGGACTTGCTACCATTTTACTCCCAGCAGCAGGTATGTTTGACAGGATGTAATCTGCTTTCCAGTTATAGCATGGGACCCATCTACACCATCAGAAATATTCAGCCAACTCATTACTGTGTGTCCGCTAATGAACACACAAACCCATTGTATGTTTGTTATCCATCAACATTTATCATCAATGCAAATGTTAATTGAGATAGTTCATTGCTCACTGCTGTATGTGAGCATTAGAATAAGAATTCACACTTAGCTCTAGAAATATATACATTTATATCTCATTATATTTCACTACTGTAGCAAATGCTGCATACTCGAGGAAACTTCAAGTACTTTATTAGTCATTAAAGGAGTTTTTAGAGTGCCCCCCCAAAACCTGGGATTTCTGCTAGCCCAACTTTTTCTTGTGTCAGCCAGTTAAATAATTGGGAATTTGATAGTAAGTAGAGTATTACAATATTCCATTTTGTAATATTACTTGAATAGCAGCAATAACTGGTGAATTAGAACAGCCTATAGTAGTTAGAAGGTTTGAGAATGCTTCACTTGTAGACGACAAGTGTGTGATATTTTCAAAGAATTTAGGTATGTTGCTCTAATTATTTCACATTATAATTAATATGATCAGTTTTCCTTTAGCTACTAATGCAGTAGGTCATTAGCAGCGTGAATGTGTTTATGCTCAATTAGAATGGTAGCTAATGTTTAAGTGCATATTTCAGGTGGACCTAAGTATTAAAGGTTGCCAGCTCCTGATACACTGGAGCAACTTTTTAAAGCCCCAAGGGATCTAACTAACAGAGAAAGATTAACTGCTTGAAATTGAAGAGTATGATTGGCAGATATGACTAACAGTTCACATATGAATATTAGCACATTGGAGCAGAAGGAATGAGAGCCTGAGACTTTTCATGCATGGGGACGAAGTTTGCAATAACTTTACTAAGGGTATATTTACACTGCAACAGGGAGCGTGCTTCCCAGATGGGATGGACAGACAAGCGCTAGCTAGCATGCTGAAAGCAGTGTAGCTGGGGTAGTATGGGCAGTAGCTTGGGCTAACTGCTTGAGTACAAACCCACCTCAAAGTATGCTGAGACTAGCCCCAGTTACTGCCCACACTACCAGGGCTACATGGCTATTTTTAGCATGCCGGCTTGAGCAGAACTAGTGCTGTCTGCCTACTCAAGCTGGGAAGCGTGCTCCCAGTTGCAGTGTAGACATACCCTACAGGGCAAGCCAAGACTGTGGTTTCTGCCTTGCCTGAACGTGAATGTTTTGAGACGTGTAAATACGAGTTCAGTAGGTTTTTTAAACCTCTCCTCCCCCCCCCCCAAACACACATACAGTTCTTACACCAAAATGGAGCTAGGGGTAGGGAGACAAAATTTAGGATGGAAATAGCTGTCACTGAGAAGTGCCTTTGAGCACTCTAGTGAAAGCTTTCTTTTGACTGAGTTATCAGCCTTTGAAAGACCATGTAATTGGGACAGTTGTTAGCATTGTTAAGCCACATTCAGAAAGAATATAGCTCGCACTGAACATGTATTGATGGCTAACGTAGCTGCACTGTGGAAAAAAATAAATGACATATAGAGTGAATGAAGGATTTGGTTTCCCTCACATGAACAACAAGAAGATGACTCCTCATCGTAGTTCACATCCTAAGGGTTAGATTGTGGCTTTTAAGCCACTGGCCACACACCTCTCCTCCCAGAGGAATTCTAGCTGACTCAGCCAGAATTCTTTCTGGGGCTCTAGCACAGTGAATGGTGGAGAGGCAGCTCCACCATCCATAGAGAATCTGTAGCATGTGCCTCCTTAATTACCAGGATGTATTGTGTATTTAGTCCCTGTCCTCACCTCACACACTTTTTTGTTCTCTTTCCTGAGCTTAATTCTATTAGCCGGGAGCAATGCTGCTGTTCCCTGGTGTGACCACTCCCCAGTGCTCTTCCCCTTTCCAGTGGCCTAGAAAGAGGGGGAAAGCTCCTTGAGAATTAATGCAGGACCAGATACATTGTACCCCTAAAGGCCAAATTTATAATGCTTTACGCAGTAAATTGATCTCATCCAATGTCCTAGCATTAGATAATATGATAAGAATTCCACTGGGCTGAAATGTTTTCAGTTATCTCATTTAGTGTGACTTAAATAAGGTTAAAGCATCTCATACTGCTCTATTAATGTGATCATTTTGCATTAAGATAATAGCTACTAACAATTTTGAATTTAATCTGTACAAAGGTAGAGACTATATGAAGCAAATATATACAGTATAATTATCTTAGCAGTATTTCTCAACATTATTCTTGGTATCTACCTAGAAGACCACATTATAGATCAAATTCTGCCCATTACTATGCTCCCGCAACTCCCTTGAGATCTGAATAATGGTATCTAGCAGTAATACTATACATTTCACAAAGATCTTGATAGATGACAATTTTATAGGGTGCTTGTGACAATGCACAATACAATTCTTTATGACTGGCGGCACCAGAGCTAGGCAAACTGTTTGCCATGGACAGTTTATTGGATGAATTTAGCTCTTTTCTCTTTGTAGATTATTTGTGAAGCAACTTCAGTTAATTTTTTACAAGTTATTCAACCAATGCTTCATGCAAAAACATTTCAACCTAGGGATCTTTTGTAAGTTATTTACTGCCATTGCTGCTCCATTATTCATTATTTGCACTGTATGATTTGTCAAGTAAGTCACATGGCAAGACTGCTGCTCCCTGAGTGGGTGAATGAAATTTTTATAATCAGAAGCACATAAAAAGAACATTCACACAGACACTTATTCGCATGAATAGTCACAATGGTCCCAGTGTGACTACTCAGTTCAGTACATCTTTTCATGAGTGTTTATAAACCTTCATTTGTGCAAACAAGTTGCTCATCTGCTTGCACTGAAGAGTGTTCAGAGCATTTATCCAAGTGAATGTCCACAAATACTTTTCCCCAGCATTTACTGATCTGTTTGAAGTTTCACAGAAAATGAGTGTAAATACCAAAGCAATAAATATCAGGAGACAATCCTGCAACTCAGTGGCCAAGATGTTCTTGGGATATCAAAAGACTGTGTGAGAAGCCACTCTCAGAACTCTCAGCTCTACATTGTCCTCCTGGAACTATTCCCCTTCCCCTGAATTACAGGCATCCCCTTTAAGAATACAAGAAACTCCCACTGACTGCACGGATGGGACAGACAGCTTTTGAGGCATCTCTCGCTTCCTGATAATACTTGGATTTACTTAACTGATAGGCCCACGATATGGAATAGCTTCTACTCAGTTAAAACAATATTACCGAGCTGCTGGCTAGGGATAGGTATACTTGATACAGTAGTTTCATGTCTTATTGGATTCTGTACAAACATTTTCCATGCTTTTATTCTATGTGGCTTCTCATCTTGATTTGCCTTTTGGCACTGTAAAATTTCACATTGTTTCAGTACAAAACCATGAATGGCCACAGTTTGCAAGAATCTTAAGAAACTTTTCTGAATTTCACGTTTCCATCAACATCTGGAAACGAGCAAGTACTGTGTAGCTTTGGATTTCATTGGAAACATCGTGCATTGTTCTATTGCTTTTATTTTCCTTCCTCCGCTCACTCTCCCCCGCCACACACACATTTAGGAACCACATGGAATTATGATATTCATGTGTTATTCTGATCTATGAAAGAGAAGCAGGCAAGCTAAAAACAGTGTAAAGGTTGTGTCAGACTTACCATCTCAGAGCAGTCTGGCATTTCAGCAACTCTGCCTTGCTCTCTCAGGATTTCAGTAGTTTGGTATGGTGGTGAATAGGTTAGTTCCAATCCTTCTGAGGTACCAGTGTCCCAAACAAATAATAACTAATAAAGTAATTGTAATCAATGTATCTTCCACCCTTCCTGGGCTCCTCTACAGTCTTACTCTTCTTCCACAGCAGTGGCTACCAGGGCTTCCCCACTCAAGTCCCTCAGCAAACCCTCCAAACCAGACAAAAATAAAACTAAGCAATTTCTGCCTGTTTTAGCATCTCCCTCTTCTCCACCCTTTTGCACAGCAGGGCTGCCTCCCCGGAGTCTGAATCCTTTTTCAAGGCCCACCACAGGAGCTAACTCTATTCCTGTAGCTTTCCCTCAGTCCTCCCTCTATATGGTTCCTGTCAGGCCAATCCCACAGACAGGGAACTCCAGACCTAAGCCATACACACCCTCCAGGTGTAGCAAATTGGAGCTAAAAGAACTCTTAGGCTCCAGTTAACCTGATCTTGGCTGGTGTGGGATTTATACACCCCACCACAGGCTGCAGTATCATGTAGGGTGCAACTTTAGAGGTCAAATACTGTCCAAAAAGCATTGAAAGTAGTCATTCCTGAATACACAATGCATGAAAGCCTACTTCAGCTGTGATACCTACAAATTACTACCATCTGAGATGATTAGGCTGGCAATCACTTGTGACTTCTTTAACTACTATGACTACATGCTTATGTAAACATATCCATCTTTATGGTTACATCATCCCCCGCCCCCCACATCACCCTGTCCTACCCCTAGTATCTGTTGCTCTTGGTATCTGTTTGTCTGATTTTTGCACCTTGTCATAGTCCTAGACCAGTGGTGGGCAACCTGCGGCCTACCAGGGTAATCCACTGGCGGGCTTCCAGACAGTTGGTTTATATTTGCATGGTCGCCCACAGCTCCCATTGGCCATGGTTCACCGTTCCTAGCCAATGGGAGCTGCGGGAAGCGGCCCGGGCTGCAGGGATGTGCTGGCTGCTGCTTCCTGCAGCTCCCATTGGCTGGGAATGGCGAACCGTGGCTGTTGAGAGCTGCAGGTGCAAATATAAACAAACTTTCTGGTGGCCCACTGCCGGATTACCCTGATGGGCCGTAGGTTGCCCACCACTGTCCTAAACTGACTTCATTTTACTCATTTGTCCCCCTAACCTATTGAATGGGACTATTTGTGTGTTTAAAGTTAAGCAAATGCACAAGCATTTGTCAGGATAAGGCCTCTGATGGGGCCCTGATCTTTGACTGTGTCCTCAAAGTGCTACTACAATGTAAATAGTAACTTATGATCATACTGTCAGTGCTAATGTTGGATTTAGTTAGTTAGGTGCTGTAGTTAGGTGCTAATGAGGCTGACTTTCAAGATGTGGAATAATTGTTTTGCCTTTTCACAATGTGATTTATAGTGCTTCTGTTTCTTTACAAGCAGAGCTGACATTTAATCAGGCCATGTCTACACTACAAAATTAGGCCGGATTTATAGAAGCCGGTTTTATAGAAACCGGTTTTATGCAGCCGATTGTGTGTGTCCCCACATAAAATGCTCTAAGTGCATGAAGTCGGCGGACCGCGTCCACAGTACCGAGGCTAGCGTCGACTTCCGGCGCATTGCACTATGGGTACCTATCCCACAGTTCCCGCAGTCTCCGGCAGTCTCCGGCGCCCATTGGAATTATGGGTTGAGATCGCAATGCCCGAATGATGCAAAACAGTGCCGCGGGGGGTTCTGGGTACATTGCGTCAGGCCCCTCCCCCGCCGTCACAGCAACGGCAGACAATAGATTCGCGCCTTTTTACCTGGGTTACCTGTGCAGACAACATACCACGCCAAGCATGGAGCCCGCTCAGCTCAGCTCACCGTCACCATATGTCTTCCGGGTGCCGGCAGACGTGGGACTGCATTGCTACACAGCAGCAGCAGATAACTGCCTTTTGGCGGTAGACGGTGCAGCATGAGTGGTAGCCTTCATCGGCGATCGGGATGCTGGTAGCTGTGGGGCTGGCAGCGGTAGGGCTGCATTGCACCAGCCCCTTGCCTTTTGGCAGTAGATGGTTTATTACGACTGGTAACCGTCCTCGTCGGACAATCATGGATATCAGTCATAGTATATTATTTTCTGCCAAGTATTGTCTGCTGAGCACCCAGAAGAGGCCGAGGGCGATCTGGGTGCTCAGCAGATCTGCAAGAAGAGCTTTTCTCAGGTCTGAAAGCAAGTAAATTTACAGGTTGCCTGAAATGCTCATAGATTATTGTAGCCTGAGCGCCTTTACCGATCCTTCTGGCTACTGTACAGCAGCAACCCCTTGCCTTTAACCGTCCTCGTTGGACAATGATGGCTACCAGTCGTAGTATACTATTTTCTGCCAAGTTTGTCTGCTAAGCACCCAGAAAAGGCCGAGGGCGATCTGGGTGCTGGCAGACATGTGGCTGGCACACGTGGGGCTACATTGCTACACAGCAGCAACCACTTGCCTTTTGGCAATAAATAGTATATTATGATTGGTATCCATCATCGTCAAACTGGTACGTGCCCAGTATTTGCTGCCAAGCACCCAGAAAATGCCGAGGGCTATCAGTCATGCTGCACTGCCGTCTTAAGATGTAAAAAATAGATTTGTTCTGTATTCATTTCCTTCCCCCCTCCCTCCGTCAAATCAACGGCCCGCTAAACCCAGGCTTAGGAGTTCAATCTCTGGGGGGGGGCATTCTGTGTGACAGTTGTTTGTATTTCTCCCTGATGCACAGCCACCTTTCTTGATTTTAATTCCCTGTACCTGTACGCCATGTCGTCACTCGCCCCTCCCTCCCTCCCTTCTTCCCCTGGTCTTTAGATACTAGTTTCGCGCCTTTTTTCAGACCAGACGCCATAGCTATCACTGGGATCATGGATCCCGCTCAGATCACCGCGGCAATTATGAGCACTATGAACACCACGCGCATTGTCCTGGAGTATATGCAGAGCCTGGACATGCCAAAGCAAAACCAGGACCAGCTGAGGAGGAGGCGATTGCAGCGCGGCGACGATAGTGATGAGGAAATTGACATGGACCTCTCACAAGGCACAGGCCCCAGCAATGTGGAAATCATGGTGTTACTGGGGCAGGTTCATGCCATGGAACGCCGATTCTGGGCCCGGGAAACAAGCACAGACTGGTGGGACCGCATCGTGTTGCAGGTCTGGGACGATGCCCAGTGGCTGCGAAACTTTCGCATGCGTAAGGGCACTTTCATGGAACTTTGTGACTTGCTTTCCCCTGCCCTGAAGCGCCAGAATACCAGGATGAGAGCAGCCCTCACAGTTGAGAAGCGAGTGGCGATAGCCCTGTGGAAGCTTGCAACGCCAGACAGCTACCGGTCAGTCGGGAATCAATTTGGAGTGGGCAAATCTACTGTGGGGGCTGCTGTGATCCAAGTTGCCAGGGCAATGAGAGACCTGGTGATATCAAGGGTAGTGACTCTGGGAAACGTGCAGGACATAGTGGATGGCTTTGCTGCAATGGGATTCCCAAACTGTGGTGGGGCGATAGACGGAACCCATATCCCTATCTTGGCACCGGCGCACCAAGCCACCGAGTACATAAACCGCAAGGGGTACTTTTCAATGCTGCTGCAAGCCCTGGTGGATCACAAGGGATGTTTCACCGACATCAACGTGGGCTGGCCGGGAAGGGTACATGATGCTCGCGTCTTCAGGCACTCTCTTCTGTTTCGAAAGCTGGAGGAAGGGACTTTCTTCCCGGACCAGAAAATAACCATTGGGGATGTTGAAATGCCTATCGTTATCCTTGGGGACCCAGCCTACCCCTTTAATGCCATGGCTCATGAAGCCGTACACAGGCAGCCTGGACAGGAGTCAGGACCTGTTCAACTACAGGCTGAGCAAGTGCCGAATGGTGGTGGAATGTGCATTTGGGCGTTTAAAAGCGCGCTGGCGCAGCTTACTGACTCGCTCAGACCTTAGCGAAAAGAATATCCCCATTGTTATTGCTGCTTGCTGTGCGCTCCACAATATCTGTGAGAGTAAGGGGGAGACATTTATGGCGGGGTGGGAGGTAGAGGCAAATCGCCTGGCCGCTGATTACGCGCAGCCAGACACCAGGTCAGTTAGAGCAGCACAGCAGGGCGCGGTGCGCATCAGAGAGGCTTTGAAAACTAGTTTTGTGACTGGCCAGGCTACGGTGTGAAACTTCTGTTTGTTTCTCCTTGATGAAATCGCAGACCCCCCACCCACCCGGTTAACTCTACTACCCTGTAAACCAAGCACCCCACCCTCCCCTACCCTCCCCTCTTCAAGCACCACTTGCAGAGGCAATAAAGTCATTGTTACTTCACATTCATGCATTCTTTATTAATTCAGCACACAACTAGGGGGATAATTGCAAAGGTAGCCCGGGATGGGTGGGGGAGGAGGGAAGGAAAAGTACACACTGCACTTTAAAACTTTAAAACTTTAAAACTTATTGCACTGGAAATCATCTAGGCTGGAGTGATTGGGTGGCTGGAGGCCCCCCCACCGTGTTCTTGGGCGTCTGGGTGAGGAGGCAATGGGACTTGGGGAGGAGGGCTGTTGGTTACAGAGGGGCTGTAGCGGCGGTCTCTGCTCCTGCTGCCTTTCCTGCAGCTCAACCATACGCAGGAGCATATCACTTTGATGCTCCAGCAGCCGGAGCATCGACTCTTGCTTTCTGAGTACAAGTTGACGCCTCTTCTCCTCTTCAGCCCGCGTTTCAGCACGCAACTTCTCCTCTTGAGCACGCAACTTCTCCTCTTCAGCCCGCGATTCAGCACGCCACCTCTCCTCTTGCTCATATTGGGCTTTTTTAAAATCAGTCATTGACTGCCTCCACGCATTCTGCTGTGCTCTGTCAGCGTGGGAGGCAGTCTGTAGTTCAGTGAACATTTCGTCACGCGTCCTTCGCTTCCTTTTTCGAATATTCACTAGCCTCTGTGAAGGTGAAACATTTGCAGCTGGTGGAGGAGAAGGGAGAGTTGTTTAAAAAAGATACATTTTAGAGAACAATGGGTACACTCTTTCACGTTAGATTTTGCTGTTCACATCACACAGCACATGTGCTTTCGTTACAAGGTCGCATTTTTCCTCTTATATTGAGGGCCTGCCGGTTTGGTGTGAGAGATCACTCACGCAGTGCCAGGCCACAGATTTCAGCTTGCAGGCAGCCATGGTAAGACACAGTCTTTTGGCTTTTTTAACCTTGTTAACAAGTGGGGATGGTTTAAAACAGTACTGCTCTCATTAACCATACCAAGCACCCGTTGGGTTGGCCATTTAAAATGGGTTTGCAATGTAAAAGGAGGGGCTGCGGTTTCAGGTTTAACATGCAGCACAAACCCAACTAACTCCCCTCCCCCACACACCCAATTCTCTGGGATGGTCACTTCACCCCTCCCCCCCACCGCGTGGTTAACAGCGGGGAATATTTCTGTTCAGCAGAGCAGGAAGGGGCACCTCTGAATGTCCCCTTAATAAAATTGCCCCATTTCAACCAGGTGACCGTGAATGATATCACTCTCCTGAGGATGACAAAGAGCAATAAGGAATGGATGTTGTCTGCATGCCAACAAACACCGGGACCATACGCTGCCATGCTTTGTTATGCAATGATTCCAGACTACGTGCTACTTGCCTGGCGTGGTAAAGTGTCCTACCATGGCGGACGGGATAAGGCAGCCCTCCCCAGAAACCTTTTGCAAAGGCTTTGGGAGTACATGAAGGAGAGCTTTCTGGAGATGTCCCTGGAGGATTTCCGCTCCATCCCCATACACTTTAACAGACTTTTCCAGTAGCTGTACTGGCCGCGATTGCCAGGGGAAATTAATCATTAATCATTAAACACGCTAGTTTTTAAACCATGTGTAATATTTACAAAGGTACACTCACCAGAGGTCCCCTGTGTGCCCACAGGGTCTTGGGTGAGTTCGGGGGTTACTGGTTCCAGGTCCAGGGTGACAAACATATCCTGGCTGTTGGGGAAACTGGTTTCTCCGCTTCCTTGCTGCTGTGAGCTATCTATGTTCTCTCCATCCTCATCTTCCTCGTCCGCCGAACCCGCTTCCCTGTGTCTTTCTCCAGCGAGGGACTCATAGCACACGCTTGGGCTAGTGGTGGCTGCACCCCCTAGAATGGCATGCAGCTCCGCGTAGTAGCGGCATGTTTGCAGCTCAGCCCCGGACCTTCCGTTTGCGTCTCTGGCTTTGTGGTAGGCTTGCCTTAGCTCCTTAATTTTCACGCGGCACTGCTGTGCGTCCCTGTTATGGCCTTTGTCCTTCATGGCCTTAGAGATCTTTTCTAATATTTTGCCATTGCTTTTACTGCTTCGGAGTTCGGCCAGCACTGATTCATCTCCCCAGATGGCGATTAGATCCCGTACCTCCCGTTCGGTCCAGGCTGGAGCTCTTTTGCGATCCTGGGACTGGGACTGGGACTCCATCACGGTTACCTGTGCTGATGAGCTCTGCATGGTCACCTGTGCTCTCCACGCTGAGCAAACAGGAAATGAAATTCAAACGTTCGCGGGGCTTTTCCTGTCTACCTGGCCAGTGCATCTGAGATGAGAGTGCTGTCCAGAGCGGTCACAATGAAGCACTGTGGGATAGCTCCCGGAGGCCAATAATGTCGAATTCCGTCCACACTAACCCAATTCCGACACCCTAAGGCCGATTTTATCGCTAATCCCCTCGTCGAGGTGGTGTAAAGAAACCGGTTTAAAGGGCCCTTTAAGTCGAAAGAAAGGGCTTCGTTGTGTAAACGTGTCCAGGCTGAAGTCGATTTAACGCGGCTAAAGTCGACCTAAACTCGTAGCGTAGACCAGGCCTCAGACAGAAGGGACAAACAGAATGTACATGTTGACATACAGTAATCTAGTTTGGTAGAAATGACATAGAGTGCATCCTGTGAATAAAGTTATGCCTTTGCCACCTCCCTTCAATATAGTTTTTGTTACATAAATGCTTGGGACCGGAAGAAATGCTTAGTGATGTGCACTTTTTTTGATACATTTGTCTCTCATTGTATCAAGATAGATCCGTATGTAGTATAAAAAAGAATCCAGGGAGGTTCAAGAAAGAGTAATTAAAGATCATGCTCTATTTCAGATCTGACAACTTATTGTTCAGATTTATTGTAAAATGTGTTTCAAGGGTACAAGTAACTAATGAATAACTCTAACTGCAATGCATGGTCTTTTTAACATTTGACCCTATCCATTTAAGGATAAGGTTGAGTCTGGCAAGTTGGGACGCATGTAATTGTACCATTGGGTGTAATTTATCTAACCTAATAATACCTTACATTTATACTAGTCCCTTAGCAATAATCTATGTTGAGCTAGCCAGATAGCATAGTCTCCTATGCATAATTCAAACAAATGAATAAGATGATTGGAGATTTCCTATGGGTAATATTTAGAACTAGGCATAATATCACTAAACTCTGTGCTCCATTGCAGGAGCTTCTGCCATATATAACAGTTACAGAACATCTAGTGATCTACTGTAGTTGTTCCTTTTGCGGTCTGGACTCTCTGCTTTTTCTATTTATTATTATTAGAGGGATTGTGAAATAAAATGATTCAATTAAGTAAGCTCAGAAACCCACATTAAGCATCACATTCAAATATGTGGATGAAAGACATATTCATATAAGTAATTCAATAGTGAAGTGCATATAGAGTAGCTGATTAAAGTTCTGATCCTCTTGTGAATTACTCAAATTCAGAATTAGTTCCAAAACTATTGTACTCCTCCTTATTCCTTTACATTCAACAAGCACTTCAGATCTCAACTTACTTTTATCTGAAGCCATGTACATCCACATGCTTAAAAAAAACCCAGTTAGTTAATTTTGATTGCTTTTCCTCTTAAAGTAATATCATTACAATATATAAGTGAAGATACTTCCCAGGTTTACTGGTAGGCCCCAGCTTTTCATACAATGTCCTGACCTAGAACTTCTTTCAAAATGTCCCAGTTTTTCATTTAATCAATCAGAGTGTTTTGGGTGCTTCAGCTTGTGTTTGTTCAAGATATGTTGCCATTGACAAGTAGAATTTAACTGCAAAAATAACAGGAGTACTTGTGGCACCAAGAACACACAGTCCAGTGGAACAAGCCTTCAGTGATGAACAGTATTTGGAGTAAAGAGAAGAATCAAATGAATGAAGATATTATCACAGCTGTTCTTTTGCTCCAAGTGAATGTTAATGACACTGTTCAATGTTTCATGATAAATTCATTCAGAAAATTGAATGAGGGAATAAAGCCTTCCACTCCAAAAACCATGCCCATGTCATTATTGAAACAGAAGCTGAAAATAGACACACCACCACAACACTTGTTAAGTGTATTTCGTGTGACTATTTTGTTGTCCTTAAAAAACAGGCCTCAGAAAAGTGTCACAGTTTTTTATTTTGATAATATGGTCTCCTTATGTATACATGAGGCAGAATGAACATTTCTCTCCTCTTTATGTCCCTCTTTTCTAGTTAAATTTTTGGAGCTTCCCCTGTACAATTTAAAGACTTGTTTGTATTTTGGCCACAGATGGATTCTCCAGAGTTAAGTTTGTTTGTTAGTTGCTCTATTTATGTTTAATGCTACAGTATGCTGGCTTCCCTTTTGTTAAGGAAAATCTTTTAACACCTCACTGTAAGTAAAGCTCAAGGTAGTGATTGGAAAACCTCACAAGTAGGGCTGCCAAGAGATTAAAAAAATTAATCACAATTAATCATGCTGTTAAACAATAATAGAATATGATTTATTTAAATATTTTGCATGTTTTCTACATTTTCATATATATTGATTTCAATAACAACACAGACTACAAAGTGTACATGCTCACTTTGTATTATTTTTTATTACAAATATTTGCACTGTAAAAAAAGATAAACAAAAGAAATAGTATTTTTCAATTCACCTAATACAAGTTCTGTAGTGCAATCGCTTTATCATGAAAGTTGAACTTACAAATGTAGAATTATGTACAAAAAACCTGCATTCAAAAATAAAACAGTATAAAACTTTAGAGCCTACAAGTCCACTCAGTCCTACTTCTTGTTCAGCCAATCACTCAGACAAACAAGTTTGTTTACATTTGCAGGAGATAATGCTGCCTGCTTCTTGTTTACAATGTCACCTGAAAGTGAGAACAGGTGTTTGCATGGCACTGTCATAGCCAGCATTGCAAGATATTTACGTGCCAGATGCCTTAAAGGTTCATATGTCCCTTCATGCTTCAACCACAATTCCAGAGGACATGCGTCCATGCTGATGACAGGTTCTGCTCGATAATGATTCAAAACAGTGCAGACCAATGTATGTTCATTTTCAACATCTGAGTCAGATACTACCAGCAGAAGGTTGATTTTCTTTTTTAGTGGTTCGGATTCTGTAGTTTCCTCATCAAAGTGTTATTCTTTTAAGAAATCTGAAAGCATGCTCCACACCTCATCCCTCTCAGATTTTGGAAGGCACTTCAGATTCTTAAACTTTAGGTTGAGTTCTGTATCTATCTTTAGAAATCTCACATTGGTACCTTCTTTGCATTTTGTAAAATCTGCAATGAAAGTGTTCTTAAAATGAACAACATGTGCTGGGTCATTAGTCAAGACTGCTATAACATGCAGATAAAACAGAGCAGGAGGCATACAATTCTCCCCCAAGGAGTTCAGTCACAAATTTAAGTAATGCATCATTTTTTTAACAAGCATCATCAGCATGGAAGCATGTCCTCTGGCATGGTGACCGAAGCATGAAGGGGCATACGAATGTTTAGCATATCTGGCAGGTAAATACCTTACAATGCCGCTACAGCAGTGCCATGAAAATGCCTGTTCTCACTTTCAGGTGACACTGTAAACAAGAAGCAGACAGCATTATATCCCGTAAATATAAACAAACTTATTTGTCTTAGTGATTGACTGAACAAGAAGTAAGACTGAGTGGACTTGTAGGCTCTAAAGTTTTAAATTGTTTTGTTTTTGAGTGCAGTTATGTAACAAAAAAAAAATCTACATTTGTAAGTTGCACTTTCACGATAAAGAGATTGCTTTACAGTACTTGTATGAGGTAAACTGAAAAACACTATTTCTTTTGTTTATCATTTTTACAGTGCAAATATTTGTAATAAAAATAATAATATAAAGTGATCACTGGACACTTCATATTCTATGTTGTAATTGACGTCAATATATTTGAAAATGTAGAGAAACATCCAAAAATATTTAATAAATTTAAATTGCGATTCTATTGTTTAACAGTGCAATTAAAACTGCGATTAATTGCATTTAATTTTTTTAATCGTGATTAATTTTTGGAGTTAATCGCATGAGTTAACTGCAATTAATCGAAGCCCTACTCAGAAGAGTCAAGATCAGAACCTCAATTGATGTAAAAGAAAATAGTTCCATTGACGTCAAAGGAGCTATGCCACTTTATACTAGATGAGGATCAGACCTTTAGAAGTTAAGACCAGATAAACCAGTAAAGTCTGAATGCTAACGCAAAGTACATCCAAATCATTGGAAGTGCATTTCCCAGGATGTTGATGATTCTGGTCCTTCCATAAACCACCCTTAACTATCTCACATTAACATTACTGAATTGCTAATAGAGACCAGTGTTGTCTTGTGGTCTGTGCATGATATTGGGATTGAAGAACTCCCATGGTCTAATGCTGGCTCTGTTACTCACTATGTGGCAAACTCTTCATCATATGACCTCTTTCACCATCTCCAAAAGTAAAGGGAAGTTGCGTGGTTCTTTCTACTGGCAGCTCTTTTCAAGGGTCTTAACACTCAGTTCCTCACCAGAGGAACACAAGAATTGCCATATTGGATTAGACACAAGATCCATCTAGTCCAGTATACTGCTGTCTGCCACTGGCCAGCACCAGATGCTCCAGAGAAAGGTATAAGAATCCCACAATAGACAGATGTGGGATAATCTACCTGACATGAAGGTCTCATCATGGTCTTGACTCTATTTGTTAAAATATTATCTTAAGCCCCGATGCATGAGGCTTAATATTCTTTGCAAAATGTGTGTTAGAATTAACTATTACAACTCAGGATATTTTTGATAGCCATATAAATAACCAATCCCTTGTTTAATAAATTAATTAATATATTAAAGAACACGGGACCTTGAGGCCTCTGCTATTAAACTTTTTCCATGAAAATTGACCCTCTTCTTTGTTTCTTGTCCCTTAGTCGGTTTTTGTTCATGACAACAGTTTACCCCTCATGCCATGAGTACTTTTGTGGTAACCTCTTGTGAGGGATATGTTCTCCTTTATACATTACTTTACTGATCCACAGAAATAATGTGAGTAGATTAGTTAGATATGATTTTCCTTTGAAGAAACCATTCTTGTTAAACCCTATCAAAAAGAATAAGAATGGACATAAATGGTACATATCCAAGTTGATCCAGAACCACAAAAAATATTAGGATTTATTTCAAGATATGAGCATCTGTTTGAGATGGTTCTTTATCCAATATTGATTCTCTTGTTCTTTTATGAAACACTAGCCTCTTCTGTCATTTTTTAGAGAATTCTTTTTCATTTATATTAGCATTTTCTATGTGCTTTCCTAATATAGTAGTAAAATCTGAGGGTTATTTCTATCCTCTCACACCTTGAATTCTACAGTTTGCTCATGCAACTATATCACCTTTGTCATCTTTGTCTGGCTTGTCCTCGTCCGTCCCTCCATGAATGCAAGTCGACGCCACACCATTCCGTTTTGTTGTGAAAAACTATATGCTAAGCCATATTCACAGGCACACACAAGCTCTAATACCTTCTAATACTCCTCTTGGATCTGCTTCTTCTTACCATTTGTATTGCATCTTTTCATAGAATCATATAATCATAGAATATCAGGGTTGGACGGGACCACAGGAGGTCATCTAGTCCAACCTCCTGCTCAAAGCAAGACCAATCCCAAACTAATCCTATGTCACCTATGATGGCTCTTGTAAGACTTGTTTTCTTTTTTTTAACTCTACTTGCAGCTCTCACTGATCTTGTCAGGGAGAAAGGTCAAACATTTAAAATGTTTTAGGCTTCAGATTTAGTTCAACTGGAGTAGAAACTGGTCATTTTAAATAATTGCTACCTGGTGTCATGCTGTCAAGAGTGGCTCACAACCGAGAGTGAAACCTCAGGACAGATTGTCAAAAGCAGGATGGGCACCTCCAAACTGATGGTATGTTCTATAATTAGATTTCACCAATCCAGTAACAAATGTGAACTAGAATTAGTGATAAATGGTCACTTACACCAAAAAAACCCAAACTCAAAATATTCAGGTTGCTTCCAGATCCAAGAGACTAGTCACTTACCCCAGGTCAATTTGTACCTTAGATCTCACATCAAAGACAATGCCTGTAGCCAATCCTGTAATAAACTAACTAAAGGTTTATTTCTTTTTCCTAGTTCCTAAGAGAATTATTTACAGGTTAAACAAGCAAGTATATACACACAAATGAGTTTCAGTCTGCGATTCAAAAGGTGACAGAGATGTAATCATCTATTAGCATTGAATATCTTTTTAGCGGTTAACCCAGGTTGACCCTAGGGAATCTCTGCTATTTTTTTCTTAGCTCCAGCCCTTATGAGTCCAAACAACAAAGAGATTAAAAAAATCTTAACGTTGGCTATTTTTAATTCCCTTTTCCAGTATTCAAACAGATGGGACAAGGCTTTCTGCAACTACTTCTCCATGGGTGGATGGGGCAATCAACAAAGCTTTTGTCATGTGATGGCCCACTTAATTTTGATAGTCCTCCTGGATAGGCGGGGTGGGAAGAGGACACCAATTTTTCCCATCTGAGTTCACAAGTTCAGAGCAGGCATTTTTACAATTATAAAACAAACATATTTTGCCTTGTGGCATGTAATACAGACATTACAGGTAAGATTAATGCATGCAGCAACTTACAAGCATTTTATAGAGTCTAAACACAGCTTTACAAGTCTAACTTCTATCTAGAACAATATTAACATATTGTGAGCTTGGTTTCCAGCTATGAATTTGTCAGTACTTAGCTGATACCTACATACTTGGCAATAGCTGGCATCTAGTTTACCAGTGTCACACCTGGTATACCTGATCCTAAGGAAGTCAAGATTGGTGAGCTATTTTATAATTAAGATATTAATGTGGGGGTGTATCTGCTTGTGTAATGGGCATTCATTGGGTGGAGAGATATGTGTTTAGGGCATCTCCATAAAATTAGTGTAGGTAACAATCGTCTAGATTTTTAAACATTGTTCTGCCATTTTAATCCTTTAAAAAAAAGAAGAAAATCTCTGTTTCAATATTAGAGATGAGATTTAGGCAGTAATGTCAAACATTTACAAACATTTGGAAAGTTCACATCCGAATCCAAAATTTGCAGCTGCCACACACACACACACACACACACACACACACACACACACACACACACACACACACACACACACACGGTTATGTCAACAAAAAACTTATCTTAACAGCACATTAAGGTTGCAAAGTCAAGCACCAAAAGTTGGGAAGTGACAGAATTAACATTATCTGGGTAACCTTAATTCAGCCCCCTTATGCATGTGCCTAATGACACAATCTAATTATAGAGAGCACATACTATTTTTTTTCCACAGGACCCGAGCTGCATTCAGTGCATAGGATTGCTGGTGCTCACCGACTGAGCAACTACTCAATAGCTTGTTTTATCTGCAATCTTCGGCATGTGTGGCCCTAGGCACTAATCAAATCCTGCTCTGCAGACAGAATTATTCATTTGCTCATGGGCTTTTCTATGGTGCTCCTCACTATAATATCAGATTTTAAAGGTAGTTAGCTATTACTCCACTCAGTGTAATACAAGTTACAAGGAGAAAGGACTAGATTTTTAAAGATATTTAGGTGGCTAAAGATTCAGATAGGTACTAGTGGGATTTTCAAAGGTGGCTTAGCACCTAACTCCCAATGATCTCAGTTGCAGTTGTGATCTATTCATCAGACCTCAGGTGACTCAAAATTGGAGATCCAGAAAATGAGGAATATAAAAATTAGTGGCCACCTGTGACAAGTTTGGTTTAAGTGACTTGACCAGCATATATTAAAAATATAAATTAATGGAGATATCCTATCTCCTAGAACTGGAAGGGACCTTGAAGGTCATTGAGTCCAGTCCCCTGCCTTCACTAGCAGGACCAAGTACTGATTTTACCTCAGATCCCCAAGTGGCCCCTTCAAGGATTGAACTCACAACCCTAGGTTTAGCAGGCCAATGCTCAAACTACTGAGCTACCCCTCCCCCATACAGCATCATAAAGGAACTCTGTGGCAGAGGAAGAGAGAGAATCCAGGTTTCATGGTGGCATTCAACTGCCTTAAACATGAAACCCTCCTTTGTCTTCCTGCCATCCCCTGCCCCATTCACTACATACTGTCCACTTGGTGGCTCCTTCAGGGAGTCATGAGCACGAGCATGCACCTGGCATGGTTCATGAACTCCCCCGACATCTGCCCCTTTTGTGGCAAGAAGGAGATCCTGGTGCACATCTATGTAGGGGGCTTCAGGTTGCAGCCCCTCTTCCAGCTCCTCCAAAACCTCTTGGTGAGGTTCTGGCT
Organism: Emys orbicularis; assembly: GCF_028017835.1. NCBI lineage: Eukaryota > Metazoa > Chordata > Testudines > Emydidae > Emys > Emys orbicularis. Next base: position 192,585,267 of record NC_088685.1, read on the forward strand.
GCACTTCTTCAAGCACCTCCTGATCCTGGCACACCCCATCTGTGGCCCAAAAAAGTCACAGGACCTCCTCGTCAACTTCCACCTGGCACTGGCCAAGAAGGCCATCCATCATAGGAGAAAGAAGCTATATGGGGGGTGCTTGGCAAATGTGGGATTTATTTCTGTTTCCTTGTACTGTCACACCTAGGCCTGGAGTTCCTCTGGGCAGTGTCCACTGACACCCTAGATGCCTTTTAGGAGCAGTGGGTGCTGCTGGGGTTCTCTGCTTGGTGTACAACTCTGGATCCCTTGTTAGTAATCTTTGACCCCACTCTTCATCCTGTTTTCTCTTTCATTGTCTCCAGAAATAGCTAGTGACTCAGTGGGCTCAGTGGTTCCACCCTCTTTAGCCTTTTATTTTGGCAGGTCTACAGCCGCCAAACCCCAGTCCTACTTATAATACACACTTTCCACCTTCTGCAAGAAATTGGTCAGGCATCCTACAGGGAACATCTTCATTCATTATACTGCCCTGATTAATCCCTGAGTATTTCCTAACTTCTGAATTCTTGACTTTGCAGACTTAACAATCTTTTATAGTATTGTTTTTAAGCAATTCCATAGGTTTTTAAAAAGCAAACTTAAAACAGATATTCAATTACATGGAATTATATTGACTCCCACAAGGTTCATCACCTTTAAAGCACAACCTCTGCCATGTAAGCTAACAGAATAACTGATGGCAGCATTAGGTTATCATCCTCTACATGGGCTAGCCACCGGAGGGAGATGAGGCACATATTTTGCCAGTGGGTTTCACCAATATTTGCTGACAGCAGAAGAATGTTGAGAGTCAGGAATCCTGGATTCTCTTCTAGGTAGAGTGTGCTCTAGTGGTACAGACACCCCTGTACCAAAACTGACACTCCTTCTGCCCCAACATCTCTAGCCTGTCCTTGTCCCAGTCCAGTCTCCACCCTGCCCCCCCATTTGTCTCCTCATTTCAATGCCATTCTACCTCTCCACGCCCATTGCTTCCTCATTCCAGTTCCAGTCCTCAAACCTCAGCTCAGCAACCAAGTCTCTCCTCCACTCTTCATCCCAGGCTCCCCACCCTGGCCTTGCCTTTTGTCCAAGACTCTCCTCTCACCACCATTCCAGGCTCTGCTCCTCACCAGTTTGCATTCCATTCAGGCTGAATCCTCCTTCTCCTCAGTGCTTGGGTAGGAGGGGAGCATTGAGAGCACAGGAAATACAGGTGCTCTATTCACAGTTCCTCTGCCTGGTGCCACTGTAGTACTGCAGTGAAAGTCCTGCTCACCTCCTGAAGTTCTGGGCTGGAGCATGCTCAGCGCAGACTCAACCTTTGGAGAATTTAGCTGGCAAACATTAACAAGTCTCTACTAAGTGTGTGGTAGCTGAGGTTTTCAGAAGCTTATAACATAGTCATATTTGGGCAGATTATCATGGGGACAGCAAAGGCTACATCCCTGAAACCTGGGCTATTTCAAGTCCCTGCTCCAAACCATGGAGGTGGTAAAGCTTCCCATTGAAAGAGTTTTAACATGAGTAAAACAACTTATTTCCCTTAATAACAGAGAAAATGGCTGAGAAATGGCTGAACAATTTTTGCTGAAAATTTCTAAAAAAAATTAATCCTGACACAGACACTGGCACCTTTAACTAGCACAGAATATTTCTGCCCAAACTGTAAAAGTTTGGCAAAATTATAGGCGACTGAAAATGGTCTTATAATGTAAAGTATCAGGTAACCTTAATTAACTGTAGGCACTGCTATCTGCATCACCCACAATTCAGGCTGTCAATTAATCACAGTTAACTCAAGCAATTAACGCAAAACAAATTAACTAAATTTTAAAAAATGGTCGTGATTAATTGCAGTTTAATTGCACTGTTAAACAATAATAGAATACCAATTTAAATTTATTGTAAATATTTTTGGATGTTTTTCTACATTTTCAAATATTTTGATTTCAATTACAACACAGAATATAAAGTGTACAGTGCTCACTTTGTATTATTATTTGTATTACAAATTTTTGCACTGTAAAAAAGTTAAACAAAAGAAATAGTATTTTTCAGTTCACCTCATTCACGTATTGTAGTGCAATCTCTTTATCATGAAAGTGAAGCTTGCAAATGTAGAATTATTTTTACATAAGTGCACTCAGAAACAAAACAGTGTAAAACTTTAGAGCCTACAAGTCCACTCAGTCCTACTTCTTGTTCAGCCAATTGCTAAGACAAACAAGTTTGTTTACATTTATGAGAGATAATGCTGCCAGCTTCTTATTTACAATGTCACCTGAAAGTGAGAACAGGCGTTCGCATGGCACAGCTGTAGCTGGCATTGCAACGTATTTATGTGCTAGATATGATAACGTTTGTATGTCCCTTCATTTTCCGACTTGTAGATTTTTTATCTTTTTTATAGTACAAATATTTGTAATCACATGTATTGTATAGCAGTGTGTGATGAGCTTGCGCTTCTGCCCTTTAATAGCATACAATGACCCTGCTTGGGTGTATTTATTCTGCTAACTGCACTTATGGAGTGATTTCCTTAGCTGCTATTGCTCAGTTGCTGCTACTTTTGGCACCCTATGTCAGTGGTTTTGAACTAGGGGTACATATACCCCTGGGGGGGACGCAGAGGTCTTCCAGGAGGTACATCAACTCATCTTGATATTTGCCTAGTTTTACAACAGGCTACATTAAAAAACACTACAGAAACTAAAATTTCATACAGACAATGACTTGTTTATACTGCTCTATATACTATACACTAAAATGTAAGTACAATACTTATATTCCTATTGATTTATTTTACAATTATATGGTAAACATGAGAAAGTCAGCAATTTTTCAGTAATAGTGTGCTCTGACACTTTTGTATTTTTATGTCTGATTTTGTAAGCAAGTAGTTTTTCAGTGAGGTGAAACTTGGAGGTACACAAGACAAATCGGACTCCTGAAAGGGGTACAGTAGACTAGAAAGGCTGAGAGCCTCTGCTCTATGTCATGCTGCATCTTGTCACCTCTTATATTGATATCATTGCATAACCCCAGTTAAGATACTAAGGGACATACTCTGTACGTGAAGTTCTAAGTGTTTCCTGTGAGGTTCTGAGTGCTTCACTGAAGACAATGGAAGCAAAGTCTGTTGGAATAATTGGGCCTATACTTTACCCTGAGTGTGAGCTCAGGTATGGAAACTGAATGAAATTTCATAAAATGTCACAATAACCTATAACAATAAATGTTGGTAGGAAAAAGTGCAAAAATGAGACAGAAAGACTGAATTAATATCCAAACAAAAAGACCTACTGATATAATTAAAGGGCCATGTTAAAATCATGCCTAGAAAAAAAGAAAAGTATAGGACCAGAAATCAATGAACCAAAATTGGTGTGTTGCAGCTTAGTCCTAACTGGTGAACAAAATAAGGGGTTCCGCTATTCTGCCCATCACTTCCTTTTGTGGGTCCTTAAAAGAAAAGATTTTTTGGGGGGGTTCAAGAGGCAGATGTTTGCCGACAACCACTAATTGAGAGATGGCCAGGATAAGAACAGGAAAGAAGCAAACTTCACCATCATGGCTGCAATGCCTGCCATTGCCTGAGATCTTAGGATCTACTGTGACACCACTGGGCCTTCATCATCCTGATCCAAAAAAATGTTCTGACCAGACCAGGCTAAGTGACATTGTTACCAGCTCTGGCTAAATCTCAGATACCACCAGTGATCTGAGCTGTTGTCACTCCCTGCCTCCATTCCTCCGTGTCCTTTTCCTTCCTTGATTTATTTCTTCTCTTTCCTCTCCCTCTCTTTTGCCTTCTGTCTAATAATAGTCTGGCTTAGACTGCCAAGCCTGTATACTTTGCAACACTGCAGTAAGCCTGTGACCAGAAAGAGGCTGTTAAAAGCAATGTCCTAACAGCCTACTGCTGGTACAAGTTGCCAGGTCTTGAAGTGGCTAATCAGCTCATGTTTTATGTCTGTGTTTCTCCAGCAGTGAAGTTGCAAGTCAACACCAGAGACAGAAGCTGCATTTTCTATCTTTGCTGTTGTCTTCTCTTCCCTATTGCATGTGTTTGTCTTGTCTTCTGGGAAACAGGATCCAACTTTAACAACAACCGCTCCAGATCATCTCAATTGATTTTCTCTCTCCTTCACCCCCGAGGACAATTGCCACCAACTTTAATACCATCTAAAAACTGTCAAATAAGGGTGTTTCCTTCTAAAATATCTCCCCAGCTAAAGAAAATGGGTACAAGGGATGCTATTAAAATGAAAGCCTTATATAATACTTTACATTTCAAATGCTTTAACTGTTTTTCCTTCTTTTCTGTATCTCTAATAAAAATAGTAAAACGATTTTTAACAGTGTGTTTGTCATGGTACTAAATAGGCCAAGGTCTCTGTATACCAAACCCCAAACCTTGTTTAGCTCTGTTTAATGCTGGACAGTGACAGGGTCATGTTAACACCTTTGACTCTTTGGGCTCATTTATTCCATTGAAATTGACACAATATCTCTTTGAAGGATCAGGGCCCCATTGTGTCTTGTTCTTTACACAACAAAAATAATATGAAGAAACTAAATGAGCACAATTGGGTCCCAAATAATGGTGTTTACTTCATCAACATAAACATACAAGGCCTGCCTACATATAAGGGGACTGTTGCCCCCTTACTAACATTCAGTGGGGGTGTTTTGGTTGGCTAGCTCCCAGCACTAAAAGGGGAAGTGTCGACAGCAAATCAGGAGCCTGAGACTGACAGTCCCCAGGAACAATGGGGAGAGGCCAATGCTCCAGATCAGCCTGATTGACAGGGCGGGCAGGCTAATCAGGGAGTCAGGAGGCCAGGGGGGTCCCGTCCTCCGTGTGAACTGGAATTGCCTGAGTCAGACAGAGTGGGGCCGAGCTAAGGAGACAGCAGGGGCCCGAGCTAAGTTGCTGGAAGCAGAGCTGCAGCCCCAAAGCCAGAGCACAGCCAAGAGAGAGCAGACCTGCCCTGGGAGCAGAGCTGCAGCAACCAGAGCCAGAAGGGCCAGACAAGCAGCCAGGAAGCAGGTCAGAGCTGGGAGCAGAGTCACAGAAGCAGCCTGCAGAGTAGACCTGTCGTGGGAGCAGAGCTGTAGTAACCAGAGCGGCCAGAGAAGCAGCCCAGGGAGCTGAAGGCAGAGCAGCAGCAGTGCTGAGGCAGAGTGGAGCTGGAGCTGGAGCAGTCCGGAGCTGGGTGTGGTGAGCAGCTAGGGAGAGCAAGGGGGACCCTGGGCAGTGGGCCCAGCGCAGGGAGACACCTCAGCCAAGAGGCTCTGCAGGCCAGACTTGGAGGGGGATCGTAACCCTGTCAGGGCGGGGGCAACGCTGGGAAGAAGGGTCCTGCCACCTAGAGCCTGAGAGCGTGTGGCCACCGCCCGAGCAAGTGTCCAACCCGCAGCGTCTCTGCAGCACAGCCAGGGCCTGAGAAGGAGCCTGGGACCTACAAGGAACAGACTGTGACCTGCCCTGACGTTCGAGAGACACTGTTTGTAATGTTCCCTGCCACAGAGCGGGGTGATGTGTTTCCTTTAACCTTTCCCATTTTTCCTTATTCTTTTTAAAATTAATTGTTAATTAAACAACTTTTATTTGCTTTAAATTGTATGAAATGATCAGTGGGTCAGGGAGGTGCCCAGTGCAGAGAGAGTACCCCGGAGTGGGGACACCCTAGCCCCTGTCCTGGGTGACCACAGCAGGGTTGGGGGTTGAGTCCCCCAGGAATCCTGGGCCCAGCCTTGTCGGGGTTTACGAGGACTCTGCCAGACAGGAGAGTGGAAGGGGAGTCCTCAAGGGCAGGGAGGCCTCTGGGTAAAGGAAATGGGAGCGAGGACTCAGATCCTTTTGCTAGCCCACTTGACCGGGGTAGTGCAGAAGCCAGGAAAGTTCCCCACAATAGCGGGACCATTCCCCCACTTACATACAGTCAGATAGCTACTCTGGCTGGTTTCTGGAGATACTGGCCAGTTGGGTGTTTGGTTATGATATTTAATACGTTAAATAGAAGAACAGTTTTTTAGAGCTATAAATGTCTGTGCAGGCAGTACCATAACAAACAGACACCCACTAAAATCTTGATTTTTTTCTTCTACCCACAGAGGAAGAACAGAACAATGGTATAGACCAAGACATGGATTGAAGACTTGCTCCAGTTTAGCCTGAGGATGTCACACATGCACCTCATCAAGTCCACTCTCACATTAATAGACGGAGTCTTGGTGGATGATTGGTTGCATCCGACGAAGTGGGTATTCACCCATGAAAGCTCATGCTCCAATATGTCTGTTAGTCTATAAGGTGCCACAGGACTCTTTGTCGCTTTTTGGTGGATGATGGCGACCCCCCGACTCCATAGGTCTGCATGCTGTGGGATTGACTCACATGGCAATGCCACATTGTTTCCTGTTCATTAGTGTTGGGAATACTATACTTTAAATAACAAATGTTGAGATCCTTCCTCCAGGCTTCTCTCAGCAACTTTCCATTGACTGCAGTAGGTGTTTTCCCAAATAGGAGCTTTGTCCTCTCTGCTAATATTTCCTAACTCTTTCATGTGTTTTCCCAAGGAGTCTGACATGGGTGAAGTAAGGGCCCAGATTCAGGGATAAGGGTCCCCCTGGCTGGGATCTGCAACACAGCCAGTTTCCTCTGTTCCCTTGCCCCTGATATGACAGATGTGTTAGGGACCCTGTTATGCTACTTCTTGTCATAAAACCCCATTAGTTATTCAAAGCTATGCTTTGTTTGTATCATTTTAGTTTCAAAGTGTAATTCACAATTAACTCAAAAAAACCCCATGGTGCACAAAATTGGCCAAAAAAGTATATTCTTGGGGGAAAATTCAGCATGTTTGCAAAGTCCTAACTTGTAGGCTCTCCTCCATAAATCATGTCATTGCTAACTCAGAAAGTAGTTGCTTATAGATTCTTGGAAGGTTCAGATTGCCAGGATTTCAATAAGCAAGAACTACAGCAGGAGAGTGCCATTCTATATATAGTGAAGGTTTCTGTTACAACATGCATTTGCATATATTAAATCAAGGTGCCCTAATTAAGTTAGCAAATTCAATTGAAAGCATAATAAAGTAACAGTCATGAATAATCTTTTCACTATACCCAGTACTGAGGAAAGAGCCTGACAGAAATAATTTAACACTCTTCCTGTGTTTGAGGAAAAACACCATCATATTCTCAGTGGCTTGATATAAATTACTAGCAGTGAAAATGATAAGGGAACAAACATAAATCTATTAATAACATGGACTAGTACAGGACTTGCAAGCCCTTACTAAACATCTAGCGTTTTCATAATTGCAATCAGCTAAATAGCTTGTTAAGTGAGTGGTACCGTTTAAATTATGAAATTAAAATGTTTGAATTATTTTCCTGCAGATTCAGAACAGCTTCTTAAAGGAGATAAAGTGCCAATTGAAAGCCAGGATTGTCCAGTCAGTGATTGTCTGCTGTTTGCAATCTGTCTGCAGTTTGTCATACTACCTCCAATAAATATGAATGTAATCAGATGAAGCTATTTTTCCTCCAGCTCCACAGTTTGGTCTGGCGTCCAAGTTATGTTTGCGTTCATTGTAAATGTTTATAGTGGGTTCACTATTAGGGCTTGATCCTCTGCAGCACAGGTGCTCAGTGCTATGTGTAAAAGCACTCAGCAAGACAGGAAATGCAGGGGAACACAATACTGAATTGATAAGAGTGCAGCTGGGTAGCTATCATGCTACTCCTATGGCATACCAAGAGTAGAGCCTAAGCGTGGAACACACAGAAAAACACCACTCTCTGATTGCTGACATTATCTATGTGTGCTCTTGAGAGTAATCGACTGAGCATGCTAGTGGCTTGAACCTTACTCCTTTTCAGGAGGGAGTATTATGACTTATGCTTATCCTTATTTGTCTCCATTATTGTGTCTTTGGCCACACTGACATTGGAGCACAATCATAGAATATCAGGGTTGGAAGAGACTTCAGGAGGTCATCAAGTCCAACCCACAATCATCTTGTGGTCACTACTGCTCTCTGAAGAGCGACTTGCAGAATGAAGCCTATATGCTAAAGTAAAGTAACCTTTGTGTTACAGTATCTAGGAACCCTGGGGTGTTCCATGAAGGAGACATAGGTGTTGCAACACTAAGCATCATGGTGCCTAACTTTTAGGTGCCTAGAAAATCCAGGTACAACACTGCGATCCACAAAGCCTGAGTTAGGTGCTTAGGCTCCCTATACAATGAATGGGAGAGACAGGTGCCTAAGAATGTGGTCTGCAAAAGACAGCACACTAGGCAGGGAGCTGCCTAAGCTAGCCAATGGGAGAGGGGTGTGTGCCAAGCTCAACTTTTTCGTGGAGCTAGATGCCTAAATCTGGACTGCACTTGGAGGGTTGCCAATTTTGGTTGGACTTATTCCTGGAGGTTTCATAACATGACATAATCTTTAATTAAAGATTAATCTTTAATTTGTGGAGATGCCAGGACAATCCTGGAGGGTTGGCAATCCTACTGAGCAGGGAGGTGCCTAGCTGTTCTTAGTGAGCCACGAACAAGAACCAGCTGCCTGGAGACAGCTTAGGCATCTCAGAGTTTCTTGAAGGAGTGACTTAGGTGCCTGCTTGGCTCCACACAAAACAGCTGGAAGAGGTGAGTGGTGGTGGTGCCAGCCCCCCTTATAACTTTTAGCCCAGTGGTTAGAGCATGCACCTAGGATGGGGGAGTCCCAGGTTCAATTCCTCCCTCTCTGCCAGATTAGCCTGTTGAGGCTGATTCACTCTGGATAAATAATGAAAGAGTGGCAGGAACAAAGGGATGGGACCTAGGGTTACAGAGGGCTGGACCAATTTAGCCAGAGTCATTCCTTCTCTCTCTGACCCATTGATTAGTTCAATATTTAGTCACAGTGGAACACTCATGGGGGGAGGTGCATGCACATGCGCAATTGAGCATGGGAATGATGCTGTAGTCATGTGGCTAGTACATTCACATGGGAGGTGGGAGACCCAGGCATCCAGATGCCTAGAGGGAGATGGCAGTACACATGCCCAGAGACTGAAACATGGGTGCCTACGGAACTTTTACCCTGAAAACTTAGGCACCAAGTAAGGTCCCTACAGGATTTGACAGTTTTGTTAATTGCAATGGAGCCAAAACTGTGACTCAGGTGCCTGAAACAGGAATTTAGGTGCCTAAGTGTGGGGTATAGGCACCTAAATACTTTCACGAATCCCACTCCATATTAGCTGGTGTACTGTTGATGCCTGGAATCCCATACTCTTAGTTTTCAATAGTCTTAATCTTCAATTTCTGGGATGGGATTGCTTTCTTAAAGCTATGAAAGAAAGCATTCCTTTCAGGGTTTTTTTCTGTTTCTTAAATTTAGGAGGGGGGAGTAACAGCCAAAGCAATTCAGTACTCACTTCTGGGCAAACCTCAGAAGGTTCGGTTAAATTAAGCACCCACAGATTTGGAGACTCATCTGAATCTTTTCCAAAGGTCCTGAATCTGAAAAAATGGACTAGGAATAACTCACCTTGCTTAGAGTATATTTACATTTCTGCTTCCCAGCAAGAACTACCCTGGTGGAAATTCTAGTTATAAATGTTCAACTTGTGCCTGCTGGTTCCATTTGGCAATTACAATTTGTAAAAATGGAACAGGTCTATTCATCTACTGATTTCTGGAGCTAATTGCCTCCTGGAACTAACCAGCAGACAACAGCTGCTCTAGACCCACCTAGCTCTCTGCAGCTCCAGCCCCCATGATCCTCTGCAACTCTACACCCACACTTAAAAAGTTCTCTAACACCCCAGCTCCTATTGCTCCAGAATCCCATCCCCAGCACACACCCCACATCAGCTCACCAGCTTTGTCTGCCCCCTCTTTGCACTCTCTCTGCTCCATCTTTAGCTCTCCACTAGGCTTGCCCTTGTAAGTATTCTGGGGGGGGGGGCTGATGACTTTTAGCCCTGCTTCACTATTTTCTAGGGGGTGACCAGCTATCCTGCCCTCACCTTCTTTCTTTGGGTGACTTTCAAGAAGGTCCACTTCCTTCTATTCAGTTATGGTGCTTTTCTCAGGTGAAGGCCATTCAGTCTTCTTTTTGGTCAGCTCAGCTGGTATCTACACCAAGTCAGCGGATTGCTAGGACTTGCTTTTTAGGGTGTGGCTGGCCTGTGCCAGCTGACTCGGGCTTGGGGGGCTTGGGCTAAGGGGCTGTTTTATTGAAGGGTAGACATTTAGGCTTCAGTTGGGGCCTGGGGCTCTAGGACCCTAAGGGATGGGAGGGTTCCAGAGCTCAAGGCTGTAGCTCCAGCTTGAATGTCTATACCACAATTTAACAGCCTCTTAGCCTGAGTCAGCTGTCACAGGCCAGCCACAGGTTTTTAAGTGTAGTGTAAACACACCCTTAAAGGCAAAGTCCTGGGTCTGAGGACAGGCTCCAGAGCCAGTTCGGTGGAGAGGAAACCCTGACTCCTTACAGAGCAATCAGAGAGAAATGCTGCAGGGATCTCCTCACAGAAATTTTCTGCAGGTGTTACGTTGGGAGGGAATTACTCTAGGCCATTACCAGAAGTTTGATTTTACTCAAACATTTGCTTATTTCAATGGTGAATTAATTAGCTGCAGGAAAGATATAAATGTGAACATCAAAAATCTATAAAGAAAAATAAATGGTATTAGCAATGTAGTAGCATGATTAGCCACAATTAGCAGAACTATAAGTTGTATCTGATTAACAGACAGATATAAACAGAAGAGGGTAGATTTTCCTAAAAATATATCTGTTACAAAGATCTGACCTCTTACACATTAGACCTGAATATTAATCGAAACATGCTAATTGAGTTAACTGAGACAATGACGTTTCAGATTTGATTGATAGTAAGCTCGGGGACCAAACAGAAAGGACTTGCTGTGTGACCTCAGGTGATCAATTAAACCTTTCTTCACCTCTAAAATGAGGATAATAATTGCTTACCTTTGCAAAGGTCTTTGAGATCTTTGGTATGTAACATACGTTTTATTTATATATACATCTCCAAAAGCATGAGTCAGCAAGAGAACTGTTTTCATCTCTGAGCCTTAAGACTAGCATAAGCAATATGTTTATTTTAACTATACTTAAAATATAGCTTTAATATGAAAATCATTCCAGATTATCTGATAGGGGTTTGGATTTTTAAAAGCAGAATTGCAAAATCAATAATTAAAAATGCAGGTGCTTAATTCTTTTACACATTAATAGTTCCACTGGAGTCACTGGGACTGCTCACGTGGGTAAAGTAAGGCATGCAGATATGTCTTTGCAATATCAGGGCCTCAGTGGATGAATGAAATGTACAGTTCTCTCTCATGACCTGTCTATATGCAACATCTCTGCCTCCACCATATCCTGATGGGAATCTGCCCTCTGAAATGTCTTTTCGGGGGTCTCACCTAGCTCCCATTGAAATCCATGGGAAGATCCAGCTCCTACTGACTTCAGTGGGAGCTGGACCAGGTCCTACATAAATTGCTTACAAACTGTGGCTACTAACTGAATGCAGTGTTTCGAAGTGGAACCTGAGAAATCTCTCGTGCATTTCAGAACTGTTACTAGTTCTCATTCTACTGTATTTATTGTAAATGGGTGAGCTGTAAAGAAGTGTGATATCTTTAAATTAGTCCTGCTGGCAGGTGACCAGACAGTAAGTGTGAAAAATCGGGATGGGATTGGGGGGGGGGGGGGGGAACGCGTCATAGGAGCCTATATAAGAAAAAGACCCAAAAATCAGGACTGTCCCTATAAAATCGGGACATCTGGTCACCCTAATTATAACACAACTCATTTAAAACAAAATAAAAGTGAAAAGGTGTAGGCATTAAATAAGCAGCCCTGTTTTAGATTCTATCCTAAACAGATATCAAATTAGTTTCACCCACACAAAGCTCTGCAAGCACTGCCCTGTTTCTAAGGGACCACAATATCCTAATTACCTTAAGTGACTGAAGGAGGAAGATGGCATTTAGCAGCAAAGTTCAGGGCAAGAGAAAACTGCCATTTTTTTAGATAAGCAGCATGACAGTGCAGCATCTGAGCTAATTGATATAAAATGTATTTGGCTAGCTGCAGGAATGTCATTATAGGTTCCTGGGTAAGAAGCACTTTAATGACAGAAGAAAGTCAGGGTAGTCATTCACTCAATTCCATGCAGGAGACCACATAATAAGAGCTTCTATAGACTAGGGTATTAACACAGGGTAAGGCTTAGTTTGTTTGTTCTCTTTTAACTTTTCTACTTGAATATGAGGTAGAGAATGGCTCATATTTTAAATACTAATTTAAAATACTCCAGCCAGACTCCCTGACTTGGGGTAATATTTTCAAAAATGCCTATGGGCCAGATTTTTAATGGTATTTTAGGTGCCTAAAGATGCAGATAGGCACCTAGTGGGATTTTGAAAAGCACCTGGATGCCTAATTCCATGGGCTCATCTGGTCCCAAGTGAACTAGAAGCCAAAGTCCCAGTTTCAAAAGTGACTTAAGCCCTTGGGATCAGATTTTCAAAGGTACTTAGGTGCTTACAGATGCAGATAGGTACTTTTCAAAATCTCATTAGGTGCATAGGCAAATCAATGGGAGTCAGGCACCAAGGCATTTTGAAATTCCCTGCATCTTTAAGTGCCAAAATACCTTTGTAAATCTGGCCCTATATGCTTGAGGTTTTGCATGCTGATAGTCATTTCTCAGTTCTGTCCCGAGGACAGGGTTTGCTCTCATATTGCTTGAAAGATGCAAGAACAGTGTTATATCTCTCCTAAGCCACCAATAGGATTTTGAATACTTTGGTGAGGAGAAGAGAGTGTTCTCAACAAAGAAGATGTTCTGGGCAGTCACGGTTGGTTTGAGACTTTTAGTTTAACATGCCTACATTGATATTGATGTGACAATCCATTTGTCACAGGGATCTTCTGTGAATGAGTAACTCCAGCTAAGGGGTGAGATATCGTTTTTTATTCAAGAAGGTAGTCTTTTCAACACATTCTGAGTCATATTTATAATATAGTGGGCCAAAAAATGTCATGTCCTTCTTGAAGTCTATTGTGGGACAACATGCACGTGTCCACTGTGAAAATCCATATCTGAAACCTGAAAGCATCTGAAGAAGCCGTATTTCTGCATTGAGTTGAAAGTAGTCATCATTCAAGCCACTTATCTCAGATCCTCCCTGTAGATCTACTGGGAGGATTTTGCTCACAGACATGCAAAATTTAAAATACAGATGTGACAGCCTCAGTGCATTCCTCTTCATGGAGACCTGCTTCTCCCACACACAACGTGCACATACTGATGTAAAATAAACCAAAAGACTTTGATTTATCTGAAGTTTGGATTATCATCAAGAGAACCTTTAAAGCTTTTAAGACATTTGCAACATCTCTTCTCTTTCTCTAAAATCCACTGCCTTCCACTCCAGTTATTAACTATATCTCTGGGATCAAGAGTTGCTAGATGTCTGGCAGTCCTCTACCCCACTGGAATTATCAAACCATTGCAACATTTCTGACTGGTGAGCAGCCAGGATGTTCAGAATTTGTAAATAAAGTATTTATATGAAGAATTTTGTTTGTAACATTTGTAGGTGAAATCTATTCAGGATGAAAAATTTTAGCTGTTAAAAACTTAAGTGTTTTAGACTTAGTCATAAAATTTGCAAAACAATAAGCTTAAAGAAAGCCTGGTCCTTAAAAACAGAGCTGGTCAAAAAACCAGATCAAAATGTTCATGAAAGTTTTGTCCAATTTTTTGCATTGAAATCATTTTTTGACCATTTGACAGAGGGAAAGCCAAGAGAGTGCAATTTTTTTTTTGATCACTGTTCTAGTTGACTCACTGGTGTTGCTCTTGCAGTTCAGTACAAGTGAACAGTGACACATTCAGTCTCTACCAACAGTAATCTAATCTTAGGGACTCCTGAATTTGTCTATATTACTGAGTCCTGGACGTATATGCAGCAGAGCCATTATTGAGATAGAAGATTCTTGATCAGACATGAGGTAAGAAAAGGTTGGTCTGAACAAACATGCAGAAGAAACCCAGTACCAAAGTTTTAGTGCTTGTGTGTCTGAAATGGGAATAGTGCTGCCTACAATCTTGTCTACATTCAGAGTTGCCTCGATTTACTTAATGGTGTGATTTTAAACCCATGCAAAAGGCTGTATGGACATCCTTAGTTTTGCTTAAACCAGGCTAATTCCAGTTTAATTTAAGTCCAATAGGAACAGATTCACAATAAACCAAAATAAGCCACTCAAACTGAAATAAGAGTTCACCCAGGAGTTTAAGTGGGTTAATTAAATTGGTGCTATAAGATCAAGTCCAGCCTGGTATTGGTAGACAGTGTCCTAGGAGACTCCATGTTGACAATGGATAGTTTAAGTCATCTATGGGATTTTCACACCAACCACGAAAGCACTTCACAAACTGGATCTTATTTCAGTTCAGACTGGTTATGTAAGTCGGGTGCTGACTATCACAGCAGCCTTGTGACAGTCAGTTTAACATCTCCTGCAGGCTGAGGTCAGGATTTGCCCTCGTGCTTGTCTGCCTGGTGCACCTAACTGGGCATATTTTAGAAACCTAAGGAAACAAATATAAATAAATGAATATGGAGTCAGAAGAGTTAACAAGTAATAAAACGAAGAAGAAATAAAATGAAGGGTAAAAGGACTAATATCAAGTTTTCCAGAAAACTCTGAGAGCTCCTGGACATGTATGATTATAGGAAAGGAACCATGTAGAATATCCTCTCATCCACATTCATTAGCTACAAATTGAGGAAATACAGAATTTTAATTTTGGAAAGTAGTTAATTGATTCCAAAATCAGTGATGTAAATTATCTTAATACTCCAGTGGAACTCACACTTTGCTAGTCTGCAAACCTAAAATAAAACAACATAAAGTATCATCCTACTTCTTAATATATTGGGCTAAATTTCAGCTATCCCTGTGCATGTGCACCAGGGTGAAGAAGGACATTTGCTTTCCATGATCATTCTACAATATTTATTTTGCTAGTTGAGGAAACATTCCTTCCAGTAATTTCACAAAAGCAGAGAAACACAAAAGGGTGTGGTCACAGTCCAAGTGAATTCATATACAGTTGTGAATGAATATTCATGAATAGTTCTGAGCAGTATTTGCCTAACTCTAGTGCAGTTGCTTTCCCTATCTTGATAGCCATGCTGATTTTGCTTTATTGTATCACTGGATTTAGCACTCTATCCTGCACCCATAGACCTTGTTCTGGGCATTGATTTTAAAAGGTGCATGATCAAGCCTTTTGAAAGTACATTTAACAACAACAACAACAGGAATCTGCTAAAGACACATGATATAAAAATAAATTATAATCAGTAAGATGAGTGATGGTAACTGTGACTGGGCGCAGGCAGGGTATTGCTTGGCTTCCAGCACAAAAGGGGTGAACTCCTTCTTTCCTTTCCACTCCTTTTGCAGTGATGCTGGGCGTGCTGCCGGAGGATACAGGAAGGGGAACTGGAAAGACAAAAGAGGGAGAGGGCCTGTGGGAAGACTGGGCTCCCTAACTATGCTTTGGAGGCTGAGCTGATCCTGAGCCCAGGAAAGGTTTTGTTTAATATTATTTGGGTTTGTTACCTTTTTTTATTCATTTTTATGAAAATTCTCTCCAGTTGAGCAGGACTCACTCCCTCTTGCTGCATTTGTGTCTACTCAGTAATCCCATGACTTTATACCCATTACATCTTCATCTTAGCAATTACATATTTGGCAGATCAATTTTACTTCACTGAGATCTGACAATTTAATATAGCAAAAGGTCTGTTCCTATGCAAACAATATCCATAAGGCAGGAATAAAACACAGCAATAAAATTAAGAGAATGAGTTTCATACATCCCATTGGCCTTGTCATTTCCTTAATGTTTATATGAAGCATAGATAATCTTTGAGCTGGTTTACTAAGATGCACATGCTCTAAGTACTACAGCCGCTCATCATTTTTGGACACCAAGGACTATGAGAACTAAATCATAAAATGTATGACAACATAAAGCCCCCAAGAACATGGATAAATTTCCCTGTGACAAGGCAATTTTGTCATAGGTGATGCATACTTTATCTAGAAGGTCTGCTGTGATTTCAAAATGTCAGAAAAAAAGTGGATTTAAGAGAAGTAGGAGGGGTGAAGCAAAGTACCCCATCAGCTGTCATTTAAGGATATGAATCATTTAGTTGTGCCAGCCCAGATATTGTTTGCTAAGCAGGAAAGACTGACTGCTGGAATGATACATTTTGGTTTGTGAGGCAGCATGGGTTTTTTGGGTATGTAAATGGCTTCAGCTGTAAATCAGTTTAGAGCTGAACTATTCAATCCTAAATGCACAAATAAAAACTATTAGATATCAGGAAAACCACCATTTTCTTCAGTAGAGTCATTCAGTTGGAATACAGCTCACATGGGCACCTTACGAGGATGTTCAAATGCCACTTTTGGTCACACAAAACAGCACTTCGGTGCATAAAGCAGACAATTATGTGGCTTAGTGCCAAATGAAGCATCCAAATGCCAGATTTTGACATCCTGTTAAGGTGCTCACACTTGAAAATTACACTCTGCCACTGAAGACTTTCACTATGGGAGAAACAGCTTTGCCATTGCTTGTGCGTGATTTGCAAGTCACGAGAATTTGAGCATCTTTTTCACACTACTTGAGATTCATGGGTGATGTCTGAAAACTGACATGACTTCTTCCTGCCCAGGAGTGTAAAGTGCTACTCCACTGGGACCAGTAAAACTGCGACAAATGTGGCAGCTCATGAAAGTGAAAAATAGTGGGGGCGGGGGTTAAAAAAAGGTTAAACATAACTGAATCTACAACTTACCTTTCATTTGGTTTTGGTTCTAAATTAGGACTCAGGCAACAGAGGTGGACATTAGAAACTGGATATTTACCACCTGGGCTAGTTAAATGTATTGTATTTGTGATATACCCATTCTATATACAGGAAGTATTGCAAATGTCTTAGGAAAGCTTAAACACTGATGCAGCAAGCCAATTTTTCATGGCACCTGCTGATCTTATTTTCCAGCCAATTTGCATATTCCTAATTGCTGCTGGTAATAAGCAGCTGAGAGCAAGCTTATTCACCAGCTAAATTCTGTTATTTGAGTGGGTGTGTCTCCTCATTATTTACAGTGACTTTAGTATATGACATTCACTCTCTTGACATACCCTGTCCCCCCAAAGTATAATGAGCCTCATATTTCAGGATCTGGCTTCTCCTGAATAAACAAAAGGTTGGCAATTTAAAAACAGTAGGATGATTGGTCTGTTTGATTTACCTACAATAGGACAGCCATTAGGCTGTGACTATGAGCAATGACTTCACTAAAATATAACTTATCTGCTCTAATTGTGATGATTCAGCTGATCTGGTCTAATACGTTTGCTAATGGTTATTGTGGCCTTAGTATTTCCCCACTTTAAAATGTTCAGTTGGCTTTGATTAAGTTTACCTAAGGCTCAAACCTGGGAGGCAGCAAAGTTTGAAGGAAAGAAGAGAAAAAAGAAATTGAAAGAGAAAGAGAAAGGGAAACCAAACATGTATACTAATTGGTTTTCCCTAGGGTTGGACAGTTTCCAGCATTCATCCATGCCTGAACCAAAGTGCCTATACACAAATGCAAGAAACCTGGGAAACAAGCAGGGAGAACTGGAAGTCCTGGCACAGTCAAGGAACTATGATGTGATTGGAGTAACAGAGACTTGGTGGGATAACTCACATGACTGGAGTACTGTCATGGATGGATATAAACTGTTCAGGAAGGACAGGCAGGGCAGAAAAGGCGGGGGAGTTGCATTGTATGTAAGAGAGGAGTATGACTGCTCAGAGCTCCAGTATGAAACTGCAGAAAAACCTGAGAGTCTCTGGATTAAGTTTAGAAGTGTGAGCAACAAGGGTGATGTCGTGGTGGGAGTCTGCTATAGACCACCAGAGCAGGTGGACGAGGCTTTCTTCTGGCAACTAGCAGAAGTTACTAGATCGCAGGCCCTGGTTCTCATGGGAGACTTTAATCACCCTGATAACTGCTGGGAGAGCAATACAGCGGTGCACAGACAATCCGGGAAGTTTTTGGAAAGTGTAGGGGACAATTTCCTGGTGCAAGTGCTGCAGGAACCAACTAGGAGCAGAGCTCTTCTAGACCTGCTGCTCACAAACCAGGAAGAATTAGTAGGGGAAGCAAAAGTGGATAGGAACCTGGGAGGCAGTAACCATGAGATGGTCGAGTTCAGGATCCTGACACAAGAAAGAAAGGAGAGCAGCAGAATACGGACCCTGGACTTCAGGAAAGCAGACTTTGACTCCCTCAGGGAACTGATGGGCAGGATCCCCTGGGAGAATAACATGAGGGGGAAAGGAGTCCAGGAGAGGTGGCTGTATTTTAAAGAATCCTTATTGAGGTTGCAGGAACAAACCATCCCGATGTGTAGAAAGAATAGTAAATATGGCAGGCGACCAGCTTGGCTTAACAGCAAAAAAGAAGCTTACAAGAAGTGGAAGGCGACTCTAGATTTAATCCTGAGTGGAGCGCAGGAGCTGGTCCAAGAGGTAACTATAGCAGGACCGCTTGGAAATAGTGACCATAATACAATAGCATTCAACATCCCTGTGGTGGGAAGAACACCTCAACTGCCCAACACTGTGGCCTTTAATTTCAAAAGGGGGAACTATACAAAAATGAGGGGGTTAGTTAGACAAAAGTTAAAAGGTACAGTGACTAAAGTGAAATCCCTGCAAGTTGCGTGGGCCCTTTTTAAAGACACCATAATAGAGGCTCAACTTCAATGTATACCCCAAATTAAGAAAAACAGTAAAAGAACTAAAAAAGAGCCACCGTGGCTTAACAACCATGTAAAAGAAGCAGTGAGAGATAAAAAGACTTCTTTTAAAAAGTGGAAGTCAAATCCTAGTGAGGCAAATAGAAAGGAGCACAAACACTGCCAACTTAAGTGCAAGAGTGTAATAAGAAAAGCCAAAGAGGAGTTTGAAGAACGGCTAGCCAAAAACTCCAAAGGTAATAACAAAATGTTTTTTAAGTACATCAGAAGCAGGAAGCCTGCTAAACAACCAGTGGGGCCCCTTGACGATGAAAATACAAAAGGAGCGCTTAAAGATGATAAAGTCATTGCAGAGAAACTAAATGGATTCTTTGCTTCAGTCTTCACGGCTGAGGATGTTAGGGAGATTCCCAAACCTGAGCTGGCTTTTGTAGGTGACAAATCTGAGGAACTGTCACAGATTGAAGTATCACTAGAGGAGGTTTTGGAATTAATTGATAAACTCAACATTAACAAGTCACCGGGACCAGATGGCATTCACCCAAGAGTTCTGAAAGAACTCAAATGTGAAGTTGCGGAACTATTAACTAAGGTTTGTAACCTGTCCTTTAAATCGGCTTCGGTACCCAATGACTGGAAGTTAGCTAATGTAACGCCAAT
The DNA here is from genome assembly GCF_028017835.1 of Emys orbicularis. Taxonomy (NCBI): domain Eukaryota; kingdom Metazoa; phylum Chordata; order Testudines; family Emydidae; genus Emys; species Emys orbicularis. The sequence goes on from NC_088685.1 coordinate 192,604,845, forward strand.
ATTTAAAAAGGGCTCTAGGGGTGATCCTGGCAATTACAGACCGGTAAGTCTAACGTCGGTACCGGGCAAATTAGTTGAAACAATAGTAAAGAACAAAATTGTCAGACACATAGAAAAACATAAACTCTTGAGCAAGAGTCAACATGGTTTCTGTAAAGGGAAATCGTGTCTTACTAATCTATTAGAGTTCTTTGAAGGGGTCAACAAACATGTGGACAAGGGGGATCTGGTGGACATAGTGTACTTAGATTTCCAGAAAGCCTTTGACAAGGTCCCTCACCAAAGGCTCTTACGTAAATTAAGCTGTCATGGGATAAAAGGGAAGGTCCTTTCATGGATTGAGAACTGGTTAAAGGACAGGGAACAAAGGGTAGGAATTAATGGTAAATTCTCAGAATGGAGAGGGGTAACTAGTGGTGTTCCCCAAGGGTCAGTCCTAGGACCTATCCTATTCAATTTATTCATAAATGATCTGGAGAAAGGGGTAAACAGTGAGGTGGCAAAGTTTGCAGATGATACTAAACTACTCAAGATAGTTAAGACCAAAGCAGATTGTGAAGAACTTCAAAAAGATCTCACAAAACTAAGTGATTGGGCAACAAAATGGCAAATGAAATTTAATGTGGATAAATGTAAAGTAATGCACATTGGAAAAAATAACCCCAACTACACATACAACATGATGGGGGCTAATTTAGCTACAACGAGTCAGGAAAAAGATCTTGGCGTCATCGTGGATAGTTCTCTAAAGATGTCCACGCAGTGTGCAGAGGCGGTCAAAAAAGCAAACAGGATGTTAGGAATCATTAAAAAGGGGATAGAGAATAAGACTGAGAATATATTATTGCCCTTATATAAATCCATGGTTCGCCCACATCTCGAATACTGTGTACAGATGTGGTCTCCTCACCTCAAAAAAGATATTCTAGCACTAGAAAAGGTTCAGAAAAGAGCAACTAAAATGATTAAGGGTTTAGAGAGGGTCCCATATGAGGAAAGATTAAAGAGGCTAGGACTCTTCAGTTTGGAAAAGAGAAGACTAAGGGGGGACATGATAGAGGTATATAAAATCATGAGTGATGTTGAGAAAGTGGATAAGGAAAAGTTATTTACTTATTCCCATAATACAAGAACTAGGGGTCACCAAATGAAATTAATAGGCAGCAGGTTTAAAACAAATAAAAGGAAGTTCTTCTTCACGCAGCGCACAGTCAACTTGTGGAACTCCTTACCTGAGGAGGTTGTGAAGGCTAGGACTATAACAATGTTTAAAAGGGGACTGGATAAATTCATGGTGGCTAAGTCCATAAATGGCTATTAGTCAGGATGGGTAAGAATGGTGTCCCTAGCCTCTGTTCGTCAGAGGATGGAGATGGATGGCAGGAGAGAGATCACTTGATCATTGCCTGTTAGGTTCACTCCCTCTGGGGCACCTGGCATTGGCCACTGTCGGTAGACAGATACTGGGCTAGATGGACCTTTGGTCTGACCCAGTACGGCCTTTCTTATGTTCTTATGTTCTTATGAAGATTGGACAAATGACCAGGGAGGAGTATAAAAATATTGCTCAGGCATGCAGGAGTGAAATCAGGAAGGCCAAATCACACTTGGAGTTGCAGCTAGCAAGAAATGTTAAGAGTAACAAGAAGGGTTTATTCAGGTATGTTAGCAACAAGAAGAAAGTCAAGGAATGTGTGGGCCCCTTACTGAATGAGGGAGGCAACCTAGTGACAGAGGATGTGGAAAAAGCTAATGTACTCAATGCTTTTTTTGCCTCTGTCTTCACGAACAAGGTCAGCTCCCAGACTACTGCACTGGGCAGCACAGCATGGGGAGGAGGTGACCAGCCCTCTGTGGAGAAAGAAGTGGTTTGGGACTGTTTAGAAAAACTGGACGAGCACAAGTCCATGGGTCCAGATGCGCTGCATCTGAGGGTGCTAAAGGAGTTGGCAGATGTGATTGCAGAGCCAGTGGCCATTATCTTTGAAAACTCATGGCAATCGGGGGAGGTCCCGGATGACTGGAAAAAGACTAATGTAGTGCCCATCTTTAAAAAAGGGAAGAAGGAGGATCCGGGAAACTACAGGCCAGTCAGCCTCACCTCAGTCCCTGGAAAAATCATGGAGCAGATCCTCAAGGAATCAATTGTGAAGCACTTAGAGGAGAGGAAAGTGATCAGGAACAGTCAGCATGGATTCACCAAGGGCAAGTCATGCCTGACTAACCTAATTGCCTTCTATGATGAGATAACTGGGTCTGTGGATGAGGGGAAAGCAGTGGATGTGTTATTCCTCAACTTTAGCAAAGCTTTTGATACGGTCTCCCGCAGTATACTTGCTGGCAAGTTAAAGAAGTATGGGCTGAATGAATGGACTATAAGGTGGATAGAAAGCTGGCTAGATGGTCGGGCTCAATGGGTAGTGATCAATGGCTCCATGTCTAGTTGGCAGCCGGTATCAAGCAGAGTGCCCCAAGGGTTAGTCCTGGGGCCGGTTTTGTTCAATATCTTCATTAATGATCTGGAGGATGGCGTGGACTGCACTCTCAGCAAGTTTGCAGATGACACTAAACTGGGAGGAGTGGTAGATACGCTAGAGGGTAGGAATAGGATACAGAGGGACCTAGACAAATTAGAGGGTTGGGCCAAAAGAAACCTGATGAGGTTCAACGAGGATAAGTGCAAAATCCTGCACTTAGGATGGAAGAATCCCCTTCATTTTTACAGACTAGGGACCGAATGGCTAGGAAGCAGTTCTGCAGAAAAGGATCTAGGGATTACAGTGGACGAGAAGCTGGATATGAGTCAACAATGTGCCCTTGTTGCCAAGAAGATTAATAGCATTTGGGGCTGCATTAGTAGGAGCATTGCCAGCATATCGAGGGACGTGATCATTCCCCTCTATTCGACATTGGTGAGGCCTCATCTGGAGTACTGTGTCCAGTTTTGGGCCCCACACTACAAGAAGGATGTGGAAAAATTGGAAAGAGTCCAGCGGAGGGCAACAAAAAGGATTAGGGGGCTGGACTTATTAGGAGAGGCTGAGGGAACTGGGATTGTTTAGTCTGCAGAAGAGAAGAATGAGGGGGGATTTGATAGCCGCTTTCAACTACCTGACAGGGGGTTCCAAAGAGGATGGATCTAGACTGTTCTCAGTGGTACCAGATGACAGAACAAGAAGTAATGGTCTCAATTGCAGTAGGGGAGGTTTAGGTTGGATATTAGGAAAAACTTTTTCACTGGGAGGGTGGTGAAGCACTGGAATGGGTTACCTAGGGAGGTGGTGGAATCTCCTTCCTTAGAGGTTTCTAAGGTCAGGCTTGACAAAGCCCTGGCTGGGAAGATTTAGTTGGGAATTGGTCCTGCTTTGAGCAGGGGTTTGGACTAGATGACCTCCTGAGGTCCCTTCCAACCCTGATATTCTATGATTCTATGAGTCTATGAAAGTGAACTGAATCAAACCGAAGATTTTTGGAGGTTTAGGAAAGTTTGATTAAGGATCTTGTGGACAACTCAATGCTCAGTTGTGGCCAAAAAAGCAAAAAATCCTAAAACAAAAAAGAGGGGGTTGTGGGTTATGGATTGTTGTAATAAGCCATAAATCCAGTGTCTTTATTAAGACCATGATTTTTAGTGTCTAGCAATGTTTTGAATTTAAACTGCCAGGCTCGTCTTTTGAAGGTGTTGTACCATTTTCCATTGAAGATGAGGACTGAGAGGTCAGATATGGAGTGATTGTTTTGTGAAAAGTGTTTGCCCATGGGTGATATGGTGTTTTTGCCTTTCATCATTTCTCTGTATGAGTTTCCTTCAGGCACTCTGCAACGTTAATAACCTCCCTCGGAACACCAGCCTTGCCACCATGGATGTCAATTCCCTATACACCAACATCCCTCACAATGGCAGAACCTCAGCCTGCCTCAAATATCTACAAGACAATGAACAACACTCAGATATCCACCCCAAACACATTGCTATATTCATCCATTTCATCCTCACATATAACTATTTTACATTCAACAACAAACACTTTGCCCAAATCATGGGTATTAGGAGGGCTTGAATGGCCCCTTAGAATATGTATGCAGTACAGTTGTAGCCATGTCAGTCCCAGGATATTAGAGAGACAAGGAGGTTGAGATAATATCTTTTATTAGACCAACTTCTTTGGTTCAATAAGAGATATTATCTCACTCACCTTGTCCCTTAGAATATGGGTAAACTACTTATGCTAAACACTCTGCTCCACCTTGTAGTTAGCTGAGACACTCTGAGTACCTTTCCCAGACCTGAAGTAGAGCTCTCTGTAGCTCAAAAGCTTGTCTCCTTCACAAACAAAAGTTGGTCCAATAAAATATATTACTGTTTTCTCTCTATAGTTTCCTACTATCAGGCTGATGTACAGTTTATATTAGGAATATTATGTTGGAATTGTAACTGATAACTGGGAAGGCTGAACAAAGCCATAGTCTAATACAATGTTGCAAAAATGTTCTATTTATTCCCAGAGATGCAATTAAATGGCAAATTAAATGGCAAACCGTACCCTGGTCCAGGTCCTCTTACCTCAAGAATGATGGAAAATTGTGAGCCATTAGTCACTGAGCCATTTCTGCATTAGCCCATTTAGTTATGTAGCACTAAGCAGGGCCGACGAGGGGGGGGGGGGGGGAACCAGTACAAATTACCGGGGCCCGGCGGTCTGGAAGGGGGCCCGGGACCCGGCTTCCCCCCCACACATTGGCCCTGTTTAGCCGGTCCGCTCTTGCTGGGGGGCCCAAAAAAAATTTTTCACCGGGGCCCGAACCCGCTCTCAGCGGCCCTGGCACTAAGACACAAGAAGGTATATCACACTGGGCCACAAAGACATACGTTGGATAGATGACGCATTGTAAATGTGTATGCCTATTATGTAGCTCCCCCTTCTAGAGAAGTATGGCTCTGCACTGGCTGGCCTCAGTTTCTCCTTCAATAGGGAAACAATGATGTCACTTGAACAGCCCAGTCAAGGAGAAGCCAAACTCTCTAACTCCAGTATATCTCATTTTAATAAAGCATTCACAAAGGAGCACTTGAACAATGGTTTAAAGGCTGTTACCTCAGAGCTCAGGCAAAATTTAAGAGGCCCAAAATGTAAGAGGTCTCTGAATCTGCTCAGACAACCCTTCAAGGGAGGTAGGTGAAATCTCCCTTGCCAGTTGTGCAGCTTCTTGAGCAGTTAGTCACAGCTTCCTCTAGCAGCAGCTCCTTCTGCTTTAAGGCCCAAGGCTTCTCCATTGCCTGGATAGCTCTGTACTCTCTCTCTTGCTTGGTCAGGGTCTCTCCCAGGCCTTTCTGGCTGGACAGTGCTGTAATATTTAATTGCTTAATTAATTAACTTACTTTTCTTCTCTCCTGCCCCCCAGCCTTGCAGCTTCCTGCTGCTCTCTTACCAGGCTTAAGCCAATTGGTGTGGCAGGCAGGCTAATTAGATGGGATTAGCCATTTACACAGCTCTGCCTCTTAAGGGGCAGGTCAGCCCATTACAGGCATGAAGTCAGAGTCCCATGGCTGCATCCATCCAAGAAGGCTATTAAATTGCTCAGAAGTAAATAGAAGAAATGCAGTAAAAATAATCTGCTACTTTAAAATGATTTTAAATGTTTCATAATGTTTTGGGTATTTTTTAAAGTTGACACAATTGCCTTTTGCTTTTCAATCCTCCTGTTCTTAGTGTACCAAGATCTAGTAAAAAGCTGCAGTAAGTTCTGTTTAATGCCAACATTTTAGCTAGTCTTCATTTATTTAAATAAATAAAAAAGAAAACCTAAAAAAACCTCAAGTCTGAAGCAACAACTTTACTCCTGCTTCTGCTTTAATTCTGTTGTGACACTGCACCCCATATTTTTCACAATCATATGATTTATGGCATAATTCTGATGTATTTTATGCAAGATAGGTAATGTGAGAAATCATTGGAAAGGTTATGATTTACTGAATGTGTTTATCCAATTTATATGCATGCATCATTTTTGTATCTGAAGCTAGGAATATTAACCATGTATCTGTATTTCAAATGTGCTACTTTGGGTGACACCCACAATAGCCCTTCAGGCTTAAAAATGAAAAAGTCAGACAGGGCTGATGGCCCATTAAGAAGAAACAATAAGACTATGAATATACTAATCTCTCTCCTTCCTGAGAGGCATCTTGGGACATAGCTCTGACATTACCAGGGTGGGTGGCCCTGTCACCAGATACAAAATTCCACCTTGGACACTGCTGGTACTTTTCCACTGTAGGAAGATGGGGATCAAACAAAGGATTCCCACCTTAGGTAAATCTTTTCTGGGGAAGGAGTTGATCTGGTCTCTCCTCCATTGCCTACCCAAGAAGAAGGACTGCTGAAAAAACCTGAAGGGACAAGGGAACTAACCTGAAGGGAAAGGCAGGGGTGAATCCAGACTGAGACAGGGGTCCAGTCTGTTAGAAAAATAACTGGAACTATGAGCTACAGAAACTCTGTGTCCTGCCTAAATTCAGCATTTAGGGTGAGAAATTACATTTTGTAACCTGTTTATTTAGTGAATCAAGCTTAGCTTACGTGTTTTGTTTTATTTGCTTAGTAATCTGCTTTGTTCTGTTTGCTATCCCTTATGATCACTTAAAATCTGCCTTTTGTAGTTAATAAACTTATTTCTTGCTTATAACATAACCCAGCTTGTGCAATTCAAATCAGGGTGTGTGTGTGTGTGGGGGGGGGGGCAAGAAGCTGTGCATATCTCTCTTCACATTGAGGGAGAGGGTGAATTTTTATGAGATTGCTCTGTGCAGATCTTTCTATACAGCGCAAGACAGTATTATTTTGGGTTTATTCCCCAAAAGGAGTGTGCACGTGAGTGCTGGGTGAATCCTTTCACACAGAGCTGACTTCAGTCTGTGTCTGCAGCTGGGTGTGGCCCTACCTGTGTGTGTGTGCTGCAAGAGGCTGATGGGACTAATTTAGCAAAACAGGGAGAGGGAATCCAGGATTGTGGAGCAGGAGGGGCTCAGTGAAACCCCAGTACATCAGGTGGCATCCCAGAACGGGGGTCCAACCAACCCGTCATAGGGCCCATTCAGGTTAATGAGTCATTAGGAAAACAATAGGCCTTAGAAGAAGCTTATCTTCCTGAACCTGGGGAGTCTTCCTGAGGATGCTATAAACAGCCTCTGAGTTATGGCTGCTATAACGTTACAGGGACATGTGATCAGGTCACTTGGTGCTGGACTCCATCTTGGGATACTGGTGTTTTTTCACAGACTGGCGTGGGAACCAAGCTTTGAGACAAAGGGTTCCCATTATATGCAAAAGCTATTTAAGGCAGGGGAGTAACATCATTGTGGTTCTTCCCTGACTTCCTGTCCAAGGAGACTCCTGGAAACACCTGAGGAACAAAGACTGAACTGGGAAGTGCTGGACCCAGGCTAAAGGGATTTTTAGCCTGTGAATGAAACACCTGGGGATTCCAAACTGTAAGTTAGTGCAGCTTGCCCCTTACGAATCTGCAGCCTACTTGAATCATCATTTAGGGTAAGAGTTTGCTGTTCATATCCAATCTATGTGGTATATTAAGCTTAGTTTGTGTGTTTTATTTATTTGCTAGGTAATCTGCTTTGATCTGCTTGCTATCCCTTATAATCACTTAAAATCTATCTTTTGTAGTTAATAAACTTATTTTTGCTTTGTTCAAAACTAGTGTGTGTGGAAATCCTATCTCGGGGCAGAAAGCTGTTGTATATTTCCTTTCCATATTGAGGGAGGGAGCGAATTTCATGAGCTTACACTGTACAGATCTCTGTACAGTGCAAGATGGTATAATTTTGGGTTTACACCCCTGGGGGGGAAATGTACCTGAGTAGCTCGGAAGTTCCTTAGCTGAAGCCTCCCCATGAAGAGCTCATCACAGCATCTGTATGTAACTGCAGCTGGGTGTGTCCCTATCTGTATGTGTGCTGGTAAAAGTGCAGGCTGGAGCCTGGGAGAGGACTTGGCCGGCTGGTCACAGCAGTACAGTGTAAAGGTATCCCAAGCTGGTGGGTCACGGGGGCTCAGTGGTACCCCAGTTCCAGGTGGCATGCTAGTGGGGAACCCAGCACCCCTGCTTCTTGATTGCTCAAATGCCAAGCTGCTGCCTGATCATATGTTTCTTGCAGAAAGGGAAGACTTTCAACTCCAAGAGTTTATTAAAAAAACTAAATCAAAACTTGAACTGAACAAGGGCTGAGAGACAGGGTTAAATGGCAGGTTTTAGCTAAAATTTTCCAGAAACATTCAGCCTGAGGTAGACACCTTGCATGGAAAATTTCAGCTGAAAATGTTAAAGTTTGACAAAGTTATAGATGTAAGCAGAGTCAGTATGAGCTCTACCCTGACATCTGGTGGTGAGCCATGGAAAAGGACTTCAGGGACTGATCTCGTTTGCATGGGCACACCCACCCTGCCTAACATGAGGGACTGCCTATCCAATGGTCACTTTGGCTGCTGTGGGATTGCCAGTTTCTCTGTTATTAGGGCAGGAAGAATAAAGTGTTGTTACCCTGATTATGTGAATCAAGGACAGTGGAACTGTATTATGGCAGAGGGACTCGCCATCAACTAAGTAGCACTCGCTAGACAAGGGGCATGGGTTCCAAAACCCAGTGAATTGAGTAAGCTTGGGGACAGACATTTGTGTCTGGTGGGGTGGGCCCCTTCTGAGGGCCTGAAACACCAACTGTACCTTTTCCTCTCTCTACTGTAGAATATCAGAGCTATTCCATTAGGAGTCTAGTTACAGGCTGCTGAGCTAAATTCACTTTGGGCCAATGGTGCACCAGTAATGAGGCTACCTTACTACAAGTTAAAATCACTAAAGACCTGAAATCACTGAGTGCTGTGTTAAGTGGTGGGGGGGGCTGAATATATATTGTGGAGCGGCTGGCAGAGCAGTTTGTGGGATGGCTGGAGTGGCTCACGGGATGGCTGGTGGAGCAGAGCAGCTGGCAGAATGGCTCGCGGTGAAAGCTGCAGCAGAACCCCATGGAGAGGTGGGGCAGTCGGCCTTGGACCATGTAAGGTGCCCCTTAATACCCCGCCCCATTTCCACCCAGGTTGGGAGGTAAAACTCTGCAGATAAACTTTTGAACTCTGGGGCTGCACTGACCAGGGACAGAGACTTTTGGGTTGTTGGACTCTTGGGACTTTGGGGGATTTTTGGGTTGCTGGACTTAAGACCCTGAGGGGAAAAGGATACTGCCAGACTTACTTGGGGGTGTGTCTTTTGCTTATGGTTTGTGTTATGAATCCTGTTTGTGGTGTTTCCCCAACATAATGCCGAATTTGTTTCCTTCCTTTATTAAAAGGACTTTGCTACACTCAGTCTCCGTGCTTGTAAGAGGAGAAGTATTGCCTCTTAGAGGCGCCCAGGGGTGGTATATAATTGTCCCAGGTCACTGGGTGGGGGCTCGAGCCAGTTTTGCATTGTGTTATTGAAACGGAACCCCTAGATACTGAACCCGGCCCTTGTTGCTGCCAACTCAGAAGAGCAGAAAGGTTACATAAGGAACTAAATAAAGGGTCTTATAATGAAAAGTGTCAGGCAACCTTAATAACAGCTGGTACTATCTGCCCTGTCTATAACATATATTTTTTGTATACACACAATTTCTTTAGATTTATACATAATGAAAAAGTACAACTGTCCATGTACTCCAGGTGCCCTTTGATGTAACTTTGGGTAACTAAACTGCAGCAGTTCCAGCCCATGCAATTCCCAAATCAGGCAAGTTAAAAATTGACTAATCTCCATCCCCCATAATGCCCTTACACACAACTTTTCAAATGCTGGCAACAGCATTCCACTCTTATAAGGTGATGTGGTCGCAAGGCCAGTATATGGGGATTTAGACATAGGTATGAACTTAGAAAGTTATGGCACTGGACAGATTGGCAAAACAGCTATTTCAGTATAGTTTCAATGGGTTTACATCACACTGAATTTGGTCCTCAGTGTTCATAGCCCTAAGGTCTGTCTACGGCTCTTCCCTTACATATAAATCACAGATATCAATCAACCTGGGATGTTAAAACTAATTGCCCACTGTTAGTAAATTGCTCTTTTTTTCAGCACATTCTTTGTCAATTCTCCCCCTTAATTTGAATTTGCCCTGATGGACGTCCTACCCACTGAAGGGATCGCCACTGGATGAGTGATAAAACAGACCATTTTGATTTTCACGACTGTAAATCAAGGGCACAGTTGTTTTGCTCCCCCCAGTGTTACCTAGAGAAACAACTAAAGCTGCATTTCATGTCTAATACATTGTTTTCCAAGGAGTAACTGACTGTATATTACTGATTAAATAAATACTCTTGGCCTCCTGAGGAGACTTGTATGCAACTGCTGTTTTTCTATGAGATTTAATAAGAGAGAGGGAGAAATGATTAATTACAGTGCTTGTGATGTAAACCTCGGGAAACAAAGCAAAGCAAAAACAACAACAAAAGATTTTTCCTTATGCAAATTTGATCCCTGGTCTTTACATGGGTTTTCTCGTGAAAACAAAGAGCCAGATCTACCTAATATATGCATGCCTAGCTTCTCTTGGTTTCAATGAAAATTGCAGAGTATGTGGTGGAGGACACATTGGGACCCATAGTCTCTTATAGACTATAAGTTAATGAGGTTGCACAGGTGTCATTGACAGCCAAATTTCACCTCCTTACTGTGCCTTCTGTCTTCATTAAAATCTATCACAATCTATTCTTAGTTATCCCAGTGCAGCCCCACTGAATTCAGTGGGTTGTATTGATGTAACTGAGAGCAGAACTTTGCCTTGCAAGTATTACAGCAAAGCCAGCCAGAGTATAAGGGTCCTAAGTTACATTAGTTCAATACCATGGTCTTCAATGAACTTGAACTGGTGTGACTGAGAGCCAAATGTTGTTAATGTTGCAGTTTTTTCTTCAAAGCCTACAGGGCAAATTCTCTCTCCAGCCCTTCAGTGCATTCTTGTGCAGCCATAGGAGTAAACTGGAAGACTGCCATGTGGGAGAAGCACACTGTGCCAAGTCTATGTATGGTGCAACATACTTCCCCATGCACACTGGCATTTCTAGGCTAAGGTTTCAGTGGTAGCCATGTTAGTCTGTATCAGAAAAAAAACCAAAAAACGAGGAGTCCTTGTGGCACCTTAGAGACTAACAAATTTATTTGGGCATAAGCTTATGCCCAAATAAATTTGTCTATCTGTAGGCTAGTGCATTTTGAGGGCAGAGCCAAGGCTCCATCTTTCCTCATGTTCCCACCCACATGTCAGGGGGAGATGTACAGGCCTGTCAAGGCCCCTGTGCTCTCCATGCAGCTGCCCACAGTACAGATATCCATGTACTTCTCTGTGCAGGCTATCCGATACCCCACTTACTCACTGCCTGGATGCATAAGCTGCAATTTGGCCCACATTGAATAATATATTCTAGTGTGCACACTCATGGTCAATGTATCTAGCTGCAGTCAGAGTAAATTGTGAGCCAAATTCTCCATTGACTTACATCCCTAACATTCAAAGGGGAAATGTAGAATTTGGCCTTCCACCTTTACTCTTGACAATATTGGGTAACACTTAAAAAGTGTGTTGGTTCTGTTCAGATAAGTCTCCAGTGTTTTATAGGCTTATCTGTATTCTTTGAAGTCTTTCTGATCTGTGATGAGAGAATTCATTTGTTTAGGGTAGGAGCTGACAACAGCCTTCACTCAAATAGTTCTTGCTGTTTGAAAATTTTCAGTACATTTTTCTTTTCACTATTTTCCATTGCCATGCTTCTAGGAACTTTCAATTTCCACCAGGAGACTGAAGGCAGAATTACCACCAGAAAGGCTGTCCTCACATTATTTATGGCCTGACCAGAAGCAGACAATACTGGAAATGTCACAAGAATAGGTCCTCAGCTAAGATTTCTAGACCAGATTTATAAACCCAAGAGGCTTAGATAAGGTTAGAGAAAGCATCTGAACTTTACAGCTACAGAAAACTCATGGTCATATCCTCAGCTGGTATAAATCTGGGTAGCTACACTGAAGTCAGTAAGAGCTACACTTATTTCTAATCCAGTCATTGCTACTGTCCTGCCTCCCTCTTTCCCCCTCTTCCATCCCCCAGCACAGTCAGATTCTTCTATTCAAACTGGAACAGGGGCAAAGAATAGCTCCTAGGATGATCAGGGCAATGGAGAGGTTATCTTGGCCATGAATAAATTTGGTCTAGAAATTAGACAGTTTCTAACCATCAGAAGAGTGAGGTTCTGGAGCAGCCTTCCAGTAGGAAGAGTGGCGGCAAACAACTTACCTAGTTTTAAGATGAACTTTATAAAATAAGTTTATGAGCAGGATTATATGATGCGGTTGCTTATGATAGCAGGAGACTGGACTCAATGACCCAAGAGGTCCCTTCCAGTCCCATGCTCCTGTGTCCTACCTTTGCCTAGAACCTCACCTTCTTACCCACAAATATTCTATAATATTTGCTTGAAAACTGCTGTTTCCAATGTTGGATAAAGGTTGGATATTAGGAAAAACTATTTCACTAGGAGGTTGGTGAAATACTGGAATGGGTTACCTAGTGAGGTGGTGGAATCTCCATCCTTAGAGGTTTTTAAGGCCCGTCTTTTCTTGGGGTTGGTCCATACATAGACTTTGAGCAGGGGATTGGGCTAAATGACCTCCTGAGGTCTCTTCCAACCTAATCTTCTATGATTCTATGATTCCCATCAGTGAACTTACATGCTATACAGAAGCCAACACAAAAGGGGGGAAAATCGGTGTGAGCACAGAGATCCAGATAGTTACAAATTACTGAGGATTTCCCTACCTCAAACTGCTCTTATAGGGCAGTTTTTTATCTCATTTGCATTGTCTGAATAGCACAAAGCAGTCAGAAGTGAGGCTGAGGGTCTGATCCCTTGTGTTGTAATCACAGCACTGATAACTTTATAAAGAAATCAGATTTGTATTCTTCAGTGAGAGTTCTCAGGAAGAATCCACTGCATAAACTGAGTGTCATGGTGAAAATGAATCCAAAAGTCAATATAGTTCTATGCATTTCTCCATAGCAAACGAAAGAAAAAGAAGGCTATCTCATAAGCTCAGTGATGTTTTTCTCAACTGAATTTCAAAAAAGCTATTTTGTGTATTTACAAGGAATAGAACATCTGTTAAAGAGGGAGAAAAAACAAACAGTTGGAACGCATATAGGAAAATCTAGCTGTTTTAGTCATCATCCGTTTCATCTATCACAAAATTGAGTATTAAGAGGAATTATCAAAACAAAACCCTCAAATGTATTTGAAAATTTTTAGGCTTTTCACATCCCCTCTGCCCCTCCCCCCGCCCCGGCAAAAAAAACCCCAAAGCAAACAAACCCCCTTTCCTTAAATTTAGCAATTTTAAAAAAGTGAAATAGAAGACTCACCACATCAAGACTGATGGATGAAGGGTTCCTGCAACCCATATCCAGGGCAGCTATTTTGCTATTGCTCTACTTCTAGAGCTGGATGAATACTACAAAAAGCAAAGTTATGAGTATTCTTGTGAAGAAAAGCTATGGACTGGCATCATCAACTTTCATTTTCCATGAATGTTTAGATGTGTGATTCTTTCCTCACAAGAATCTTCATGGAACATGAACGTTTTATAAATACTTGTGTAAATGTGTGTCCACACCCAGGTTCATGCTCAAAGTGTTCACGTGACCATCTTGAAATCTCACTCATTTCCCTCTTCCTGTTTTGAAAAGGTTCCTTCATCCAGTAAGGGAGCAGAAATAGATAATACCAATTGACTGAGATGACCTGTCACACAGCACATATAATACATTATGAATAACTGTAGAAGAACATAATAGTCTGAGAATAGTCTTCAAGGATGAAATATTTTTATTCAATGTATTTATCAAAGTTGCAAAAAAAGAACAAATTTGTAAAAATGTAAGAATGTTTGTGGATAATATACAAAAAAGGCAAAATATGGCAAATAATCTTTTGCTACACACTGTTCACCCTGCTCCACACATCAGGTTAATTCTTTAATTTACACTGACACAATGATATTCTCCATCATTTCCAAAATACTTAACCACCTCAGAGACATTCCTTGATGTGCTCCTTTTAGGAGTAAACATGCTGATCTGCTGGTATGACAGATTATTTCTGGAAGTACTGCAGAACTGATCTATCAGAACATCAGGTTCTCAGGTAAATATGCTGCATACCATGAACTCAATCTTTTTTATAACCATGCTTCTCTACACATGCACACCTAATTTATTGTGTTCAATTACCCTAAGCAAGGCAAAGCTTAACTATACCATCTGAGGTCAGGGCTGGCTCTAACTTTTTTGCCGCCCCAGGCAAAAAAGAAGAGCGCCGCCGCCCCCCCCGCGAGCACCGCACCGCCGTACCCCCCACCGTGAGCGCCGCGCCACCGTACCCCCCTCAGCGCCGCCGAAATCCCCGCCCCCCCGAGCACCACGCCACCTGAAGCCCTGCCCCCCACAGCGCCATGCTGCCCGAAGCCCCGCCCCTCCAAGCACCGTGCCGCCCGAAGCCCCTGCCCCCCTCCGAGCGCTGTGCCAGCCCCCGCCCCCCCCCAGCACCGCGCCAAGCCCCCGCCCCCCCCCCCGAGCGCTGCGCGCGGAAACAAAAAAAAACCCCTCCATCGCTGCCCCGACAAACCAATAAATAAATAAATAAATAAATAAAAACCCAAGCGCCGCCCTGCCCCAAGGTGCTGCCCGAAGCACGTGCTTGGTCGGCTGGTGCCTGGAGCTGGCCCCGTCTGAGGTCACAATTTCATGGAATTAAACTTCTACCAAGAACATTTGGAGTGAGATCCTAGCTCCACTGAAGTCAATGGGAGTTTTGACATTGACTTCAATGCGGCTAGAATTTCAGCTAGCTAGCTGATATATTTGCTAGCCTTTGATTTTGTGTAAATCACGGTCTTGTGTTGCAAAATTCCGCTTCTACTACTTCTTTTCATTGGTAGTTCATTCAAAGTCTCTGTTAAGATGATCAAGATAGTGCTTCACTATCATATTATTTCGTAAGGTATAATTTGTGTTTGCAAGGCACTACAGACCCACTTATTTTGAAACGGAGCCTAAATTATTTCTACTCTTGTGGCTTACCCACTAAAGATTGGTCAGATATCTAGCTATTAGTGGAATTCTATGTACTCTATGTAACAGCTGATTAGGTATTTAAAGAAATAGTTTCTTTATGTTTTGACTTAGAAGTATCTGCAATTAACTTTATGGCAAACTCGATTGTACTGTCATATTGAACTCAGTCTCAAATGACATAGATTTTGACTGTTGTAGCCAGAGAGAAAAGCAATGGAAGATGGACTGAAAAAATAACTGCATAATTTGACGGACTCCACTGACATGGAAAAATATAGTTTACATGAGCAAGTAAAATGAATTTGGACTGCTACACTGGAAACATGTTCTGAACAGTTGGCTGTAAAACTGCCTCCATTTACACTTCATATGGAAGAATTAAAATAATATAATGAAAACTAACTAATCCCTTGACAAAACCAATGAACTTACAGTATTTACTAATTATGCATAGTCTCTAAAACCCATTGTGCTTATTAAACTGGTGTTTTAGTGGATGCAGCTGTAAATTAATTATTTTCAACTTGTTTTAAGTAATTTAGCCAAAGGATTACTTGTGCATTTTGTGGTTTCTTCCTCGTGAAAATATAGGTATCTCTTGTCCTTCTCAGCTATTCCCAACGTGTTTTAAAGGAACAATGTGAGGAGACAGCCCTATCTGGGGTGCCCTCTAGCAGCAGGCTGTGGCATGACCTGTGTCTGCCTCAGTTTCTCCTTTCTTCTGGATTCCTCTCCACATATAACTAGTTCTTGGAGGGTTAAATTATTACAGAGGTCCCATGCATGAAAATCATAGCAAAAGTCCCACAACCATAATCCAAAATTTTCCAGAACAGTCCAAATAGTACCTTCACTCTTTCAAGTCCCAACACTGCATCAGCACCCCCAGTATAGTTCCAGCACTTCTCACCATGTTCCAGCTCCAGTACAACTCTGGAATCTCCCACCATGTTTCAGCTCTCCAGTATCTCTCATCATGCTCCCTTTCTCAGGTATGGCTCTCACCATGCCTCACTCCACCTTCTCTAGCTGGGGTGCCTCTCCATCTTGTTTCTTTCTCCGGTCTGATTCTATCTCTTGCCAGGAGACATCAGCAGGCTAACCCCTCCATCATTCCTCAGCCCAGCTCGCCAGCTCAGAGAGCCGGCAGGTTTTTCCCTCTGTTGCTTGCAGCCTTCAATCCTCTCTGGCCATGGTTCTCAGGTCTAGGGAAGTTTAGTAACTCCTTGACTGCCTTCCACTTTCACCAGCCTGATCTGGCTCCACTGTCCACTAGAGAACTCTCACCACGCCCTCCTTCAGGAACATCCGCTCACTGAACCTCTCAACCCAGCTCTAGTCCTCTCCTGAGCTCATTCTTGCACTCTCTCTCACACCTTTAAGCTGTCTTTCATTTCTAACTCCTGGGGGAGAAGCCCCACCCCCACCCTCCTCCTTACCAAAATGAAGGCGCATCTAGAGCTGGGCCTGATTTCATTGAAGGGGCCAGCTACCCTGTTACAGATGCTATTTACTATTACAGTCATCCTGAGAGAAATGAAATATGTGTTTGCATGTGTCATTGATGTGCAAAAAAAGTGTGTTTAGCATGCTGGGATTGCAGCTGCCAAAGTAATTGCTGTGGTGTCTCCAGAAATGAAACATTAGAAAGGATGTAGGGCAACTAAATCCAAACAGAAACTATTGAGACATAGGGTTGCCAACTTTCTACTTGCCACAAACCCGAACACCTTTGTCCCGCCCCTCATCTGAGGCCCCGCCTCTGAGGCCCCGCCCCTGCCCCGCCTCTTTTTTGGATTGTGTATAAAAGGGATACTGTAGTTTATGAATAGTTACAAGAGCAATCATAAGGTTGATAATTAGATTGGGGGGGGGGCAAAGATGACCTGTATGGACTTATGAAACAATGATACCTTTGTTTTCTGTGTGCTCCACCTTTAAATTTCTAAGAGCTCTGCCTATTTGCAGAGACAGAAGCCATTTTGTTCTCGGGATTACTGTAGTCTTTGATAGAAGACACAACCAGGGTGCTCTCTTATAGTCTTTGCTTGTTTTTCTTTTTTGAAGTTTACCCCAAACTAAATGAAAAGTCATTTTTAGAGTGACAGCATGTGGTTGTTCTTTGTGTGTGGCAAAAACATAACAAAGGTCAGCTGTAATTATATATTTTGAAAATGATTTAAAATAAAAGTAATCTCACATCAAAACCTCAAAAAAGAATATAAAATTTGTCAGATCTCCAAAACCAAAGATTGAATCCTTTGTGCCAAGAAACAATGGCGCACCCCTCAATAAGTATAATACACAAAGATGCAGAATAATACTTAGATATTTTAGAGTAGGTTGAATCCTCACCATTCATTTTCCTGCTACCATAAGTTTGCTGGTTATATAAGAACATAACCTTATTGCTCTTTTAATATATTTGGGGGGGTGTTTCATAACCTCTGAATAGTTATTTATCCTGTAGTTTAATATTTATTTAGAAACTGAGCACATGACAGAGCAAAAAATCAGGAAGGTTGTTAATTGATGTTCCCACTTTCACATACAAAATCCATCAGTATTTGCATTTCTTGAGAAAGAGAAAAAAAACTGCATAGGCTGCCATTTTACTGCTTCACCCTGAGAAAATAAACCAATTCTTCATCCCTCCCAACTCTCAGGTATGGCTGTAAGTAGCTTGTGTGGTTTTTCCTTTAGAAAAGAGAACATAAACTGAATAAGGTAATTGGCATGACTTGGTAATGAACCAGAGGGTGAAATCAAATGACTTTTAATCCAATAAACAGACTTAACTAGCTGATGTTTGCCCGACTTGTGCTCTTCTGACATCAAGTAATTTGAGACACTGAAAAAGTGAATTATGAGCCTAGCTAAATTGACCTTTTGTTGTGAGTATTGCTAGGATGAAGTTTTATGTTTTGCAAAAATAATACATTGTGTTAATTCTTGTCATTTACTTGGTAATAATTAGGTCTACACTTCCTCAAAAAAATGACCAATAAAAAAAAATCAAATAACTTAATAAAAAATAAAAAATACTCTTATATTATTAAAGGTTTTATGGAACACTAGAGCACTTGCCCTATTACATTTTTAAGAAATATATTCCTGGATGATATGGTTTCTGGTTGGTCTTTCCATTAATGTGATACTTGATAGAGAATCAAAACATACTATCACCTGTGACAAGTTATATTTATTTTTCTTCTTCTGGACAGCTGAGTTTTTAACTCTTTAAAAATATTTTTAAAACACCAGAAGTGTCAATTTGATTTTTAATGAAAACATATATAAGGTACTGTCTTGTGGTTCAAATTATGTAATGAAATGAACTACTGTATCTAAGCAATCAATATTAAATCTTTAATATATCTATTCCCATATGATATTTTAATAAAGATTTCTATATATCAGAATATTTGCTATCTGTATCTACATTCAGCATAACTTGCAATAACCTCTGGTCAACTTTACTCTTGGGTCAGTCATGGACAAATCACATTCAGGTGCCAGCACATATCAGAGCTGTTGCAGAAGAGTAAAAAGAGAGCAAGATTAAAATAATCAAGGTTGACTGTAGGTACTCAAAGTAAATGTGTAAGACTGGAATTTAGAAAAATACTTTTTTTTTTACCCGCAAACTAAGCTATATTTGATACAGAAATCAGTAAGACATAATGAATGTGGAATCCCACAGTGCTATTTTTACAAAGCTATTTTTCTGGATAGAACCATATTTGGACCTGAGCCAAAGCCCACTAAGGGAACGGTAATCTTTCCATAGAGTTCACTGGGTTTTGGATCAGAATCACATAGTCAATGCAGCTAAACTTGCTCATACAATCAGTGGTAATTTTGTCAAATATCTTTGATTAGCAGGGAGAGGGTGACCATTTCCTTTTTATGTGGTTCTGTTTGCATATTTTTATTAATGTTGATCTACTTGTGTTTTTATTTTAAAATAATAAAATCTATATTAAAAATATTCAGTGGAAAAAGTAGAATGTTGTGCTCCCATTCTATTTCCCAACCATCAGCTTGGATCTGTTCCCTGGGTGTTTTACACTACACTACAGCCGACAAATGATGAAACAGTACAAGGCTCGATGGTATGATGCTTATTTGCCAAAAAAATCTGAGGGGTAAACAAACCACATCCAATAAAATAAATTTTGAACCAAAAGAGAACTTTTTGGATTTTTTTTCTGCCATTTATTCATTCTTGTTTACTTCGTGGTATCAGATAAAGTCCAATTGTCTTCTCTTTCTGCCCTCATTCCTCCCCCCGCCCAATGCTATTTTCTTGTAGGGAATTGCTGGTGGGCACCATTTGGCCTTCAGGGTCTTTATTATTGATTATGAATGGGAAGTCAATAATCCATCATGACTGTCAAATCTAAGTTTGCAGGGGTGAAAGAAAAAAAAGTCCTTTTATTTGTAAAGCAAGCACATTTGATATGGATAAATTGTGGCAGAATAAACATGGATCACCACAGTGCCACTTGTTTCAGCATAGAACCACACATTAGCTACAGCTGCTAATTAAAACTGGGTAAAATTAAGGTAGAGATTAAAATATGGTTTTTGCTTTACAAAATCAAGATACCCCATAACACATATCAGGCATTTTTCGCATTTGAAATACAACCTCGTTTCATCATTTTCCTAATTTTGCCATAATTTGAAGATAATTGTGCATATTTGCAAAGTGATAATGTAATCTGCCTTAATTGTGCAGCAACACCTCCCCCTAAACCACTTAAACTGAACCAATAAGAGAGATTTTATAAAGTATTTGAATAAATGAGGCACTAACAAAAATTCAGTACATTTCACTTTATATGCAAATAGGATCAAATAAGCTGTACTCAATACATAATCTTTATGGCATTAACAGTAAGTGGTAGCTTGGATGCTAAATGATCAACTTCTTTATTCATATGGTGGCTAATACTATCAACAGTGAACTGTCAGAATTATTTCAGATAGCCTGGCCCATCTCTGCTGAAAACTTTTTAAATTATAAATAAACTCCCAGCAAAACTGTCCTTCGTGCCCTGTTTGGTACGTACTACTTTATAATCTTTGGCAGTGGTAACAACAAATGTATAAAAGAAATCTCTTCTGGTACTTGGCACTATAAATTGTGTATATCTGAAGATGATACAATACAGTATTTTGTAAGTAAGTACTCCCAAAATAATGTCTGTCTTTTCAATGTATGTAACAATGCCTAGGTTTTCATCTAGGGGTTTTGGGTCAAATTTTGGTGTCAGAGACATCCGTATAACAGTCCATGTGCACTTGTTACACCTGAAAAACCCATATTTCTATGCAGAAATGGGCATTGCATGTGGAAATGTCAACATCACATGCAAATTGTTAGTCACGTGCTTGTACAAATGCCTGTTTGCACAGAACAATGCTGATTATTATGGGCACAGGAAGGGCATGTATTTGTGTAGGTCCACACCTCCTATCAAAGGTATTATTGTTCAAAAAGATGAGACATGAGGGGCACACACATTATACATGTGTGTTTCTATGCCTATTTTGGGTGTGTGATTACAGTGATAGCACATAAAAACTGGACACTATGGGCATGCATGCATGTTTGCTTGATTGTGATAACTGGACCTACAAAGTCGACACACAAGTCCACATGTACCTCGGGCCTCACCTTTCTAAAAAGGAGACCTAACAATCTTTGCAGTGAGGGCAGATGCATTTATAATAAATAGGTGGAAAAGTGCCTTTTTACCTGGGTATACCACAAATGCTCCCCCGAATGGAATTTTCCTACTTACCCCAAAAAAAGCATTTTACACAATTCCACCTCTGCCTTAGAACATCTGCATATAGGCTTCCAAATTAGTGTTCACAATCAAGTTCTCTGGCCTTGATGCCTCATTTAACGATAATGTGCGTGCTTAATCCTGCAAGTTGCTGAGTGACTTTAGCATTGAGCCAGCGCACAGAATAGGCAGTCCTCAGCATCATGCAAGATCACAGATCTAGTGGGAAGTGTAACTATTTAACATTCTGAAGAAGCTCAAGTCAAAATGTAATTCACTGCCTTCCTTTGTGACGTGATAACGTATGAGATTGTCGTGTTGGATGGTATAAATCGCTGATATTTTAAATGTGTTTTTCTAATTAGAACAATTTGTTTTAAAAATATCTATAATCAGAATGGAATAAATTCTGAGTATTGCTCTACTAGAATGTTTACCCCATGGGTTACTTGTTATAAACAGCAGACAACTGCAGAATAACTTAATGAGATTTAATTGGAGTCCTGGTAATTCTATTTGAAAGCAGCCTGCTTTTGCCTCTAGTTGTTTTTGTATTTAGAAAACACACTATTCTCTAGATCTTAATTTTTGATAGTCACAGGTGGAATAAATATTTTGAAATTCTTGTTTTTTCCTGGTTAGAAGGAAATAAACACAGGATGTCAGATAAGTACTGCTCAGCTGAACATCAATCTTTTGCTATTTGAAAGCAGCCTGCCACCTCCGGGAAATATATAATAGCAAGAGAGTTATACATACCCGGGCACCACTAAGGGACCACAATGCAGTATCACTACATGTCCAAAGTGTTTGATAAATATTGACAAATAGTAAATACAAAATCAAGTGGCTGAGTTAATCACTCAATAATATTCAATATGATATTCTTTTATGTGCTCCTTGGTGGAAACCTGGCAGTGTCTGTCTTACTTTTACAGAGAACACATGCTGCCTTTTTTCCTGATGATCATTTGATTTCAATTAATTAATAAGGGGGAGAGAGGAGGGGAAAGGGGAGACACATACAGAAAGAGTGTGAGACTCAATATCAGCATCAGTGTTTGGCTTGGCTCCCCTTAGACTCATTCTGTCTCCTACTCTATGGTTATTATGGTTATATTGCATTTGATGACACAACAGTTGTATTTATCAGCATCATTTTGTACTCATATAAGACCTGCAAATGAGCAAGTGAGAGTATCCCACATTCTAATGAAAAATGCAGATTGGGCATGCAAAGCTAAAGGAGAATTAAGCTTCCATGGGATAAAGGTCCCCAAAACAAGATGGGTGTGAAAAGTGTGAGACAGTCTCAGGTCATTTCCCATAACTAACATTAATGAACTTTTGAATAATTAATGAGAGGGAAGCAGCAACTGGTGCTGTAGACCCAGAACTTGGTGTGAATACAGCTAGATTGACTGTTAACATTAACAATAGCAAATTAACCAGCACCTTAAAGGGCATTATGTTCTGCTTAAATGGCAAAGTTGATAGATTTTTGTCTCAGAAGCCGTTTTACATGCCTCTAATAATTGCCCTGTGTAAAGTACATCTCATTTAACTTTTTTAATGACTAAAACATAAAAGTCTAAAAAGTACTGAAGTTCTGAAGAAATGAAAAAGCAATTTGTGTTGGCTTTTACTAGAATGTCATCATTCTTGGTTACCACACTGATTATATTAATATTAGAGATGGGAGGATATTGAAATGCCTAATCCAGCTTTCTACGGCTCTTTATTTTATCATATAGAGACAGAAAATACAGACTTAGACTTAGATCTTCTGAAAAGAGAGAAAAAAATCTCATCCATCAATTCTGGATAATAATAGGTGTTTAGTTGAGGACAAGTTTCTCAAAGATGAAGAGTCATTGGAGAAGGGGGCTGAATCGTGACTCTCCCACATCCTGAGTGACCTAACCTCTAGACTATAGGGTCATCCCATGCTTATGCTCTCACCAGGTGCGGCTCCAGCGTTTTTGCTGCCCCAAGCTGCGGAAAAAAAAAAAAAGCCGCGATCGGCGGCACTTCGGTGGCAGCTCTACCACCGCCGCTTCATTCTTCGGTGGCAATTCAGCGGCAGGTCCTTCCCTCCGAGAGGGACTGAGGGACCCGTCGCCGAATTGTCACTAAAGAGCCGGACGTGCCGCCCCTTTCCGTTGGCCGCCCCAAGCACCTGCTTGCTGCGCTGGTGCCTGCAGCTGGCCCTGGCTCTCACTCTTGAACTCTCTCGCCCCCAAATGTATCTAGGATGCTACAGTTTAAACAGGAGAGGTTGAGGGAGTTCCCACATGAGAATATCCTATAGCCCAGTGGTTGGGGCACTCACCTGAGAAGTGGCAGATCCCTGTTCAAAATCTCTTCACTCTCTCTCAAGCGGACACGAACTGGAGGTCTCCCACATCTCAGGTGAGTGCCCTAACCACTGGCCTAAAAGCTAGGGGGAAGGTGCTTCTCTTCATTTTTCTGTCCCATCCCTACTGTTTGGGGTGAACTTGCCTGAGGGGGCCAATCCAGTAGGCATGCTTAGAGTGTGCCTAATGGATTGGGCCATGTACACGACTTAGGTGGTCAAATGCCTAGTTTGTGAATTACTCTTAGACTTAGATGGAAGATTAGTGTCCAGATGACTAGAAGGAGGCAGCGGTGTAAATGCTCAGATGGAGAAACATAGGCCTAGGGAACTTTATACTGCAAAACTTCAGCACTGAATGAGCTTAGGCACCTCCAGGGTTCAGTGGGAGTTCTGTGTCTCACAATAGTCCCCAAACTGGGACTTAGGTGCCTAAAACAGAAAAATTAGATTACCCTGAGCACCACAGTTAGGTCAACCTAACCTCCAGTGTGGATGCAGCTAGGTCGGCAGAGAAATTCTTCTGTATACATAGCTACTGTACCCACAACCAAACCAGGGCTGCTCGCTCAGCTGCCCCTCCAATGGATTCCGACAGCCTCAATAGTTGCCTCTCCATTGGAGCTGCGGTGAGTCATGACTGAGGCATGTGACAACT
The DNA here is from genome assembly GCF_028017835.1 of Emys orbicularis. NCBI lineage: Eukaryota > Metazoa > Chordata > Testudines > Emydidae > Emys > Emys orbicularis. Next base: position 192,628,835 of record NC_088685.1, read on the forward strand.
GCTCAGCATCACTAACTTATTCTTCCCATAGAGCCTGCTGTTGCTCAGCCTTCAGGCATGTGGCAGCAGCCTACCCCGGGGTAGAGCCTGGGTCAGATGTCCCCCAAGCCCAGGTATTTCCCCAACCCCAGCAGCACTGCAGATCAGTCTGTTCAACAGCACTACCTGGTCAGGAACCCTCCTTCAGCCTCGCAGTGCACCAGACTCTATAGACTGCAAGCCTGCTCCTGCTCCAGTTCCCATTCCTGCACCAGTTGTATCCATCCCCTATTCTGACTTTGCTCCATACCTGTTACTGATCTGCTCCAGCCTTGCCTCTGCTCCCTGACCCTTCAGTGTCTGACTAACTGGCTTTGACCTCTGGACTCTGGCTACAGTTCTGCTTTTGGCTTATCTATGGAGTCTGGTTTTGGTTCTCACACTGGCCTGTCTCCGGATCTCAGTTCCAGCATTACCCTGTACCCAATCCCAACCCTATGTCTAGTCTCGATTTTGCTTCAACCACTAGGCCTGACTACCGGGAGGCAGCACCTGATAAACCACCTCTCAGAGAGTGGATTTACTATATAGAAAGGAAAAAAACACACTTCAATCAATGTAGGAAGTGTCTACACTACAGCAGTGAAGCTACAGCACTGCTGATCTGCCACTGTAATACTTATAGTGTAGACAAAGCTTCAGGCCTCCTTTTATGCATCCAGGTCTTAGTGCCTGGACAGATCTCTGATCTGACAGTGGCAGAGGAGAGGGCAACATAAGGGGGAAGAGGTGTCCTGTCATGGCCACAGTTTCTAAAGCTGTGAGACCTCTGAGCCAAGGGGAACAAAATGATTGAAGTGTGTATGAACTTCCTTGTATAGAAAATGCCCATCCCTTCTGCACCATATGGAGTGTTGCAAGGAAACACCTACTGCAAAGATGCCCCATAAACAGAGTAACTTGGGAATCCAGGGATATGCAAAATTGATTAAGTAAAAATATGGGCTTTTATTAATATACTACCAAAAAGTTTGTAGGTGCTTTACATACAAGAAACCCTCTTGCAGGGAAGCAAATCTATATGATTAAAACCCAGATTTTAACTGAAATTAGGACCCATAAAAATAGATGAAGACAGCTGGTGTGACTTGTGTTTCCCCTTTCAGTTGCTAAAATACCAGTAGGAATCTAGGCTAGCAGAAATAATATGTTTAACACTGCAAGATCTTGCACAGACAAATAAATGCACTATACTTTAGGAATAAAGGGCTCAAACCTTAGTGGTAGTCCAGTTTTGCTCAGCATAGATGAGCATGGCAGAGGGATGGGGAGATATATCTGTGACGGGTTGCCCCTCTTCCGGGGTGCCACCTGATGTACTGCGGTACCACTGAGCCCACCTATTCCATCAGACTGGGCTGTCCTGCTAAGCCAGGCCCTCAAGCCTCCTCTAGCACACACACAGGTAGGGACATACTGAGCTGTAGAAAGACACAGACACTGAAATCGGTACTGCATGGGAAGGCTTTCAGCTAAGGAATTCAAGTGCACTCCCCCTCTGGAGAGTAAACCCAAAATTGTATTGTCTTGCGCTGCACCGAGAACTGTACAGCATAAGCTCATTGAAATTCCCTCTATGTGGAGAGAGAGATGCACAGCTTTTTGCCCACCCAGTTATGAATTACACAAACTGGGTTTAAAACAAAAACAAGTTTATTAAGTACAAGAGGTAGATTTTAAGTGATTATAAGGGATAGCCAACAGATCAAAGCAGATTACCTTAGTAAATAAACAAAAACCACAAACTGAGCTTAACACATTAGATAGGTAGGATATAAATTAGCAAATTCTCACCCTGGGTGATAAACAGGCTGGCAGACTCTTACAGCACATGTTGCCTTGGCTTTCTCAGGTTCTCATACACAGGCTAAAGATCCTTCTAGCCTGGGACCATCACTTCCCACAGTTCAGTCCTTGCCTCTCAGGTGTTTCCAGGTGTGTTGTTGCAGGGAGAGTGAGGTGCCCGCATGATGTCATTGTCCTCCTTTTATATCTTCTTCCCACTTTCTGGAAAGCTCTTTTGCTGTGATCTGGGTCAAAAAGTTCCCATTGTGTAGTGCAATCTCTCAGAGGTTTCTATTGTACAGAGTTCCTGGAGTAATCCTTGTGCTTATGTGCGTTTCCACAATAAGCCATTAACATTGTTTGTCCTGTTTACTGTTGTACTTGAAAAGCTGTTTGTGTGTGTGTGTTTTCAACCTCACAACATGTTTCAGTAACACATACATAGCCAAACTTCATAACTTCACATATGACAATAGCACATACAATCCAATGAGATATTAATGTCTAGCAGATCAAGACTTTTAGAGTGATTCCTTACAAGACATAGTTTGTACAAAACATATCCTAATTACACTGGTCTACAATTTTTGAGAAGTCGTCTGCTTCAGAGATAAAATGTGCTATTTATTATGTATTTTGATGTGCTGAATTCAAATATGACAATTAAAACAACTGATTGGCTACTGTTTCTAAGATATTTAAGTTTTTACATTTTATGTCTATGTATATTGTGTAGATAGTAGAGTTTTAATCATAAATTGTAAACCTAGGTCTTTTCATGTGTTTATGGTTGCTTTACATGATAATATTTCACCTGTCCTGTTTATGTAATACTTTAAAAATCAGCCAAAGGGTTATATAAAATAAAATTTATTATGAAACAAAAGGCAAAAAACTATTATGTACATAGTTTAGTCCTATTCAGTGTCTACTCGGCGCTTCTTGGCTTGTCTCTTGTATTCATTAAATGGAGCATCTCTTGTCACTGTCCAGCAATAGTCTGCAAGCATTGATGGGCTCCATTTGCCCTGATAGCATTTCTCCATTGTTGCAATGTCCTGGTGAAATCGCTCGCCATGCTCGTCGCTCACTGCTCCGCAGTTCGGTGGAAAAAAATCTAGATGAGAGTGCAAAAAATGTATCTTTAGTGACATGTTGCAACCAAGGCTTTTGTATGCCTTGAGGAGGTTTTCCACCAACAACCTGTAGTTGTCTGCCTTGTTGTTTCCGAGAAAATTTATTGCCACTAACTGGAAGGCTTTCCATGCCGTCTTTTCCTTGCCATGCAATGCATGGTCAAATGCATCATCTCGAAGAAGTTCACGAATCTGAGGACCAACAAAGACACCTTCCTTTATCTTAGCTTCACTTAACCTTGGAAATTTTCCACGGAGGTACTTGAAAGCTGCTTGTGTTTTGTCAATGGCCTTGACAAAGTTCTTCATCAGACCCAGCTTCATGTGTAAGGGTGGTAACAAAATCTTCCTTGATTCAAAAAGTGGTGGATGCTGAACACTTTTCCTCCCAGGCTCCAACGACTGTCAGAGTGGTCAATCTTTCTTGATGTAGTGGGAATCTCTTGCACGACTATCCCATTCGCAGAGAAAACAGCAGTACTTTGTGTATCCAGTCTGCAGACCAGCAAGAGAGCAACAACCTTCAAATCACCACAAAGCTGCCACTGATGTTGGTCATAGTTTATGCACCTCAAAAGTTGTTTCATGTTGTCATAGGTTTCCTTCATATGGACTGCATGACCAACTGGAATTGATGGCAAAACATTGCCATTATGCAGTAAAACAGCTTTAAGACTCGTCTTCGATGAATCAATGAACAGTCTCCACTCATCTGGATCATGAACGATGTTGAGGGCTGCCATCACACCATCGATGTTGTTGCAGGCTACAAGATCACCTTCCATGAAGAAGAATGGGACAAGATCCTTTTGACGGTCACGGAACATGGAAACCCTAACATCACCTGCCAGGAGATTCCACTGCTGTAGTCTGGAGCCCAACAGCTCTGCCTTACTCTTGGGTAGTTCCAAATCCCTGACAAGGTCATTCAGTTCACCTTGTGTTATGAGGTGTGGTTCAGAGGAGGAGGATGGGAGAAAATGTGGGTCCTGCGTCACTGATGGTTCAGGACCAGAAGTTTCATCCTCTTCCTCTTCCTTGTCTGACTCAAGTGAAAATGATTCTGGTGCATCAGGAACCGGCAGTCCTTCTCCGTGGGGTACTGGGCGTATAGCTGATGGAATGTTTGGATAACGCACAGTCCACTTTTTCTTCTTTGACACACCTTTCCCAACTGGAGGCACCATGCAGAAGTAACAATTGCTGGTATGATCTGTTGGCTCTCTCCAAATCATTGGCACTGCAAAGGGCATAGATTTCCTTTGCCTGTTCAACCACTGGCGAAGATTTGTTGCACAAGTTTTGCAGCATATGTGTGGGGCCCACCTCTTGTCCTGATCTCCAATTTTGCAGCCAAAATAAAGGTGATAGGCTTTCTTAACCATAGTGGTTATACTGCGCTTTTGTGATGCAAAAGTCACTTCACCACAAACATAGCAGAAGTTATCTGCACTGTTCACACAAGTACGAGGCATCTCTGCTCACTTTGGCTAAACAGAAATGTGTCCCTTTGCAAAATCAAACACTGACAAATAAGAGAGCATGACACTGTATGATTTCTAGAGCTGATATAGGGCAATTTGTTCAGCAGAGTGATGTAAGCTTCGTTATGATTGCATCATCCATGACTTCTAGGAATAACCTGATGCAATTCATATCATGTATGACGCAATACCAGCTTCAGATTGCATCATTCATTGTTTTGCCTAAAAAGCAAGTATTGTCCAAACCCAGTCATAGATTTATTCATAGATCCAGTCAAAGATGTATTTTAGTCATTTCTGGTTTAAATTGATATCCCTTCCCTTTATAACTCACTTATCCTCCGCCATTCCCAAGTCAAGGGTCATATATACTGACCCAATAGCATATCTTGAAAACTAGAGCCAATCAACAATTTTAAGCATCATTTTCGTTCTCAGTGACCCAGAATTAGTAAAGTTTGACTACATTTATTTCAGAAGCATTTTGGCTGTAGAGCAGTGTTACATGACAGTGGTGAATACTGGGGTGTCAGGGTGTCACAATATCCAAGGCACCTTTTTGGAATTCCCAAAACTGGACCTGGTTGGGAGTAAGTTCAGGCCCTAATGCAATTCAGAGCAGCCTCAAGGATGCTCTAAATTGTGCTAGCTACAATCCCCAGACCAATCTCCTGACAAGGAAAATACATGGCTGGAGATCAGGTACCACACACTTTGGAAGACAAAAGAGTAGGCCTCTGGATCTGAAGGGTGGGGAAAGGTGGTGTTAGGAAGGAATTGGGTGCCAAGTGAACCTGCAGGAGCAGGTTAGTTGCCATCTCCTCTGAATTGTCTTTCAAAGTAGATATCACATCCCATGCTTTAGACATATGATCCATACCCCCATTATTACTCATCCACCAGTAACTGTATCATCATAGATATTAATTTAGGTTAAGGTTTTCAAAAGCAAAATCTAAAATTAGGCTCCCGAGTCCTTATTTAAGAACCTAAATCAATGGCTTGATTTTCAAAAGGACTGAGCAACGAACAGCTCCCTCTGAGCCTGTTAGGTTTGGTTTTTGAAATTCTTAGCCTAGGAACACATAGGAATTACTTGAGGGCAGAGAAACTGGAAACATATTTCAAACATGTCTAACATATCTGTGGTTTCTCCTTTTCTCCTACACAATGCTCTACATAGATCTCACATATCAATTGACTATTGTTTCCTAGTTGTAGTTTACTTAATTAGCCAAATAGGAACTATCCAAATAGAAAGAGTGGTTGGTGAATACCTGTGAACACAGCCAACTACAAAAGGTTCATCAATCTCCTTACAGTGGTTGTGAAAAAGGAACAGGAAAGCCTATACATCCTGCTGGTTGGCAGGCACTGAGGCACTCCTAAAGGAGTACAGGACAGCAGGTGACGCTGTTGCTGCAACCGCACTCTTGAAATAACTGAAGCCTGCTAAACAAGAGTGATGGGCAAAAACTAATCAGAGCATAGATTTCACCCTCTCAAGCAGAAAAGACTGGATCCTTCTCCATAATCTTGACCTTGTCAATTGAACAACAGACTCCCACAGGGACATGTCTTGATACCCTTTCTCTTTATTATTTATATCAGCAATATGGCATCGACACAGTCACAGACATCTGGATACCAGATGATCTTGCACTTGTCATCCAAGTGAACACCTTTACCCAAGCAGAACACATCCTCATGTAGAGAGAATTTTTCAAAACACCATTTTGTTTGGTTATGTTGTGGTTTGCCCACCATTTTGGTATCCCTTCTTGTTGGGCCAGTTGGCGCCTTTTTTTCAGTTAGGGTGAGAAGGATGGTGTCATGTGATCTAAGTAAACTGCCCAGTAAAAACAGGGTATAAAAGGTCTGTGCACCCAGGGCCAGGGACTGTCCATCCTGGTGGCACTCCAGCGTTTAGGTTATCTTAGCTGAGACTATGTGTCAACAAAAGAAAAGATCTGCCTACTGTTCCTGATCCTGAGTGTGTCCATTCCTGAATCCTGGTGTCATGTGGTCGTATGTCTCCGGTTCCTGATGTTGTTGATGATCCTGTTGTGACCTGGATCCGTGTGTGTGTTCCCTGTCCATGATAGCCTCTGATCGGGTGACATACTGACTTACTTGATTTGTTTGTATACCTACCTTATGTTTGTTTGGGGTCCCTGGCTTCAGGCCAATTCATTTGAGTTAACAACCGAGTGTTTTGTGTTACCCTTTTCTGTGAACTGTTATTTAGTTGGGAGTTCTGTTTAATAAATTTGACTTTGTTTATATGTTATATCCTGTTTGCTTTGAATCATTCCTGTGGATATCACCCCCGGTGATAGATATTGGAGGGAGCACGAGTCTGTAGGGTGGAGGTTGGTGGCTAATTACAGTAGCTCTCTGTTGGATACCCTTTCCGGGTTAACACTGACACAAAATCTGAACAAACTGGAGAAGTGCCATTGGTTATGGTGACTCCAACCAAACCCTAAAAAGCTTGCTGTCTCTTCATTCCACCTGAGCAACCACCAAAGCAACACCAAATGTCACCTTCTGAAAACTCAGGCATGAGGATTTCCCAAAATATCTTGGAGTGGATTTGGATCATAGTCTTATATATCATCAACATTTGACAGAGACCACTGCCAGGATAAAGGCTAGAAACTATATATTACCGGGACCAGCTGTGAAGCAGATGCTCACACCTTGCAAGACATATCCTCCCTTCCCCCCCACCCTTCACCTTCTCATCAGATTAATATTGTGTGCCAGTATAGGCAGTAGCAGGCATATACAAAACTTTTCTAAGTGCAACTGAACACTGCTCTGAGAATTTTCACAGCAGTGCTGAAGTCAGCACTGACAATCTGGCTCCCTGTTCGTGTGCATCTCTTACCACCATCTCTCCAAAGAGAAGCAGAAATAATACAAGAATATGACTGCATGAAAATGAACCCAAACCTGCTCATCTATGAAGATCTCAAAAAAAAACCTTAAGTCCAGGAATCCCCTTCTGGTTAGCAACCAAAGCTCTCCAAACCTCAGGACTATCACTAAATTCAAGTGGCAGAGGCTGTGCAAAAGGAGCAGAGTCAAGAATCAAGACTGGATCATGGATCCTACAGCCCAACCACCTGGCTTCGCCATGCCAAGTAAGATATGGATCACATTGAACCATATCAGAAACTCAAATGAGCACTGCAATTATCTGCTAAACAGAAGATGTTACCCAGGGTTCTTTCAACCCAAAGCTCTTTGGTAACTTTTACTCCGTGCATGGTGGTTTAAGGAAATAAATCAGGGGAGACACGGCCATCCGACCGATAGATGGTTGGCACAAACAGGACAACACAAGAGTGCTTTCACTTAAAGCTAAACTTTACTTAGTCTCAAGCACTTATACACGTCCGCAACAGGCTAATAAAACACCCCCAACCCTTGATAATTACCAAAACTGAGTGTGGCTCTCGAGTGACACTGCGGCAGGCTTCCAGTGGCCAAATCTTCCGTCTGCCAGTGGGGACCACAAGATGTATCCAGAGGGAGAGTCCAAAAAGAGTCCAACTACCTCAAACTTTTCCCCTTATTTATACATTAGTAATAGATTGACATGTCCCTTAAAGAAAACTTGTTAAGCAAGCAGTTCCAATGGGCAAGCAAGAGGTTCCTTCTGATTATTGATTAACCAGGTGTGGGTTTTTCCAGAGTTTGCAGCCTTGAGACCCCAATAGACCTTCCTGGGGCACATCCTGCTCTTTTAAAATGCATGTATCAGAAACTTCAACACAATTCTTATCAGGAAGGACGCGAGGTCAAGCTGCCCTTTCTGAGGCACCCAAAACTCCCGCCCCCCTCCTGCCTTGGTCAAGCTGAGACTGCTGAATGGCCAATTTACAGCTTGCTGACTAGGCTGCCTTTAACAATAAGGCATAGTGGTTTCAGGCTCTTTACTGGTTTGCCAAAGTCTCCCCCTACAAAGGAAAATGAAGGATGCCCAGTATGTGACTATGGAGAAGATATCCAAGCCATGGACCCTCCAGCGAACCACTGCCCTCTAAAATCTTTGTCCAGAGGAACAACCTTAATTTATTCCATGTCACCGGAAGCCATAGTGTGGATGACAAACTATTTAAGTTGCCATGCGAAAGAAGAATTAGCCAAAGTGATAAGTATGGCTTATATATTCAGTTACCTTATTTCATTTATTTGTATTACTGCAGTACCTAGACATCATAGGTATGGACCAGGACCCCATTGTGCTAGGCACTGTACAAACACAGAACAAAAAGACTCTCCTCCAAAGACCTCTCTGTGTGCTGAGCTCTGTTAGAAGCTATGGCGAACATGAATAAAATAGCCTGCTAATAACACTATATTCACCACTCCGATAGTCCAGTTTTATACCAGTATGGCTCCATTGATTTCCATGGAGTTACAACAGTGTACAACTAGAGTACAGCAGTGATTTATAAGGCCCACAGTAGATGTATGATTAGTAGCAAACTTGCACAGGCAGAGGGATTGGTTTTTGCCCATTTTAAGATTACTTTTTTTTGGACATCCAATATCCAATATACATCCAATATACAAATTAATTGGGCCAAAAAACCCCCCTTGCCCTTGAACATTTAATTAGGAGATGCTCTTGGCAGTCACACCATGGGCTGCAAATTTTCTGGCTCTCTATTTGGCTTTTTAACAAGCCATTCGCTGTAAGAGGGGGAATGAGCAAGCTGCATTAATTGCTTTTAAATGTATAGCTGGCTTTGTCAAGTTGGCATCCAGCAGTGATATTACCTTGTTCTTCAGGAGATTGTTTTTCTTTAAGATGGCTCATTTGGAAGGGATTCTCTTGCCCGTGAAGGGAAGGAATGTGTGTCTCCTAAATGGAAGTCATGTGTAATCTGTGCACCAGCAGTTTGGTTGTGTTGATAGTAGCAAGACAGACCAGCTGAACAGAAGCTACAGAAGTTGAGAAAGCCAATGAAAAGAAAAGTAGTGAACTTGCACTCCAAAATCAGAAAACACACAGGGATTTTGCCAGACAAAGTAAATGAAATGAGAGCATATAGAAAGAGAGCAAGTGAAAAGAGAAGGCCCCGTCCTTGGGTCCTGATGAATTTTGGAGGGCAGGCTCTAAATTGAGAGCTTCAGAGCTGCTCTTAATTGCATCCATTGTAATGGGCCTCAAATGGCCATGCAGGCAGCCTGGACTCATTAAGGCACATCAAGACTTTGACCACACCTTCTTCCCCCAGTGACAGCTGTTAAGCCAAGGGATGGAAGAGGAGGGGTTTAGAACGTCCATAGCTGGTCCTTCACCATTCAATGATTCCCTCAAACAGGAAGAGAATCCGCAGCTGACTGTGGGCCTTTTGTACCTGGAGTGGAGCAGCTAGGTTGTGGTGGGGGCCAAGATCCTGCCCAAAGATGTATTGTAGCTAGAAAATAGGGAGGGAAGGACCAGAGATAATAGAAAGGATATATAAGTAAAATAGGGAAAAACAAGAAAGAACGAGAGGGAAGAACCCATGAAAAAGTCCCTTTTCCCCTTCACTAGTTTTTCATGCTCATCTTACAATTTAAATTGCTCTTTGCAAAATCTACAGATCAGTAAATAAAAACACCTAGCATGTGGTACCTTAGTAGCTATGTGAACCTGATAGGGAATTGCTTTAAAGGAACTCTTATTTGTGTGGGGGTGGACTTTGTCATCTCTCTAGTATACTTTATTTTAGTAATTCACTTCTTTTTAGGATAATATGTTAAGTAGCTCTGGGTCTCTCTAAATCACAAACAGTACTGATTAATTATTCTTGAACAAAACACTAATCTGCTTACTTGTTAATCTAATGTTGCCCCCTAGTGAATTTCCTATGATGGTCCTGCTCCTACTCCTATTAAAGTCAAAAGTAAGCACCTGTGATGTAAGACAGTGTCCTTTTGGTTTAAAAAAATATTGAGGATTCATGCATAGGCAGAGTATGAAATTAGGGAGAATAAGGCCTGGTCTATACTACACGGTTAGGTCGACACAAGGCAGTTTACGCGGACCTAATTGTTCATGTGTCTTCACTTAAATTTGGCTCCCACCAACATGAGTGTCCCGCTATGCTGACTTAATAACACCACCCCCCAGAGCAGCATTGAGTCATGGTTGATGTAGTTAGGTTGGTGCAGTGTGAGTGTTACTGTGTTACTTACCTCAACCATTACTGGCCTCCAGCAGCTGTCCTACAATGCCCTATATGGACTGCTCTGGTCACCCCTGTGAACTCTACTGCCCAGGGGACAGGTAGACTGGAAGCCCCTCTCCCCTTTAAAGCCCAGGCAGATATTTGAAATTCTGTTTTCTGATTGCCAAGCTTGGCAAGCACACCTAGCATCTCTCCATTGTTAAGTGCCTGGAGTAGACAGGTGGTATTGGATCTCCTGGGCCTCTGGGGAGAGGAGGCTGTGCAGGCACTGCTCTGAACCAGCCATAGAAACATGGACATCTACAAACAGATTGCTCAGGGGATGCAGAAGGGCTATGACAGGGACCACCAGCAGATTCACATGAAAGCAAAGGAGCTGCAGCTGCTGCAGAGAGGCCAACAATTGATCCAGTGCCTAGCCACAGACCTGCCACTTTTACAAAGAGCTGCATGCCAATCTCAGTGGAGACGCCACTATCTCCCCCAACAGCACTGGATCCAGCTGCTCAGTGTCTTTTATTCCAACACAGTCCTGCCACCTGAGCCCGATGCAGGGGAAGAAACCACGGGTAAGTATGCAGTTTGCTTTGAAATTACCGGGATGGCACCCTCATTTTCACTTGTGCTAAAAGAGGTGGTAGAACAACCCCATAGAATTGCTATCTACTTTTCATTCCCCTCTACAGTTAGGCAGAGGTGGCCATGTGGACTAGCTTGTTTATGTGCCCCAGGATGTTCCATGAATCCTCCATAGAGATCTCAATGAAACTTTCATGGAGGTACTCTGAAATGCTCTGCTGAAGTTTTCTGGGGAGGGCTGCCTTATTTCTATCACCGTGATAGGACACTTTCCCATACAACTCAGCAATAACTTCAGCAGGCACCATTGCAGTACACAGGCCAGCAGCATACGGGCCTGGGTGACATTGGGACACCAGCAACAGTTGTGCTTTCTCTGCCTCTGTTACCCTCAGGAGTGAGATATCAGCTCAAATCACTACCAGTATTCAGTTCCATTGCCCTATACAACTAGAATCATGCAACTGAACTATTCCCTCCTCATTTCCTCAACCCCCAGAGGGACATACTCACCAGGGCTCAATCAGTCCCAAGAAGAAATGAGAATGTAGTGCTTACAACTTTTGGGGAGCAGGTGAGTGAGTTCAGCATCTTAAGTTTCGATATCAGCAGGGCTGGATTTACACCTTACGCGCCCCTAGGCACAGCATCTTCAGCACACCCCCCACACACACCTCCCCATGAGGACCTGCCTGGAGCCCCCCCTTCCACGTCCCCAGGTGGCCCTGTGACACTCCCTCCCCCCAGCGTGTGGCCCCATGTGGCCCTGTGTGGCCTGTTCTGCCTCCTAACCTGGCTCTAAGAAGGCTGCTGTGACTTTTTACTTGAGGAAAATATGCACCCATCACCCGCCTGCTAGCTGTTTGCCGCTGTAGATCAGCCAGCTCAGGTTGTTCTGGCACCATAGCGGCCTCTGGTGGCAAAAGGCAGAACTGCAGCAAATTTTCGGGGGGGGGGGAAGTCTACCTCCTTCAGACAAGAATTCTGCGCATGCTGCAAATGTCACCTAAGGAGAGGGAGCACAACATGAGTCGTGTGAGGTGTCTCAGCATGGGGTGGGGTAGATCAGGAAACTCCCTCCTTCCCAAGAACTCCCGAACAGTGTGGCCAGTGGCAGCAAGGCAGTGAAATAGCCCAAAATACTTCAACTCATAACTGTTAATAAACCCCAGCAGCTGACAGCTAAAACTAACCCAGTTGGGCTAGAAAGTCGCATACTTGGCAATGCCTACTGTGCCTAATTAGAAATCTGGCCCTGGATATCAGTCATGAATACACTGACAATGGTACCTCTGTTGTATCTGCAGCTGCTGCCGTTGCAGCATTCAGGGTCTCCCTGCACAGTCGTGAAATGCCTGAGTCAGATGAGGAGAAAAGAGCTTAGGATGACCTGCAAGCCAATGCTGCATCAGAGAATGAGCGCAGGGCCTGGAGGATCACCCTTGCAGACAGCCTGGAAAAGATCATAGCATGGAGAGGAGAAAGGCACTGGAAAAGGAGAGGCATGTGCAGGCACGACATCCTTGTGCGTCCCTAGCAACAACAGAGCTGGTCCAACAATCCCATCTTCTGTAGCCCATTGAAAAAACAATATCAGGATCTCCCTAAACCCTCACCTCAACATACCACATGGTATCAGGTGTCAGTGCATGACCCTTACCACTCCACCCCGCGGAATATTACAGACAATCACAGCTTCACATACATGGACCCTGTGAAAGCCATGGTTGGTGTATTTCAGGTAACCTGAATATGCATGATTGTTCTTTCCCCTGTTCACTTAATTTATTAACATGTAAAGCTTAATAAAATTTTAATTTTCGGTTCAAGTTACAGAATAAAATTTTGGAAAAAAATCATCTTTATTAGTTCATAACATATGCTGGCTGGTGCTGAGCAATTCTAACAGCTAACGATTACCTTTTACTGCAGTGTGTCACACAACTCATAACATCATTCACAAACAATAGGAATAGGTGCATTGACAATGTTATACTCCTACATACACAGCAATCACTACAAGAGTCATAACGGGCCTCAAAAGAGCAAGGCCAGGTAGAGCACACTAAAGCAACACTGCTGGCCCACCATTACAATGGTTTTTCAAAGCCTCTCTGAGCTGTATAGCTCCATGTTGAACTCTTCTAATGGCCTTGTATCTGGCTGTTCAAATTCATCAGTAGCTGCTCCACCTCCACCTTCCATAGAAACTCTCCCCCCTTTGCTTCACAGATATTATGCAGGACACAGCAGACAGTTATAACCATTGGACCTCACTGAGAAAAATGTCCCAATCTTGTAATTAAAGGATGCCAGCAAACCTTCAAATGATCAAAGGCACATTCAACTGTCATTTGCACCTGCTGAGCCTGTAGTTGAAGTGCTCCTTCGCCAGTGTACGGCTTCATGAGCCATGGGAGCAAGGGATAGGCTGGGTCACCCAGTATTACTATTGGCATTTCAACATTCCCATTGGTAGTCTGCTAACTGGGAAAGAAAGTCCCTGCTTGTAGCTTTCTAAAGAGTCCTGTGTTCTTAAAGATGCAAACACCATGCACCTGCAGGGACCAGCCCATACTGATGTTGGTAAAGTGTCCCTGGTGATCCACCAGTGCTTGCATAACTGTAGAAAATCAGCCCTTTCTGTTGATGTACTCTGCAGCAAGGTGGTCTGGTGCCATGCCATCTATTATCCAACCACAGTTTGGGAACCCCATGCTGTATAACCATCCACTATGTCCTGCAGATTGATGAGAGTCACAGTCAGGGGTGGCTCCAGTCACCAGCTTGGCAAGCAGGTGCTTGGGGCGGCCCCTCGGGAGAGGGGCGGCACCTCCAGCTATTCGGCGGCAATTCAGTGGACGGTCCCTCACTTCCGCTCAGAGCGAAGGACCTTCCACTGAATTGCTGCCGCAGATCGCGATCGCAGCTTTTTTTTTTTTTTTTTGGCTGCTTTGGGCGGCCAAAACTCTGGAGCCGGCCCTGGTCACAGTACTGCATAGCAGGAGGCAATTAATTGCCCTGTACACTTGCATGACAACAGCCCCTGTGGTGAATTTTCTGATTGCAAATTGATTCCTGATTGACTGGTAGCAATCTGGCTTTGCAAGTTTCCACAATGTAATTGCCACTTATTTCTCAGCTGTCAATGCAGCTCTCATTTTGGTGTTGCTGCACCAGAGAGCTGGGGCAAGTTCAGCACAGAGATCCAGAAATGTGGCCTTGTGCATCCGAATGTTCTGCAGCCACTGCTTGTCATCCCAAACCTGCATTACAATGTGATCCCACCAGCCAGTTCTCGTTTTTAGGGCCCAGAACCAGCGCGCCACCATCTCCAGCTGCTCTCTGTGAATGCCACCAATAACCTTGAATTGTTTATTTCTATGTCCCATAGTAACCTGTCCTCCAAGGAATTGTCATGTTCCCTGCTGCTCCTCTTGCAGCTCTGCAAATGCGGCAGGATCATATGTAGGGCCCTACCAAATTCACAGCCATGAAAAACGCATCATGGACTGTGAAATCTGATCTCCCCCATGAAATCTGGCTATTGTACCAGAGGGGCAAGGCTGGGGGCGCCCCAGCCAAGGGCTTCTATGGTGGGCTGAGCTCCAGCTAGTCACAGCCTGGGCTGGGGAGGGACCGGAATTCCTCTTCTCCTGTAGGGGCTGCTCCCAGAGCTGGATCAGACCCACCTCTGGGAACCTCCTCCAGCTTTAGGAAGCACTAAAGCTACCGGCTGGGAGGCCAACACTGAAGGTAACAAAGTGGCTGTCAGCCCCCGACCCAGGCAGAGAGGCTGCAGCTCCAGCTGTGAGCCCCTGACCCGCGTGGAGAGGCTGTGGCTCCAGCTGTCACTCCCTGTACAGAGAGGCTGTGGCTCTAGTTGTCACTCCTCCCCCACGCCACAGGAAAACTTGGATATATGGTAAACCACCCCTTATATCCTGTGACCCTCACTTCTGCGCTGCTGGCAGTAGCACTGGCTTTAGAGCTGGGCACCTGGCCAGCAGCCGCTGCTCTCCAGCTATCCAGCTCTGAAGGCCGTGCCCCTCTAGCAGCAGCGCAGAAGTGAGAGCAGCAATCCCATGACCCCCCTACAATAGCCTTGCAACCCCCTTTTGGGTAGGGACCTCCAAGCTTACAACAACCAGAAATTTCAGATATAAACAAGTGAAACCATGACATTGATGATTTTTTAAATCCTATGACAGTGAAATTGACCAAAATGGACCGTGAATTTGGTAGGGCCCTAATCATATGCCCTGTGCTTTCAACTCTCATGACAGTAATGCAGAGCTGTTCAGGCTCCGTGTTTCTGTCAGCAATGGCAGACAGCGAGGAGGGATTCATGAGTTTGTGAGATTTTGAATAGAAGGCGTTAAAATAATGGGATGCAGATCAAATTATGGGATGGAGAACATGGCAATATGGGAAGTTGACCCCAGGCTCCCAAGTACCCTTGTGCAACTCGTTTCGGCCCCCTCAGGCATTGCAAACACTTCCCAAAAGACCCTGCGCTGGATGGTGGCAAGTTGCACAGTGAGATACCTACCCTATGTGTATTGCATTCTGCATTGATACAAGCTCTCCTGGTGAGAACATGCACTGCCAACAGAAGGAGACAAGTATGCAAGCGCACAAGCGACGTACTAACTTTGGCTTTGGTCGACATAACTTTGTAGTGTAGACATGGCCTAAGTACTATGGCATTCAGTGATCTCTCAGTGTTTAAGGTGCTAGCAAGAGCTCTGCTTTATTCTGTGTCTGGTTCAAACTGGCTGTTCTGGGCATCACAACAAGAGCTGCATAGTGCCCTGCCCAGACTCTATGTCTGGGAAGCTGAGTCTTTAAAGGCACAGATCCTAAGACCATAAGTACAAAGAACGAATGGTACAGCAACATGTCCCCTGCTGGATCCTTGATGTGAAGATTAAGGCTTGTAGGCAAAAAATTTTTGCATGTGTTTGGAACATACTTGCTTTGCCTCAGATGTGTGACCCTTTGTTCCCCCATCAAGAAGGCACTAAAAAAACTGTCATATCCCATTATGAAAAGCATCCAGCTCAACTGAAGTGAAGGAATGCAAATTTTTGAAGTGGCTGCATTTTCCACTGGGTACAGAAGTTTCACTGCAGGGTGCTGATTTCTCAGACTACTTGTACATACTATATAGTGCTTGGGAGAGCTTTGCTGAGCTTTTGCATCATTTTCAGGTGCTGCATCTAGATGCCTCTCAAGTTAATATTCATTATTCATGTCCTTTATCAGTCATTACCCTTTCTTTGTCCTCTGCTTGATTTTGATTCCAGCTGCCAAATTCCCTAGTGTCTTTCAAGCATAAATGATCAAATGATATTCAAGGCACATTTGTAGATATTTGACTCTTGCTAACAACTTCATACATTCCAGCACTTTAATATTAATATTTCCTACAGACAAATTAGAAAAAAATTATTATGGTTGTTTTGTCCTCACAAAGAATAGTGTGCATTCTTTCTGCTCGGTTGGAGCTCTGACATTATTTCAACACTTTTAAGTCTCAGATATGCAATACAATGTGATAGCTCAATAGTTCTTTCTGCCTTTTATTTTGATTATCAGTTTGTAATAATATACTTTACTCTGTAATGCCCATTAACTACATGGATAGCATATTGTAAAGCTTCCTATAATTAAGGAATTATAATATGTTCGGGTTTTCCTTTGAAAATTGCCTTCAAAAGTTGTATACATGAGAATTTTCTCTTATTATCTGAGTACTTTTTACTTATCAGCTGTTTCTTAATGTATATGACTTTAATCCTGAAAATTAATCTTATAAGACACAAAATACTAGCATTAAAAACTACACTTTACTGGTAATTAGAGATGGGGTAGAACCCATTGCCCTGTGGACTTCCCTTACCAGTATTGATAAGCAGATAAGTAATCTAATTTACATTATGCCCTAAAAATAGAACAGATTAGTGCCTGGTAGATCTGCAGCTCACCTGAAAATAAGTAGCAGAGAATGGAGCACGAGTATTATATCATCACCACTGTCAAAATATGTATCAAAATATTATGCTGTGCCACGTGATTAATTATTAGGAAAACAAACAAATAAGTGTGAGTGAAAATACATACTCCTTTCTATAAAGGAGATATCTGCATGCTATTTAAGCTGTAGAAAGTTCCATCATTGCAAAGGACCTACTGAAAGTTAGACATGTTTATTATTCCACCACTACTTGTTATGAAATGCTGGCCGGAGCAGGAAAGGATTCGGCACGGTCTAAATGGAAATCAAGCAACTTTAGTCTATCATTATTGTAAAACAGAAAAGTAAGCATAATGAATGCTCTACCCCTTCAAAGACCAAACTAGTTCTTCGGGGCTTCCTTGAGGAAAAGTCCAAAGGAAAGGTAGAAGATATAGCTCAGTTCAGCCAAATTTTTGAGGGTGGAGGAGGGAAGACGAAGCTCCTTCTAAGCCCTTCTCATTTGTTGGTGGGTCAGCAATGGTGCTGATGTGGAAAAATAATAATATGCACCCTACCCATTGACCATGTTTGGAACTACTTGAATTGTATTATTGTATGGAACACCTTCATTCAACTACTTTTACCATCATGTATTAGACATGTTAGGGCCAATTTCATCCTTCATTTCATGAGATGTGAGACCCTTTAGTTCACATATGCAAGATTTCAAAGTCAGATGACATGTAGAAATAGTGTGATGACCCGTCTTAAATACATGTTAGAAGTCATACAGCTCCCTGTGTATTCTCCTTGACCTAAGGGCAAGTATGAAGAGCCAAAGCTGATGTTCAAATAGGTTTTCTTAAATGTAGTTATAAATGGAGAAAGCAGGAATCATTATACATAAATTGGATGCACAATTATTCATATTACTAAAAAAGTATAAAGATTTATACATGTATCAGATACTGCCTAAAGATTCTCTGAACAATGTATCTAATTTGACTCATTCACCATGAATATAGACTTATTTGAATGAACAATAGCAAATGAAAGATCCTTTACCTAATGCATCATTTAGGTGTACTTTCCAAAAAATCTACTGCTAATATTTTACTAATATTAGCCATGTCAATGTAAAGACATAAACAAGAATAGGGTGCACAGCTTGGTATTATAATAATGTGCTATAAATTACCAATTAAATGTCATAATAATGGAAATAGACTCTTAAAGGATATATTGTGCTGATGGCTTTGTGAATGATCACTCCTATGTATATTATCTTTCCTATGATGTAAAATGTGCTACTTTAATTTATTATACATTCTCTTGGTCTCATTTTTGCACTGAGCCTCATGACAATACACTTATACAAGCTGAAACCCATTTTCTAGTCCTGATCTGATCTCTGGATTTAGTAAACCTGATCTTCAACTGGTGTAAAACAGTCCATTGACATCAGTAGATTTATGCTGATTTACACCAGCTGAGGATCTGTAGTAAATTGACCAGCTGTAGAGCATGAATTATGATAAAATAAATGGGCAAGGAAGAGATCTGAGTGGCCAGGGAAAGATGCAAAAAAGATTAATGAAAGTGCCTAGGAGTAGAGCTGTGTGGCAGTTTAATAACACAATTTACAGTCAGGTGAATAGCACTTGGTTTAATGTTTCATTACAAAGCTCAGAGCAGCTTTGCTAAGGTTCACAAACCTTGGATTCAGTTTTGAGCTTATGATCTGGGTTGGAAAACAGCATATGAAACTTGGTGGTTTGCTAGGGTAATCTTAGGGGGTAGAAACCAGAATGGAAGAAGATTAATCTCCTATAAAACAGAATTACTAAGAGATAGGAGATACTTGGAACATCTTACAAGTCAAAAATGTGAGGATCACACAGTTCAATGCAAAAGGCAGGAACTGGAGAAACCTGGAGTCAGGTGAAGCTAAGACATTCTCATGACACCTATGTCTTTACATGTGTAAATAGTTCTTAGTAATAGGGAAGAAATTTCAGAATTTCCCAGGCTAGATCTTTGGCATGAAGGTATGCAGACAAATAGCAAGATTGTTTTCTTTTATAGGGTGTGAGTCTGAGCCCTAAATTTAGGTCGATATATTGACCTATTCTAAACCATATCATAGCTGAGGGCTGGTCAAACTATTATCACTGGCTTCCATATCTGTGGCATTGAGTGGGGGATCTGGAAGAGCAGAGAAACAAAGGCAAAGATCTGGAACTTGAAGGGCTTATGGTAACCCGGTGTGAGGAAGGACTTAAGTGAAAAAAAAAACCTCTTCAGGAGGCAAAGATTAAA
Source organism: Emys orbicularis (assembly GCF_028017835.1). NCBI lineage: Eukaryota > Metazoa > Chordata > Testudines > Emydidae > Emys > Emys orbicularis. The sequence continues at coordinate 192,648,333 of NC_088685.1, forward strand.
TGAGACTGAGTTAAAAATGGAATACATCAGTAGTGGTTATAAGAGACAAGGTAATATGTATTGTGACAAAGTTCCTCCTCTATCTTGGTGGGTCCTGTGCTTATTGGCGGATTTTCTTGCCTCAGAGATTCACCATGTGGGTTGGGGAACAGCCCACAGTCCAGGTCAATTGGGAGGTTTGGGGGGAACCCGGGCCCGCCCTCTACTCCGGGTTCCAGCCCAGGGCCCTGTGGACTGCAGCTGTCTATAGTGCCTCCTGTAACAGCTGCATGACTGCTACAACTCCCTGGGCTACTTCCCCATGGCCTCCTCCAAACACCTTCCTTATTCTCACCACAGGACCTTCCTCCTGGTGTCTGATAACGCTTGTGCTCCTCAGTCCTCCAGCAGCACACCCTCTCACTCTCAGCTCCTTGCGCCTCTTGCTCCCAGCTCCTCACACTCGCCCCACAAACTGAAGTGAGCTCCTTTTTAAAACCCAGGTGCCCTGATTAGCCTGCCTTAATTGATTCTAGAAGCTTCTTCTTAATTGGCTCCAGGTGTCCTAATTAGCCTGCCTGCCTTAACTGGTTCTAGCAGGTTCCTGATTACTCTAGTGCAGCCCCTGCTCTGGTCACTCAGGGAACAGAAAACTACTCATCCAGTGACCAGTATATTTGCCCTCTACCAGACTCCTGTACCCCACTGGTCTGGGTCTGTTCCATATCCCTCCCCCCTGCTCAATGCCAAGGGGTTGGGCAGCTTGGGACGCCAGACAGTGCACACGTGACAAGCCATCGGCGTTGCCATGACGGCTCCCTGCTCTGTGTTGCACACGGAACTGGAAAGGTTGGAGGGATAAGAACCATCTGGTCACCCTTGTGTTCTTCTCCTTGTTCTGCTGCATCCATTGAAGAGGGGCATGGTCGGTCACGAGGAAAAATCTGCGCCCGAGCAGGTAGTAGCGCAATGTTTCCATGGCCCATTTTACAGCGAGGCATTCTCTCTCCACCACTGCATATTTTTGTTCCCTTGGAAGGAGTTTCCGACTGAGGTATAGAATTGGGTGTTCCTCCTCCCCGACCATCTGTGATAGAACGGCCCCCAACCCTACTTCCGATGCATCCGTCTGCAGGATAAACTCCTTGGTGAAATCAGGGGCTATCAGTACGGGGTTATTGCAGAAGGCAGTCCGTAGGTCTGTGAATGCTTCCTCTGCTGCGTCAGACCATCTCACCAGATCAGGTCCACGGGCTTTCACTAGGTCTGTCAGGGGGCTTGCCCTTGTGGCAAAGTGGGGGATAAATCGTCGGTAATACCCCACCACACCTAGGAACGCATGGACTTGTTTCTTGCGACTTGGTCGGGGCCAATTTTGGATGGCCTCTAACTTGTTCACTTGGGGTTTTACCAGACCTTTTCCCACAATGTAGCCAAGATATTTGGCCTCTGTAAACCCTACAGCACACTTGGCAGGGTTTGCTGTAAGGCCAGCTCGCCTGAAGGTATCGAGGACTGCCTCCACCTTCTCCAGGTGGGTTTCCCAGTCTGGGGTATGAATGACCACATCGTCCAAGTAGGCAGCAGCATAACTGTTATGCGGGCGTAATAGCTTGTCCATGAGGTGCTGGAAGGTAGCTGGGGCCCCATGTAGTCCAAAAGGGAGAACAGTATATTGAAAAAGACCCTCTGGTGTAGAGAACGCAGTCTTTTCCTTTGCGTCTTCTGCAAGGGGAATCTGCCAGTACCCCTGTGTCAAATCTAGGGTAGTCAAGTACCGGGCATTACCCAGACGGTCCACTAGCTCATCTATGCGAGGTATGGGGTACGCGTCGAACTGGGATACTTCGTTTAGTCGCCGGAAGTCGTTGCAAAATCTTGTAGTGCCATCAGGTTTGGGCACCAGCACGATTGGGCTGGACCACTGACAGTGGGATTCTTCGATGATCCCCAACTCCAGCATTTTTTTTACTTCTGCTTTTATTTCCTCCCTTTTTGCCGCTGGCACCTGATAGGGCCTCACTGTTACTCTGGCCACAGGTGTAACAGTTCGTGACGATGTGGTGATATGTCTCGGTTGTTCGACCCAGTTTTGTCGAGAACACATCTTGGTTCCGGAAGATCATCTCAGACACCTCATTCTTCTGGTCTGGTGTTAAATCGGGAGACACTCTCACCTGTTTGGAAGGCTTGTTTTCCTGGGTTAGGTCTTTTTGGACCGTCGTGCATGCCTCTTGTGCATGCCAGGGTTTCAGAAGGCTAACGTGATAAATCTGTTCTTGTTTTCTGCCTCCTGGCTGCCGCACCTTGTAGGTTATTTCCCCCACAGGTTCAACCACCTCATAGGGCCCCTGACATTGGGCCAGAAGCTTGCTTTCTGCCGTGGGTACCAACACCATAACCCGATCCCCTCGTTGGAACTGTCGCACTTTTGCCTGGTGATTGTAATGGGTTTGCTGGGCCTCCTGTGCCTTCTCCAAATGTTCCCATACAATAGCGGTAACCCGGGCTATCCAGTCTCGCATCTGCATTACATGCCCTATTATATTTCTCCCCTCATTGGGTTCCTCTTCCCAGATCTCTTTGGCGATATCTCGTATGCCACGGGGGTGACGCTCGTATAATAACTTGAAGGGGGAAAACCCAGTTGAGGCCTGTGGTACCTCCCGGATAGCGAACATAAGGTAGGGTAGTAGGGTGTCCCAATCCTTCCCGTCCCGACTTACCACCTTCCTTATCATAGCCTTGAGGGTTCGGTTAAACCTTTCTACCAACCCATCAGTCTGCGGATGGTAGACCGAAGTTCTCAGGATATGTATATGGAGCAGCATACAGAGGTCCTTCATTAGCTTCGACATAAATGGGGTTCCTTGGTCGGTTAATATCTCCTTCGGTAGCCCCATTCGGGGAAAGATGCCCACCAGCTCTTTGGCTATAGTTTTAGAGGCCGTGTTCCGCAGGGGGACGGCTTCTGGGTAGCGAGTAGCATAGTCCAAAACAACAAGTATATATTGGTGGCCCCGAGCCGTCTTCTCCAGGGGTCCCACTAGGTCCATGGCTATTCGCTCGAAGGGGACCTCTATGATGGGAAGGGGTACTAAAGGTGCCCTCAAGTGGGGACGGGGACTGTGCAGCTGACACTCTGGGCAGGAGGCACAGTACCTCCGCACTTCTTCATGTACTCCGGGCCAAAAGAACCATCGTAGGACTCGTGCCAGGGTCTTCTCTTCCCCCAAACGCCCCCCAAAAAGATGACTATGAGCAAGACTTAATACAGAGTTCTGGTGTTTCTGAGGTACTAGGATTTGCTGTACCTTCTGCCCCTGTACTGGTGCAACCTGGTATAAGAGATCCTTCTTCATTATGAAGTAGGGTCCTGGTCCCTGGGTTTTCCTTCCATGGGGACCCCATCTATTTCAGTCACCTCCTTCCTAATGTTGTCATACCTTGGGTCATCTGCCTGGTCCCATCCAAAATTTCCTCTCCCGGGGCTAATCTGCCCAAGATCTAGGGGCCCAGTCTCTGTTGCCTCTACTGGTTCAGAAGCATTAGGGTGGGGGTCAGACTCAGGTGCTTCTCCCTCCTGCGTGGCCTTCTTTTCAGCTGTGCGGGTCCGCCTACCTACAAGAGCGACCCTCTGACTTTGGGTCAGTATTCGGGTTCCCAAGGCCTTAGCTGCCCTTCTTTCCCTTTTTGTCTTTCTACCCTGTCTGGGAGTGGAGAACAAATCTGGGGATATTTCAGAGAAGATTGGGGGTTGACAGTCTGCTGTGGATGCCTCATCAATTTTAGGGTCCCCATCTTTCTCCAATCCCCCTACTGGGAGTAAGTTTCCAAACCCTGGGAAGTCCCTCCCTATGAGCACCGGGTATGGGAGTTTAGGGACTACCCCTGCTGCTACCTCAGTAGTGTTCCCTTGGATCTCGATTTTTACTGGGATGGTGGGGTAGTAACTAACTGTCCCATGGACACATGTTATCCCCGTACGTTTCGCCTGCAGCAGCTGACTACGCTTCACGAGCTTCCCTGAAATAAGCGTGATAGCACTCCCCGAATCAACCAGTGCCGTGGTCCCTACCCCATTAAGTTTTACTGGTCTGGTATACATATGTGGGGTTAGTGAGACCCCCACAAGGTGGATTAGGGAGCATGGATCTGCCCAGTTCCCCAGGTTACACTGCATAGGCTCCTCAGCATTGGGACACTGTGCAGCTATGTGTCCCCATTCCCCGCAGGCATAACATCTGTATGGAGCCCTAGGCGTTCCCCGGTCTCTTGGTTTGGGCAGTCTAACATCACGATCCTCTTCTCCCTCAGTGCTCCGACTCTTTGTGGCCTCTGATGGGCCTTCAGCCTCTCTCTTTTTCCACCTGGGCCCTCCTGGTGGCCCAGTCACCCGAACTTTAGGGCTTGGTGCTGCTAGTTTAAACCGGGGTGCCTATTCCTTAACTGGTCAGGTCAGCTCCCTCGCTGTCCTTCGCCTCTCTACCAGGGCAACAACCTCATCATAGGTGGAGGGTTCGTTCTGGCTTACCCAGGCACGAAGGTCTGGTGATAGTCCCCTCATGTATCGGTCGATGACCAGAACCGCTAGTATCTCTTCCGGACTCCGGGACTCTGTTTTCAACCACTTTCGTGCGAGATGGATGAGGTCATACAATTGGGACCGCAGGGTTTTGTCTTCCTGGTACCTCCAACCGTGATACTGCTGGGCCCGCACTGCTGTCATTACCCCAGATCTGGCCAGGATCTCTGCTTTCAGCTGGGGGTAGTCTGCCGCAGCCTCTTCAGGCAGATCATGGTAGGCCTTCTGGGCCTTCCCACACAGGAATGGGGAAAGTATGCCAGAACACTAATCTCGAGGCCAGGCCTCCCGTAGGGCTGTCTTCTCAAAGGCCAGAAGGTATGCCTCTACATCATCCTCCCGTGTCATTTTCTGCAGCCAATGGCTGGCCCGTATGAGCCGCATCCCATCATGGCCGCGATTGAGCTCTGTAAGGGACTTTACCTGGTTCACCAGTTCCCGCAACATATCTCGGTCTTGAGCAGCCTGGTCCATCAGCAAGCGATTAGTCTCTTGCTGCAGCCGCACTGCCTCCTGTTGGGCAGCTGCCTGGACACGGGTAGCCTCCTGCTGGACCGCCGTAGCTTGTATCAGTGCCCGCACTACGTCATCCATTGTGGTGAAAAAAAAATAAACCCTCTCCCTTTTTTTTTTGTTTTTTGTTTAAATCACCCTCCTTCTTCTGCCGCGCGGTGCACCCCAAGATCCCACTGCTGACACCAGTGTGACAAAGTTCCTCCTCTATCTTGGTGGGTCCTGCGCTTATTGGCGGATTTTCTTGCCTCAGAGATTCACCATGTGGGTTGGGGAACAGCCCAGAGACCTTCCCCTCTGGGAGAACCCACAGTCCAGGTCAATTGGGAGGTTTGGGGGGAACCCGGGCCCGCCCTCTACTCCGGGTTCCAGCCCAGGGCCCTATGGACTGCAGCTGTCTATAGTGCCTCCTGTAACAGCTGCATGACAGCTACTACTCCCTGGGCTACTTCCCCCAGGCCTCCTCCAAACACCTTCCTTATTCTCACCACAGGACCTTCCTCCTGGTGTCTGATAATGCTTGTGCTCCTCAGTCCTCCAGCAGCACACCCTCTCACTCTCAGCTCCTTGTGCCTCTTGCTCCCAGCTCCTCACACTCGCCCCACAAACTGAAGTGAGCTCCTTTTTAAAACCCAGGTGCCCTGATTAGCCTGCCTTAATTGATTCTAGAAGCTTCTTCTTAATTGGCTCCAGGTGTCCTAATTAGCCTGCCTGCCTTAACTGGTTCTAGCAGGTTCCTGATTACTCTAGTGCAGCCCCTGCTCTGGTCACTCAGGGAACAGAAAACTACTCATCCAGTGACCAGTATATTTGCCCTTTACCAGACTCCTGTACCCCACTGGTCTGGGTCTGTCACAGTATACTTTAACATACAACATATTAGCAAAAGGGGAGATAGATAACTGGGGTCATCTCTCCTGGTCCTCTTTTATATATGTCCATATTAGGGTAATATTGGATTTCAGAACCATAGACAGGTATTAGTAAATAATGATGCCTAAATGTCTAATCTGATCTGAGAACACCTGGAACGAGAGAGAAGCAAGGTCCAGAGATTAAATGAAATGACAAATCGCAACTTCATACTTAGTATTATTTAACCTGCAGCCTGAAGCCCAACTAAAATGGCTCCTTATTTTCATCAATGCAGGGAAAGAGACAGAGGTTTAGTTACAAAGTGCTAACAAGTCATCCTCATAGAATTCCTCTCTTCTCACTGCTGTTCCCTTGACCTCCTGAGAAGTGTATAGCGTCACAGACAAATGTTGAATAGGTAGTTCAAGAAAAGCAGACATGACCCTGGGTAGGATCTGATGAGTCAGTTAAGAAATCTAAGATCATGTACCAGTTAACACTACCACTGCCCTATGGATGCTTCTAAAGCAGTGGGGGGATGGGCTTGCAGTTGAAGCATTGGCTTAGAACTCAGGGAATCTGGATTCAATTCCCAAATCTACAAGGAATTTCTTATGCGACAATCTCTCTATGCCTCAGGTCTGTTAATGGGGATAATGGAGTTTCCCTAGCTCACAGAAAGTGTCGTGAGAACAAATTCATTGATGTCTGTGAGTGGGTCAGATACTATGGTAATGAGGGCCATGTAAATATCTAGATATAGACAAATCTAAATATTTAAACAATTTAGAAGAGACCTTTCATCAAAATAGAAATGAAACAATAGTATATTTTTTGTGAGGATTGACTCAAATTAACAACCTAAGATTCCAGGGAGTGCATTTAATGTTAAGGTCCTCCAAACATGGATTTTAGTCCAAACTCTCTCTTTTATTTTAAGAGGGGCAGTGGTGTCTGGGAGTTCTTAGCTTATGTATGAAGTTCCAATGAGCTGGCCATTTATCTCATCAGTACTATTCCTTTATTAGAAAAAAGTTAGTCACTTTGAATTAGTTCAGGCCAATAAAATGTTTAACAAATGTGTTCCCTCAAATCCAATTTAAATAAACATCAGTTTTCAGAAAGGCCATCATTAGTCAGTCACTCTGGTTTGTTCTAGCATTAACCAAATTACGTTTTTCATAGGCCAGAGGGATAATTCCCAAACAGGCTTATAACTCCAGCTGGGTGTCCATGTCAAAATTCTTCCTCAAGGAGGATATCCCTCTCCTAGACAGACTGCTTGATTTTAAGAAGAAAGTACAGAATTATAATGTGTTCTAGTTGAACCTTCTCAGTGTCCACATTAACCCCTCCCTTGGTGCTTGGGCTTGTGGAGTATAGAAACCCCATTACATTCAGAAATACTCTTTTTCCTAGAATCAACAAATGCAATGATACCTATTGTAGCGATTTCAGTCCAGGAAGCTTCAGTGAAACTCAAACTTTAAGATCCATTTGCCTCTTTGGTAACTTTAGATACATTATTGATTTTTTTAAACAATACACTGCACAAAAGGCTGCCTGCTCCAAGAAATTCTAGGAACGAGAGCTAAGTGTCAAATGTCTCTGAAGCACAAGATAAATGTCCCTATCTGATAGATGTCCTCCCTTTCCACTACAAAACAAGCTGAGTCTTGCATTATTCAATTAATGCACAAACATGACAAAGAACATACTTCAGTGATCTAGAAACAAAATAATTGTTCTTTTCTTTTATTATGCCATTATATATGCTGGATGATCATTTCAAGTACAATACTTTGTTAATCAAAGATGAGGCAGTTGCCTTTCTCAAGGTCATTAAAGTTTAATGCATCCAGCTGCTGATCGGGTAGCACCATCTCTTTGATGTTTTACATTTTTTCCTTATGTTTGACAATTCATCAGCCATTTGTTTATGTTGTTTCTCTCAGTAAGTCATTGAATAAGTTTCAAAGTAACTTAATATGTGTAACCATACACATGAAAAAGTTCCTTGCATTATTAATTTAAAAAAAAATCTCATTGACCAGTGATCATCCTTTGATGGATATGTTAAATAAGGATCTTTTTACAGCTGCTGTTCAGAAGAGTTGTGAGCTCCTGAATTTCTCAAAAAAGCAACAGAGGGTCCTGTGGCACCTTTAAGACTAACAGAAGTATTGGGAGCATAAGCTTTCGTGGGTAAGAACCTCACTTCTTCAGATGCAAGTCTGAATTTTTCAAGGATCACAAATACATTGTTATTAATTTGGTAAGCTTATTACTCTGAGCTAATATGTACTTTAAACTCACTATTATACATACACAACTGGTCAATAATATTCTTCCTCAATGGACAAAGCAGTTCAAAATACAAAAAAGCTTAGTTTAGAGAGACATGATTTTCCTAGATTTGGCTAAATCCCCTCTCTCCCTAATTCAAAACATGATTTAAAAATAAAACTAAGTGTGCATCCCTCAACCAAGATCATTAGTTACATCAAAATGCAGCTCTACTTTGACAAATGTTTATGTACAAAATGGTTGTGTATGTACCCATATCTGTCTCTCGGTGACTTCCATATCACATATCCTAAAACAGCTTTGCAAAGCTAATCTGGATTCTGAAGCTCAAGATGGATTCTTTTCTGCTCATCCATGTTCATCAGTGATTTAACATCTGCAGGACAAATTAAGCCTTTGCAAACCCATTGTCTCCAAATTATGTCCTCAATGATAGCTGTGAAGCCCCCTAGCTTTTAATAGGAATGCACAGATGAAACTGATTGGAACTTAGTAAACAGTTTTACTGATGATACCAGATCATCAGCACGTGCAGGGGTGGAGAGTTATATGGGCCTGTGGTGCCCATGCTCCAGCAAAATTCAGGGCCTGGGCCAGGCTCCACCAATGTTCGAAGCCAGGTCTCTCTCCCGGCCCTGCCTGCCACTCCCGCACGCCTCCCCCGAGCGTCCATGCCTGCGCCCTGGGCAGCAGGCGATTGCCCACTGCAGCTCCGCGCTGCACTCTGCTCTGTCGGCTCCTGGCATCAACTGCCTCTGTAGGGTCCTAGCGCCCTCCCAACCACTAGTGCCAGGACAGGCTGAGCCAGGCTGACCATGACCCTTCCCTTCTGCTTCGGACAGACCGACCCTTCCCTTTTCTGGCAGGACCTCCACCAGCATAGACCACTCCTATCCCATACTGGGCAAGGGGCAGCCCCATCCCCCACCCCCAGTGAGGCTACAACGAGGGGCAGCAGCAGGGGAGGAGGTACACACGTGATGGCAGCCCCCTCCCCCCCGGCACCCACCACAGGGGAGGTGAGGGGGCTTCCTGGACCTGAGAGGGGCCCTAGAAGCATGTGCAGTGACAGCGGTGCAGGGTGAATGTGCTGCGGGGGGGGAGGGGACTAATGACTAATGATCTCCTTAAAACTTCCCTTGAGTCTCTGCAATGTCTGGTTGCAGTTTACACAGCCTGCAGCAATTCTAGTCATCTTCTTCTTTCAGTGGGATGAGGGAGCCTGCAATCTAAATCCAACATAACTGGTAAAGTCCCTGGAACACAATTCTTTACAGCAAATCCTTCTCATTCTTGCACTGCTCCACTGAGTTTCCAGTTTGGCGCCCACTCCTTCTATTTATAAACTTCCTCCCTCCCCTTGAATTCCTATTGATTCCATTCTCAGAGAGTGACTGTGGCTGTCCTGTCAGGTAGCTTGTCCACAAAAGAAATCACTCACATGGCTTCAAACAGCTAATGAGCATGCCTCGTGACAATCACACCCAATTTCTGGATGGTTTTGGTCCATCCAGCAGTCAGTCCAGCCAATTCTGGCAATTCTGCAGGCACACAGTGCCTCAAAACAAAACAGGAAACTATGTATCCTACCCACTGTTTATTAGCCTATTTATACCACTACGTACAATAGAACCTCAGAGTTATGAACAGCAGAGTTACGAACTGACCCATCAACCACACACCTCATTTGGAACCAGAAGTACGCAATCAGGCAGCAGCAGAGACCAAAAAAAGGTCAGTACAGTACGGTGTTAAACATTAATTACTAAAAAAAAGGGTAAGTTTAATAAAAAATATTTGACCAGGTAAGGAAACTGTTTCTGTGCTTGTTTCATTTAAATTAAGATAGTTAAAAGCAGCATTTTTCTTCTGCATAGTCAAGTTTCAAAGCTGTATTAAGTCAATGTTCAGTTGAAAACTTTTGTAACAACATTTTATTCAGAGTTATGAATGTTTCAGAGATACGAACAACCTCCATTTCTATAACTCTGAGGTTCTACTTTACTGCAGTGAAAGATTATGGGTTACACCAGCCTTAAACTGCAAGGGCAGCAGATTCCTGGGTATGGCAGAAAATCCTCAGGGAGTCTGATGTCATTTCTTGAGTTCCTCCAGCATACATGTGCTTTACTGTACTTGGCTATGATCCCAGCCTGTTCCCTGTCACTGCTCCCCTTTAGCTTAAGGGGGATTCAACAGTGCAGTGCCATATCCACAAAAAGTTTGTATTTTGACAAGCAATACTTATGTGGACTGGGACAATATGGCCTTTTCAGAGATATAAGCTTTGAGGGAATGATTGAGTTTTAGCACTCTGTTGTATGTAACTCTTTGGGGGGAATTTAGCCTCTTGGTTGTCTACACAGATTCATCTTGGCATGTCAAGACTCACTATCATACAAGTTCCTAGAAAAAAAGAAAAAAGAAAGGCAAGGAAAACACAAATGTGTTTGCAAGTGCTTTAGTTCTTTCATATCTCCAATTTAAAATGCACAAAGGAAATATAGTGAATAATGTCTTTCAGAAGCATTTCTTCAATGTAAGACCAGGTAGCCATCAACTATATACAGAACAACTGAAGGAATATTTGCTTCTTGTGAACTTCAAGTTATTACACAAAGTAACTATTTTCTAGAAATTCACCCAAGGTGGTATTTATCTTAAAGTGAAATTCAGTTGGTGTAGAGTGAGCCGTAGGCCCATGTGCCACTTCAATCTCACCCTATTTTGAGGACTATAATATGGGACTGGAGGATTAGATAGGCCTTATTCTAGCCCTATGCAGAGCGGTGCATTCCACACTTCAGTGAACAGGACAGGGTCGTCTCTTGATCACCTGCAAACATCTTAAGATCTACCATGGTGTGCAATGCATTTTATGGGCCCTGAGTGCTGGGCTTACTTACACTGCTAGTGAATAAAATGTCTGAGTTAAGAATTTCCATTAAAGTCAAGACTGTGGAGTTACGTGAAACGTCTTTAAAGCTACAACCCTTTGTGAATATTAAATAATTTTATTGGCATTACATTTGTTGCCGAGAGCATTATAAATAGAAAAATAAATTAACTGGTATTTAAGTGTTAAAGGTCAAGACTTCTTGAGTGATTTAAGCTCTTAAATAATTTCAAAGATTCTTTTATTAAATATTGAAAATATTGGAAAACTCTTCTAAAATATAAATTACAGACCTTGTTAATTAGGAAGCTAGAGGAGACACTCTTTTTATTTCCAAATTATCCTACAGCCCCTATTTAGACTGTACACTTTGTTACGGAGAGTCTGAATAATTCATACCCACTGCTAGAGCTTGGCCAATACAGCACAAAACTATTTGTGAACACTTGTTTAATCATTAAGCTACTTTCCTTGGTTGTCTTCATTCAGTATCCCAAGTGTATATGTTTACTGGCTGGAATGTTTCAAACAGGTAATTGTAAGTGAATAGTGAATAATATTTGTAGAAAACAATTTTCAAATTTGTATCACTAATATTTGCACAAGAATCTGATTCTGCACCGATTCGGCAAGGGAACAGAAATATACAATATCATATCATCTGTATAGGCATCCAATCAGAAAACAGAAACCCACACTATCACACGGCACAGATCTTAATGTGAGCCGGTGAGTGGCAGTACAGCACACTGGCACTTCTCTCAAGCTGCAACTATGGGCTTCAGTATCCAGCTTTCATAGGTTGCCAAGAAAATCTGACCTATGAAACAACTATAAGCAATGCAGTGACAACTCATTCACCTCAATAAATTAACTCAGATGCCCAATCATAATAATTTAAATGTTAATATTGTTAACTCTTTCACTGCTCATGAAAGCAGGCATCAAACAAGCCAAATACAAAACAAAACATGAATGAAGCCAACTTGTGCCCGGCTTTTGGTTGAAACAGTGTGGAGGAATAAATGCTAAGCATTTGTTCAGTTCTTCACATGTAATTTACACAATGTCTTGCCCAAGATCACAGAAGAGGTGAGTGGCAGAACAAAGCTTAGAACCCAGCTGAACGGTCTCCTAGCCCAGTGCCCTTGCCACTAAATCAATCATTCACAGTGCCAGCCTTGTTTGCCACAATCACTTGAAGGACACAATCGTTTACAGCTCCCATTCAGTGTTAGTTCATCTTTTAAATAAGTGATAGCACTCACATACCAATTCCTAGGAACCCCTGTGGTGATATCCCACAGGGAGTTGGCTTTTCAATATCTTTATAAAACAGACCATAGGGTAACTCCTGATTTCCTTTAAAACTGTTCTTTTACTTAATCCCTGATGGAGCAAGTGGTAGCAGTATAAGTGTCTAAAAAACACTTAATTTAGATTTAATAGGACAGTTAAAATATCACTGGGCTTGAAAAGAACACTTACTGCAGTTTAATGAGTACATGGGGTACATCTAGCTGAGAAGTCTGCTAGCAACACAACATACTGCCCCCTTTTCAGAATTCATTATCTTTAGGAAATGTATTTGGGTTTACATTTGTGATTAAATTTGTGATATAAATTGCACTGGATCTTTGGATTTGTTACTTCCAAAGCAGGTGACCTGTACTCATTGTGGTGACATAAGGCAAATAAGGCTGTAGGAGCTCAAGCAGCTGCAGGATATTGCCTCTCACTTACCAGATTTATTTACTGTTGTTTCCACACAAATGATTCACTTTAATCTCCAATGCAGCCCTGCAAGTCTTGCCAGTGTCTCACCTGCCCCTCTCCACATTACTCTAATATTCCTGGCCATCTCCACTGTAATCTTCCATATTGTCTATTCCTGGCTTTTTTCCATGCTTCTTAGTGCTTTCCAGTCTCTGCTTTTTAGTGCTGGTCACTAACTTTGGTCCCAATCCTGTGACTGCTGTGCACACAGAGCTCCTGCAGAATTAGCCCTGTTACTTCCAGTTGTGCTGGGCAAACAATGGCTGTAGCAAAGCTTTTGTTAGCTGATCAAACCAAATGACAAAAGTACTTTTTAGCCAAGCAGTATACAAACCTGGACACGCAGGAAAGAGAACAGGTGGAAAAATCAGAAAAGTTATTGTAATAGTATTATATTAATCTATTGTCAAATGACTCACAGTGTATCAGTAGTAATTGCCAGATAAGTATCATTATCCATTTGGAGCCAAATTCTGCCATCCTCACTCACACTGAATAGTGCCCTACTTCACGAGGAGCCCCACTGATTACTCAACAGGAGTAAGGAAAGCAGAGCTTGGCTCTAACTACATAATCAGCCCCTTTGCTGGGACACTTCTTGGTAGAGCACCTAAGAAGTGGTTGTGATTACTCTGAGATGTAACAGTTTGATAGACGCAGAATGCTATTTCACCACACTGGCAAAACGAGCTAGGAGTCAATGACCATGTTAACATGAATGACAACTTCGTATTGACTGTTATAGAGGAACTGAGACTGAGATTTTATTACAGCATTTTCCTCTGCTAGTATAGAGAGGTGCATTATTTAAGCGAGATTTCTCTGTGGCTGGCTTGATTTTGCTCTTTTGTGAATGACGTTTGTCTAGCTTGGTTTGTTCTGCAAATCTTAGTATGGCAATTCTGGAGCCACAGATTGCGACCTAGGGCACAAGCCATAGGAAGCAGCAGTGTGATGCTACCAAGGGGCATTCGGGGAGGAATTGTGGCCCATGGACATTTTTCTCTGTATGAAATCATCTTTAGGATTTACCATGAACATCTCTGAGAGTGTCTTGTCTTAGACGCCAAAAAGGGCCACATTTTCAAAAGTGCTCAGGACCCAATAGCTCCCTTTGTGATGCCTACTGCCAATGTGCTGAATTCTTTGGACAATCTGGCCACTTATTTTGTTGCCTAAATGGAATCTGAGCTCTTCTGAAAAACTAGCTTATATTGTGGATGCTGAGCACTTTTGAAAACTCAGGTCTTCCAGCCTAATTTGCCAGTCATTTACACTGGAGTGATTCCACAGAAGACAATGAAGCTTTATACTGGTACAGAATTGGTATAAGTGAGAGTGGAATCAGACCCCCCCACACCCCAGTCTCTTTGTGATTCAGTTTCCTTATCTGTAAAATGGGATTAACAGCACCTAACTCAGACAGGTTTTGAGACGCTACATGTGTTAATATATATGCAGCACTTTCAGATACTTAGATGGATAGCACCATATGTGCACAGCAATCTTATGAATTTTGCTGTTTTGCACTAACATTTAATGCTTCCCCCTGCTTCTCCTATCTCTATTTTTGTTTTAAAACAAATGATAATTGGATGAAACCTCAGGAAATAAAATGCTTGAGTAACCTTGGAGATTAAGATTCTTTATAATAGAGTACATTTATTTCCGGGGCTAGTACATGTAAACTGGAATGTAAAAAAAAAAAAAATAGTATGTCTACTAAATAATGGTTTCCTGCAGAAAGAGGAACAATAAATATTTAATCAAAATGCAAATATAAAGCCATCTGAGGTGCAACTCCTGCTATAATTTTACAGTGAAAGACCAAGTGCAGCTGTGTTAATGTTCTAAACTTACTTCAGGAACTAGTCCTTCCGCAATTCATTTCCCATCACCTAGAAAGGAGAGACAAAGATCAAACTGAATTATTTATGTTTTAGAATTCACTGGCGTTCTGTATTCAGCACTCTGACAGAATATATACAGTTGCAGTGTATTGTTCTAGCTGATGTTTCTGGGCAATCTGTCACCCACACAATGGAACAACAGGATGAAGATTACATATACTTTGCTTATCACTTTTTTTCAGCTTACTCAAGTATATACTTACTTCCATAAATGATCAGTTCAAGTGACTGAATCTGTAGGAGAACAAAGCCTGAAGGAAAGGAACAAAATCAGGAGAAGGGGGATAGCTGGTTTGATGCTTACTATCTGGGGAGCAACTGTTGAGGAGTTATGTTCAGAAATGTACAGAGGGACCTGAAGACTTTTAGTGGTATGTTGTTCTTTTTGGCGCTCACTTTTTGGGTCACCCAAATGCAGGTGTTCTCTGAAGAAATTAAATAGCAAAACCTACAAATGTGGTCACACCTGCAAGCAGCTAACTGAAATCATGTGTTGTTATATTACCCTTTTATTAATGAAATCCCATTTGTTGCTTAGCTGCCTAGAGAAACTAGGTTAGAACAAGCTTGTATGTACAAATGGACCTGATTTGCATTGTACATGTGAAGGATGTTTTATCTTTCAGGGCACAGTTATTACCCTTATCATTTAGCAAAAAAAACCTGATGAGGTTCAACAAGGACAAGTGCAGAGTCCTGCACTTAGGACGGAAGAATCCCATGCACTGCTACAGACTAGGGACCGAATGGCTAGGTAGCAGTTCTGCAGAAAAGGACCTAGGGGTCACAGTGTAACGAGAAGCTGGATATGAGTCAATAGTGTGCTCTTGTTGCCAAGAAGGCTAACGGCATTTTGGACTGTATAAGTAGGGGCATTGCCAGCAGATCGAGGAACGTGATCGTTCCCCTTTATTCAACATTGGTGAGGCCTCATCTGGAGTACTGTGTCCAGTTTTGGGCCCCACACTACAAGAAGGATGTGGAAAAATTGGAAAGAGTCCAGCGGAGGGCAACAAAAATGATTAGGGGTCTGGAGCGCATGACTTATGAGGAGAGGCTGAGAGCACTGGGATTGTTTAGTCTCCAGAAGAGAAGAATGAGGGGGGATTTGATAGCTGTTTTCAACTACCTGAAGGGGGGTTCCAAAGAGGATGGAGCTCAGCTGTTCTCAGTGGTGGCAGATGACAGAACAAGGAGCAATGGTCTCAAGTTGCAGTGGGGGAGGTCTAGGTTGGATATTAGGAAACACTATTTCACTAGGAGGGTGGTGAAGCACTGGAATGCGTTACCTAGGGAGGTGGTGGAATCTCCTTCCTTGGAGGTTTTTAAGGCCCGGCTTGACAAATCCCTGGCTGGGATGATTTAGTTGGGAATTGGTCCTGCTTTGAGCAGGGGGTTGGACTAGATGACCTCCTGAGGTCCCTCAAACCCTGATATTCTATGATTCTATGATTCTATGATTAAGATGAATAGTTCTAAATGTGGGAGGCAGATCCAAAGCCATTAACTTACAATCAGAGTTCCTCATGAGGAATGCAGAATGATTTGCACACACACTTTCAATCACCTGGATTGAAACATTCAGGGCTAATTGTGTAAGATACTGAATAACTTCTTCAGCTGAACCTGCCGCCTGGGGAATGAAGGTGTGCAAAACGTCAAGCATGGCAAAATTCACATACAAAACTGCTGCATTGTGCATTAAATTCAGGAAAGCCTGGAAAGTCAGCTAAAGCTGAAACTTGAAAATGAGCTGCACCACATCCATGTCAAAATATTGCATGTCATTCAATGCTGTACATAAGTTCTCGAAATATAATGTCATGACTAATACAGCATAGTAGCCTCTGTAATAAGTTAGGCAGAAAGAGACTTGCTGTGAGAGCTTGAAGTCACTTAATCCCTCTGTGCCTCATTTTTCCAATCTGTAAAAAAACAAAAACAAAAAAACAAAAAAGATAATACCTTTGTAAAACATGGGTGAGACCTTCAGAAAGAAGGCAATATAAAAATGCATTATTATTGTCATTCCTATTTAGACATTTCAGGTCAAATTCTCAGCTGGTGTAAATCAGCATAGTTCCACTGAAGTCAATGGACCTACCTTGATTTACATCAGCTGAGGATCTGGCCCTTGGATCGCAAAACAGATAGTTTTTCTTTGAAAAGTAACCCCATGAAGAGTGGCTCTCTAAAAATTGCATTTTGCAGTTTGTATTCTCTCTCTGAGTTCTTCTAAAGAAAGGGATGATTTTCTAACTGTCACTTCTGCAAACTCAGCCTGACATCTGAAAGCAAAGCTGTGATATTTCTAGCTTGTATATCACTGCCAGCAACAAAGACTCTGCATGTGGACACTTAGTTAACAATTCTGTTGATCATGTGCAAGCCAGAAGAGACCCCAGCTCAGTCTTCCAGAGCTGCATTGCCTCTGCAGGAATAAAAGAATAAATGGTGGTAAAATCTTATTGGTGTCAATAATAATAATTACAAATAAAAGATTACATTAAAAGAACATTCTTGTAGTGTGAGGACATAGACACAAGGAGCCTGCATTAAGCAGCTGCTAAAGAACTCCCTAAGAGGGAAGTTCCCCTTTATTAAGGTCCCTGCTGCAACACACCCTGGTCTTCTCTGGTAACTGTGGAGGACCAGGAGCTCTATAACCACTCCATATTACCCTTAAAATTAAAACTTAAATTATAAATCAATGTGTGTGTGTGTATACACACAAACACACACATACACAAGTTCAACATAAACTACAAATTCCATAAAACTGTTTACACTTCTGTGTCTCCTTATCAACTGCATTTAAATAGTCCTGAGCAGTATTCAAAAGATCAAGTCTTTTGAGGGGGTCTGATCTATCTTCCAAACCATGTTCTTACTAGTGTTGAATTTCCATTTGGAATTCCCTGTGGAGAGGCCTCACTTCCTGACAGAGTTCCCATAGGTCCTGGATCCTCTCTTCATTGTTTTGGGAAATATTGAAGATAAATCTGATTCTTCCAGAAAAGTCCACTAAGTAGAACCTGAGAGTTTCTGCCAAGTTCTGAACAGTTCTACATGTTTGGGAGATTTTGAGCCAATTTTTTCCCCCTGTTCTCAATTCAGGCAGTGCTTTTGCTCTGTACCGAATATTGAAATGTTGTTATGGCCGAATTTTTATTTCAGCATTCTGTTTTTGAAATTCCTTCAGGTCCGGCTGTACTTTAAACTGTATTGGTGCCACAAGTAAAGGCATATTAGTTGTCTTCCCACCAGAAGATCTGCTGGAGATAAGCCAGATATAAGCAGTGCTTTATGAGTCCACTGATTTTTGCAGAAGTCTTTTCAAAGACTGCACTGCTCACTCTACCTCACCGTTCCTCTGGTAATGTGGACTTCTAGTATGATGTTCAATATCAAAGTCCTGTGCAAATGCTAGGACTGCTAGGAATGAGGTAACTTGAGGCCCATTACCAGATATGAGGACTTCAAACTCCATGTCTTGTGAAGATTGAATTTAGTTGTGTAAGTATAGCCAAGTCAATATATCTGGAGAAGTAACCAGCTATAATAATATATGTGTGTCCTTTCCAGAAAAACAAACCTGTGGCTACCTTCTGCCAAAATCTGTCAGTAGCTTTGTGGACAGCAATATTTTTCCTTGTTACATATCTTGCAGCCATATAATAAGGAATGAATTTGCCTACATATACCAGGCCACCATATAGATTTTTGTGCTCATGCCCTGTACTTATTTATACCTTGGTGTCCCTCATGGATTTTGGAGAGCATCTCTTTATGAAATACCATATGAATAAGAATGTATTATCCTTTTAGAAGTGGGCCATTGGCCACATGAAGGTCATTTCTGGCCTGCCAATATGGTAGTAGGTCTGTTGGAAGTTAATTCCTTTGCTCCACTCTCTTTGGTAGAGTTGTGTCGGTTTCTGGCAAATCTCATCCTTCAGTTGTTTATCTCTAATTTGCTGAAGTCAGCTGGCAGATGCTGGAATTGCTACCAGAACAAGGTGTGGTATGTTAGAGAGACAAGGTGGATGAGGTTATATCTTTTATTGGACCAACTTCTGTTTGTGAGAGAGACAAGTTTTTGAGCTTACACAGAGTTCTTCTTCAGATCTGAGAAACGTATTCAGATTGTCACAGCTAAATACAAGATGGAACAGATTGTTTAGGATAAGTAGTTAACACATGTTTCAAGGGACCATTCAAGGTGAAGTGGCCTGTTAACATCCCTATAGTCATAGGGGGAAAGGATAGAAAGGGGGGGAAAGTATCAGAGGTGGTGGTTATTAGTGGGTTACAGATTGTTGTAATAAGCCATAAATTCAGTGTCTCTGAATATTGTGCATGATTTTTAGTGATTATTAAAGTTGAAAGTGTGGTGCAGTTATGGATTCAATGTTGAAAGAAAATCATATCAGACGTAGTCAAAATCTTAGAATTCTAGGTGGACGGTCATCCAATGGTTTTGGACCCAATAATGTCACTAAGGGCTTGTGGTCTGTTTCTGTGTTAAAATTCAAGCCAAACAGATATCCACTGAGCTGTTCACAGCCCAAGCAACTGCTAAAGCTTCCTTTTGCACTTGACCATATCACTGCTCGGTTACTGTGAGGCTTCTTGATATTAATGCAAATAGTCTCTGGTCTCCTTCTGGCTGCTTTTGTATGAACACTCCTAAACCATATGTAGATATATCTGCTGTTACTCTTCTCACACCACTACCCCCTCCCACCTACCCCCTATTTCCCACAAGGCCACCACCTCACCTTACATATGCATCTTCTCCAGGGTCCAGGCACCTAATTAATCGAGCCATACATGCATGGCTCCACTAATTAGGTGGGTGGCCCTTCATTTTCTCATGTGTGGACCACCTAAATGGAGCTCGCGGACCTCTGCTGGTTCACGGACCACAGATTGAGAACCTCTGAATTAGAGAACATGCTCGTTTAAAGTTGCGCTATGCTCCCTTATAGTGTTGTTTGGCAGCCACCTGCTTTGTCCACTGCTTGCAGAAAGAGCAGCCCATTGGAGCACTAGTGGTGGGGGCTTGGAACCATGGTGGGCCGACAGCCACCCTATCAGCTCCCCTAAGTTTCCTGTGCGGCTGCCGCCCAGCAGACTGTCAATTGCTGGGCAGTTCAGGTGTCCCTCCCCCCCACTGCCGTGTGCTGCTCCTGCCCTCTGTCTTGGAGCAGCTCCTGCGAACCTGCTTGCTGTGCAGGGGCGGGAGGGGGAAGAGGGATGCTGTTGTCAGAGTGTCCCCCTCCCCTGTTCCTGCCCCCCCATCTCCACAGAGCAGGGAGGGACACAACAGGGCTCAGAATGGAGGGAGCTTGCTGGCAGCAGCTGCTGTCTCAAAGTCTCTCTCTCACACACAGGGTGTGTGTCTCTGTCTCGCTCTGCCATTCTGTCTCCCCCCCCGCCCCCCCATTCATGCTGCCTTATAGAGTGTGAGGCTGCATTAACAATGTGTTAATCCTTGAGAGCTCAGCCGAGTGCTAGTTCATCATTTAGCAGTAAGGCATTCCCTGGGAAATATCCCACCCTCTGACTCCACCACCTCAACCAAGCTTCACAATCATCATTGCTGTGTACAGTATTAAATTGCTTGTTTAAAACGTATACTGTGTATATATATATATATATATAAGATAGTCTTTTGTCTGGCAAAAAAAATTCCCTGGATCCTAACCCCCCTATTTACATTAATTCTTATGGGAAAATTGGATTCACTTAACATCATTTCACTTAAAGTAGCATTTTTCAGGAACTACAATGTTAAGTGAGGACTTACTGTATATTTTTTAAAATAATGTAAAAATGTGAAGGCTCTGGGGTGGGGCTGGTGATGAGGGGTTTGAGCTGTGGGAGGGGCTCAGGCAGAGGGCTGGGGTGCAAGGGGATGAGGGCTCTGGCTGGGGTGTAGGCTCTGGATTGGGACTGGACTGGGGATGAGGACTTTGGGGTGCAGACAGGCTGCCCCGGGGCAAGGAGCAGAGAGGAGGATTCCCCCCAGCCCTCTCCCCCCAGGCAGCAGCAAGCTCCGTGGAACCCCCCCCCCACACACACATCCCCCTGCATCACACTCACCTCACACCACTGCCACTGCACATGCTCCTAGGGCCCCTCTCAGGTACAGGAAGCCACCTCGCCTCCCCTGTGGTGGGTGCCGGGGGGGCAGCTGTCATAACATGTGCGCCTCCTCCCCAGCTGCTGCCCTTCACTGTAGCCTCACTGGGGGTGGGGGGTGGGGCTGCCCCTTGTCCAGCATGGGGCAAGAGCAGTGACTGTGGGCAGGGGGGGGGGCCCTGTGCTGGAGTCCCATTGGAAAATGAAAGGGTCTGAGGGGGAAGGGAAGGGCACTAGTCAGTTTACCCTGGCAGTAGTGGATAGGGGGCATTAGGACCCTGCGGTGGCAGTTGATACAGGGAGGCAGCATGGAGCTGCAGGGGAGAGACAGGGACGCTCTGCTCTGGGGCCCCAGGGAGATGCACTGGGGCAGCAAGTGCAGGCCGGGGGACACTCGGGGGAGGCACGCAAGGGTGGCAGGCGGGGCCGGGGGAGAGACTCGGCCCCGAACATTAGTGGAGCCGGGCCCCTGGGGCCTGAATATTGCTGGATCCCAGGCACCACGGGCCCATACAACTCGCCGCCCCTGATTGTGGGGCACCTTTTGGAGTCCGTTTACAGTGACATAACCAAGCGCAGTGCCTACACTGACACTTTGTCCATATAACTTTCCCACAAAAAGCTCAATGCCTCTCGTCGAGTTGGTTTTATTTTGTCAGCAATGCAAGAGAGTTTTGTTGGTCAAAGGAGCATTACAGTGTGTATACCTCCACTGTTTTGTCAACCAAACTGTGTAGTGTATACAAGGCCATAGTTGCTTATCATGATCATTTTTATCTCTGCATATCTGAACACATCATATGCATGGCAAAGTATGCCATTCAAATCTGATATATTCTGAAAGAATCTTTTGAAAATGTGCTGTTGATGAAGACATACTAAATGGTACATGATTGAAATAGTACCTTACAAATGCGGTGACGAACGTAGTTAATGGTATAGATTCTTTAGCAGAGGGATTTACCAGAAGCCTGCTGTAGCAACTAACTTCGAGAAGACTTTGGTTCTGATAACTAAACTAATGACTGGTCAACTGCAGGAAGGATGTGTCTTTCTCTGTACATGCTTTTATTAAGTTGTTCAAGGTCCACACAAATCCAGATTTTGTCATTGGGTTTTGGTACTACAACCATTCCTGCACACCAATCAGTGGATTTTTCTATCTGGGAAAGAACCCCCATACCTTCCATTCTCTTGAATTCTTCTTAGACTTTTCCTAGTAAGGGTATAGGAATGCAGCACAGGGCTGTGAGAGCAAACGAAGTGGCTGGTGGCCACAGTTTTATTTTGTACTCTCTTGACAGCTTTTCTAGCCCTGTGAAGACATGCACATACATCTCCAGTATAGTTTTGCTTTTTTCATTACAGTTTTTCTATTAGGCATAGTTCTTGTGTTGGTGACAACCATAGTAGGGGAGTTGTCAGTCCTTGTATTACAATTTATTATTTGTTGAAGAGTTTTCTGTTCTTTCTCCACTTTCCCAAGGAACAGGCCACAAACTTCCAATGTAGTGCTACTAGCCCAACAGAGAATCTTATTTGGTCCTTACAGATCTCCATCCCATGATCGATTATCTTTTTTTTGTGTGTGTGGAATTGCGGTGTCTAGTACCCCAGCATCAGTTTTAAATTTAAGGTTTCAACTGTTTAGCTTCATGATTGTGTACCAAGGTGTTGTCTGTTCTATTGAGAATATAGTCCCTAGAAGCATGAACTCATTGTCATTTGATGATAACACTCACTCTTGGATTGCTTCTGCTACTCGTGGTGACCTGCACACTATTACAAAATGTCCCATTTTGTGGCATCTCCTACATTCTGCCTCTTTAGCTGAACATTATTGCCACAGGTTTCAGAGTGGTAGCCGTGTTAGTCTGCATCAGCAAAAACAATGAAGAGTCCTTGTGGCACCTTAGAGACTAACAAATTTATTTGGGCATAAGCTTTCGTGGGCTAGAACCCACTTCATCAGATGCATGAAGTGAAAAATACAGGAGCAGGTATAAATACATGAAAGGATGGGGGTTGCTTTACCAAGTATGAGGTCAGTCTAATGAGATAAATCAGTTAACAGCAGGATAACAAGGGAGGGAAAATAACTTTTGAAGTGGTAAGAGGGTGGCCCATTACAGACAGTTGACAAGAAGGTGTGAGTAACAGTAGGGAGAAATTAGTATTGGGGAAATTAAGTTTAGGTTTTGTAATGACCCAACCACTCCCAGTCTTTATTCAAGCCTAATCTGATGGTATCCAGTTTGCAAATTAATTCCAGTTCTGCAGCTTCACGTTGGAGTCTGTTTTTGTTGTTGAAGAATTGCCACTTTTAGGTCTGTTATTGAGTGACCAGAGAGATTGAAGTGTTCTCCTACTGATTTTTGAATGTTATGGTTCCTGATGTCAGATTTGTGTCCATTTATTCTTCTGCGTAGAGACTGTCTGGTTTGGCCAATGTACATGGCAGAGGGGCATTGCTGGCACATGATGGCATGTATCACATTGGTAGATGTGCAGGTGAACGAGCCCCGGATGGTGTGGCTGATGTGGTTAGGTCCTATGATGGTGTCCCTTGAATAGATATGTGGACAGAGTTGGCAGCGGGGTTTGTAGCAGGGTTTGATGTATTTATTTCATGTATTTATACCTGCTTCTGTATTTTTCACTTCACTCATCTGATGAAGTGAGTTCTAGCCCACGAAAACTTGTGCCCAAATAAATTTGTTAGTCTCTACGGTGCCACAAGGACTCCTCGTTGTTTTTATTATTGCCACATGTGCCATGGTGTCTTGCCACATCTTCCACAGCTTTTCCAAGCTTCCCTCCTGTTAAGGTTCTTTAGTCTCCCACTCTTTAGTTGGGCACTGTTCTTATGTTGTAAATTTGTCTGACTACTCCTGCCACATTTGTGTCTTTTCTCTTTACTGTGTCAACATTGTCTCATGCAGTCTACACTGGCTAAGTCACATTGCTGTTTCTTCATTGTTTCTTGCATTCTCACTTTTGCTACAGCTTTTGCTAGTATGAGATCTAGGTCTAATTGAAGCTGTGCTGATAAACTGATGTTTCTCCAACCAACAGCTATCCTGTCTCATTAGTTCTTCTTTTAAGATCTGCAACACTAAGAATTGCAGTAATTCAAGTCTCAGCTGTTCCCCTTTGTTCCTGGCACATCCTATTAAATTTGGCTCTTTCATATATAATACTCTGTCTGCCTATGAAATAGGCACCACAAGCTTCTTTCACACTGGAGTATTCATAACTGTACAACCATTCCTCCATTAGTGAAATTGCAAAGTCAAACACTCAGAAGTTAGGAAATGCCAGAATTAAGATTGCCAGTGCAACTTTATGTTTACAACACCCCTGAGAGAATAAGGGATATTGTCATCCCCAGTTTACAGAAAGTTTAAGGTCAAAAGTATCCACTAATTTTGGATGCCTAATTTGAGAGGCTTAGTGCCTGATTTTTTCAGTGTACTTAGCTTGATATAGCACTTTATGTGCTAAAAACACAGCTTCCTTTGACCTCAATTGCAGGTGTGAGTACTCATCACTTCTCCAAATGACACCCCAGAGCCTCCTTGCCCTGCCATTTCCAGTTCCCAGTTCTCTCCACCCTCCAGCTCCTTGTCTCACTAAACCTAAGTTCTCCCCCCACACCCTGGCTTCTCATCAGATCTGTCTCTCCTCCACCCCCACCTCTTTCCTCCAGCCCCACTGGTTCTCAGTTCCAGTCTCCATGCCTAGCCAATCCCAGTAATTTTTCAATTTAATGAAATGATAGCACCAGACCAGGTCAATTATTTGTATTTTATGCTTCCTCTATTAACTACAGTGCTTTAATAGCCTGCATACTGAAGTTTAAATGGCATGTCAATTATACTAGGTAACTTCTCTTATATTTTGGACTCTATCACTCACTGTTATACACAATCAAAAGTATTTTTTTTTTCATTTATTTATTTTTAAACTTTCTTTTTCTATGCTGATTTGAAAACTCACATGGGGGAGTGACTTGTCATTGTTTGTCTCCCACATGACCAATGTCTTCTGTTGTGAGACACATCTAGTTAAAATTAGAACAGGGTTGATTGATTCCCAACCAATTATTTATTCAAAGAAACTTCTTCTTCTGTTTGCAACCAGATGACAAAATTCTCAGATCTATTTGTCATTCAAAATTATTCATGGGTTTCCTCAGTGACAGATACTTGCTCTACCGGATGCACTTTTCACAAGTTTTTGCCTTCAGAAAGCTTGAGCACTCAAATACTTCAGAATATGACAACTTAGGTGATGAGAGACATAATATTAGACTGGCAATTTGTGACCAAGAGGGTAAAGAGACCCAGGAGGCAGTAAATCTGTCTAGAAATAGCAAATCATTATCAGGTACTCAGTGAGTAAACTGCTGAGCAACCTGTCTCCAGAGGAATGGAACAGAAAACTACAGGGGACATACCTGATAGGCATTCTTGCAAACAATCACCCTTGGTGACCCCATGCTAAGAAGAGTGGGCAGAGAATTCAGCAAGGGACACAAGGGCAACAGGACAGTGTGGTGACTCCCTGGAGTAAAAAATATGAGGTGTATCCCAAAGATTAGATGGGATAATGAATTTATCTGGCAAATCTTCACTGGTGAAGATACACCTTGGAATCAAGGACATACGTTGCCTGGAATTACACAGATTATAGAAGACTAATTGGGAGAGGTAATATTCTTTACTGGACCAACTTTCTGGCTTACGCAGAGCTCTTCTTTAGGTCTGGGCCTGAATATTATAGAAGGCTTCAGGGACTATGGAAAGGAGCTGAAGAATAGAAATGTCCAAATGATATTTTTGAGATCCGTCTGGTCCCACATGTGAGAGAAGAGAGAAGGCAGAAAATGCTGGAGGTGAACCATTACATTATGGTGTGAAGCTGGAGGTTTTAGTTTTGTGGAGCATGGAGCTACATTCTAGTGGCAGAAAATGATTTATGAATGGGATGTCCTATATTTCACAGGTAGGGCACCTGATCTTCTTGGTCAGAAACTAGCTGAACAGCCAGAAGGATGTTAAACTAATAATACAAGAGCAGGTTGCTAACGGTGATTCAAACTCAAATTCAGTGTTGCAAACAAATTGAACCAATATGACACAGAATGTGAAGAGAAGAATTTTTTCAATTCTTTATGTACCAATGATTGTACTCTGGATAACAAGCAAGAGGAATTGGAAATTCCTATTGATGAGAAGAAATTTTATATAATTGTCATTACTCAAATGTGATGGGATGATTCATTTGACTGGAATGTTAATCATTGGTTATAACCTGTTCAGAAAGGATAGTTCAGGTAAAAGAGGCATGGGTAATGGCCCTCTACTTAACACACCTTTACCTGTTTTAGAGAAGTGGCTCTCAACCTTTCCAGACTATTGTACCCCTTTCAGGAGCCTGATTTGTCTTCCATACCCCCAAGTTTCATCTCACTTTAAAACTACTTGCTTACAAAATCAGACATAAAAATACAAAAGTGTCAGAGCACACTATTACTGAAAAATTGCTTACTTTTTACCATATAATTATAAAATAAATCAATTGGAATATAAGTATTGTACTTACATTTTAGTGTATATTAAATAGAGCAGTATAAACAAGTCATTGTCTGTATGAAACTTTAGTTTCTCTAGTGTTTTTTATGTAGCCTGTTGTAAAACTAGGCAAATATCTAGATGAGTTGCTGTACCTCCTGGAAGACCGCTGCATACCCCCCGGGGTACGCGTACCTCTCATTGAGTACCACTGTTTTAGAATATGGATCAATGTTTTAACCAACAAAGTTCAGAAGGGGATACTGGTGGGGGTTTGGAATACAATTAATGGAGTTTTCCCGCAGGTCAGACTGACAGAGACCCTGGGGTTTTTTCGCAGCATGGGACGGGTCACTTGCAGTGTAAATAGCAAATTCTCTGTAATTTGAAATCCTGATTTGAGGACTTCAGTAACTCAGCCAAAGGTTATGGGCCTATTACAGGAGTGGGTGGGAGAGGTTCTGTGGCCTGCAATGTGCAGGAGGTCAGACTAGATGATCACGATGGTCCTTTCTGACCTTCAAGTCTATGAGTCTATATTGCCAGTCAGCATGGCTTTATGGAAAGCAAGTCTTGTCAAACAAACCTGATTTAATTCTTTGATGAGATTGCAAGTTTGGTTGATAAAGGTAACTGCGCAGTTTGCACAGCATTCTGATTTTAAAAATAGCACTATACAATATTAATAGATCACATATTAAATGGATTATCTCAAAAAGTAGTTGTCAAAATGGAATCATCATTGAATGGGGATGTTTCGAAGGGGGTTCTGCAGGGACTGATACTAGATCTGATTTTATTCAACATTTTCATCAATGATCTGGAAATAAATATAAAATCACTGCTGCTAAAATTTGCAGATGACACAGAATGGCAAAGTGGTAAATAGTGTTGAGGACAGTCATTCAGAGTAATCTGGATCACTTAGTCAGATGGGCCCATTCAAACAAAATGCAGTCAAATGTCATGGAATCACAGAGTTTTAGGCCAGAAGGGACCACCATATTATTCAGTCTGACCTTGGGCATATCATGGGCCACTAACACCACCTAGCACCTGTGCGCTAAACCCAACAACTGAAATTAGACCAAAGTATTACAGCCCACAGGAGATTAGACTATTATGTGCTACAGGCAGAGAATAGGGGACTGAGGTGCAACAGTGCCTGAGGCTCCTACAATGGCAGGGAAATGATTGAGTGAGATATAACTAGATAATCCTAGAAAGTGACCTGAACCTACACAGTGTAGAGGATGGGAAAACTACACAAGATTATTGCTTTTCTGACTTGGAGGAAAATTTCTTCCCGATCCCACATATGGCAAGCAGTTAAACCCTGAGCATGTGATCAAAACCGAGCCAGCTAAGCACCTGAGACAGAGAAGCTTGTTTTCACTTCAGAGCCCTGGCCCACCCTGCCCAATGTCCTATTACCAGCCATATACATCTAGATGCATGTCATACTTACAGAATGGGGGACTGCATCCTAGAAAGCAGTGGCTCTGAAAAGAATTTTAAGGGGCCCTAGTAGACAAGCAGCCCAACATAATGTCTCAGTGTGATGAGTGACAAAAAGAGCCAATATAATCCTTGGCTGTACCAACAGGGAAGTAGTGAGTAGGAGTAAAGAAGTGATTTGATGATGGGAAAGATTGCTCCCTCAGCAAGTTTGCAGATGACACTAAGCTGGGGGGAGAGGTAGGTACGCTGGAGGGTAGGGACATGGTCTAGAGTGACCTAGACAAATTGGAAGATTGGGCCAAAAGAAATCTGATGAGGTTCAACAAGGACACGTGCAGAGTCCTGCACTTAGGAAGGAAGAATCCCATGCACCGCTACAGGCTGGGGACCAAGTGGCTAGGCAGCAGTTCTGCAGAACAGGATTTGGGGATTACAGTGGATGAGAAGCTGGATATGAGTCAGCAGTATGCCCTTGTTGCCAAGAAGGCTAATGGCATATTGGGCTGCATTTGTCGGAGCATTGCCAGCTGATTGAGGGAAGTGATTATTTCCCTCTATTCAGCACTGGTGAGGCCACATCAGGAGTACTGTGTCCAGTTTTGGGCTGCCCACTACAGAAAGGATGTGGACAAATTGGAGAGAATCTAGCGGAGGGCAACGAAAATGATCAGGGGGCTGGGGCACATGATTTATGAGGCAAGGCTGAGAGAACGGGGCTTGTTTAGTCTGCAGAAGAGAAGAATGAGGGAGGATTTGATAGCAGCCTTCAACTACCTGAAGGGGAGTTTCAAAGAGGATGGAGCTCGTCTGTTCTCAGTGGTGGCATATGACAGAACAAGGAGCAATGGTCTCAAATTGCAGTGGGGGAGGTCTAGGTTGGATATTAAGAAACACTATTTCACTAGGAGGGTGGTGAAGCACTGGAATGGGTTACCTAGGGAGGTGGTGGAATCTCCATCCTTAGAGGTTTTTAAGGCCTGGCTTGACAAAGCCCTGGATGGGATGATTTAGTTGGTGTTTGTCCTGCTTTGAGAAGGGGTTTGGACTAGATGACCTCCTGAGGTCTCTTCCAACCCTAATCTTCTATGATTCCATGACACCTGGATCAGTTCCCAAGGGGATCCCAGACTCTTACCAGGTGACTTTTTTACTAGTTGACCTGTCCCCTGATACACCAGTTCTCCTGGTTGGGTTGGGAGCCAGTCTTTTGTTTGGTGCCATTACATTTTAATTGTCAGGCACTTAAGTCAACAACCCTCTTTTTTTACACTTTTGACACCAGCCTCTGGAATTCTATTCCAACATGGATGTAATAGGACAAAGAAAGTAAAGAATCCGATAACCAAAATGGATTCTGTAGTCTGGTAAAGATACATACCAAGAGTTCATAATATCAAACAGAATTCATAAATTGTACATACCGATTCCCCAAATCGTCACACGTTTGTGTTAGGAATTTGCATTAGGAAATGCTCATAAGCTATGGTCTTAGGTACTGATTATAGGTCATAGTCCTTTCACTCTGGAGTTAGTTATTTCCTTCTCTGGGAAGCTTTTTCTGATATCACATTAGCTTCGCCTCCTCCACACCCCCATCTTCTATAACTCAGTGTGATTTTTTTCTTCAGCTGTTTGACTAATCTTTTATCATAACAGTCAAGTGCTTATTGACTCACATTTGCTGCTGCCTGCAGCACTCTATCAACCTCTCTAATTTTCTTCCTACAAATTATAGGTTATAATAATATTAACCCAGTAACTGTATATTAATATTCATCTTATGTTTGATTTACAGAATTCCAGTGCTGATCTAGAATCTGTTCTATTTCAGGTTGGGATTTTCAAAGGTACTCTGTGTTGGCCTAACTCTTCTCCTTCTGAAAATTACTTCACTGGGAGCAGAAATAGGCCAATGCTGATCACTTTTGAAAATCGCAACCCAAGTCCTTATCAACTTTGTTATTTCAGACATAAACCACAAATCAGATGTGTGAGGATTTCCAAATATCCTGATTATTGAACCCTGAGAATGAAAAAAGACCATTTGTAGAACAACCACCATTTATGTCACTGCTTATTTGGGATAAAAATAATTTTAAGTTCTAAGTTATTTAGGAGTCTAAGTCCCATTTTCAAAAGTGACTTAGGCAATTAGGGACAGATTTTTAAAGATGGAATTTTCAAACGCATCTAGGTTCCCAACTCTCATTGATTTCAATAGGAATTAAGCACGCAGGCATTTCAAAAAATCTGACTATGTGTCTATCTGCCTCAGAAGGTGCCAAGATACCTTGAAAAATATGACCTAAGTGTCTTTTGAAAATGGAGCTTAGGCACTTTCAAAAATGTTACTTCCCCCCTCCTCTTTAACCTACTGGAATGGTAAGTAGCATATGTTCTATTATCTTAAATGCACCCTCAAGTGGTGATAATGCCACTCTACTTTTTATGGCACGCAAATGGTGTATAACAAAAGGAACCAGCATAGCTGCCTCCTGAATGCTACACATCTACTCCTCTCTTTCTTAAATCACATGTTCTTCCCTTGCATCTTATCCACTGCCATCTGTTTTCTCTTTGCCTTACATTCCCACCCACACCTCATCCATTTGCTTTCTTTCCTGCTTACTTTTTCTTTTCCCTCCCCTCTGTACTGTCCCTTTCTTTTCCTTTTCTCAACATGCAACAGGAACAGTGGCAGAAGCGACTTTAGCAGCAGTCCATGGGGCTCCATGTCAGGTTTGGCCTATTCACCCCTCTGTCATTATGGAGGGGCAGCAGGGCCAAATTTGAGTGAGTGGCATTGTGATTTGGTGCACAGGGTCATTTAGGTTTGGTGCCTGCCATCGATTGCTCCCTGCACTATCACCTGCCTCAGATGAGCCCAGATCACTGTTGCCACAACTGGCATCATCGTGCCAGGCCTGAGGTGACCTATCAGGCCAAGAGCCCAGATATAGAAGCAGGGTTGGGGGTCAAAGATACTGCTTTCACTGGGAGCAGGACAGGAGCTCAGGAAGAGGAAGACTAGGAGTGCCTCCCCAGCTACATACAGGGCTAAGCCCCCATCCCCCATCCCCACAGAGAGGACAGTGACCCCAAAGGCCTGGGCCCTATCTGACCCTCCCATCCACTCAGCTATTGAATCAGGATTCTACACTTGCCCTGGAGTGTCAGTCCAAACCGTAACCTCTTCCCTTTGTGAAGAGTGGGTTTAATGAATCAAAGGAATCACTGGAAGAGATTAGTGATGTCTAGAATATATCAAGCTGCCAAATTTGGATGGTCTTGGCTTTGAACTGTTAATCTAGTTCTATATTTTTAAAAAAGCCAATCTGTGGAGATTAATTAGGTAATGAAGATTGTCAGGCATTTGAATATCCATTGATTAAACATGTGATATGCTGACAAAGTAAATTATTGATCTCTACCCCCAAATAGGACCATATACGGACTAAGAGATAAAGAAATCCAACATTCTTATCTACAAGCTCTGACTAGTTTCAAAACTGAAGACAATCAAACTACAGTGATTAGAAACTGAGCCCAAAGAGCCAATGGAATGTGCAAAGTCTTACCACTTGGAAGGCTAATGTTCAGCAGTAACTTCAGCAATCTCACTCTTCAGATCTGCTGGCTGCGAGCTTCTTTGCAGTGATGATCTGTGCCAACATGTCATATGCATACAGCTTTCTCTCCCTCCTCCCCCAGGTGGGCTGGATACAGCTCAATATTGCATTTGCTGGGAGCTGGTACCATATACTGGAGATAGAAAATGGCAAAAGTCCTTTGAAAATATTTTAAGAGATTCTTTTATCCTACACAATTATGTAATTAGAAATGTAATTAGGGCTCAGTCTATAGGCTTGATCTGATCACAAATATAGTACACACTCAAACACATTATGATATTACAAAACTTTTTGCCCTGCCCACAGTGATGCCTGCCTATTTATAGTAATAGAGAGCAGAAAAGGAAAACTAAACTGCCATTTGCATGCTCTCCCATCCTGCTGATGTGTTGGCATTTAACAAAAGATACTGAATTTGTTCCACATCATGCTACATAATAGTGAAAGGTGATGTGTGGTGATCATAGTCCATACTAGAAAGGCTGATTAGAGTTTAAAGATTTTTGGAATGGAGAAATATATCTGACATTCCTTTTCTTTCTTCCCCTCTCCCTCCCCACCCCTCAAAGAGAAGGTGCATCAATGCAGGAAGAATTTGACTCTTTCTGAAGGTGACATTTAAGAAGAGAACTATAATACATGGATCAAATGAGAAGGCAACCCCAGAAATCCATCATTCAGTAAAGGACGGTTGGTAAGTATAAACTGTACAGAAAAGAAAAATAGTGTTAAAGTGCATGGGGGTGGAGGCAGGGCCGGCTCCAGGCACCAGCAAAACAAGCAGGTGCTTGGGGCAGCACATTTCTAGGGGCGGCATTCTGGCGCCGGCCATCATAGGCGCCGACTCCGGGGCATGGGGAATAAGTGCCCCCGCCGCCCCAGCTCGCCGCCCCAGCTCGCCGCCCCAGCTCGCCTTCACCTGCTCCCCTGAGCGCGCCACCGCCGCTCCGCTTCTCCCCCCTCCCTCCCAGGCTTGCCACACGCAAAACAGCTGTTTCGCGCAGCAAGGCTGGGAGGGAGGGAGGGAGGAGAATCCAAGCAGGCGGGCGCTTGGGGGAGGCGGCGGTGGTGGAGCGGAGGTGAGCTGGAGCGGGGAGCAGTTCTTCTACCCCCCCGTTACTTCCTGCACCCCC
Source organism: Emys orbicularis (assembly GCF_028017835.1). Classification (NCBI taxonomy): domain Eukaryota; kingdom Metazoa; phylum Chordata; order Testudines; family Emydidae; genus Emys; species Emys orbicularis. The sequence goes on from NC_088685.1 coordinate 192,681,103, forward strand.
CACCCTAGCTTACCTCCGCTCCGCCTGCTCCCCTGAGAGGGAGGGGGGAGAAGCGGAGCGGCGGCACGCCTGGGGGAGCAGGCAGAGCGGAGGTGAGCTAGGGCGGGAGGTCGCGCGGGACCCGGAGGAAGCAATGGGGGGGGAATGTGGCACGCCTGGGGGAGGAGGCGGGGCTGGGGATTTGGGGAAGGGGTTCGGAAGGGGTGGAGTTGGGGCAGGGCCAGGGGTAGGGGGGCACGAAAATAAAGGGGGGACGGCCAAAAAATGTTTTGTGTGGGGCGGCAAAAATCCTAGAGCCGGCCCTGGGTGGAGGGTAGAATATTAGTGCTGGGGTGACTTTAAGAGGTTCAGAGATTCCATTCAGAGTTGCCCACACATGTACAGGAAAAACTGGCCCTGGATGCTCATCTAAAATCATTCCAAATGTACCCCAAACTCTCTGGTCCGGTGAGTGGGTAGAAAAATCTCCCGGGAACAGTTACCTGAGTTTGGCAAGATTTCTAGGACTGCCAAGCTTCCTGGCCAAAGAGTGTTTCTCACAACGATATTTTTGCTGCCTGTACAAGCCAATTATAGAAAATGTCAGAAAATGTATTTGTTTTAAATAAAAACTGATTTTTGAACAATAAAAAGAGTTAAGTTCCATGAACCAAAGTTACAGAGTTGGTGGGAAGTTTCAATTTTTTTATCTAAACCAAAGGGCTCATGCCTAGAAAATTGTTTAGAACAAAAAAACAGTAGAAAACCTGAGAGCTGTGACAATAGCCAATAGATACTATCTGCCAGCATGTCAAAGGCCTGTAGTGAGCCCAGAAAGAGGTAATAAAGATAATAAATTTCAGAACAGAAAGAGGTAATAAAGGTTAAAATGGGAGATCTGGGGTTTATCCCCAAGCAAATTGTGAAGTACTAGACCAGGTGCAACTTCCTGCACTTCTGAAGTTTTTTGGACAAAGAAAAGAAAAAAGGAAAGAGAAGGCTACTTGCTATTTGGAATTTAGCATGAATTGCCTTTGGCAAATACTGTTGCCTCTTTTATTGATACCAGTGTTCCAGTCTGACACCAGCGTTACTCCTCTGGTAAGTGAATTCTGGGGCCTCCCAAGTTGGCTTTCCACTGGGGGGAGTAGTCAATGATGTGGAGTCTGGTTATATTGTTAATGTAATTTGCTTTATTGACACACATGCCAGTCCTGGAATAGGGATGATCACAAACAGCATGTAGGCAATCCCCACACACACCAATGCTTGATTCTCAGAAAACTACTCTGGCCTCAAAATAGACTCCAAACATAAATGATAAAGCATAGTGCAAACTGTCTTCTATCTGTTACAGCTTCTCTCACACAACTACTGCAAAAACAATGCAGAATGTCTTCAGATACTAACAACTTGCTTACATGCTAAGAAAAAGAACTTGTAAGACTATGTGTAACAGGGCCATCTGGTGACTTCTGCCATAACAATACTAATGAATGTGCACCAAAAATCCTGGGTTTCTGAATCATTTGTGCAGTCCCCGTCAGGCACAGAAAAAAATAATAAACAATTTTTTAAAAGCGATTTCAGAGTGGGTTTTATATGTCTTGGTTTCAAATAGTGTAGGTTCTCCACTTTCCCACACCCACTGACTATCAATCAGGCTTCCATGACTATCACAGACAGGCATGTCACCCTCATCCCACACCAACAGGTGCTATCTTCAACCTGATATAATTTATTGCCAAACTTTCTGTTACACAGGTAAAACAAATTTAAAACATAGTGCACAAAAGCCTGGCCCCCTGAAGTCAATCGGAGTTGACTCTAATGGAGCAGGGATTTCACCCATTAGGTGTCTCTTGTTTTTGATTCTTCCTCTTTCTATTTTTCCACTCAGCTTTCCTTCCTCTTAGCTCTCTCTTTTCTCTATGTCCATTGTCCTGTTTTTCCTTTTTTTTTCATTTAAAATAAAATTATGTGAAATTATAGAATCACAATTTGAGATTGTCACGTATTCTGGTCCATTTTAGCTGTCCCCAAATTTTGAGGCACCACTATATGGCATGGATGCTTCTTTTTCTGAGACTATAATGAGAGCTGCAGGGAATACTTTGCATCAAATTCCTAGCTCAGGCAAGTGATACCTAGCAAAGTTTTCAATAAAAAATAAGCACGAGGAATACGTGCAGCACCATGGGTAGGTATTTTCAAGGCTTGTAGGTCTCTTTTCTTACAGAAATAGAGTGATCTGAGGAAAGCCCGAGACATCTGTTGAAATATCAGTATTTATATTCCATGTAGAGACAGTCCACCCTTGGGAATAATGAGAGAAACAGTAGTTTTGCCATTGGTACTGCTGAGCAGCATCATTGTACCTGCTTCTTCTTCTTCCTCCTCCTCCACTAGGCAAACAGGAATTTATGAGTGAAATTGGGTGATTGCTTCTCTAGATGCCTGTTTTGTGCATGCCAGTGCTGATTTGTATGTTCAAATAAGTGCATACATAACATCTGTGGACCAGATCATGGCCCCTTTATCACTCTTTTGTGCTGCTCTGTGGATAAAAACAGGTCATACAACTATCCTATCAGTATAGAGGAATCCCTAAATTATGTAGCTTGCTCTACACCACAACCCCTGAGCCTCACCCACCAAGATACATAGCTTATCAGGGGCTTCTCCAGTAGATGGGCCGGGTCTGGAGAGCTGCAGTGCTCCAGCAATTCCCTGCTGTGATAACACTCAGTTTGGGAACTATTATCAGCCATCATAAGTTATACTAACCATGAGGCTGCTCTAATTCATCCTAGGGGCTAAACCAACGTTGACAACTCCAGGACATAATGGAGCATAAAGGTGGCATACAGTCTTTGTTACCTTGGCCTAGTGGTATTCTTTATCAGTATTAAAAATATGTAATTCTTCCTCCTTTCTTCCACAGTGATTAATAAATTTCTTTAAAACACTAAATGGGAAATACAGACATGTGTATGATGTTTTTTTAAGTTTCTCCATTGCTATTTTTGATGATAAAGTGTAGTGAATCATTGTACAATACTATTATAGTGCAACAGCAAGACACTCTCTTCTTTAATTCCTAGTTTTCAAAAGAACAATATTTAGTTACCTCTATCATAGTGATTTTTTTTTAAACCTAAGAAAAAATGTTCTTGATAATCAAGTTTTACAGCTCAAGCCAAGATGAGTATATATAATGGATATGTGGAATTATTTCTTTGCTGTCTCTGGAAAATATGTACCTAAGCCATCTTGCATTCCTTGTACCATCTAAGAACAAGCACTATTATCCTTTGCCTCACACCAAGTGATCTCATAAGTTAGACATTCTGCATTATGAGCCTAAGCAGACATAGATATAGTTCTCAATTATCATGGGACAGATGAATTTCTCAGACTCATTAGCTCTAACGGTGGGAAGAACATAAAAAATGGAACACATTAGGGAGAGTGAAAAATGTAATGTTATATATGTAACATCAACATTTTGAATGCTGATCTTGATAGATCAACATCAATGTAGCTTGTAGAACTAGCCTCTTAAAATAAGTTGCTTATACTTCTTATTCCTCATTCATTAAAACTCAGTAGTTTGGACAGTTCCCTGTTCCTCTGGAGAAGATACCTTGGCAAAGCAGCGATCTAATTGTGTGAAAATGTTCTATTTCTGTAATGAGATTTAATCAGCGTCAATACATTTCCTATTCACAGAAAAGGCATTAGTCATGTTAAAGACATTAGGTATTCATTTGGATGTAACGTGTGTAATTCCATCAGAAATGCATTGTATTTTACCATTCATGATAATACAGGTAATGTGTCCATTCCATACAAGCCTATATCTTCTAGAGGTTTCTAATTGACCCACAAACATTTGCTATGTGCTTTACCTAAGAAGATTTAAATATGAGCACAAGCCTAGTTTTTTATCATTTTTGCACATTGCCACCACTTATATATTTTTAACCAGCTATTTTCCATCCGCATGGGTCAATAAATATATCTATTCTTTTCTGTCATCATTCCTCCAAAACTGAGCAGGACTAGAGCAAGCATCTGGACAAATTGGAGAGATGGTCTGAGTTAAACAGGATGAAGTTTAACAAAGGCAAATGCAAAGTGCTCCACTTAGGAAGGAATAATCAGTTTCACACATACAGAATGGGAAGAGACTGTCTAGGAAGGAGTACGGCAGAAAGGGATCTAGGGGTTATAGTGGACCACAAGCTAAATATGAGTCAACAGTGTGATGCTGTTGCAAAAAAAGCAAACATGATTCTGGGATGCATTAACAGGTGTGTTGTGAGCAAGACACGAAAAGTCATTCTTCCGCTCTACTCTGCACTGGTTAGGCCTCAACTGGAGTATTATGTCTAGTTCTGGGCACCGCATTTCAAGAAAGATGTGGAGAAACTGGAGAGGGTCCAGAGAAGAGCAACAAGAATGATTAAAGGTCTTGAGAACATGACCTATGAAGGAAGGCTGAAAGAATTGGGTTTGTTTAGTTTGGAAAAGAGAAGACTGAGAGGGGACATGATAGCAGTTTTCAGGTATCTAAAAGGGTGTCATAAGGAGGAGGGAGAAAACTTGTTCACCTTATTCTCTAAGGATAGAACAAGAAGCAATGGGCTTAAACTGCAGCAAGGGAGGTTTAGGTTGGACATTAGGAAAAAGTTCCTAACTGTCAGGGTGGTTAAACACTGAAATAAATTGCCTAGGGAGGTTGTGGAATCTCCATCTCTGAAGATATTTAAGAGTAGGTTAGATAAATGTCTATCAGGGATGGTCTAGACAGTATTTGGTCCTGCCATGAGGGCAGGGGACTGGACTCGATGACCTCTTGAGGTCCCTTCCAGTCCTAGAATCTATGAGTCTATGAATCTATGAATAAGCAATCTCCAGTGGGTTTTGCAATAGGCTGACCACCATCTGCAATGATAAAGAACTTGCTAAGGCAAAAATTTTCATATTTCAATGGTTCATTGACTCTTCTGAAATTGTATGTTAAATGATCTCTGAGGATCTGAGTGGTATCTGGTTGTTTATTTGATGTATGAACATGCTGTTCATAATCTTACCTGCTCCTGTTTCAGCTTTTGTGTAGTTAAAGTTATCACTCAGTTATCACTGAACTGCAGTGTGCCACATCCTGAGCTGCTGTAGATCAATGTAGCTATATTGACTTCAACTGAGAATCTGGCTGTAGGGGAGAGACCTCAATATTGGTGCAAAAATCATTATTAATAAAATTCTTATAATTTATTCTTACAATTTTACATTATTAAAAACTTCCCTGTGCCTTTTACTGGATTTTAAGAGAGTTATTATCATAAACATGAAGCTTGGAGAAGATGATAACTCAGATACTTATGTTTGTACTTGTTTATTTAATTAGGTGAAATGTTCAAGCTAATTAAGGAGATTCCTTGGAAATCTCTGCTTTCTGTCAGCCAGTGACAGGCATCAAGCGTCAAGGGGGAGGACATCTCCTTAGCCATAAAACCATATTTATTACCTCCATACAGACTCTGGAATGCAAAATAGTTTCTATTTTGCTTTAATAGGCTATACTATTTTGAAAAAAAATGTAAGAGTTATTGTGATTCATGCTTTGTACAGAGTATTTGACAGGAGTCTTTAATTTCACATTGTAAATGTATTGCAAATTGTAGGTTATAAATCTAGAAACTATTTGGTCAAAAAGGCAAACAAAGCAAGAAGAGAGTCTTCTCAAAGAGCAGGACACCTTGTGAAAGACACCAGTTTGGTATGAAGATGACTTTTATCTCAAGAAAACAAACTTCTTAGGTGATTTGTATTTTAGAAAGAGACCTAGTGCTATAAAAGAATATGAGGATGTTCATCATTCCAGATATTCCAAAGAAGCTTGATATTGGTGATGTGTTATCAGAGCTATAAGCTAAGTCATAAAGTCAGTTTATTCACCCCTATTCTTTGCAAAAAGAAAAACCACTAGTTTTAAACCCATGCAAAGAATTCTAGAAACATTCTTATTGAAATTGATTTTTTTATAAACACTCTAAAGTTTCAGTTCTCCAAAAGTTAAGCACACTTATGGCTGGGAAATGATTTACAGATGGTATTTGTTACTTCTAACTCATGTTTCCACTTAAAGGTGACACCTTTTGTTGTCCCTTGAATGTTTAATGTGGTAAAAGTTTCTTTGGAGATGTATATTTGCAAATACATTGTACCTAAATGCAAGTCTTCATGTAATAATTGCCAGATATCATTGTTATGTGAATAGTAAGATGGTTCATGTACAAATATAGCAAGGTCATTTGATGCTATAACTGGTTACTAATGCTATAACTGGTTACTAATGAAATATTTATATTAATTTGGGAATTAATTAGTTATCTGGCGATGCTTAAGCAACTCCTCACCAAACTGAGAAAGACAGAAGAAACACTTTTCCAAAGACTAGTAAGGAGAAAGGACAATAACTTCTTTAATGATCATTTAAGTTTGAAGACTTTCTTTAAAAATCATTTCAGTTTAAAGAAGACTATTCTAAGAGGTGAAAACTTTTATATCACAATAGGAATGTTTGGACTCAAGAACCTAATAAATCCTGATGGAACAAATGACATATTTCAGAAAATGAACTGAATAAAAGAGAATTAAAACTCTAAACATATTTTCTTGTGATTTCTTACCACAAAGACAAAGAAAAAAGAAATATAACCACAAAGTTGAAGAACAAAAGCCCTGCTGTTTATGTATTAGCAGATTGCTTATTCAGGAGCTGAAGATACTACCAAGACCATCCCATTAAGTTGTTGAGCCAATGAAAGGTGACAGTGGCTGATATTAGAATCCAGCCAAGCCCCTGAAAGAGGTGCATCTTTCACCTTCAGTGAGACTATGGAGTTAGACGTATAAATTCCTCTGAACTGAGACTTTCACTCTCATGTTCATTCTGACACACTGCTATACACACTTACTCCACTCTTACTCCTATACAGTCTTACACTCACTCTCTTTATACGCTCTTACACTCTCAGCTCAGCCTGCTCATCTCAGCTCTACAAGCTAGCAAACAGCAGCAGCAACAAGATAGCTAAGAAGACCAAAGAAGCCACAACACAGAATAAAAAAAAAGCAAGCTTCCAGCTCAGCACTGTTTCTGAAACATGGCATCACTGGCTGGAGTTTGCAAAAGCACTACCACAAGTTGAGATTTCCATTTCCTTGTAATAAATTTCATGGGATATTGAAATGTTGTAATTTAAGGTACTAACAGCTTCTCCTGTTTAACACAAGATTGTTCAGGGTATCCACCCCCTCTGTTGACCTAGCTGCATCTACAGTGGAGGACAAGTTGACCTCAATATGAAATTTTTCACAGCCTTGAACGATGTAGGTAGATCAACCTAAGTTTTAGGTGTAGACCGGGTCTTACACTGTGTGTTCACAAAAATGATACACAAGTTAAACTTGGTAAACAGACAGAAATAGTGGTATTTAATATTCATTAATTTGCCTGTGTGAGGACCACACTTTGAATGGCTTCTTTTCAGTAACTGAGAAAAAATTCTTTGGTTTCATGGACCTAGCACATGGCTACACTGAAATTGGGAGGTGTGACTGTGGCATGTGTAGACATACCTGAGCTAGCTAAGATTTAGCTAGATTAAATCTGGATCAAGTAACAATAGCAGTGAAAGCTCTGACAGCATGGGCGGTAGCATCGACTAGCCCTGCCCATTCAGGACCCTGTGCTGTTGCTCATGCTGTCACGGCTTTCACTATTATTGTTACTTGATCTATCTTAGATCTAACTAGATGAAAGACAACTTGGATATGTCTACAAATGCTGCAATCACACCTCCTGATTGCAGTGTAGACATACCCTTAGTTCAGATCACTTACTTCTGTCCTTTTATAAACTGTGTATGTTATCCAGGAAGAAACCAAACAGAATTCACCTACCCTTAAACAAAACACTTTTGCCATTCTAAAGCTGTTTTAGTTGCTATGATAGACTGAGACAGGACTGACTACTGATTATGGGAATAATATACTTACCTAGAATAGAATGTTCCTACCATAGGTGGAACCACTGTTAAAATGTAATCTCTATGGCAATCTCTCCACAGAGACATGCAGAGGAAATTATACCTCTAGTAACAATTGTTTACTACTAGTGTTTTGTTGTGTCTTTTTCCCTGCCCCCCCACTCGTTCTTTTCCGACCCTTGATAATAAAATAGTCATCGTTAGTAGTTGCGAGTATTTTACTGGTCTTTAACTGTGGTGTCCCCTAAAGCATGGAAAGGGACTCCATCAAGGGATGGTGCAGCAAGCACTCTCCCCCTGTGCTGGAAGAATTACGGCCTTGCACTGCCCCCAGATGGATCAGCTGCTAAATACCCAGAGGAAAACAACAAGACAAGAAATAGAAGTCTCCATGAGAGAACACAGTGTGGGTCTCTTCTGTGATGATCATCATCTGAACTGAACATGCAATGATAGCTGTCTCCAGCACAAAGACCCCAAGAAATATGTAGCTACAGCTACTACAATAGCAGAGCTAGAGTGTTAAAATGCTTGATGGTTTTGGCTTTTTATTATTATTTATTATGTATTAGGATCAATATTTATTTAGTTATTATGTATTAATCTTTTATTAATTATTATCAATTTGTTTATTTATTGTAGGCCAGGCATAGAACAAAGAATAAGTGTGCTGATAAACTCAAAGAGCATGGTGCCATGGTTACGGAGGACTTCAGGACATTTCTGTTTGAGCAGAATTACCAAGTTATGTTATCTGTATGTCTATATAATGTAATGCAATGGGATTCTCAGAGGCAGGGGTGTGGTTTTGTTGCTTGCTTTGCCTTCATGAAGACTCTGCACTGAACACTGTTTTGCTCTATTCAGTAGCCATGTTCATATTACACCATCCTTACTCTAGTTACATTGGCTGCATATAGAGTTGAGGATTTATTCTTAGATGGCTCTGTTTTATACTGGCTATATTTGAAACTTTCTCCTTAAGTTGCATCTCTGGTGCTATGGCATCACAATCAACAATAAAAACAACAAAACAACAACCAACCTGAAAACTGACATTTTTTTCATTGTTTGCTTTATCTGAAATCTGTGAAACTGAAGTGACTTTTTTTCATTTCTTTTTTCATTGAAATTATTTTCCTTTTCTGACCATCTCTAATGAAGGCCTTTAACTCTGTTTTTATTTGGTTAAAACTGAGGCCAGTAATCAGCAGCTATTTAAACATATGAATACTGAAGTTAGTTGTGACTTTTTTGGGAAGATAAATAAATCAGTCACATTCTTGTACCTTGGAGATTGTTTCTCATTTCAGTGTCACATGTAGCTGCTTCTTCCATGTGCCTTAAAGTCTTAATTTTACATTTTGAAACAATGACATTAATCAGAATGAGACTGTCACAGACATGATTGTTCCATCTCATGGGAAATGGATCTCTTTCATGAAGTGCTACAGCCCACAGGGTAATGATTAAGGGGCAAGAGCCTTTGATAACATTTAATGACTCAGCAGTTAAATCTAATCCACAGGTGTCCTCAGAGCTGGCCCACAACATTTTGGCGGGGAGCTCAAATGACGTCCCCATGCCCCCTCGCTTGGGCCAAAACTTTGAAAGGTCTCAATTCTGCCTTCTTCCTGTTCTATTCCTCTCATGGTACTGCTCTGCTACCTACCCCAATAAAGGAGAACTAACAACTTAAAATGTCCTGTTCAAAAATTTTAAGTAACACTTAACTTTCAGACACCTGAACAGCAAATGTAACTTTTCTTGTCTGCATAGTAAACACTGTTTTTTTTTTATCTGTTTGAATAATCAAAGTGGTGCTTTCCGTGCCTTCTGGTTGCAAAGATTTGAACTGCTTCCTGAAGGTCCCCATTCTGGGCCAGCTCATGCTCTATTGAGATGGTTGCAAGGCCGACCAGCCTCTCCTGTGTCATTGTGGAGCGTAGATGTGTTTTTATTAACTTCAGTTTGGAGAAGCTGCATTCTCCACTGGCAACTGTTACAGGAAGTGTTAGAAGTATGTGCAGAGCAACAAAAGCATTTGGAAAGAGGGTGGTTATCTTATTTGTGCACATATATTCCAGAACAGACTTTGAAGTTGATCCTGCTGAAATGTATCTTGAAAGGGCTTTCAGTTCATCACCTAAATCACTTGCATCAATATTGTGCATGTCATCATGTGTCAACACAGTCTCTAGTTCCCTGCATTGCTGGTGTAGGTCTTCTTCAGGTATAGTGAGGAGTTTTGGAATATCATACAACATCCCAAATATACTGCTTGTTCCTTGAGCTGCATGAAACGTTCTTCAGCTGACTGTATTGCACAATCTAGCACCTGGTTAAAGAATTCAACTTTGAATTGTTGTTTGGGGTCTCTTATGGGATTATCCCATGCCTCATAATCAAAATGTCTTCTTCTTCTGTGACTCTTGTATTCTTGAATGGGTGGGAAAATAGCTTTAGTGTGAAGTTCCTCTGCCAACTTCTGTGCACTCTTCAGAACATTTTGAAATCCCTCATCTGTCTGGTAAGACTGTAGGTATGAGTTTGCTTTGTCCAGTTGTTCCAGTGCTCCAGATATATCAAGGTCAACACCTTGGAGTCTCTTGCTTACAACATTTATTTCAAACAGTATGTCATGCCACAACACTAAGCCACACAGAAATTTGAAGTTATGTATTATTTCTGGTGAGTCCATTTCCCTCTCCCACTGTTCTCCCACGAACAGTTCCTGTCATAGCATTATCCTCCATAATGGCAACTATGGCATCATCTATCTTCCCAATTGGTGTTTGATAGGCTTTATCGCCTCCACTCGATTTTCCCATCGTGTGGCACTCAGTGGTTTCAGTGTCAGAGAGGATGTTCCCAGATGTTGCTTCAAAATTTGCTATTGATGAGTTGATGCAGAGAAAAATACATAGATGCTTTGAATTACATTAAAAAATTCAGTAGCCTCACTCTCATGTCAGCTATTGCAATTCCCGTATCTCCAGCTTTTTAAGCATATTTGTCATGCCAGCTCCTGTAGTATCATCAATGTCAATAAATTCTAGAAAATGCTCGCTGACGTTCACCATTGCAGGGACATTTTCACTAGGTTCTGTTTTTGTTACAAAACGCACCATTAAAGTAATTTGTTCCGTATGGCTGATGTCAAGTGTGCAGTCCAGAATAACAGAGTAATATCTTGCTGACTTCAGATCTGCCACAATCTTCTGTTTGACTTTTGTTGCCAGTAACTGTATGAACTCATTTTGAATTGTTTTTCCAAGGTAGTGGTGTGTGTACATTTCTTGGGTGGTGACTCTTCTTTGATGCTCCTGGAGTACAGCATCAAACTCAGCCATCAGCTCCACAATTTTAAGGAAGTTTCCATTGTTTGGCACATACAGCTGATCTGAAGTGCCACACAGTGCTAGGTTTTGGGTAGCAAGCATTCTCACAATGGCAATGAGCCTTTTCAGAACATTTTGCCAGTAAAGAGACCTTGATGCAATCTTATCTTGATGTTGATTATCTATGGTGGCCTTTAACCTTAGTCTCATCTCAAGCTCTTTCCACCTATGGAATGCCCTCTGGTGATTTGCTGTCTTCTCATGGCATGCCAGATTTCTAGCCAGATTTTTCCAGTCCTTTGTTCCTGTAGAACCCAATGTGGTTGGAACATTAGACTGGAAGAGTTTGCAACAAAAACAGTATTCAGCGTTCTGGGTTTTTGGGTACATAAGCCATGGCCTCTCCACTTTGTCACCATTGGGGATTTCATGCTGTTGTGGCAGCTGACAAGATGAAATTATCACCCTACAACTGTGTTAAGTCATTGGTACCTTCTTGACCCCAGGCAAGAATTAATTAACAGTAATACGCAGCTGATGCAGGGTTTTCAGTTACAGCCAATTAAGAAGAACTGGTGAATTATTACACACATAGGCACCAACTTTTCCCGGTTTCAGTGGGTGCTTGACACACACACCCTGCCCCCAGCCCTGCCCCGCCTCCTCCCGCCCCCATTCCAACCCCTTCCCCAATGTCCCTGCCCCAACTCCGCCCTCTCCCTACCTCTATTGGACTCTTTCCCCAAATCCCCGCCCCGGCCCTGCTTCTTCCCCTAGTGCGCCGCATTCCCTCTCCTCCCCCCTCCCTCCCAGTGCTTGCCGAAACAGCTGTTTTGCAGCGGCAAGCACTGAGAGCTAGGGGGAGAAGCAGGGACACGGCGCACTCAGGGGAGGAGGCAGAGGCAGAGGTGAGCTGGGGTGGGGGGGTGGAGAGGGGAGCTGCTGGTGGGTGCAGAGCCCCCACCAATTTTTCCCCATGGGTGCTCCAGACCCGGAGCACCCACAGAGTCGGTACCTATGATGACACATCATTGCCATTGGTGTCATTACAGAGTCAGTGGAGCAAGCAACCACTGGTAAATTATTGGCTGTTGTTGAAAAATACCCCTCCAGAAAAATAAGAAAATACCATTTACAAATAAACAGTTTTTTTGGTAGATAATCAGTGTCCCGACTTTCCTTTTATGATTCTTCTTGTACAAAGTCTATGATCATTCAGCTCTGCTAGTGTTTAGAAAGAAAGCAACTTCTACTTATTCCTCTCCATCTATACCACAATAGGAATATATCCAAACCTGCTTGCCCTGATACAGCTCAGAAGAGTAAAAGGGTTGAACTTACCTAATTGATCAAGTCATTTTACTTCAGGAAACAGCAATATTTCTGTGCCATAAATTTTAATAGTTACAAAAACTAAGTTTTGGCTCTCTAAGCTATGAGCCAACTTCAGGTGATATGTAAAGTGATATAAGCTAGATTCCCTTCAAACTAATTTATACTACCTTACACTCAGACTTCCCACTCTGTCAATGTGAAAGGGTATCTACACTGGTGTAGATTACATGGTGAAGAGCTAAAGGAAAATGCAAATTAATATACCTAACTCCCGAAGCTTACACCAACTTAGTCTCACTTCTGAATCAGTAGAGTAGATGTAAGGAAGTGTAATTGAGCATAATGGGGCTGATGGAAGGCGGTCTGACTAATACACTTTCACACATCCTATCAAACCAACGAACTATATTGACATACATATAAACAACAATGATATATAACCCATTTGCAATACACAAGTGAGACCTTCAAACTAAGAATACTGATTTTCCTCTGCAAGCTTTGATCAGCTTTTTATAAACCATTCCCAGTTCAACTATAGGAGCCCCAAAATAAATACATTAAAGACAGAGGGAGACAGAGAGAGGAACACAACAAGGGATAATAGCATATGTATTCTAATTTCACCTTCTTGAACCATATTGTATGTAATCTTTAATCCATCACTGATTAAAGAATGACTATATAGTTCTATGAAGATGGTAATGTAATTAAATGTCCTACTCTACTTGACAGTAATGAGGCTTTGGAAGGCGTATTGTATCCAGTTTTGGACAGTTTCAAGAGAGATGTGGACAAATTGGAGAGACAAGAACAGGAGAACAAAAATGAATAAAGGTTTAGAAAACCTGACCTATGAGGAAAGGTTAACAAATCTGGGCATGTTTAGTCTTGAGAAAAAAAGACTTGAGGGGGGACTAATAAGAGTCTTCAAATATGTTCAGGACTATTATGAAAAGGATGGTGATCATTTGGTCTCCATATCCACTAACAATAGGACAAGAAGTAATGGGCTTAATCTGCAGCAAGGGAGATTTAGGTTAGATATTAGAAAAAAAGCTTTCTAACTGTAAGGATAGTTAAGTACTGGAATAGGTTACTGGGAGGCTGTGGAACCCTGGTCAGTGGAGGATTTTAGGAACAGGTTGGACAACACCTGTCAGGGAGGTTTACATTCAATTGGTCCTGTCTCAGCACAGAGGGCTGGACTAGGTTACTTTTAAGGAGGCTTCCAGCCCTACATTTCTATGTTTATTGTATGCAACCAGCGATTACAGTGAGTGTAAGAAAAATAAAGAAAAACAAAAAATGATATTGAGTTATCACCTAACATCATACAAACTCAAAGAATTATTGGATATTCATAATTCATTATATAGTTTTCCAATTGGGAAAAAAAGCTGTGATTTTTTTTTTCATTCCACTACTACAAATATCAAACTCAATTGTAGAGTTCACAATAACTTTATTACTGCAAACATTCCACCAACATAAATATGAGCCAATGTTATAAACATGCCAGTCTCTTGAAAAGAAAGATGATTACTATACAGTAAATGTTATCATTTGCAATAGCATTTGGGGTTATTCTTCTAGAATACTATGCTGTAAAGCCAATTTACCCTGCTTAGCTTATGATTTGATAACTTCAGGTGGTGAAAATCTCTATCTATGAAGGATAAAATTTACCAAGTGACTCAGGAGAATAAATCCCATTTTTAAAGCTCACAAACAGGGAAGAATTAGTAGGGGAAGCAAAAGTGGATGGGAACCTGGGAGGCAGTGATCATGAGATGGTCGAGTTCAGGATCCTGACACAAAGAAGAAAGGAGAGCAGCAGAATACGGACCCTGGACTTCAGAAAAGCAGACTTTGACTCCCTCAGGGAACTGATGGGCAGGATCCCCTGGGAGAATAACATGACGGGGAAAGGAGTCCAGGAGAGCTGACTGTATTTTAGAGAATCCTTATTGAAGTTGCAGGAACAAACCATCCTGACGTGTAGAAAGAATAGTAAATATGGCAGGCGACCTGCTTGGCTTAACGGTGAAATCCTTTCTGATCTTAAACACAAAAAAAGAAGCTTACAAGAAGTGGAAGATTGGACAAATAACCAGGGAGGAGAATAAAAATATTGCTCAGGCATGCAGGAGTGAAATCAGGAAGGACAAATCACACTTGGAGTTGCAGCTCGCAAGGGATGTTAAGAGTAACAAGAAGGGTTTCTTCAGGTATGTTAGCAACAAGGAGGTGATCAGGGAATGGGGGAGGCAACCTAGTGACAGAGGATGTGGAAAAAGCTAATGTACTCGATGCTTTTTTTGCCTCTGTCTTCACGAACAAGGTCAGCTCCCAGACTACTGCACTGGGCAGCACAGTATGGGGAGGAGGTGACCAGCCCTCTATGGAGAAAGAGTGGTTGGGGACTATTTAGACAAGCTGGACGAGCACAAGTCCATGGGGCCGGATGCACTGCATCTGAGGGTGCTAAAGGATTTGGTGGTTGTGATTGCAGAGCCATTGGCCATTATCTTTGAAAACTCACGGCAATCAGGGGAGGTGCTGATGACTGGAAAAAGGCTAACGTAGTGCCCATCTTTAAAAAAAGGGAAGAAGGAGGATCCAGGAAACTATAGGCTAGTCAGCCTCACCTCAGTTCCTGGAAAAATCATGGAGCAGGTCCTCAAGGAATCAATTGTGAAGCACTTAGAGGAGAGGGAAGGGATCAGGAACAGTCAGCATGGATTCACCAAGGGCAAGTCATGCCTGACTAACCTAATTGCCTTCTATGATGAGATAACTGACTCTGTGGATGAGGGAAAAGCAGTGGACGTGTTATTCCTTGACTTTAGCAAAGTTTTTGATACGGTCTCCCACAGTATTCTTGCCAGCAAGCTGGTAAGCCATTCATCCAGCCCATTCATTCATGGGCTGGATGAATGGACTATAAGGTAGATAGAAATCTGTCTAGATCATTGGGCTCAACGGGTAGTGATTAATGGCTCCATGTCTAGTTGGCAGCCGGTATCAAGCGGAGTGCCCCCAAGGGTTGGTCCTGGGGCCGGTTTTGTTCAATATCTTTATTAATGATCTGGAGGATGGCGTGGATTACACCCTCAGGAAGTTTGCAGATAACACTAAACTGGGAGGAGTGGTAGATATGCTGGAGTGTAGGGATAGGATACAGAGTAACCTAGACAAATTAGAGGATTGGGCCAAAAGAAATCTGATGAGGTTCAACAAGGACAAGTGCAGAGTCCTGCACTTCGGACAGAAGAACACCATGCACTGCTACAGACTAGGGACCGATTGGCTTGGAAGCAGTTCTGCAGAAAAGGACCTAGGGGTCACAGTGGACAAGAAGCTGGATATGAGTCAACAGTGTGCCCTTGTTGAAGGCTAACAGCACTTTGGGCTGTATAAGTAGGAGCATTGCCAGCAGATCGAGGGACGTGATTATTCCCCTCTATTCGGCATTGGTGAGGTCTCATCTGGAGTACTGTGTCTAATTTTGGGCCTCACACTAGAAGAAGGATGTGGAAAAATTGGAAAGAGTCCTGCGGAGGGCAACAAAAATGATTAGGGGGCTGGAGCACCTGACTTATGAGGAGAAGCTGAGGGAACTGGGATTATTTAGTCTTCAGAAGAGAAGAATAAGGGGGGATTTGATAGCTGCTTTCAACTACCTGAAAGGGGGCTCCAAAGAGGATGGATCTAGACTGTTCTCAGTGGTACCAGATGACAGAACAAGGAGTAATGGTCTCAAGTTGCAGTGGGGTAGCTTTAGGTTGGATATTAGGAAAACTTTTTCACTAGGAGGGCGGTGAAGCACTGGAATGGTTTATCTAGGGAGGTGGTGGAATCTCCTTCCTTAGAGGTTTTTAAGGTCAGGCTTGACAAAGCCCTGGCTGGGATGATTTAGTTGGGGATTGGTCCTACTTTGAGCAGGGGGTTGGACTAGATGACCTTCTGAGGTCCCTTCAAACCCTGATAGTCTATGATTCTATGAAAGGTGACTTAGACAATTAGGCATCTAAATCCCACAGACTTTCAGAAGGAGTTAAGTGCCTAACCTGCTTAATCACTTTTGAAAATTCCATTAGGTGCCTATCTACATCTTTTGGCACCTAAATAGTTTCATGAATCTGGCCCAGATTGACCAGGAAAGGTTAACATCAAAAGAAGAAGGTAATAGAAAATCCAGCAGGTGTTGTTTTCTTCGAAATTGCATATAATTTTAAAGGGTACACTTCCTACTATCCAATCCCCTAGGAGTGGCAAGAACATGCTCCATTAAAGTCAAGGGGAGTTTTGCCATTGAGTTTAATGGACATGGGATCTGGATCCAACTAAAGATCAGATAAGATTACAACAAAATTGAAGTTATTCTAAAATTTTATTCTTAACTTGGTCTCTGGAAATGAGAGGACAGGATATAATGAGTACTTTAGCTAATCAGCTTCTATTTTATGTTTGTTGTAGCCTTGTTGGTCCTAGTATATTAGAGACACAAGGTGGGTGAGGTAATATCTTTTATTGGCCCAATTTCTGTTGGTGAGAGTGACAGTTATTGGAAGCTTGGTCCAATAAAAGATATTACCTCACCCACCTTGTTTCTCTATTTTATGTTTCAGTTATCATTTTAATCCTTTCCTTTCCAACCTCCGTCCCACCCACTCGCTTTGGCAGCAAAGAGAAAATGATCTTAAGAAAGAAATGATAAAAATTGCTAACTTTTCATCTCTTGAACTCTCCTACCTGTTCTTTGCAATCATAGAATATCAGAGTTGGAAGGGCCCTCAGGAGGTCATCTAGTCCAACCCCCTGCTCAAAGCGGGACCAATCCCCAAAGAGATTTTTGCCCCTGATCCCTAAATGGCCCCCTCAAGGATTGAGTTCACAACTCTGGGTTTAGCAGGCCAATGCTCAAACCACTGAGCTATCCCTCCCCCCAATTAAACCAGCCAATTAAAATGCAGAATAACCTAAAAGTCAACAGATGACATTTTACCCTGTTATTTTGTGTCAACATTTGAATAAGTCCTTTTTTAGAGGAAAAACCAGGAGAACAGCACAGAGCATGAACAGAGCAGTTTAAAGTTTTTTCCCATCACTGAGGGCTTTTCTTTGTTACAGGGGTAAGTCCACCAAAGTTTCACTACTCCATTTGGAGTCGATGTAGCTAGGGTCGACTTACCCCGGTGTCTTCACTGCACTGCGTTGATGGGAAATGTTCTCCAGTCAACTTCCCTTACTCTTCTCGGAAAGCTGAAGTACCGAGGTCGACCAGAGAGCACTCTGTCTTCGATTTTTCAGGTCTTCACTAGACCTGCTAAATCGATCCCTGCTGCATCGATTGCAGCAGTGTCGATCTCCCCATAGTGAAGACCACTCCTAAGTCTCCAAACCTGCAATTGACCTCTGTACGGGCAGTTCCTGGCACTTGGATGGGATCCCCCAGACTTCAGTGGGATTTCCCAAGTGCACAAGGGCCTGTCCACATGGAGTTAACTACAGGGCTGGTGCCTTAAACTGTGACAAGGACTCAAAATACTCCAGTGCTGAGACTTTAATCTTGTGGTTCTCATGGGATGCTATATCTTGAGTGTATTCAGAAATGAAACTCTATTACTTTACAAGTTGCATGACGAACTATTACTAAAATGCTAAAAATCCAGTGACATTTAACTAACAAGTGATCATTCCAGTCATTATATGTGTCACATCCTCAGCAATATTTTTTAAGGGATGACAGAAAAACCCAAAAGACGAACCCCTGGGGGTTCGCAGAACATTACAGGGGGATCGCCAGAAAAATTTCATTAACGGCGGACAGAGGACCCTGGGCATTGGAGACAGCAGGTGGGACCCGGTTGCAGGGCAGACACCCCGAACCCCAGGGAGAGCATCGGGCAGTTGGGGCTGGCAGCCCGAGCCCTGCCCCTGTCAGCGGGGGAGCCGGCAGCCCGAACCCCAGCCCGAGCCCCAGAAAGAGCGGGGTGGGCAGTTGGGGCATCCATCACACTGAGGAAATTGAAACTTAAATCCCTGAAAATATTCATTTTTAGGAGGGGGTTCACGAGTTTTCACAATTTAGTGAAAGGGGTTCGCAGGCTGTTAAAGTTTGGGAACCACTGCCCTAACGGAAACAGCTGACTGGCACTCAGCATCTTCCCAAACATTAGAAAGCCAACAGCATTCAAAAGAGCGGATTATTAAAAGCATCGGAAATGATGGTTGTCAGATGGGAAAAAATCGCTCCTTTGATGCTTGGAATAGCTCCTGTTACAGCCCATTGTTTGCTTTAACTCCTCAAGTCAAATGCCTCAGAATGTGTAGTGTACTCCTCAGAAAGAGCAAATCTATGGCCTCTGTCTGAGCCTCATTCTTTCTATACATCAGATTAAATTAATTCTAGCAACCTAAGTATGTTTGTATGTGGACACAGATAAAGATATATGTATGTATATAATCTAGAGAGATATTTAAATAAATACACACACCTACAGAAAGAAAGAAAGAAAGAAGGAAAGAAGGAAAGAAAGAAAGAAAGCGATTTTTTTTAATATACCCTATCCTAGCCATGGAGACTTGGGAAATAGCTATTTTAGCAATAATATAAAAAGAGCTGGTCATTTTAAAGATACGAGTCTTAATAATGGGATTTGATATGTCAGAAGCCAAGATCCAATCTCCTTGAAGGAAGTCAGGGAGGCAGGTATGGGAAATCATAAAATAAGATCTGGATAAGATTTGCTAAGTTTTTTTTAAACTTTCTTTTTATTGAATTTTCACAAGTATTAATAAACCTTGTAATGGGAGCAGCAACTGTGTTAAACCTTTCTAAAGCTGTTTATTTTAGGTATTTCTAAGAAGCCTGTCACAGTGATATTTAAGTGCCAGACAACAACAATTAAATATGGCACTGAGCATGCTAAAAAGGCCAATATTATCACAATCACTCTCTGTTCCCAGAGTGTTATGTGTTTTTTTCCCCTTCTTCCTTTTTGCCTATTATTCCCCTGGCACCACCCCAGCTGTGGGTTGATTTGGGAGAGAGGAGTCACAATGCATCAATCAGCATGAAGAAATCCATGGATTCCCCTGCACAGAGTATTTCTTCAAGGTGATCTTGAAGAAACAGGCCGGTGTTTCTATTTTGGCTATCTAAAACATGAATGTCAGCTTCTCCAAATTCATTGGTGAACCCCTAACCATAACCTGAGTCCACCAGAAACTGGACTGCGGCCATGTGTGAAATCCTCACCTGTGGCTGCTTTACATCAGGTAAAATGGCCAGAGTAGCATAATAACGCTATAAATGCCCTGATTGCAGTCAGGGACAATTCCCGCAGCACTGGAACTGTAGAGGCAGCTTTAAGGCTAACTTCAGAGGACCCTTTTGCAAGCCCTGGGGAAGGGGTGATCTGAGGTAGGGGAGGCATGATGGATGTGGAGCATCAGGATGCAGTGCTGTGAAGATTCTGGGCTGTGCTTCAGCCCATAGGGCACCCCCAGGAGTCTGCCATAACTTGGACAGGCCCCTAGGGCTGCCTACATTAATCTGGAACAGCTCAGGATTGGGAGGGTACAAAGAGGGCTTAAAACCACCTTAGTCCCTCTGGGACATGAGCGCTGTGCCCTTTAGAAGTTTCACAGAGGATTTCACTCCATGAGTTTATACCAATAAGTCATTAGCCAGTTATTATATAGTTAAGGATGTGGAGTCACTGCAACACCTTGGGTAGAATTTTAACTAGTAATGCAGAGATGAAAGGCACCTTCACATTTTCCACAGCCAGTCTCCTGAGCCATCCATACTCCAAATCTGGAGGTCTCCATATAATGTCAGTATGAGTTTATCCATGCAATCCACAGATGTTTCTTTTCTAAAGATGCTTGCAACATATAAAGCAAATCAACAAGTTCGAAATCAGAATGTGTTTTGCTCAATGAGATACCAAAGCACAAGTGCTTTTCAGCTAGATGACTTGATTTCTTTTGAGTCTACCAGAATATAATTCTATTTCACAAGCAGACAGCTTACACCATAAAGTGATATTCATCATGTCAGAGTCCTCTATGGTTCTTTATTAGAAGCCATTAATATATATTGGATATCATACCATCTAATACATACCAGGTATCATATGCTGGGGGCCTGTTACATTCACTGTAGCAAAGCCCTTTGCACAGGTGTAGCAGGGACTTTTTAATGATCTAACAAAATCACACTAGTGATACCCTCTCCTGCCTCATAAAAATATTATATTGTGATCAGTATACACCATTGGATATAAAAACAAAATTAAATGCTCAGATATTGAAAGATTGGGTTCAAGTATTTCCTTAGTAAAAGAGAATAATCATAACAAAATGATAATTGTTTTTATTTTCACTCACATTATCAGATTATGTAATGTTAATTACAGCTAAAATTTGGTTAGGACTTTTCTCAAGTACATGTGGATTGTATCTAAAGATAGAATTGCCCTAGAAGCAATAGAGAGCAACAAAACTTTTTTTTATGGAAAAGAGATCTTCAGAATCTAAAGGATTGGACTCCTCTCTCTATTCTGCAAAATGTTGTACAAAGGCTCAGCAAACAAGCTTTCACACTATACATTTGTGCATACAGTCTAATTATAATCCAAGGAGATCAATTATTAAAAAATGTATTAGCACAATGTTATCTTACTCAAGTCAACTCCTACTATACTTAATGGGTGGTTGCTTGAGTTAGATACAGATAAATCCATCCCTGGCATAACTCCACTGAAGTCAAATTCAACAGGGCAGAATTTAGACCCAAAGGCCTGATTCAACTTCCATTAAAACCAAGGAAAAGATGATAATTGACTTCTGTAGTATGGTAGTTGGATCAGCCCCAGGGAAGGGATGGCAGGATTGGTCCCTGAGGAATATTTGACCTATTTCTCCAATGGTAATGTTAGTCAAAGCCTTTATATACTTTTAAATTAAGGAAAAACTATTCATCAGCTCACACAAAGCTCTGTGAGCTTTGCATTTTGGAAACATTCACCTTCTACATGGATGTATGAAATGTTAACATTGTCAGTGATGCAAAAATGTAGATGGGCCAGATTGTGCCCTTAGTGAAATCCAAATATTGGAGATCCTATCTCCTCACAGAAAGGAGGTGGGTAAGCCACCTCCACTGTCCCAGCCTCCTGCCTCCCCATCCTATTCCTCACAGGACATTCGCCACAGGCCTCGAGACATGTAAGTGGGAAGTGAAGTAGGAACATTATTTTTGTTTTGGGAGTTATATATAAAAAAGATATAAATATGTGTGTGTGAGAGAGAGAGAGAGAGAGAGGGGGAGAGAGAGAGAGAGAGAGAGAGAGAGAGAGAGAGAGCAATCTATTGGCTCATAAGAATGTGTGCATTGTTCATAACTTTGTAGGACCAATAAAGTTGTTATTGTACACTGCAGCATCTTCCTAATTATACATCTCTTAACAGTTCCCCTCTGAACCCAACAGAAACAGCAGAGGCTGTATTAAACTTTCCTCTGGAGCTCTCTCAATACAGGGAGGTGCCTTAAAGGCAGATTCCTGATTGAGACTCTCTGGCAGCGCTGGGTAGAGGTGCAAGGGAACCAGAATTGATGCACTAACATAGAGCCACCACATGAATAGCCCTTAATGTATCTCCAAGATCTGCATTGCTCTCAGTGGATCCATGAGGTTTCTTCCATGGTGAAAGCAAACCTCATCCTCATGATAAAGGAATTCACAGGAAATGCCTTGATTTTCATGGCATGTACATGTTTTTCCCCACACACTGGGGTCACTATGTGTCCAAATGTTTTTAACTGTTCTTTATTGCAGACAAAAGGACTCAGCAGGTCTGTTCACTGTCAGAAATACTATAATCCCTCCTCACTCAGGTAAGAAAGCATCTGTCAGCCTTAAGTCTGTGGCTGCTTGTAATGAGTTTGGACATCAAAGAGTTAAACATTTCTGCAGCCCAGTTTCAACTATAATGTCAGTCATTGCCTACATTGTTGAGAGGCAGACATTCACTAGTGATATGCAGGAAATAATACTGTGTGTATCTGATTATTCCTGTGCTCTGGATACTACACTATTATACTCACACATTTACATCCAAAGTTTTCCTACACTTATGCTGACAAAGATAAACACAACTGTAACAAAAGAGTAAACTATTGATTTGTGGGTGTTTAAATGCAGTTCTCAGCTCACTTTAATTTTGCAAAGTGCAATCAGTACCTTTATAGTAAGGCTGTTAAGAAATTAACCCCCATTCACTCCCACAAACTCTGGACAGATAACAAAGGTGTCTTTTATAGAAGTTATCCCCTTATAAAAAAACTGGAAGGGAGTTTTTGAAAAAGAAATTGAAAAGCTAGAGATGGAACTGGCTTTTTCCTAATCTCTCTGTCAAAGGAAGAGTTCTAGTGTTTAAAAATACAAAACAAAAACCAAGAACAAGTTTAACCTATGTGATGGAACAGACTTGTGTGTCCAGCTCCTCCCTGAGTACAAGGAAAGAAATTTGGTACAGTACACTTGATTTCTCTTATGGTAAGAATCAGTGGTTAAGAGCTGTAGTTTGATAGCTTCCACCAGATGACTAATTCTAATTACTGTGAGCATCTGAGGGACAGTATTGTCTCACCCAGCTTCTCAAAGGCCTTTAACCTGCTCTCTTCGGAATCAGTGGGAATGTTCCCATTTACTTCAGTTAGAGCAGGATAAAGCACATAGGCCTTTCTGTCTACAAAAGTTTATTCACAGAAATACTCACTGTGGAAGAGCTGTCTCAATGACTTCATTAGGCCCAGTTGCAGAAGTAAGAATATTCAAAAACCTCAGAATAGGCTGGCTTAGCATTTTGTTTCATGTTTGTAGAAATGATCCAGTTTTGAGAAAATACAAGTTATTTAGGTTTTCACTATCCAAATACAATAATCTTTAATAAAATGAGGTCATGTCATTGAAAACCATACATTTGTCAGGTGAGAAAATCAAAAATCATTAACTCAACATTTCATTCAGACATAGATCAGTTCTTGTTTTGGAAGCAGCAAACAATCAGATTTTTGTATAAACCAGTGCACAAGCAACCATTTCCTGAAAATGTCATACTAAGGTCTAGAACCCAATTGTGACTTGTTTTACTACTTTTCACAACCTCTCCATTCATCTGAATCATTTTCACACACCACCAGTTTGACAGACACATATTTCTAAAACGTTTCAATAATTTAGAGGACACAAATTTGCCTGAATGAAATTGAAGTCTATTTAAACCTTGTAGACTTTGAAGATCACAAGAACAATTGAATGTGTGTGTAGTCTTAGTCTTTTTGATGACGCTTTTATTTTGTTTCATTTCAAAAACAGCCCAGACATTTTTCAAAATTATCCACATATTCTTGCACAGGCACAGCACTAGTTATTTTTTATTAATTACTATTATTTAATAATGACCGGTTAATACTACTTCGCATTTTCCATTTTCATAGTGCCTTAAAAAAAATAGCTAATGAATCCTTCATCCTTTCAGAAAGAACCAACAGTATCTTCTATCTTTTCTTGAGCTGTAAGTGGCTTAGAATTTCTTTCATCACTAACTGGGTTTTGAATTCTGAATGAGTCTCTCCAGTGAATCAATAAAAATCATGTTTGACCAATTTTACTTTAGCTAGCATTTTCAGAAAATTATATACTTACTTGTATGTGTATATCCGTGCAAGTAATTGTAGTAACAATGCAGATGGCAGTTAAATTTGTAAATTGTCATATGTACATATAGATCCATGTATAATCACTGAAATTGTGGCTACAAATTAGGGAGGTAGGAGCATTTTTGCATGCAGCATTAATTTTTCTGAACATTTAGGACTCAATCCTGTTCCCACTGAAGTTCAGTGGCAAAACCCCCATTGTGCGCTGTTACTGGCATTTTTGGGGGGGAAATGGGATATACATAAACAAGTGCCATCAGTCCAATGAAGCAGGACAATATCGACTTTTTTCCTTTACTTTTTACCCTATGCTGGCTTTCTTCTTGTTGATTTTGAAATTACTTATGCTATCCACCTCTAAGCTAATGCAAAGGTTTTAAGCAGAACTACACAATGGTGGCATTGCTTATACCCTGTAAAATATTGAGAAAGAATAAACAGAGCTTCTGGAGGTCAATAGAAAATTAAAAATAAAGGTAGACAATCTCATGTTTGTTTGAGGGCATCATTTAGGCACAAGGACATTTCAGATCACATATTTAACATAACAGAACTTATATAGCAAAAAAGACTCAAAAGTAATGAATACTACTTCTTATCATTCAAATCCTATAATATTCCACTAGTACAATTCACAATACAGCAAAACAACAACTTCTTTATGACAGAAGTAGGCATCATTAGTAGCCTAGATGTGAACCAGATGATGCATTCTCTCATGATTCACCCACAGTCATGTACAGTAGAATTTCAGAGTTATGAACTGACTGATCAACCACACACCACATTTGGAACCAGAAGTATGCAATCGATTGCAGCAGAGACAAAAAAAAAAAAAAAAAAAGGAAATACAGTACAGTACCGTATTAAATGCAAACTACTAAAAAAATAAAGAGAATGTTTAAAAAAAGATTTGACAAGGTAAGGAAACTGTTTCTGTGATTGTTTCATTTAAATTAAGATGGTTAAAAGCAGAATTTTTCTTCTGTATAGTAAAGTTTCAAATTGTAAACTTTTGAAAGAACAACCATAATGTTTTGTTCAGAGTTACGAACATTTCAGAGTTACAACAACCTCCATTCCCGAGGTGTTCATAAGTCAGAGGTTCTACTGCAGCTCCTATGATGCACCACCCAGCTTGGCCAGAGGGAAATCCCTGTTGTGTCATGGGAGATGATACTCAAGTGAGCCCAGCCCATAGAAGAGAATGGGAGTCCAAACTACAACTCGCTTAAGGCAGTGTGCCACAACAGGAAAACACATTTGAATGTTGAACTGACTCAAAATAAAATATTTTGATTCAATTCAAACCAAATCAAAATATTTTGTTTAGATTTTCCCAATTTTTTGGCAATGGTGAATTTTTTCCATGGAAAATTTTGATTTTGCAGAAACTGCATTTTTCATTGAAAAAACCTTTGGATGGAAAATTCCCAACCAGCTCTACTACCTAGATCCATTTAACACTCACAAGTGCTACCACAAGCATCTCCTGTTCTAATTACAGGCACAAGCTCTGGCACTCTCAAACACCATTCTGTTGACAAATACTGGCTTTTTAATGATGACCTCTGCAGTTTGCACCCAAAATACGGAATTTAATTCCACTATATTATGCTCACACCCCTCCAAGCTGGAAAACTCGTTTTAAAACCTCTTTGAAAATTCTCTAATGAAAGAACCAAAACATTGTCTCACTGCAAAGCCTTAAATTCCTTTTCTTTATTTGCACTTTGAAAATTCTGATTGGAATTGGCATTCTGATCATGTAAATTTGTATTCACTGTTTAAAAGCTGTTGACTTGCATGACACAACACGGTCTTCGTCTTGACATGCATGGCTTACTCTGGATAGCCATGGGATAAAAGAGTCACTTTGGGTTTGTGAGTCACTGACTGGATATAATTAATGTACACTTGCATATTCACAGTGTAACCCAGTGAATGTCAGAGTGACAGGGTGACATTCTCATGTTGTGCCAACAGCATTTCCTGTGAAATTGTTGATGGCATCTCTGTGCTCCAGAAGTTACTTCTGCTATTGGAAAAGTGACAAAATGGTCAGCAACAAATCAGTATGCTTTGTTTCCAACTGCCACTTGATAGCATCTCACTAAATTCTGTTTGGCAATGTGCCCAGAAGATCTAGGGGAAAATTGTCAGAGTAGCAGATCTGTTGAAAGTTTCAGTATGTTCAAAATTTAATTTGTTAAAGATAAGAACAGAAGCATGGTCTGGCATAGTTGTTAGGATTTTTCTTGCTTTCTTAATTTCAGCTCTAGTTCTCCTGACCATATATATTGCCACTCATAACCATATATAGATAATATTCTTAGTATTTTGATCCATTACTATGCACATTTATTCAGATCTAAGTATTCCTTGCAATCACATTCTATTCTATCACTTTGGATTTTGGGACCTGTACTTTTTTTTGGGGGGGGGGAGTTTGGGGGCAGCTAAATTTTGCCTTCAAGCATGCGATGACAGATAGCAAATGCTGAATTTTCAGTGGTTTCTACTTTACGTTGCAGATCTGTTATCAACCTCATTTTTTTTCAAGTGGACCTTAGCACACAAGCTCTTTCTGCAGCAACAAACTGTATTTTTGGAGTTACATGTGAAACAAAGAATTAAGTTTATTTGCTTCAGAAGCCTTTGATTTAATTACCTTGATTTTTTTTTAGATTAAAAATAGCTTGACTACAGCATTTGTTTTAAAGCAACACATTGTATACAAAAAAATCCATTGCATTTTCCTAGAATTTCTTTTAGGGCCAGATTAATACCAATACTTAGGTTATTCCACATGCAATCACATTGAAAACACTCACAGAGTAAGGTACCCAGCGTGAATAAACGGTGGCAGAATCTGCCAGAGAATAGTTAGAAAGAGCTTTTCTACTCCATCAGGTACAGATATATCATAGTGTGAGTTAAAAAAAACCCCACCATTAGCCCATAATTTCACAGTAGTCAGTAGCAGCATGCAGTATGTAATCTTAGTTTTCTGATTCAAATTCACTTAAACCATTTTTAAAAGAAACTAGATAGCAGGCATTTGATATCAAACATTCCCATATAGACACCAATGAAGTATGGTTCTACTGTAAATGCAAACATTTCTAACAAGGAGGCTGACAAGACAAATCTTAGTCTTTTTTTAAAAAAAAGCTTTGTTTTATATCACACCACCCACGTCTCATGCATATTGCATTAATCTGGCCAAATTATTTTATTTCCTTGATGCAGATGCTGCCAAACCAAGAGATGTTCTTGAGAAATCTCCTACCTTCTTCCTTTAGAGACCAATCGTCAGACCATGGCAGTCTCCTTTGATGTGCCCTAGCAGCCTGGAGTAATGGATGGAAGGACAAAAAATGCCTAGATGTGGGCAATTAAAATGATTAGGGGCCTGGAGAGATATGTAAGAGGAGAGTTGTAAAAGATTGGGACAGTTTAGTTTAGAAGGAACATGATAAAGGTATAACAAAGGTAAACCCTCATTTACCCTTTTGTATGATAAAAGAACGAAGTGTCATTCAAAGAAATTGCAAGGTCACTCATTTAAAACTGATAAAAGGAAATATTGCTTTACATGATGCATGTCTAACCTGCTAAGATCTTGTCAAGAGCTTAGCAAGACTTAAAAATGGATTAGATATTAATGTGGATAATGAGACCAGCCACAGTTATATTAGACAGGATTTTAGAAGAGTGAGCGAGAGATAAACCCTCATGCTTCAGGGCATAAACTAACCTATGATTGATAAAGATTAAGAAGAAACTTCCTCTATGAGCAGGTCATTGCTAATTTCCCATTGTGGGGTTTGTTTGAAGCATAAGATACTGGCCATTGTCAGACAAAATACTGGAGCAGGACTAATGTGATGTGGTGTACTCAGCAGTTTCTATGTCCCATCCCAGCCTCCGTGGCCCTGTGCCCTCAATAACATATGAAGGGATGCATTGGATCTGAGTGCGGATGATGTGGTCACCTCTCTTTCTGTCTTTCCCAGGGCCATTGTATGGAGCACAATAACAACAAGAGCAGGCAACATTTGTCATTCTTTGTGCTGCTGATGCTCTATTATGTCTTAAAAAACAGAAAGGGGGTCTGTCGCTGGCTACAGTATGGATGGAAGGGACACAGTAGGAGTAAAACACTATACAAAGGTAATAGCACTGATAATTTGGTGTAAAGATCAATGGGAATCTTATGTAAAGTGAGCAGGATTTGTCTGTAATACTCATCTTGTATGTTCATTGCAAATGTTTATATTTATAGTAGAGCCATATTTTATAGGAGCTGGAAAATGCAATACAATTAAGAGTGTAGGGACAGATTCTGGGCTAAATGACACTGGTGTAAAACCACTGATGTCAACAGAGTTACTTTGGATTTACAGCAATGTCAGTGACATCAGAATCTGTCTCTGAAGCTCCATCCCTAATTTACCCTGTTGTGAGGAACTGTGGGAGTCACAGCATCATTGTTCTCCAATTTGTTTATAAGAGCCAGAACAGACAACGTAACTAAATACATGAGCTCACTATTTTCAGTTAGGATCATACATATTTATTCCAGTGATACAGGCATCCTTGCTTAGTTAGCAGTTAAATTGGCTAAGAATACAAATCTCAGTCCCCACTGAACGAAGAAATGTTCCTCTCTCTTCTGTTCTTACCCCTAAAATGCATGCAGCTATCAATTCACTTCAAATACCAGCTACTATATTCTCTAGGACATCACTGTCTAACTCCTTTAACTGGGTTCTCAGTTTCCCCACGTGATCTTACTATATGGGCCTGTTCCTGCTGCCAATTAATTCAATATCAAACCCCTCCACCACCACCCCCATCCTCTTGCCTTCCTTGGAGCTATATATTTACAATAGTCCCTCTATTTACAAATAGACGTGGATTGTCATACTATTGTTCTGAGATATTACTATATGTGATCTTATACATTTATCACAGACCCTGAGAACACATACTATAGGTATAAGGGAGAAGTTAGTTTTTTCCAGATTGTCATAACTTTAACAGCATCATTTTTGTGCTTAAATTTATCTGTTTAGTATTTTTTAGAAGAAATTAGACATGATATTTTTCCTCTAAACATACCGTCAGCAGCCACATCTGGGTTCTGCTGTTCTGAATAGCACTTTGATGCAAGTTATAATATAAGCTACATGATGGAATTGGGAAATAAAATTGAAATGATAATTTGGCTTCAGGTACTTACTCCAGCTGTGAAATTGTAAGTCAATTTAACTGTAGACTTTTGCTTTTAACTTTTATTTGACAACAACAATTTAGTCACCAAGAAACATTTTATGGATTGTCATTGCTAATTTTTTTTTCTTTTAGGAAAGTGGATTTGAGTTTAAAGTAATTCAAATCGAGATCCTCTTATCTATCCCCAGAGTACACTAGTTCACAGAAGTAGTTCCAACTATCACTTGGCATGAATAAAGTGTGCAGGATTAGGCTCAGCAGAGGCACAGCATAGCCCATAGAGGTGTATGTTTCCCCACCTTGGCCCATCAATAAGCCTCAGACATCTTCTGGAGATTCTGCCTCTAAAACCATGTCTTACATCCTCCCATCATCACCCTGGCTACCACTGGTGAAGCTGTTCTAGTGGCAACAGTGACTTGTGTTGAAAAGCCACTAACATTTTTACCACTGTCATCTTACCCTGCTCAGAGCAGGTCTAGACAACACAGTGATATAAATGCTGAGTGCCATCAGCAAGTGTTCCACACGAGATCTCCCTTTGTTGCTACCACTTATGGTGCTGCACCATTGGCAGTGTAACAGTGGGACATTTTAAGAAAAATGCCAGTGTACCCCAAGCCTAAGGGTGCTAATGTAATTCAGTCTCCATACCCATTAGGGCTGCCAGAGCCTTTCCCCACTGCAGGGAAAGGCCATTGTGCTCTCATCAGAGACTGCCAATAAGAATGCTAACTTTGAGGCTGATTTTGTGATGTGAAGCTCATCTGCAAATCTCACTTCATTCACATGCAGTACAGTAGACCACTCTGTAGTAATCTGTTTGAAACAGTTTTGTTTAGGTTGATACCAGTGACCTAAAATTAAAAGGCTCCAAAACCCACTTTCCTCCTTTGAGTTCAGAACTATCTTTAGACTTATCTATTTCTATATGCAATTTCACTTACAGAATTACCCGTTTTCATGCATTAACTGTATCCATTTGCACCACTTGTACCACTGGATCTTTTAATGTTTCCATATGACTTCCTCAGTTCCAATCTTACTATAATTGTACAATGGCAAATGCTACTAATATTTTCCTACCATCTGTGAGGGCTTCAAGGATGGCTTTTCAATGTCAATAATTATGGACTGCAAGACACCTATCAAATCTGTTCTTGAAAAGATAAAATGCTCAATGAAGAGAATAATAGAAAAGACATTTTGTCAGTGCGCTCAAGGATGAAGAAAATGTATATTGGAAACACTTTGGTTAAATATATTATTAGAAAATCTTAAAGTACCATCCTGGAAATGGTTCTGTTTTAAAAATATGTATGTGTGGGACAATCACAGAGACTTGAGATATTCTGTACTGTGTTCTTAACCAAAGAAACTGAAGTTGTTGAGCGCAATATAACGTGACAATCATACAGATCAAATATTGTTTCTTTTATAGCTTTGGCTATAATTTTGTTATATTAAATTCCAAATGACTTAATACTTTTTTCTCTGTTCCAATAACACATTTTAGACTTTACATGTGTGTCTGTAGGGAATATATCTGAGGCTCTGGAGTTCAGCTTGTGTATTTTAGTGTGATTGTGAAGAATTGGATTTGTACACTGTGTTTCCATTATAATTAAAAGGGACTTTCTTGAGGAACTGATGAATGCATTAATTTGTTTAGGCATTATGTTTGGCTCTTAAACCATCTGCCAATCACTCCTTTTACCAGTGCCACTCTCTTTCCCCTGCCTGGATCTCCTCCTCTGTTCTTATTTTCCTTTTGTGGTTGACTGATGATAGTGTGATATATGCACCACTGAAGTGGATAGTATGGTTTCCTTTTTACCCAAAGTGTTCATAACTCTTTATGAGGCTTCTTCTATGCAGATGTTCATTCCCTTTTCCACATAAAATTGTTTACCTGAATTATTCACTCTTCCTATTCCGCATTTTATATATGTCTTAAAACTCACAAAAAAGTGTGGAGTTTTCTTAAGCATAAAATTGGCTTATTGGTCCTGACATTCCACTCTGGTACACAGGTGTAATTCTACAGTAGGGAATGGGGTTATGGCAGGGGAGTGGAGAACTGGGCCCAACAACTGTAAAAACTGTAAAAAAAACAACAACCTGCAATGATATGGAGTTGATCAAGCGTTCAACAAAACAAACCTGTGATGAAATTTGGCTGTTTTTTTTTATTCATAATTCATTCATGAAGCAACTTCATTAGCTGTAAATGTATGCAATATTTGTAAGTACTTGCCAAATAGTTTGGATAAATGTCACTCATGAACTCTTCACATCAAATACATTCTATGCATTTTCATTTTTTCTCTGTGATTGTCAGATAATATAATTTCTGTTCCTTGGTTGCCTAACTACAACTTTTTAAACAGGAGAATAATGAACAATAAATTATGAATAGCAGATAAGAAATATGATTATGAAAACAGTACAAATTCATGAAACTTTGGAGATTTGCAAACAGGAGTATCCACTGGAATTCAAATATTTGACAATTTGTTCTGATCCAAAGCCCACTGAAGTCAATGAAATGATTTGGAGTGACTTCAATGGGTTTTGGATCAGACCTGTAATGAACAATCTAGGTTAAGCCTTGGCCCACTGAAGTCAATAGGAGTTTTGCCATTGACTTCACTGGAAACAGGATCTCACCCTGTGATTCCACAAATATTAGCAGATTGAATTTGAGATCATTCTCTAGTGTCTGTGTGTGTCTGCTTTCTCATTGTTTGACCAGCTCTAGGCAATAGTAAAGAATACATGATAAATTGGAGTGGAAGTATATTTATGATTCTTTACTAAATAATCTCATAGTAAAAAATGTATATATGAAAAATGTTAGATAAAAATGATGGTAAAAGAAAAAGTTTGCAAAAGTTCATAGGTGATTTTCTGTAATTGCTCTGTTCTAACCAAACATTTATAGAATATTAGGGGCTATTGCCTGACTGGACAATTTGCAGCATGAGCTCTCAAACTCAGTAATTTCTTAAACTGAAAACAATAGGAAGCACAAAAAGCTTTGAAACGTGCACTTTGAACTACTACTGTACATGTACACTAGGAGAATTTAAAAAAGACCAGGAACAAAGAAACAAGCAAATAACAGAAAGAATTTATTGCATGTCATCCTTTTGGTTGAACCAGGCAAACCATTTCAATATGCCACCTTCATAGCAGCAAACTTTGTTTTGACAAATCAATGATATAATATGTTTATGGATGCACATGAATCAGGATTCAGAACCTTTAGCATTTTATTATGGGGGAAATAAATATATTTGTCATATTTATCCATTAACAGTACAAGGTTGGCAAATTTGTAAACACAGTTACCTAAATTGCTCACTCAATGAGATAATGGAAATCTATTCTATTAATAAAAGTCTGTATGCAACATTTGTATGCAACATGTGTGTACACATTGTAGCCCAATTTGCACGTTTACTACCATAGTTTGACACAGTAGCTGTTTTCATCCCCACATGCAATAAAGGTGTGCTGCACACACATTTTACAGGCAAACTTTTAACAACTTTTTAGCATTCATTTGAAAATTTTGTCCCTAAATTGTATTTTCAAGTGGCTTTTAATTAAAGGAGGTTTTAATCAGTTTGATGCATCTCACCGATTCTGTCTGTGATATCTAATGCTCTCTGAATAGACACAGAATAGTAACTGCAACATATATTTGTGAACAACAATGTGTGCCTGGATGCAAGAGTCAGGGAGAAAGAAGGAAACAACATGACTATGGCTGCTTCATTTTTGAGAGTTTCCTTGAATAAGGAAACTAACTAGCTTCTTCCTTTCAGTGGGTGTCTTTAAAAATCCAACATTCACCAATCTTGGCCATACACTGTAGTATGAGATTGTGATAAGGATATGACTATATTTGGAGCAGTGTGTGTGATTCACAGCTCATGCAGATATACCCACACTAGCTCTGTTTGAGTTACTGCCTAAAAATAGCATGGTTGGCAGCTGGGGCTAGCTATCAGAATACACGCCCAGGCGTTATACTTGGGGTGGCTAGTGCAGGCCACTGCCTAAAGTGCACTTTGGCAAACCACTGTCAAGCAGAGCTAGTTGGGTACATCTACAGAAGCTAGGAATCACACCCTGGTTCCAAGGGTAGACATATCCTAATTTTTTCTAGGGTAATATTGTACAGCAGTACCTCAGCCATCATTCTGATCTACTTGATTTTTCAGTGGTGCCCACTGTTTCAGCCAAATGTAACCCTGCCCTTATTTTATTTTTGTAAAGAAAGTTTCAGATTTGATATTTTGATGACTCAGGCTAATAAACCTCAAACCAATCAGTTTCTCCCAGAATGAATGATAGTATTCTCTGAATGGTACAAATGAACATGATGCCAACTACAGCAGCATGGTCTGAGTGACACACTAACAATTCTGAATGGAGCAATGCCAGATGACACCAGCTGATGATTTGGCCCCATGTATATGGCAGTAATAAAAAAAAAACAAAAAAACCCAATGACTTCCAGTACCTGGTGCACACTAATGGAATGCATATTAGGCTTAGAGGAATTCCATATAATTACATGGTTAATTAAAGTTGTTGACTTCCATGTAGGACACTATGTGGTCTCCAGAGAGAGAGAGAGAGAGCGTAGAGAGAGAGAGAGATTCCCTTCATTCATAGGAACTGAAAGGATATCCCTGAAGTAGTCTTAAGCCAGGCAAGGTAGGAGAGTATCAGGCAGTAACATGCTTATTGCATTTTTAAAAAAAATCTCCTATAGTTAATTAAATAAAAGTGTTAATCTATGACCAGCCACAGTGCTGACTGAAACAGTGCAACAGTCCTGCTCCTTTATTGCTACAAGTATTACAAAGCTGGGTGAAATATATATAATAATGCAATGGTCCAAGTACTGTCCCATGATGCTTTGCAAATTGCCTGTCTAAAATAGTTTGGGGAAATGGAACAACTAAGTTAGCTCCTACCTTGGCCATTTTAATGCTCAAACAGAAATCATTTGCATAGTGACTGAATTTGGCTCATAAACAAACATAAATTTAATTAACTAATGACATTATTTAAGAGCTAGCTACTTTTTGAAAATGAATGGCATTCCAGAAGTGAACCTTAAAATTATGAAAATTGTAACTAACACTGCTCTACAGCCAAAATGCTTCTGAAATAAATGTAGTCAAACTTTACTAATTCTGGGTCACTGAGAACGAAAATGATGCTTAAAATTGTTGATTGGCTCTAGTTTTCAAGATATGCTATTGGGTCAGTATATACGACCCTTGACTTGGGAATGGTGGAGGATAAGTGAGTTATAAAGGGAAGGGATCTCAATTTAAACCATAAATGACTAAAATACATCTTTGACTGGATCTATGAATAAATCTATGACTGGGTTTGGACAGTACTTGCTTTTTAGGCAAAACAATGAATGATGCAATCTGAAGCTGGTATTGCGTCATACATGATATGAATTGCATCATGTTATTCCTAGAAGGCATGGATGATGCAATCATAAAGAAGCTTACATCACTCTGCTGAACAAATTGCCCTATATCAGCTCTAGAAATCATACAGTGTCGTGCTCTCTTATTTGTCAGTGTTTGATTTTGCAAAGGGACACATTTCTGTTTAGCCAAAGTGAGCAGAGATGCCTCGTACTTGTGTGAACAGTGCAGATAACTTCTGCTATGTTTGTGGTGAAGTGACTTTTGCATCACAAAAGTGCAGTATAACCACTATGGTTAAGAAAGCCTATCACCTTTATTTTGGCTGCAAAAGTGGAGATCAGGACAAGAGGTGGGCCCCTCACATATGCTGCAACACTTGTGCAACAAATCTTCGCCAGTGGTTGAACAGGAAAAGGAAATCTATGCCTTTTGCAGTGCCAATGATTTGGAGAGAACCAACAGATCATACCAGCAATTGTTACTTCTGCATGGTGCCTCCAGTTGGGAAAGGTGTGTCAAAGAAGAAAAAGTGGACTGTGCATTATCCAAACATTCCATCAGCTATACGCCCAGTACCCCACGGAGAAGGACTGCCGGTTCCTGATGCACCAGAATCATTCTCACTTGAGTCAGACGAGGAAGAGGAAGAGGATGAAACTTCTGGTCCTGAACCATCAATGTCACAGGACCCACATTTTCTCCCATCCTCCTCCTCTGAACCACACCTCATAACACAAGGTGAACTGAATGACCTTGTCAGGGATTTGGAACTACCCAAGAGTAAGGCAGAGCTGTTGGGCTCCAGACTACAGCAGTGGAATCTCCTGGCAGGTGATGTTAGGGTTTCCATGTTCCGTGACCGTCAAAAGGATCTTGTCCCATTCTTCTTCATGGAAGGTGATCTTGTAGCCTGCAACAACATCGATGGTATGATGGCAGCCCTCAACATCGTTCACGATCCAGATGAGTGGAGACTGTTCATTGATTCATCGAAGATGAGTCTTAAAGCTGTTTTACTGCATAATGGCAATGTTTTGCCATCAATTCCAGTTGGTCATGCAGTCCATATGAAGGAAACCTATGACAACATGAAACAACTTTTGAGGTGCATAAACTATGACCAACATCAGTGGCAGCTTTGTGGCGATTTGAAGGTTGTTGCTCTCTTGCTTGGTCTGCAGACTGGATACACAAAGTACTGCTGTTTTCTCTGCGAATGGGATAGTCGTTCAAGAGATTCCCACTACCTCAAGAAAGATTGGCCACTCCGACAGTCATTGGAGCCTGGGAGGAAAAGTGTTCAGCATCCACCACTTGTTGAATCAAGGAAGATTTTGTTACCACCCTTACACATCAAGCTGGGTGTGATGAAGAACTTTATCAAGGCCATTGACAAAACACAAGCAGCTTTCAAGTACCTCCGTGGAAAATTTCCAAGGTTAAGTGAAGCTAAGATAAAGGAAGGTGTCTTTGTTGGTCCTCAGATTCGTGAACTTCTTCGAGATGATGCATTTGACCATGCACTGCGTGGCAAGGAAAAGACGGCATGGAAAGCCTTCCAGTTAGTGGCAATATATTTTCTCGGAAACAACAAGACAGACAACTACAGGTTGTTGGTGGAAAACCTCCGCAAGGCATACAAAAGCCTTGGTTGCAACATGTCACTAAAGATACATTTTTTGCACTCTCATCTAGATTTTTTTCCACCGAACTGCGGAGCAGTGAGCGACGAGCACGGCGAGCGATTTCACCAGGACATTGCAACAGTGGAGAAACGCTATCTGGGCAAATGGAGCAGACTATTGCTGGACAGTGACAAGAGATGCTCCATTTAATGAATACAAGAGACAAGCCAAGAAGCGCCGAGTAGACACTGAATAGGACTAAACTATGTACATAATAGTTTTTTGCCTTTTGTTTCATAATAAATTTTATTTATATAACCCTTTTGCTGATTTTTCAAGTGTTACATAAACAGGACAGGTGAAATATTATCATGTAAAGCAACCATAAACACATGAAAAGACCTAGGTTTACAATTTATGATTAAAACTCTACTATCTACACAATATACATAGACATAAAATGTAAAAACTTAAATATCTTAGAAACAGTAGCCAATCAGTTGTTTTAATTGTCATATTTGAATTCAGCACATCAAAATACATAATAAATAGCACATTTTATCTCTGAAGCAGACGACTTCTTAAAAATTGTAGACCAGTGTAATCTGAGATAAAATAGCGTCTTGCCATCCCCCATGCTATAGCCCCTCCAAGCTTCTTGATGGACACATTGGTAGAAGTCAGATCCTTCTTGTCCAAAAGCCGATGCCCTAACACTCAAGTTAAAGGGGAATCTCCACTAGGTACTAGTAGTATGAGGCCTATGACATATAGTCAAGCAGTTCTGTAGAGGTCAGGGGCACACATATACATTTCCTTTCCTAGTGTATTATCAAGTGGTCAATGATATTTTACAGGAAATTTCTGATTTGACCAGAAGAAATACACCGCTACCTCGATATAACGCCACCCGATATAACACGAATTCGGATATAAAGCAGTGCTCCGGGGGGGGCGGGGCTGCGCAGTCTGGTGGATCAAAGCAAGTTCAATATAACGCAGTTTCACGTATAACACGTAAGATTTTTTGGCTCGCAAGGACAGCGTTATATCGAGGTAGAGGTGTAGTTATTTCCACAATGATAAAAAACACTAGATAACATGGGTGCCAAATTCAGTGTTGCTGACAAAATGGAGCATGAAAAATATATAAACATACTGATGTTCTATTTGAGCTAATTTTTGAGCTGGTTAAAGATAGAAGTGGGCCAAAGCTGGAGAATTTGGATTTGAACTCTAAGTCCTGGGGCCGGTTTTGTTCAATATCTTCATTAATGATCTGGAGGATGGCACTCTCAGCAAGTTTTGAGATGACACTAAACTGGGAGGAGTGGTAGATACGCTGGAGGGTAGGGATAGGATACAGAGGGACCTAGACAAATTAGAGGATTGGGCCAAAAGAAACCTGA
Organism: Emys orbicularis; assembly: GCF_028017835.1. NCBI lineage: Eukaryota > Metazoa > Chordata > Testudines > Emydidae > Emys > Emys orbicularis. The sequence continues at coordinate 192,719,307 of NC_088685.1, forward strand.
TGAGGTTCAACAAGGACAAGTGCAGAGTCCTGCACTTAGGATGGAAGAGTCCCATTCACTGTTACAGACTAGGGACCAAATGGCTAGGAAGCAGTTCCGCAGAAAAGGACCTAGGGGTTACAGTGGACGAGAAGCTGGATATGAGTCAACAGCGTGCCCTTGTTGCCAAGAAGGCTAATGGCATTTTGGGCTGTATAAGTAGGGACATTGCCAGCATATCGAGGGACATGATCATGCCCATCTATTCGACATTGGTGAGGCCTCATCTGGAGTACTGTGTCCAGTTTTGGGCCCCACACTACAAGAAGGATGTGGAAAAATTGGAGAGAGTCCAGCGGAGGCCAACAAAAAGGATTAGGGAGCTGGAGCACATGATTTATGAGGAGAGGCTGAGGGAACTGGGATTGTTTAGTCTGCAGAAGAGAAAAATGAGGGGGGATTTGATAGCTGCTTTCAACTACCTGAAAGGGGGCTCCAAAGAGATTGGATCTAGACTGTTCTCAGTGGTACCTGATGACAGAACAAGGAGTAATGGTCTCAAGTTGCAGTGGGGGAGGTTTAGGTTGGATATTAGGAAAAGCTTTTTCACTAGGAGGGTGGTGAAGCACTGGAATGGGTTACCTAGGGAGGTGGTGGAATCTCCTTCCTTAGAGGTTTTTAAGGTCACGCTTGACAAAGCCCTGGCTGGGATGATTTAGTTGGGAATTGGTCCTGCTTTGAGCAGGGGGTTGGACTAGATGACCTCCTGAGGTCCCTTCCTACCCTGATATTCTATGATATTCTATGATTCTATGATTATAAGTTCAGGAGTGTTTGATTCAGGCAAATCTCTAATACAAATACAAAAATGACCTTGTTTGTTTTTAAAATAATTCATGCTATAACTTTGAAAGTTCTACAGGTAGTTTAGAAAGTACTGCTGTCAACCACAAAGAATAGTAATGTTAAGTGTAATCAGAGCTGCCTTGAGTAGTAGATGTTTGAAATCCTTTCTGTTTTGTAGATATGGTAAACAAATCCCGCTGGCTGACTTTTTCCAAGCATTCATATTATCAGTTCCCTCAGCATTAAGAAGCCACTCACAAAAGAGGGAAGAGAAAAGCAATCTCAATATTGACTGAGTTTTCCCCAGCTCTTAGCACCCTGATGTCGCAGGGCACAATCTGATATTTAATTGCTATACAGTATCATTGCAATAAACAGAAGAAGAATGCCACTGAATTATTCCTTTAGCGCAAGTGGTAGAGGCCTGCGCTTTGGGTCAGAAGGAGCCAGCTGTTCTTGCCTCATGTATGATTGCCTCAAGGTAGGAGGGTTCTTACAAATTAGGGGACCATATAGAATGGAATTAGAACTCCTGTGAACCTTAGATCCATGAGATAAGGGTCACAATTGATCCTATATCCCTCTCCTGGTTTAAGGCTGCTACTGTGACCAGCTATTCCATTAAAAGAGAAAAAGAAAATGAAACACAAAATGAGTCTTGAAATTAATAGTGCTCAGCAAATAATGCATAATGAATCATTTACTCAATGAATGTAATCTTTTTTCTATTTTTGAAATATCCATCAGCAGCTTCATGAATATCACAATGTATTCATTATTTGAAATTTTTCAATTAAATATTTCACAAGGTTTATTTACTGTCTGGTTTGTATTTGAAATTTAACATTTAACATATATAAGTCTAGATTGTACCTTGGTGTACATGCCTACACTGGATGAAGAACCCCCTTGCTTAAGGCCATGACTAAAGCTACAATCTAGCCCTTACTTATTTTGAATTATAAAAATGTACTCATTCTACGCACTTGGCATATGTACAACTATTAATGCTATATACAGCAGCTAGGGCCAATGTCCAAAAAACTAATTCCTTCCAGATCTCCCTCTTCCCTCCAAATCTAGACTTCCTTACCCTTTCATGAAAAACCTGTGTGAGCCATCTCTTCTTGGATTGCCTACTCCAGACTTGGTTTTTAATACCCCTATTACAAAACCATTAAATAGCTCTTTTGTTAGCAAGCCTGGGGTAATTCCTCACAAAGAAATATGCTTACACTAAGATGTAAGGCTATTGCCAATCCTCAGTAGAGACTAATTTATGCATGTAACCCTTCTGCCCCTCTGAGTTGGCAGCAACAAGGGCCGGGTTCAGTATCTAGGGGTTCCGTTTCAATAATGCAATGCAAAACCGGCTTGAGCCCCCACCCAGTGACCTGGGACAATTACATACCACCCCCCGGGCGCCTCTAGGAGCAATACTTCCCCTCTCGCAATCACGGAGTCTGAGTGTAGCAAAAGCCTTTTAATAAAGGAGGGAAACAATGCGGCATTATGTTGGAGAAACACCACAAACAGGATTCATAACACAAACCATGAGCAAAAGACCCACCTCCAAGTAAGTTTGGCAGTGTCCTTTTCCCCTCAGGGTCTTAAGTCCAATCACCCCAAAGTCCAGCAACCCCAAAGTCTCTGTCCCTGGTCAGTGCCGCCCCAGAGTTCAAAAGTTTATCTGCAGAGTTTTACCCCCCCAGCCTGGGCGGAAATGGGGGGGGCACACGGGATGGTAAGGGGCACCTTACGTGGTCCGAGGCCGACTGCCCCACCTCTCTGTGGAGTTCTGCTGCAGCCTTTACCACGAATGGCTCCACTCTACCAGCCACGCTGCGCCGCGCCGCTCCTCCAGCCGTCCCTGCAAACTGCTCCGCTCTGCTCCCCGTTCCGTGGGCCGCTCCAACCGTCCCACAAACTGCTCAGCTCTGCCAGCCGCTCCACTCCACTCCACCAGCCGTCCCATGAACCGCTCCAGCTGCCCCCGCAAATGGCTCAGCTCCGCTCGCTGTTCCATAGGACGTTCCAACCGTCCCACAAACTGCTCGGCTCTGCCAGCTGCTTAGCAATATATCTTCAGGCTCCCCCACTGGTTAACACAGCACTCAGCGATCTCAGCTCAGCAATTTTAGCTCTTTTAATGATTTCAGCTTGTAGTAGGGGAGCCCCAGTGCTGGTGCACTATTGGCCCAAAGTGAATTCAGTTCAGCAACTTCTAGCTAGACTCCTAATAGAAGCAAACTTAGCTCTGCTATTTAACAGTGGAGAGAGGGGGTACCGCAATTGGTGTTCCAGGCCCTCAAAAGGGGCCCATACCATCGGGTACACATACCTGCCCCCAACCTCTCTCCATTCACTGGGAGTTGTAACCCATGCCCCTTGTCTAGCGAGTGCTACTTAGTTACTGGTGAGTCCCTCTGTCATACAACAGTTCCACTGGCCTTGATTCACAGAATCAGGGTAACAACACTTTATTCTTCCTGCCCCAATAACAGAGAAACTGGGGATCCCACACCAGCCAAAGTAACCACTTTCAGTTGTTGTTGTCCCAGGCTAGGCGGGTGGGTCTGCCTATGCAAACAAGATCAGCCCCTGAAGTTCTTTTCCACCCTTGCCATAATTCACCACCAGATGTCAGGGTAGAGCTTATCCTGACTCTGCTTACATGCATATGGAAATTGTAAGGACTCTAAGATGCAACAGACTCATAGAGTCAAGGAAAAGCATTCAGAAATTACATTAAAGGTGGGATTTTCTAAAGCACTCAGCATTGGTTTAATTCTGCCCCCATTTAAGTTAGTGAAAATTTTATCAATGGTTTAAATGTGGGCAGAGTTAGGCCAATGCTGAGTGCTTTTGCAAACTCCCCCAGAAGTGTTATACAAGGTGATTGATCAGATATCTGAATTACCAGGATGATAGCTACAGCACAATAGCAGATTTAGGGACAGATTCTGAAATCCTTGCTCAACTTGAGTCGTACCTGACTCTGTAAGTATATATATACTCACACTGTTCTAATGCAAAGTACCAGAGAGTCATATCAGAATGAACAGTGAACACAACACATGGGAGGCATTGCCCAGCAATCTTCTTCCACATTTCACAGCTTTCTCACAGCTTTGAGAAGCACACCACACTGCATCCTGTCCAGTCAGCTATATCATCAAACCATACTTTCCACAGGCATCCCCTCTCTCTGGCACCTGCAAAACTTGCTTCACCAATCTTCCTCTGCTCATCGGACCCTCATGTCCCACAACTCAAGTTTTCTTTGTCTGATTGTCTTGATGATATCTGGTATCACTCCAGTTATGTTGTAAATGAGAGTGATTACTACCTTGTTAGTCATGTGTGAGGATAGCTAACATGCAGCAATTGCCGGTAGCATTTTATTTCAAAGGCAGAAAGCTTCCTAATGTCCCCTTTTCTTAATGTCAGTGTCTCACAAGCATATAGCAACATGCTGAAGACAAGAGATTGCAGCAATTTCTTTTTACACTTCACTTTATGCTTCTCCAAATACAGCCAAGTGTCACTACAACAATAGCTATAACTCCAATTCTGCGATGGATCTCAAAATGAAGTTTAGCATCTCTTGTAGTCATACTAACCAGTTATTTGATGTGCTCACTGCACTCCAACTCCTCAGATTTGGTTAGAAATATCTTCATTTTTTCAATACTTAGATATTAACATTATCTTTGTCTTTCCATTTGATATCTTTAGATCAAATTTCTCTCCTTCCATTGCTAGTCTTTCTAGCAATTTTTGCATCTCTTCGTAGCACAATCCAGTCAGATCAATATCAGCAGCAAAGGCCAGGTGACTAATTTTTCAACCAACAATGGGTACACACTCCTGTAGGTTTCCATCAGTGACTCTTCTTAAAATTTCTTCAAGATAACAGTTGAAGAGGGTTGATGATAGCATGCAGGCCTGTTTTATACCTATCCCCAAAGTCAAACCAACTGCTTTGCTCAGGCCCCACAAACCCCTAAGCTGTCACACTTCCATAGAGATTTTGTATCAGCCATATTATGTTTTCACCAACTCCAACCAGACGCAGGATCGTTTGTGCCATATGCTGTCAAACATCTTAGCAAAATCCACAAAGACATGGACCACTTTCCCATCATTCTTCAGCTAGGAGTTTCTCTATCTTTGTCACAATTCTCTTCAGGATATGCAGCAGTATTTTGGTAGGGTGTTTCAAAACTGAGATTGTGCAGTAATTTCCACAAAAAGTAGAGTCCCCCTTTTTATGAACAGGAACGATTAGGGTCTGTGTCCAATTCTTGGGCCATCTTCCAGAATCCCAAATGACACTGACAAGCTTATGTTATGCTTGTATGAGTGTCTCACCACCACTTTTAATTAGTTCCACTTCTATGTTATCCACTCAAGGGACTTCATTGTTTTTCAGTGTCTATACTGCATCAATGGAACTACTTGTGGCATAAAGTACTATTCCACATGGCTTTGGAAGGCAGAATCTGGTCCTGAAATTTTTCGTCGTAGTCTGAATTTGCCTGCCCTTTTTGCTATTAGAAAAATATCAGGAACTAAATGTGTTATAATATTCTCATGCAGTAGGTGTTTCACTAGAGAATTGCACAATATTATCATAACCATTCACTGCTTTTAAATTGCAGCTCTCTTTTCCTCTGCTCCATCTCCATAAATCATTTTTCTTTCTGCCAATGTGACAGTCATTGTATCAATTTTTGTAAAGCATTATCTGCTCTTTTCCCTGCCTCTCTACAGCAAAGCACTGTGTGATACTTGTCTGTAGGATGCTATGCAAAAATTAATTGCATTGTAAAAACTCCTTGGACTCTCATTCTACTCTCCTAGTGACTTTTGTCCTCATTTGGCAATTTAACTAATGCTTCACATAGTCCTTCCTTTTAAAGAGAATAGTAAGAAGTTATTCCCAAGGAGCATCTAAAAGCTTTTTTATTCTTTTGTTTTTGTAATTTTTGCTTTCTATTTTTATAGCTCTTCCCAGTGTGTATTACTTTATAGCTGTCACTGTTGTACTTGCTTTCCTATGTGTCAGCACAGTTACATAGCAGATTGAAATCCATCTATGTTTTATTGGATGTTTCCTCTGTGTCCTCTTCTTCTCCACAATTTAGTGTCATCAGTAATTTGAACTAGTTCACAGTTGTTTCCTTCTTTCAAGTCATTTATAGTGATTAAAACCAGCAGAGGTCCAAGTACCAATTCCAATGGGAAGCCAAGTAACATTTGCCCAGCTGAACAGATAGTATTTATTTATTACTGAGGCGGTGAGGTTAGCTGGTAGCAGAACCAGATCTAGTTGAATGACTAGCAGAAAGAGAAAAAGGCCCAAATATTAGGCATGTATCACAGGCCTCCAGCAGAAGAGGAAAACCCTTGAGTTGGAACAATAATATGTGGGAGATTAGTTCAGATAAGATCCGTAAGTCTGAGTTCCTGAATCTGCTCTCACTTACACCAGTGTAAGTCAGCAGAGTTGACTTTGTGAAACAAACAGCTTTAAGTCAGAGGAGAATTGAGCCCTGAATGCTTAGCTGAACTGTATTCAAAGTATCCAAATCTAATAGCCCGATTCTGTGATTTGCTGAGTTTCTCCAACAAGGTACTGACTTAATTGGATTTGAGGGTGCCTCAAACCAAACAGGGAGCATGCAGGATCAGGTCCTGAATAGACACACAAACTGTCTAAATGAACATCATCCATAAGGAATTGTATGTCCAAGCCTTTTGATCTTTGCCCTTAGAGTATGTTTCTGGCCCTTTTACTGTTTCTAAGTTCTCCACCAGTATGTCTAACATGTATATGTGACTATGCCGAGTTTCTGAGCATTGTTTTCATTATTACATATTTGCATAAACTCTAACTTCACCATCCCCTACCCTTGGCCCAAGTATACTTCTGCTTTTCAGGCAGTGTCACTATTCAACCTGGTAATGGGAGATGGCAGAGCTTACCTAGGCTCAGGCTCCAATTTGGTGTATTTTATCTGAAGCAATTCATGCCAAACACAAAATGTATTCTCACTTGGACATAGCTTATGAGTTTGCCGACTAAAGGACTTGTTCTTCTCTCATGTTTGTGTAAACCAGGGAGAACTCCACTCAAGTCAGTGGAGTTACACCTGTGTAAGCAATGGCTAACATACATTGAAACAATTGGAGGAGCTTTTGCCACACCAATGCAGGAGGAGGTGGAACTGTGGTGCAGCACTGCTTTCCCAAGCCAGGGAGAGGGGACAGGCTTCCCCATACTTGAGCGTAAATGAGATTTGAGTTAGGTCTTAAATGAAATCAGCACAGTGCATGGGGTTTAGTGATGTAATTCATATTAATGACAATTGGATTCAAGTTTCCCTCACCACTTTAACAATTTGCCACTACTGTTTTCATTCAAGAAAGATCAGCATCCAAAAGACAAGGTTTACAGACTCAGAGATGTGGACACATTTGCAAATGGTGTCAGTTTTGCTTCCATTCTCTTTTTGAAGAGATCTCTTGGATTTTCACCAGTGAGACAGGCTCCTGCATACCAAAGATAATTAAGGAGCTGATGGTCTCCTCTCAAAAACTTTTGCTGTCCACATGCAGAGAATAACAAAACATATTTCTCTCCATCCACCAGAATGGAAACGATGAGGTTCCCTTGAAGGCATCTCCTTCTGTGAGGATCGGGGGGCGGGGGGGGGGAGCGCGCTGTTGGGGCAGAGAAGATCCAAGGATTTGGATAGGCTAGTTCCTAGCTCTATAATGGGCTGAAGTAAAATCCCAGATCCAAATACCTCAGAATTTTAGGACAGTGAAGATCTAGACTCTTATGCTTGGGCCTATCTGTAACAATAACGTTTATTTTCCCTGGTTTTACAGTGGAATTGATTTTCTTCAGACAATGTAAATTAGTGGAGTCCTAGCCTGACAGAAGAGTTGTTGGTCTCATCGCACAAATTTTTTGCCACCTTACTCCATGAGCAGTAAGCAATTTACTCCCCATATAGATTTCAGTAGGGCTACTCATGGTGTAAGGTGCTACTCAGCATGAGTAAGGGCATCAGATCTGGCTACCAGTGAACATTTCAGTAGAACATTTATGAAACACAGAAATTCCTGATTTGCTCAGATATCCACATGTGTTGTAGAAATACTGTCTCCAGTGTTCCACTCATCTCCTAAGGGACATCTAAATCTTTAAGCAACACAAAGGGCATTATTCTCACCAGTATCAGAAAAGCTGAGGTTTTTCCTATTGACTTAACAGCATCTGCATGAAATTGCTGATTCCATATTTCCATAAGTGGCCTTTTAACATTTTTCTTCATCTTCTTTTTTGTTTTAGCCAGGATACTTCTGTTTCTTCACTCTCTCCAAGGGCTGTTATTTTTTACAATTCCATCCTCAATGCCATGTTTTTCTCCTTACATTTTCCACTCACAAAGAGAAAAAACATGCAAATTCAGTTCTTATTATGCATTTATTTGTATACCAGTAGCACCTATCGGTTGCAACTGAGATAGAAGCCCCATTGTACTAAGTGGTTACACATAATAGGAGACAGTCTGTGCCCTGCAGAGCTTATAGACAAGACAGAAAAGGGCATAAGAAAGAAAGTATGATTATTCTCCATTTTACAGATGGGGAACTGAGGCAACAGAAATTAAGTGACTTGCCTAAAGTTGCACAGGGAATCTCTGGCAGACTGGCAATTGAATCCCGATCCCCGGAGTCCCCGTCCAGTGACCTCAAAAAAAGATAGAACCATCAAATATTAAAATGTGTCATATTAGAAAGCCACAGGGATCTCACTTTTGGCTAAAACCTTGTTTGCTTATTATGTAAACTATATATCTTTCTAAGGGACTTATATGGCCTCTTATGGCAGTCTATCTGAGCACCTCACAATCTTTAATGCATTTACCTTCACAGCACTCCTGTAAGGTAGGGCAGGCCTATTATTCCCATTTTACAGAATGGGGACTGACACACAGACTGACTTGCTTAAGGATACATACAAAGTCTGAGGCAATCAGGGAATTGAACCCAGGTTTCCTGAGTCCCCTACACATCTTATCTACCTTACTCTTTATATGCATTGGGCTTGTTCCACAATCCATTGAAGAGCACACCCACAGCACATATTTATTTCCTGCAGTGAATTTCTTTACCTCGGGTGGTCCATAACTTCATGTCACTTTATATTATATTTTCCCAGCTAAGCTTTCAAATTGTTTAATAAAAAACATGCAGATATTTGAATACCCAGTATTGATAAATGATAAGTGACATTAATGCTAACCACTAGTCTATTTTTAAAAATTATCACCAGTTCATTGAAAGGCATTTTGTGAGAGTGGCAAAAAATCCTTTAAGAACTGGGTCAACATTTCAATCTTTCTGCTAGAAGACTGCCTCAGTAAATTTGTTTGCAGTGGTAATCTTTTCAGCACTGCCATTAATAAAAACAAAACAAAAAAATGCCGCTTTCATACAACAGCAAAGAATGCAGAGTTTTAATAACTTATTACAAGTTGAAGGTGATTTGAAAGTGAGACAGCTCAAAGTGGAGAATTTATCCTGTTTATGAATAGAAGGCAGAGGAAGGGTGAAATGCTACACTTTGCTAACACAGGTATTCCCTTTAGCATTTGCAATCTGTGGAATCCTCATGAAATCTGGAAAGTCAACCAATTTTTGAACTCCTAAGTCTAGCAAAAAGAAGAACTAAATGTAACAATATACTGAATGCAAATAAAGACATTCCAATTTTTTTAAAAAAAATAGCCTTCTAGAGCCCCATTTACAAGCATTAGGGGATTCTTCCCCCAACTCCTATTATAACAAAATCCTTTTTCACAGAACCACAAGCACATTTCTGGGAAAACATGAAAGACTCATTCCGATTTACAATCATTTGAGATTCATTATCAGAAGTTTTCATAGTCCATGACAGTAGGTTTTTAAATAGCAACGTAGACTCACGCTTAGTGACTTCAGGAGATAATCCAATTTGTTTTCCCAAATGACTATATAGTAATTGGCCATGGAATATATTTCTTTTGTCAGTGGATGTCACAGTTCATTTCATTTATCCACTGGTTATGTTCTTGAGGTAAAAATATAAGTATTGACATGCTGGAGCTAGCATAGCTGTAAGTGCCAAGTGGACAAAAGCTAATTGACATTAATAAAAACATCTGTGTCATCTTTTCAGAGTGTTGAGAGTGAGGCTATAAATAGAACAAAAACAAAACCACACACTCTTCTGGATCTACACTCCAAAAGAAAATGTGCCCCTTCTGGCAATGCATGTCCAAGGAGTCTCAGCGGGTAATGAACTCTCCCTGTAACTGTGGGCTAATCGTACACACTAAACCCTTTTAAAATACAGTGTAAACATGGAAGCAGTGTGATCAGATTTAAAAAGCATGCTGGGAAGTCTGTGAAGAAGCCCCACAGTTTTTTCATATCTGCCAAGTTTGACTTTTAAAGTGAATTAATGTACAAATTGATAAAAAATATTTCTAGCGATTTCAGGCACTGGATCATGACAAGTTCCTGCCACACACACTTGACCATGGTGCTCTTTTCGCCAAATCAAAATTAGCTCTATAAATTCTCTTGGCTTGCCCTGTACAGTTACTCTATTAAACAGGCTCATTAGGATAAGATAAGTTTATCTAAGCTCTGGCAAATTTTGTAAACGAGATACAGCTAGAGACAGACCAAAACCAGAACCATCCATCTGAACCATCCCATCCGATGGATGGTTGTTCCCAATGGAATCAGGATCTGAATCATATTTTGACTTTGCAAAACAAAAAGCAACCAACCAATTTAGACCAACAAAATTTAGAGACTCCAAACCATCCCCAAGGTCCACTCATCTATGGATACAGGTGAGAGACTGCAAATTGAGAAAGGAAGATTTTCAACATTTTTTTAAAATAATTAAAAAATTAAGTGCCATGTGAAAAGTGGGTGCAAAACTCTATAATATCAGACTAGTACTGTTTTATATCCACATTACACAGGTGTAGATGACTACCTAAGGTATAAGGCAGTGGAGAATCAGGTCCTTAAAGTTTGATACTGTTTCCACACTATGTATTTCTTTATCTTTATTTCAGTCTAATCCTCTCACCTTTTGTGTGTGTTGATAATGGTGTACATAGGATTTCAAAGCATTTCAGAGTTCAGACTAGGTCTAGTACAGAGAAATGTTTCATCTTAGAAGCTTTGATCACAAAAACATATGAAGCTCCAGATGAAGCATTGCTACCAGATAAATAACTATAGTAACATGAAAGCTGTAGACACTACAGCAGATTTTGTAGTTTCATTACCTTTAATTTTTCCTGACTTCAACTTAGAAATGAAAGTTGGGGCAGTTTTGCCTTTTCAAGTGTATGGCCTTAAATGAAGCTCTGTGGTGGCCCTAAAACTGCAGAACCCAATTCATTATGGTATTTATATGCAACTAGTTGCCTTGAATTGGGAGAACTAGGAGCTAGCTTGTTGCCAGGCAAACTACTGTCAAGGGTTCAGGCTGTATAATTAGTTACATTGAGACAGCGTGAGCAGGGAATGCTCTGAAGCTTTCAGTTCCTCATTCAACCTGGTATAGTTCAATGATGGAAGTTTTTGGTGCAAGCTTGGAGAGTATGCCAATTCTCAGAGGATGAGTGTCTGTAGCAGCACATCCTTTTATCTCTAAATGCCCCTGGTTCAATCCCTGATATGTCAGCCAAGATAATAGCCATCATACTTGCAAGTTGAGGGAAAAACAATTTTCCTGTTAAGGTGAAATGGGAATCAGAGCAAACACAAATAAGCTAAAACTAGTAGTCAGCAAGGAAACTACTGGCTCCATCTGGTCTGAAGTAGATGATGCAATGGGTACCTTGTCATCACAGATATGAGAATGGGCTTTGGGAGAATAAAGAGCTGTACTCCATTTAAAAGCAGTGCATATGACATGGAACATACTCCACTCAGTTTTGTTGTTGTTGTTAGGATCAGGGGTGGCTCTGTGTTTTTTGCCGCCCCAAGCACGGCAGGCAGGCGGTTTTTGGTGGCGCGCCTGCGGGTGATCCGCCGGTGCCATGCCATTGGCGTCCCCACTGCCGAATTGCCGCCGAAGCCACGGGACCGGCGACCTCCCGCAGGCATGCCGATGAAAGCCGCCTGCCTGCCGCCCTCACGGTGACTGGCAGGCCGCCCCCCGTGGCTTGCCGCCCCAGGCACGTGCTTGCTGCGCTGGTGCCTGGAGCTGCTCCTGGTTAGGATGTTTGCTGTTCAAATTGTATTTACTACAGAATGCCATTCTCCTGGGAGGAGTACATATCAGCTCTGAAGTTGGTCAAAAACTGGGGAAAGTATTTCAAAACACTGAACAGTTTTCCTGTTTGTTTTTCCTAGCTTGTAAATGTCATCAACATTTCAAATTTTGAAAAATGTTGAACAGCTCTATCCAAAGGCAATGCAGGTAAAAAGCTTAGTTACAAAGGAGCAAGGGACACATGGACATGTTCCTGATTTTATTGCAACCAAGGGTGGAACATCAATGGATGCCAGGTTGAATCCTGTATTATTAAATCTTACATCCCTCTCTCTTTGAGAGCTCCTCTTGAGCTCTGTGGTTCAGGAGGTCTTTGTGGGAGGGAGGGTGAGTGTTCTGACAAAAGCCACCTTGCCTCCCTTTGATATAGAAAGGTACCAACCTAGTCTTTCCCATTTCTCTGAACAACTTTAACAGGGCATGTGATGCCTCTGTAGGCATTAATTAACTCTGATTAATTTAAAATCACCACACTACTAGTAGCAGAGTGGATTACTCCCCTTGTGGGCTAGACAGGTACTGTACTACAGCAGTTTATGTACACACAGAGAGAGAGAGAGAAAGAGAGAGAGAGAGAGAGAGAGAGGAGTCAAATCCCATATTTATGGATTGCAAACACAGTGTTCCAGCCCTCTGATAACTCATTACTCTCCTTACCACCACTTTGCCCCCTTTTCTCAACATTTTTTTCATTTTTCAGCCAGCACCAGAGAGAACTGAGGTCTGGTGCATCTCCCCTGTGCCTTGCTGGTAATTCAGGCACTGGCAACAGTGTATCAATGCAAGTTCTTGAGTGCCCTAAGATTTCATTAGGCTCTTTCTGATCTTTGTTTAATTTTCAGCCATTGCTTGTTTTTAGCTTCATATGCCTTAGCCTTAAAATCTAATCCTGGGTGAAAAGGTAAATGAGACAGCAGTGTCATTTACTTGGTATTACCTGCTTGGAGACTGACCATTTCCCATTATGATTTCTTAGTATGAAATGCACAATACACCATGGCTGTATGTATACGTCTTCTCCGGTGTCCATTCAGCATAAATTACTACTTAGCCATGTGGTACTGCTCTAGTAAAAGCCATCATACCTTGTACCCTTCTATTGCCTTGTGAATCTGTTAGGTGAAACAAACATGTGGACCCAATTAGAGTTTACTGTGACACTATATTAAAGTGCTAGTGTTTGGGAGATAATGTTGCCACTTGGCAGCACTTTAAATGATGAGGACAGAGTTGGAGAGTATTAGAATTTGTTAGAAAAAATTAAGGTGCACCATCTCTTAGGAAAGCATTCGCAACAGATACAGTAATGCAGGATGTAAAATAGGGACAGCAAACAGATAGGGAAAATGAATGGATAAGCAGTGTAATTTGTGAATATTTTACCGTATATTGCACAAACAGCTGCACTTATAGTTGGGCAGTGCTGTTAGAATGCATTAAGCATGCTAGCAAATATATATTACAAATGATCTATTTACATAGCTTTTGGGGGCTATTTAGATTTAAATATGGTTGTTAACCATATAGTCTGTGCAAGATTAATGTCCAAGGCTGGGTTAAATGCAGGTGAAGGCTCATTTGTGTCTCTTAATTCTATTCAGTCTGAGTTTTGACACCATTTCAAAAGAATCTGGTTCCAAATGAGTAAGAAGTCCTATTTTATTAAAAGTTATCATTATTGTTCAGGGAAAAACTCATTTATACCATTAAAAATGGAAGAATACTTTAAAAATAAATGGCAGCTTTCCTATATATTGTCATAATTGCTAAATAATGACTCAAAAAGACTTTTATCCAATTTCCTAATATTCATGAGGTCTGATTTAATGAGATAATTAATTCAGAGGAGCATGATCCATGACTAGATTCTCATAGCCTGATACTATTTTTTTTTCCTTGTTCAAGTGACACTAGAAATGAAGTGTTCATCATTTCAGATTTGTCAATGGAGGAGCTTATATTAGGGCTTGATCTATTAATCCTGACTCAGACAAGTAGTTCCACTGACTTCAGGTAAGATGCTGACTTCAGTGAGAAAATGGACATTATAAATAAACCATTCATATACAAGATTGCCAGCTATGAAGCTGGAACCAGGGGGCATATTCCATTCAACCCTTTCTCACACATGTAGACCCAGTCACATTAGATAAGTAGTTGACTTCAGTGTGAATACTCATGTGTTTAAGGGTTGCAGGAAGTCCTTTAATTATCAATTTATGCCCCAGGCCCACATACAGATATCCCTAGAATGGACCCTTAAACACACATGAAGTCTCATTAGTGTATAGAATCATAGAGAATTAGGGTTGGAAGAGCTCAAGAAGTTATCTAGTCCAACCCCCTGCTCAAAGCAGGACCAACACCAACTAAATCATCCCAGCCAGGGCTTTGTCAAATCAGGCTTTAAAAACCTCTAAGGATGGAGATTCCACCACCTCCCTAGGTAACCCATTCAAGTGCTTCACCACCCTCTCTGCGAAATAGTGTTTCCTAATATCCAACCTAGACCTCCCCCGTTGCAACTTGAGACCATTGCTCCTTGTTCTGTCATCTGCCACCACTGAGAACAGCCAAGCTCCATCCTCTGTTCACAGATCAGATTCTTAAGTCTAAGAAACGCTTTCAGAATTGTACCCTATAGAAATTAATACCATTAGTAACCGGCATTCATACTGAACAGTAATGTTTATGTTTCTAGCCATTTACAAACATTATATTAGGGATCCTCACAACCCTTTGAGATAGTTTAGTGAGTAGGCATTATAGTTGACATTATACTCAATTTCTGTGTTTTTGCACTGTAAGAACTGTGCGGTCGGTGAGAGTCGTTATGGCTCAGAGAAATGCATATGCTCTTCCAAATAGCTTGCTTGACTGAAAAGTTAGAGCAAAAATGTCTGCTAGTCTAAAGACAACAGTGCTCTCTCATGTCTCGTAATAAACCTACTTTGCATTGTGAGGTTGTAAACTTTAAAAAATAACCCGAAGTAGTAAAATATGCTTCAGGGATTTTTCAAACTATGTCATGCTTTCTTTCTAATTAGAAGCTTGATTTAGTGACATTTAACTTCAGATCATTATTTCCATAATAGCAAAAAGTAGCCACCTGCAATGTTATATTTAAATAGAAGGATCCTGGTCAATTTAACTTCATGATGTTATGGAATCTAGTTAGCAGAATTAATCCTGGCATTTTTGATATTCTATTCTTCTTTCTATATTTTCAAATATATTGATTTCAGTTACAACACAGAATACAAAGTGTACAGTGCTCACTTTATATTTATTTTTTATTACAACTATTTTCACTGTAAAAAAACAAAATAGTATTTTTCAATTCACCTAATACAAGTACTGTAGTGCAATCTCTTTGCCATGAAAGTTGAAATTACAAATGTATAATTAGGTACAAAAAAACCTGCAGTCAAAAACAAAACAATGTAAAATGTTAGAGCCTGCAAGTCCACTCAGTCCTACTTCTTGTTCAGCCAATCGCTCAAACAAGTTTTTTACATTTGCAGGAGATAATGCTGCCCGCTTCTTGTTTACAATATCACCTGAAAGTGAGAACAGGTGTTCTCATGGCATTGTAGCCGGCATCCCAAGATATTTACGTGCCAGATGCACTAAAGATTCAGATGTCCCTTCATGCTTCAACCACCATTCAGAGGACATGTGTCCATGCTGATGACGGGTTCTGCTCGATAATGATCCAAAGCAGTGTGGACCAACGCATGTTCATTTTCATTATCTGAGTCAGGTACCACCAGCAGAAGGTTGATTTTCTTTTTTTGGTGGTTTGGGTTCTGTAGTTTCCGAATCGAAGTGTTGCTCTTTTTAGACTTCTGAAAGCATGCTTCACACATAGTCCCTCTCAGATTTTGGAAGGCACTTTAGATTCTTAAACCTTGGGTTGAGTAATGTAGCTATCTTTAGAAATCTCACATTGGTACCTTTGCATTTTGCCAGATCTGCAATGAAAGTTTTCGTATCATCTGAGACTGCTATAACATGAAATATATGGCAGAATACAAGTAAAACAGAGCCAGGAACATACAATTCTTCCCCAGGGAGTTCAGACACAAATTTAATTTACACATTATTTTTTTAAAGAGCATCATCGCCATGGAAGCATGTCCTCTGGAATGGTGGCTGAAGCATAAAGGGGCATATGAATGTTTAGCATATCTGGCACATAAATACCTTGTAATACCGGCTACAAAAGTGCCATGCAAATGCCTGTTCTCACTTTCAGGTGACGTAAATAAGAAGAGCGCAGCATTGTCTCCTATAAATGTAAACAAATTTGTTTGTCTTAGCAATTGGCTGAACAAGAAGTAGGA
This sequence comes from Emys orbicularis, assembly GCF_028017835.1. Taxonomy (NCBI): domain Eukaryota; kingdom Metazoa; phylum Chordata; order Testudines; family Emydidae; genus Emys; species Emys orbicularis. The sequence continues at coordinate 192,735,843 of NC_088685.1, forward strand.
CTGAGTGGACTTGTAGGCTCTGAAGTTTTAAATTGTTTTGTTTTTGAGTGAAGTTATGTAACAAAAAAAATCTACATTTGTAAGTTGCACTTTTACGACAAAGAGATTGCACTACAGCACTTGTCTGAGGTGAATTGAAAAATACTGTTTCTTTTATCATTTTTACAGTGCAAATATTTGTAATAAAAAATAATATGTGCTTTGATATCAATTCCAACACAGAAAACAATATATATGAAATTTCAATTGGTATTCTATTGTTTAACAGTGCAATTAAAACTGCGATTAATCATGATTAATTTTTTTAATCGCGATTAATTTTTTTGAGTTAATCGTGTGAGTTAACTACAATTAACCAACAGTCCTAATAATAAGATAAAATTAATAGAATTGCAATTTGTATTTCTTACATATAGCAAATTCTTCTGTCTGTATTCTATATTTTCAGAAAACAGATTTTTTTTAAATGCACAAAAAATAAAGTGAACATTGCTTTTATATTAACATTATTCACTTTGAGTTAGTACTGGTTGTTAAAATAGAGTTGCAGCATTCCAGCCACATTTTCATCTTTCAGACATTGGCATCAAGCACAGAAATGAACCCCAAGTTTGCTGGAACTTCTTTCCATTTCAGCTAAATTTACAGTCGGTTGGAGGAGAACTACTGCATGGTTTTCCACATTGGAAACATGATCTTCAACAGCCATCCAGAAGTAAATGGGATCCTCAACATCTTCAAACACATCTTTGCAAATCCCTAAATACATTGGCCAGTCCATGTTGCATTAATCAGACAACTTTAATTGATGTTTTACAATTTCATAATCGGTATAAGCAGCACCTATTTGTTTACAAGAAAATCAATTGCTGGTTGGTTATTTTTTAGGTTGTACGGTCTCAGTTTATCAGCAGTGCTTTGAGCAGCTGCAGATCCATTTGCATTATCAGTTGATGATGCAAGATGCTCCAGCCATGATTGCTCCAGGACAATGTTGTGCACTTTGTGTATTTGATGTTTTGGTGACAGTATAATGTCCAGTACTGTCACCAGGGCTCTGCAGTTCTTTGCAATGTATTTCAGGTCAGCATGCATGTCTTCTACCACTAACAGATTGACTATATCCCCTTGTTCCATTTGTTCATGCTCCACGAACCCATGGTACAATTGGTAGTACTGTACATGGTACTTTACACAATTGAACCATGTAGTCCACCTGGTCACAACTGGTTTAGGTGGAAGTGTTGGTGAATCAACACTCTGTTCATTCAAGTATCTCAAAAACCATGCATGACGAGCTGGAGCTTTCATTAAAAGTTATTTCATGAAAGCGACAAAGCATCCACTTGCTTAAAGGTATCTCTCCAAGTATTTCCTGCCAGAGCGATGACACTAAACTGGGAGGAGTGGTAGATACGCTGGAGGGTAGGGATAGGATACAGAGGTACCTAGACAAATTAGAGGTTTGGGCCAAAAGAAACCTGATGAGGTTCAACAAGGACAAGTGCAGAGTCCTGCACTTAGGACGGAAGAATCCCATTCACTGTTACAGACTAGGGACCGAATGTCTAGGAAGCAGTTCTGCAGAAAAGAACCTAGGGGTTACAGTGGACGAGAAGCTGGATATGAGTCAACAGTGTGCCCTTGTTGCCAAGAAGGCTAACGGCATTTTGGGCTGTATATGTAGGGGCATTGCCAGCAGATCGAGGGACATGATCATTCCCCTCTATTCGACATTGGTGAGGCCTCATCTGGAGTACTGTGTCCAGTTTTGGGCCCCACACTACAAGAAGGATGTGGAAAAATTGGAAAGAGTCCAGCGAAGGGCAACAAAAAGGATTAGAGGGCTGGAGCACATGACTTATGAGGAGAGGCTGAAGGAACTGTGATTGTTTAGTCTGCAGAAGAGAAGAATGAGGGGGGATTTGATAGCTGCTTTCAACTACCTGAAAGGGGGTTCCAAAGAGGATGGATCTAGACTGTTCTCAGTGGTAGCAGATGACAGAACAAGGAGTAATGGTCTCAAGTTGCAGTGGGGGAGGTTTAGGTTGGATATTAGGAAAAACTTTTTCACTAGAAGGGTGGTGAAGCACTGGAATGGGTTACCTAGGGAGGTGGTGGAATCTCCTTCCTTAGAGGTTTTTAAGGTCAGGCTTGACAATGCCCTGCCTGGGATGATTTAGTTGGGAATTGGTCCTGCTTTGAGCAGGGGGTTGGACTAGATGACTTCCTGAGGTCCCTTCCAACCCTGATATTCTATGATTCTTGTGGTGGTGCTCTCCACAGAGTCTGTGATAATGGATACAACCCTATCACAGCTGCTGGATAGTAGCATAGAGATATTGGCCATCCTGTGACCTGTATTCTAGTCCCTGCAGAAACTCATGCCAGAGTAACAATGGTTTGAGGTACAAATAAGAAAATACACTCATCTATAAATAATTCAACATTTTCACCCTTCTTGTTAGAAGCATTTAATAGGAAAATTCTGTTTTCCAGCAGTGGATAGTTTTGTTTCATTTTTCAAGTTAAAAATATGGCTTGTTCTGCCGCATCACTGAGATCTTTGCCTATTCTCCCCTCCATTCATTTTCAAAAGACATTAATTCTTTTCAAATGCTATGTCTGGCCGGCTTCTATAGTTGTTCTGCTCCCGGGATATATAAGACTGATCTAGAAGGTGGTTGCATTTGTAGAAAGAGCAGCAAGAAAGGGGCACATACAAAGAACTACATGTATTTTATGTGTTACAGTTTTTCCTCTGTGCCATAACGGTCTTTGTTTGCTGGGAACACAGCAAAATTGGAGTGTGTGATTTTATTAAAGAATTACTTTTAAAGGTCACTGTCCCCGTCTATTCAGTGATTGGACTCTCTGCTGAGACTGTCATTAAGTATGCTAAACGAGTGCCAGTTGTGCTTGTGGTTTTGCTGATGGGGAAATCTGTCCACTAGAAACTGAACAGAGATTATGAAGGCATTTCCCAAAGGCCAGTGAACAAACCAACATTAGATAACAAAGCAAAACATTTAAAAAAAAAAAACATTATCTGACTGTCTTGGTGCAAACAAGCCAGCAGTTTGCAGAAAGGCACTTGTTATTCTCTACATCTCTAAGGCTACCTCACCCAATTCTCTCAGGTGCTTCTTTCATCCAGTTACCAGTAAATCAATTAACAATACTAATCAAATCAATTCTGAAAAACCTCATGACAATAAAATTAGTGAAAATGCATTTACAATCAGCATTCAAAGAAAATCAACTATTTTTTAAGATTCGCTCCCACCATATAGAAACAAAGAAATATGCTCAAACCCCAAACCAAAAAATAACCAACCAGACAAAAACCCACAAGAAACCCCCCATTGCTACTGGAAACTAAAAGGATCAGGGATCATAAAATCCATCCTATTAGGCAGGGGGATGTGTCCCACCAAAGATTTAGCTAACCCTGTAACCAAATCATATACAGTTTTATAATTCTTACTCTTTGAAATTCCATTGCACGTGCAGCCTGTAATGAAACTACAAAATGAAGGGCAAATTCTGCACTCTGTTCCTGCCATGTAGCTCTTTTGCCTTCACCATGAGCAGACTACAGGCCTAGGTAGATATGTACAACCTTACCTATAGCAACAGTATGTGTGTATATACAGAAGCATATTATTTAATAGATACACTATTACAAATGTTATAGTTAATGCTATCGATAACTATTGGAGTAAAAATTGTGTTGAGGGCAGTGTGGCTCAGGGAGAGATTGTACCTTAGAGAGAAACAAGCCTTCCTTAGGGAAGTGTTAAAATATGCATGAGTTTTCCAAACAATTTCATGCCTTCACATTTTTTATACTCACACATATATATTTTTATATTGATTCTGTAGTTTTCTTTTTATTTTCAGATTTCATTTAGAATAAATATGGATGAAAGCCATAAAAGAAAGAAAACAATCCATTGGAATGAAGGGAAAATACCTATTTTGATCAAAGCTTTTAGTATCAGCTCTTTCTACTACTTCTCAGTTCTCATTTTGCTCTCCTGCTGATAAGGTCATTGGAAGTATGAATTGAAGCAGGAGAGCTAAAAACACAGGCTAAATAAACTGGGTTCTGTCACTACCAGCACATTGAAGTTTTAGTGATGTGGCTTATCTTATGACTGAACTCTCAAAAGCCTAAAATTCCACTGCAGCTAAATTACTGTTTAACTGCTCATAAATCAATGGAGAGCTTTTAACACAAGGATTACAGAGACAGGGAGCTTCCAGCATAACAGAAGAAAATACACTCTAAGCTCTCATGCCTCTGCATTGTGAGGGAACGCTTTAGGGAAACATCTTGGGCAGAAGTTACACAGAATGAATGAAAATGAGTACTGGGAGAATTCAGGAGAACCCATTGGGCAAGAAAGCTCACCGCAGTGTGAAAGGAAACCAGCAGACTCATAAGCTTAATTAAAGAGCCAAGAATTTGAAGAAGAAAAAAAATAGTAGTGGATCTAGAAGCCCAATTCCCATTTATTTTCATGGGAAACAGCCATACAAATCCCTTGGGCACTGTTGCAAATCTCAGCCTAATAATATAATTATTTATTTTTAAAGATTATATGAATGGCCAGACTTTGCTTGCCCCGTCTGTAGATGTGCAGGGGCACATTACGAGGGGATTCCCTTTTCCCCACTTTACGCAGCCTGCCCTTGGGTAAATCACTCCACCTCTCTGTGCCCATTTCACCTCATACATTTGTTTGCATAGATCAAACTCTGCAGAGCAGGGACTGTCACTTGCAATGTGTTTGTATAGTGCCTAGCACAATGGGGCTCTGATTTCACAACACAAATATGGGTGCTATCACAATAAAAATAATAATAATGAGGCTGCCTTCAAGTCCCTGTGCTTGTTCCTGGGGATACCAACTGGGAGGTAGTATATCGGCAGTTGTTGATCTTTAAAAAAGGCCCAGGCCTATGGGATGCAGCAGGATTCTGCACCAACCCACACACTGTTCAAAGTGTATTTTTGACTAGTTTCAGATATCATGCAGAGGTATGGGGCATGCAGATGATTCACATCTCTATGCCTCTTTTTGACCTACCAATGATAGGCAATCAGACTGCCTAGCCAGCATTTTTATTAGGATAGTGAGCTGGTAAAAACTCATCTTAGAGAGGACTTGGGGGAGGTGAATTACTGGGCAAAGTGAAGTGTCTGAGAAGCTCATGTGATGGACTGAAAATTCCTGTTACTCAGTGGTTATAGCTATCACTGGCCAGACAGGTATAGACTTTAGGGGTAATCTTTGACAGAAGCTGCAACATTTAAGGTACTTAGACTCATAGACTTTAAGGTCAGAAGGGACCATTATGATTGTCTAGTCTGACCTCCTGCACAACGCAGGCCACAGAATCTCACCCACCCACTCCTGTATCAAACCCCTAACCTATGTCTGAGCTATTGAAGTCCTCAAATCCTGGTTTAAAGACTTCAAGGTGCAGAGAATCCTCCAGCAAGTGACCCTTGCCCCACGCTGCAGAGGAAGGCAAAAAAACCCCAGGGCCTCTGCCAATCTGCCCTGGAGGAAAATTCCTTCCCGACCCCAAATATGGTGATCAGCTAAACCCTGAGCATGTGGGCAAGACTCACCAGCCAGACACCCAGGAAAGAATTCTCTGTAGCAATTTAGATCCCACTCCATCTAACATCCCATCACAGGCCATTGGGCATATTTACGCTAATAGTCAAAGATCAATTAATTGCCAAAATTAGGCTATCCCATCATACCATCCCCTCCATAAACTTATCAAGCTCAGTCTTGAAGCCAGATATGTCTTTTGCCCCCACTGTTCCCCTTGGAAGGCTGTTCCAGAACTTCACTCCTCTGATGGTTAGAAACCTTCGTCTAATTTCAAGTCTAAACTTCCTGATGGCCAGTTTTTATACATTTGTTCTTGTGTCCACATTGGTACTGAGCTTAAATAATTCCTCTCCCTCCCTGGTATTTATCCCTCTTAAATATTTATAGAGAGCAACCATATCTCCCCTCAGCCTTCTTTTGGTTAGGCTAAACAAAGCAAGCTCTTTGAGTCTCCTTTCATAAGACAGGTTTTCCATTCCTCGGATCATCCTAGTAGCCCTTCTCTGTACCTGTTCCAGTTTGAATTCATCCTTCTTAAACATGGGAGACCAGAACTGCACACAGTATTCCAGATGAGGTCTCACCAGTGACTTGTACAATGGTACTAACACCTCCTCATCTCTATTGGAAATACCTCGCCCGATGCATCCCAAGACCGCATTAGCTTTTTTCACGGCCATATCACATTGGCGGCTCATAGTCATCCTGTGATCAACCAATACTCCGAGGTCCTTCTTCTCCTCTGTTACTTCCAACTGATGCGTCCCCAGCTTATAACAATAATTCTTGTTATTAATCCCTAAATGCATGACCTTGCACTTTTCACGATTAAATTTCATCCTATTACTATTACTCCAGTTTACAAGGTCATCCAGATCTTCCTGTATGATATCCCGGGCCTTCTCTGTATTGCAATACCTCCCAGCTTTGTGTTATCTGCAAACTTTATTAGCACATTCCCACTTTTTGTGCCAAGGTCAGTAATAAAAAGATTAAATAAGATTGGTCCCAAAACCGATCCCTGAGGAACTCTACTAGTAACCTCCCTCCAGCATGACAGTTCACCTTTCAGTATGACCCATTGTAGTCTTCCCTTTAACTAGCTCCTTATCCACCTTTCAATTTTCTTATTGAACCCCATCTTTTCCAATTTAGCTAATAATTCCCCATGAGGAACCATATCAAATGCCTTACTGAAATCGAGGTAAATTGGATCCACTGCGTTTCCTTTGTCTAAAAGATCTGTTACCTTCTCAAAGAAGGAGATCAGGTTGGTTTGGCACAATCTACTGTTGTAAAACCATGTTGTATTTTGTCCCAATTACCACTGACCTCAATGTCCTTAACTACTTTCTCCTTCAAAAAATTTTCCAAGACCTTGCATGCTACAGATGTCAAAGTAACAGGCCTGTAGTTACCCAAATCACTTTTTTTCCTTTCTTAAAAATTGGAACTATGTTAGCAATTCTCCAGTTATATGGTACAACCCCTGAGTTTACAGATTCATTAAAAATTCTTGCTAATGGGCTTGCAATTTCCTTTAATATTCTTGGATGAAGATTATCTGGGCCCCCCCAATTTAGTCCCATTAAGCTGTTCGAGTTTGGCTTCTACCTCGGATGTGGTAATATCTACCTCCATATCCTCATTCCCATTTGTCATCCTACCATTATCCCTAAGCTCCTCATTAGCTTCATTAAAGACTGAGGAAAAGTATTTGTTTAGATATTGGGCCATGTCTAGATTATCCTTAACCTCCACTCCATCCTCAGTGTTTAGCGGTCCCACTTCTTCTTTCTTTGTTTTCTTCTTATTTATATGGCTATAGAACCTTTTACTATTGGTTTTAATTCCCTTTGCAAGGTCCAACTCTACATAGCTTTTGGCCTTTCTTACTTTATCCCTACATGTTCTGACCTCAATAAGGTAGCTTTCCTTCCTGATCCCTCCCATCTTCCACTCCTTGTAGGCTTTCTGCTTTTCTTAATCACTTCTCTGAGATGCTTGCTCATCCATTGTGGTCTACAACTCCTGCCTATGATTTCCCCCCCCCTTTCTTGGGATGCAGGCTTCTGATAGTTTCTGCAACTTTGACTTGAAGTAATTCCAGGCCTCCTCCACCTTTAGATCCACAAGTTCTTCAGTACAATCCACTTCCCTAATTTCCTTATTTTTTTAAAATTAGCCCTTTTGAAATCAAAAACCCTAGTTACATATCTATTTTTGTTTATCCTTCCATTTAGTTTGAACTGAATTAGCTCATAATCACTAGAACCAAGGTTGTCCCTTACAACCATTTCTTCTATGAGGTCTTCACTACTCACCAAAACCAAATCTAAAATGGCATCCCCTCTTGTTGGTTCAGCAACTACTTGGTGAAGGAATCCATCTGCTATCACATCCAGGAAAATCTGAGCCCTATTATTATTACTTGCACTTGTCCTCCAGTCTATATCTGGGAAGTTAACGTCTCCCATGATCACACAATTCCCATTAGGGATGGGGAAGTGGGGGGGGGGAAATTGGGCCGGCCCTATGGGTGGATGACAGTAGGGCTTGGGCTGGCTTTGCACACAGGTGGGCGGCATGGGGGCTCAGACCACCAGCCCCACATGTGTGGGCAGGCAGCAGTGGGGCTCGAAGGACCAGCCCCACACACAGGTAGGCAGTGGGAAGGATCGGACCAGCCCCGCACGCAGGAAAGAAGGAGGCTGCAGGGGGGAGGGGGTAATGGGCAGGCAGCATGGGGCTTAGACCACCCGCCCCGCATGGGCAGGCAGCCCCTCGCTCAGAGGACCAGCCCTGCATGTGGGCAGCAATGGTGCTTGGATCAGCCCTGCATATGGAGTAAAGAGGGTGACAGGGGAAGGGGGTAGCGGGTGCATGTTGGAGAGGGGAAGAGTGACCTCAGGCTGGCCCCGTGTGGGCGGGAGGCAGGGAGGGCTCGGGCTGGCCCTGTGGGGGGGGGTGTATATCTTGGGTCAGCCTGGGGTGTCCCATTTTCTCTTTGGGAAAATATGGTCACCCTAAGTATCACCTCACACCATAGAAAAGCAGCTACTTCTGTGTCCAATCAAAGCACCAATTTAACAGCACACAATAATTGTTTAGGATCAGGAACATACCATATCCAAATGAAATTGCAGGGAGCATTTTTGCATACTCAAAATGCACCTAAGTGGTTAGGATTTAGCCAGGATATCCTCGTTAACATCCCTTATCCTTAAGACCACCATCTCATTTTTGTTTACAACAGGTTAGGGCCTCACTTTTACATTTAATCTGAAAGAAGTCAACTTCAGCAGCACAGCACCTGAAGCATTATTTCAGTACTGACAAAAGGAAAGAGGATCTCCTTCTGAATCACTAATGCGACTTCATGCAATATTTGGGCATTCTTTAGAGTACTCTCTCCCAGTCCCACCGCAGTAGTGACCAGTTCCAATCGCACTCTGTTTATGAGGTCTAACAAAATCACAGCACAAGGAAACACAACTGCAGGCTTCCTTCAAATAGATGGGAAATCAAAACTAAACATACTCTGCTGTTTATGAGTTATGGAACCAGAAATCAATAATTCACAAAGATCTTGGATTTATGAAACTTGGATTATTTCAAAACAAGCCACATCACAAAGACAAGTTCAGCCCTATTGGTGACATATTGACAAGCTCCCCATTTGGCTTATACTTTGTAACAAATCCCTCGGGCAAGAAAGCCAAATCTCATTAGGCAGATTCTTCAAGGTGTCACTCTGATTTAAGATGTATGTCATTTGGCTAGTTATTATGCCTAATAGAAGTACTGTGCACATACTTGGAGCTTTGCTGCTTGATAAAGTCAAAGCAAGCTAGGTAAAGGGATTTTGACATAAGCATTCATTAAAATATAGCCTACTCTACTCTCAACTAAAATAGGGCAGGGTTTTTTTTTTCTTCCTTTCATCATCTGCACCAAGAGCAATGTGCAGAAAGTATTCATAGCTGCAACGGTCCTTGAGAAAAAAATCGATACAGTAAATAATGCAATACTTTTCTGAACCAACAAGTAAATTTAATACACTAAGAACAAAAGGTTACTTGATAAAGAAAGGTCATTTTTATATTGAAAGGCTGTATTATGATGTTCTTTTCTAATAAAAGAAGGGAGGTCACATATAACTGCTGTAACAAGAGTAATAAAATATAGAACTTTACAAAATGCAAACAAAATCTGACCATGTACAAAATCTGTCATAATGTCCCACTACTACACTATTTCCAGCAGAGAGCACAGCAGGGTTAGTCAGTCAGGTTCCTCTTCTCTGCAGAGGGTGTGTGCTAGGGCTAGAGATAGCTGAAGTAACCTTCAAGAACAATTTAGTTGCCTTACTGAGTGGATACCATCCCTTCATTTCCACCAGCAGATCTTCCCAGTGTCTAGCCAAGATATATGTGCTGGGCACAATGGACTGGATTTGACACCAACTGTAGCTGGGCACTGGACAGCCTGGCTGCATACATTGATTTGAACTTGGAAACCTGATGACTGTCTCCCACCAAGCTATGGATATTCTGACCAGTCCCATGTATTATGAAAGCATTTGTAATGCTGATTAAGCATTACAAATATGATAAAGTAGTTAATTATTCACTAATTGGTCCTTAAAGTGTGTGCCTTTTAGTTTAAATAGGTCAAAAGATTTAGTACTCTATTTAGCAGACGTGTCTGTTCATAATCTTGCTAACACTATACTCAGAGGAGAGTCTCCTCACCAATGAGAAAAAGCTTAGAAGAAATTCACTTCTTCAGGAAGCAATTTCAGGGGGGAAAACATATGCAATTAAACCACCATATGGTTTTTCAGCTTCATGAGTGATAAGCAGCACTGGAAAACAAAGTGCAAGGGCATAAACATTAAACAGATACTGATTCTTTTGTTTTTATGCCACATAAATCAGGATTTGAAATCTACTAAAGAAGTTTAGGGCAATAAGACATATTGATATGAGCCATACAAAAAAACAAAAACAAAACAAAAAACTATGATCAAGTAATGCTAAGAGTTCCACTTCTATTCACAAAAACAAGAATTAAGGCTGCAATTTTGTCCTTAATTCAGCCTACTGTACAAAACTCATGCCATGTACACAGCCAGAACAAGACCTATGAAGTATTTACCTGACCTTTATGTGCTCAAAATAAGGTACCAAGTGTGACTTCAGTGGTACAACACATTTTTTTGCTGGTCCTCTATAAAGAGGTGAATTTCACCTTTGGGGATTTTTTTGTTTAATAAAAAAACAGAGGTTTTCATAAGTTATCATTCAGATTTATGAACCTGATCAAAGGCTATTTCTCTCCGTTTTCACCCATTACCACATTTTTTTCATAATGCAAAATAATGGTGACATTCTACCCTGGAAGAAATTGCAAATTTTCATTTATTTGCTGCAAATGGAAAGGAAATAGTTTTCCCCCACCCATGGCAAAACCAGCAAGCATCATTTTCAAAACTTCTCATTAGTGGTGTGGTTGTTGGATTTTTTTTATTATTATTATTATTATTATTATTATTATTATTATTATTATTATTATTATTATTACTATTATTATTTTGCACTAGTGTTCTGATATTTTTCATATAACTAGTTAGAATATTTTGAATCTAAAGGAACAATATAAAACCAAATGTATGGTTTCTAATATTCAGCAATTGGAAAAGTGTGTATTTTCTAATCCTGTAGACTGAAGAATGAGCAAAATCCCTTCAGTGAATCTACATTTCTTGAGAGAGAAACCAAGAATGAAAGATTTCATCCTCAAAGGTGAACATTCTGGAATGTATGAAAAGAGGGGGTTATATGAAAACTGTCTTGCAGTCGTGTCCATGGTAATCTCTTTCAGGCAATTGCTATGATACTTTCTAGAGGTGGGCAAGAAGTCAACTGTTATTCTTTAATGTAGGCATATGATCAAAAAATCCAACTGAAATGGAGCTGCTTCCTGAGAAAATTCACAAGAAGAAAGGGCAGAATTATACAGTATCAAAAAGGATTTTATCTAAATGGGCACAGAGTTTAGAGCATTTATATTTATCTGGATGGTGACTGTGACCATATTTAAAAGATCAGTAACATTTTGTAACAAATCCCAAGCTTTATCTCGAACACAATGTACCATTTTCTAAGAATAGATTTAATATTTGGTTTGCCTGACAATCTCACAAAAGGGTAAATTATACAAGAAAAGAAACAGAGAGAGAGAGAGAGAGAGAGAGAGATGGTTCAATTCTACATCCAAAAAGCAAGAGGACAGCTGAAATTGCTACTGTATTCTGTTACTGTTCTTACACAGCATTTGAATGCCTTCCAGAAGCAAAGGAAGCGCTGTGACTAGCATCTTTCACATGTGGTTCATTCTTTGTCTTTTCCTCTACCCAGGGGAACCTGTGTGATTTTTTAAAAAATTATATATTTACACTGTGCTATGTTTTTGAACAAAGAACAACACCTTTACTTGAAATGGAAGGTGGTGAAGTCTGGTTCTTAGTTCCTGTGACAGTTTGTTCCTCAGTCTTGGACAGTTTCATAGATTCATAGATTCATAGATTCTAGGACTGGAAGGGACCTCGAGAGGTCATCGAGTCCAGTCCCCTGCCCGCATGGCAGGACCAAATACTGTCTAGACCATCCCTGATAGACATTTATCTAACCTACTCTTAAATATCTCCAGAGATGGAGATTGCACAACCTCCCTAGGCAATTTATTCCAGTGTTTAACCACCCTGACAGTTAGGAACTTTTTCCTAATGTCCAACCTAGACCTCCCTTGCTGCAGTTTAAGCCCATTGCTTCTTGTTCTATCCTCAGAGGCTAAGGTGAACAAGTTTTCTCCCTCCTCCTTATGACACCCTTTTAGATACCTGAAAACTGCTATCATGTCCCCTCTCAGTCTTCTCTTTTCCAAACTAAACAAACCCAATTCTTTCAGCCTTCCTTCATAGGTCATGTTCTCAAGACCTTTAATCATTCTTGTTGCTCTTCTCTGGACCCTTTCCAATTTCTCCACATCTTTCTTGAAATGCGGTGCCCAGAACTGGACACAATACTCCAGCTGAGGCCTAACCAGAGCAGAGTAGAGCGGAAGAATGACTTCTCGTGTCTTGCTCACAACACACCTGTTAATACATCCCAGAATCATGTTTGCTTTTTTTGCAACAGTATCACACTGTTGACTCATATTTAGCTTGTGGTCCACTATAACCCCTAGATCCCTTTCTGCCGTACTCCTTCCTAGACAGTCTGTTCCCATTCTGTATGTGTGAAACTGATTTTTTCTTCCTAAGTGGAGCACTTTGCATTTGTCTTTGTTAAACTTCATCCTGTTTAACTCAGACCATTTCTCCAATTTGTCCAGATCATTTTGAATTATGACCCTGTCCTCCAAAGCAGTTGCAATCCCTCCCAGTTTGGTATCATCCGCAAACTTAATAAGCGTACTTTCTATGCCAATATCTAAGTCGTTAATGAAGATATTGAACAGAGCCGGTCCCAAAACAGACCCCTGCGGAACCCCACTCTTTATGCCTTTCCAGCAGGATTGGGAACCATTAATAACAACTCTCTGAGTATGGTTATCCAGCCAGTTATGCACCCACCTTATAGTAGCCCCATCTAAATTGTATTTGCCTAGTTTATCGATAAGAATATCATGCGAGACCGTATCAAATGCCTTACTAAAGTCTAGGTATACCACATCCACAGCTTCTCCCTTATCCATAAGACTCGTTATCCTATCGAAGAAAGCTATCAGATTGGTTTGACATGATTTGTTCTTTACAAATCCATGCTGGCTGTTCCCTATCACCTTACCACCTTCCAAGTGTTTGCAGATGATTTCCTTAATTACTTGCTCCATTATCTTCCCTGGCACAGAAGTTAAACTAACTGGTCTGTAGTTTCCTGGATTGTTTTTATTTCCCTTTTTATAGATGGGCACTATATTTGCCCTTTTCCAGTCTTCTGGAATCTCTCCCGTCTCCCATGATTTTCCAAAGATAATAGCTAGAGGCTCAGATACCTCCTCTATTAGCTCCTTGAGTATTCTAGGATGCATTTCATCAGGCCCTGGTGACTTGCAGGCATCTAACTTTTCTAAGTGATTTTTAACTTGTTCTTTTTTTATTTTATCTGCTAAACCTACCCCCTTCCCATTAGCATTCACTATGTTAGGCATTCCTTCAGACTTCTCGGTGAAGACCGAAACAAAGAAGTCATTAAGCATCTCTGCCATTTCCAAGTTTCCTGTTACTGTTTCTCCCTCTTCACTAAGCAGTGGGCCTATCCTGTCTTTGGTCTTCCTCTTGCTTCTAATGTATTGATAAAAAGTCTTCTTGTTCCCCTTTATTCCCGTAGCTAGTTTGAGCTCATTTTGTGCCTTTGCCTTTCTAATCTTGCCCCTGCATTCCTGTGTTGTTTGCCTATATTCATCCTTTGTAATCTGTCCTAGTTTCCATTTTTTATATGACTCCTTTTTATTTTTTAGATCATGCAAGATCTCGTGGTTAAGCCAAGGTGGTCTTTTGCCACATTTTCTATCTTTCCTAACCAGCGGAATAGCTTGCTTTTGGGCCCTTAATAGTGTCCCTTTGAAAAACTGCCAACTCTCCTCAGTTGTTTTTCCCCTCAGTATTGATTCCCATGGGACCTTACCTATCAGCTCTCGGGGCTTACCAAAATCCGCCTTCCTGAAATCCATTGTCTCTATTTTGCTGTTCTCCCTTCTACCCTTCCTTAGAATTGCAAACTCTATGATTTCATGATCACTTTCACCCAAGCTGCCTTCTACTTTCAAATTCTCAACGAGTTCCTCCCTATTTGTTAAAATCAAGTCTAGAACAGCTTCCCCCCAGTAGCTTTTTCAACCTTCTGAAATAAAAAGTTGTCTGCAATGCAGTCCAAGAATTTGTTGGATAGTCTGTGCCCCGCTGTGTTATTTTCCCAACATATATCCGGATAGTTGAAGTCCTCCATCACCACCAAATCTTGGGCTTTGGATGATTTTGTTAGTTGTTTAAAAAAAGCCTCATCCACCTCTTCCACCTGGTTAGGTGGCCTGTAGTAGACTCCTAGCATGACATCACCCTTGTTTTTTACCCCTTTTAGCCTAACCCAGAGACTCTCAACACTTCCATCTCCTATGTCCATCTCTACCTCAGTCCAAGTGTGTACATTTTTAATATATAAGGCAACACCTCCTCCCTTTTCCCCCTGTCTATCCTTCCTGAGCAAGCTGTATCCATCCACACCAACATTCCAATCATGTGTATTATCCCACCAAGTTTCAGTGATGCCAACAATGTCATAGTTGTATTTATTTATTAGCACTTCCCGTTCTTCCTGCTTATTACCCATACTTCTCGCATTTGTATATAGGCATCTAAGATACTGGTTTGATCTTTCCTCCCAGTTTTGTCCTGACCCTCCTTTCTCTCTGCCAATATAGCCCACATTCCCTCTCGTTTCCGACCCATCTCCCAGGTCTCCATGTTCCCCACTTACCTGCGGGCTTTGCTCACCTGTCCCCATCGAACCTAGTTTAAAGCCCTCCTCACTAGGTTAGCCAGTCTGTGTCCAAATAGGGTCTTTCCCCTCCTCGAAAGGTGAACGCCATCTCTGCCTAGCAGTCCTTCCTCAAATAGCATCCCGTGGTCTAGGAAGCCAAAGCCCTCCTGGCGACACCATCTTTGCAGCCAGGCATTCACCTCCATGATGCATCTGTCTCTGCCCGGGCCCCTACCTTTGACAGGAAGAATCGAAGAGAATACCACCTGCACTCCAAACTCCTTCACCCGTACTCCCAGAGCCCTGTAGTCACTCTTGATCCGCTCAGTGTCACACCGCGCAGTATCATTTGTGCCCACATGGATGAGTAGCATGGGGTAGTAGTCAGAGGGCTGGATAATCCTCGACAATGCCTCCGTAACGTCTCGGATACGGGCTCCCAGCAGGCAGCATACCTCCCGAGATGAAATGTCAGGGCGACAGATGGGCGCCTCCGTCCCCCTCAGCAGAGAGTCTCCGACCACCACTACCCTACGTTTCCTATTCGCAGTGGTGGCAGCAGACCTCCCAGCCTTAGGGGTACGAGGCTTCTCCTCCTTTACTGTAGGGGGTGATGCCTTCTTTCCTGTATCAAGACGAGCATAACGGTTACCTATTACCACAGCGGGAGGGTTCGGAGCAGGGGTGGAGCACTGCCTGCTGCCAGAAGTAACCAGCTGCCAGTGTCCACCCTGAGCCATCTCCTCCTCCACCAGTGGTGTATCAGCAGTCCTGTGTACTGGGACAGCTACCTCAGCTGTCTCCACATGGACACTGTCCAGGAATTGCTCGTGGATTCGGATGCTTCTCAACCTAGCCACCTCCTCCTGTAGCTCTCCCACCTGCTGCCTGAGAGATTCCACCAGCAGGCACCTTTCACATTGGATGGTCCCCCCAGCCTGGATATCAGTAAGTGGAAATTGCAAGTTACAGTCTCTGCAAAACCACACCAGGATCTGGGTAGAAGCATCCATGCTCAGGCGCTCTGTCTGGCTACAGGTGCAGGTGGAGGAGACAGAAGCAGTGCTGGCACAGGTGTTGCGGGTCTTCCTAACCATCGTAAGCCTCCCTCTGTCAAACTCCCGTCTGCAGCCCCCTGTCCGCTGAAAGGGTTGTTTAAGCAAGAAGTTTTAGGTTTTAAGGGGAATAAAGGGAAAACAGATAGAACCGGCAAGGGACCCGCGCCCCTTCCCACTCCCCTTCCAAACTCCCTTGCGAAACTCCCTGTTAGCAGCCCCTGTTCGCAAAAGCCTCCAAAGAAAATTCTGTCTCCTGTACTGAGGCGTTTACTCTTGGGGTAGAAAGTGTCATTGTGCTCAAGGAGTGGAGTTGTAAACTGGGGTCTTCATTCTGGAGCTTTGGGCCCTAGTTTAGGTATCATGGGTCTTGGCCATTAAGCACTTGAAGATAGGAACCAACATTTAAAACCTGGTTATACCAGCTTAAAAGTGCTTTTGCTGGTATCACTTATTTCACTCAAGAAATCTGTATAAACTATAACTAGCAAAAACACTTTTTTGCCAGTCTAAGATATATCTAGACCAGGAGGGTTTCCCCGTATAACTATGCAGCCAAACCTTTTCTAGCTTAGAGCAGGCTTCAGGGAGCTGCTTTTTGGTCATTATACTTGGTGTCTTCGCTGAGGTTTCTGCAAGAGGATTGCCTATGTGCGGTTTGTGTGATCATCTCTTCTGCAGGAAAACAAAACTTGCATCATTTTTGTAAATAAATTACACTAGAAAATATTCTGGGTCACCAATTTCTCCTGCAATGGAAACAGACCTACAAGGCCCCAAAATTTGCTGCACACTTTGGAAGAACAGTAACATTGACCACATGATAATTTTTAGCCAACCACGAGCCAGGAATTCTCTTGTCTGTAGCAATAGTGTTTACATCATCTCAGGGGAGCATTTGTGAGGGTTAATACATTGGCTACATGAACCCAATTTTGAAAATTAGATTTCAATTTTGTGGGCACAATTCTACATCTAGCTACCTGATTGTGCCTATCAATCAAGTAGTCAAACATCTAAACATTAGCATTTCTGAATTTAGTCGCTGTTCCTGAATTGCTAGATTTTACAGTTTTCTAAAATCTATTCATTATAATTCAGTATTTCCTGAATAATTTCTATGACTAATTCTTCACTATTCATGAACATTTTTTGTGAGCTTCAATTCAAACTTTGAGCTGTATTTGTTAGTATTGACTGGCCACTAAAGTCACACAGTATTGTTTCTATCTGGATTGGATAAGCATAAGTGAGAGAATCAGATTTCTATCATGAACACTGCTGCGAACAACTTCAAAATTCACTTTCCATAAATAAATAATCTACAATACTTGGCTTTTTGGTATTTGCTGCTTTAATGAATATTTCTGCCAATAAACACTTTCACTAGAATATTCACAGAAAGTGAACACAAAAAAAGGACACAAAATACATGTGAAATGTACACATTGTTTTATTTTTTGAGAATATTTGCCAAAAGATTGGGTTTTGTTTAGTTCTTTTTAAGTTATTCACCCAGCTGTGATCCGTAGTTTCCTCCTATTGAAAATGATTCCATGCAGGAGACTGCTGTTTTGATATTAACCTGGTTCTGCAAAATTATAAAATAGATCTAGGAGTTATTCCTCTGTGGGTGGTTATCTAGCTTGACCTTATGCTATTCTTTACAAAGAATTTGTTTCCCTGTCTGTTAGTGCACTTTTTTTACCTTCTGCTGCTTCTATAATTCTCACGCACTTATTTATTCATGCACTCATCCATACATGACTCAGAGCTGTGCAAAATTTTGCATCTTAAATTAAACCTGACAAATTTCCCCCTTTTACTGACTTTCACTGCTCCAAAGGTAGGGAAACATCTGTGCACATTGCAGCAGAGAGAGAGAAGTAGCAGGAGAATGGGAGGAAGATCACAAGTAAACCAGAAGAAGGGTAGGCACAAGCATGGTCTCTCTGAACATTCTCCTCATGACTACCTCAAAGGCAGAGGTAGCTGAGGTAGCATATAGAGTGAAATCCTAGCTCCATTGAACTCAATGGCAGGACTTCCATTTACTTTAGTGGGGCCATGATTTCATCCCTCATTTATAAGTCAGCGCTTCAGACAAGAGGAAAAATAAGCAAGCTGTTCACGCACCTTTATCACCATAGCTACTGAAATAGCAGCACATCCTCTCAGGTATAGACAAGAGAATCCAAATGATGGAATAGCAGAATAATAAGTGTGGTCAGAGCTGCTCTGCTCTCAATCCAGTTAAAGACTATGGGTGAGATTCACCTCTGTTCATCTGATTTGAGGGCTTAAGAGAGAATTCAGTAGCTCACGGTATTGCCTCTCTGCACAGGGGTGAATTCCACCCATGGAGAATAAATAATATCATCATTTGCTCAAGTGTCTGATATTTCTGGATGAAAACATCTGTCTCCCTTAGAGGAGTAGACCCTATTGATTCATAAGCTGCCAGTGTTAGTCTTTGTGCTCTCTCATTATAAAAGTGCTCAATTATCGACTTTGCCCAGTTTCTGCAGGGCAGAAGGGGGCAAAAGAAAGAGTCAGTTGTGCGTGCATGATCCACTGGACCTTGGGTAGAATAGAGCAGTCTGTTCACTCCATTCCACCCCTCTGATCATCCCAGCGTCAACTACTCTGACCACACCTGATGGAGACCTCCATTGTGGGAAGATCCAGCCAGCTCCCCGCCCCCTTTCATAGCCAGTGGGGCACAAAGCACACTATAATCTGCCCCTATATATTTATGCCTGGGACATTTTTCCCACAGACAGAAAGCAATATCATACAATTTGTATTTCCTTAACAGAAAAGAGTGACTGGCTGACTCTGTAAACTGCACCTTGTATCTAGAAGTGCCAAATTCATAGCACTTCTCTCATTTCATCAAATGTTTATGAAATGACCCAGTTTCCACAGAGGTCTTTGGTAACTGAACAAACAGAGTAAAAAGTATATTGTAATGCTCCAGAAATGTCTCAAGGAGGAGGGTTATTGAGAAAAAACTTCAAAGCAAAGTGTGGGTCTGCTTGATTAAATGAAAGGTTGTGAGGTGGTGCTGCAGATGGTGCTGTCTCAGAGGAGTGCCCTTTGCTAGCCAACCATGGCCCAACAGACCACAACTACATCCTCTCTTCAAGGGTCTCAGCAATTACTCCACTAATGCATTTTAACATAGAGTGCACTCCTGCTGCCAGGTTTATTTATTAATATTCCAAATAACTCTGCCCACAGTCCTAAAGCAGACCTTAATATCCCAATGTGAAGTCCCCAGTCAATCCATTCTTCTCTGCCCCGGGTTCCTCAGGTCCTCCATTTCCTTTTCCTGGGCACAGGCCATCAGTGTTCCATCAAAAATTTAAGTTAACCAAGATGATATTCTCCCATCCCAGGATAATTACAGTCTGGGCTACTTTCTTTCAAAGTGTTTCAATCAACTTCTCAGACACTCACTTTGTGACTTCCATTCCAAGAGGATCATTGTTGACCATGAATGCCTACCTCAGGGAAGATCATCAGAAAACAGGGCAGAGATCCCAAATTGGCGGTGATGTGTTCTATAATTAGATTTCACCTAGCCAGTAACAAATGTGAGCTCCTGGATCACTATACCAGTCTTATCACGGAGCCACGGACAGTCTCCTCAGACTCTCCAGTCTGTCTTGATACCCAGACAAACTGGACTTAGCAATAAATGGTCACTTCCACCAAAGATCACATCACATTTAGGTTACTCCCAGTCCCAAGAGACCAGTCACTTACCCATGAATAAATGTTACTCTAGCTCTTACAGCAAAGACAACACTGGTAGCCAATTCTATAGTAAACTAACTAAAGATTTATTAGCTAAGAAAAGGAAATGAGAGTTATTGAGAGGTAAAAGCAGGTAAAATATATGTACAGGTGAATCACAGTCTAATTCCAAATGGTAACAGTGATGTAATAAATTGCCAGTTTCCCAAAAGTCTCCCAGGACAACCCAGAATAACTCTGGGGATCTATGTTTTCTTGTTCAGTTATTCTGCCCTGTTAGAATCCAAGAAGTTCAGAGATGAAGGATCTTTCCCTTGATCCATACTCATAGCTTCTTCTCACAGAAAACAAGCTGACAGGGTCACTACCCATGTGGGCATTTCCCTTTGATGATGAAGAGTGAGGAATGCATTTTGAGTCTTTAACCTCCAATCACACACAATGTCCACTTGTTTGAAGTTAGCACTTTTCTGTTAAAGTTCTTCATTTGCATTTCACAAGGCTTCTTTCTTGTGTGATGGGTTATTAGTTACAGAGATATACACAATGTAAATGTTTGCTATTACATGATAACAGGATACAGATAAATGAAAACAATGCATGTAACATCCCATTAGTTTTCATGAACTTTAAACACCAAATACACTCTTCTACATTTAAAAATTACGTTTATCTATACTAATACACCTGGGGCTTTGGCATGAGCTGCCACTGGTCTGCCAGCATCACAGTCAGTACAGGAGTGGCTGACTCCTGCCACTCTCTTCAGGGCCTTCCCAGCCCCTTTCTAAGACTGTCCTTCTGCGGCATTTATCCCTTGCAGCTGCCTCTGTGCTACTCTCACGTTATCCTTAACTCAGGTACCACCTTGTCCCTCATTTAGGGCCCACACCTTTCCAAGAGATGATTTCCTGCTGTTTTAAGATGTGATAGTGGGACTATTAAAGGGTGGGTAACATTTGAACACAGACACTCATAAGCCAAGGCTCAAGGAGGCTTCAGATATAGCTGGGCCATATACCATCAACAGCTTTAAAAAACAAACAACACCAGATTAAAGTTAACTGGCCATTTCACAGGAAACAAGTATAAAAATGCAGTGTGGGGATGTAATGTTCCTGGTTGTTTAAATCATTGAGCAAACAAGCTGCCACATTCAGGATGAGCTGTAAGTGAGAGAGAGTCAATGCAAGATGGCCTGATAAAAATGAGTAACAGTAATCCTCTCACTAAAATGGGCATATTCAAAGCAAAATTCTGAACCCAGATTTGATATCTCCAAATGTGAACCCTAAATAAGCAGGGATGCAAAAGTAAAGAGTTAATTGTCACACTCTGTTGTAGGTAGTTATACAGTTCCTGTAGTACCTGAGTGCTTCACAGTTTTTAATTTATTGATCCTCATACCCGTGAGGAAGAGCAGTGCATAGAGGCATAGAGAGGCTAAGTGACTTACCCAAGGTCATACAGGAAGCCTATAACTGAGCAGGGCCTGGAATCCAGGATTACCAAGTCTAGGGCTAGTGACCTAACCATTGGACCATCTTTCTTCCATATAATGACAACCTTCTGTCCATTCATAATCCTTTTGTTTTCTCAGGCTGGAGAATGACATCACTCTGACAAATCCAGATGACAAGACAGTCCAAGCACTGAACATGCAGGGGCAACAGGGCAATTATTTAACATCGGCATGCCAATGGTCTTTTACTCCTTGTTTAGAATGATCTCCTAAGTGGCAACTGTGACATTTTGGGGTTCAACCTAGCTCAGTGAGGGGTTCTATTACCACCTTCCCTGTAACCCTGGGTACCTGCTCTGCTGCTGTGGCTCACAGCCTGCATCTGTTTGCAGGTCCCTGAGCATCTGTTTGCTGGGCAGCCCTGGTTCAGCACTCTGACCCCAGCAGCCTGCCTACAAGACAACAGCCCCACCCTGGTCTCCACCAGCCTTGGTTACCACTTGCAGGTGACCCCAACACACTCTCAGTCCCAAATTTCCCCCAAAACATCTGCCCTGAAGTATCCAGCCCTCTCTTGGAAAAGTCAGGGATGTAATAAGGTCCATTGTTCCTTTAAAGGGACAAAAGCACTGGTGTTAACACTCACTTCAATTCAAACACAGCACTGGGTTGGTTCAGATTAAAAGCAAAATAACTGTATTAACAAGAAGAGAGATGCTAAGTAATTCAAGTACAAGACAAATATGGTTACTAGCAAATAAAAGCAAAATACCCTTTCCAGTGGCTAAGACAACTCAAAAGGTTACAATCTTGGATCAAGGTAAATTTCTTACCCGTCTTTCTTCTTTCCAGCCATGACTGACATTTTCTGAGTCAGGACCTTCCACAGAAGTACAAAATGCTGGTTTCCTTGTCTTTGTAGGTGAAAGGGGCCAAAATTGTTCTCTGTTTCCCATTACTCCTTTTTCTGTCATCTGCTACCACTGAGAACAGGCTAGATCCATCCTCTTTGGAACCCCCTTTCAGGTAGTTGAAAGCAGCTATCAAATCCCCCCTCATTCTTCTCTTCTGCAGCCTAAACAATCCCAGTTACCTCAGCCTCTCCTCATAAGTCATGTGCTCCAACCCCTAATCATTTTTGTTGCCCTCGGCTGGACTCTCTCCAATTTTTCCACATCCTTCTTGTAGTGTGGGGCCCAAAACTGGACACAGTACTCCAGATGAGGCCTCACCAATGCTGAATAGAGGGGAATGATCACATCCCTCGATCTGCTAGCAATGCCCCTACTTATACAGCCCAAAATGCCGTTAGCCTTCTTGGCAACAAGGGCACACTGTCGACTCATATCCAGCTTCTCGTCCACTGTAACCCCTAGGTCCTTTTCTGCAGAACTGCTGCCTAGCCATTTGGTCCCTAGTCTGTAGCAGTGCATGGGATTCTTCCGTCCTAAGTGCAGGACTCTGCACTTCTCCTTGTTGAACCTCATCAGATTTCTTTTGGCCCAATCCTCTAATTTGTCTAGGTCCTTCTGTATCCTATCCCTACCCTCCAGCATATCTCCCACTCCTCCCAGTTTAGTGTCATCTGCAAACTTGCTGAAGGTGCAATCCACGCCATCCTCCAGATCATTAATGAAGATATTGAACAAAACCGGCCCCAGGACTGAGGAGCAGAGTGTGCTTGAGGCAGATGCAATCTCTCAGGGGCATGATCAGTGCACATGTAGCATGTGCCACCTGCTCCATGCATTAGGGTGGAGCAAATTGCTTCACCTGGATGCTGGTCTCACTCCAGGGCTTCAATAGCACTACCTTCCTATTTCATCTCCATCCCTCTTTGCCCTCTTTTCTCTGGTCTCCTCCCAAGGGTGTTGGAGGAGCAAGAGGGAGCAGGCCCTGTGCTTTGAAGAATGCAAGAAACACAGGGCCTGCTACTGCAAGATGGCCTTGCACAGCCATTCAGCTGGAAAGGGGGGAATCTTGTGCTCCCTTCCATGGCCATGAAGTATTTCATCTGTGTATACTGACAATAGTCCGCATGGTCTAGCACCCAAAGTGTTAAAATGTGGATTTTCACCTTAAACTCTTGAAATTGTTTTTTCTCATTTTTATAAACCTGATTTCATTGAAAATGTAACCCCTAAAATACCACTCTTCCCTTTAAGTCATCCCTGCTTCTGTTACATCAGTACATTGATAAAAAGAGAGGAAAAAAAGAGACCAACATATTACAAGCCAATTATGTTACTGTCAAAATGATGCAAGCCCATTTTATTGCATGTGCTGTACCAGATTAATCTGTGATGTAACTCCACTGAAGTCAATGGACTTACACCCATAATAAATTTGATCCAAGATCTTTCAATAAAAAAATGCAGTTAGCACCACTACAATGTTGACATTTATCATTTTCAAGTTACATTTACCATGATATTTGCAGTATTTCCCATTTTAAGTGTAACCCTTGTGCCAGATGCCAATGGTAGCAACAAGGGCTAGGTTCAGGTAGTGTAGGGGTCTTTTTTTTAAATGAGTAAAACCATGACTCCCCACCCACAGCCATACTCCTACATTAGGGTCTGAAAATTAAAATCTCCCATGTCACCTTTGCAGGTGTTACTTCCCCACTTCCAAGCATGCAAAATCCTATGGGAACATGGGATAATAAATTTGTTAGTCTCTAAGGTGCCACAAGTACTCCTGTTCTTTTTGCGGATACAGACTAACACGGCTGCTACTCTGAAATGGGACCATAAGTATCTTTATTTGGAGAAAAGGAGAAATCAGTGAAAAGAAACTTTGAAACCCTATATGTATATCTGCATATAAGAAGTCTGAACAATCCCAATCAATACACCAGGAGTTTGGTCAACCCCTCATTCCAGATAACACATATCCAACTCTGGATCACCATGCCCCACTCACCTAAAACCCAGTTTACTGTCTGTCTCGGTGGTTCTTCTCTGCTGCAGTCCTGCGAGAAGTGCTCCACTTCATCCTAGTCTGATGAGCAGCTATATGGTCCAGTTCAGTGTCTGAGGCAGCTCAGCACTGCTACCACTGGTCCAGTCAAGCCATACCGTGGAGTCAGCTCAACTTCTGCTGCCACTAATCCAGCCCAATTCAATCTCCAGGTGGGGAACCCAGAGTAGAGCAGAACTTTGAACAGAGTTGCTGCCTGTAGTACTGCTCCTCTTCAAGACAGAGCCCTTCCCCCTTTCTTATTTGCTGAGCCCAAGCTTTGTTATCCAACCAAAGTCAATTATTCAAAAAAGCCATGGTGACCCCCTCACCCATGTCTTCTCCTGTACAATTCCTATGCCCTTTCATGTGTACAGTAGTGATTATAATTTATTAAGACATTTACACATCAAAGCAAACAAATTCCAAACCAAAAACCTCAGCAGATGGATTTATGGTTAAACAACATAATTCATGTACATCAAACTGATCAGAGTGAAGAGGTGAGAGCTCCATCCCTCTAAGGTTTTCTTTGCTCATGGGCTTACATAAATACGGTGAATCCCACAAGTACTGTAGTACAGGTAATTGCCATTATGTAGTAAGCAATGAGGGCCAAACTAGCCCATCTTTTCTAAAATCAATTGGTCTACACTGATTTACACCAGCTCAGGATCCTCACTTTGGGTCCAGTTGCTTCACCCTTATTCACAGTGAGTAGTATATTGCTACATAAGCAATTCCACTGAAATCAAAAGGACTATTCAGTGAGAGAAAGGGTAGCACAATTAGATCCAATGTAAAACTATAATGGAAAATATCATGCAGACATCAATAAAAATGAAATATCTTTGATTTTCTGGTGTAGCCCCTTTTTCCATAAACCCCTTATTAGGGACTTTTATATATATGTATATTCAAAGCCACACACAATTTACAATCTGCTTCAAGAACAGCTATTAAGACTTCTTTGAAAAGTCCTGAAGCCCCTCTGCTTTGTGAAACTTCTGAAAGGGGGTGATAAAATCTTCAGATAGTGCTCCAGCTAAGGCTCCTTGTTGCTTCTCTCTTTGCCAGCTCAATTTTATTAGAGATTCAAGATGTAAGAATGGATCTGTTTGAAATCAAGATAAGCAACTGGGCAAAAAAGGAAACCATGATCCAAATTATCCTCATTGCCTTTCCTTAAATTTGGTCAAGTTCAAAATTTATTCTGATGAACTCTGATGCAAGTCAATCTTACCACATTTTTATGGAGGCTCTGTTTTTTACTGCTTTCAGTTATTCAGTTCTTTTCAGAGCTGATACGACTAAAAATGCACATGCTGTACACACATTGCTTCTGTAGGTGGACAGTTTAGATACAAATGGGTGTCCTTCTTAAATTGCATTGACTAAATCTTTGATTTATATGTCCTTTAAAGGAGGGGATCATTTTGCTGATAGCATTAGCTGACTCTGGCAGAAAATGAAAAATATAGAGACATAAATGTTTGCTGTGCTCCATAAGCAGGTGAATACTAGAAAGGCAATAGAAAAATCGGAGAGGCTCATCTAGTTTTAAACAAACAAACAAACAAAAATCCCCCCACACAATCGAATAAAAACCCTGACATCCATTCCCACAGCCTAACATGCCATGACTTCCTATTTGGTACTGAAAAAATGCTCAGTTCTTGATATAAAAAAAACATGAGCTGAACCATGGCTGTAAATAACTGAGGCTTTTACAGTTGTTTCTATTTTTGTGTCAATCCTAAGACTGAAGCCAAAAGAGAATCTAAATATAAAGTATACACATATAATTATATATCAACTGAAATATAAACTCTACCTGTAGTTCACAGCAGTTTGCCGCTCTCCAACTTTGCAAGGCTGCTTTGCTCCCTCTATAGTTCCCTAATCCTCATAACTCCTTTTCCCCAAAAACTCATTTCTCATCTTGGACAGGTGGTTTATAGGAATTGGATGAGGGGAGTGATCACCCTCAAAGCAGCAGTCCAGGAGGATGTAATTTAGGTAGCTATCTAAAGGGGGAAGAATGAAGGAGACAACTTCCCAGTACAGGCAGATGCCAAAGCCTTTACAGAGTCCCCAGTCAAGTACCTTCTCCAAGCACTAATTATGCTTGGTTCACTCCAACAGGTGCTGCAGTGTATGGATAAATACTGATTTGTTGACAGATCTGTCTTCTGTTGCAGGCATGGCAAGCCTGTTTTTCCTATACAAGGAGTTAGCTAACCTGTTAGAGTTCTCAGGTGCTGAGGAGCACTACTAGTTAGAGCAGGGGTGGGCAAACAATGGCCTGTGGACCACAGCCAGCCCACCAGCCAATTTAATCTGTCCCTTGAGCTCCCGCTGGGGAGCAGGGTCTGGGGCTTGCCCTGCTCCCTTGCTCCAGCTGGGGAGCAGAATTGTGGGCCGCTCCACGCAGACATGCCATGGCTCCCAGAAGCATCGGCATGTCCCCTCTCCAGCTCCTATACATGGGGCAGCCAGAGGGTTCCGCAAGCTGCCCCCGCCCCAAGCACCGCCCCTCAGTTCCCATAGGCCAGGAACTATGACCAATGGAAACTCCAGGGGCAGTGCCTGTGGACAGGGCAGCGCGCAGAGCCACCTGGCCATGCCTCCATGTAGGAGCTGGAGGGGGGAACATGCCGCTGCTTCTGGGAGCTGCTTGAGGTAAGTGCCACCCAGATCCTGCACCCCTGAGCCTCTCCCGTGCCCCAAACCCTGCCCCAGCCCTGATCCCCCTCCTGCCCTCTGAACCCATAGATCCTAGCCTGGAGCACGCTCCTGTACCCCAAACCCCTCATTCCCAGCCCCACCCCAGAGCCTGTATTCCAACCGGAGCCCTCACCCCCCATGCCCCAATCCCCTGCCCCAGCCCAGAACCCCCTCCCGCACTCCGAACCCTTCAGTCCCAGCCTGGAGCACCCGCCTACACCCCAAGGCCCTCATCTCCAGCCCCACTCCAGAGCCTGCACCTCCAGCTGGAGCCTTCACTCCCCCTGGCACTCCAACACCCTGCCCCAGCCCGGAGCCACCTCCCGCACGCTGAACTCCTAATTTCTGGCCCCACCCCAGAGCCCTTACCCCCTCCTGCACCCCAACCCCAATTTCGTGAGCATTCATGGCCCACCATACAATTTCCATACCCAGATGTGGCCCTTGTGCCAAAAGGTTTGGCCACCCCGAGTTAGAGCTAGCCAGAGGACGACAATTCTGATTTGTGTCAGCTTGTGAGGTTTGAAATTTGTTTTCGTTCCTCATTGGAACAAAAAACAAAACCTCTAGAACGTTTTCACAAAAAAACAAAGTTGTGTTGAAATGCCCGTTTTTGTATTGAAACCTGAGCTTTTCTATTTGGGAAGGGGCATGTCTATAAAGCTTGGTGGCTTTGAGGGAACTGCTTTTGAGGGTTGGGAGCATCTACTCTGCCTGATTCACAAGAGAGTTTTTCATCCCAGATTACTCTCAATCAGCCATAACAGGGACTTGAACCACCAGGCTATCCATTGTGAGATAATCTCTCTCTCTCTCAAAAACAAAGAAAGATTTTGTTGGAACTAATGCATCTCCCCAAAACATTTCAGCTTCAACAGAAGGAGCATATTTGAACTAAATGAAATTTTATTGTAAATGGTCTGACTGGCTCTACAAGGAGCACTGGAAATGTCTGACTTGTTACACATTATCAGTCACTCACCCAGACTTTGTACCAGAATCTCATGCCCTTACTCACACTGAGTGGTACTTTACTCCTCAAATAGTCCCATTGCTTTCAGTGGCACTATTCATGGAGTGAATGGAAGTACTCTTCCTCTATGTGAGTAAAGGAATGAGAGTCTGGTCCTTTATAATCAAGAACATCTTACTAAAAATACCTTACCAGATTAATCACTAGTGTAACTCCATAAACTCTCAGCAGAACAGTTGCTTCACATATGAATTGGTATTTTCTGCAGAAAGTAAGGTGATTTCTGCATTCTAACATTGCTAGGATTTTTCTGTTCAGAAGACTCTGTGGCCTACTAGCTATAATAAATCTAAGCATGTTGACTATCAGGACTTGCTATGGGTCCTGGGCATTCCACAGTGCTAAGTCTCCATGTATGATCAGCATCACTATGAAGGTTAATGGCTCTCCTCTGGTCAAAGCTGACAGTTTCAGCAAAATTAG
The DNA here is from genome assembly GCF_028017835.1 of Emys orbicularis. Taxonomy (NCBI): domain Eukaryota; kingdom Metazoa; phylum Chordata; order Testudines; family Emydidae; genus Emys; species Emys orbicularis. The sequence continues at coordinate 192,764,447 of NC_088685.1, forward strand.
GCATATAGAATAGACATACTCTGCATGGTTAACACATCTATTTTAGATATTTATAGCATGCCAATCACCATGGAATCCAAGCTCATTTTAGGAGTGAACTTGATTAATATACATTATTTGTCAGTGAACAACATGTTCATTACACGGCAATCCTTTGTCCTGACACCTGTGGTTGAAATATTGTTTGAGCTATCAACAGGAAACACAGAATACTTTATCATACAATGAGAATTATCAGAAGCACAATGAAGCCAACAAAACTTGTATGGTTACCAGTCCAAGCCAATATGTCTCCACCTAACATCTGGCATCAGATCTTCCAACAAACTGATCACCAAGGTACAGCAAATGCCATGCTTGCCACTGCTCAGGGATATATGGAATGCTTCCTGCCACTGTCTGTGTAGCACAAGTCCTATCTGGACAGTGCTGCACAGTCTCCATCCAGTTGATAAAATCAGCAGCTCACAGTGGTAGACAAAATTGGAGAGAGCCTCTGCCACGATCACAAATTCCTACATAATTACCAGGATAGTTGAATGGCTACCTGACTTTGGGCTCCCACACTGCCTCTGGAGGTGGTTTAGTAGGTTCAGGTGTGGCCTGATTTCTTGTGCCAAGGTCAACCATGCCTAGGATGTCCAGGACAGCCCACTGGTGATGCTGTGGAGGATGCTGCACACATGCTGGATGGTTGCTCTTTTTGTGCTGGGCTCCCTGGAGGTCTTCTCAAGCTAACTCAGAGCCCATGGCCTGGATTAAGACCATTTAACTGTTTTAAAAAATGAAACAAAAACAAACAAACAAAAAACCCGCACACCTTGCCTTGCCCACACAAAAATCACTGTAATGAGAGAGAGAGAATGTTTCCTTTGAGCCCTATTTAATTGGAGCGATAATAACTAAGGCTTGACAGGTAGAGAGATAAAAATTTAATCCCAAATATTTTTTAAAACTCTCTAAAATATTTTTTGTATATGGTGTCATGGTATAAAGTTTTCATTGTCACTTATTTGGGATGACCTGATTCCCCTAATAAGCAACGCATCCAACCCAAACTTATGCTGATGAAACCTTTATGCTACCCCACAACACCATGTAGTCTGTCAGTGTTTATGTGAACAAGGTAGATAGGTTCCACAAAGAAGTTCACCATGCAGTCAGTTTAGAGAAGGTGTCGTAAGAGTTCTTGAGCCAACTTCTGCTTCTAGTTTACACCTGTGCAGCCCCATTAAAGCCAGGGGATTTCACAGATGTAACCAAAAGCAGAAGTTGGCTGCTTGAGTCCAACTATTTCTAATATGTTTTGGGATGATATAACAGTCAGAATGTTGGACTGCAATATACAGCATAAGGGTAATGAGGTTCTATACATTTTCTAGGAGTTTGGCACCAGAGACGAGAAAAGGGAAGTAAAACGCATATTGCCAAAAACAATCAAATTCACGTGGGAAATATTTCTGGAAAAAATTTCAACTGGATGTCTATTCTAACACTAACTGCATGATGAAATAATTGTGAATGTCTAAATTCTTTTCTACTGAGTTTGCTCTGACTTCAGCTTTTACACTAGTAATATTCTACCTAAATATGTTTGCTTAGTACATGAATTATTAGCAAGGATAACTTTCCTAAAAGTGAACTAATTATTTTCAGTTATGGTGAGTTCAACTTGCACTCACAAAATTAACATGCAAGTCTTCAATGTCATTATCAGAGATCCTTTTCTGATATTCAAAAAGCAATGTTCTTCACATTAGGCTTTCTGAACTTTGTATATTGCTGCAAGGACTAAAACCACAGTGTTTTATTAATGGGGAATCCCGTGAAAGGAGAAAATTGTTTAATTTAATTTTTAAATCCATCGTGATCAGTCTTCTTCGTACATCAACACATCTCTGAAAATACAGAGACGAGGTATTTTTTGACAGAAAGGACATACTGTCTCTTTGGCAAATGCCTGTGCAGGAAGTCAACCATTGGCAAAGTATTGTCAAGTACAGACATTCATTTAATCCATCAGCCAGCATCAATCAGCCCAAGCTAATCAGGTTTAAAAATAGGAAATGTAAAATTTTGGGTAAAAATGTTAAAAAAAACCATCGTCAACAAATTACCATTCCAAGATGCCATTCACTTTTTTTCGTGGTACATAATAAATATCACTTACTCCAGATTGCATGATCGTCATCTTAAATTCCATTCTTGCATCCATAAACTAACGACAGTTAGAATATGAAGTTCGAGGAGACAAACCCAGGTCCAGCCATAGGGAAAATGGCAAACTTATATTTTTGCACCCCTGGCCCCTGCTGCCTCCCCATCCCCAATGCTGCTGGCACCCGTTGCCTCCCTGGGGTCCCCACCCATCCCCTCTGGCCCCTGCTGCCTCCCCAGTTTACCTCCTCCCCATTGCCCCAAGCTCCCTTTTACAGCCTTGCACCCCATGCCCACGCCACTCCTTGCCTAACGACCACAGTGCCCCCGGACCACGGCACCCTGGTTCATAGAATCATAGAAGATTAGGGTTGGAAGAGACCTCAGGCGGTCATCTAGTTCAACCTCCTGCTCAAAACAGGATCAACACCAACTAAATCATCCCAGCCACGGCTTTGTCAAACCTCTAAGGATGGAGATTCCACCACCTCCCTAGGTAACCCATTCCAGTGTTTCACCACTCTCCTAGTGAAATAGTGTTTCCTAGTGTAAGCAGAGTCAGGATGAGCTCTACCCTGACATCTGGTGGTGAATTGTGGCGAGTTGTGGAAAATAACTTCAGGGGCTGATCTTGTTTGCATAGGCACACGCACCCCGCCTAGCATGAGCCCACAGCAGCCCAAATAGTCACTTTGGCTGCTGTGGGATCTCCAGTTTCTCTGTTATTGGGGCAGGAAGAATAAAGTGTTGTTACCCTGATTATGTGAATCAAGGACAGTGGAACTGTTTTATGACAGAAGGACTCGCCATCAACTAAGTAGCACTCGCTAGTCAAGGGACATGGGTTCCAAAACCCAGTGAATTAAGAGAGGCTGGGGACAGGTATTTGTGCCTGATGGTATGGGCCCAAAAATACCAAGTGCACTTTCTTCTCTCTCCACTGTGGGATATCAGAGCTAATTTTTATTCTTTTAGGAGTCTAGCTACAGGCTGCTGAGTGGAATTCACTTTGGGCCAATGGTGCACCAGCACTGAGGTTCCCCTACTACAAGCTGAAATCACTGAGTGTGTGGGGGGGGGGCTGAAGATATATTGCTGAGTGGCTAGAAGAGCAGTTTGCAGGATGGCTGGAGCAGCTCACGGGACGGCTGGTGGAGTGGAGTGGCTGGCGGAACAGAGCAATTCATGGCACGGCTGGAGTGACTCATGGGATGGTGAGTGGAGCGGAGCGGAGTGGTGGGCAGAGCAGAGCAGCTCACGGGACGGCTGGTGGAGCGGAGCGGAGCGGCTGGTGGAATGGCTTGCGGTGAAGGCTGCAGCAGAACCCCATGAAGAGCTATTTGCAGTGTGAGTTGCTGAGAGCCAGAGGCCCATGAGAACCTTCATGGATGTGTTGCAGAAGCTCTGGGCCTGCCCCCTGAAAGCGTGCCTTCTGCTTCAGTGAACTATATTGCATTGGATCAATCTCCCTTGCCCATGCTCAATGCAGCTGACTGGCAAGAAGCCCAGCTGCAAGATATTGACATTCGTGATACACTACTTGCCAAAAGGGAGGGGCAAAGCCCAGTTGTGGTTGTCCCATCTAACCCGGAGGGTAAACTACTATTGAGAGAATGGACCAAACTAAAACTGATTCAGGGAGTGCTACACCGAATGACCACCGACCCTTTACAAAAGCAACGAGCACAACTAGTGCTGCCAAAAGAGTACAGAGCCCTGGCCATGAGGGCCTTGTATGATGACTTTGGACATTTAGGGATGGAGAGGACCCTGGAACTTATTCATAGTAGGTTCTATTGGCCCCGGATGGCTGAAGATGTTCACAGGAAATGTGAGACTTGTGCTCGATGTGTTCAAAGGAAAACTCTGCCCATGAGGGCTGCATATCTCAAGAACATCACCAGCAACAAACCTTTGGAACTGGTATGCATTGATTTCTTGTCTTTAGAACTAGACAAGAGGAATGTTGGGAACATTCTAGTAGTGACTGACCATTTTAAGCGGTATGCACAGGCATATCCCACACGTGATCAGAGGGCCACCACTGTTGCACGAGTACTGTGGGAAAAATATTTCTCAGTTTATGGATTCCCAGCCTCGATACACTCGGATCAGGGGCTGGACTTTGAGAGTCACCTTCTGAAGGCGGTGCTGAGGACAGCGGGAATTAAAAAGTCTAGGACAGCGCCTTATCACCCGCAAGGTGATCCTCAGCCAGAGAGGTTCAACCGAACCCTATTAGATATGTTGGGGACTTTGCGACCAGAGCAGAAGGCAACCTGGAGCCAACATGTCGAATTTCTGGTGCATGCCTACAACGCCACAAAGAACGATGCTACGGGAGTCACCCCATATCTCTTGATGTTTGGGCGAGAACCAAGATTACCCATAGACTTGTGCTTTGGTGTATCAGAGGATGGAGATAGCTATGAAACTCATCAGCAGTATGTATCCCGACTAAGAGAAAAGCTGTGGGATGCTTATCACTTAGCTACATCTGCGGCTCAGAAGAACACAGACCACAACAAACATTGATATGATGCTAGGGTATGTTTGCATGAGCTCCAGCCAGGGGACAGAGTCCTGCTGCGAAATTTGGGTATTGCTGGCAAACACAAGATAGCTGACAGATGGAAGGCAATACCTTACTTGGTGATTGAAAAGCTGGGAGACCTGCTGGTCTACAAGATCATAGAATCATAGAATCGTAGAATATCAGGGTTGGAAGGGACCTCAGAAGGTCATCTAGTCCAACCCCCTGCTCGAAACAGGACCAATTCCCAACTAAATCATCCCAGCCAGGGCTTTGTCAAGCCGGGCCTTAAAAACCTCCAAGGAAGGAGATTCCACCACCTCCCTAGGTAAAGCATTCCAGTGCTTCACCACCCTCCTAGTGAAATAGTGTTTCCTAATATCCAACCTAGACCTCCCCCACTGCAACTTGAGACCATTGCTCCTTGTTCTGTCATCTGCCACCACTGAGAACAGCCGAGCTCCATCCTCTTTGGAACCCCCCCTCAGGTAGTTGAAAGCAGCTATCAAATCCCCCCTCATTCTTCTCTTCTGGAGACTAAACAATCCCAGTTCCCTTAGCCTCTCCTCATAAGTCATGCGCTCCAGACCCCTAATCATTTTTGTTGCCCTACGCTGGACTCTTTCCAATATTTCCACATCCTTCTTGTAGTGTGTGGCCCAAAACTGGACACAGTACTCCAGATGAGGCCTCACCAATGTCGAATAAAGGGGAACGATCACGTTCCTCGATCTGCTGGCAATGCCCCTACTTATACAGCCCAAAATGCCATTAGCCTTCTTGGCAACAAGAGCACACTGTTGACTCATATCCAGCTTCTCGTCCACTGTGACCCTTAGGTCCTTTTCTGCAGAACTGCTACCTAGCCATTCGGTCCCTAGTCTGTAGCAGTGCATAGGATTCTTCCGTCCTAAGTGCAGGACTCTGCACTTGTCCTTGTTGAACCTCATCAGGTTTTTTTTGGCCCAATCCTCTAATTTGTCTAGGTCCCTCTGTATCTGATCCCTACCCTCCAGCGTATCTACCACGCCTCCCAGTTTAGTGTCATCTGCAAACTTGCTGAGAGTGCAGTCCACACCATCCTCCAGATCATTAATCATGTTATTCTCCCAGGGGATCCTGCCCATCTGTTCCCTGAGGGAGTCAAAGTCTGCTTTTCTGAAGTCCAGGGTCCGTATTCTGCTGCTCTCCTTTCTTCCTTGTGTCAGGATCCTGAACTCGACCATCTCATGGTCACTGCCTCCCAGGTTCCCATCCACTTTTGCTTCCCCTACTAATTCTTCCCTGTTTGTGAGCAGCAGGTCAAGAAAAGCTCTGCCCCTAGTTGGTTCCTCCAGCACTTGCACCAGGAAATTGTCCCCTACACTTTCCAAAAACTTCCTGGATTGTCTGTGCACCACTGTATTGCTCTCCCAGCAGATATCAGGGTGATTAAAGTCTCCTATGAGAACCAGGGCCTGCAATCTAGCAACTTCTGTTAGTTGCTGGAAGAAAGCCTCGTCCACCTCATCCCCCTGCTCTGGTGGTCTATAGCAGACTCCGACCACGACATCACCCTTGTTGCTCACACTTCTCAACTTTATCCAGAGACTCTCGGGTTTTTCTGCAGTTTCATACCGGAGCTCTGAGCAGTCATACTCCTCTTTACATACAATGCAACTCCCCCACCTTTTCTGCCCTGCCTGTCCTTCCTGAACAGTTTATATCCATCCATGACAATACTCCAGTCATGTGAGTTATCCCACCAAGTCTGTTATTCCAATCGCATCATAGTTCCCTGACTGTGCCAGGACTTCCAGTTCTCCCTACTTGTTTCCCAGGCTTCTTGCATTTGTGTATAGGTACTTAAGATAACTCATTGATCGTCCCTCTTTCTCAGTATGAGACAGGAGTCCTCCCCTCTTGCGCTCTCCTGCTCTTGCTTCCTCCCAGGATCCCATTTCCCCACTTACCTCAGGGCTTTGGTCTCCTTCCCCCGGTGAACCTAGTTTAAAGCCCTCCTCACTAGGTTTGCCAGCCTGCTTGGGAAGATGCTCTTCCCTCTCTTCGTTAGGTGCAGCCCGTCTCTGCCTAGCACTCCTCTTTCTTGTAACACCATCCCATGGTTGAAGAATCCAAAGCCTTCTCTCCGACACCACCTGCGTAGCCATTCGTTGACTTCCACGATTCGACGGTCTCTACCCAGGCCTTTTCCTTGCACAGGGAGGATGGACGAGAACACCACTTGCGCCTCAAACTCCTTTATCCTTCTTCCCAGAGCCACGTAGTCTGCAGTGATCCGCTCAAGGTCATTCTTGACAGTATCATTGGTTCCCATGTGGAGAAGCACGAAGGGGTAGCGATCCGAGGGCTTGATGAGTCTCGGCAGTCTCTCCGTCACATCGTGTATCCTAGCTCCTGGCAAGCAGCAGACCTCTCGGTTTTCCCGGTCGGGGCGGCAGATAGATGACTCAGTCCCCCTTAGGAGGGAGTCCCCGACCACCACCACCCTCCTCCTCCTCTTGGGAGTGGTGGTCGTGGAACCCCCATCCCTAGGACAGTGCATCTTTTGCCTTCCAATCAGTGGAGTCTCCTTCTGCTCCCTTCCCCCAGATGGGTCATCTAGTCCACTCTCTGCATTAGTACCTGTGGAGAGAACATGGAAACGATTGCTCACCTGCATCTCCATTGCTGGTACATGGACGCTCCGCTTTCTCCTTCTGGAGGTCACATGCTGCCAAACTTCTTCACCATCCTTCTGTCCCTGCTGCGCCTGCTCTGAATCTTCAGAACATTGTGGCCGTAGAAGCATCTCCTAACGTCTGTCCAGGAAATCTTCATTTCCCCTTATGCAACGCAGAGTCGATACTCGTTTCTCCAGACCTCGAACCTTGTCTTCCAATATGGAGACCAGCTTGCACTTTGTACAGACAAAGTCGCTTCTGTCCTGTGGAAGAAAGACAAACATGGCACAACCTGTGCAGGTTACAACAGCAGATCGCTCTCCTTCCATATCACCTTCCTCTTAAGAGCTTCCTCAGCTGTTGCAGGAACTACTCAGAGAAACCTGCAGATGAAAGCCTCAGTGAGCTCTCCCCAGGCAAACTCTCTCTGTTAGCCTCTGCTGTTCGCCGCTCAGCTGGTTCGCTGCTGACTTCCCTTATATACCAGTCAGGCCCACTCAAGGCCCACCTGGAACAAAGCACTCCCAATTCACACTTTTCAAACAAACAAGCAAGCAATCAAGCACATGGTCAAACTGACAAACTGTCCCAGCAACAGACACTCAGATACTCACCAACACAGCCCCCCTAATGCAGCACTTAGCATACCTGCTCTCGGACAGCTCCCAGGCAAACTCCCTCTGTTAGCCTCTGCTGTTCAAACCTGAAGAGGGTCCAGAGCAAATAAAGACAGTGCATAGAAACCTTTTGCTCCCTGTGGGAGAATTGGTAGGCACCCCTTATGAGATGGGCCACAACAGGGCAAGCGGTCAGAACAAAGGTGCTAGACCAAAGCCACCATCCAACATGGACAGCCGGGCCCCTGCAGCTAACCTACCCCTATGCAGCACATCCAAGAGTGAGTCTGAGGAGGAAGACACAACCATGGTGTATCCTGGTATGGAGACAAGATTTCAGTCTCTATCACCTGAACCAAAAGAGAGCTCCCCCTCTTCCACCCTAAACCCCATGGCAGAAGTATTTAGGCTCATTTCTGACACGCCTGTGCCGCTGATGGGACCCCGTGTGATGACATACACAGGTTATTGGACATTGGAGACATACAGCTGGAGGATGACCTGGGCACCTTAGACCATCCACAGTTAGAACTAGAAATGCAGGGGCCTATGCCAGTAGCCGAGGGACCCTCAAAGGAAACCTCTCCATCCGTCGGTCAAGAGGATGTCCCCCCTACCACGGCAACAGAGATTCTCAATAGACGAGACAGGGTAATAAGACCAGTAAAATGATTAACTTATGATGCACCTGGGGTGACTAGTGAGGAGCCAATACATTTAGCACACAGGCTTGTGGAAGCTAAAGTGGGCTATCTGAGGCCCTTTGGAGGGAACCAGTGAGTTGGTATAATAGGGAGTGTAACTTGTCAGGACGACAAATTCTCGGCTGGGGGGAGGATGTAAGCAGAGTCAGGATGAGCTCTACCCTGACATCTGGTGGTGAATTGTGGCGAGTTGTGGAAAATAACTTCAGGGGCTGATCTTGTTTGCATAGGCACACGCACCCCACCTAGTATGAGTCCACAGCAGCCCAAATGGTCACTTTGGCTGCTGTGGGATCCCCAGTTTCTCTGTTATTGGGGCAGGAAGAATAAAGTGTTGTTACCCTGATTATGTGAATCAAGGACAGTGGAACTGTTTATGACAGAGGGACTCGCCATCAACTAAGTAGCACTCGCTAGACAAGGGACATGGGTTCCAAAACCCAATGAATTGAGAAGTACCAGAGGGGCAGTTGTGTTAGTTTACAGCTGTAAAACACAACAAAGAATCCTGTGGCACTTTATAGACTTACAGATGTATTAGAGCATAAGCTTTCATGGGTGAATACCCATTTTGTCAGACACAGATTATGCTTCAATATGTCTGTTAATCTATAAGGTGCTACAGGACTCTTTGTTTCTTTAATGAATTGAGAGAGGCTGGGGACAGGCATTTGTACCTGATGGTATGGGCCCCTTTTGAGGGCCTGAAACACCAAGTGCACCTTCTCCTCTCTCCACTGTGGAATATCAGAGCTAATTTTGATTCCATTAGGAGTCTAGTTACAGGCTGCAGAGTGGATTTCACTTTGGGCCAATGGTGTACCAGCACTGAGGTTCCCCTACTACAAGCTGAAATCACTAACGAGCTACAATTACTAAGAGCTGAAATCACTGAGTGCTGGGGGGGGGCTGAAGATATATTGCTGAGTGGCTAGCAGAGCAGTTTGTGGGACGGCTGGTGGAGCAGAGTGGCTGGCAGAGCAGAGCAGTTCACGGGATGGCTGGAGTGGCTCATGGGACGGCGAGCAGAGTGGAGCGGAGCAGTTCATGGGATGGCTGGTGGAGTGGAGTGGCTGGTGGAATGGCTCGCGGTGAAGGCTGCAGCAGAACCCCAAGGAGAGGTGGGGCAGTCGGCCTCGGACCACGTAAGATGCCCCTTAACACCTCCACGTGCCCCCCTCCCATTTCCACCCAGGATGGGAGGTAAAACTCTGCAGATAAACTTTTGAACTCTGGGGCTGCACTGATCAGGGACAGAGACTTTTGGGTTGTTGGACTTTTGGGTGATTTTTGGGTTGCTGGACTTAAGACCCTGAGGGGAAAAGGACACTGCCAAACTTACTTGGGGGTGGGTCATGGTTTGTGTTATGAATCCTGTTTGTGGTGTTTCCCCAACATAATGCCGCATTCTTTCCCTCCTTTATTAAAAGGATTTTGCTACACTCAGACTCCGTGCTTGCGAGAGGAAGTATTGCCTCTTAGAGGCGCCGGGGGGTGGTATGTAATTGTCCCAGGTCACTGAGTGGGGGCTCGAGCTGGTTTTGCATTGTGTTATTGAAAGGGAATCCCTAGATACTGAACCCGGCCCTTGTTGCTGCCAACTCAGATGTGCAGAAAGGTTACACTAGTAGGTTGGTTGCCTACATCGCCTACCCGTAAGGCCGGCCCTGGACAAACCCATTTCTGTGCTGCTTAGCTAAGTAAAACTCGTATTGAAGTCAATAGGTGTGGCAATTTTGCCTGTATAGGGGTATAAGTATTGGGTCATAATACTGTAACACTGTAAGGAACCAATTCTTAAAGCAAGTCTGCTTATGCAGTGCCCCATTGATGTCCATGGGTAGTATGGGTCCAGCCTAAGGGTCAATGGGGAGTAAGGGTCTGCTTACAGGATTGGCCCCTTCAGAGTCTATCTGAAAAACAACCAATATTTTCTTCCTTCACAAATACCTAAGTGTCTTTATTAAGTGTAACAGAATGGTGAACTACTTACTGACTGGTGCAGTAGACAGCTGGAAAGAAATATTGTAAATGCTTTTAATCCTAATTCTATGCACTTTTTTTTGTGTGCCTCTTTTCAGTAGCTGATTTTTACCATCTCAAACTTCACCTTCAGTTCTGTCCTCCCCATATTTTTTTTGGAATATGTTTTTGATTAATGGATTACTAAATACTTCTGCAACTATTATGAACTGCAGAAAACAGAAGCCCCTTGTCACACCTGGCCTTATGCAAGTCTCTTTGATTGTTAAGAAGTGGTTGGTTGCCTAGGTAGATACATTTATTTAAAGACAGTCAACTTTCTATATATCCCCGTGTAAAATGTATGGTCTATTACTTATCCATTAGCAATACATCTGCTGTGTGCATTTAGAATTATTTCTAATTTGTCATCTCAGCTACCTGTACTTTAGATCAATTATTCTGTCATCTGCCATTGTTTTGGTTAATTAAAGTGACCCAGGGAAGATAGAACATCCATGAATATGTAATGGAACCCTGCTAATTCCTGAATAAAAATAAGAAATGTAAAGTCATTACTCATCCACCAAAAGCAGGTATGAACTTCATTAACATAATCTTCCAACTGTACAGCCTGCAACCCAGCAATAACTTCTAGAACTATCTCTTAACTATCATGGATTGAGAGGTTTATATTATTTATTGTTCTCTTCCAGGGTCAGACAGCTCTTTGGGATTATTTGGTACTATTCAATTAGCATACAGAATAGCATCTAGTGTTTACTGCAAGTGCTTTGTCACGTCCGTTAAAAACAACTGGGTCAGATTCTCAGCTGATATAAAATGATCTCACTCCCTTGATGTCAATGGAGTGTGGCTGATTACACCAGCTGAGTATCTGGTCCCTTGTGTTCATAACTTTCTACGTTATTCCTCTTTTGAGCCTAATCTTCTTGCACTCAGCTCAAAGGGTAGGGAAGGGGAATATTCTGGATGCATTAAACAAATCATAATTAAGGCTTTTTTTGGCTTTTCAACAAGTAACAAATGATTGAAGACTTTTTTTTTGTTCAGATTCCCCAAATGATTCATCCTCAGTGTGATTTAATTGCTGCTGTTGTAAGTATGAAATGAAATCAAGCAAATCAATCCACACAACCCACATAATATATAATATATGTGCAGTTGCAAATTCTAAGATTGCAGTAGTGCAATGTCCTACAACAGTATGGAGCTGTGAATAGTGTCCCATGCAACTATGGCTCTAATACATGGAACCTGGAAAGAAACCCAAGGGATTGCCAGAGGGATCTTGGTTGGAATTGGGAACTGCCAGAGGCTTTTCCCATGACATTCGGTGGTATTAAGGACCAGCATAGTTCTTCATGCAATTCTCTGGAGGGTTGAGAGGTGGAAGAACCTTCACTTGGCCTTCGTGAACCAGAAGGGGAGCAAGTCCCAGATTTTCTACACAGCTGGCTGGAGTGGGGGTTCTCAGTGACAACCAGCCTTTCCCTGCTAGTTGTTAATGCGATAGTTGCAGTTTCATCTGCCTGCCTAAGATTTGTAGATCATTCCCATTACTACTGCGGCACCTGACTGCATAGAAAAAGCTAACATAAAAATAAAGTGAAATTGACTTTCCTCCCAATTCTCTGTGCTGTTCACAGCTATTATTTAATTTAACAGCATAGCACTTCCCTCTACCAGCTGAAGGATCTGTGCGGATCTGCTGCTCCAGTGTCCCAGACTGCATAGTGCAAATTGCAGTAGGAGACTTCAAAACAACCAGCACAGCATACAGCAGCAGGACTTCAAGAGAAGTGAGAATCACACTTACAGTGGACAGCCTGGCAGCTACTGAGGGTTACATTTAAAGACCCTTTTATAAATGAACACCCATGAACTTACATGTAATGACAGCATTCCACTGTGTTAGTACAAGAGCACCCTCCCATGGTGGTAATGATATTTTAGATGTTAAACAACTCAAATGGTCCATAATAAAGTAGTAACTAATGTAACTACCTCTTCCAATACCACTCCCACTGAACCTTCTTCTCAACTCCTCTCCTGAAAGGGAGATCTAGGGGCCCACTCTGTCAAGCCTCATACAGCTATTTTCCTCGTACCCTGTTGGCCATTTCACCTTCAGCACTCCTTGCTTACTGTGTCCGTACTCTACACACCCCTCACTATAATGTGGGTCAATAATGTACTTCTATATATTTGGGGGAATCTGAGTGGGTGGAGGATTTTTTTCAGTAATCTCTGGAATGGCCATTGTTTGGCAGTGTCCTTCCCTCTCCTTCTCCCCCAGTCACCCTCTAGGCCAGGTCAGTGCTTGTGTCCTTCTTCCAGCATATTTTAGGGATCAAGAGCACCAGTGATGATTCCCAGGATGTGCCAAGAAATTCTTCAGTGTACTTTTGCCATTATAAAAATACTATACAATTAATTGTCTTCTTACAGTTAATATTGAGATCACTTTGCTAATAATATACCTGGTCAATATTTTATCAGAAAGTTTTTTCCTTCTAAAAATTGCCTTTTTTTTAAAAAAATGAAAATTTTAGTGAAAAACTGTTGATTATTTTCCAAAATATTTCATTTAGAAAAATTGTGACTTTATCAACTTTTTTATGGAAGTCATTACTGCAACTTACCAAAAAGAGAGAGAGAACAAAACAAAAAAACACCAACAGGTTTTAGTAAATGAAAAATTCTGATAATCATTTCCATAACAGTTTTGATACATATTTCAAAAAAACAAAAACTAAAAGAAGGGTCCATTTTGTACCATGCAAAAGGGTCACAATGTTGAAATGTGGACATTTAAAAAAAATTGTTCTTAAAATTGCCAAGCATCTTTACTAATAGGCCATTTTAGAGACTAGTGTGTTACTTGCCAGTTGTAGACTTTGATATTCTTATTTACTACTGATTGCCCTTTATCTGCTGATTGGGTAATGCTAACAGTTATAATTCTTTAGACTTCCTAATTCACTTGACTATACCTTAGTTAAAATTAGTTGCTACACAAATTTATTGTTTCTTACATTGATCTGAATTCTAGTTCTCTAAATAGATATCTCAGTGAAGGCATTACTGAACTGAGGACATGGCCATGATTTTCAAAATGACTAGTAATATTGAGGTATCTTAAAGTGCCCTAATTTTCAAAAGCTCAACACTTTCTGAAACACAATAAGTTATTCCATACGTCAAAAAGTTCTCAAAAATATTCTAACTGATCGAGAAAGAGTCTTTTCCACCAAGAAAAAAGTCTTCGGAGCTATTTGCACCAACAAGGCAAATTAGGCCCAAATCCTGCAATGAGCTAAGTGTGGACAGACCCAGGAGTGCAGCTGCACTGAGCTCACTGCAGAATCAACAAGATCTCACAGTAGAATATCAGATGAATAAATCAATTTGTTATATTCAGCAACAACTCATTTTGAATTTGCAACCAAATCAGTGCACCTCTTATTCTGGATTGACAAATGCTCACTCCACTGGTTAGGGTGGGGCCAGAAGGAGCAAATATATGACTAGACATGTGGGCAGGGGTGAAAGTGGGCCGGTACGGCGTACCAGTAAAAAGCCGATACTGGCCCGTATGCAGACCACGTTAAAGCACTTTAACGTCACTGCCCCTTCCCCATCGGCGCCTTGCCAGTAGGGACCCTACCAGCAGGGCCACCGACGGGGGAGGCAAAAGGGGCAACGACGTTAAAGTGCTGCTGCAGAGCCTTAACATTGTTGCCCCTTTTGCCTCCCTCCCCCGGGGTCGCCGACAGGGGGGTAAAAAGGGCAGCTGCTCAGGGGCCAGCGATTTAAAATGGCCCAGGGCTCTCAGCCACCGCCGCTGCTATCACAGCAGTGGCCGGAGCCCCAGACCCTTTTAAATCGCCGCCAGAGTACCATGAGGCAGGGACCAGGCAGCACGGATGGGCTGGCTGGGGGAGGCTGACCCCCCAGCCCTGCCCCTTCTGCCCGAGGCCCCGTCCCTTCCAGGGGCCGGAGTCGGCCTCCGTACAGGTAAGAATTTAATATTACTTTCACCCCGGGTGTGGAAAGAGTAGATCTCAGCCAAGAGCCACTGAGATAGTATTCCATGTGACCCTCTTTCACCTCCAGAGTGTGGGGGCTGCTGCTTCTCTTCCCCCTCATCATGCTAATTGCAGTGGGGGTCACATGCTGCATACATGCTCTGGAGTTTTCTCCACTCTGCAGTCATTGGGCAATGAGGTGTGTTGTGGGGTCAGGTGTTTAGTTCCTGGCAGGTGATGGGGGTGATACAGTTTCCTTCCCACACAAAGTAGCCATTACAGGTGTAAACTAGATCTCCTGGATGCTTGGGATTAGGACAATCATCAGTTTCAAGGCCTGGAAGGAATTTTTCCCATATGACAAAATTGGCAAACTGCTGTGTGGGCTTTTTCATCTTCCACATGCACTGAGGTGGTTAGCTTTTGGGGGGGTTATATTACAATCACCGTAACTTCAGCAGGTTCCAATGCAGTTGGTGTGTTAGGAAGCATCCAAATGAGGGCTCTAAAACTCACAGGTTTGTTTGGGCACTGGTCCTAGGAACTCACATGGTAAGAGGTTTGCCTATGTCTTGCGCAGCTTGTGGCTCAGCTCCCTTCATTACATCTCTTCTGCTTCCAGCATGAAGAGGGATCAGGACTCTGGCTTCCTGTTGGTGTAGAAGAGCCATGCCCTTCACTCTTACGTATGTGTATGATACATCAGGGATCATTTGTGCCACTTAAGATCCACACTGGAAGTGACCTTGCAGGCAATTTCTGGTGGTTTTAGGTGTTAAATAAAGTTGTAACCTCCTAATTTGACTATATGATGGTGTCTGTGTCTCTCAGTTCTGTGTCCAGTTCAAATCTTTGTTTGGGGAAGCATTGTGAGGAGGAACAGCTATTCAGCTACAGTCTGAAAAAGGGCAACTTATAATGCAATGTATAATGTAAGTGAGGCTTTATGAAGGATTAAGAAAAATCAATCAAAAACTGGATGATTTTTGATAAATAGCATATCCAATCAATTCTGAAATTACAACAAGCAATTCCAGCTACCAATGTAGCTATGCCACTTTACTCCAGCCGAAGATCAGACCTGCAATAGTGACATATCTGTAGAAAAGATAAATCAAGCAAAACAAGATCTTGGATAAAGGAAAGGGTACAGTTTCTGGTGGATTAGTGTTTTAAAAGCATTTAAAAGCAATGGGAGGTCAATTTGACTTTCCCCCCCTATAGAATAAGAGGAAGAGATTTCACCATTTACAGTACTCTAAGAGATGCTTAAAATAAATATTTTCACCAGGAATTCTACAGGAAATGGAAGGTATATACAATGAGTTACTTAATTTCATCTAAAAAAATAATACTGAAGAATATATGTATGTAAAATCTAATTCATTTTCAAACATAGATTTTTAAACATCCTAGAAAACAAACCTGTCACAATCTTGCCTCCCTTGCTCATTAAAGATCAATCTGGTTTTACTAAAAATGTAAGGGTTCTTTATATTATACGTATCACCCTCAATAATATACATCAAATGTTATAGGTTATGGATATATGAGCAAATTCTTCTGTTACATGGGGCACCATAAATCCACTGTAATTTCATGGAGTTCAATAGCACTACTCCAGATTTACACCCGTGTCATAGAGCGCAGAATTTGGCACTATAACCTTGCCTAACTTCTCACTGAAACCAGACTGATACAGGTATGATTCAACTAACTTAATTGGAGTTTCTTCAGATTTACACCAGTACAAGTGCGGATAATCAGGCCCTATGTTGCAATAATGCTGACAGTGATAATAATGGAGTAAGGGTGTCCCCTCTCTCCCTATTTTTACTTTGCAACTGGGTGAGAAGTACAGACATAATTTACTGCTTGTGAGAAATAGCACTTATTCAGTGGGCAGCTGCATAATGCACCAGCTGACGGACTCTAGGTATAGAGCAGATGTGCAGCAATCCAGTCTCAGTGTACCAGGGACATGGATCACTGCAGTGAAGACTGTAACTGAAAGATGAAAAGGCATTCCTGATCACTGTTGTCTCCTGGAATCAGATGGGAGTCAGAGTTAGCATCCAGATTGCACACCTAGGTGTGTCTACACTGCAATTAGACATCAGCGTCTGGTCCATGCCAGCTGACTCAGGCTCAGGGGACTCAGGCTAAGGGGCTGTTTAATTGAAGTGCAGCCGGAGCTCTGGGCTCCTCCTACCTCACAGGGTCCTAGAGCCCAGGCTGCAGCCCAAGCCTGAAGATCTACACCACAATTAAACAGCCTCTTTGCCCGAGCCCTGCAACCCCAAGTCAGCTGGCATGGGCCAGCCATGGATTTTTAGTTGCAGTGCAGACATACTCATAGTGGTCATGCACTATGAATCAAAGCAGCAGATATACTGTCTGCTATTTCCTCCAATTGCATGCCTCAGTCTACAAGTATTGACTCCATCTCAACCAGTTAAACATCATTTGGGTTATATCATATCCAATTATATATTGGGCACTAGGGGTCAAATTCAGTCTGACGCATACGCGGCTCCTGTAGGAACCACGCATGGGTTCCCCACAGAAGGATTCCCAGGTAGGTCAGTACTCTCTAACATGATCCTGATCCTGCCAATCCAGATCTCATGCAGAATATTCCCACCTTTCAATGGGTCTACAGTATTGCTGATTGAAAGACTTCCATTAAAATGCTTTAGTGAGAGAAAATCGGGTTCTTCACCAAATTAAAAATTTTGTGGCAAGTGTCTGCTTTCCTTGAATGTTTTTTTTAAAGACACGAAAACCCCAAAAATTTTGGCCGAAGAGTCAAAGTTTTCCACTGAAGCTTTTGAGTGGAAAAAAATTATAAAAATGTTCAATGTAATGTAATGGAAAATGGGGTTTCCAACAAGTTCTAGCCTACAGCCATACAGCTTTTGCTGTCTGTGGGTGCTGTTTCTTAATAGTAGCAGTATTGAGTTGTCAGCTTGAGCCCCTGGACCAATACCTCATTGTGCTAGATGCTGTACAGACAATTAACAACAACGACAATATAAGACAAGAGACAACAGGTGGAGACAGATGGTGGAGCACAAGGAAACAATAAAATAATATTACACCTCTACCTCGATATAACACTGTCCTCGGGAGCAAAAAAATCTTACCGTATTATAGGTGAAACCGTGTTATATCGAACTTGCTTTAATCCACCGGAGTGCGCAGCCCCACCCCCCCTCCCCGAGCACTGCTTTACTGCGTTATATCTGAATTCGTGTTATAATGGGTCGCGTTATATTGGGGTAGAGGTGTACTCAGCATCATAAGAAGGGACTTCAGCACACCAACTGCCAAACTGTTTTCAATTTTTTTGTTGGCATCACAACAAAGGAGAGTTGAAAGGCCTGGTCCACACTAACCCCCCACTTTGAACTAAGATACGCAACTTCAGCTACGTTATTAATTGAAGTACCTTAGTTCGAACTTACCGCGGGTCCAGATGCGGCAGGCAGGCTCCCCCGTCGACTCCGCGTACTCCTCTTGCAGAGCAGGAGTACCGGCGTCGACGGCGAGCACTTCCGGGATCGATCCGGGATCGATTTATCGCATCTAGACAAGACGCGATAAATCGATCCCAGAAGATCGATTGCTTACCGTCGGACCCGGAGGTAAGTATAGACGTACCCAAAGAGAGATTTGAAGGAGGACAACGGTGGAGTTTTACAGATATTTATGGGGGAATCCTCCCATGTATGAGGGACAGTGCGGGCGAAAACATGAAGGTTTTCTTGCTAGAAAAGTCCCTTTTCAACCATCTTCTTTTCTGTTATCAAACTCAGTCTTTTCCAGTTTGGTATTATTATTATTTTAAATCAAGTTTATCATGGTAAATTGAATGATAAGAATAAAAAAAAATCCAATAGCTACACATTAAGTGAGCACCTTCCATCATGGGCAATGAATGAGGCAGAGATCCTGTGGAAAAAATAGTATGTGATCTTGTAATTAAAGGCTGTATCATAATGCATACACATCAAGGTGAGGAATTACAGTTGTGTGGGCAAATCTGATACTTCCCAAATTTTGAGAGGTTGACTTTTCATCCTTAATGTTCTTAGAATCTAGGATTTTTAAATGTAATATACATATATACACACACATGCTCATTTTCTTTAATGAGGCCTTATTTTGGTAAACTACAGAGAAAGCAATGGGAATCACAAGAGGACTGTCACAGGAACTAGCATCAGAAAAGTCACAGCAGAATAAACTGCATTCTAGTAATAGACATCAGGTACTAAGCATTTTATGGATAGTTTGAAATATTAGTTAGAATTTGTCCTTCAAGTTGGAAAGATTTTAAGCATGTGGCTGTAGTGTTCTGTGCAATCTATTACTGTAACTGTTTCCAACAAGATGGATCTTTTTTTCTTCTGAAGAAAATAAAGCATCAAATAGCATGAGCTAGCAAGATTACAAGAGCAAATCTTAGAGTTGCTGATTACCTTTCTTCCTGCTTTACACTGGACAGAAGCCTTTGTTTGCTAGTAATTCTAGTTTCTAAAATGAAACATCAGCTCCACCTTCTGTAATTGTAGGGAATTGCATATATTGGCTATCAAATACTTCTAAAAGGAAGAGTAGTTAGCTAGTTCTTGGGTGACAGTGGTATGGGATGGAGTGAACTCTTGCACAAAATACCAAGCAAAAATAATGTTTCAATTGGCCATAATTATTTTATTGACTGTACTTATCTTATTAGTCTTGAAGGACCTGATTCTGGTCTTGCCTCACATGTGCGCAAATAAGGAATATATCCATTCAAGTCTATGGGTTACCTAGGGAGGTGGTGGAATCTCCATCCTTAGAGGTTTTTAAGGCCTGGCTTGACAAAGCCCTGGCTGGGATGATTTAGTTGATGTTGGTCCTGCTTTGAGCAGGAGGTTGGACTAGATGACTCCCTGAGGCTCTTCCAACCCTAATCTTCTATGATTCTATGATTCTATGGATTGACAGCCTCAAAACTGGGGTAAGATAAGAACCTTGCCTTTAGAGTCAACTTTCTGGGGCCAATACTCAGGTTTATAAATTGAAAATTTGTCTTCAGTGTCTTCAACCTAGTCTTCTTGTCTTCAACCTAGTGCTTGGTGCAGGAGTCAGCAGCCAGGAACTGGAGCTCAGGGTCAGAGGCCAGGTACCAGAACCAATGGTCAGAACCAGGTTACCTGGAGTGAGGTAAGAAAGGAGCAGGATTGGGAACAAGTGTGCACAGGAGCTAATGCAGCCATAGGCAAATGCTCTGAGCAGCCACTGAATCATTCCTGCTGGGTTTTGAACTGGTCTGCTGATTCTTCTGGCCAATCAGACAGTGTACTACAGGCCAGATGTACTTGATAGGTTGCCAGGAGCCTGGTTCTGCTGTAGGCCCTGAATCCTGAGGCTACAATGTTTGCACAGTACCTAGCACAGTGGATCCTAGATTCATGACTTGGGCTCCCAGGCACTAAAATAATATCAATAATAATAAAATAGTAATAATAATAATAATAAGAAGAAGAAGAAGAAGAAGAAGAATTAATAACAATTAAGATCTCCAGTGGTAGATTAAGAGCCTGAACTGAAGACATCTAAGTCAATGGGACTCTTTCCACCAATTTCCATGGATTTTGAATTGAGCCCCAACAGGACCAAGGGAAATTAAATAGGGCCAGGATGTGTCAATAGGGAGAAAAAATAAGATGGGGCAGCAACAGGGAAGGGAAAAAGTGGAAGATGACATAAACAGCAGGAAGAGAAAGCATTGGTAGCACGTGGAAGATACAGATCTAGGAATCAGAGTCATAATTCCATAATTCAAAAGTTTGTCTGGTTTTAACATTATATGATTCTTTCAAGGGAATCTGGTCAAAACATAGAAATTTTAAGCTTCCCTCCCAGGTTTTATATTGTCAACAAAATCCCTGACAGAGTTATAGTTTTGTTACTAACAATTACCAGTCTGATCTATATTTATAACATGGCCATTGTCTGCAATAGTGCTGATTGAATAGGTGCACAACAACTGGAGTACCTGCAAAGGTGAAGGCTCATTAGTCAACTGTGATTAAATGGAGCTTTTTAATAGTAAAACACAATTAAAAGTGTACTTAAGATAAATACACTAACCCTGACTCAAGTGCTTTCAAAGATTTTAAGGCCATAAGGGACCATTATGATTGTCTAGCTTGAATTCCTGCACAACACAGGCCATAGAATTTCACCCAATAATTCCTGAATAAAACCCAATAGCTTGTCGTTAAGCTAGAGCATAAAAAAAACTGCAAGTACTTTTGAAGATTTGGCTATAAGTGACTTGCTCAAAGTCACACAGGAAGACTGTGGCAAAGGTGGGGCTAAAATTCAGACCATCTGACTCCCACCCTGTTAACCACAATCCCATCAATCCTCTCCATTAAACACTGCACAGAAAATGTGCTTCTACTATATACAGATTGTTTAGCTTTTCCTTTATATGCACCGTTGAGAAGAATTTTCACATTTGAAATGGAAAACATTTTTTAAATAGTATCCTTTCTGGGCATTGACTCCTTCTATATTCTGCCCCCCCGCCCCCACCACCACCACTAGCAGTGATGGAAGCTGTGTCCTGCAGTAGCTTTTCACCTACAAGCAAATACTTTTAAGCCAAAAGTTAACTCAGCAGATGCATAAACTCCCCTGCTTGAGCTTTGTGAAATAAAAACTGAAATTTAAAAACATTTTAGCTACAATTGAAAAGCTGTTGAAAGAAGCGGCCTTACAGAATGTAGGCTGAAACATTGAGTTGCTTGTTTTCCTGCTGTGCTGAGTTTTGATTATTCCTCAGGGAATAAACAGACCCATCTACGTGTTTGAAAAAAAAATGATGCTTGAAGAAGACCCATCTCTTTATAATGTTTCACAGCTCGGTTTTGCTCCCAGGCACATGAGGAGGATAGAAGATTATGGGCTATTTGTTGCTGAGGAATGAGCAATGTATTAAGTTACTATATAACGCTTGCATGTGAAAGGACATGAGAATGTATATGTTAAGTACTTTGTAGTGCTATTATGTAGCCATGTTAGTCCCAAGATATTAGAGAGACAAGTTGGGTGAGGTAATATCTTTTATTAGACCAACTTCTGTTGGTGAAAGAGACAAGCTTTATATCTACACAAAACTCGTCTTCTGCCCAGTCCTGAAGAAGAGCTCTGTGTAGCTTGAAAGCTTGTCTCTTTCTCCAACAGAAGTTGGTCCAATAAAAGACATGACCTCATCTTAAGTATTGTTATGGTGTTCGGAACATGGGAATATTGCCTATTAATTGAATGAGCATTATCTTGGCTTGGCCTATTAGATGAGGCACTAGTTTGAAGCTCAGGAAATCTGGGATCAATTCCCAGCTCAGTCACAGACTTCCCATATGACCTTTGGCAAGTCACTTAATCTATTCTCTTGCCCCTCTGTGAAAGGGGGATAATACTTCTCTATCTCACAGTAACATGGTGAAGATGAAAATCCACAAATGTTTGTGAGCTGCTGAGCTACAATGATCTGGAGAGCCATTTAAACAGATTTTATACATGAAAATGCATATATTGAGCAGGGGATTGGACTAGATGGCCTCCTGAGGTCTCTTCCAACCCTAATATTCTATGATTCTATGATATATTACATTAAATAAAGAATTCCTGTTTAAGTATAGAATACTCTTCATCTAACACACCTATTTAGTTGCTTAGATGATTTATGTTGGGGAAAATGATACATATGTAAGTTTTAAAAGGTTGCAGCCCTCAGAGTGTAATTGCTTTGAATTGCCTTATGATTTTTAATTTCCTTTCAGTCAGCTGGTGCACAACATTGCCATGTAGATATACACACCAGAGCGAAATGGAAATACAATTATCTTTTTGTCATCATATTAGTTCAGTGGGGTGTTTGTGGTTTAATTTCAGTCATTTATTTGTGGTGGGGTTACAGATGCAGTAATTTAAAAAGACTGTGGATGGGTTAGGGATCATGCCCAAATATCCTCTACAGATATTGATTGGGCATTGTTAGCCAACACAAAAGAGATACTAAAAGAGATTCTAAAAGGGCAATGATTCATCTCTATATATTAGAATTAGGAACAAAATATAAGTTGCATATGAAGAGACTTGGTTTGAGATGCTGCCCTTTTAATTTGAGATGTGACTTGAAAATCAGCCAGTAACAGAGAAGTGAACTGAAGTGAAAATAGGTCATAGCATTTTCCTGAGAATCAGTCATACTTTGCTGAACATGTCCCTAAAGTTACAGCAACACATTTGCTGCATATGCCTATGCAAATGGGCAACAAAGGATTTTGTGTTACAGAGGGTTTGAGCTAGCAGCATAGCTCTTTGTAACAAATTTCTGGACTATCTTGGTATTTTAGCAATATTAGTCTGTGTTTATGTATACTTGAGCTGGTAAAATAATACAAAAAGTGATTCAGGAATGTTTCTAGCTGTAAGAGCTGTGAGTTAGTTTGCTGTTATTTGGGGGAACATGTTACCCATTTTTCACATGTATTCAAATGACCACTTGGTACTGGTAAAAATGTTTGCAAGGCCAAAATGTTTCACACATGTTAGCTGTACCATCAACTCAGGAAAGACCATCTCTAGAGCCTGACAGTCAAAAAATCCCATACACTTCAATGGACAAAGACTGCAGGGTAGGACCTGTGAAAATTACCTGATATTATCACTAATATTGTCATTTTTTTATTCCCTCCCAGTAATTGTTGAGCCTGGGGTAAAAATTTCTAAAGTCCCTGATCTAAAGCCCATTGATGTGAACAGAAAGACTTTTTTGATCAAGTTCTAAATGTCTTCATCTGTAGAACCCATTCCAACAGTGACACTAAGAATCTATCTGATGAGCTTCATGCCCATGCCTGAATTTTATCACTAGGGGAGAAATAGAACACCTCATAACAAATCATTTTTATCAGTGTGAAGAGGGGTTATTTTTCTAAAATTTCTTTGCTTTGTTGTCAGTTCAATAAATCTTGTTATAAATGTTCAGGGCTATATCGTTTGTAAACCACATTTCTCGCTCATCATTTGACCAAGAGTTTGGATGGGAAGTTAGCCTCATTCTTCATAAATATTAATAGGAGATGCACAATTAATACCTCAGTTATAGTGCTTCTAAAGTACCCTCTTACAGTAGAATTTAGATGAGATCTTGTTTATGTACTGTAGACCATTTAGGCTTTAGATTATAACATATTCTAGGAAGAGATGAGATCCACCTAATGAAGAGAGGGAAGAGCATCTTCGCAGGCAGGATTTCTAACCTAATGAGGAGAGCTTTAAACTAGGTTCGCCAGGGGATGGTGACCTAAGCCCAGAGGTAAGTGGGAAAGTGGGATACTGGTAGGAAACCCAAGGAGGAGGGTGCAACAGGGGAAGCCTTCTGATTCATATTGAGAGAATAGGGCAATAGGCTAGTTATCTTAGGTGCCTGCACATGAATGCAAGAAGCTTGGGAAACAAGCAGGAAAAATGGGAAGTCCTGGCACAGTCAAGGAACTATGATGTGATTGGAATAACAGAGACTAGCTGGGGTAGCTCACATGACTAGAGCACTGTCATGGATGGGTATAAACTGTTCAGGAAGGACAGGAAGGGGAGAAAAGGTGGAGGAGTTGCAGTGTATGTAAGAGAGCAGTATGATTGCTCAGAGCTCCAGTATGAAACTGGAGAAAAGCCTGTTGAGAGTCTTTGGGTTAAGTTTAGAGGTGAAAGCAACAAGGGTGATGTTGTGGTGGGTGTCTGCTATAGACCACCAGACCAGGAGGATGACGTAGACAAGGCTTTCTTCGGACAACTAACAGAAGTTTCCAGATTATAGAATCATAGAATCATAGAATATTAGAGTTGGAGGAGACCTCAGGAGGTCATCTAGTACAATCCCATGCTCAAAGCAGGACCAACACCAACTAAATCATCCCAGCCAAGGCTTTGTCAAGCAGGCCTTAAAAACCTCTAAGGATGGAGATTCCACCACCTTCCTAGGTAACCCATTCCAGTGCTTCAACACCCTCCTAGTGAAATAGTGTTTCCTACTATCCAACCTAGACTTCCCCCCACTGAAACTTGAGACATTGCTCCTTGTTCTGTCATCTGCCACCACTGAGAACAGCCGAGCTTCATCCTCTTTGAAACCCTTCCTTCAGGTAGCTGAAGGCTGTTATCAAATCCCCCCTCACTCTTCTCTTCTGCAGACTAAATAACCCCAGTTCCCTCAGCCTCTCCTCGTAAGTCATGTGCCCCAGACCCCTAATCATTTTCATTGCCCTCCACTGGACTTTCTCCAATTTGTCCACATCCGTTCTGTAGTGGGTGGACCAAAACTGAATGCAATACTCCAAGTGTGGCCTCACCAGTGCCGAATAGAGGGGAATAATCACTTCCCTCGATCTGCTGGCAATGCTCCTACTAATGCAGCCCAATATGCCGTTAGCCTTCTTGGCAACAAGGGCACACTGCTGACTCATATCCAGCTTCTCGTCCACTGTAATCCCCAAGTCTTTATCTGCAGAACTGCTGCTTAATCAGTTGGTCCCCAGCCTGTAGCGGTGCATGGGATTCTTTCTTCCTAAGTGCAGGACTCTGCATTTGTCCTTGTTGAACCTCATCAGATTTCTTTTGGCCCAATCCTCCAATTTGTCTAGGTCACTCTGGACCATATCCCTACCCTCCAGTGTATCTACCTCTCCCCCCAGCTTAGTGGCGTCACAGGTCCTGGTTCTCATGGGGGACTTCAATCACCCTGACATCTGCTGGGAGAGCAATACAGCAGTGCACAGACAATCCAGGAAGTTTTTTGGAGAGTGCTGGGGACAACTTCGTGGTGCAAGTGCTGGAGGAACCAACTAGGGGCCATACTCCTCTTGACCTGCTGCTCACAAACAAGGAAGAATTGATAGGGGAAGTAGAAGTGGGTGGCAACCTGGGCAGCAGTGACCATGAGATAATCGAGTTCAGGATCCTGACACAAGGAAGAAAGGAGAGCAGCAGAATACAGACCTGGACTTGAGAAAAGCAGATTTTGACTCCCCCAGGGAACTGATGGGCAGGATTTCCTGGGAGGCTAATATGAGGGGAAAGGCATCCAGGAGAGCTGGCTGTATTTTAAAGAAGCTTTATTGAGAGCGCAGGAACAAAACATCCCAATGTGCACAAAGAATAGCAAATATGGCAGGTGACCAGCTTGGCTTAACAGAGAAATTTTCGCTGAGCTTAAACACAAAAAGGAAGCTTACAAGAAATGGAAACTTGGACAGATGACTAGGAAGGAGTATAAAAATATTGCTCGATCATGCAGGGGTGTAATCAGGAAGGCCAAAGCACAATTGGAGTTGCAGCTAGCAAGGTATGTGAAGGGTAACAAAAAGGGTTTCTATAGGTATGTTAGCAAGAAGAAGAAGATCAGGGAAAGAGTGGGACTCTTAATGAATAGGGGAGGCAACATAGTGACAGATGATGTGGAAAAAGCTGAAGTACTCAATGCTTTTTTTGCCTCGGTCTTCACAGACAATGTCAGCTCCCAGACTGTTGCACTGGGCAGTACAGTATGGGGAGGAGGTGAGCAGCCCTCAGTGGTGAAAGAACAGGTTAAGGACTATTTAGAAAAGCAGGACATGCACAAGTCCATGGTCCAGATCTAATGCATCTGAGGTTGCTGAGAGAGTTGGCTGATGTGATTGCAGAGCCATTGGCCATTCTCTTTGAAAACTTGTGGCGATCGGCGGATGACCTGGATGACTGGAAAAAAAGCAGATAAAGTGCCCATCTTTTAAAAAGGGAAGAAGGAGAATCCTCACCTCAGGCCCTGGAAAAATCATGGAGCAGGTCCTCAAGGAATCCATTTTGAAGTACTTGGAGGAGAGGAAATTGACCAGGAACAGTCAACATGGATTCACCAAGGGCAAGTCATGCCTGACCAACCTGATTGCCTTCTATGAGGAGATAACTGGCTCTATGGATAGCAGTGGATGTGACATATCTTGACTTTAGCAAAGCTTTTGATATGGTCTCCCACAGTATTCTTGCCAGCAAGTTAAAGAAGTATGGATTGGATGAAATGACTATAAGGTGGATAGAAAGCTGGCTAGATCGTCGGGCTCAACAGGTAGTGATCAATGGCTCGATGTCTAGATGGCAGCCATCATCAAGCAGAGTGCCCCAGGGGTCGGTCCTAGGGTCAGTTTTGCTCAACATCTTCATTAATAATCTGGATGATGGGATGGATTGCCCCGTCAGCAAGTTCACAGATGACACTAAGCTGGGGGGAGAAGCAGATACGCTGGAGGGTAGGATACTACCTGAAGGGGTTTTCCAAAGAGGATGGAGCTCGGCTGTTCTCAGTGGTGGCAGATGACAGAACAAGGAGCAATGGTCTCAAGTTTCAGTGGGGGAGGTCTAGGTTGGATATTAGGAAACACTATTTCACTAGGAGGGTAGTGAAGCACTGGAATGGGTTACCTAGGGAGGTGGTGGAATCTCCATCCTTAGAGGTTTTTAAGGCCCGGCTTGACAAAGCCTTGGCTGGGATGATTTAGTTGGTGTTGGTCCAGCTTTCAGCAGGGGATTGGACTAGGTGACCTCCTGAGGTCTCTTCCAACCCTAATATTCTATGATTCTATGAAATCATGCAAAATCAACCTAATTTCCTTCTGTGACAGGAGGAAGCTGTTGACATGAAAACATCCACTCAATCTGAAAATACCATAATGCTACTATATAAATCCATGGTATGTCCACACCTTGAATACTGGCTGCATTTCTGGTTGCCACATCTCAAAAAAGATATTAGAATTAGAAAAAGTACAGAGAAGGGCAACACAAGAGATTAAAGGTATGTTACATCTTCCATATGAGAATATGTGACCTTAGAAAAGAGATGACTAGAATATGACAAAGGTCTATAAAATCATGACAGGTGTGGAAAAAGTGAATAAGGAAATGTTATTTATCCTTTCACATAGCATAAGAACCAAGCAACAAAGAGTCCTGTGGCACCTTATAGACTAACAGACGTATTGGAGCATAAGCTTTTGTGGGTGAATAACCACTTTGTCAGATGCATGTCATAAGAACCAAGGGTCACTCAATGAAATTAATAGGTATCAGGTTTAAAACAAATAGAAGGAAATACTTCTTCACACAATCCATAGTCAACCTGTGGAACTAATTGCCAGTAGATGTTGTGAAGGTTAAAAGTATAAATGACTACAAAAAGGAATTAGATAAATTCATGGAAGATAGGTCCATCAATGACTATTATCCAAGATGGATCCAATCCCATGCTCAGGGTGTCCCTAGTCTCTGATTGCCAGACGCTGGGAGTGGATGACAGGGGATGGATCACTTGATAATTGCTCTGTTCTGTTTATTCTCTCTGAAGCACCTGTCATTGGCAACTGTCAGAAGACAGGTGCTCGGCTAGATGGACCATTGGTCTGACCCCGTATGGCCATTCTTATGTTTTATGTTCCCTACCCTCCTCCATATCCTCTCTCCCAACACCCCCTTCAGGACATATTCACCCCTGGCATAAGTGGGTGCAATTTCATTGACTTCAGTGGGGAACCACTCACATACCTGATGGGGAATTTGGACCTCTTTCTCCTTCTTGGACTCACACTTCATTCCACTCTGGCTTCAAATAGCCTCTGATTTCCCATGCCTCAAGCACCTTCACTTCCTCCCCTCAAATCCCTTTAGATTCATTTCTTTTGCGAATCTTTCCTACTTTAGTCTCCTTTGTAACAACATCTCCAACACCATGTTGCATCTGAACTTTTGTTCCATGTATCATACAAAGAGTTCAGTATAGGAGCTGTGTCATTCTATGTTTTAAAGCACCATGTGCAACATTGTGCAGTTTTAGCAAAATGTTCTCATACGTGTTAGACTGTAGCTTCTTTAACATTCTTCTCATTAGATCTTCCCCAGACAGCTCTTTAACAGTAGACAGATCTACAAATCAGCCACCCATCATGATCAGAAAGCCTGAGCATTAAAAAAATGCATTTCCCTACAGTGTATCATTTTACAGCTACCACCATTTAAATTATTAGTGCATCTATGCAAGATACACTCAAATACAGCTGGTAGGTCTTTTATGTATTTTGTATGGGCTGGAAAACAGAAAGCTGGGAAGCAGAAAAATTGTATGCTAACAGGGTCTTTTCTACTTAAACAGAGGCTTCAAGGATCTTAAAACAAATTGTTAAGTAAAACCAGAGAACAAGATCCTCATCTGGAGTTAGTCAGCATAAATCCATTGAAATCAACAAAGCTGCTCCACCTTACACTAGCTGAGGGTCTGGCCCTGAATTCTTATACAACAGCTTTTCCAAGGAGAACTGTGTCTACAGTTTAGAATGCACCTATTGAATCACAAGGGATGGACGGGCACAAGGCTGCCCACAGCTAAAGACCCCTCCCCCAGCCTAAGGGGAGGAGCCATTGAACCTTGGAAGACAGGCTCCTGCATGCTATCCCCTGTGATAATAGCTAAGTCATTAAATTACTCTGTATCTGCAGTTTAATCCATCTCTAAGGGATATTTAAGGCTGATCCATCCAGGTGCTGAGTGTCTTCAACTCCCACTGGTGCCAAAAGGAGTAGAGGGAACGTGTCCCCTTGCAGAATTGAACCCACAATGCTTACACAAGCATGCCGTGATGCTGAGCACACTCAGAGGATGTTCTATAACTGCGGATTATTGTATATATTCCTACTGGGCAGTGTCTTACTTCATAAATACATATTTCAGTCTTGTTGAATCTGCCCTCAAATAGGTGAAAGGCAAAATCAGAGGCTATATTCTCCCCTCCCAAAGGAAAAGAAAACAGAGGGAAAGGAAAAGAACTCAGAAATAGTTGTCAGTCTTACAAAAACTCTGCTGTATGATGTCCTCAAAGTGGGAGGAGCCTGAAGCCCTACATAACAGTCAGTGGGGACAAGGCTTTAAGGCCTGCAGAGACTATAAAAAACCCAGGGTGTCAACATATGGAATCAGGAATCTCCACAACAGTCCCCTGACTCCACCTGCACCCCGAGAGAGGCTACCATTGAATCTCTCTTGCCCTGCCCAAACCTCTGCACAGCCCCTTTCTGAGTGGGGTGAAGGTATGGAACAAATGTTAATGTGGCTATGTTAACTCTTGCCAGGTGCACAGGACAGCATGCTGCTCAGTGTGACATGACCTTGCCTTCTCCAGTCTTGCTGAGCACAAACTGCACAACTGTAACTGCAGGACTTCTGTAGGCTGAGACAGGGAGGAGCATGTTATCTCATTTCTATTCTCTCTCACCAGCAGAACTGGAAGGAAATCTTAGTTGCAATGTTTCCAATGCTCAATTTGAGGCTTGTTGTTTAATGCTTGGTTCCCCCTTTTTTTCTTGTGCCAAACTACTCTACAAAATAAACATTGCTAATTGATCTGAGAAGATCTGTAGAGCTGGTCAAATAAATTTGGAAAAAACAGTGAAATTTTTCAGAAGCGCAAAATTCTTTTCATTTCACAGAATTCAAAACTGACTATTTTTGTGAATTTTTCTGAAATATTTTTATCAAAATCATTTTAATTGAAATAGCTTTTGAAACATTTGTTTGATAGAAAACCTGGATTTCAGGAGGAATTTTCCAGTTTTTGCAAAATGTACTGCAATATCTTTAGACATTTTGATTGAAATCAATCTTTTCAATCATATTAGAAGTTTTCTTGTTACCAAAAACCCAGTTTTCAGTGAGAACGTATTTTTCAATAAATAAAAAATGTCTATTATTATTTGGGTGAAAATATTACAGAAAATGTAAATGGACCACTTTCTGCAAAAAGTTTTGCTTCTGAAAAAGGGCCACTTTTCTATGACAAAATGTTTTGTGTGAAAACGGTCAGCCAGATCAGTTTAGAAGCAAAACGACAATACAGCATCCTTTGAACTCAAAAGCTTTGGGCAATAGCTGCACTTCACCTCAGTTTTTTGTTCTTTTCTTAATAGTGAGTGTTAACAATGGAGCTATATCATTTCTAGTCATTTGTTAATAGAAACACTTGTCGTCCATGGAGCTGAGCGTTCTTAAATGTTCCCAAATCTCAAAGGATTTACTCCAGAAAAAATTATGAGTGCCTCTTTTGCTTACAAAATAACATACCTAATACTCTCAGATATTAGCATATTTGTTCTCACATTCATTTTTACTTCACTGGAGCAAATTCCATGCACCTGTATTAACCAACCAACCAGTATGGCCCTGATAATATTTTCCATCCAGTTTACTGCATTCTTTTGGTGAATGGTGATTGCATATTGATATATGAGTGACTTGGATTCTTTGGCTCTCTCAGTTAGTCAGGTTTGCAACTTAAAAGCAAACAAATGTGGAACCTGAGTCTCCTTGGTGATTTCAGTGGAGTTGTATCTGCTTACATCAGGGCAGTCAGAATGTTTCCAATACCTATTTACCCTGCTGATAAAGATCATCTGATACACCTTTCCCACATTTCCTTTAATTAATCTGCTAGGGAGTCTGATGGGGAGGGTGGAAAAGCTAAGCCTGAAGAAAATAAAGGTCACTAGAGCTTGCAGACCCCAGTATCTGAATGAATAGTTCAAATCACATGTAACCTTAACCTCCACTATCGCTGCAGTACCAATTTTATTCCTATGATGTAGCAGATGGTTAATTAGGCTTTGATCCAAATAACACCATTTCATTAGCAACAGGTGACTGTAGAAATGACTCTTTAATTGTGTGTAGTAGCTGTCATCTTAGTCAACACAGTTTTTGTCTCATCCCAATATTTTCTGCTCAACTCTCCCTTCCAGAAAATTACACACTAGTGAATGGCCTGAGCCAAAGTAACAGATTCTATCTACCTGGTCTAGGGTTTGTGCTGGTGGTCATCACCATAGTATCTGAATGCTCTGCACACTGTCAAACTCCCACACACATTGTGGGAGTTTGGAGGTGAATCCTGATATAAATTATCATTACAACTTCATGGGTCAGGTCTGTCTCTAATATGTTTAGGGCTAGACCATGCAATCAGCACAAAGGCCTGGTAGGGAGCTAGTGCCAGTGGGAAAGCACTGGACATGATTATGCCATCTCTCCCAGAACTGGTTGTTGCTCATGGGATGTGTGCACATTGACATTCATTAAGAAGGAACAAATTTCTCTGCCTATGCCCCCCCCCCAGGCTACTGCATAGAGCTCCCAGGCCAACCCACTGCCCCATGGGAGCAGTCAGTGAATTGTCCCTGCACAGTGCCTGCTATTGTGATTGGTCCTTGAGCAGACAATGCATGGTGGGGGACGCATCTTAATCAAGGACCAACCACAGTCTGACCCTTTAGGAATTAAATGGTCCTTTAAGGCACAGCCTTGAGTCAGGCATGGTTTGGCTCCTCACTGTTTTGCATGAACCTCAGGATGCAATGCTACCCACAGCTCCCAGGTAAACGGGAGGAGCTCCTCAGGAGAGACAGCATTTTTGAGTGCACTTTGCCACCTCTGCTGGCTGGTGTGGAGAGATGGGGTCATGGAGCTGCCCTTTCCTAGCCCATTTGGCACAGGCAGCATCCCTGTGGGCAGTAGAGGGAAACAGTACCTATGGTCAGGTACCACAGTGATGTAAGTAAAGACCATTTAGTGATGTCTGAATACTGATGACATCATAGCAGAATTTTCTGAAGCCTCCTCGATCCATCGCTAACTTTACACACAGCTGCTGACCTCTGAGTGATCAGCCACATACCGGCTATCAATGTCCTCACTGGTTGTCCCCAACTACGATGACCCACCACCAGTCCTTTTATGATAACTTTCTTGAGGTTATTTCTATCTCTGTGCCTCATGTAACTAAGGTACATAAGTTTGCCCCGTTGATTTCTGAAAGCAGAGTCCTCTTCTCTCCACTAATATTTTTAACATAAACATTCCTCATCTTTTACATCCAGGAGAAACCAAGAGTCTTCATTAGCACCACATCTCAAAGGCTTCAGGCTTCAGTTTTCTTCTTGTTAGCAGCATTGGTTTTCCAGGATTCACCTCCGTAAGTCGAACCTTCGTGCATTTTAAGATGCCTGACCTTAAAAACCTCTAAGGAAGGAGATTCCACCACCTCCCTAGGTAACCCATTCCAGTGATTCACCACCCTCCTACTGAAAAAGTTTTTCCTAATATCCAATCTAAACCTCCCCTACTGCAACTTGAGACCATTACTCCTTGTTCTGTCCTCTGGTACCACTGAGAACAGTCTAGATCCATCCTCTTTGGAACCCCCTTTCAAGTAGTTGAAAGCAGCTATCAAATCCCCCCTCATTCTTCTCTTCTGCAGACTAAACAATCCCAGTTCCCTCAGCCTCTCCTCATAAGTCATGTGCTCCAGACCCCTAATCATTTTTGTTGCCCTCCGCTGGACTCTTTCCAATTTTTCCACATCCTTCTTGTAGTGTGGGGCCCAAAACTGGACACAGTACTCCAGATGAGGCCTCACCCATGCCAAATAGAGGGGAATGATCACATCCCTCTATTTGTTGGCAATGCTTTTACTTACACAGCCCAAAATGCCGTTACCCTTCTTGGCAACAAGAGCACACTGTCGACTCATATCCAGCTTCTCGTCCACTGTAACCCCTATGTCCTTTTCTGCAGAACTGCTGCCTAGCCATTCGGTCCCTAGTCTGTAGCAGTGCATGGGATTCTTCTGTCCTAAGTGCAGGACTCTGTACTTGTCCTTGTTGAACCTCATCAGATTTCTTTTGGCCCAATCCTCTAATTTGTCCCTCTGTATGCTATCCCTACACTCCGGCATATCTACCACTTCTCCCAGTTTAGTGTCATCTGCAAACTTGCTGAGGATGCAGTCCACGCCATCCTCCAGATCATTAATGAAGATCTTGAACAAAACCGGCCCCAGGACCGACCCTTGGGGCACTCTGCTTGATAATATCTGATGATGTCTGATGGTATCAAATGGTATGGAGTAGTCAATGAAACACATAATCAATGGATGATTATATTCCCTGCCTATTTCATTGAGATGACAGATATTCACAATTTGATCACGTATGTCTCGCCCCTCCCTGAAACCAGTTTCTTGTGATGGTAGTTCTGCTTCTATCATTTGCTTCATGTGATACTGAATTACGCAGAGCAGCCCTTTATTCGTGTACCATCTCCCTGATATCAAACAATAGTTACTGCACTCTGTTATATCCCCTTTCTTTGATAAGGGCAGAAAGATGACTTAATCTAGTCCTCCACATATCATTGCTAATTTTCCACGTAAGATCAATACTGCAGTCAACTCTTGCTTTTTAGAAATCCTGCTGCTAAATCATCTACCCTGGTGTTTTTCCAGGCTTCATTTTCATAATAGCACACACCACTTCCTCTTGCAGGATTGATGGCTCCAGATCCATATTC
Organism: Emys orbicularis; assembly: GCF_028017835.1. Lineage (NCBI taxonomy): Eukaryota > Metazoa > Chordata > Testudines > Emydidae > Emys > Emys orbicularis. The sequence goes on from NC_088685.1 coordinate 192,798,621, forward strand.
TCTTTTGTCATCCTGTATTGTAAGTGGCTCTGATGAGGCATAGAGATTGGTACAGTAACCTCTCCAGCTGTATTTGATATCATCACCTTCAGTAAGAACTCTGACATCATGATCTTTTATTATGCTCTGTCAAGGAAAAAACTTTTTAGTAAAATGTCTCACCACTATGAACATACCTTTTGGTATTATTACTCTCTTTATAATTCTCAAGTTCCTTACATTTTACCTGGATGTACTTAGTCTTTAATTGTCCGATTTGCCTTTGAATCTGTCTGCTCAGTTTCTTGTATTCACTCCTGCGTTCCCTCTGTCTCCAAGCCATACTCTTTCATTCTGTCACTTTTTTGCCAGCTCAAACACCTTCTCTATTAAGCATGGTGTGGTCCAACACTGATTTTTTGGAGTGTGTTCTTTGCCAGCTTTGACCATGATGGCTTTCATTTTATTCCAAGGTTTGTTTAAGTTGTTCTCTTCTTTCATCCATGACAATAACTCAGACCCATTATTTACAGAAGTCATGTAGTTTGTTGATTTTGGACAAGTCCAGATAGAGTGGACCTGCCAAACTTCTGATCTTTTAAGTATTAATTTTATGTATTGATGGTCTGACCTGTACTCTGCACTTGGCAAAGTCTTTGTCTACTGGACACTCGAGCGCCAGCATCCCTGTAGCATTACATAGTTGATTTGATTCTCTGTCACAGTGCCAGGTGATCTCCACGAACATATAAACATTAAGGATGTTGAGAAGATGGTGTTTGCAATGACCAGATGATTAGAGCAGCATAATTTGACTAAATGCTTCCTCTCTCATTTTGTTTCCCATTACTTCTTTGAAAGCTTACAGTTCCAATTTTTGCTTTCAGGTCTCCAATTACAAGGGTGATGTCTTTGCTTGGTGTTTTACTGAGTATTTCTTCAATTTGTTCATAGAGCACCTCAATCCCATCATCATGAGCTGCTGTTGTAGATGCATAAACCTGTGTGATCAACATATTAACTGGATTTGCTCAAAGGCAAATAGGATTATACCCAAACACACACTTTGATGTCTCCCTGGATAAGATAGATGCAACCCCGTTTTCTTTCACTTTCTCAGAACCTGAATAGTATACTGCATACCCATCCATGAAATGACCCTAAGGCCTGGTCTACACTTACCCCCCGAGTCGAAGTAAGGTACGACATACCTTACTTCGAACTTACCGCGGTTCAGACGCGGTCCACACGCGGCAGGCAGGCTCCCCCGTCGACTTCGCGGTACTCCTCTCGTCTAGCTGGAGTACCGCAGTCGACGGGGATCACTTCCTGGTTCGATTTATCGCGTCCACACCAGACGCGATAAATCGAACTCGGAACTTCGATCCGCAGCCGTCGAAATACCCGGTAAGTGTAGACTAGCCCTTAGTATTCCATCACAACTCTGAGATTCTACATGTATCTGTCTTACGGCTTTCCAATTATTTGGTCACAATGGCAAGCTTCCCTTCATACCCACTCCTCATATTCTATATTCCTACTCTGACAATTTGATTATGAAAGTTCAGATCTTTTCTTTGGTGCAAACATCAGGCACTACACTTCCTGAAGGACTTGATAGAGCACCACCATAACCACAGCAGACTCTCTTAATGGCCAGACCCTCCTCCACGCTAATTTATTGTACCTTTTGGCCTGGGAGTCTCACATCCAGAATGACATGTGGATCACATTGCCTTTGTTGTGCCGTGATTGTTGCCATGGGAGAAAATACAGAGGGTAGTTTCCCTTTGTCTTCCCCACAGTGATGGGCAGGGGATAAAAATCTGAATAGGAGGCAACTGTGCTTGGCCGCTACCTGGGAAAAGAGACAGAGGAAAGCTTGCTGTGCTCTTCCCACAGTCTTGACCAGCTGTACAAACTATCCTTAGTATTTTAACTTATTATCAGCATAGATCAGGAGGGAGTTTTTCTCCCCATCAGACAATATTGGGGGGGGGGGAAAGGTCAGATGCTTTACTACAGTGGTTCTCAACCAGGGGTACATGTACCCCTGGAGGTATGCAGAGGTCTTCCAGGGGGTACATCAACTCATCTAGATATTTGCCTAGTTTTACAACAGGCTACGTAAAAAGCACTAGTGAAGTCAGTACAAACGAAAATTTCATACAGATACTGACTTGTTTATATTGTTCTATACACTGAAATGTAAGTACAATACTTATATTCCAATTGATTTATTTTATAATTGCATGGTAAAAATTAGAAAGTAAGCAATTTTTCAGTAATAGTGTGCTGTACTTTTGTGTCTGATTTTGTAAGCAAGTAGTTGTGAGGTGAAACTTGGGGTATGCAAAACAAATCAGGTTGTTTGTTTTATTGTTCCTCTGATGTATCCAGTATAAGCCACAACTGAAGGTATGTGAAGATCCCAAACTGGATGGGATAGTGATCTAGTCTGATCAGGAAATCCTGTGTCCCAGGTGAATTGTAATGCAATTATATCCTTGTTCTTGACTTCTGGGTGGGCAATGCTTAACTAGCGGCAGCAACTGTGGCTGAAGGGAGAGAGGGTAAAGGAAAATAATGGTTTTGAAAGATGGGTTTGTTATTTCTATTGGCTTTTTCTATTTCTGGAAGGCAACACAGAGAGATATTATCTGTTTCATTTTTCCCTCTTCTTAAACTGCAGCAAATTCCACTTACCTTGAAGAGTTGTAAGAGGCTTACTGCAAAATAGCCAGATTCAATGTGACTTTTCAATGAAGTTTCCACCATAAGATGGATCAGTTTGCTAGAAGATTCAAGTCAAATGGAAAATGCTGGGGGAGAGTTTCAGTATTATTACAATATAACAATTCTTCAGGTTCACATTCTTGCATTAGTTGGGGATTTTGAAAGCCAGATTTACTTATAAGTAGGGCAATCTTTGTTATTTAACAGAAGACACAAATGAAAGAGGCAACATGCAGGAAGCCAACTGCAACACATTATTATCCTTGCATAGTGGTGGCCCTGGACAAGTCTCTTTCTAGCTGTGCATATGGCTTAAGAGAACACTTGAAGATTTGTACCTGAGCTGGAACAGAAGTGACTCATTAGTTATTTAAACAGTGAAGATACTAATGGCCAAATTTTCATTCCTTCATAATCCTGGGGTGAACATAATTTATGAGACTGTTGACCTTGGGCATGCACCCATCCTGCATGTGCACAATTCTGATTTGTGCTCCCAGACTGGGTGGTTGGCTAGCTGACACTCCAATTTCTGCCTGAAAATATTATTTAATAAAAAAATGGATGAGTCCCCAATTTCAAGTGATCAATCAGGTATGTGTACACAACTGACAACTGACTGTGTCAGTAAGTTTGTCCATGCAGTTATTATTTAAACCTATGATATTAAAATTAAAGTAACTGCAGCTGAAAAACTACGTAATCCATACTGACTACACAGTATGATTTAATATTGTGGCATGGAAGACAGAGACCTCTAGTGGATTTAGTATATAAAGGCACTGTATATATTTATAGAAGGATTGATTTAGTATTTTCCTTCTTTGTACCAAGTATTTAAAAAGCCACAAAAACACATTTTAAAAAAAGGTGAAAGAGTGATACTTTGAAAACAATGTAAAGATGAAAGGATATGCTCTTTATTTATAATAATAATGGTGTAATAACTTTATAGCTGTAAAGATTCACCTCTGCAAGAAACTAATGCAAACTAATGAGAAAAAGGAGGCTTAGACAAGTAGGTAAGCATTGAGAGAATGCTGCAAATAGTGTCTGCTAAAACGGTAGCCATCCTGCAGCAAAAAACCTTCAGGACCAGACTCCAAAGAGAAACTGCTGAACTTCAGTTCATTTTCAAATCTGACACCATCAGCTCACGATTTAACAAAGACTGTGAATGGCTAGCCAATTGCAAAAGCAGTTTCTCCTCCCTTGGTGTTCACACCTCAACAGCTAGAAGAGGGCCTCATCCTCCCTCATTGAACTAACCTTGTTATCTCTAGACTGATTTTTGCCTGAATATTTATACATGCCTCTGGAAATTTCCACCACATGCGTCTGACGAAGTGGGTATTCACCCATGAAAGCTTATGCTCCAATATGTCTGTTAGTCTATAAGGTGACATATGACTCTTTGTCGCTTTTTACAGATCCAGACTAACACAGCTACCCCTCTAATACTCAAAGTAATTTAAAGTCTCAAAGCACTATTATGTAAGGTACCTATCTGGAACACTTCACTCACCCTTGAAATGCAGACAAAACAGTTTAGGGCAGAAAGTGAAGGAGAATAGAGTCTCCAGTCAGATCCCATGAGAAATATTCCTTTGGTCTCAGCTCTGGAATATCTGGGCAATACATACGTCACAGCTTTCTATGAAGGTAGCTTCTGGAATCCTTTGACACTCAGTTCATTAGGCACTATCTGCCATTTTGGAGTATTTTTAAAGAAATCGAGCCAGCTGCTATGGAGGGTTAAGTTCTCCATTCATGTGCAGGCATCTGGTACCATCCTAACTTATACAAAGTGTGAGATACCCTGGTGACAGAGGTCTCACAAATATTAAAATAATTAATAACAGATACTGTATCCAATTGAAACTGCTGGGGGAATTTAAGTGGGAAGAATCTAATTAACTGAGTTCGAATTCTGCCAGCTTACTGGGGTTAACATGTCTTCTCTTAAAGTCCAAGAGCTCTTTTGTGATCACAATTAGTCAGGACCCTGCTTTTCTATTTAATATGAAAATACAACACCTCCAGAAGAACAGAGCTCGCTAGCTCTATGCTGGGGCACCAGCTTCATACTGACTGCTCTGTGTGCCACCTACTGCATCAGCAGCTGCACAAACTTCCTGCAGCCTTTAAATATCCTGTGGAGATCTCCGAGACAAGGTCTGAATCAGTCTAGTCCAATGCTGCCTTTTCTGTGAGATCTGGCATGTTTACAGAACAAGATGATATGCACAAGGCCGAACAAAACTTGTTGGTGCCACCTCCTCTGGATGAAATCCTGGCCCTACTGCTTTTAACAGGGGAGTTTTATCATTATCTTCAATGAAGCTAGGATTATTTCACCCTATATGTTCAGAATTTCTAAAAGACATTTTCTCATGTTCTTCTAGTAAAAACATCCATGTTTTAGGTTTTTCAATTTTGATAAATGCATAAAGGAAATTTTTGCACAATAAAATAAGCCATACTCCTCTATATTCTCAGACAGTGGTTCTTCCAGGGGGTACATCAACTCACCTAGATATCCACCTAGTTTTACAACAGGCTACATAAAAAGCACTAGCAAAGTCAGTACAAACTAAAATTTCATATAGACAATGACTTATGTATACTATACACTGAAATGTAAGTACAATATTTATATTCCAAATAATTTAGTTTATTTGGAATATAAATGAGATGATAAAAATGAGAATATAAGCAATTTTTCATTAATAGTATGCTGTGATACTTTTGCAATTTATGTCTGATTTTGTAAGCAAGTAGTTAAATGAGGTGAAACTTGGGTGCACACAAGACAAATCAGACTCCTGAAAGGGGTCCAGTAACACTGCTCTACAGCCAAAATGCTTCTGAAATAAATGTAGTCAAACTTTACTAATTCTGGGTCACTGAGAATGAAAATGATGCTTAAAATTGTTGATTGGCTCTAGTTCTCAAGATATGCTATTGGGTCAGTATATACGACCCTTGACTTGGGAAAGGAGGAGGATAAGTGAGTTATAAAGGGAAGGGATCTCAATTTAAACCAGAAATGACTAAAATACATCTTTGACTGGATCTATGAATAAATCTATGACTGGGTTTGGACAGTACTTGCTTTTTAGGCAAAACAATGAATGATGCAATCTGAAGCTGGTATTGCGTCATACATGATATGAATTGCATCATGTTATTCCTAGAAGGCATGGATGATGCAATCATAACAAAGCTTACATCACTCTGCTGAACAAATTGTCCTATATCAGCTCTAGAAATCATACAGTGTCATGCTCTCTTATTTGTCAGTGTTTGATTTTGCAAAGGGACACATTTCTGTTTAGCCAAAGTGAGCAGAGATGCCTCGTACTTGTGTGAACAGTGCAGATAACTTCTGCTATGTTTGTAGTGAAGTGACTTTTGCATCACAAAAGCGCAGTATAACCACAATGGTTAAGAAAGCCTATGACCTTTATTTTGGCTGCAAAATTGGAGATCAGGACAAGAGGTGGGCCCCGCACATATGCTGCAAAACTTGTGCACCAAATCTTCGCCAGTGGTTGAACAGGCAAAGGAAATCTATGCCTTTTGCAGTGCCAATGATTTGGAGAGAGCCAACAGATCATACCAGCAATTGTTACTTCTGCATGGTGCCTCCAGTTGGGAAAGGTGTGTCAAAGAAGAAAAAGTGGACTGTGCATTATCCAAACATTCCATCAGCTATACGCCCAGTACCCCACGGAGAAGGACTGCCGGTTCCTGATGCACCAGAATCATTCTCACTTGAGTCAGACGAGGAAGAGGAAGAGGATGAAACTTCTGGTCCTGAACCATCAATGTCACAGGACCCGCATTTTCTCCCATCCTCCTCCTCTGAACCACACCTCATAACACAAGGTGAACTGAATGACCTTGTCAGGGATTTGGAACTACCCAAGAGTAAGGCAGAGCTGTTGGGCTCCAGACTACAGCAGTGGACTCTCCTGGCAGGTGATGTTAGGGTTTCCATGTTCCGTGACCGTCAAAAGGCTCTTGTCCCATTCTTTTTCATGGAAGGTGAACTTGTAGCCTGCAACAACATCGATGGTGTGATGGCAGCCCTCAACATCGTTCACAATCCAGATGAGTGGAGACTGTTCATTGATTCATCGAAGACGAGTCTTAAAGCTGTTTTACTGCATAATGGCAATGTTTTGCCATCAATTCCAGTTGGTCATGCAGTCCATATGAAGGAAACCTATGACAACATGAAATAACTTTTGAGGTGCATAAACTATGATCAACATCAGTGGCAGCTTTGTGGCGATTTGAAGGTTGTTGCTCTCTTTCTTGGTCTGCAGACTGGATACACAAAGTACTGCTGTTTTCTCTGCGAATGGGATAGTCGTGCAAGAGATTCCCACTACATCAAGAAAGATTGGCCACTCCGACAGTCATTGGAGCCTGGGAGGAAAAGTGTTCAGCATCCCCCACTTGTTGAATCAAGGAAGATTTTGTTACCACCCTTACACATCAAGCTAGGTCTGATGAAGAACTTTGTCAAGGCCATTGACAAAACACAAGCAGCTTTCAAGTACCTCCGTGGAAAATTTCCAAGGTTAAGTTAAGCTAAGATAAAGGAAGGTGTCTTTGTTGGTCCTCAGATTCGTGAACTTCTTCGAGATGATGCATTTGACCATGCACTGCGTGGCAAGGAAAAGACGGCATGGAAAGCCTTCTAGTTAGTGGCAATAAATTTTCTCGGAAACAACAAGGCAGACAACTACAGGTTGTTGGTGGAAAACCTCCTCAAGGCATACAAAAGCCTTGGTTGCAACATGTCACTAAAGATACATTTTTTTGCACTCTCATCTAGATTTTTTTCCACCGAACTGCGGAGCAGTGAGCGACGAGCACTGCGAGCGATTTCACCAGGACATTGCAACAATGGAGAAACGCTATCAGGGCAAATGGAGCCCATCAATGCTTGCAGACTATTGCTGGACAGTGACAAGAGATGCTCCATTTAATGAATACAAGAGTCAAGCCAAGAAGCGCCGAGTAGACACTGAATAGGACTAAACTATGTACAGAATAGTTTTTTGCCTTTTGTTTCATAATAAATTTTATTTATATAACCCTTTGGCTGATTTTTAAAGTATTACATAAACAGGACAGGTGAAATATTATCATGTAAAGCAACCATAAACACATGAAAAGACCTAGGTTTACAATTTATGATTAAAACTCTACTATCTACACAATATACATAGACATAAAATGTAAAAACTTAAATATCTTAGAAACAGTAGCAAATCAGTTGTTTTAATTGTCATATTTGAATTCAGCACATCAAAATACATAATAAATAGCACATTTTATCTCTTTAGCAGACGACTTCTCAAAAATTGTAGACCAGTGTAATCTGGAAAGGTTGAGAGCCACTGTTCTAAGAAGCCTCTGAGAGGTGCCATTAAAAATAGCCTATATAATACATTACTTCTAAAATATAAAACATATATCCTGGCATTAGTCAAGCAATTCATAACGCTATGCAATGAACTCAAGAGTCAGGAGTAAGCCTTTGCAAAGGTATGCAACTGGCCATAAAAATCCAGGGAACATCACCTTCTTAGAAAGATTTGTTTGTGGTCCAAACACTGTCATTAAAGCCTTATCTTGAAAAAGCACTTGGAAAAGTCCACTGCTTCTTTGGAGCACTTCATCAGTCAGAGCAAAGGTGTCATCTGTCATGACATGACTCCCTCTCATGTATAGACCTCTACAGAGTTAGACCATGAAAAGGCGCCCTAGATATACAAATATAAGTAGTCAGACATTGACTGAATGCACTGCTAGCTGGCATTTTTAAATCTGTGCCACAAATATGACTTTTCTTTCTATTGCTGGAATCATTTTTATCATTATTTACCACTTGTAATTCATACACTTATCAAAGATAGTACTGTTGGACTCCGTGTCAGACATAACATAAAGTTTGAAACAATTCCATCTTTCATCTGCCAGAAGGAATTATTTCCTGGGAGTGTGCTGTCAGCCATGTACAGGCTAATGGATTGGTGCAGCATGTTCAAACTAGTATTTTGTTTCATATCCGACATGTATGAAAAAGAACCATTGAAAACCACTCTGAACCTGAAGCAATGCAGAAATGTAAACTGAACAAGCCTAAAAAGAAACATTTTGGGAGGTAATTTGAGATGTCAGTGGCGAACAGGCAAAGGAACACGGTTTTGTGGGATGAAGATTTTTGGGGATGCAATTAAAGTTCATTGCAGCAGCCTCTGGAATCTATTAGGTTTACTGCTGCAGTACCATGTTACCTCCTTCCTCTCAGAGAAATTACAGAGGACAGTTCTGGGCAATGGCTCACCCGCAAACATCCCTCACCTGCAGTGTCCCACAGGGCTCCATCCTGTCTTTCCCCCATTCTGTGGGTATATGAAGCCACCAGGGGAGAAGGAGATTTAGGGAAGCAAGATTGACAGGAGATTGATCTTATTCAGCTCTATATCTCCAGTCCATCACACCTCATTCTGAAGCTTCACTGTTTTCTAAGGCCTGGTCTACACTTACCCCCCAAGTCGAAGTAAGGTACGCAAATTCAGCTACGTGAATAACGTAGCTGAATTCGACATACCTTACTTCGAACTTACCGCGGTCCACACGCGGCAGGCAGGCTCCCCCGTCGACTTCGCGGTACTCCTCTCGTCTAGCTGGAGTACCGCAATCGACGGGGATCACTTCCTGGTTCGATTTATCGCGTCCACACCAGACGCGATAAATCGAACTCGGAACTTCGATCCGCAGCCGTCGAAATACCCGGTAAGTGTAGACTAGCCCTAAGTGTGTAGGCAAGACAAAAGAGTAAAACTGAGAATTTCATATCCTGTGTGTGGAAAACTTGTGAAATTTGACTAACAAGTAATATGTTATGAATTAGTCAGACAATTCCACGCACAACTGCCACTCAAACCTCTACCCATAGGCAACACAGCTTGCCAAATTCAGTCCTACCACTGCTAGCTTTTAGTACATAGCCCCATTCTCTGGGATAATGAGGCCCTGGGTAAGAACTGTAGCATTTGGTCCTTACTTTGAGTGAGAAAATAGCTCTGATTTGTTTTGGAAGATTTTATTTGAAAGTGGTACAAGTAAAATATGTATTTAGTTCAATATTGAATATAACAGTATGAATGCACTCGCTGGCCCATGCCTCCCAACAGCAATGTGGTAAATATAGATGAGTATATTCATACACAGTTGTCCAAATCTGGTTATTTTTCTAACCAAAGCTCCCACAAATACAATGCTTAGTTGCTTAATTGGGTAATACTTCCCATTAATATGAGAGTTGATAAGTAGAAAAGTTTCAGTCTTTCACCCAGCAATTCTAACAATAACGTTTATTTCACCTGTTCCCATTTTCTGCTTCATTGAACATTAATTTCCAGTCTAAAACAACTTCAGTATAACTTTCTTCAATATGGGACCAAAATATATTAAATGGTGTGTTCTCTCTCAGTCTCTAAAGAGGCTTCTCTAGCTAGCCTTCAGGTAGGCAAGTTTACAAACATATAAAAAGCAACAGGTGGCTCTCATATTTCATTATGAAGAATCATGTTTGGGCGGTTTCTTGTCTAATATATTTGCAAGGTTAGAGCAGGGTATCGATTCACTGATAATTATCATTCAAAGATCATGGTATCTCTGTCATGTTGGGAACTTGATCCACAGTGGGCAGCACCTTCCATAACATGTGCAAAGATAATGATCAAGATTATTATGACAATTTTCAAACCTGTCTAAAGTTAGACTCTTAAATCCATATTTATGTACCTACATCTGCACAACCGAATTTTCATAAGTGCTGATATCCCACAAATCCCAGTAAAGCCAATGAGAGCTGCAAGTGTTGAGCAACTTTGAAAATCAGGCCTCTTTTACGGGTGCCCTTTTGTAGGTGCCCATATTTGGGAAGCTAATTTTAGGCTCCCAAATATGAAAATTATGGACTATAATATCAATAGTTATATAGAACTCTTCACTCTGAAGCATCACAAAGCACCTCACAAACATAAACTGGTATTCAAAATGACGGGCTGGTTTATACAGTCTTCATGAAGCAAATATAGGCAAGAGAAGAACTATAAAAATGATTCAAGGTAAGTAAAATAGGCCTCATAATAAAAGGCTTAAGGAAATCAGTTTATTTATCTTATCAAAGAAAAGATTAAGAGGTGACTTTATCCTTTTCTTTAGGTACCTACAGAGGGAGAATATATGTCACCTTAGAGAGCCCTTTAATCTAGCAGAGAAAGGCATAGCAAGATAGAAATTCAAACTGAGCTTTTCCTTTTTGTTTTATTTTGAACCATTTATTTCCCTCCCTAATTACAAAGGCCTAGACTGTTACAGCCCTCCCTGAGCTGCGTAAGGGAGTACAGCCCATCCCTCTCCCCTGCTCAGTTCTGCTAACAGTGTGACTCCAAGCATGAGGGCAGACGACAGTAGAGGTTACTCACCTAATACTCCCACCTGAGAACAGGTGATACTCCCACCTGAGAACAGGTGAGTGAGGACAAAGAGGGGCAGGGAGTGGGGGAGTTGTGGGTCCATCCCCACCTACTGGCTTCCTTGAACACATGGCCAGGTGCCCCTCACAGGGAGTCAAGCTGCTCCACAAAAAGAAGTGAAGTAACCTACTCCCTCCCCAGAGCAAGGGGAGGAGCAGGAGAGAAATTGTCACTCACAGTTTGTTCTCTGGTCTGCTCCTGGGACACTACAGCTACACACTGCCCTTTACTCAGCATCTTATTATTACTAGTATAATAGTACCGTGGAGAGGATGAGAAAGAAAATGAGCTGCACATGACAGATGTTACTATTGGCTGCTGCTCAGATACTACTGTGAAGAGGGAAGATTTGTACAGAACAGAATACAGTGCCTACAGGCCTCAATTAGGGGTCAGGTACCCGCTGTGCCAGGCATTTTATGCATACATAATGGAAGACGGTCCCTGACCAAAAGAACTAAATACTAATTGTATGCTGAGAGGCAACAGCTGAAATAAACAGATGGGGGAGTGCAAGGTGACAGGGAAATGTTTGTAAGTGTAATAAGCAGCAGCCGCAGTACATCAAGTGGCCAACCATTGTCCAGTGTTTTGGAGGAATTACAGTAAAAATTACAATCTAGCCCTTTGCAAACATCAAAAGCTGGGGTCCTGATCTTGGAGGTAAGCTAGAGATCCAGGTATATAAACACATGGGCAATAGCATGTCTGTATTTGTCTCTGCAATTTCAGAGAGAGCTCATACAAATCAAGTATTTTCTTAGACAAATGACTAGTGAAAAGTTTAACTGACCATTTGTACAAAAATTATCCCTTTTCTGTATGCAATATTGGTAGCTGTGCTCACAGCTCGGCAGAGCTCCAGACTTTTTCTGAGATCGTGGCCCCAACTGCTTCTCCAGCAAAACTGGGCTGGAAAATTCAAGACAATGGTGGTGGTGGGTGGGTGGAAATATCATTTTCAAATAAGTTATTTTCCAAAGCTACTCTTTTTGGTGTGTGTGTGTGTGGGGGGGATACATATTTAAAGGCAGGAATGTCTACATGAAGGTTTTGGTCTGGTGTGCCACCCCCACTGTAAATGTTCAGCAGTTAGACATGCTGAAGTGCAGCAGGAAGGAGAAACATTACTAAAGTTTTCAGGATGTAGATCTTGCCATACATTTTACAATATAATTTGCTGAAATAACTTATATGTATTTTTTAAAGTTTAAATGATTCAGAATCCTTTTAAATGATTCTGATTTAGTTGGGGATTGGTCCTGCTTTGAGCAGGCGGTAGGACTAGATGACCTCCTGAGGTCCCTTCCAACCCTGATATTCTATGATTCTATGAATCATTGAGCTATGCATGTAGCTAGCCTAAGTAAATGCATATTTTATTACTACTACCCTCACCCTTCCGACCCACCCATTGTTTCTTATACTCACTGAAGAAGGGAACATGTCTTCCCAGAACCTCTCACAGTCCTGAGTGGGGTGACTAAGTATAACTATAATTTTAAAATAATAATGATTCAATTATGATGTCAATAAAATCCAATTAGCTAGAATTTATTTAAACGTGAAGAATCATGTCTCTGTTGTTAAGATGGCAAACTACAGATCACTGCACTCCCACAACACCTCAATGTCCCACAATTATTAGATGTTTACAAATACTAAATAAGATGAAATGTATCAAATACCTTTCAATTCGCTTTTCAACCCAGCCTTAACTAGGCCTCCGTTTTTTAAACAACAATTTGGGGATATATATAAATATAGATGCCATTTTGCACCTGCAATTGTGTGAGAGTGCAACTGATTTCACAGCATATTCATGCACTTATTCTGTGAGAGGCGCACTGTGCTGTTCCCAAACTGTGTCCAGGTTTTGCTCTGTCTATTACCCAGTGGAATAAATCCATTAGCAAGCATCATGCAGCTCTGTGATAGGACTGCACTAATTGTTCATACTCCCTGTACAGGTGTTTTAGTGCTGCTAAATTCTTTTTGCTAGTGACAGGATTTAGTGCCTAGTGCTAGTTTTACAACGGCCTGAGAAAAGGAGCAATCCCAGTAAATCAGTTCCATTCTGCTCAGGACCCATCATTGTGAGTTACAGTCACTGCAATAAATTGAGTTTTATTTCATGACTGAAAGCCTCATAAGTCATAAGTATCATACAGTTTAAGGGGCGTTGAGGCCTTTCTTTTAAGACAGATACCAGGCTATTAGTCATCGCTGTCTAGGGACCATTTCCTATTTACGCCGTTGGTTTTAATGGAGGTTTTATAAATATTGAAAAATGTTTTACTTTGCAGGAAACTCAGTTAACACAGTGCTTTCAGGGCAAAGAAATACAGAGGGCTCGATCTGGCCGCGTAGGCACAGCACTGCAGTAGGGGCAGTGTGGAGCTGCACCACCCACAGGGAGCCCCACGGGGGATTCTGCCTCAGGGAGGATTTCTCCCAGAGTCCCCTGGCACAGGGCAGGCAATGTGCCAGTTGGCCTCACCTCATTATCACTCACTTTGAGGCACTGTTGTCCCATGCATAAGGATCAGTACTTGCACTCTCTCTAGCACAGGGCCTGCAGTTGTGGCTGACTCTAAAGTGGGCTGCACAAGAGGGGGGACGCTCCTTGCACCCTCCCTTTTCACACCGATATAAAGGTTCAGCCAAAATCTGCTCCACCGCAATTTGCTGCCACATAAATGACTGCCTTTATTTTTTCCCTAAAATGTTGATGAAACAATGGGCAAGCTAGCAATTCTAGCATTTCATCCAACCTGATCCTACAAACCCTTATTAACTTGAGCAGTCCTTATATAGGTAGTCCCATTAGCTGCAGCGAGAGAACTCACAGGCGTTAGAGTTTGCAGGATGAGGTCCATGGATTTAAAAGGTGTAAAACATTGTTTCAGGTTGCAAACTGTTATTCTTTTAATAAAACTTCACTGCTACATTGTAAATGGAATGGAACCTATTTTAATCATATTAACAGGAGACTGTCAGGTTCAAGATATAAAAATCCCAACTAGTAAAACCCTAGATTATTCAAACAGAAAGATTTTTTTTAATCTAATGCACTTTCCCCCATTTAAATAGTTTATTTTCCCCCATTTGATTCACTCCCATTTAAATAAAGGAATCATTTTTATTTTTGTTTCTAGCTGGATTCAATGTCTGACTCTCATGCACTAGCACAGTGCTGAGAAGTTGCGGTTGCAAACACTGCAAGGGGACGTTTAAATCCATATGGCTCTTTTTATAGGAATCTATTTTTTAAAAGATTATTGAAATGAATATAAGGCTTCATATAACCGTTAAAAAAATTAAAAATGCGTGGCACATTGGACCTGATGTTAAAAAGACAGTGCTATGAAATATCACAGTTAATCCCTTTCCATTTAAAAAGCTGCTTTGCCTCAGACACAATCCAGGATTACTATTCCAGGTCCATGCCTACAACCAAACCATTTCTCTACTGTAATTATCCTGATTGCTCTGTATATTGGAATCAGAAAAAAAAATAACTGGTGTTATTGGAGAAGCAATACAAACACAGGGTTTTACAACTTGAAAACTGAAAGGCGAACATTGTCTCTGTAATAAGTTCTGACTTTTTAACAAGAGAACCTCTTTTATTGTACTTCTGTCAAGGATGAATGATCTCAGCTTCTCTTCCATAGAGGGCACGAGTCCACACAAAGGCTTCTGACTCATAATGATGTAAGAATAGGATACATTAATAATACTGTGCCCAATGAGCACTGCCGATAAGTCTGACAGTAAAAGAATGAAAAGACAATTGAGATGTTTTGGGTACAGCTGGTTGGAAACACTTAGGCTATGTCTACATTTGGAGGTAGGGGTCTGATTCCCAGTTTGTGTAGACATACCCGCCCCAGCTATAGGGTGACCAGACAGCAAGTGTAAAAAATCAGGACAGGGGTAGGCGATAATAGGTACCTATATAAGAAAAAGCCCCCAAAATAGGGACTGTCCCTTTAAAATCGGGACATCCGGTCACCCTACCCAGCGATCATTAAGCTAGCGTGCTAAAAATAGTAGTATAGCCGGGGTAACATAGGCAGCAGCAAGCAGCAGTACAAACTAGCCATGCCAAGTACGTACCCACATGGTTAGTGCACTAGTTCCATGAGAGCTAGTGTGAGCATATCTAGGTGAACTGAGAATCACTCCCCTAGAGCCAAGTGTAGACATACCATTAGATAGAATAATTTTCCATCAGAGAATGCAGTTTGCAAAATCCTGTCAATTTCACTAAAATATCGTTTGGAGAAAAAAGGGGAGTAAGTTGTGCTGACAGTTTATAGAATGAAATGTTTCACTTCTTCCTTTCTAAATGATATTGTTTTGATTATATTATATTATATTATATCATATTGTAAAATTAAAAAGTTTAAATAGAAATGAAATGTTTCAATCAGCATGAATTATTTTTATGAATTTTCTTTCATGGAGAATTTTGAAATTTTGGGGGTTTTGTCCAAATTGGAATGAAAACAATTTTTGAAATCTTAAAATCCTCCATGAAACTGAATTTCTATTCTCCTCACAGCTTAGTTTTAGACCACATTTTGCTCTCAATAACATCAGAGTACAAACTGACTTGAGTAGAGAGGCTATATTCTGAATTTACAGTAATGTCACTGAGACCTGAATTTGGCACTCTGTTTTAGACATAACCACAAGTTTAGTGCCTACTCATTCTCCAGAAACTGTACTGCTATGATATATTTATTGTTTTGATTATTTTTATTATCATTTCAAAAGAAATGCCATTTTTACTTGCATGTATTGTATGTATAACTACATCCAAAAAACTATGTTAGAAGAACATTGCAAAGTCAAGCATTGTCTGTGCAACCTTAATTCAGCCTCCCTTGTGAATATGCATTATGATACAGTCTGTAATTACATGATCACAACTATTTTTCCAAGCCTCATTCAGTGCTCATTGAGTGATGGATGGACAGTGCTCACTGAATGAGCAGCTATTCACTGTTTTATATGGCTGTTCAATGTGTGGGGTCATGACTTATTTACCACTCACCATCCAAATGCTGCACTAAACACAGAATTATTAATTTCCCCATAAGCTTTTATACAGTGCTCTCATCTTAACATATTAGTTCTTTACAACCATTAAATTAATTTATCTTGACAATGCCCATGTGAGGTGAGGTGGTTTCATGAGACCCTTTTACCTGAGATACAGAGATTAAGACCAAAACTGTCAGAAGTGTCAACTAAATTTGGGTGGCCATTTTGAGAAACTAAAGCCTGATTTTTGAGTACTTACTATCTTATTACATTTTATATGTCCAAACCATGGCTCCCATTGACTTCAGTTGCAGTTGTGAGTGCTCAGCACATCTATAAATCAGACCTCAGGGTGTCAAGTTGGGCGCTCAGAAAATGCAGAAGACAATTAGTGACCACCTGTGAAAAGTCTGCCCAGCCTCACACAGGAACTCTGTGGAAGAGCTAAGGATAGAATCCATTTCTGCAGGGTAGCATTCAACTGCATTAACCATGAGACTATCCTTTCTCTTCCTCCAATCCTCTGCCGCACTCATTACTCACCTTCCAACTTCTGCAATAAATGAGGCAGGGGGCCTACAGACAACAGCCTTCTTCACTGCAAAACCCTGATTCATCCCCAGAGCACCATCCAGCCTATGCACTGAATGAGGCAGGGGCCCTGTGAAAAAAAAGTAGTATATGATCATGTAATTAAAGACCATAATGCATATGGACCAGGGGGCTAAATTAAAGTTGTATAGTCTTTGCTTGACTTTGCAGCCTTAACATTCCATTAAACAAGTGGTTCCCAAACTGGGGTTTGCGAACCCCAGGGGGTTCGCAGAACGTTACAGGGGGTCCGCTAGAAAAATTTCACTAATGGCGGACAGAGGACCCTGGGCATTGG
This sequence comes from Emys orbicularis, assembly GCF_028017835.1. NCBI lineage: Eukaryota > Metazoa > Chordata > Testudines > Emydidae > Emys > Emys orbicularis. Next base: position 192,815,850 of record NC_088685.1, read on the forward strand.
AGACAGCAGGTGGGACCCGGTTGCAGGGCAGACACCCCGAGCCCCAGGGAGAGCGGGGCTGGGCAGTTGGGGCTGGCAGCCCGAGCCTTGCCCCCATCAGCAGAGGAGCCGACAGCCCAAACCCCAGCGCTCTGCGCGGGGCTGGCAGCCCGAGCCCCAGGGAGAGTGGGGCCGGGCAGTTGGGGCTGGGAGCCCGAGCCCTGCCCTCGTCAGCGGGGGGAGCCGGCAGCCCAAACCCCAGCGCTCTGCGGGGAGCTGGCAGCCCAAGCCCCAGGGAGAGCAGGGCCGGGCAGTTGGGGCTGGCAGCCCGAGCCCTGCCCCTGTCAGTGGGGGAGCCGGCAGCCCGAACCCCAGCGCTCCCCATGCAGGGCCAGCAGCCCGAGCCCCAGGAAGAGTGGGGCCGGGCAGTTGGGGCTGGCAGCCCAAGCCCTGCCCCCATCAGCGGGGGAGCCGGCAGCCCGAGCCCCAGAAAGAGCGGGGCGGGCAGTTGGGGCATCCATCACACTGAGGAAATTTAAACTTAAATCCCTGAAAATATTCATTTTTAGGAGGGGGTTCATGAGATTTCACAATTTAGTGAAAGGGGTTCGCGGGCTGTTAAAGTTTGGGAACCACTGCTTTAAACACAGGTGAGTTTTTACTTAGAAAATTGAAAAAAAAATTCATCGTGTGGAACCATAAGGACTCTCTCATGGTCCATCAGCAGGGTTGGGGCCTTTAGATACACAGCATGATCCCCTATCACTTGAGATAATGGTGTAACTGGTAGCAGTAAAACGCTGTTATCGTCTATGTAGACCTAGTACTAGGGAGGGATTTTCACATCAAAGCAATGTTGTGTCCTCATCCTGACCGTGTACATCTCTACTGCTATCCACCCCCATTCCTCCCCATCCTCTGTTCCCTGCCCCATCCTACCCCCTACATCTCTTCCCCCTCTCTCTTCCCCATCCCCACTCTTCCCTCTCTCTTTATAGTCAAGCTTTCCTAGGGAACTTAACTGTCTCACAGACTTAATGCAAGATGGACAGGGCACTCTTCCCCACTCCCACCCTCCTAGAGGTGTAGTTCTCCCATTGCTGAGAAGAGGGAAGGTGAAGTGAGGTGAGGTGCTCTGGTGCTTTATCAGAGAGACAGTCTCCCTTGACTCAGTTCTGGTGCCTGGTACATGACCTGGTTTATGGTTCCACATCTTAATACCCATCAGAAGACAAGAGTCTGTATTCACTGATTCCAAAGGCACCATCTCTCTCAGAGCGGGTCAGGCACACCTGGATGGTGTCATGCAGAGCAGTATACAATGCGCTCAGTCTGCGGTTATGTCTACGCTACGAGCTTGGGATGTCATCGAGCTAGTGTGAGTATAGCTAGCACAGGTAGCAGCAGTAGCACAGGTAGCAGCAGCAAAGGCACAGTTTAGTCATCCTTAGCCTAGATGTAGCCCAAGCAGAGCACAACAGCTACATCTCATCTCTCTGCCCCTGGAGGCACCTTGCCTTCCTGGAGACTGCCCATGGGAAACAGCTGGGCTCTCAGGAAAAGGTTTAATGAGTTAGATCAAAAACTGGACAACAGCCCCAGCAAATTTAGGATCAGCAAATATGAAGCATTAGGACCTCTTGAAAGCTTCCATTTGACACTACCTCTTCAGGCCTAAGGCTTCCTTTATCCTTGTCTAAGGAAAGATTGTCGAGCATGCACTTAAAATTTGTTTCATGCCTGTGACAACTACTCTCCTGCTATTAAAGTTGTCAGCTGTGCCTTGTGCAATATGAGATTAAAAAAAGCCACACAACATACACACACATCCTTGGAGGAAGTGTTCTGTGTAAATCAGTTCCCAGCTATTCCATGTTTGTGCACCAGGTGGAAGCACTATTACTATTCCATGCCTAGTCTCTATTGCACTGAGAATGCAGTTGTACGTTAGCACATTCACATCATTCAGCACTGTGGTGTTCTCTATGAAGCACTGACATGGTCTATTTGTCTGTCTATCTTGGGTTTTCTGTAGTGCCTGTCACTGCAGTGTCTAAGTGATTCCCAGGTAATTTAAATCTTCCTGGTGAGGTCTCTAGTGGACTTCAAGAAGTTTTCTGCTCATCTCCTGTCCATGGTTAAGGAAACTGCACTTGAGGGAATATTTTTTTCTTTTTTACCATAATGCCAATAACACTGGAAAGGCTCAAAGAGAGAGTCTTGCAGCATGTCCTAAAGGCAGTCAGGTTCTGCATCAGTCTAACCTCCTCTGGAAGTTAGCTCCACGGGTGAACTCACTTAACCAAGAATGCTCTATCTCGGGCAACATCCAGCCCTCCAGACATTTTAATGCAGCCCTCAAGCTCCCGCTGGGAAGCGGGCTCTGGGGCTTGCCCTGTTCAGGCGCTCCAGCCAGGGAGTGGGGTCGGGGCAGAAGAGGGCTCTGCACACTGTCCCCACCCCAAGTGTCACCCCCGCAGCTCCCATTGGCTAGGAACCACAGCCAATGGGAGCTGCAGGGGCGGCACCTGCGGACAGGGCAGTGTGCAGAGCCTCCTGGCTGTGCCTCCACATAGGAGCCAGAGAGGGGACATGCCGCTGTTTCTGGGAGCTGCTTGAGGTAAACACAATCCGGAGCCTACCCTCCTGACCCCCTCCCATGCCCCAATCCCCTGTCCCAGCCCTGATTCCCCTCCCACCCTCCATACCCCTCAGTCCCAGCCTGGAGAACCCTCCTGCACCCCCAACCCCTCATCCCGAGCCCCACCCCAGAGCCCGCACCCCCTGCCGGAGTCCTCACGCCCTCCCACACCCCAACCCCCAATTTTGTGAGCATTCATGGCCTGCCATACAATTTCCATACCCAGATGTGGCCCTCGGGCCAAAAAGTTTGCCCACCCTTGCTCTATCTCCATATTCTATTCATTTCTTCCTGGGTTTTGTCAGCTGTCTTGTCCCAGATGAGAGTAGCTGTATTGGTGTGCCATGGAAGGAGATGTGGTCACTGATGTAGCTGAGTCCTGAGACAGGGATGACTGGGAAGATCAGGACCAATGCTTTGAACTGACAATGCAAGTTAACCAGGAGCCCATATTGGAATTCGAGTAGAGTAGAGGGACTGGAGGAGGGCCACTTATATCCCCTTTTAAAAAATGTTATGCACAGCCAGACAACCCCAAAATATCTTCTTAGCTGCCCAAATGACTCATTTCAGTAACCAGGTGACACAGAGTGTGGGCAACCCATAGCACCCCATTCTGCTCAAGCATGGAACTGCCAGCAATCCCTGCCTCAGTTTCCTTCCCCGAGGTGGGTCTCCTCAGCTGGTCACTTCTGGAGGTGTGCCTTAGCCCTCTGGCCAAGTTACAAACAAAATGTAACCCCTTCTGGGGTAACAAAAGTCCAACTAAAAGTCCCAATGAACAAAAAAGTTCTTCCAATCTTCATGGGCTTTTCTTCAGCCCCCCGCCCCATGGGCCCTGTTCCCAACCCATTTAAGGGCTACCTTAGAGTGTTTCCTCTGCTCTGGTATAGAGCACTCAGACACACACACCCCAGTGTTCCCCTGGAGTACCATTCTCAGCCCCTGCTGGGATCTGTTTTTTGTGTCCTTCCCTGTCCCAGTATAGTCCCAGGACAGGTTACCATGGAGTAACCAGCCTCCTGCAGACCCTGGCTCAAAGCCTTCTACAGGAGCCTGCCAATTTCCTGTGGTTTCACACTCCAGACTGATCTTTCTTTGTCCCTTCATGAGGCCCAGGTATCCATGGGAATCTTCTGCCCTCCTCAGTCCTGCCTCCTCTGGGTGGGATGCAGCTAATTAATTACGGCACAGGTAGGGCTGGCCCCATCTCCCCTTAAAGGGGCCAGTCAGCCTGTGACACCAGGCTTTTGGAAATGCTGACCTTACCTAACTTTAAAATTACAATTTAAGCATGTAATCTTTTGCTCTATGCAGTAAGGAACTAATCCAGTGCCCATTGAAGTCAGTACAAAGATCCCCATCAACTTCCATGGACTTTGGAGGCCCTTAACGTCAAGTAAATTAATTTTAATTGTTTTCCTTCTTTCCATTTCTTTGGGGTGGGTGGAGGTGCAAATTGGTATTGCTGCAAAATGGAAAAAAAGTTAAAGGATTTGTTAACTATTGACAACCTTGGCCTTGATTCTCCATTGCCTTGCTCCTTGTATGGTCAGTTATATTATGTTCACAGCATATAGACAGAGAAGTTAGATAAAAAACAAATACTCTTGCTGGAAGGCTGCCATGTAACGCTACTTTATTTCTGAGAATTCAGAAAGATAACACACAAGGACCCAACAACAGAGACACCCAAATCAGGCTGCTCCCTAAAAGAGAGAGGCACAATTCTCCCCACCTTACTCTAGGCCAGTGGTGGGCAACCTGCAGCCCGCAGGCTGCACGCGGCCCATCAGGGTAATCCGCTGGTGGGCCGCGAGACAGTTTGTTCCCATTGATCGTCCACAGGCATGGCCGCCCGCAGCTCCCATTGGCCGTGGTTCACCATTCCTGGACAATGGGAGCTGCAGAAAGTGGCGGCCAGCACATTCCTGTGGCCCGCACCCCTTCCCACAGCTCCAATTGGCCGGGAATGGTGAACCACGGCCATTGGGAGCAGCAGGCAGCCGTGCCTGTGGACAGTCAATGTAAACAAATTGTCTCACGGCCCACCAGTTGATTACCCTAACAGGCTGCGTGCAGGCCGCAGGTTGCCCACCACTGCTCTAGGCTGTTTGCAGACTGACTGCTGCTAGGCCCAGATCTCACTCTGGCATACTGAGCCTTCTGCCTTGCATGCAGGACCAGGAAAAAAACCATGACATTAAAAGTGACAGTTTACAATTTGAACACATTTTTCAATAAATCACAAGTTACATCTGTGCTAAGTGGGTGTAAATCACAACCAAATCAGAGTGCCAGCTCATCACGCTCTCTTTGCACAGGTATAAATGACTACATTAAGGGGCAAAGCAGTGGAGAATCTAGGCACCCTATGTAATAATTGAGGGTGCTGTTGTCTAATTCATTTCAAATCTGGTGGAAAAGTCTGCCTTGACCCCAGACCAAGCCCACCATTTCCAAAGCACCTCATTGGTGGGTTTTATAGAGGGGCCAGAATCAGACTTATAACGAAAACTCAATTGCAACCTTATCTACGTGTGGTTGTCTTCTCTTTTTAACTTGCAAAGCATGGGAGGATATTTTTCTTTCCTTGTAGCCTCACAAACACAAAACTAAACTATCTGATAGCAACAATATTTATTTTCCACAGTCCATTAGTAGCCCAGAAGCAATTCATGCATGTTACTAGAATCTGAACCCAGCTAATTAAAAATAATGTTCCAAAGCTACACTGATGTCTGTTGCATCTGGAGCTGGCTAGCTTCTGCAAATAAACATGCACAAAAACAAGGACAAATCACAATAAATCTAAGTAGACAGGTACAAGCAAATTGGTCTGTGAATGTGACATGCTTCTCTGCTTAAATGTCTACCACAAATCCCAAGGAGACATGGTAGGATTTCATCTAATTGGGTTTGCCACTTCCCTACAGCTTAATGCGAGAATAACTGCAATTACATATGACTGTACTTAGCCCAGTACCGAAAATCCATTTATTAGGCTATTAGAATCTATAGAAACCAGAGCTTTGAAATCACTTGGATATGTTGGTTACATACTTGGCCTGATAGTTATGTTGTGGTTACAGTTTCCAAATTGCTACTGATGAGGTGGTAGTGGAAAAACAGATGCAGTTAAAGTGTTTGAATGAACAGCGTAGAAAGGTTTTATTCTAGCTACACAATCTGTAATACTATCTTACTTGAAAGCTCAGTACTCTGCAAATCTCATAATATTCAACTGGAGAGTGGGAGAGTTTGCTGCTGTTCAGGCTCTAAAATCTGATTATCATAAAGCAAACTATTTTCACATTTGTGGGCGCTCACATGGCTGGCAATGCTAGAGATAGACAGATCTCAAGGACCACATTCCCAGCCAGCACTAAAAAAGCCTATAGTTTTGCACAAGTTCTGTTTGCTGTTAATCATGGCCACAAAAGTGTGACTTGCCCCCATTTTGAACAAGCAAAAAAATTGTATTTTTGTATGCAGGTCATGTCACTGGTTACTTACCTGTCTGATCTGCATGTACAAATGACAACTTGCATGCTCATCATGAGTGCACATGCATGCAAATGTGGGCACAACCAAATGAAGGCTGAAGCTAACAAACTGCCCTTAATGGTTTTGTCAGTTGGATCAACAGTACCAAAGTTCTACATGCCCAACAGATTTGTTTTTGATGAGTTAGTAAACTATTACCATGCTTTTCATTATGGTGACTATTTGGTTAGAAGATTTTATGCCTGGGCTTGTAGATTTTCATGGCAATTTTGAAAACTTTGTACGCGGGCATTGTGGTACACACAGCAGAGCCAGAAGAGGTACAAAGAGATGTCCCTATGCTGAGGATCATGCAATCTAAGGGCTTGATTGTGCTCCTATCGAATTCAGTGGCAAATCTCTTGATGTTTTAGAGTCAGGCCATATGAGCTTAGTCCTGCCTGACTTCACTGGGAGTTGGGACCTCTGGCTAGGCCTGGTATTAGGCAAATATGGTGCACTGGATAACAGTTCAAGTCATGAAATCATTGGGCCAGACACACAGCTAATGTAAATCAATATAGCTGCATCAGAGCTATACCCATTTACACTAGCAAAGGTTCTAGCCCAGGGGTAGGCAACCTATGGCACGCGTGCCAAAGGCGGCATGCGAGCTGATTTTCAGTGGCACTCACCCTGCCCGGGTCCTGGCCACCAGTCCGGGGGGCTCTGCATTTTAATTTAATTTTAAATGAAGCTTCTTAAACATTTTAAAAACCTTATTTACTTTACATACAACAATAGTTTAGTTATATATTATAGACTTATAGAAAGAGACCATCTAAAAACGTTAAAATGTATTACTGGCACGCAAAACCTTAAATTAGAGTGAATAAATGAAGACTCAGCACAGCACCTCTGAAAGGTTGCCGACCCCTGATCTAGCCAACTGTTTGTGAGTAGAACAAATGCCACTCAAGAGCACAGATTTAATATTTAACGATAGGGAGCAATACAATAATGTTTTGTTAAGTATGATCCAAGAGAGCTCACTCACTGCTACTCATCATTCAGATGAGGGCCATCGCAAACTCATGAAAAATGTATAGTGTTGGTTTCATTAGTTTTCACTCATGTGTATTTCTTTCAAAATAGTTTCTCTATCTGTACACTACACACTTAATTTAAAAAAACTATCTAGGAAACATCAGGATTAAAACAGAGGTATAATCGATTGTTTTGGTGAACTAGAACAACCTGAGGTGGAGACACGTGGTGGAGTCTTTGGCTAAATTGTTATTCTTATTACTAATGCATCTCCATAGCTGTAAATGTATGACAAATACAGAACAACTGTTTGCCAATGGTGGACTCAGGATACCAGTCTCAATGAACCAATGTGGCAGTCCCTACATTATATCCTCAGGGTTGCTAAAGAAAAAAGTCTACCTGTATAATTACTCTGGGTTATATACAAAATGGATCAGTTAGTTAAAAAATCAGAAACAGGAAGAAATTTAACCCCTAAACTTGCCCCCAAGCTTCTTCAGAATATTTTATAGATAGCATATATGCTTGCAAGCTCAGGACAATCAATGAGGGCCAGATTCCAGCCAGCTTTCTGCATGGGTAGGTAAAGGAATGGAATGCAAAAAGAACTTGCTGTACACCCTTGTTTTCCTGCATAAAAGCTGCCCAGAATCACAGTGAGGTATATAATCTCTACTCCTTCCTAGTGCCCTTGTAGGTGAGGGATGGATGACAGTGAGGTCATGGCTCTGCACCCATGGTCAGAACTGGCCAGTGGACAGAGCTGTAGGGTGCGTCTTCTAACGTAGTGCAAGTGTAGAAGCTTCTGGGAGCTTCCAGGAAATACTCTATCCTCTTCTTTAGGAGTTCAGGTGTTGCCTGGTCCCTATGCAGCCCGTCCAGCACTAGTGACAGCTCACAGGGAAAAATGTATCCCTGAAACAGCATGTATATTCATTGACTCAAACCTGGAGGAAAGTAATGATAGTAATGGAAAGTATAAGCCAGGGGCATAATTCCCATAGGTTATTCCTTGTTACTTTTTTCAGGGATCCTGATTTAATAAAAGAGGAATGTTCAAAATTTTCAAATCCATGCAAGGGATTTAGCCATTATAATTAATGGGAGATGGGTCGCTAAGTCCCCTGCACTTGCTTTGAAAATCCACTGTTTTTAAAACTGTGGCTCAGGGTGCATGATAGTACCCATGATACACAGTGAGAAACATCACATATCATTATATTCTGAGATGCTGAAGTTATCAGGAGGGGATCATGAGTGGTTACAGTACATCACGCTACAGTGAATAATATACTGCACTACGCAACCTGATGCCACATAACAAAACATGACAGCTGATCTGTACTGTTTATGTGATTGCTGAAATGTGCTGAATACTTTTCTAAACTACTATAGAACATGAGTTACCGAGGGGTAATGACAGAGTGGGTTTATATAACTCATCATAAAAATTATGAATGAAGTGTTCCCACCTTCATGTGACCTTTATTGCTTCTTCAGCAAAGCTAAATGTATTGTGCACTGGATTGCATCTGGAAAAGAGGGAAACTGTACAGATAATGGTATGTAAGAAGCCTTTACAAGATGCTCACTTGGTTGGCTTTATTAGTTCAGCTTACTTGGGCAGAAGGAACCTCAATGCATGTGTGAGTGTGTGCATTAATAAAGGGACATATCTGGGCTCATCCTTTCTGAGCATGAATTCTTCATGGGTGAGATCCATCCCCAGTCCAGCCTTGTACTAAGACTGAATAAAAGGGCTTTGTGCAGGGAACAATGCAGAGAGGGTGGGATGATGGAATCTACCCCATAACCCACGGGCAATGTGAAGGGCATCTCCATACCTTTCTGAGGCCACTATTGTGGCTAGAATGACCTTGTAGAGGTTCATAGACTGTGCATCCACATAATCACAGACACCCAGCTTTCAGCATCCCAAATGTTCTGGGCTAGTCACTGGTGGTTATATATACAGGCACAGGAACTGCTGTCTCTTGCAGTCTTTGAGTGTGATCCACAACTATACCTGAAAACTCTTCCTTTTTACAGGACGGGTGGGGTTGAGGAACAGTATTGCATTCATTGTACTGTTGGAGGCAAATGGGCCAGATTGTCAGCTGGTTTAAATAGCTGTAGTTCCTTTGAAATCAATGGAGCTACATCAATTTACACTAGCTAACAAAATACCCATATATTTGCAAAAGCTATTTTAATGCTTCAAGTGCATAAAGTCTGATCCAAAGCCAAAGTGAGTTATTCCTTGGACTGCTGTGACCATTAAGATTCAGTTTTTGCACACCCATGATTTTTGCCCATTCCTGATGTTAAGGCAGTGGAGGGTTCTACTGTGCATGTTTTTTCTAGGAGACATTTACTGTCACCCTCTTGTAAGATGTCCCACCACTAGCCTTAGTGCAATATCACCTGTTATGTCAGTCCCCTGAGCTAGTCAGGCATAATGAATGAGCAGTGTGATGTCACAAAAGGAGGCAAGTCTTAAGCATGCTCCACTAAACACTCTCAGCAGATACTGAGAAGTAATTTTTCCACACACTTACAAATTTAATCATGGTCCAGACTGTTATTTTCAAATATGACGATAGCCACATCCAGAACTAGTTGTATTTATGTAATAAGGGCTAGACTATCCCTTTAAGGCAGGGTCTAGCACTGGAGATGGTGCCAACTTGGAGGAGGAAATCAGAGGCATGATCCCTCCCCATACTGGGAGGCGTGATCCCTCCCCATACTTCTCGCTGTGCAGGGTTGGTGCCCAGGCTGCCCACCTTCTGAATGCAGTGTCTTCCACAGAGGTGGTGGGAGCGACGGCTGTGCACCACCTATTTAGCTGTGACCTCTGCTGGTATAATGTTTTCAGCCACTAACAGCCATAATCTCTCCAGGAGCATTGCAGGGGAGTGCATTCACTGGCAGTCTTTGCTATACTCTGCAAGAAGTATAAGGTCATGGGGTCAGCCACAGCTTGGTGCAAAGGGGGGATATGTTCTGACCCTACCACACAGCATCTCAGGCATCTCTCTGTACTGTCTCCCACCAGTGGTCTGGTCTTATGAGTTTTGAAAAAGGTGAGAGGGAAATCAGTATTAATGACAACCATGAACAGAATGCAACCAAGAAAGTTTGAACAGCAAACATATAGCACAGGCATAAACATACTACCTCCAATAAGAAGACAATGCGTAAAAAAGGAAGGTGATATTCCTCATGATTAAGCTGTCATGAGCGAGGATCAAATACAAAGAAAGTTGTAATAAGAGTGGGAACGTGGAGAGTGACAATTCAGCATGGAAAGATAAAGATGGAACAAGAATGGGATCAAGAGAGAGAGCAGAGAAGGGATGAGGAGGAAGAGAAATTTGAAATGGAAACGATGAGAATGGAATATGATTTCCAGAGGGAAAGAAGAAGGGTAAGCGAGGGTCCTACTGGGTCAGCCCATGCATATTTAGTCAGGTATAATAAGGTAAAATTGCTTCCTCATTACAAGGAAGGGAATGATGTTGATATGTTTTTGCAGTCTTTTAAAAACTGTACAGAACTTATAATTGGTGAGAGAAGGCATGGGCAGCACAGTTCAGCCCCTTGCTCAATGGGAAAACCCTAGAGGCCTATGCCAAGTTGGTTGATAATGACTGCTGTGACTATCAAATCGTGCAGTGAGCCTTTCTGAGAAGGTATGAGGATGACCCCAGAGACCTGCAGGGTTATATTTAGGTCTCTGAGGAAAGAGTCTGATAACTCCTTTCCTGAATTGGCTGTAGAAATGACAAGTTTATTTAACAGGTGGATAGAAGGTGAAAAGACATCTGTATCTGTTTAAAAAAAATGAAATTATCTTGCTGGAGCAGTTTATGGAAATTGTTCTGGAGGATTTTGGAGTTTGCTAGAAAGAAAATTCCCTACATTAAAATTTGCAGCCCATTTAGCAGATTAATTTATGGCTGTGAATCTACATAGTAATAAGAAAAGAAATGGGAATCCTCTTCATTTCCACAAATACCTGCCCCTTTATTCAGAAAGGAGTAGTGATAAGGACACATGGGTACATGTAACTTCAAGAACATAACAACAAAAGTAAAAAATATTTCATTACATCTGGCTTGGGATATGAGAGAGGATGTCTGATTTGAATAACAAGATCTTTCGTCCACCTTACTTCAGTTGTGGACTTACAAGCACATTGTAAACAGGCTTAGAAACACTGAGTTCAGAACAATGTTTGTTAAAAGAGCCTAACTATTAAAAATTGGGAGTAGCTCAAGTTTTCCTTTAACAGAAGTTGTGTTGGTTTATCCCTATTATATCATTTTTCTTTTGATACTTCAATCTCTGACAGTGCCTTCTCTTCATTACCTAGAAAGAGCAGATGCAAGAAACTTATTTGCCATCTCTTCAATGGCTTATCTTCTTTAATTGCTCCCTTTACCCTCACTGTTCAAATTTAAAAAATAAAATCTCTTGCTCATTTTCTCATAGGCTTCATGCTTCTGATATTCTATTGCTCTTCAAATTCCCACTGACCCTTCCTAATTTTCATGTTACATTTTACCTGCCATTTGTTTATGCTCTTTTTTTTTTTTGCTTCACTTGGGCTGAATTTCTGAAGAATATCTTTTTGGCTTTAAAAACTTATTGTACTTTGGTATGTAATTATATCAGGGAACAGTGGGAGGTGTCTTGCCTTCCTGCTTCCTTTTTTATTTTGAACCCCAAATCTCCATCATTTCCAATAAGGCCTCAATGCGTGGTTTGTTAGCACTTACATCATAATCTCCTCTTCCTCCTTGTGAACGTACATATATGTGTCATGAAACAAATCAGCTAAAATCAGATCCCTGGGGCTCCGCCAATGTAAAAGGCGGGGGGAGGAAAGAATTTATCCCACTGGCATTTTTGAGCAAAAAAGTCATAGGAAAGTGAAGTATCTTCACTTTTACTATTCATGTGCCCAAATGCTGTTACAATCAATGTGCAGTTACATCATTTCTTTTGTACATAACCTCTCATTCACAACAAAAGCCACTGGATAAATATAAATGCTAGCTTGTCAGGTATTTCCTGTGTTGGGACTTATGGCTGCACAGGAAAGCAGTGTAGAGAGAAACTAGACATACCAGGAAATCAGCAGATATGCCTTCTTAAGCAAGTGGCTATGGACATAGTCTGGCCTTTATATTCCTCATTAACCTCCAAAACAAACATTTTATGATGTCTGATTTTGCTGCTAGTACTTAAAACTGTCACTGTAGAATGTAAGATAACAGGAGCGAACACTCAGAGAAAAACTCCCTGAGCTCCTGCAATTATCTCAGGAAACCTGGAAAATGCTCAATTGTATTAGAAAGCTTTCATAAAAGTACAAGAGTAGATCAAGACAATATAGTGTGAAGCAAAAGGTCATATTTCCACTGCTTGTTAAAACAACTTGCTGGCACATTGGGATCATCCGTTCATGGTTGTATAAGGATTAGTGGCCCAGTTGTTTATTGGGAGAAACATACAAGAGGTTAGCCTGCTAATATGCTGAGAATATATTTTGATGGAAAGAAAATGGTTTCTGATGAACTCTAGGATAATTAGTGCCTTCTTATTAGGCAAATTTACCTCTTAGTGGCATGCCCAAACTTGTTTCTGTTTATGTCCACATTGACAGCTGCTCCTAAGAGGCCAATTCCAGAGCACTTTACTCAGTTTTTTACTCCATTGAAGTCAATGGTAATTTTACCAAAGTAAGGACAGACTGCAAGTCCCAGCATATAATGCTCCACACTGATCTATGCAGACTTTTGAGTCTCTTTAAAGATAGGCTTGCCCCCACAAAGTTTGTATCCATAACTAGATACCAAATAGGGTGACCAGACAGCAAGTGTGAAAAATCAGGACAGGGGTTGGGGGTAATAGGAGCCTATATAAGAAAAAGACCCACAAATCGGGACTGTCCCTATAAAATTGGGACATTTGGTCACCCTAATTCCAAAACAAACGTTCCCAAATGCTTGCTGTGTTCTGATCTGGAATTTTGCTTCAGCCCATTTCAGAAACAGAGGATAGCACTTCAGTCTGGATCCAGTTTGGAACTTACTTCCCAAAATAGCAATGCCTGTTATCACCCTGCTCCCTCTGCTTGTGCATCATCTAAATGGGTATAAAAGTGAGATAAATTATCAAGACTCCCTCCGCCAAATGAAGGTCACAGAGTTTGCACATTGAAGCTTTCATTTTTGAGCAGTCCAAATTTTTCAAAAATTGAAAATGCAAACAAACTTTTCTCTGAAAAATTTCAAAGCCTTTTTTGAAAAACCATGGATCATAAAGTGCTTACGGAGTATAGACTAAAGGAACTAACTTGCTTCTTGGTGCAACACTGCGATGTGGGGAGTGAATAGTAACATCTCCAACTGGAAAGACTATTTCCAATAGCAAGTTAGTCCACAGTTACTATATATATATATAAACTAACTACTTTAGATGTAAAAATATGTAGAACTATCATGTGTGTCGGCTGTCAGTTTGCTTGTCTGTTGTATCTCCTTCCCCCACGTGTTGTCTTTTTGGATTGAAAGCTTTTGGGGACAGGAGTTTTGCCTTTCTATATGCTTGTACACAGCCCAATACAGGTCCTTTGATTTTGACTGGGACTTCTAGCCTCTACTACAATATAAAGAGTAAATATTAATAATTTTACATATCAGTTCCCCTTCCTAAACTCAAAGCAGTCCTCCTACAGCACACAAAATATAGAGATATAGGAGACTGCTGGGAACGGTCTCAAGATTAAATGTGGCAGATACACTAATGGAAGCAGGGTCACTTAGATATGTGCAGGAGAGAGCATGACATCAGAGATGCTGAAACTGACTTAAGAAGGGAGGTAGCCCAGTAATACTGACAGGCAATCCTTGGAAGAAACAAACAGAAAACAAAAGAAGGAACAGGAACCATAGTGCAGACATCAGATCATACCGATATTACAAATCTAGCCGGGTATGTCTCTAACACAGAAACATGACCATGTTTTCATTGCATGAGTGCAATGCAAAATATATAACAGTTTGGTGCAAACTGAAGGAATAACAAAGCAATGCTGGTATTTATTCTGATGAAATCTTTCAATTGTTAAAAAAAGCACTACCAATAAAGTATCAGGGGGTAGCCGTGTTAGTCTGTATCTACAAAAACAACAAGGAGTCTGGTGGCACCTTAAATAGGGTTACCATATTTCAGCAAGCAAAAAAAGAGGACGGGAGGAGCCCGCCCTAGCCCCGCCCCCGTCCTGCCCTAGCCCCACCCCTGCCCCTTCCACTCCCTCCCACTTCCCGCCCCCCTCAGAACCCCCAACCCTCCCCCCGCTCCTTGTCCCCTGACTACCCCTCCTGGGACCCCTGCTCTTAACTGCCCTCCAGAACCCCACCCCCTACCTAAGCCTCCCTGTTCTTTGTCCCCTAACTGCCCCCTCCTGAGACCCTACCCTCTACCTGTACCCTGACTGCCCAAAACCTTATCCACACCCCCACCCCCAGAAAGCCCCCCCCCAAACTCCCAACCCCCCCCCCCGCTCCCTGTCTCTTCACTGCCCCCTCCAGAACCTCCCTGCCCCTTCTCCGACTCCCTGGCCCCCTTACCCTGCCGCTCAGACCAGCGTGCCGGGGAGGAGGAGAAGGGGGTGGAGCTCCAGACTGCCGGTGCGAACGGCCGGCTGGTGATCTGCGAGGGAGGGAGGGAGGGAGTGCTCTCAGCTGCAGGGGAGAGGAGGGGGAAGCGGAGGAGGGGCTCTCTCTGGCTGTCGGAGCCCCATGTAAGTGGCACCATCCGGCCGGCTGCCCTGTCAGCCGCGCGCACTCTGCATGGGGGGGGAAGTCCGGACATTTACAAATTCCCCCCGGACGCTATTTTTAACTCTAAAAGCCGGACATGTCCGGGGGAATCCGGACGAATGGTAACCCTAACCTTAAAGACTAACAGATTTATTTGGGCATAAGCTTTCGTGGGTAAAAACCTCACTTCTTCGGATGCATAGAGTGAAAGTTACAGATGCAGGCATTATATACTGACACATGGAGAGCAGGGAGTTACTTCGCAAGTGGAGAACCAGTGTTGACAGGGCCAATTTAATCAGGGTGGATGTAGTCCACTCCCAATAATAGATGAGGAGGTGTCAATTCCAGGAGAGGAAAAGCTGCTTCTGTAATGAGCCAGCCACTCCCAGTCCCTATTCAAGCCCAGATTAATGGTGTTAAATTTGCAAATGAATTTTAGTTCTGCTGTTTCTCTTTGAAGTCTGTTTCTGAAGTTGTTTTGTTCAATGATAGTGACTTTTTAATCTGTAATAGAATGACCAGGGAGATTGAAGTGTTCACTTACTGGCTTATGTATGTTACCATTCCTGATGTCCATTTATTCTTTTGCGGAGGGACTGTCCGGTTTGGCCAATGTACATGGCAGAGGGGCATTGCTGGCATATGATGGCATATATAACATTAGTGGATGTGCAGGTGAATGAGCCCTTGATGGTGTGGCTGATGTGGTTGGATCCTCTGATGGTGTCGCCAGAGTAGATATGGGGACAGAGTAGGCAACGAGGTTTGCTACAGGGATTGGTTCCTGGGTTGGTGTTTCTGTGGTGTGGTGTGTAGTTGCTGGTGAGTATTTGCTTCAGGTTGGGGGGTTGTCTGTAAGAGAGGACTGGCCTGCCTCCCAAGGTCTGTGAGAGTGAGGGATCATTTTCCAGGATAGGTTGTAGATCGTGGATAATGCGCTGGAGAGGTTTTAGCTGGGGGCTGTATGTGATGGCCAGTGGTGTTCTGTTATTGTCCTTGTTGGGCCTGTCCTGTAGTAGGTGATTTCTGGGTACCCGTCTTGCTCTGTCAATCTGTTTCCTCACTTCCCCAGGTGGGTATTGTAGTTTTACGAATGCTTGATAAAGATCTTGTAGGTGTTTGTCTCTGTCTGAGGGGTTGGAGCAAATTCGGTTGTATCTTAGGACTTGGCTGTAGACAATGGATCGTGTGATGTGTCTTGGATGGAAGTTGGAGGCATGTAGGTACGTATAGCAGTCAGTAGGTTTCCGGTATAGGGTGGTGTTTATGTGACCATCACTTATTTGCACTGTAGTGTCCAGGAAGTGGATCTCTTGTGTGGACTGGTCCAGGCTGAGGTTGATGGTGGGGTGGAAATTATTGAAGTCCAGGTGGAATTCTTCAAGGGCCTCCTTTCCGTGGGTCCATATGATGAAGATGTCATCAATGTAGCGCAAGTAGAGGAGGGGCACTAGGGGACGAGAGCTGAGGAAGCGTTGTTCTAAGTCAGCCATAAAAATGTTGGCATACTGTGCGGCCATGCGGGTACCCATCGCAGTGCCACTGACTTGAAGGTATAAGTTGACCCCAAATCTGAAGTAGTTGTGGGTGAGGACAAAGTCACAAAGCTCAGCCACCAGGTGTGCTGTGGCCTCATCAGGGATACTGTTCCTGACAGCTTGTAGTCCATCCTCATGTGGAATATTGGTGTAAAGTGCTTCTACCTCCATGGTGGCCAGGATGGTGTTTTCAGGAAGAACACCAATGCATTGTAGTTTCCTCAGGAAGTCGGTGGTGTCTCGAAGATAGCTGGGAGTGCTGGTAGCGTAGGGTCTGAGGAGAGAGTCCAAATAGCCAGATAATCCTGCTGTAAGAGTGCCAATGTCTGAGATGATGGGGCGTCCAGGGTTTCCGGGTTTATGGATCTTGGGTAGCAGATAGAATACCCTGGTCGGGGTTCTGGGGGTGTGTCCATGTAGATTTGTTCCCGTACTGTAGCTGGGAATTTCTTGAGCAGATGGTGTAGTTTCTTTTGGTATTCCTCAGTGCGATCAGAGGATAGTGGCCTGTAGAATGTGGTCTTGGAGAGTTGCCTGGCAGCCTCCTGTTCATAATCCGACCTGTTCATTATGACTACAGCACCTCCTTTGTCAGCCCCTTTGATGATAATGTCAGAGTTGTTTCTGAGGCTGTGGATGGCATTGCGTTCTGTACGGCTGAGGTTATGGGACAAGTGATGTTGTTTGTCCACAATTTCAGCCTGTGCACGTCTGCGGAAGCACTCTATGTAGAGGTCCAGTCTGTCATTTCGACTGTCAGGAGGAGTCCACGCAGAGTTCTTCTTCTTGTAGTGTTGGTAGGAGGGTTTCTGTGGGTCAGTGCACTGTTCAGTGGTGCGTTGAAAATATTCCTTGAGTCGGAGACGACGAAAGTAGGCTTCCAGATCACCGCAGAACTGTATTGTGTTCGTGGGGATGGTGGGACAGAAAGAGAGTCCCCGAGATAGGACAGATAAAATGTCCAATAAAATGTCTAGTACTATGACATCAAAATAAACAATTAAGTAGCCGGAAACATCAAGTGACTTGCAAATAAGCAGGGTGTTTCTCTTGAATTTCTTTATACACACATATACACACACAAACATTCACACACACACTTCCCGCCGCCCCATTACATTGTGCATTTGTTGTATTATTTAGTATCGACACAAAGAAGTAAATTCCACTCTATTTATCATGCCCCTCACTGTGGTGTGTGAGCTACAGTAGTACAGTAGTACAACTTGCAGGAAGTTGTGAATATAACCTCCATTATTTGATCTTAATTCCAGAGATACACTCTATAGCCAGTCAGAAAGAATGCCTTTTCCCCCCCTGAAAATATTGCCATCTGATTTAATCTTTTGATTTACTAAGCACTGAAGAACAATTACTCTTTGCTACACTCGACCACATCTTCTACTGATGTAGATAAGCATATCTCTGCTGATTTCAATGAAGCTACGCTGATTTATACCAGCTGAGGATCTGGCCCATTCTCTTATTTTCATGATGCTCTACAATGGTCTTTCCAAGATGTCTGTCTTTTAGGGGGGATTTTGTCACCACATACCAATTGGTAAGTAACATTTGAACAAACAACAATCAAAGAGTCCACCCTCTGCCCAACTATTTACACCAGCGGCCAATAGCGGGCAGCATTCTTTGAAGTCCTTCCTAGCTGCTCATCCTCCCCATTCATCCTTAGATGGAGAATTTGAAGCAATGGGTTTGATCAATGGTAGCTGCAGTGTGGAAAGTGGGTGGATTCATATTTAACGGAATAATTTGTGGTGGCATTGAAGCTATTTTCACACAGATGAGCAGAGAAGAGACTAAGAGAGCTTTACAATGGCTAAGAGACAACTGAGTGGGGACATAATTTCCATTTTCAAGTAAACACTGTGGATGGAGAGGAATCATTAGGGGTGGTATTAAGAGGTTTCCAAATATCATCTGGGCACCGCTGATGCAGGGCTCCTATGCAGTTAAAGTTAAAGCTCTCTTCTCCCAGCAACCTAATCTCTCTAGGGTACCGTAATCCATGATGGTGCCACAGTGTTGCACCCGCTGCTCCTGAGGGTGAATCAAATCCATAGCATAAGAATGGATGAATGATTAAAATTCACACCTATCTCAAGGGTCTAATCTTTGTTTCATAATACTCTTCAAGG
Source organism: Emys orbicularis (assembly GCF_028017835.1). Classification (NCBI taxonomy): domain Eukaryota; kingdom Metazoa; phylum Chordata; order Testudines; family Emydidae; genus Emys; species Emys orbicularis. Next base: position 192,834,538 of record NC_088685.1, read on the forward strand.
TTTGCTGTTGTGGTCTGTGGTACAATCAGAGTTAACACATATCTTGGTGGTCTCTCCATTTCTGTTAATTCTGCCATAAATAATTACTCCTTATTTACATATTGACTCCAGCATTGTTATGAATGCCACTTCACATTAAGAGAAAACCCGATCAGACCTCTGCACTTTTGCTGAAAATCAATTGTGCTCTAATAGTGGAGTGTTATACAGTATTTCCGGACAAGGATGATCTGCTCATTCAATGGCCCCACATAAACTACCATTATCAAAAATACATTTTAACACAGAGTTTTTGAGATGGATCATTCACTTTCTGTAGCTGTGCTTTATTCTAGTTCAGCTTTACTGGTCATTCATGCATTAGCAGCCTGGGGAGATTTTGGGTCATTCTGAGAGTCCTTGTCTCTCACATGCTAATTGGAAAGACACAGGAAGGCATGGTTAAGCTGACACTAGTGCATGCATCCCTGGCCCTGTCTACACTGGCAAGTTTCTGTGCATTAAAGCAGCTTTCTCTGTTGTAACTCTTGAGGTGTACACACTGCCAAGCCACTTAGTGTGCAGAAACTGTGCAGTTGCAGCGCTGTAAAAAACCCACCCCAACGAGAGGCGTACAGCTTTCTGCACCAGGGCTACAGTGCTGCGGGGCAGGGTCGATTACAGCGCTGCAGTTGGCCTCCGGGAAGTGTCCCACCATGCCTGTTCTCGCCTCTCTGGTCATAGAATCATAGAATATCAGGGTTGAAAGGGACCTCAGGAGGTCATCTAGTCCAACCCCCTGCTCAAAGCAGGACCAATTCTCAACTAAATCATCCGAGCCAGGGTTTTGTCAAGCCTGACCTTAAAAACCTCTAAGGAAGGAGATTCCACCACGTCCCTAGGTACCTATTCCAGTGCTTCACCACTCTCCTAGTGAAAAAGTTTTTTCTAATATCCAACCTAAACCTCCCCACTGCAACTTGAGACCATTACTCCTTGTTCTGTCATCTGCTACCACTGAGAACAGTCTAGATCCATAGTCTTTGGAACCCCCTTTCAGGTAGTTGAAAGCAGCTATCAAATCCCCCCCCCCATTCTTCTCTTCTGCAGACTAAACAATCCCAGTTCCCTCAGTTTGAACTCTACTGCCCTGCCCTCAGGTGACCAACTATCATCCCCACCCTGTAAATTCCTTTGGAATTTTGAAAGTCCCCTTCCTGTTTGCTTGGTGATGCATGCAGTGGTCTCAGTGCATCTTTCCAGGTGGCCATGCCTGCTCCACGCACCAGGTGATCCTCAGCTTGGAGATTGGTCCTGCTTTGAGCAGGGGGTTGGACTAGATGACCTCCTGAGGTCCCTTCCAACCCTGATATTCTATGATTCAATGCTGAGCTGCTGGACCTCATCAGCTTTTGGGGAGAGGAGGCTGGACCTCATCAGCTTTTGGGGAGAGGAGCTGCGCTCCAGCCCTAGGAATTATGATACCTGAGGACAGATTTCAGGATGCATGATAGAAATGGGCCATGACCGGGACACACTGCAGTGCAGGGTCAAAGTGAAGGAACTGCGGAATGCCTACCACAAGGCGTGGAAGGCAATCCACCACTCTGGTGATGTCCCCACGAGCTGCCGGTTCTACAAAGAGCTAGACGCAATGCTCGATTGCGACCCATTCTCCACTGCGAAGACCACTGTAGATACTTCAGTGGCTCGCGTGCCAATTGAGAGTGGACTGAGCCAGGAGGAGGAAATCTTGGACGAGGATGTGGAGGGGAAGGGGGACCCAGAGGCAGAGGACAACTCGGAGGTCAGAGATGCATGCAGCCAGAAGCTCTTTTCTACCCCAGAGGAGGCTAGCCAGTCACAGCTGTCAAATGTTGGTGAAGTGCAAACAGGAAAGGAGGCTCCTGCTAAGTGGATTTGATTTTGGGAATCGCTGAGGCGAGTTGTTGGGGGCAGGAGTGTTGCAGAAAGCAGGCTTGTCTCTGTATGATGTACATACCACCACATGCCTAGTCGGAGCAGCAGAACAGGCTGTTGATTGACTCCCTCACTTCACGGGAATTTGCCTCAGAGATCTCCAGGAAACTCTCATGGAGATACTGGGCAATCCGCTGCCGCACGTTCTTTGGCAGAGCTTACCCCATTAATGGTAACTTTCCCTTGCCACTGTGCCGTCACGAGGGGTGGGGGGAACCATTGCTGCACACAGGCTAGCCGCATAAGGGCGAGGGCAGAAGCAGCAGTCTTGGAGAAGACCCTCACTTGATTATCTGGTCACCCTCAGCAGTGAGATATCTTCCATAATGATCACATCCTGTGGAAAATGTGGGGACAGGAATGATTATCAGGCCTCCCCCCCCCCCCCCCCCACAGTGCTGGCTCTCCCCAAGAGCCACGTGCCCAGTGTACAGCAGGATCCAGGAAGAGTGATTTACCCTGCCCCTGTGACTACTCACCACTTTGGGGGGGGCGGTCTTGTGGCTCATGTGTGCTTGCCTGGGGTCAGCCAGTTAGTGACAGGTGTGTGAGTACTGGCTATGCTTTAAATCACTGAATCAGTGTTCTGTGTGTTGCAAACAATACTGCTTCTGTAAAATGGTGCATTTAAACTTCACAGAGATGACCTGGGGAGCCCAGCCTCCCTCTTTGTTATCGGTGGTTGAACAGCTGCACAGAATTAGAAAGTGGCCATGAAGAACTAAGGAGGACTTTCTGCATGATATTATGATGCACTCTGAGGCTGAGAAACAGGAATTGAAGGAGTGGCAGGACAGCGAGAAGAGGGACCAAAAGGAGAATGCAGCACGCCAGAATGAAGCCACAGAGCGGCTCTTAAATGTTATGGAGCGCCAAGCGGACACATTCCAGCCAATAATAGCACTGCAAACTGAGCAGCTCTGCGCCCACCCTCCCCTGCAGCTGCTGTCACAAAACTCTTTCCCATGCTCCCCCCAGACACCGCCAACACACTCTTATCAACCTCCTGGCTCCAGTCTGTACCTGCAGCATCCCACTCCTCCCCCGTCATAGTCCAGCACTGTGGACTCTCACTACCCATTGTACTCAACACCCATCCCTCTACAGTTTGGCCATGCTGAAGTACAGTACCTGCTGCATTGTACTCCAAAGGAGAAGGTTGGATATGATCCCTGGACATACACAAATCTTTAGCCATCCCGGGATCCCACCTCCTCCTGGGACCTTCCCTTCTACCAGTGCTGATGGTTTGTTTTTTTTGTTTGACTCTCTCCTCCGGTTGTTGTTTTTTTAATAAAAGAATTGTTTTGATTTGAAAGCAAACAGAGCCCTGCAAAGCAACAGACAATTATGTTAAACCTTCATATTGCATCATCTGCACCAATCACAATCGCCTCCTAGCATTACAAGCACTGCACTCCCGAGCATAGCAACAAATATTAGTGGCTTTCAACTTCAAATTGCTGCCTCAAGGCATCCCTGATCCTTATGGACCCATGCTGCACCCCTCCAATAGTCCTGGTCTCTGGCTGTTCAAACTCAGCCTCCAGGCACTGAGCCTTAGCGGTCCATCTCTGAGTGAAGCTTTCACCCTTCTCTTCACAAATATTATGGAGCATACAGCACATAGCTATAAGCATAGGAATATTGTCATAGGCCAGGTCCAGCTTCCCATATAGGCAGCGCCAGTGGGCCTTTAACCAGCCAAAAGCACACTCAACACTCATTCTGCACTTGCTCAGCCTGTTGTTGAACAGCTCTTTGCTGCTGTCAAGTTGCATCATGTCAAGGCTGATTCCCCACTCTGGCACTTCGAGTGCAGAAGGTAGGGGCCTGCAAGGATTCTAAAAATTAAAACTAGCCACTCCAGGCTTGTATTAAACTCCCAAGGTTACAGCTTTTCTCTGACCTTGGATGGGTAGATGCTGCCAGCACCCAAGTGCATAAAACCCCTTGGAACCCAGGAAGGAGCACTTGGGAATTCCTTCCTGTGGGGTACCCTCATGCCCTTTCATACCCCACACCCCTCCGGGGAAGAGCTGAGAAAGAAAACAAAGGAAATCAGCTGTTGCTACCAGCTAATTAAACAACATGTGCACAAACCTCTTAGCACACACACACACACAAAAAACCCCACCACAATCCTATTATTAAAAAAGGTAAATTTTATTAAAAACAAAAAGAAAGAAAATACATCTGGAACTTAGGCTATTGCTAGATTTAAAAAGAGCAAATATAATAATTAAGCATCAAGAATGGTTTTCTTGGGGTCCAGCTTAAAGGTTACAACCAAAACAAAAGCACCTGGGGTTAGCACAGAGGAGTCCACAAGCCTTACAGAAATAAAAGAGATAAACCTAATCATGTCTTCCTAGATATTTCCTGATCTACTAACATATCTGGGATTTCAAATAAGAAGTTTCTAGGTATGATTTGATGATTTTTCATACCTGGTGCAAGCTTCTTACAGCATCGCTGCTCTGTGTCTCCTCTCCGGAGAGCAACAACAGACAGACAAAAGGAAAGATTTTTCCCAATTTTAAAAAGTTCTAGCCCTCCCATTGGCTCTTATGGTCAGGTGCTCACTCCCTTCCTTTTACTATGGGCATTTTTAACCCTTTACAGGTAAAGCAAGTAGAGAACAGCTACTAACAGGGATTTTGTAGCTAACTGGCTGGCTGGGTGTCCATAAAAGGAAGCTACCCTCCCCCCTTTATTTATCACACCCCATGTATGGCTTCATAAGCCACAGCATTAAGTGGTAGGCAGGGTCTCCCAGGATCACAATGGGCATTGCAACTTCCCCTGTGGTGATCTTCTGGTCCGGGAAGAAAGTCCCTGCTTGCAGCTTCCTGAACAGGCCAGTGTTCCGAAAGGTGCGTGCATCATGCACCTTTCCGGAGCAGCCTGCGTTAATGTCTGTGAAACACTCACAGTGATCCACAAACACCTGGAGAACCATTGAGAAATACCCCTTCCGATTAATGTATTCAGTGGCTAGGTGGTCTGGTGCCAGAATTGGAACATCTATCGCCCTTCCACAGTTAGGGAAGTCCATTTGTGCAAAGCCATCCACAATGTCACACACATTGCCCAGGGTCATGGTCTTTCAGAGCAGGATGTGATTAATTGCCCTGTACACTTCCATCAACACAAAGGGGTTGCATTACAGCCCTAGCACCAGCCATGCATTGGAAGGTGCTTTCCTAACCACTGAAGAATTTCTACACACTGCCCAGGTAATTCACACTTTGTATGTGTATTTTCCTTTGGTGTTGGTGGGAGCTGTGAAATTTCACCCCTGCTGAACAGCAGAAATACAATATACTTACGCAATAAGACCTGGTGTGAATTGTGGTGCAATGACTCATGCATACTGGACAGTTAGGCACAAGGATGAAAGCCAAATACCATCAGAAAAGCCAGGTGTAAATTAATACAGGCATGTATTGGCTTGTTGCCAATCTGAGACATTTCACTTGAAAAATAATAAATAAAAATAAGGCCAGATCCTAGGTGATGCAAATTAACTTCAATTGAGCTATTTTGATTTATATGAGCTGTGGAGCCAGCTCATAAGTTATAAATATCTATAATTATTTTATTTTGTTTTACTCCAGGCTAAACAACTATATCCCCAAAACATATCTTAATTAAAAGAAAGATGTTTATGTATTTTCTGAAGCTTAGACAAGGCCATTGAGGATGTGCAGGGAAAGTACATGGCATCTAAGATTTTCATGGTTGGATTCAGACGTGCCCTTGTGGTTTGGGTGTTCTCATTAAAACTCAGCATTACAAACACAGGGCTATTGTCATCTTCTTTAACTAAAGGGGATTTAGATTTTAATTGTCTTCTTACCTCTTGAACTCATCCTATGATATCTGCTTCAGTAAATAGAGGACAATGCTGCATTTAAATGTCTATGTGGATTTTATTTTCTCTCATCCAGTGCTGAAAATTGATATTGCTCAAAGAGGCGTCTTTTGCTAATGGATTTTTTTCTTTCAGAATGTCTCTTACATGTTTTCAATATTTTTAATGTAATTTAACTGAAGAAGGGAGGCAGTCCGGAGACCTTGGTTCTATTCCTGGTTCTGCCTTGTTTTGTGATCTTGGACAAGTCACTTCATCTCTCTGTGCCTCTGTTTCCTCTACCACTCTTTGCCTATCTGGGCCCTACTCCAAAGACTTATGCACACCCTTAACTTCATGCATTGTGGGTAGTCCCAGTGACTTAAAGCTAACATAAAGTCCAGCATGCATGTAACTCTTTACAGGACAAAGACCTTACAATACCTGCCCCAGAGCGCTTACAGTGTATCGCACCATGTGTTTTCATGGTCCATAACATTTTGGGGCCCATATCCAAAACCTACTGAAGTCCGTTGAAAGACGCCACTTGATTTCAATGGGTTTTGGATTAAGCCCTCCATGTATGAACAACAATCAATCAATCGTCAATAAATACAAATATTTTTCTTCTGAGATATTTCTAGTCATTCTTCAAAAGTTATATTTAAAACATGAAATGTGGTTTGCAGCAGTCACTCATTTTATTTTCTGTGAGGAATCAGATTTCCTTTTTTTTTTTAATTATTCATCTCTCTGATTATGTTAATGGTTTCTGGGCAGATAGTGGATGTTAATTAGCTATGGGTGAATCTCTGAAGGTACAGAGATTCCGTTGAGATAATCATCTCAGAATTTGCATACCTATACCAAAGCTCCCTCCAAACTTTCAGATTCCCACTAATTACATGCTGCCCACTCTCTCACCACATTTCTCATGGGCTCATTATCAATATTGAAAATCTCTCTGGGAGGCTTCTCCATCCATCACCATTGAGGAAAAGGCTCTGCAACCCTTCCTATCCCAGCAGTGAAGACTACATCCTTGGAAAGATGCTGTGGGACTAACCCCCTAACAGCAGCAGATGTCTATAAGGACCATCTGTACACTGGCTGAAGAGTGGAAGCAGGCCCAGTGAGGGGGTCTTGAACCTTTTGGTTGATACCAATACCATTATGTTCTCCATCAGGATTTCTACTGTGTGAGGCCTTATTAGTGGTGTCCTGGAGTAAATGTTAAAACCACATAACATGCAAATGTAAAGCTTCCAGAAGGGGAGAGGAGACAAAATAAATGGAACCTAACAAGGGTTCACTGAAGGCTCCACTACATGCTTCCAACTCCAGCTCCCATAGCAACTCCTCAGCCATAGCTCCACTGGGTTGGGTCCCCCTGAGAATTTGGAAGCAGGGCCAGGAGAGATGAAGCCGGGGAACGTACTCCACATCATGCTTGACTCTATACCCACAAATTTCCAGAGCTGTGAGTGAAGTCAGCTAATGGGAAAACAACATCATTTGGGAGCCATGCAGCTGTAGCCACAGCTGTCATCCAGAGATGGGATTCAATATGCATTGGGCTAGAGACCACTCCTACCTCCCACTCTCACATGACATTAAAGAACATGGAGAACAAATGCTAAGTCATGCTTCAGCCCTCCATTCCTTATAATGGGCCTATTTTTATATTTTAAAAGTACAAGATACCCCTCTGGCCCCTCTCCTTCCACCTTAGGAGTCCATTACAGCTTCAGTCTTCTTCACAATGGAGACAAAGGAACAAATTGCACCTAAGGAACTCAAGTGGTAGAGGCCTGTTCTTTTGGAGTAGGACAAGAAGAATTTTACCAGTGTGGTCACTGTGAAATTCAGCAACCATGATGTGCAGCATGGTGGCGACAATGAAGGCTTAAGTGGCCTGATTTTTCACATCAAAGAAACAGCTGTCAGAATCATCATAGAATATAACTGTTGTGTCTTTAACCACATGACCTTACTATTTACCAATAAAGACACAGAAATGATGGGTTATTTCAAGCCGAACACAGGGGGATTTCTGCTCCAATAACTGGATGGCAAAAGGCAAAGCACAGACAAGATAAAGGTGAGTAATAAGCAATAGTGCCATCTAGTGGTAAAACTGTAAAAACAGCTTCAATACACTAAACATTCTAATAAAGTAAACCATGCTAACTTGCAAAATCATATTGTATCTCTCTGTGCGTACCATATTCTCAAAAATGTACAAGCCAAAATGCCCTAACTAATCTACAGTATTAATATTAGTTGCCTCACCTCAACAATCACTGAATGACAAGTTCTGTCTCTACCTAAATACAGTATACAGGTTTGACTTTTCAAAAGCAGTCAACGTTGGCCTCTCTTCCCACTGAAGTAAACTGCAGTTTGACCAATGACTTCAGCAGGTCAGAGTTAAGCCAGTGCTGTGTGCTTTAAAAAAATCCCACCTCTAGGGAGCTCTCGGGTTCTATAAGAGCATGAACAGTATCTCAGGACCAGACTATGCAAAATTAGCCTCAGTTAATATAGGTTTATATTATGCATGTTTCACTTTAAAGTTGAGATTTGGAAACACCAAGTTCTGCCAGGTATCAGGCTGAATGAGGCAGAACTGCATTTCGCCTGGTTACCACCTGAAACAATAAATTGAGCTAGGCTCACTCCAGACTGACTCCTGGGTCACCAAAAGTTTTATGACTGTTGGTGGTCCTTTATTTATTTAATTTCACTCAACCAATATACAACATCACATAAAACAGCAGATGCCCTGGGTTCTGGACACTCTGTCATCATTTCAAATGAAAGACCAGACATGATCCATATCCTTCACTTCACTACTGCACAACAAAAATAACAGCAGTCTTGCTTAAAGCTTTATGTCATATGTCCAGCCAGTAATTCCCAGTATCTCAAACCAACCATTACTCATCTCACTCACAAATCCCAAAGGCCTGAGACAGCAAATGCACCTTACAAAATGCCCTGACGGTCGACAAATTCAGGCAATTTGGACCAAGATGTTACATGTTCAAAGGGCCCATGAGAGAACACCTTGCTACCAGCCCTCTCTCTGAAATCCAGCTTGAGTGCCTTCACTGAACACATCTAGGTGAGTATTGAATGAGCTGAAAGTCAGGCAGATCCCAGAGTATTAGGGTTGACCTCCAGCCTGAGTTTCAGGTTTTTAAAAAACCCAGACGAGTTCTCCTATCCGTGGGTGTTATGAACTTTGTACATAGCTGCACTCAGGATTTGCCCCAATACACTGTATACTGTCAGACTGCAGCACTAGAGAGAAACATTCCATTTACCCAAAACTCAGCCCATAAATAAGTGTATGTGGCCCAGATTGGCCCTGATCTTAAACAGGAAAAAGCTGCTCTAGTGCACATACAATGCAACAACAAAGAAAGGAGAAATGGTTAAGTACTTTTGGAGTTAAAGTCTGTGCCCTGAACAGTAAATTTTATGGCCAAAAGTGAGTCCTCTCAGGGCTCATTTATTATTGCAAAAATGATTGGAACTGGGGACCATGACACTATTACCTGTTACTGCAGATTTATTGAAAATTAGCAATTCCATTTATATCTGTCAGATTTCGGGGATTATTCTGCTACAGACTAGAAAACTGATAGATTTACAACTCTGGCAAATCTAGTTGTACCAACTAATAGAGCAACTGAGAAAATTTAGAGGTTTGTACTCCTAAAGGAGTTAACCTTTGGATAAAGAAACATTTTTCAAGTAGCATGTGAGAAATTATTGGATCCATAAATTGTCACTGTCGTAGCATGAAAAATATCCACTTCACAGGTTTTATTTTTTGTGTGAGAAAGATATAACAAGCAAAAATTAGTGCAAATTTTTTGTACTATCACTCGGCTGTGTGCTGTAATCACTTCCAAATACTATTAATTACCGAACTGCTTTAACTGCACATTCTCTTTGTTAGCCTGCCGGCACATATTGGCATAATTTGCCTGGCTGGCCATAAGTATATTTTCAATCTATATACAGTCTTTTATAAGTTCATTATTACTGTATTGGCATCACTGAAAATACTTGATCTAACTTTGGTTTTGATTTTTGTCTACTCACTCGACTCTTTAAATTGAATCAGACATTCAACAGTATTAAAATAATTACAGGTCTTAAAAAAAGAAGAAGCAGATATCCCTAATTGTGAAATAGGTTTTTGTAATTCACAAACACAAAAAATTGTTCTACCTGCCTCAAAAGCTTGTGATGACCCCTAAAAAAGTGTGTCTGCCCTATTGCATAATTGGTTTGGGAAAGGCTTTCTCTTTACTTTCCCAAATATTTGAATTATCAGATATTGGCCACTTCGGCAAACAGGATAGTGAATGTGATGGAACTGATGGTTTGATCCTCATCTAAAATACTGTTTTTATTTTGATAGGCAGAAAAACTGGCCTAATGTCTTTCTCTGTCCAATCACTGTTTCTTTGTGGTGGCAACCTCTTAAAAACTATTTCTATAGTCTTTTAGCTACCTTTGTAGGGTAATTTTCTTGCCCTAACCCTGATGTTCTGTATTCATACTTAGAGATATAAATTAGATTAACAGAACCATAACCGTGATCTTCTTTCCAAAGAAAACTTCTCTTGGACCATTCACCTTGTTCACTTGGAGAACTCTGCTACCCTATATAGCAGCTGTTCCAATGGAAGCTTGTATGTCTATCATCCATCTGCTAAAACTACTCTCTATATTGGAATGCATCTTTCATTGAGAATATAATATCATAATATCAAGAATGCCTGAGGTCAGAGTAAAGGGGAGGAGACAATAGAAGCATTTGATCATAGCTGAAGTAAAATTTAGGGGAACTTGTGAGATGAACAATATAGTCAGGGGTCAAAATGGGCAGGGGGGAGAGGGAAAGATGGTATTTTTTCAAGCTCCTTCCACAAAATAAGTTATACCCATGTGAGTCACCAAAATGAAATGCTGCCCACAGTAGATTATGAAGATGCTTAAAATATGATGTGTGCTTTCTGAATCCAATAGACTCCTTGAGCTCGGCTTCTCCTCAGTGGGGCGTATGCTCATGGGCTTTGCTATGCTCCTTGATTGCAGGGGGAAGTAATGGTATCTCCCAATTGCTATCGACTTGTGGCACCAAAATGAGATGCTTCTTACTATAAATTGTGCAAATCTATGATCTCCACTCTCCTTTATTACACAAGGAATGAAACAGTTAATAATACTGATATTTACATTATCATCACTAGGCATGTGAGTTAATACCTCACTGAGATGAACAGAGCAGTTCACACCTCTCAGAGCTATTGTTCAGGCTCTTTGCAGAACTACCTAAATATCTCTACATCCGTTACACTCAGTTCACATTTTTGAGGTTTTGTTCAAAATCATAACAGCTAAAGACTTTCATTAAAAAAACCAGTAAGCTAAGATTCTAAATGAGGAGAGGGGAGTGACTTAAGATAGTTGCTGAAACACTGTTCCAACACATACCAGTAAAATCCAAGCCCTGTATTTAACGAAGAGCAAGAAAAAGAGGAATTAGACTGGATTTAGAATTTAAGAAACTACTGCACTTTAGGGCCTGACAATGTAGGTTCCTGAGCACTCTCTATTCCAGGTGCAGTCAGGTGGTGCTCAGCGTCTCACAAGATGAGGTCTTTACATTTTAAACAATTCACTGCAAAAACATTTTTGTTTTTAATTTTTTTATAAAAAGTTGTTTTAAAATTGAACTATTTTTACAGAGTAAAAATTTAATGGAATCATTTTTGTTAGTGAGAATAGCTTATAACAAGGGTTACTTGTTATAAGACCCAAAAGGTCATTTCTTGTTTCCAAAAGCAATGCTTTCACGATACAGAACGTCCAAGGCCAGGGTTCCAAATAATGTGCTTTTCATGACGTTGGTTTTACTCATAGGACTTTCCTTCTAACCAATGTGTGTTTGCATGGATAGAACTTGGAAGGGAGCCAACTGCTGGAAGCTGAAGTTGGAAAAATTCAAATTGGGAATAAGACACAGATTTTTAACAGTGAGGGTAATTAACCATTGGAGCATTTTAACAAGGGAAATGGTAGTCTTATCATTACTTGGACTCTTTAAATCAAAACTGGATGTCTTTCTAAAGGATGTGCTCTAGCTCATACACATGTTATTCAGCTTCATAGTGTTCACTTATATAATAGTTCCCTTCACTGCAGGAATTACTCAGTGCAGTTCTGTGGCCTGTGTTATACAGGAGGTCAGATTAGATGGCCATATGGGCCCTTTGGGCCTCAATCTACGAATTTATGAAAATGTTACAATAAGATATAAATAAAACACTCAATTTCATTGGAAAACTTGCAAATTCAGCTATTATTGCAGTTTCCTTGTCTGTGATCTCCTGAAGTCCCAAATCTCAGGATTTCACAATGTCCAGAATGTTGCACCCAGCTTCTCAGCCTCACCAAAAATATGCAACCACTTCACTGTCACACACACTTCAAGCAATCCCATTTGCATCCCACCCATTTGGGAATCCAATTCCAAGCTGCCTTCTTTGAAAATCCTTTATGCACTTCTCCAGCTGGTCTGACAGACTTTCTCCACTCATGTATGGAGCTATCCTGTAAGTTGCCAAGCAACCTTCACTTTCCATGGACTTCAGCAGGAATTTGAGCATGGTCAGTAGCTCTTAAAACGAGACTCCTGATATCTGCCTCCAGTCTATCCCATCCCACATTATCACCACTTTATGCATCACGTCATCTAGGACAGCTTTATTTTACTGGTTTCTTTCCATTTTATCAACTCTCCATCAATTTTCAAAAACCCATTAGTATATTCCAAGACCAGAAGGGACCATTGTGATCACCTAGTCTGACCTCCTGTATAACACAGGCCATAGAACTTCCCTGAACTGAAAATTAATCTTTTCCCCCTTTCCTGTTAATTTCTTCCCTCGCTGTTACTCTGTAATTGTGTCATGTCTTACACAAAACAGTATATTTTTTCCTGTGGGATATTTCATCTTAAAACCAGTTTATCAGATTTATCCTTGAAAGACAGAAACATTTGGAACCCAGTTCTTTTACTCCTTTAAGAAAAACAAGAGAACTGGACCCCTTGATTATTTTTTTCTTCTAGCTTCAATGATCAGTCATTTGAATAATATTAGCAAATGAAACAAGAAAGGCATGGATTTAGATCTCCTAACACTGGAAGACTGCTACTGCTGTAATATTCAGACACAGTTAGGGCCTTACTAAAATGAAACTCCAACTGAGAGCCTGCTATACAAATGTTTCTGTTCAGACTGAGAATGGTAGGTGACAAATGAAAATTTGCTTAGTCATGTAAATACCTGCTTGAAGCAAAGTCCAGGAAATTTCTTTTTCTCATTCAAATTCACAACATGAAACTCAATTTTGGTTTGGTTTTTTACTCACAGATGAAGATTAGGTTTTTAGGCCATTATATCCTGCTCCATCAACTTTTCTGAAGGTAATATCAGGTCACAGACTCAGACATTGCAATTGTGAGCTTGGTCTTTATTTTTAGATGAAAACATGTTGAAATTAATGACAGGTGCATTAGGGATTTGGTGATGCATAATGTGCAGAAAGATAATGTAATGCTGCTGACACTACCAAAGATAAACTACAGAACAATGATAACACACACATTAGGGAGGGAACCAGCAACAAGGCAAGCATGCTTACCTCCCACTAACTTCAATGAGAAATTAGGGCACTCAGCACCTCACAGGATCAGACCCAAATATAGCATAAATCCCTAAGATTCCAAGGGCTTGTCTACATGAACAATTAGTTTGCAGCAAGGTGGGGAAGGAATCTACCCCACACTAGCCTACCGCATTCTAACCACCTGTGTGGACCCTGCTGACATGCATTAACAGTTCATTAAAGCACTCTAATCTAGTTATTTCTGAAACTGGCTAGATCAAAGCACATTAACAAACTGTTAGTGTGTCTCAGCAGGGTTTACCGGGACAGTTAGTCATCAGCAGGCTAGTGTGGGGTAGATTCCCACCCCAGCTTGCTGCAAACTAATTGTTCATGTAGAAGAGCCTCAAAATGGACTAAGATTCCATAACAGAAACATCATGCACAAACAGTGAAAAAGGAAAGGCTGATCTTGTGGTTAAAGCATTGGACTAGGACTCAGGAGCTCTGGGTGTTGTTCCCCATTCTGCCACAGATTCCTGTTTGATTTGAGGCAAGTCACTTAAACTCTGTGTGCCTCTCTTTCCCATCAGTAAAGTGTGAATAAAAAACACCCTTTTTGTCTGTCTTGTCTATCTAAATTATAAACTCTTCAGAGCAAGGACTAACAACTGTCTTTTATTATGGGTACATAATGGGACCCCAATCTCAGTTGATGCCATTAGGTGCTACCATAATATAAATAATAATAATATAGTAGGACTACCCTGGAAGAAGTTTCCTTCTCTACATGTCACAGGGTGGTCTTTGGGGACAAATAGCTTAGTACTTTAACTTGGGAGAGCTGAGAATCTATTGCAAACCAAGGAATTATGGGACATTACTTTAACCTTTCCATCTCGTCTCAAATCTCCTGTGTGCTTCAGTAGGAGGTCTGTGCTCAGAAGACTGACAGGATCAGACTTGTCAGCACTCCTAAATGCAACATATGATGAGCTAAATGTACACAAACTAGTTGCTAGTTAGAACAGCACCTCGTGTCTCGTATAGATATAAATCTTCCACTTTAATATATGGTATATAAACCTGGCACCACGTGCAGAGAGTTGCGAGGTTGTTGCTTTTGCATGACTGCTTCAGTATTGATTATTGAAGTGATTGCAGTGCCTAGAGATCTGATCAAAATAATCTGATGTCTCTTTGGCAAAGCTCTCACTCAAGCAGTCTGGCCGCCTTCTGAGCTCAGCTATGAAAGTCCATTGACTTCAGTATAGCTACTTCAGATTTACATTAGTGTAAAAGAGATCAGAATCTGGTCCATTGATTTCAATAGAGATTTTGCCTTAGTTGAGAGTGTAGGATTGGGCCTCAGGTTACTTAATATCATTTTTATTATCACCTGTCTGTCTACTACAATTTTTCTCTTCATTTCAAAAACTGTATTAGTGGTATGACATTTTTAAAAGCCCTCTCAGAATTCTGTTAAGGACTTGCAAGTCTTTAAAATTTCTGATGTTAAGGTCTGAAAAGGAAAAAGGTGTTGAACCAGAGAAAGAAATTCACAATTCATTCAAACAAGTGTTGACCCTTTACTACAGGAGAATGACGACAGCTGTGAATATTTTGGGCTACATCCTGCTCCCCTTGGAGTCAATGTAAATTTTGCCATTGATGTTAGTAAGAACAAGCCCTCTATCTGTTAATCACTAAGAAAAAACACCACCTCCTGACTCTATCAATAAAGCAAAAGCAAAGAAAGTGCAATAGGATTATTCTGTTTCAGTCACACTATTGTAGGGCTGATCCTATAATGCAAGTACAGATAATCTCTGTTTGACCAGTGTTTCACCTGTTACAGACTGAGTTTAAAGGGCCCATCTTTTTGTTTGTATTGTTTAGTAGTAAATAATTATATAGGGTCATCATTTCACAGCAGGGAGCCCCTTCTTGGTGGAGGTGATGGGTGAGGGGCAGGTGAAGGAAAATATCACCCAGTGCCACCGTGCTGCCCCCAGCCCCTGTGGCCAATGTTACCAATCTGCCTGTGGCGTCAGGTGATCCGGCTGAGGCTGCAGGATCTTTAGGGGAGGAGATGATCGAGCACACCAAGTGTCTAAGTTTTAAAGCTTTATTAATAAAATAATAAAATAACAGCGGTGAGTGTTGGGAATGCTCCCACATCACTCAAAGGAAGCAAGAAAGCGTTAGTACCCTGGCCCTAAGCCACTTTCATACTCACACACGCACGACTCGAGGCTGGCCAAGCCTGGGTGTAACGTAAGAAGAAGGGGGGGAGGGGGGGATGGGAGTTCTTGTCCCGTGCACAGGTCATCCAGGGTCCGCTGTGATCTCCGACTTGCTTTGGCTCTCGGGAGGGTTTTTAAGGGGGTGTTTTTGTTCGGGGCCCTCTGTTCCTGGTGCTCTTTGTACCAGTCCAAACTGGCTTTCTGTGGCCTTCTCAGCTTTCCCCAAAACACACTGACGGCTGTGAGATGGTTATTTTTCCCTCGTTGACCTTGTTGTCTCACTCCTTTTCATGGCCCCTGCAATTTTTTCAGCCACTCTCCTTTCTCACGGCTGGTCGGGGGGGGGGATGGTGGTGGACTCCCCCACTTCTTTCTTGGCAGGTAGCAGAGTGTGTGCAATGGCCTTGGGCTTTAGTCAGATCCTTATCTTTAGGTGTAGCTGGAACATCAAGTTAACCCGTTCTTTTCTCCTTTCCTCCCCCTCCGGTCTTTCATCGCCTGTAAAGAAACCTTTTGTTCCACACTCACACCTTTAACCCTTTAACCTTTCCCAAAATGCCTTGCTATGCTTGCAACAGTGTTAGCAACATACAATGCTGATCTGCCTCCCCAGGGGACCCCCTGAGGGAGGGGGCCACTGGGTTGTGACAATACCTGTGACCCCAGCTTCAAGATCCTAAGTGAGGGGGGCTGAGGTTGTCTGGGTCAGGAGCTGGGGTTACCCACATGGCAAGAACGGTCTGCAGTCAGGTTGTGCTCATGAGGAATGGGGCTTACAATCTGAAAAATAAATTAGCAAAAACCAGGCTTCTAATTCTGAATGAAAAAAATGGGCTAGATTGTCAGCTGATGTAAAGCAGCACAGCTCTGTTGAAATCTACAGCACCAATTTACACTCACTGAGGATCTAGCCCATCAAGTAATTCTCATTTTATGTGTTTCATTTGCAGCTGGGACTATTCTGACCTAGTCAAATACCTGAAAGTGGAACATACTGTGTCAATGTCCATGGAGCTGCTCACATGTACAATTATTCATAGATTCATAGATTCTAGGACTGGAAGGGACCTCGAGAGGTCATCGAGTCCAGTCCCCTGCCCGCATGGCAGGACCATGACTGCTTGAATTTGCTACCCTTGAAGTTTAAATAAAAATCATTGCATATAGCTAAACATCATCACTTAACAACAGTGCAGTATCTGCAGTTACATGTGTTTATTACATACATGCAGGGAAACTTTGGGAGTATGTTTGAAAGGCTGTGTTTACTTTTTTGAGAGTCTGAAGACTTTCTTGTCAGAGTGTAAATCCACTTTTTGTAACATTCTTGTAGTAAGCAATGATGTGACTTACTTCATGACTTTTATTTATTCTATTTATTTACTAATTGACCTCATAAAATTCCAGTAATTAACTTCTTGTGGGGAATAGTGCTACTTATTTCATAAGCAATAAATTATATGACAGGTAAGCAGCAACTTTATAAAAACTTGCTGAAAGGCCAGTGTTACATGCTGACGATATGCTGTTTATATAGTAGCCACCAAACCCTTCCTGTCATTCCCAAGCCCCTGGTCCATCACCAATCTAGGTCTCTCCTGAAACCTGACCCTTGTCCTCCAGTTCCATTCATCACACTATGCCATTTACTACATTACTCAGTAAAGGCTTGATCTTATGCCTGTCGAATTCAATGACAAAGCTCTCATCGACTGTAAAGGTTCAGGATAAGGCTTGCGAATGGGAGTAGCAGAATCTGGCTCCAATTTTTTTATTAATTATTATTTCATTTAGGTAGCAATAAAAAGAGTCTTAAGAATGTGATGCCATAAAAACATCCCATTGCTAGATACTTGCTCCTTATTCTTCCTTTGATCAATAATCATTGCATATCATCACACTGGCTTATCATTCCAAAAGCACAGGACGCTTTCTGTTTTTAAGGCTGCTGTACTGCAGAGTGACCTTTTCATGAACCTGGACTTTTATAAATCTCTTGTTTAGTACTTGTGTCATAAGGATTACCCACTGCTCTCTGTGATATATAGTGATGATACTGTTTCACCTGCACCATGATAGAATTTCACCATGTTTTTCTGTCTCTTTTCTGTATACTGTTCCCTGCTTATGGATGGCACAGATTGATGTCTATGATAAGTTATGTTCTCCCTGCAGCCAGCTTTGTATGTTCTCAAGGTTTGAACATTTCATATACAGATATATAGCTAATTTATTGCCCATTCACTTTTGGAAATATCTGTTATTTAATATTGCTGTCTTTCCCTCCATCTCTTCATCCTCTCTCCCTTCTGAACACTGTATTCTCCATTGGTAAGACAGAAGAATTTTATATGTAAATTCTTGGTTTAGTTTATACCTGAACTTTATCTATCTATAAGTCGATACTTACAGTGATTAAATGTCCATGAAAGCAGCTGCATTGACAGTTCTGGAAACCAAATGGCTCTACTTATCCACAGGTCCTGGATAGTAGCAACCGTCTAAAGTTCTCCACGTGCCATATCTATCTGCCTCAACTCTTTCCTGAAAGAATCACGCCTACAAATGAGAGGAAAGCTCAGTTTCCATTCATATTTAATCCTTGGCAAATCAAAAAGAATGCTAACTTCTGCCATCTGTTATGCTGGTCTTCGTGATATAAATATCTGTCCACCTGTAGGTGGACTAACACCTTATACTCTGTTGGCGCACTCTTGGCCAGGTCTATATGAAATCACCAACTTAGAGGTGAAAGGCTTCACAGATCAGATACTGACTCTTCCTATGACTACTTCGTGCTGCATTGATGGTGGAAACCGAGACATAATGCTGGCTTAACCAGACACAAAAGAATCTGTAGCACAGAGAAATCATTAGATAGTATAGAGTCACCATAGCTGGTCATCCAACATAAGTTACAGCAGCCCTCAGACTGCTGTAACTTATGCCAGGGAGGGACAGACCTTGTCCCAGGCCAGCCCTGGAGCCATTGATGGGGGAGTATTCCCCTATCCCCACCATCCTTCCTGAGCTGACACAAGCGCAGCATGGCCCAGAGTCAGAACCTATATACCTAACCCATGAGCTTTCCAGTTCCTATTATCTGTTTTACTATTATGATATAAAATATCAGGGTGGGGTTTTCACTTTGAACTCCATGGGAAATTAACTGAAATTCAGTAACTGGGTCCAGATAGATGATGTCCTGCATGAGTTTTTAAAAATCTTATAGAGGCAAGGTGGCTGACATAATATCTTTTATTGGACCAACTTCCATTGGTGAGAGAGTCACGCTTTCGAGCTGTTCTTCAGGAAAACTTGTCTCTCTCACCAACAAAATTTGGTCCAATCTCACCCACCTTGTCTTTCTAACATCCTGGGACTGACACAGATACAACAACAAGGAATAAAATAAATAATCTTATAGGGATACTTTAATATATGGAAAATGAAGGAAATCTGCAAGAATTATAGAAACTAAACCTGTGAGAGGACCAGTCAGTTTAAGGTCAATCACCTAAACTGAGAACCTCTAATCCTAATTTCAGATGTTGCGTTCACATGCAAATGGTTGGGGTTTTTTTGGTATCTCATCAAAGGATGTTTGACAATGATGACACAGTATATCCCAGTTATAATGAGTCAGAACTTCAAGCTTAATTTAGAGGGAAGTATTTTCATCTTATGCTAGGAGCACCACTGACTTGGAGAATTATACAGTAGTGATTTAAGAAATAAGAGTGAGAAAGCAAAAGGTAGGCTAAGTTCTTTGTGTAAATCAGAATTGTGCCAAGGAGGTTTAGAAAGGCAAGAGTATTTCACTGGGAAAGGTACAATCTTCAACTGCAAGTCAACTGAAAGTTAATGGGGACATTGCTAAAGATCACAGACAGATGGCTACTATCCTTTTAATGAACATTTTATTAATGTCACCTTTAAATTAGTTAAATTTGGATCAGATGATAATGTAATGCAAAAAGCTTCCTCCCTGGAACACTTCTGGGTGGAAGGTAGAGCGGAATTTAATTTTAGAAGTACGATCAGGTCAAAATTAAGCAAAAAATTATGGTTTGAAAAGTAATAAATCTAATGACCAATGGAAAGAATACTAAACTACTGAGATGTGCATGCCATTTAGAAAACCACAGACATTTAACATGGCATATTTCTCTTATCCTGGAAACGAACAATTGTATTG
Organism: Emys orbicularis; assembly: GCF_028017835.1. Taxonomy (NCBI): domain Eukaryota; kingdom Metazoa; phylum Chordata; order Testudines; family Emydidae; genus Emys; species Emys orbicularis. The sequence goes on from NC_088685.1 coordinate 192,854,492, forward strand.
CCAGTTCATAGAGAGAGAAATGGAAAGAAACACTTTTAGATCTATTCTTATCAGTCACTGATAAAATTATGAAGATCAATGCCAGAAGTTCATAATATGGAGCAACTTTATAAGTTTAGGCACTTAAAATATTACTTAGGCATCTAAATAAGTGACCTGATTTTCAGGGTGCTGAGCCCCCACATGTGCCATAAAAGTCATTTACAAAGTATTGTTGATACCACTCAAGTGGTATCTATGGGAATCTTTACATCAACTTCCATGGGCACTGGGTCCCCAGTGAAATTTGTGGCCATAGATTCATGGAGAAACTCTTACTATGGAAGGCTCTTGCTGCTGCTGTATGGCCCCTCCACTCCTAGTGGGATGGAGCGCCTTCACATCACCCATATTGCTGGCTGTGGCTTTAAGTCACAACTTAGCACTCAAGACCAATTTTTCACACCTTGGGACCTATGCCCCTATTTCCATATTTAGGCATCTGAGTAAGGTTTAAGTCAAGTCAGCTCAGTATCTCTGAAAATCAGGGTACTTATTCCTCCAATTTCAGAAATCATAACCTGACAGATAGCAAAATTAAAGCTAATGTTAAAAAGTTATGTAATACACAGGTTGAAAAAAGAGTGTCTGTACATCTGGGCATAGTGCTTAGATTATCCACAAATACAAAGTCTATTAAAAAAACTCATAAGTTACATATAGTACATAATGACAGGTTTCAGAGTAGCAGCCGTGTTAGTCTGTATCCGCAAAAAGAACAGGAGTACTCGTGGCACCTTAGAGACTAACAAATTTATTTTGTCATGGGCTACAGCCCACTTCTTCGGATGCATTACTTAATTGGCCTCTCAGAGTTGGTAAGACAACTCCCACCTTTTCATGCTCTCTGTATGTGTATATATATCTCCTCAATATATGTTCCATTCTATGCATCCGAAGAAGTGGGCTGTAGCCCACGAAAGCTTATGCTCAAATAAATTTAACAGGAGTACTTGTGGCACCTTAGAGACTAACAAATTTATTAGAGCATAAGCTTTCGTGGGCTACAACCCACTTCTTCGGATGCATCCGAAGAAGTGGGTTGTAGCCCACGAAAGCTTATGCTCTAATAAATTTGTTAGTCTCTAAGGTGCCACAAGTACTCCTGTTATTTTTGCGGATACAGACTAACACAGCTGCTACTCTGAAACCTGTCAAATAAATTTGTTAGTCTCTAAGGTGCCACAAGTACTCCTGTTCTTTTTATATAGTACATAATCTGCAATAACCCACATTTAGATAAATTTAATGATACAATTTAGATATTAGAATCCGAATACTCGGCTACATCACTCATGAAAAGTTATACAGAGAGTTGATTGTAGAAAGCAAATATAGGAATGAGTGTAGATTGTCCCTGAGTAATTGAGCATTTAGGATGGGTTGTCCCTTAGTAGATGTAATCCATCAGAAAGGTATTTCAGTTACTTTCCGATTTCGCTTCTCATCAACACTCCAGCTCATCTCTCCTGGTATTGCTGATGTCCGGTGATGTGTTCTATGTAGATGTCCCTCAACCACCTGATGGCATTTGACACTATGAGTTGCTGCATCAGCCAAGCGTACCATTGACCAATTCCGCATTCCTGCAACACTCGCTCGTTACTGGGGTCCGATGCATCCAGGGCTCCGAGGATCAGTGCATGTGTCTGAACCTGGTAACCCTTAGCTCTCAAGGTTTCGGCCAGAAGGGCGTATTTCTCCACCTTTTGAGCTCGGGTGTTGCATAATGCCGGGGTCCTGTTCTCGAAGGTCACTCTGATGTCCACCATGATGATCTTCTTCAGGTCCTCGTTGGTGATGACGATGTCCGGTCGCTGTTGGCTGTTGGTTCCGGGAATGGCGGAGTTCACGGCCACCTTCCCTATAGGTAGCAGGATGGCTCTGACTAGGCGATCTTGGATGGCATTATGTCGCAGCTGCCAGGCTCTGGAATGGGGCTTACAGCTACACAGGACATGGGGTAGCACCTAGTTGGCATACCCACACTTCCTGCATTGCTTGTCCCGATTTCCATGGCGGATGGCTCCGTTCAGCAGAACGCAATTGAACCAGGCCCTGTGGATGAACCTCCAGTTGGCAATCTAAAAGTTACAATCAACTTTTGCCTACAAATATTTCACCCAACACTAATGATCTGTTATGTCAAACAATGATAAAGGCATTTCAAATGGACTCAGATACAGATAGACTAGTTTTAATTTGTAATGTAGCTTATTCCATTTTGCCATATATTCCTAGGGATATTAGATTACACTGCTAACTACCTATGAACAGGTGGAATCCAAATTATTTGAAACAGTGTATCCTGGTTAGATAAAAATTCAATAGATTAAACCTGGACTTACAGGTGTAGTGATGAAAGAGCAGCAATATCAAACTAATTCTTCCCAGGTATAATTATGAGACAAAACACTGTCTTTTGGGGGTTGCACTGGATCAAAATCAAGGCAGAATTTGGATGGGAGGTATGTACACTATCTGACATTTTCTGTATATCCAGCAACATAAACGTTGTTAGAAGTAGTGAAACATTAGGATGCACTAAGCCTGTAAGGGCAGTTCAAGAACAGGGCAGAATCTCTAAGTAGATAGCAACCATCAAGAAGAATTTGCTACACGGAAATGAGGTCAGAGCACGGAGTCGAATGAAGTACCACACTGCATCAGAATGGAATAAGATCATCTTAAGAAACTACATGCAAACCATTAGGTTTATATCATTATGCAAAGGAATGGAACATAAATGTTCCCTCTAAATAAGGCTTTTACTTATAGAACTACTTGTTATATGTGGACCCAACAGAGAAGGAGATAGACACAGAGGGAGATGATAGAAACACAGCTGTCTGCTGTGCTCTACGTTCAGGATGCAAAATAGAAAACAACGTGAAAGTGAGGCTTTGCACTGGGGAGGGGGAAGTGCTCAAACTTTTAAAGGAACAGGACATCAGATTCTTCCATCTTACTTTTAAAAAATTCTAAAATACACACACACACTTTATCATTTACATGTAAAGCCCTGCGTGGATACAAATATAAATCGGTATCTGCGGAACCGCAGGGGTCTCCCGGGAACCATAGCAGCGAAAGGAGCAGAACATGGAGCCGCCACTCCCAGGAAAATAAAGAAAAAGAAAAAGAAAGATTTGGGATAAATCAGCCTGCTCCAGATGAACTGATATACAGATTCTCTAATTTGAGACTAAGTTAGCTAGTGTACATCCTAGGATAATCCTAACTGGGATTCAGTGAATTCTGTTGCTTAACCTGATTGCTGGTGTATATATTGCATCATAAATCATTCTGTTTATGAAGGGACCATTTTTGCTGCTGAGAATTTGCAAATAGGTACCTCTATAATATCCCCTTGAACATCTGTACAAACTGGTCTGTTTCTGAAGGGATAAAGTTCATCCACACATGATCAAGACTAGTCCAGACTTCTTTAATATGCTTATATAGGGCCAAAATTGGGTTTCATGGGTGCAGATGAAGGCAGAATTTGGCCTGAGATTTTCAGATGATTCATTTTCCTATTCCTGAGTTAGTATACATAGGGACAGATTTCCCAAAGAGTCCAGCTCCCATTTAGGCACCTAAATGAAATATCCAGGTTTTCAAAAGTGCTCAGCATCCAGCAGCTCCTATTGTTTTCTCCAGTCCTCAGTGGAAGATGCCCCTTGCTGAGCACTTGAAATCCAGCCACTTCATTCAAATGCCTAGACAAGAGCTGCATTCTTTGAAAATCTGGCCTCCGTTATGGGTTATGGGCATCTCAGCCTGTACTGTACCCTAAGTACAGAGGACTGATCCTGAACCATGCTGAGCATCTATAACAGGATCAGACTTTAAATTACTCTAATTTGTTGTCTTTACTAGACAGCTCTCTGATAAATTGGGATGGTCATTAGGATTATTGACTTTAAATTTTTTGTAAATTCTCGCTTTAAGCAATGTCTTCTTAGGGCTCAGTTTGATTACCTTTTTCAAGCTTTTGTTTAAACCCTCTAAAAGCAAAAGCAAGTATGGATTAGAAAGTAGAAAAAAACACAAAGAAGCTAGGAAGAGCAAAGAAAGAGGATACAGATCAATAACTCACATAGCCAAGCAGTAAACAAACTGGAACAATTATAGTGAAAAAAAAATATTGATTGATATCATGAGCAGCTGATATGCTGAGCTTCATTTATACTAGAGCACAACTATATTCCCTACACTTTCATCGTATAACTGCCTTCTTATGAAGGAAATAATTTTTATCACCAAAGAAACTCTATTTCCCTTATATTATTTAGATAACGGTGACCTCAAGGCTTTGGTAATATAAGGAAGGGGTACTCCCTCCAAATATTCCCAGTAGCATTATGTTTTTTAATGAGGGACCTCTCTCTTTAATAGCAGCAAACAATAAATAAATAAAAGTATTCAACCAAAATAACGTGCCCTCTAGCTTGTTGCGATTCAAAAAGCCAAGACCAGATACTGTGCATGTGTGATATTAAAATACAAACATGCCTGAAAGGCATTTAAAATATTTTAGTGAACTACAAGAATTTAGTTTGCTATACTAAAGATGCACCATCATTTACAATAGTGGTTGGAGTCATTTGGAGCTAAGTATTGGCAAAGGATGTATGAAAGAACAATCATATCTCCTTCACCCATTCCCATCTATGACACTACATGACAAAACTGTGCATTTCCTGGTCTACAGCTCTGGAAAATGTTTATATGAAGTGCAAAACCAACACACATAACACAGTTTGGCAGAGCGGAAATTCCTACTCAGCAGAAGTGTCTTGTATAAGGAAGAATCATCATGGCCCAGTGGCTGAGGCACTGGACTGAACATCCAGGAATCTGGGTTCTAATGCTTACTCTGCAAGTGACCTGCTTGGTGATCTTGGGCACTCTGACCTGGATCCTCAAGGGAATTCAGGTACCTAACTCTCATTGATTTCATTGTGCCTCTGTTTCCCCTCTTACCTTTTGTCTGCCTTGTCTATTTAGGAATGTCATTTCACTATGTGTTTATGCAGCAACTGGCACTATGGGTCTCTGATTTTGGCTGTGGCTTCTAGATGCCACTATAATAAAATATATCACTAACTACAGGACATCACAGACATTTTATCTTACCTATGAGAAACAGTACTGCTTAAAAATACGCATTGAGGACAATGGAAAATCATTGAAATGAACTCTCTTGTGCGTTAACCCTCACCAACTGAGCTTCAGAGCTGTGCACTCTAAAAAAAACTAGAATAAAGGAATGGGAAAAGCAAACTGTAAATACACTTTCTGGGCTGGCCTTACAATTTTAAAGGGGTTAAGCAAAAGCAGGGCCTCGAACTGCTTGACAGAGGGCAGTATTATTCAGTGGTATTCATGTGTTACCTTTTCCACCATTTCTGAACATCAGGCTGGCCTGTGAATTATAATTCTGCACATGGCTCTGAGCAATCACTTGCTTGAAGCTGATCCTGAATGCTTGGCTAGAGACATGAGGTTCTGCCCTGAGATGATGTGACCCATTTATAATTTGAGGCAAATTACTCACGGTACTAACCGTCCTCCTGAACTTCTTAAAGAAACCAACACCTAATTAATAATGGGCTGCCGCTTGTAGGGTAACACTCTTTGCAAGTTTTTTCTCCTCTTAGGATCATATTGCTTACGAAGCAACATCCCACCTTTGAGAACTCTTGGTCTGCGGAATGAAGAGGTATTTATTTAAAACTGATGATTAAACCCATTCGGCTAAAATAAATACTGCAATCCTAGAGCTGGTCAAACAAGAGGAAAGGGATTGTATGTCAAGTTTTGAAATTGTTTCCATTTTGCAGGGTTTGAACCAAACCCTTTTTACTGAAAGCTGGGTTTTGGGGTAATGAAAGTGATAAAAGTGTCTAAAATATTGACTGAAGAGTTTAGAAAATGTCTGTCTACGATTTTCCACAAAAGAGTTTCTTATTCAAAATGAAGCTATTTTTGACAAAAAGCCTTTTAGTGCCCCCCTCCTCCAAATATATATATACAGGGCCGGAATGCCGCCCCTGGAATTGTGCCACCCCAAGCACATGCTTGCTTTGCTGGTGCCTACATCCGGTCCTGTATATCTATATCTATAGATATATATTCCTCCAGCTCCATTTAAAACATAATATTTAGAGTCAAAGTGAACATACACAGACAAATGCAACCAGGACAGGGAGTTTTTGGCAGCATAAGCAGATTTTAGAATCAAACACTGCCTTTAGTTACAACTCCAGTAAAGTGTAACAGAAGACAGGATTGGGCTCTCTTTTCCTCAGATATCTGATAGAAGAAGGAAGATACAGAGATACACTGAAAATCTACCGCTGTTCAATATAGCAAAATAGTCTAGAGGACTTAAATACAAACTATGCAATACATCAATGTTAATTATTGCTCTCTAAAGGCTACATTGCTCTCTGAGATTGGCACACAGTTTAAACTGCAACATTCATTCTATCCCAGGGGAGCCTAAAGGAACCCCTCATGTTGCTCTCAGCAGGAGTGTCACAAGAGACACCTCAGGCAGTAGGTCTGACTTTCATAAAACAAAAGGCACACATTCATTCTCTCATGAAATAAAAATCCTATTTGCCCTCCACTTAGCTGGGAAAGGACATGCACCAAAACGTTCCAAACACAAAACCCCAAAGTCAAAATTCAGGCTCCCCAGCAGAAGGCTTTTGTTTTTGGTTTTTTTAGCTTGCAAGGTTTAGACCCAGCCTTCACTGCTTGAAATACATCCACATTTTTACCCCCAACATGTCAGGAGAGCAGTTTTTATAAGGCCCTTCTCTGGTCCAGACTGGGCGTAGATGCTACCTTTCTCAAAAAGCCTCACCTGGCCTTTCAGGATTGAACCAGTGCCATTAGCCTCTGCCTGTTCTGGCCAATTGTTATTAATGCAACCCTCCTGATTCCCAGATGACAGAGGTCTCTCACAGGCCGCCCAGAGGATTCCGGGGGCCTGGGGTCTTCGGCGGTGGGTCCCGGAGCAGAAGGACCCCCCGCCGCGGGTCTTCGGGGCATTTCGGCGGTGGGTCCTGGAACGAATTGCCACCGAAGACCCAGAGCGGAAGAAGCTCCGGGGGCCCGGGCCCCGCGAGAGTTTTCCGGGGCCTCCAGAGTGAGTGAAAGACCCCGCTCCAGGGGCCCCAAAAAACTCTCGTGGGGGCCCCTGCGGGGCCCAGGGCCTGGGGCAAATTGCCCCACTTGCCCCCCCCCCCCCCCCCGGGCGGCCCTGGTCTCTCATCTTCCTTCGATTCTCAAAAGAAACTGACAAAGGAACTGAAACAGAAAAATGCCATAGCATAGACAGACATAAAACAGAGGAAAGAAAGAAAAAAACAACAAGAAAGGATGATCTTTCATACTTAATTCAGTGTTTGCACTGTTGTAGCCATGTTGGTCCCAGGATATTAGAGACACAAGGTGGGTGGTCGAATAAAAGATATTACCTCAACCACCTTGTCTCTTTAATACTTCATTCAGATTGCATTCACACACTTAATCATGCCACATGCAACATAATGAATTTTATAGACTACAGAAGCTGTCCCTAAAGTATATACCCCACAAAGCCCCAGACAACCCTCGGTGCATGGAGGAAACACCCACCATGTGGCAACTTCTGCAGGCAGGGAACATATTGTGTCACCCCTCTGAGGAAGGAGGGAATATCTCATTTTGCTCTTGAAGGGGGAAGTTACATGGAGGTTAGAGTGTAGGGTGGGCTTTGTGTTGCCTTAGTAGGAGAGGGAGGGAATGATCTGTGATATGTGCAGGGAGAAGAGTCACTTATGTCACCCTTGGCACAGGAGTGAGAAAAATATGCACCTCTTTGTCAGGGAAGAGGGAGGAAGGAAATGACTCATGCCAGCTTTGGGGAGCAGGAGGGAGGAAACATCTCATGTCGCCCTCTGGGAATCACGAGAGAGCATCATGTTGCCTGGCATGGATTGTGAATGCTCTAAGTGCCTCTCCAACCCCCTTCTGGCCAGCATAATGATAGCATTTACAAGGAGTTTAATCCAACTTCCTCAGCCAAAAGGAGCTGCAGATCATCATGATACTGAGCCTTGCTTGTGGTGGGTTATAAACATTAAGGGGATGGGCAAATGGAGATCCTTAAGGCTTCGGGAGTGCTAGAAAATCTCTCTCCTATTCCCCACAAACACACGCATACTGACTCATACAACTTTTGGCAGTGTATTCTTATCCGATAACATTTATAGGATTTAGGTAATCTTCAGCTTCAGGGAGACTTTAATATCAGTTAAATCATGTGGGTACAAGAGAGAGCAGAATTGTGCCCTCTGTCTCTTTCTCACTCTCTGGCCTGGTCTACACTACGAGTTTAGGTCGACTTTAGCTGCGTTAAGTCGACTTAAGCCTGGACACGTTTACACGACGAAGCCCTTTCTTTCGACTTAAAGGGCCCTTTAAACCGGTTTCTTTACACCACCTCGACGAGGGGATTAGCGATAAAATCGGCCTTAGGGGGGTCGGAATTGGGTTAGTGAGGACGGAATTCGACATTAGTGGCCTCCGGGAGCTATCCCACAGTGCTTCATTGTGACCGCTCTGGACAGCACTCTCATCTCAGATGCACTGGCCAGGTAGACAGGAAAAGCCCCGCGAACGTTTGAATTTCATTTCCTGTTTGCTCAGCGTGGAGAGCACAGGTGACCATGCAGAGCTCATCAGCACAGGTAACCGTGATGGAGTCCCAGTCCCAGTCCCAGGATCGCAAAAGAGCTCCAGCCTGGACCGAACGGGAGGTACGGGATCTGATGGCCATCTGGGGAGATGAAGCAGTGCTGGCCGAACTCCGAAACAGTAAAAGAAATGGCAAAACATTAGAAAAGATCTCCAAGGCCATGAAGGACAGAGGCCATAACAGGGACGCACAGCAGTGCCGCGTGAAAATTAAGGAGCTAAGGCAAGCCTACCACAAAGCCAGAGACGCAAACGGAAGGTCCGGGGCTGAGCCGCAAACATGCCGCTACTACGAGGAGCTGCATGCCATTCTAGGGGGTGCAGCCACCAGTAGCCCAAGCGTGTGCTATCAGTCCCTCGCTGGAGACAGGGAAGCGGGTTCGGCGGACGAGGAAGATGAGGATGGAGAGAACATCATAGATAGCTCACAGCAGCAAGGAAGCGGAGAAACCAGTTTCCCCAACAGCCAGGATATGTTTGTCACCCTGGACCTGGAACCAGTAACCCCCGAACTCAGCCAAGACCCTGTGGGCACACAGGGGACCTCTGGTGAGTGTACCTTTGTAAATATTACACATGGTTTAAAAACAAGCGTGTTTAATGATTAATGATTAATTTGCCCTGGCAATCGCGGCCAGTACAGCTACCGGAAAAGTCTGTTAACGTGTATGGGGATGGAGTGGAAATCCTCCAGGGACATCTCCAGAAAGCTCTCCTTCATGTACTCCCAAAGCCTTTGCAAAAGGTTTCTGGGGAGGGCTGCCTTATCCCGTCCGCCATGGTAGGACACTTTACCACGCCAGGCCAGTAGCACGTAGTCTGGAATCATTGCATAACAAAGCATGGCAGCGTATGGTCCCGGTGTTTGCTGGCATGCAGACAACATCCATTCCTTATCGCTCTTTGTTATCCTCAGGAGAGTGATATCATTCACGGTCACCTGGTTGAAATGGGGCGATTTTATTAAGGGGACATTCAGAGGTGCCCCTTCCTGCTCTGCTGAACAGAAATATTCCCCGCTGTTAACCACGCGGTGGGGGGGAGGGGTGAAGTGACCATCCCAGAGAATTGGGTGTGTGGGGGAGGGGAGTTAGTTGGGTTTGTGCTGCATGTTAAACCTGAAACCGCAGCCCCTCCTTTTACATTGCAAACCCATTTTAAATGGCCAACCCAACGGGTGCTTGGTATGGTTAATGAGAGCAGTACTGTTTTAAACCATCCCCACTTGTTAACAAGGTTAAAAAAGCCAAAAGACTGTGTCTTACCATGGCTGCCTGCAAGCTGAAATCTGTGGCCTGGCACTGCGTGAGTGATCTCTCACACCAAACAGGCAGGCCCTCAATATAAGAGGAAAAATGCGACCTAGTAACGAAAGCACATGTGCTGTGTGATGTGAACAGCAAAATCTAACGTGAAAGAGTGTACCCATTGTTCTCAAAAATGTATCTTTTTTAAACAACTCTCCTTTCTCCTCCACCAGCTGCAAATGTTTCACCTTCACAGAGGCTAGTGAATATTCGAAGAAGGAAGCGAAGGACGCGTGACGAAATGTTCACTGAACTACAGACTGCCTCCCACGCTGACAGAGCACAGCAGAATGCGTGGAGGCAGTCAATGACTGATTTTAAAAAAGCCCAATATGAGCGAGAGGAGAGGTGGCGGGCTGAAGAGCAGAGTTTGCGTGCTGAAACGCGGGCTGAAGAGGAGAAGTGGCGTCAGCTTGTACTCAGAAAGCAAGAGTCGATGCTCCGGCTGCTGGAGCATCAAAGTGATATGCTCCTGCGTATGGTTGAGCTGCAGGAAAGGCAGCAGGAGCAGAGACCGCCGCTACAGCCCCTCTGTAACCAACAGCAGGAGCAGAGACCGCCGCTACAGCCCCTCTGTAACCAACAGCAGGAGCAGAGACCACCGCTACAGCCCCTCTGTAACCACCAGCCCTCCTCCCCAAGTCCCATTGCCTCCTCACCCAGACGCCCAAGAACACGGTGGGGGGGCCTCCGGCCACCCAATCACTCCACCCTAGATGATTTCCACAGCAATAAGTTTTAAAGTTTTAAAGTTTTAAAGTGCAGTGTGTCCTTTTCCTTCCCTCCTCCCCCACCCATCCCGGGCTACCTTTGCAATTATCCCCCTAGTTGTGTGCTGCTTCCCTCCTCCCCCACCCATCCCGGGCTACCTTTGCAATTATCCCCCTAGTTGTGTGCTGCTTCCCTCCTCCCCCACCCATCCCGGGCTACCTTTGCAATTATCCCCCTAGTTGTGTGCTCAATTAATAAAGAATGCATGAATGTGAAGTAACAATGACTTTATTGCCTCTGCAAGTGGTGCTTGAAGAGGGGAGGGTAGGGGAGGTTGGGGTGCTTGGTTTACAGGGTAGTAGAGTTAACCGGGTGCGTGGGGGGGCTGCGATTTCATCAAGGAGAAACAAACAGAAGTTTCACACCGTATCCTGGCCAGTCACAAAACTAGTTTTCAAAGCCTCTCTGATGCGCACCGCGCCCTGCTGTGCTGCTCTAACCAACCTGGTGTCTGGCTGCGCGTAATCAGCGGCCAGGCGATTTGCCTCTACCTCCCACCCCGCCATAAATGTCTCCCCCTTACTCTCACAGATATTGTGGAGCGCACAGCAAGCAGCAATAACAATGGGGATATTCTTTTCGCTGAGGTCACAGCGAGTCAGTAAGCTGCGCCAGCGCGCTTTTAAACGCCCAAATGCACATTCCACCACCATTCGGCACTTGCTCAGCCTGTAGTTGAACAGGTCCTGACTCCTGTCCAGGCTGCCTGTGTATGGCTTCATGAGCCATGGCATTAAGGGGTAGGCTGGGTCCCCAAGGATCACGATAGGCATTTCAACATCCCCAATGGTTATTTTCTGGTCCGGGAAGAAAGTCCCTTCCTCCAGCTTTCGAAACAGAAGAGAGTGCCTGAAGACGCGAGCATCATGTACCCTTCCCGGCCAGCCCACGTTGATGTCGGTGAAACGTCCCTTGTGATCCACCAGGGCTTGCAGCAGCATTGAAAAGTACCCCTTGCGGTTTATGTACTCGGTGGCTTGGTGCGCCGGTGCCAAGATAGGGATATGGGTTCCGTCTATCGCCCCACCACAGTTTGGGAATCCCATTGCAGCAAAGCCATCCACTATGTCCTGCACGTTTCCCAGAGTCACTACCCTTGATATCACCAGGTCTCTCATTGCCCTGGCAACTTGGATCACAGCAGCCCCCACAGTAGATTTGCCCACTCCAAATTGATTCCCGACTGACCGGTAGCTGTCTGGCGTTGCAAGCTTCCACAGGGCTATCGCCACTCGCTTCTCAACTGTGAGGGCTGCTCTCATCCTGGTATTCTGGCGCTTCAGGGCAGGGGAAAGCAAGTCACAAATTTCCATGAAAGTGCCCTTACGCATGCGAAAGTTTCGCAGCCACTGGGAATCGTCCCAGACCTGCAACACGATGCGGTCCCACCAGTCAGTGCTTGTTTCCCGGGCCCAGAATCGGCGTTCCATGGCATGAACCTGCCCCAGTAACACCATGATTTCCACATTGCTGGGGCCTGTGCCTTGTGAGAGGTCCATGTCAATTTCCTCATCACTATTGTCGCCGCGCTGCAATCGCCTCCTCCTCAGCTGGTCCTCCTGGCTTTGCTTTGGCATGTCCAGGCTCTGCATATACTCCAGGACAATGCGCGTGGTGTTCATAGTGCTCATAATTGCCGCGGTGATCTGAGCGGGATCCATGATCCCAGTGATAGCTATGGTGTCTGGTCTGAAAAAAGATGCGAAACTAGTATCTAAAGACCAGGGGAAGAAGGGAGGGAGGGGCGGGCGACTGACGACATGGCGTACAGGTACAGGGAATTAAAATCAAGAAAGGTGGCTGTGCATCAGGGAGAAATACAAACAACTGTCACACAGAATGCCCCCCCCCCAGAGATTGAACTCCTAAGCCTGGGTTTAGCGGGCCGTTGATTTGACGGAGGGAGGGGGGAAGGAAATGAATACAGAACAAATCTATTTTTTACATCTTAAGACGACAGTGCAGCATGACTGATAGCCCTCTGCATTTTCTGGGTGCTTGGTAGCAATGTAACCCTACGTGAGCCAGCCATATGTCTGCCAGCACCCAGATCGCCCTCGGCCTTTTCTGGGTGCTTAGCAGACAATACTTGGCAGAAAATAGTATACTACGACTGGAAGCCATCATCGTCCAACGAGGACGGTTAAAGGCAAGGGGTTGCTGCTGTGTAGCAATATATGCTGTACAGTAGCCAGAAGGATTGGTAAAGGTGCTCAGGCTACAATTATATATGAGCATTTCAGGCAACCTGTAAATTAGGTCCGACGAGGACCGTTACCAGTCGTAATAAACCATCTACTGCCAAAAGGCAAGGGGCTGGTGCAATGCAGCCCTACGGCTGCCAGCCCCACAGCTACCAGCATCCCGAGCGCCGATGAAGGCTACCACTCATGCTGCACCGTCTACCGCCAAAAGGCAGTAAGCTGCTGCTGCTGTTTAGCAATGCAGTCCCACATTTGCCGGCACCCGGAAGACATATGGTGACGGTGAGCTGAGCTGAGCAGGCTCCATGCTTGCCGTGGTATGTTGTCTGCACAGGTAACCCAGGTAAAAAGGCGCGAATCTATTGTCTGCCGTTGCTGTGACGGCGGGGGAGGGGCCTGACGCAATGTACCCAGAACCCCCCGCGGCACTGCTTTGCATCATTCGGGCATTGCGATCTCAACCCATAATTCCAATGGGCGCCGGAGACTCCGGGAACTGTGGGATAGGTACCCATAGGCACCCATAGTGCAATGCGCCGGAAGTCGACGCTAGCCTCGGTACTGTGGACGCGGTCCGCCGACTTCATGCACTTAGAGCATTTTATGTGGGGACACACACAGTCGGCTGCATAAAACCGGTTTCTATAAAACCGGCTTCTATAAATCCGACCTAATTTTGTAGTGTAGACAAGCCCTCTGACCTGAGATGCTTTGAGACACATTCTGTTCGAATGGGGTTGCACTAGGTGTAAGCCAATGCAGGACCTGGCTCTGTGTTTTCATTCTTTACTATCTCTCTTGGACTCCTTTCTCCAAGCCAATGTAATAGTACCTGTGTTATGCCAGTGAGCACTGATAAAGAGGTGTTCTGGTGAGTAGTTTCTAAAGAAACCTGAACTTGAACCCACCGTTCCTCTACCTTATTTTTGTAGTATCATTTTACAGGACCAGGGCCGGCTCCAGGCACCAGCTTGCCAAGCAGGTGCTTGGGGCAGCCACTCTGGAGAGGGGCGGCACGTCCAGCTATTCGGCGGCAATTCGGCGGACGGTCCCTCACTCCCGCTCGGAGCGAAGGACCTTCCGCCGAATTGCCGCCGCAGATCGTGATCGCAGCTTGCTTTTTTTTTTTTGCCGCTTGGGGCGGCAAAAACCCTGGAGCCGGCCCTGTACAGGACTAATCATTCATTTGCATCAACCATACCTTTCCCCTTCATTTTTTCATTCTGATCAAGCCTTCTGATACCTTGATATTCTGGTGCTCTTCTAAAATCCATCACTGATTTTCTTATAATCTTTACATGAAATCGACAATATGCTAAGGAAAACGGCAATGCAAAGTTGCCAAAAGAGCAATTCCAATCTAATTAGGAGTTTGTACTGCTTCAGTGAAAGCAGCACAAACACTGTTAATATTCACTGCAGCTGCTTTGTCAATAACTCCCAGAGAATCCTCCAATTTAAAAGGAAAATCAGAACACTATTGGATTCTATGACACTGATAGATCTATCAGTATTCATTGCCCCTTTCCTCTGCAACACAAGACACAAATGCCAATAGCTCTAACAGTCCCCTAAATGCTGAAGGATCATTATTAAAGTGTGCTTGGCATGCCTGGTCATTAATTATAATCTTGTGCACATATGCAGTGTGATTGCAGGAAATAATCAGCTTTGTCTGCCAAATTGGCAACATTTAGAAACTAATTTGTTATGACATACCATCAAAGATATTTAAACAACAAACCCAAAGCTCCACTGCACTGCACACACTGTTAAAATATCAGATCACATCATTAAAAAATAGTTAACATATCCAAGGGGAGGTAACATTTATCCTTGAACCCGAGTTCAAGTGGAATTTTCAAAAAAGAACACTTGTAGCCTCTGTCTCTAGCAGTTAGCGTGAAGGGGATTCTCTCCAGAGCGATGGCTTTTTGAGGACAGGATAGCTTAGATTACACTCCAGACTTGCTGTCAGCCAGGAGCTATTAAGTGGCCAGTGAATAAATGTTTGCCTTGGGCAAAGCTTACACAAGATGCCTTCAGAGTCATTTAGAGATTTAATATCAATATTTATCTAATTTCTTTTATGCCCCCTCTATCCATGCCCCCCAGGTAGACTCCTTTTCCCCTCCAATCTGCAGCAGGGGTGAAAGTAAGGAGTGGGGAGAGACTCAGCTCCCCTTCTCTCTCAGGCTTGGAGAAGCCATGCTCCCCCACCCCTCTTGGCTGCTAAGGTGAGAGCTTCCCCTCCTGTTTCCATCTACTTTAACCACTAGTCAGCAGGAACTGGACTTATTTTCTGTCACTATTTTGTTCATTTTGGCCCAGATCATGGCCTGTCCTGGGTGCTGGAACAGAGAGAGCAGAGGGGGTGTCAGGTGCTATACACCACTTCCTGTTCCTGAGAGAATCAGGTTGCACAGAGCTACCACATTCCCCTTTGTGCAGGTGAGGTGGGGGGACAGAGCCATGACTCTGCCCACCCTCCAATGCACCCAGCGGCATAGCTACACAAGTGCATTGGGAGAGTGCACCTTGACAAATAAGGTTGCAGTTTACTCGCTTCCTGAAGCAGCAGGGAGACCAGGAGAGCTGCTGCAGGCTTAAGCTGCCAGTTATGATGGCCTAAATTGCAAACAGATGTGCTAGCCCTTTGTTGGAAATGTTGCTCTGGGGAAGGTTGCTCAGAGAAGTGGGTTTTGCATTTTGCTGTGATGGAACCAAGGCTTGTAGCCATCCTGACCTCTTTCATGACTGTGTTCTGAACTCGTGGACCAGTCTCTGAGGAAACTCTGAGGTTGACAGTTCTATTGTCCCAGCTGAATGTAGCAGTCAAGGAAGGTCATGATCACACAGAGTAAGATAGATCCCTCCAGCACTTTGTGCCAATCCTATAATGGGTTTTGAAGGGGTCATCAGATAGTGTTTGTCTACTATATGCCAGTAATGCTAGCTCCTGCTTTGACCACTAGGGGACATGGTCTAGTGAGACAGTCCCACATCACACTTGTCCATCTTGGGCGACCATCTTTGTCCCCAGTGGTCAAAGCAGGAACAAGCAATATGAACAAGTCCGAGTTTGGCAGTAGAGCCTAGTGGTCCAAGCCCAAGGTTGGAGGTAGAGGAACCCAGTTCCTCCCAGTCCACCAGGTTCCAGCCCAGGTACCTGGGACAGGTAATTCAAGTATATGATCTAGGTAAGATTACCATCTAGCCTACTCCCAAGATCAATTTGAACCATGTCCCTGCTTCTCCAAAGGCACAGTGAAGGCCTCGCTATTCCCCACCAAAAAGGGAGTCAGGAGATTCCTTCCCCCATTTACAAGCAGATGCTTCCAGGTGTCTTCTGGGGTGGTTTGTCACTCTGAGTTGAGATCCACTTCAGGGTGGTGTGGGGCTCCTACTCTAGTCCGGCAGAAGTTACTAGTGCATGTCTTCTTCTTGTACTGACTGCTCTGATGGAGCTGGACTGTGCCCACTGAGAGCATGTCAAGCAGGCACAACTGGGCAGAACTTCCTGTGACCAGAACTGCTCCTTAACTCCCTGTTCTCCAGTGTGGAGTTTGTACACCCCCTCATACCCCCTCGCTTCCAACTGGGATGCAGGGGATTGTCATCTGTCTGCCATTTCCCTTCTCCTGAGGAAAAAACCTGCATTCTGGTGTGTCTTTCCTGGACGATAGAATTGTGAAATCATAGGGTTGTAGGGAGAAGTACCATCTCATGATCCATTGGTATCCTTCATGGAATTCAGCCAGCAGAGTGCATAGTCCTTGACTAGCAAGAAGGGGCTCCCCAGTAAATAATACCATATTGCATTTATGGCCCATCTCACAGCCAAGGCTTCCTTTTTAATGTGTAGGATAAACTACTTTGAAAAGTCAGGATGGAAAAGGACCAGCTCATGGGCTAGCTGTTTCTGTAAGGCTTTGAATGCATTGTTGCAAGCTTCTGTCTGTTTGATATTTTTAGGGCTAGTGTCCTTTACCAGGTCAGTAAGGGGAACTGCAATTGTGGCAAAGTCTGACAGGAACCATCTGTAATAGCCAGCTAAGCCCAGGAACCGACATACCTGCTTCTTGGTCGATGGTACCGGGCAGTTCACTAGTGCCTGGACTTTGTCAATCAGTGGGTGTAGCTTTCATTTCCCTACAGTGTACCCAAGATACATCGCCTCATTTTTCCCCAGCCAACATGTGGCTGGATTTGCTGAGTCCCGCCTTCTCAAGAGACCAAATGGCAGCAGTGAATTGTGCTTCACTTTGTCCTTCCAGGTGTGACTAAGGATGACTATATTGTCAATATAAGTGTTCAGGTCATGCAGTCACAGCACTTGGTTCATTAGCCCTTTGAAGATGGCCATGGCCCTATGGAGGGCTGAACGGCATGGCTGCAAGTTTGTATAGGCCAAATGGAGTAGGGAAGGCCATCATTTCACATGACTCAGCCAACAGCAAGATTTGCCAGTACTTTTTTGTCAAGTCTAAGGTGAAGATATGTTCAGCAATCCCTGGCCTCTCCAGCAGCTCCTCCACGCAGGGCATTGGGTATGAGTCAAATTGGAATATTGTGTTGACTTTCCTAGTCTATCCAAAATTGAGTCAACCCTCCTTTGGCACCAGCACATGGGGCTCCTCCTCCCGCTGTGGGACTTCTCCACGACTCCTACATCTAGCATAGCCTGCAGCTCTTTGCAAACCACTTCCCACATGCTCCTTGGCAAAGGATGGAGGCTCTCGTGGACTTTCTGCCCCAGCTCAGTTGTGAAGTGGTGGTAGCTCAAACATGTCCATCCTGGGTGAGTTGAAAACACTGAGAAAAATATCTGGACCAGCCACAGCAACTGTGACCATTGTTCAGGTTGGAGCTGGTTCCCCATTTGAACTGGGTCCAGCTCTTGCGATGTGAGGATCTGTGGCCCTCGGTATAGCTCAGGAGTATAGGATCTTATGAGCAGGCCTTCCTGGTCTCTCCAGGCCTTTAGGTCATTGACATGGTATATCTGTGTCTCTTTCCATTTCCCAAGTGGACGATTCTCATAGTTGACCATCCCTACCCTTCTTACCACCTCAAATGGTTCTTGACATATGGCCAACAGTTTTGAACTTGCATGACCAAGCTCCTCTATGGAAGGTGCATTCCTGGCAATGCTGAGCTTTAGTGAGGTTCTCCTTTGCAACACTGCCTAGCACTTTTAGCCTCTCCCATAACTGAAGTGCTTATTGCACTGTGCCCATAGCCCTAGGTTCCCGTTCTTCCCATGCTTCCCAAAGGCTGTCCAAAATCCCCAGGGCAACCCTCCCATACAGAAGTTCAAACAGCAAAAACTCTGTGAAGGCTTGCTGGACCTCCCATACAGCAAACAGTAGGGGTGGTAGATTTCAGTCCCAGTGGTGGTTATCTGTGATGAGGTGTATAAAACCCACACTAGTGATGAAGGAGTTAAAGAATTGTTGTGGGCAAGGCTGGCCCCACCCCTTTGTCCCTGTCAATCATGTCAGGAGTGAAAGAAGGCCTTAAAAGCTGAAAGTTCCAGGCTGTTGCTGAGAAGCCCTGGGAGAGAGTAGACAGTGGCTTTACAGCTCCCATGAGGGACTCCTGGAAGTCTTCTGGGGAACTGCCATCAAGAAGGCCATTCACATCCCTCTCCCATCCCCCATGCCTACAAGAGACAGCAGAGTGGTGTACTGGCTGGGTAGCACAGGTTCAGCAAGCCCCAAGGCGCACCCTTAGGCAGTTGTTACCACTCTACCCTCTATCCCTTTCAGGGTTAGGGAATCTGTAACTGTACTAAAGGGACTAGGGGAGTGGGAGCCAACAGCCCCATCCCCTTCAAACAGTCAGACTATTTGACTCAGTCTATATCACTGAGACCCCTCTTAGGCAGATGGAGGTGCCACAAGGATTTTTCAGTGTCTATACAATGGGAAGTGCCTGTCAGCAGCCTGAGAATTGTGGCACTTGGTGGAGAATGCAGATAGAAGATTGCCCCTGAGGTAAGGGAAAATGCGGTGGGAGGGGTTACTTACACTCGTGGGCTGTATAAGCAAGATGGACTTAGGCTGCTGAAATGGCTGATAGAAAGCACAGCAGCAGCAGCATATGGCACAGCAACAACAGCAATCACAACAGCTGTTAAGGAAAATAATGGCACAACGGTAAGACCAACAGCAACAGCTGGGGCAACAAATGTCTTTTTTTCAAGCTGAACAAGGGCGCCAACAAAGCTGATGAAGGAAGCCCCACCCATGCTGGTGAAGTTAACAAAATTAGTCTGAATAATGACCCCAAGACCTTACTCATAACATTTGAACAGGTGGCTCAGGAGCCCTGCTGGCAACCCAACTACTGAGCCAGTGGCCTCATTTTGAACTCCAGGTTGAGCAGATATTCTGTGTTGAGTGAGAAAAAAACAGGTGCACGAATGCAGGCCTCCAATGTCTAGTCCCTACAATATATAGGAAGGAGGTGATGAGCCTAGCCCAGGACACACCATGTACAGGGCACCTGGCAAGAGAGAG
The DNA here is from genome assembly GCF_028017835.1 of Emys orbicularis. Taxonomy (NCBI): domain Eukaryota; kingdom Metazoa; phylum Chordata; order Testudines; family Emydidae; genus Emys; species Emys orbicularis. Next base: position 192,874,094 of record NC_088685.1, read on the forward strand.
AACTCTCAACTGAATCACAGACTGTTTTCATTGGCCTGGTATCCATAAAGATATGAGGCACTACTACAGATCCTTTCCAGAATGTCACTTGACAGACCCCAGGGGCATCCTCAAGGCATCTCTCATTCCACTTCCTCTCACGGATGTACCCTTTGAAAGAATAGGTGAGTACCCTAACCATTGGACTAAAAGTTATGAGGGAAGTCCTTACCACCTCCCCCACCAGCCTCTTGTAAAAAAACCTCATAGGTGCCTTGACATCTCCCATTGGGTAGCTTAGGCAGTGACCTGTCGCACATGTTGGCTTTTTGGGAATCACATTCTTAGGCACGTATCTCTCTCCATTCATTGTATAAAGGAAGCCTAAATGTCTGACTCAGGCTTTTTGAATTCTAATGATTTTCCAGGCACCTAAAAGTTAAGCGTGGCAATGCTCAGCGTTGCTACCCCCAAGTGCTGTTGTGAATCTAGCTCATAGGTTGAGATATTTGAAACTCAGAACTGGCCATATTCTAATCCCATTATTCTTACTTATTCATATTATTATTTTTAATTGCTGTAGAACCTAGGAACCCCAGTCATGGACCAAAACCCCATTGTGCTGTTTGAAGTCAATGGTAAACCTCCCAGTCATTCAAAGGGAGGAGAGTTACACCAAGGCTGAGCACTTTTGAAAATCCCACCCATAATGTTTCAATTTAGAGTTTTTTAAAAAAGTATTGCAGCTGACTGGACCAATAATAAGCCTGGAAAGCTAAACTGTGTCCTGTCTTTATTTTTTACAAACTTAAATCAGTCTTTAATTACATTCAATCATTTTGAAAAAGGATGCCCAGACTGGACTCCTTTTTTCATGGATGTTGACAGAGCAGCAATGTAAACTATGTATTATGATCATAACTATTGCTCTATGTATGAGACAGGAATGTCGCTTCCCAGTCTTCAGAACAGAAGCATGCAATTCATTATGGAGTGTATTTGCCTTGGAAAAATCCTAGCTCATTCCAAAAGTAAACATAGTCCACAGTAAATTAGACAGTTTATTGTATTGCATGCATCTATATTATGATGTTTGCTTAGAGCTGTGGGTAGGCTATTAAATTATGAATTAAAATAAATATGAATATTGATCCCTATACGCTTCCCAGAAAAACTCTCAATTTCTTATTCTAAATTGAACAAAACTATTTAAAAATGTCAAAACACATCCTGCCTGCATTTTTTTAAATAGGAAGAAATTTGTTCTATATTCAGATATGACTAGGGAATCCTAATAAGATCAAGCTAATGCTTTCACTAGGCAGGAAGCTAAACTCAAAATTGCTTCTGCACTTTGTTTGACACTTTCTTGTCCATATGCCATGATTCCTTCAGTGTTATTGTTAATGTCTTCTTGCAGAAGTGGCAGGAGCCCATCTGCCCAGTTAAAGCTAAGGATGGAAAATACAAGGGAAACTTGCAAGTGCAAAACACTTCACCAGTGTGATTGCTTCTCCATTCTTATAGTAATGACTGTTTACTCCAGGAGACTGTACTTCATCAGAATGTTTGGTTTAGTCAAAGCAGTTTATGCTACAATTTCCTACACTTTACCCATTTTTTCTCAGAATATACAGTTCCATATTATTGAAACTGCATTTAGGAAATCACAGTTTTGTATAAATCCATTTCACCAGATTCTCAATTGCTGTCATCAACCACTGAACTAACAACAACATTAATCTTTTTTTTCCTCCTGTGTGGTATTTTTTAGCTTGCAACTGATTTCAAAAGAATTCATTTAGAATGCTGGGGAATAAGTTATCTTTTTTTAAAGTTATTAGCATCACAGATGTTTCTTTACCACACAGTTTTAACATAGGAGGTGATAAAAAGGTGTCATGTCTATGAACATCTATCAAAAGATTAGCAATATCAAAAGACTTTTTATGCTAATAAAATATTTTATTTTGTCAATATTCTTTAAATGTTTTCATATTTCCAAAGAAAAGTAATATAGTACATGTGAACCTCTAATTAGCACCTCATGAACAAAGCAGATATTTCCTGGATTACTGTATATGTGGGATCTTCAGTACAGTTTTAGCTTTTAAGATTTTTAAATGAGTTATTTGTATAGCTTTAGCTTTTAATATTTTTACATTTAATATTTGACTGTATGTGAATCAACTATAACCCCATAAACACATCTCCGGACAAGGACATTTGTAAAGCTATTCTTTAAGTCGCTTCAACATTTCTTGAGAGAATAGTTTGAACTTTGCACCAGGATATATAATTATTGAAAGCTTTTCATTCAAATGTTCTAAGACTACAAAGGCATAATATTGAATTTAAGTCTGATGAATACAATGTGCCTCCTATAAACAGATGCAGTTTATAATACTGTTTAACCAGGAAGCATTTTACCTTGGAAAGCACTATTATAGTTTTTATGGACTTACTCTGTGAAGGCTAATGTTAAGGTATATATATATTAATGTCATTATAATTGATTTCTCTTTTATTTTGATAAATGCTTTTTCATTAATTAAAACATAAGCCTAAAAACATTGGCCTTGGAAACAATATATTTTCAAACAAAACAGACTAGCTTGAATGCCCTATGAATGGAAAATCATTCTTCTATATATTGTGGGCCAAGTCTCAAGCTGGTGCAAATTGGCATAGCTCCAATGAAGTCAATGGAGCTACACCTGATTTCCACTAGTTGAGGCTCTGGCCATGTTATGTATAAAAAACTTAAACAAAGTAGCAATGTATGGGTGTATTCACAACTCAAAAACTGAAAGACAACTCACTCTTTGTCTTAGCAGAAAGACTCTGAAGGTATTGAACTTTTAAAATCCTGATGGACCCTGGACCTATGGGGGTCATGTCAGCAGTTCCTTATTATGGGTAAACTCTAAGGGCAAGAATTACAGTAACCTTTATACTAGAGAGCCAAAAAGGACACTAGATCAATGGCAAGCAATGATAGGACTCTGCTGGAAGAAAGTCAATATCAACACCTGTAACTTTATCGTTAAGAGTTTGGTTTGGCATCAGTGCAAGGAAGACTAATAACATAATGCTTTGAAGGGATAGGGGGTCAGATAGTGTATGTATGTGAGGGAGAGATGTGATTTTTATAACTCATGTTTTAACTGTTACCCATAGAGTATTGTCCTTTTTGTGCTGCCTCATAAAAGCCCTTTTAATATAATGACCTGGTATGTAAATGAAAGTCATTTGCCTTAATTTCCAGAATACAGTCTGAAAATCCTTTGTAGTTTTTTATTAATGATATTTTAAGGATAATGCTCAGAACCAACAAAAGGATGAAAATGTAAGTGCAAAACTAAACTTCCACTTTAAAAAAAAAGTTTTCAGGCATTTTCCTTGAGAAAGTAGTCTTGAAAACATAAATTGGTGCAAAGTAAGCACTAAGGTTGAAAGGAACAAGCAGATGGGCTTACCTTCTGCATCATATAAACAGGCCAACAGCCCAACAGTACGTGAGATCCTACAGTGATCAGCGTAATACTCTGTAGGAATTCTACTCTGTGCTTCTACTCTCAAATGTATTACTATAGGAAAATAGTACCTATACAAAGCCATATAAAAATGGTCCTGGCATATTCAATGATCCACTGTGATCATCTAATCTGACTCTCTGTATAACACAGGCCATAGAATTTAGAATTAATTCCCTTTTAAACTGGAGGACATCTTTTAGAAACACATCCAATCTAGATTTAAAGATTTCCAGTGATGGGGAATCCTCCATAACCTATAAAAACAGCGAGGAGTCCAGTGGCACCTTAAATACTAACAGATTTATTTGGGCATAAACTTTCATGGGTAAAAAACCCACTTCTTCAGATGCATGGAGTGAAAATTACAGATACAGGCATAAATATATATTGGCACATAACCTATGGTAAGTTGTTCCAATGGTTAATTACTCTCACTATTAAAATCTGAAGAAGTGAAGTTTTTTACCCACAAAAGCTTATGCCCAAATAAATCTGTTAGTCTTTAAGGTGCTGTTGACCACCCAGGGGCTCGAGGGGACAACAATGGTCCGTGGCCTGGTGTGCTTAGCACCAATGAAGACACCGAGGGGAGAAAGCAAGCCAAGTTTATTTCAGAGCTCTGAAATGGCACTAGGAGACCAGCATGTCTCAAATCCAGTGCAACACATACAAACAACTTTTACCTTTTATACCCCCAAACTGTTTACATACATCTCTTTGTCTGGCTGTTCCTCCCACCCCTCCCTTCCAGACAACTGTTACAATAAGCTTGTGAGAAAACTTTCCCAGTCTCTGCGACCTTGAATTAGACGCCTGTAAACTAACTACCCCTCTCTTCCCTTGCTCCTTATCTCTATTATTTCTGCTAGTGTGAGTGAAACTGCAGCCATCTGCTAGAAACGCTGACCAATAAATTTCTGCTTCAGCCTGCTATAGAGCATGTAAGCAGTGAGCACAGAAGTAGGTGAGAGTTCACAAGATGGGGTTTGGGGTTTCAGATAGGCCCAGAGCAAAAGAGTTTCATCGACACTTTGGCCTTCCACTCTCCCGAGTTACCTGGTAGCTATGCCTAGTGGACCCCAACAGTGCCACCGGACTCCTTGTTACTATTAAAAATGTACGTCTTATTTCCAGTCTGAATTTGTCAAGCTTCAACTTCCAGCCATTGGAATTTGTTATACCTTTATCTGCTAGAGTGAAGAGTCCATTATTATTTCTGTTCCTCATTTAGATTCCTGTAGGCTGTAATCAAGTCACCCTCCACCTTCTCTTTGATAAGCTAAATAGAGTGAGCTCCTTGAATCTCTCACTGTAAGACATGTTTTCCAATCCTTTAATCAGTCTTGTGGCTCTTCTTTGTCACCTATTCAATATTTTTTTTACATTCTTCATGAATTGTGGACACTGGAACTGGACACAGTATACCGGTAGCTACTACACAATTGCCAAATACTCCCCTATTTGATATTCTCCTATTTATACATCCAAGGATTGCTTTAGCCCTTTTAACCACAGTGTTGCATTGGGAGCTCGTGTTGAGCTGATTATCCCCCCCAAGTTTTTTTCAGAGTCACTGCTTCCCAAGATAGGGTTCCCCATCCTGTAAGTATTGCCAGAATTCTTTGTTTCTGCATGTATCACTTTATATTTGGCTTTACTGAAATGCATACCGTTTGCTTCCACCCGATTATCCAGTGATCTAGATCAGTGACCTGCCTTCTTCATTATTTACCACCTGATCTTTGTATCATCTACAAACTTCATCAGTAATTATGTTTTCTTGTTGTCCTTGTTAAAAATGTTAAATAGCCTAGGGACAAGAACCAATCCCTTTGGGGTGCCTTTGGAAACACACCCATTTCAATAATTCCCCATTTACAATTATATTTTGAGACATATCAGTTAGCCAGTTTTTAATCCATTAAATGTGTGCTATGTTGATTTTGTATTGTTCTAGCTTCCTAATCAAAGTGTGTGTACCAAGGCAAGTGCATCACAGAAGTCTAAATATATTACATCTACACTATTTTCTTTATCTGCCAAACTTGTAATCTCATCCAGAAAAGATATCAAATTACTCTGAAAATATCTATTTTTCATAAACCCATATTATTGTCATTAATTACACTGCTCTACAGCCAAAATGCTTCTGAAATAAATGTAGTCAAACTTTACTAATTCTGGGTCACTGAGAACGAAAATGATGCTTAAAATTGTTGATTGGCTCTAGTTTTCAAGATATGCTATTGGGTCAGTATATACGACCCTTGACTTGGGAATGGCGGAGGATAAGTGAGTTATAAAGGGAAGGGATCTCAATTTAAACCAGAAATGACTAAAATACATCATTGACTGGATCTATGAATAAATATATGACTGGGTTTGGACAGTACTTGCTTTTTAGGCAAAACAATGAATGATGCAATCTGAAGCTGGTATTGCATCATACATGATATGAATTGCATCATGTTATTCCTAGAAGTCATGGATGATGCAATCATAACGAAGCTTACATCACTCTGCTGAACAAATTGCCCTATATCAGCTCTAGAAATCATACAGTGTCGTGCTCTCTTATTTGTCAGTGTTTGATTTTGCAAAGGGACACATTTCTGTTTAGCCAAAGTGAGCAGAGATGCCTCGTACTTGTGTGAACAGTGCAGATAACTTCTGCTATGTTTGTGGTGAAGTGACTTTTGCATCACAAAAGCGCAGTATAACCACTATGGTTAAGAAAGCCTATCACCTTTATTTTGGCTGCAAAATTGGAGATCAGGACAAGAGGTGGGCCCCACACATATGCTGCAACACTTGTGCAACAAATCTTCGCCAGTGGTTGAACAGGAAAAGGAAATCTATGCCTTTTGCAGTGCCAATGATTTGGAGAGAGCCAACAGATCATACCAGCAATTGTTACTTCTGCATGGTGCCTCCAGTTGGGAAAGGTGTGTCAAAGAAGAAAAAGTGGACTGTGCATTATCCAAACATTCCATCAGCTATACGCCCAGTACCCCACGGAGAAGGACTGCCGGTTCCTGATGCACCAGAATCATTCTCACTTGAGTCAGACGAGGAAGAGGAAGAGGATGAAACTTCTGGTCCTGAACCATCAATGTCACAGGACCCACATTTTCTCCCATCCTCCTCCTCTGAACCACACCTCATAACACAAGGTGAACTGAATGACCTTGTCAGGGATTTGGAACTACCCAAGAGTAAGGCAGAGCTGTTGGGCTCCAGACTACAGCAGTGGAATCTCCTGGCAGGTGATGTTAGGGTTTCCATGTTCCGTGACCGTCAAAAGGATCTTGTCCCATTCTTCTTCATGGAAGGTGATCTTGTAGCCTGCAACAACATTGATGGTGTGATGGCAGCCCTCAACATCGTTAACGATCCAGATGGGTGGAGACTGTTCATTGATTCATCGAAGACGAGTCTTAAAGCTGTTTTACTGCATAATGGCAATGTTTTGCCATCAATTCCAGTTGTTCATGCAGTCCATAAGAGGGAAACCTATGAAAACATGAAACAACTTTTGAGGTGCATAAACTATGACCAACATCAGTGGCAGCTTTGTGGTGATTTGAAGGTTGTTGCTCTCTTGCTTGGTCTGCAGACTGGATAAACAAAGTACTGCTGTTTTCTCTGCGAATGGGATAGTCGTGCAAGAGATTCCCACTACATCAAGAAAGATTGGCCACTCCGACAGTCATTGGAGCCTGGGAGGAAAAGTGTTCAGCATCCCCCACTTGTTGAATCAAGGAAGATTTTGTTACCACCCTTACACATCAAGCTAGGTCTGATGAAGAACTTTGTCAAGGCCATTGACAAAACACAAGCAGCTTTCAAGTACCTCCGTGGAAAATTTCCAAGGTTAAGTTAAGCTAAGATAAAGGAAGGTGTCTTTGTTGGTCCTCAGATTCGTGAACTTCTTCGAGATGATGCATTTGACCATGCACTGCATGGCAAGGAAAAGACGGCATGGAAAGCCTTCCAGTTAGTGGCAATAAATTTTCTCAGAAACAACAAGGCAGACAACTACAGGTTGTTGGTGGAAAACCTCCTCAAGGCATACAAAAGCCTTGGTTGCAACATGTCACTAAAGATATATTTTTTGCACTCTCATCTTTTTTTCCACCGAACTGCGGAGCAGTGAGCGACGAGCACGGCGAGCGATTTCACCAGGACATTGCAACAATGGAGAAACGCTATCAGGGCAAATGGAGCCCATCAATGCTTGCAGATTATTGCTGGACAGTGACAAGAGATGCTCCATTTAATGAATACAAGAGACAAGCCAAGAAGCGCCGAGTAGACACTTAATAGGACTAAACTATGTACATAATAGTTTTTTGCCTTTTGTTTCATAATAAATTTTATTTATATAACCCTTTTGCTGATTTTTAAAGTGTTACATAAACAGGACAGGTGAAATATTATCATGTAAAGCAACCATAAACACATGAAAAGACCTAGGTTTACAATTTATGATTAAAACTCTACTATCTACACAATATACATAGACATAAAATGTAAAAACTTAAATATCTTAGAAACAGTAGCCAGTTGTTTTAATTGTCATATTTGAATTCAGCACATCAAAATACATAATAAATAGCACATTTTATCTCTGAAGCAGACGACTTCTCAAAAATTGTAGACCAGTGTTATATTACCCTCTAATTTTAATCCCTTTAATTCATGTTCATTGATTCCCATATCAGCTGTTCCCTTATTTTGCTTGCGATCGATGTCAGACTGACAGGCCTATAATTACCCAGGTAGTCCTGTTTACCCTTTTTCAATACTGGCACAACATTAGCTTTCTTCCAGCCTTCTGGAACTTCCCCTGCATTCCAACACTTATTGAAAATCAACAATAACAGTCCATATAGCTCCTCAGCCAGCTCTTTTAAAACTCTCAAATGCAAGTTATCTGGACTTGCTGATTTAAAAGTCGCTTTAGTAGCTTCTGTTTAACATTCTACTGAGTTATTGTTCAAATGGAAAATATTTCAATATCATCATAAGATATGAATATATCATCCTTTCCCAAATACAGAACAGAAATGTGCATTTTCTACATTATTATTGACAATTCTACCATTTCCATCTAGTAATGGACCAAAACTGTGGTTATAATTCTCTTTGTTACTGATATACTTAAAATCTCTTTCTTATCATCCTTAACTCTGCTGGTCATAGATGCCTTCTTGTGTCCTTTAGGTGCCCTTATCAATTTTCTACAATTCTTAACTTCTAATTTATATTAATTGCTATCAACTTTTGATTTTTTCATATATATCATATATATAGCTACTTTTACTTCCCCTCTAAGCTAGGCTGCTTTTGGGATTCTGGCTTTTGGAGTAGTTAGTAAAATGTTCTTAAATAGTTCCCGTTTATCATTCAGGTTAATCTGTTTAAATTCTTTCTCTCAGTTGATTTGGGTCATAATTGTTTTCAGCTTTGTGAAATGGGACCTTTTAAAACACCAAGCATATATAATACTAGTTTGGACTTTATTCTGTTTGCACATAACAAATGTAACCAACCCATGATCATTTGCACCTAAGTAACCACTAATTTCTTATTCTGTGATCAATTCCTCTTTATCTGTCAAGATTAGGTCTACAATAGAATTCCCCCATGTTGGATGAAACATTTTTTTTTTCAATTAGGAAATTGGTCATCTATAATTTTTAGAAAGTTCAAGGATATTTTCATAGAATCATAGAATATCAGGATTGGAAGGGACCTCAGGAAGTCATCTAGTCCAACCTCCTGCTCAAAGCAGGACCAATCCCCAACTAGATCATCCCAGCCAGGGCTTTGTCAAGCCTGACCTTAAAAACCTCTAAGGAAGGAGATTCCACCACCTCCCTAGGTAACCCATTCCAGTGCTTCACCACCCTCCTAGTCAAAATGTTTTTCCTAATATCCAACCTAAACTTCCTCCACTGCAACTTGAGACCATTATTCCTTGTTCTGTCATCTGCTACCACTGAGAACAGTCTAGATACATCATCTTTGGAACCCCCTTTCAGGTAGTTGAAAGCAGCTATCAAATCCCCCCTCATTCTTCTCTTCAGCAGACTAAATAATCCCAGTTCCCTCAACCGCTCCTCATAAGTCATGTGCTCCCGCCCCCAAACCATTTTTGTTCCTTCCGCTGGACTCTTTCCAATTTTTCTACTCCTTCTTGTAGTGTGGGGCCCAAAACTGGACACAGTACTCCAGATGAGGCCTCACCAATGCCGAATAGAGGGGAATGATCATGTCCCTTGATCTGCTGGCAATGCCCCTACTTATACAGCCCAAAATTCCATTAGCCTTCTTGGCAACAAGGGCACACTGTCGACTCATCCAGCTTCTCGTCCACTGTAACCCTTATGTCCTTTTTTGCAGAACTGCTGCCTAGCCATTCGGTCCCTAGTCTGTAGCAGTGCAGGGGATTCTTCCATCCTAAGTGCAGGACTCTGTACTTGTCCTTGTTGAACTTCATCAAATTTCTTTTGAGCGAATCCTCTAATTTGTCTAGGTCCCTCTGTATCCTATGCCTACCCTCCAGTGTATCTACCACTTTAGATCACGCCAGTTTAGTGTCATCTGCAAACTTGCTGAGGGTGTAGTCCACGCCATCCTCTAGATCATTAATGAACATATTGAACATAACTGGCCCCAGGACCGACCCTTGGGGCACTCCGGGGATACCGGCTGCCAACTAGACATGGAGACATTGATCACTATCCATTGAGCCCGACGATCTAGCCAGCTTTCTATCCACCTTATAGTCCATTCATCCAGCCCATACTTCTTTAACTTGCTGGCAAGAATACTGTGGGAGACCGTATCAAAAACTTTGCTAAAGTCAAGGAATAACACATCCACTACTTTCCCCTCATCCACAGAGCCAGTTATCTCGTCATAGAAGGCAATTTGCTTAGTCAGGTATGACTTGCCCTTGGTGAATCCATGCTGACTGTTCCTGATCACTTTCCCCTCCTCTAAGTGCTTCAGAATTGATTCCTTGAGGACCTGCTCCATGATTTTTCTAGGGACTGAGGTGAGGCTGACTGGCCTGTAGTTCCCTGGATCCTCCTTCTTCCCTTTTTTAAAGATGGGCACTACGTTAGCCTTTTCCCAGTCATCTGGGACCTCCCCCAATCGCCATGAGTTTTCAAAGATAATGGCCAATGGCTATGCAATCACATCCGCCAACTCCTTTAGCACCTTAGGATGCAGCGCATCTGGCCCCATGGGCTTGTGCTTATCCAGCTTTTCTAAAAAGTCCTAAACCACTTCTTTCTCCACAGAGGGCTGGTCACCTCCTCCCCATGCTGTGCTGCCCAGTGCAGTAGTCTGGGAGCTGAACTTGTTCATGAAGACAGAGGCAAAAAAAGCATTGAGTACATTAGATTTTTCCACATCCTCTGTCACTAGGTTGCCTCCCTCATTCAGCAAGGGGCCCACACTTTCCTTGACTTTCTTCTTGTTGCTAACATACCTGAAGAAACCCTTCTTGTTACTCTTAACATTCCTTGCTAGCTGCAACTCAAAATGTGATTTGGCCTTCCTGATTTCACTCCTGCATGCCTGAGCAATATTTTTATACTCCTCCCTGGTCATTTGTCCAATCTTCCACTTCTTGTAAGCTTCTTTTTTGTGTTTAAGATCAGCAAGGATTTCACTGTTAAGCCGAACTGGTCGCCTGCCATATTTACTATTCTTTCTACACGTCGAGATGGTTTGTTCCTGCAACCTCAATAAGGATTCTTTAAAATACAGCCAGCTCTCCTGGACTCCTTTCCCCCTCATGTTATTCTCCCAGGGGATCCTGCCCATCAGTTCCCTGAGGAGTCAAAGTCTGCTTTTCTGAAGTCCAGGGTCCGTATTCTGCTGCTCTCCTTGCTTCCTTGTGTCAGGATCCTAAACTCAACCATCTCATGGTCACTGCCTCCCAGATTCCCATCCACTTTTGCTTCCCCTACTCATTCTTCCCTTTTTTGTGAGCAGCCGGTCAAGAAGAGCTCTGCTCCTAGTTGGTTCCTCCAGCATTTGCACCAGGAAATTGTCCACTACACTTTCCAAAAACTTCCTAGATTTTAGTACTGGCAGCCTGACACCTCCATCATATGTCACTCAAATTGAAGTCCACCATGATAATACATGGGGTTTTTAAATCTGGACATATCCAGTACAGATAAATGTAATACATGGGGCAATGATTAAGGGGCAAGATCATTTGGTGATGTTTGTGGATGATAAGACCAGCACCAGTTGACTTTGCTGAAGAAGGACATTTTGAAGAGACTTGAGTGAGGTGTCAAAAGGGTACTTGGTTCATGGAAAGTGTGATGCTCTTTTAAGACAAACAAATAACATGAAAGAAGTTGTGATAACAAAGGAAGGAAGAATTCCTTTTAAGGCACTGGACTGAGACTCAGGAGATCTGGGTTCAATTCCTGACTCCACCATAGACTTCCTGTTTCACCTTGAGCAAATCACTTAAGATCTCTTTGCTTCAGTTCCTCATCTGTATAATGAGGATAATAATTCCTTTCTCCTATCCTTTGTCAGACTTGTTTATTTTGATTGGGAACTCTTCAGGGCAGGGATTGTCTCTTGCAGTGTGAATGTACTATACCTAGTAGATTGAGACCCCAATCTTGGTTGGCACTACTGTAAGACAAATAAATTAATAATAATGAATTTATTTGCTATGGCTCCATGGCAGTATACTTGTTCCTCTTGCACTATTGTCCAGCTGCACTGCTGTCCCCGCAGATTGGGCCTCAGCATTGAAGACAGTGCTTAAACAGGCATAGTTCTATAGAAATAACTTAGCTAGAGAGATAGGTTAGATAGAATGAATGATCTGGGTGAATGAGCACAGAATTGGGAGTCAAGTGATCCTGACCTCTAACACTGGGGCTGCCAATGATTTACTAAATGGCCTTGGTCAAGTCATTTCATCTTCTGCCTCATCTGTATAATAGGGCTGATAAGACTTACCTAGCCACCTCACAAGGCGAGGTGGGAAGATTATTTATTCAACATTTTTAAAGCTGTTTGAACATGTAAAGAGCTACATGAATGCCGAGTATGATTATTATTATAATATCAAAGTATATGGTCATTCATTTCCAGTAGTTGGCATACAAGGGGAAAATATCTGAAACATGAACAGTTATTATTTACAAGCTGTCAAGCTTTTCCAAACTTAGAAACATAAATCACACTCTTCCAGCTGAACATTTTTCCAAATAGACATGCAGGGATGAAAATATTTTTGCCTCTTCCAAAGATTGAGGTTCCTATAAGGATGAAAACAGAGCACATTCATCCTACAGTATTACCAGTATGTGATCCAGTAACCAGCTGGTAAGAGTAATACAACATGAACTACCCCCTTTCTATAATGTATATATAATGCTTGTATAGTAAAACTCTAGAATTTTTAAGTCAGGTCTTGCTCCAGGAATCCTAATACTCATTTCTAAGATCCTTGGGGAAATTAGGAAGCTACCAGACAAGGTAATGCTTTGAAGCCATAATCTAAAGGTTTTTTTTTAAAGAGCTATTTGAAAAAAACTTGGCATATTTTAAATAGAAAATTGTAATAATAATTATGGATATATTGACCTCTTTGTTCTCTTAGGATGGCCACTTAGGTGAAGTAGATTTTAACCAGCTCCCTGTAGGATTCTCTATATTATAACATCAGGTTCCTATTTTCCTATGTTATAGAACTTCCTGCATTCATCCTGAAGGGTTGCCTAATGCTGTCTTAGGGCTTAATTCAGTAAAAAAAACATTTTTCCAGACCATTTTGATATATGTTACTGAGAACAATATAATATTCCTATAACATCCAGGCTATTGCATGCCTGTTTCTAATGCCTATAGCTGCAGCTACCCTAGCAAACTTTGTAACCATAATTCACCACAGCTGCAGCTCCATTCTTGTTAGCAATGGTGTAAACTGTAGCATATGCAGGGCCTGGGCATTTTGACAACTGTATCATCTAATCCTGAGTAACGTAAAAATGTCTGATCTCTGTCTACATCTTCCTCTATTATTACCACTGGTGCGGCTGCATCAGTTGCAAAATGAGGTTTGCCAATGCAGGCAAGGCCTTGGACTATCCATAAAACCATCATCGAAGTGCCTAATCCAAAGCCCATTGAAGTCAGAGGAAAACTTTACATTGACTTTGGTGGGCTTTAGGTCAGGCCCCAAATAAGTAATTTTAAAAAGAAGACTCACGTGCATAATAGAAACCAACCTATAAAATATCATTGTACCCACAATACTTATACAAGATTGTAGTTTGGCAAAAAATTGGCATCTCCTCCATAGAACAGTGACTGCTAAATCACACACACTAATTTTATAGAAATGGAAACCCTTTTTGGTTTTGGCATTATTTTAATGTATGATCAGGGCAGTTTTCAGCACATACTTGTGTTGCCATAATTTTTTATGCAATTTCTGTATTTTAAAAAATCAGCTAAACCCTGTTTCTCAGTGAAGCCTAACAGCTGAGAATATAGATAATGGGTTGAAATATGGAAAATAAGAGCCAGACCCTCAGCTTGTGTGAACTAGGGATATATTGTTTTACACCAAGAATTCAGCTCTAAGGATTTAAACACATGTTTACTGGTAGATTCTTCCTCGTCTTTTGATATGATTTTGTCAGGACAAAAAACCACACTCTCTATTAATCACTGAGAAAACTGTAGATTTGATTTTCTTGTCACTTTCCTTAGTGTAATTCATGAGGTATTCCCGTGAAGTCAAAGGAGTTAAAACAGTGTGTAACCAGAATGAGAAATGAGAATTAGAACTTCTCCAGGGACTATAGAAAAAATGATGGTGGCGTCAACATTACTTTCAATTGTTTGTTTTGCATTGTAATGTATTATGGATTGAAAGAGTATTTTCTCCAGTTATGACCATACTGAACCACACAGGCAGATTTACAGTAAAACACAGTGTGCCCTGGTACGGGGCCCCCCAAGACAGGTGGCCCCAGGGCCGGGCAGCTGCGGGGGCAGAAGCTTGGTCCTGCTGGGTCCTGGGGCTCCTGCTGCAGGCGCTGCACCCACCGGCAGCCAAGCTACCTCCTCCCCCGCCTCATCCCCCGAGCATGCCGCGTTCCCGCCCCTCCCCCTCCCGCTTCCCCTGTGGGAGCGAGGAGGAGGTGCGGGGCCGCAGTGCACTCAGGGGAGGAGGTGGAGAAGAGGCGGGGCAAGGCCTTGGGGAAGGGGGTGGAATCAGGGAAGGGCGGAGCAAAGGTGGGGCTTCCGCTCGCCACCTACACATACCCCACCCAGTCCCCTGCCGTGAGCTGCTCAGGGCAGGGGGCTGGGGTGTGGCAGGGGGCTGGGAGCCACCCCATGAACCCAGCCCCCTTCCCTGACTCCTGCACCCCCACACATGCCCCCAGCCATGACTCCTGCACCCGCTCACACACTCCCAGCCATGACTCCTGCACCCCCTCACACACACCCAGCCCTGATTTCTGCATCCCTCTCACATGTCCCCTGCCCTCCCTGACTCCTGAAACCCCCACCCCACATTCCCACCTGCACCCCTCGCACCAAACGGGAGCTGCCTCAGGTAAACGCTCCACACCCCAACCTCTTTCCCCAACCCTGAGCCCCCTCCTGCATCCTAACTCCTGGCCAGACCCTGCACCCCAATCCCCAGCCTGCTCCTGCACTCTAACTCCCTCACACACCCAGCCACCTGCCCTCCCTGACTCCTGCACCCCCCTCACACACACCCAGCCCTGACTCCTGCACCCTCTCACACACCTCCAGCCCTGACTTCTGCATCCCTCTCACATGCCCCCTGCCCTCCCTAACTCCTGAACCCCCTTCCCCCACATCCCCACCTGCACCCCTCACACCAAACGGGAGCTGCCCTAGGTAAGCTCTCCACACCCCAACCTCCTTCCCCAGCCCTGAGCCCCCTTCCACATCCTAACTCCTGGCCAGACCCTGCACCCCAACCCCATCCTGCTCCTGCACCCTAATTTCCTCCCAGACCCTGCATCTCCAGCCCTGAGCCCCCTCCTGCACCCTAAGTCCTGGCCAGACCCTGCACCCCAATATTTTTATATATATTTTTTATGAAGTGCTCTTATCCAAAGCGCTTTACAATAGTTAGCTAATGGTACAAACAATATTTGGAAAGATCATTAAGTGGTCCGCTGAGACCCCCAGCAATTTGCAAGTGGTTCGTGGAAAAATAAGTTAGACTACAAAAACAATCAAGGTACCTCACTTTATTTTCATTTACTTCCTATTACTTATAGGAGGAGGATGAAGAAAAAAGGAATGAAAAATGGGGGCCGGGGGGGTTATAAGAGAGAATGTTCTTTTTCTTGGCTAGCTCCCAAGGAGGGGCCCCAAAAATGAAGCCGAGGACAGGGCCCCACTAACTCTAAATCTGCCACCGCTGAACCATGCAGAAACCACCCTGCCACTTCAGCATTCTAAGACACATAGGGCCAGAATCTGATCTGAGTTTCACCAGTCTAACTCACAGTTACCTCAGCTGAAGTCAGTGGAATCACGCCAATTTGACATGACTATAATCCCGGAGGCTGAACTGTGTTATATAAATATATCATATTTTATTATTAGAGACATAACTGCAGACTAATATGCACAGGCATATAATAAACCCATTTTACAACTATTACAATCTCTGAATATAAAGCAGCATTCTCAGATGCAGAGAGATGTATAGTTTGCTACTTGGCCTACCTCAAACCCAAAATGATGCCCACGAAATGTGTTTTATCTTATGGTACATTTTGAAAATATTTTTTAAAAAATAAATAATCCTCCTAATACAAAGGAAGCAATTTACATACAAATATCCTTCCCAAAATGTCCCCTGCTTCCTGAAAGGAGGATATACAATTATCTCCCTGAGTTTTGCTCACCTTAGTCATAACACACATTGGAAAAATGGAGCTGGAAGTTAAAAGTAATTTAGATGCACTTCGCTTTCTACAAAAATAATGAAGTCTTGTTTTTATAGTTATCATTGCTTCTAAAGATTAGATACTTGGTAATTCAGGCTGTGTATTCTTTATACCAAAAGCCTACAGTGCAGACATGTAAAACTGATTCCATTTAAATAGCAGTGACATTACCCCTTAGCTGCTTAGAAGGCTTTAGTCAACAAAACTCAGGCACAAAATGTGTTGGAATTAGTAATGATATCTCTTGGATATCATTGGAGCTCTGCCATCTTTTCATTTCCAGCGCCAGATGTAAAACTTCCAGCATGCATGTCCTTGAAGAGAACAGAAACGAGTAATGACAGAAGAGTTGGTACAGTAGAAACTGTTTCCAGCACTTCAGGTCAGTTCACTTGATTTAATGTCACAAGGAGCTGAATGAAAGCTCTCTAGGTCTCTGATTTACAGTCAGAAAGTAACTTTGGGATGGCTCTGATACTCCCCAGTACGCAGCATAGAACTGTGTTTATGTTGCCGAAAGGGATTTTTTTCATTTTTATTATGAGAGGAAGGATCCTTCTTGCAAAATGAAAATATAAGGGACAGGAAAAAGTTTTCAAATGGGATGTTCCACAGCACTTCTTATAAAACAATCGGAAAACTCCCTCAGAAAACAATACTAAGGATCTACGCTTGCAGGATGCTGTGCATCCCCATCTCTCAGCACCTTGCAGGATTGATGTGCTAGAGAATGAATCTTCCACCCCTTTCTACAGTTTAGCAACACAAATCAGGATTTAAAAGATTTGTTGAAATAATGAGGACTCCCCCCACACATAAAAGTTATTGGAGGATGCTGGTGAAAATCTTCCATTTTTTCTATGCACTTCATACTATAAAATAAAGTGATTATTATTCATATTGCACCTAGACATGGACCAGGAACCCATTGTGCTACATGCCGTATAAACACATAACAAAAAGATGGTCCCTGCTCCAAAGAATTTACAGTCTGAGTGTAAGACAAGAGACAACAGTTGGAATCAGGCAGATGGGAGAGCACAAAGGAACAATGGCATAATGTTAGCAACCATAATTAGGCATGGGTCTCAGCACACTAGCAGCCAAGCCATTCTCAAGTTTTTATTTAGTGTCATGGCAAAAAATGAGGTTTAAAAGGGATTTGAAGGGGGACAATGAGATAAACATTTGCAAAGCTAAGGGAAGCGTTTCCCAAGCATGATGTAATACAAGCCATTTCCATGTACAAGTCCTTTAGAACTGGGACACACATATTTTCACCTTCTCATAATTAATCTTTTAGCACAGCACATCAATCTCAATGCTTTCCATTTTTACATGTGTTCTATGATGCAGAATTTGTTGGAGACTTCTTTTTAATTATATGATGAATACCCATCATAACAACAAGATAGCGGCAAACAAGAGATCTAACAACTTCAACTCACTGGTGCTGATATTCTGATGTTTCTGCTGCTGCTGGCCCTGCTGTTTCTATATATCAGTGGTACAACTTCTTGATGGCTTGTGCTAGCTGCTAACAACCACTTCTTGGTAGTTTCAGTTGTCAAGTTTTGGAATTGTGGAAAAAGGGAACATGCCATTTTAGTTGGCAAAGGCTGAAATGCTGCTAAAATGAGTCACAGGCATTAGCAAAAAATCAATATTCATTTCCTCACAACAGGGTGACTGCTTCAGAATGGGGGCTTGGTAAGTGATGCACAGAGGACTTTATGCATCTCTTATCAAGCTAAATTTGACAAAGAAAAAAAGAAAGAAAAGTGGCCATTTCACAAGTGTGTGTGAGAAGGTAGGCACCAGGAGCTTCTCTACCCTTGAGCCCCGACCCCAGAGCCAGTCACAACTGCAATCACTACCAGCTCTCTGGAGAAACCTGTGAATCCTACTGTTTTGCAGTGGTTTCAAAGGCTGCTCAGTGCAGAGCAGCAAGTGATGCTACAGTTCCAGCCATAGCCAGCAAAGGCAATTGGTATTGCCAGCCTGTGCTGGAAGGGTTTGGCTGCACTTCCCAGATCTGCTGCCACCGAAGACCACTGCATCTAGTCTTGTTGCCTCTTGAGAATCTCAGATCTGTGACCATCCTTGCCAGAATGCATGGAGCAAGGAAGCAAGAAGCAACTTGGGCAGGGGAAACATTGGGAAATGACCCCGCAGAGCCCCAGGAAACATCTCCAACATTCTTTCCACTTTAGTGTGTCATTGGGTGAACAATGTTGGGGTAGAACTTACATCGGAGGGAGCAACAAGCCTGCGGGGTCCCAGGTCTCTGCTAACTTTAGCTTTTCTGCCCTGCCCCTCCATACCTAAAACAGTCCAGGTTTGGCTGAGGCCATCCCAGGTTAGGAATACCCATCTTGGGGAGCTAGTGTCCCAACCAGTGTTCCAGTACATATGGAAGCCTCCCTTCCCAATCCTACTTTCTTTAGAGGCTGCCCAGTAGTCTAGATGTTTTCCAGGAGATGAGGAAGCTGCTGCTAAGTAGAGGGACTGCTTCTGGCCTCCCCCAGGACCTGTGGATCCCCACCCTGCCTCTCCTTAACCCATTGCTGTCTTCCCTTTCCCCATTCCCCCAACCCTTTCATCCAAATGAACTCTCTCTGACTCAAACCAAGCAATGCATTGGTTGATGTGCTGAAGCAAAAGGTGGTGATTTCTGTTCCCCAGGCCACATTGTCTACAGTTAGTTAACAAATATGGCATCTGTGTATGTATGAGCAGGCACCAGAGAGCTGTACACAATTGTCTGCCATGGTGGGAATCCCCTCCCGGAACCCTGCAGAGACAAATGTCTCTCCTGCAGCCTTTAGATTGATCCATTTGGTACTCTTTTTCCCCCTTCAAATTGCTCCCAAATTTGACTGCTTTTCAGGATTGCCCAGTTGTTTCTGCACACAGCCAGCAAGAGCTAGGGACTCCAGCACCTGATCCTGTCTGCCTGGGGTATGCAGCATTGGGAAAAGGGTAAGTCTTCTATGTTAAATCTGTAGGTTGGGGGGGGGGGAGGAATCCAGTCGTGGAGGAAAGGAAGCAAAGGGAAACAATAAGAAAGAGGGACAAGACAGATAGAAACATAGATAGCTGGGTTTGCGATGATTGGGAGAACCACATGGTGACTTGCCTTGTGGATCTCTCGAGACATCTAGACAAACTTATGTGTAGCATTGAGGAGGAGCTGGTGGTCGTGGTACATGTAGGTACCCATGACATATGAATGGATAGGAGAGAGGTCCTGAATGCCTAATTTAAGCTGTTAGGTAAGAGATTGAAGTCCAGGACCTCCATGGTAGCATTCTCTGAAATGCTTCCAGTTCCATGTGCAGGGCCAATTAGACAGGCAGAATTGCAGGGTCTCAATGCGTGGATGAGACAATGGTGTAGGGAGGAAGGGTTTAGATTTATTAGGAACTGGGGAAACTTTTGGGAAAGGGGGAGCCTATACAGGAAGGATGGGCTCCACCTAAACCAAAATGGAACTGGATTTCTGCCACGTAAAATTAAAATGGTCATAGAGCAGTTTTTAAACTAAGGGCTGGGGGAAAGTTGACAGGTGCCGAGAAGCACATGGTTCGGACAGAGACATCCCTTAGGGGAGGATCTATTAATGGAGATTCTCTATATCCTAGTAAGGAAGAGAGAATGGAAGATGATAAAATATGTGTAGGATCTGATGAGAAACAGTCAAATGGAAAAGATTCACATTCAATTACATCATGTAATGGCAGACAGCTAAAAAGTGACAATTTTTTAAAGTGCTTATATACAAAGGCTAGAAGTCTAAATTCTAACATGGGTGAACTTGAGTGCCTCATATTAAATGTGGAAATTGATATAATAGACATCACAGAAACTTTTTAGAATGAGGTTAATCAATGGGACATGGTAATACCAGGGTACAAAATATATCGGAAGGACAGAACAGGTCATGCTGGTGGGGGAATGGCACTGTATGTGAAAGAAAGTGTAGAGTCAAATGAAGTAAAAATCTTAAATGAACCAAACTGTACCATAGAATCTCTATGGATAGTAATTTCATGCTTGAATAATAAGAATATAGCAGTAGGGGTATACTACCAACCACCTGACCAGGTTGGTGTTAGTGACTGAAATGCTCAGGGACATTAGAGAGGCTATAAAAATTAAAAATTAAATAATAATGGATGATTTCAACTGTCCCCATATTGACTGGGTATATGTTACCTCAGGACAGGATTCAGAAATAAAGTTTCTTGACACGTTAAATGACTGCCTCTTGGAGCAGCTAGTCCTGGAACCCACAAGAGGAGAGGCAATTCTTGATTTAGTCCTAAGTGGAGCACAGGATTTGGTCCAAGAGGTCAATATAGCTGATCTGCTTGGTAATAGTGTCTACAGCATAATAAAATTTAACATCCCTGTGGGGGGCGGGGGGACACCACAGTAGCATTTAATTTCAGAAGGGGGAACTACACAAAAATGAGGAAGTTAGTTAAACAGAAATTAAAAGGTACAGTGCCAAAAGTGAAACTCCTGTAAATTGTGTGGAAACTTTTTAAAGACACCATAATAAAGGCTCAATTTAAATGCATAACCCAAATTAAAAAACATAGTAAGAGGACCAAAAAAGTGCCACTGTGGCTAAACAACAAAGCAAAAGAAGCAGTAAGAGGCAAAAAGGCATCCTTTAAAATCCTAGTGAGGAAAATAGGAATGAGCATAAACTCTGGCAAATGATGTGTAAAAATATAATTAGGAAGGCCAAAAAAGAATTTGAAGAACAGCTAGCCAAAGACTCAAAAAGTAATAGCAAATTTTTTTTTAAGTACATCAGAAGCAGAAAGCCTGCTAAACAAACAGTGGGGCCACTGGATGATCAAGGTGCTAAAGGAGCACTCAAGGATGATAAGGCCACTGCGGAGAAACTAAATGAATTCTTCATGGCTGAGGATGTGAGGGAGATTCCCAAACCTGAGTCATTCTTTTTAGATGACAAATCTGAGGAACTATCCCAGATTGAGGTGTCATTAGAGGAGGTTTTGGAATAAATACATAAATTAAACAGTAATAAGCCACCAGTACCAGATGGTATTCACTCAAGAGTTTAAGGCACTCAGATGTGAAATTGCAGAACTACTAACTGTGGTATGTAACCTATCATTTAAATAAGCTTCTGTACCAGATGATGGGAGGATAGCTAATGTGACACCAATTTTTTTAAAAGGCTCCAGAGGTGTTCCCAAGAATTACAGGCTGGTAAGCCTGTCTTCAGTACTGGGCAAACTAGTTGAAACTAAGAACAGAAGTATCAGACACATAGATGAACATAAGGAAATCATGCCTCACCAATCTACTAGAATTTTTTGAGAGGGTCAACAAGCATGTGGACAAGGGTGATCCAGTGTATGTAGTGTACTTAGATTTTCAGAAAGCCTTTCACAAGGTCCTTACCAAAGGCTATTAAGCAAAGTAAGCTGTCAGGGACAAGAGGGGAGGTCCTCTCATGGATTGGTAACTGGTTAAAAGATAGGAAACAAAGGGTAGGAATAAATGGTCAGTTTCCAGAATGGAGCGAGGTAAATAGTGGTGTCCCCCAGTGGTCTGTACTGGGACCAGTCCTATTCAACATATTCATAGATGATCTGGAAAAAGGGGTAAACATTGAAGTGGCAAAATTTGCAAATGAGACAAAACTACTCAAGTAGTTAAGTCCAAAGCAGACTGCTAAGAGCTAAAAAGGGATTTCACAAAACTGGGTGACTGGGCAACAAAATGGCAGATGAAATTCAGTGTTTATAAATGCAAAGTAATGCACATTGGGAAACATAATCCCAACTATACATATAAAATGATGGGGTCTAAATTAGCTGTTATCATTCAAGAAAGATCTTGGAGTCGTTGTGGATAGTTCTCTGAAAACATCCATTCTTGTTGCTGCCCTCCAACCTACACTGACCCCCATGAAGGGCAACATGGAGAAGATGATCAAGAAGAAGGAGAAAGCACAGAAGTGTGGTGTCTGTGCCACTCCCCCACACCTTGTGAAGTGCATGTATGCAGATCTCTGTATATTCTGTGATTAGGAGCCCTGCATATCTCAGCAGAGCCAGACAGGGTAAGGACCATCACAGATTCCATCTCCCAAATCATGAGCAGCAAATCCAGACTCAGACCAGCAGGAACATGGGATCATGGATGGGGTTTCAATCTCCCTCTGGTAACAAAAGTACAAAAGGGTTTCTCAGTACTAGGCCAGGGTGTAGGTGGTCTGGCCTAGTGGTCATGACTGGGCTGAGGTCTGCCCACCCGGGGACCACAGTCACTGGGCAGGAGCTGGAGGAAATCATAAGAGCCAGGTTCAGTCTGGGGTCGAAGACCAGGGATCAGAGGCAGTACCTGGTTAGAACTGAGAGGCAGGAATCAGGGTCAGAGTCAGGGCTGGAGATTAAGCAGGGTCTGGCATTGCAGCAGACCAGAGTCTATGTGGTTGCCCAGACAACTTCCTGGAGCAACCCCTGAGGTTATATGGGGGACTTGGCCAATCCGAGGGCCACAGGGTACCATCACTCTTGGTCTCTTGGGTGGCACTTATTGTGACGCCTATTCTCCATAGTGCTCCATGGCTGTGCCTTTCATAGCTTCCTGCTGGCACAGCAGGACTATTTGCCGACCCAGGTTCTAGTCCTGGGTCCTTACAGACTCTTAGGAAGAGGCCAAGCCATGCCTTCAGGTAGGGATGTCTGTAAGCAGGAGCCATGCAGCTCATCCCCTGCTCCACTTCCTCCTCAGAAACACCTGAGGCTGGCAGGAACTGAAGAGGCTCATCACTCTTCATTTTAAGAAGGGATTTTTCTACAGCCAAGCAAGACAGAATAATGCTTACTCTGATGCCAGCTCAAGGGCTGGGGAGCTCAAAGAGAGATTAATTCAATACTGGGAACTTGGACAGAGCAGGAGTGGAAAGAGTGTAAATTGGTTAGAGCTCATGATATTGCTGTGGAGTCAGTGCCCCCTCCCTAACAATTCCCATGTCCTAATCATTACAGATCACACCAGTGCAGTGGAACTATTAGGGTGCAAGGAGTTCATCATCCTTGCAAACGGAAGCTCACCTTCTGATGTCCTGGGCACAGCGAAACCTTCACTTTGAGAGCTATGTATGCAAGGAAATAAAAACATCACTGCTGACTGGCTAAGCAGGAAACAGCTAGAGCAAGTGGTTTGGAATCTTCATCTGGGTGTTTTTCAGTCCCTAGTGAGGAAATTCAAGGTTCTCACTTATAGACCTATTTGCATGACTCATAGACTCTAAGGTCAGAAGGGCCTATCATGATCATCTAATCTGACCTGCACATTGCAGGCCACAGAACCTCTCCTATCTATATCAAAAGAGGATTCCATGGGCAATCAGATGCACTCTCATAGTGGTGGCCAATAAGCCTCCTGTATGCCTTCCTTTCTATGATCCAGAGCTATCCTAGACATCAGGAAGGAGAAAGTGCTGGTTCTCCAGTCTCTTCAACATGGCTATCTGACCCCCTCATCTGCCCTTTAAGAAAGGCTCTGGTCAGAGGCTGGTATCTTTGGCTTCACTTCACAAGGTGAGTTACACACATCCAGGGAGAAACTTCAAATCCAAAGTGTTACAGCAGGTTTGTGAAATTCTAGGGATCCACAAAACTCACACCATCACAGTACACCCCCAATCTGATGGGATGGTGGAAAGGTTCAACAGAAGTCTGGGGATTCAGCTGGCTACCTTTGTAGAACAGCACCAAAGGGATAGTATCTCATTCCTTTTGATGTCTTATAGAACAGCCATCAATGAAAGTACAAAGTGTACCCAATTACTCCTCACATTTGACATGAGCTAAGGACCTCAGCAAACCTCCTGTATAGAGTTCCCGAAGAGAAAAAAAGGGTTTGAATTATTTGGACTATGGAGAAACCTACAATCTAAAACTGAGAAAGTCCACACGTTGCTAGGAGAAAAATTGAGGATGACCTCTGACAAAATGAAAAGGCTGTAGGATGTAAGGTCATACGGGGAAACTTTTAAAAGAGGGTACTTGGTTTGGTTGTACAATCCTCAGTGAAAGAAGCATGAGAGCCGTAAACTGGACACATTTGGTAGGAACCCTAAGTGAAGAGGTGTACAGGATACAGCTGGGTCCCCAGACTAAACCCAAAGTTATACATAAGGACCATTTTAAGAGCTATCAGGGGCACAGAATTTCAGCTTGGCTGCCCCCTGAATCTGAGAATGTAGCTGTGGAAGTTGAGGTTAGAAAACTTGTTACAGAAGTAAATTTCCCATTAGATCAAAATGGGCAGGGTCTGCCTCAGACAGTAAATTCCAGAGAAACAATAAGCATTCCTCAGAGGCTGACTGAAAGGGTGAGAATAATATTGTTTTATCTGGTGATGTGAGAGTATCCTGACAAAAAGACATTGTATATATGCAAATAGCTTAGCCTGTATCATTTGTAATTTGTTACATTATTTCTTTTCATTCTGGTTGGGATGGGTTATTGCATGTTACTACTTAGGCCTCATCCAGATGATGACCGAAGCTGAGGTGGTGGGGGTGGGTTCTTGTTAAAGGTGGAGTTAAAACCTCATTCAAATTAATGTGTTTACATGCCCTCCATTTAAAATAGTTGTAAGTAACGCCTAAGGGTCCACACCTAAAACAAGACCTATTAGAGTCTGTCCAGAGACTAGCAGCAGGTGAGTGCAGGTTTCATTGGGTATTGTGATCTGGTATGTGTGAGGAAAGAGAACACACAGAAAGTGAGAACAGAGAGAGAGGCAGAGCCAAAAAGCAATTGCCTCAGTGAACACACTGTGGCTGTGACCTTGGAAAAAATCAGGCAGAGAGCTTTTGGATCTGTTGGCTAAAGAGGGTTGGGGGGTGCAGAGGTGCTCCTTTTGTTTTTGGTTCCTCCTGTGTTTGGAGCAGGACTTTGTGCATTCCTTGTTAATAAACAAGATTGCATTAAAAAAAAACAAAAAAACTTGAGGCATCAATATCTACTTTCAGCTGGAAAATCCCCAGGGCCCTGAAATTTGACTAGCTGCTTGGGTCGAGAAGGGCAACAATGCACCATTGCAATGAGCTTTTGAAGAATGCCAAGTTAGAGTTGCATTTGTAATGCTGAACAGATTTTATGTTTCTGGATACATTTGCCAGCCCTGTATATGTGGCCAAGCACATGGAACAATATCAGGTCATTAATGAAGAAGTATTGTGATCCCCTATGTAACCCTCACACATCCTGGGTGTGGTGTTCTGTCCCATCTAGTGGGACTGAGACCACTTAGAGAGAGAGTTAAATATGTCTACTCTACAGCCTTAGTTAAGACACAGCTGGCTCTTAGCTCATGAGGCTTATGACCTAAAGATCCCAGGTTCAATCCCACCTGCTGACAGCCTGGGTTTGTCAGCATTATACCTCCATGCAGTAAGAATTTATATTGGTCTACTGTTGGTTAGCATGTACCTTTTTCCTGGATTTCCTTTGAAGTGGGTACACAGGTTACCAGCCTGAGCTTATAAACTCTCTCTTTTACACACACACACTAGTGTGTATTATAAGTTAGATATGTTTCTGGTTTTAGATTTTGTATATTGCGTCCTGTACAACCATTTGTGTTTGATTAGTTAAACATTAAAGCAGAGGGAGAATCAATTCTAGAAATATTTCTACATATCAGCTTGTCAAGTGAAATTGCTAGGGCTGTCAAGTGATTAAAAACATTAATCACGATTAAAAAAATTTATCTCGATTAATTGCACGATTAATGGCACTGTTAAACAATAATAGAATACCATTTATTTAAATAGTTTTGGATATTTTCTACATTTTCAAATATATTGATTTCAATTACAACACAGAATACAAACTATACAGTGCTCACTTTATATTTATTTTTAATGACAATTATTTGCACTGTAAAAAACAAAAGCAATAGTATTTTTCAATTCACCTAATACAAGTACTGTAATGCAATCTCTTTATCATGAAAGTTGAATTTACAAATGTAGATTATGTACAAAAAAATAACTGCATTCAAAAATAAAACAATGTAAAACTTTAGAGCCTACAAGTCCACTCAGTCCTACTTCTTGTTCAGCCAATCACTCAAACAAGTTTGTTTACATTTGCAGGAGATAATGCTGCCCGCTTCAGGTTTACAATATCACCTGAAAGTGAGAACAGGCATTGTTGCATGGCATTGTTGTAGCCAGCATCACAAGATATTTATGTGCCAGATGCGCTAAAGATTCATATGTCCCTTCATGCTTCAGCCACCATTCCAGAGGACATGAGTACATGCTGATAATGGGTTCTGCTCGATAACGATCCACAGCAGTGCGGACCGATGCATATTCATATTCATCATCTGAGTCAGATGCCAGCAGCAGAAGGTTGATTTTCTTTTTTGGTGGTTCGGATTCTGTAGTTTCTGATCCAAGTGTTGCTCTTTTAAGACTTTTGAAAGCATGCTCCACACTTCATCCCTCTCAGACTTTGGAAGGCACTTCAGATTCTTAAACTTTGGGTCGAGTGATGTAGGTGACTTTAGAAATCTCACATCAGTACCTTCTTTATATTTTGTCAAATCTGCAGTGAAAGTGTTCTTAAAACGAACAACATGTGCTGAGTCAACATCCAAGACTGCTGTAATATGAAATATACAGCAGAATGCGGGTTAAACAGAATAGGAGACATACAGTTCTCTCCCAAGGAGTTCAGCCATGAATTTAATTAATGCATTAGTTTTTTTAACGAGCGTCATCAGTATGGAAGCATTTCTTCTGGAATGGTGGCCGAAGCATGAAGGGACATATGAATGTTTAGCATATCTGGCACATAAATACCTTGCAATGCCGGCTACAAAAGTGCCATGTGAACTCCTGGTCTCTCTTTCAGGTGACATTGTAAATAAGAAGCAGGCAGCATTATCTCCCGTAAATGTAAACAAACTTGTTTGTCTTAGCCATTGGCTGTACAAGAAGTAGGACTGCATGGACTTGTAGGTTCTAAAGTTTTACATTGTTTTGTTTTTGAGTGTAGTTATGTAACAAAAAATCTACATTTGTAAATTGCACTTTCACCCTAAAGAGATTGCACTACAGTAATTGTATGTGGTGAATTGAAAAATACTATTTCTTTTGTTTGCCATTTTTATAGTGCAAATATTTGTAACAAAATAACACTATAAAGTGAGCACTCTCTACTTTGTATACTGTGTTTTAATTGAAATTAATATATTTGAAAATATAGAAAATAGCCAAAAATATTTAATACATTTCAATTGGTATTCTATTGCTTAACAGTGCAATTAAAACTGCAATTAATCGTGATTCATTTTTTTAATTGCGATTGGTTTTTGAGTTAATCGCATGAGTTAACTGCAGTTAATCAACAGCTCTAGAAATTGCTACAAATATTTGATGTTTAAAGTATATCTGGACTTTATATGTATGTGTAGTTTTATATATATTCCTTACTGTGACAGGTGCCACTCACTTCTTGTGAGCACATTCTGTCTGTCAGGTGCAAACCTGCACCCTCTTTCTCTGCTACTGGCACCCCCGGTTGGCTGTTAATCTCATCAGGTGGGTCTTCAATGGCTCAGCCCTCTGGCCGAGTCACGCATAGTCTCATCACATGAAGGAACCCATTCCGGGGTAACAAAAGTCCAACAGAGCCTATCACTGTGCCCTTGTTGGTATCTTTAGCTCTGTCTTTAGGCTCAGTTCTCAGTCCCTTCTGGGCTAGCTTTAAGTCCATGTTTGCCCTGGTATAGAGCAGTGTCCGTAGGGCTTTCTCCCTGGAGACTCTAAGTCCTGCCCTTCACTTGAGCCTCTAAGTAAGCCGTATCCCCTTCTCAGGGCGTAGGCCACCCTGCCAGTGGCCGGTGGGGGGGGACCCAACCCTGCCCGCTACTCTGGGTCCCAACCCATGGATCATATAAAAAGCAGCCATGTGCTGCTTCCTGTAATAGTTGCTGCTGCTATTCCCTGGGCTGCTTCCCACATAGCCCCTTCCTCTTCACCCTCACCTCTCACAGGCCTCCTCATCTGGAAAGTCTCACAGCCTTCCAGCCCTTCCTCACCCTTCCCGTCCCAGCCAGCAACTGACCTGCTCAGCTCCTGCAGCTCCTTTTAACTGAGCCTGCTTCACTTTGATTGGCCGCTTCCTACCTTCACTACTCCTTTCCTGGGGTGGGGTGTGGCAGGACCAGAAGGCCTCCACAGGAGGCCTCAAAGTGCCTGGTACACCCATCACACTTACATTCTGTGGGCTAAATTATGCCTGCTCTGCATGCATACTAGTGGGTGTAAGAAGCCCCTTATAGCAAATATAATTTGGTTGTTAGTGCTCCGGATCACTTGAGATCATAGGCACGGGAACTAGGGATGCGGAGGGTGTTGCAGCACCCCCGGGCTCCAGGCTGCCAGCCCTGCATCCACAGCTCTGCTACCACCCCCGCCCAGGGCTTTGCTCCCAGTCTCAGCTCTGGGGGTGGGAGGGTGGTAAGAGGGCTGGCTTTCAGCACCCCCACTATTAAAAATGTTCCAGCACCACTGCTTGAGATGGTGACACCCAGAATTGATTTCAGCAACTCCAGCTCCAATAGGGCCTTAAAAGGATGCACAGCAATGCGCCTAACTCCCTTGCACTTGTCCACAGATACAGAGAAGTGCACAAACTATATCTTTAAGACAGGTATTCTAGCTGCTGCTTCTCAGCCTGTTTCCCTCAGCATTCCTGAGCCACTGTGGGGATGTCCACACAGCATTTTGAAGCGAGTGGGAGTGAGCCTCCCAGCCTAGGATGAAACACTTGGGCTAGCACGACTCAGACTAGCGCTCTAAAAATGGCTGTATAGACAGTGTTTTGAAGTTGCAATTTGGGCTGGAGCTCCGGCTCGGAAGCTCACCCCTTCCCTAGGCTTCAAAGGCCAAGCTCCAGCCACAACTTCAAAGCAGAATCAGTTTAGCTATTTTTAGAGCACTAGAGCGAGCCTGCTAGCCTGAGTCAATCAACCCGGGATGGGAGGTTTGCTCCCGCTTGCACCAAAGTTCTGCATTGACTATGACTGCTCCTCTACTAGGCAGGCATATCACTCCCATGGGTCACTGCTGAGCATTGCTCCTCTTCCCCGC
This sequence comes from Emys orbicularis, assembly GCF_028017835.1. Taxonomy (NCBI): domain Eukaryota; kingdom Metazoa; phylum Chordata; order Testudines; family Emydidae; genus Emys; species Emys orbicularis. Next base: position 192,903,793 of record NC_088685.1, read on the forward strand.
TCACAGCATGACACTGCCTCACACAGCACTTCATGATTTGAGCCCTAGAAAGAAGGTCCCTCTGAGGCCCTAGAAAGAAGACAGTGTGCAGGCACAGACAGGGAGCTCATTGAAGCATGGATTCTGAGAAAGCTTTGCTACCAGGTGGGCTCAGGGGCAGAAGGGAGCAGTCCCACTGACTTCACAACATCCACTCTGTAAGAAGGCCATGCCTCTTGCCCTCTCCACAGGCCTGCAGAGCTCTCCTCCGAGAAGAAAGAAAAGTCAGGAATGCCATGGGATGAAATGTGCAGAATTCCCCAAGCAATTTTCCCCCCACCTGTGGATGGGGATGATTTAGCCCATTGTGCAGTCTACTCTGCTATATAATTTATATTCATTGATGTGCCAGTACTGCACATTCTTCTCTCAATATGAGCAATTAACTACCATTAGCACAAGTGGGAGTCACTCAGGAGACTATTCCCCATTATTGATTATTTCATTTTTGTACCAACTCATAAAAAAATGTACAAAGAAAAGAAAATCATATAGTGGTTTTGGCTAAGTTAAGGCAGGCAAATTGGATTCATTACCATTCTTGAGCTAAACAGTTGGGCTTATTAGAATGTGATCTATTTGCATACTTTGATCTGATGGGTGTAGATACCTAATTATACAGCATCCAGCAACTTATTTTTGATGATTTTGATTAATTAATATTCAGTATTATAATTAATTGTGCAGACTGCTCTTATGCAAATCAAACTTAGTTTCTAAAGCATAAAGAACTTTAAAAATATATCTGTAAAATATCCAATTGGCCATACAACGTTCCACAAAGCATTATAATGTATACACCAATTTATAGCAAATATGCCGCACAGCTTTGAGCAAAGCCCCATTATTCCCAAACCCGTCCTTAACTACCAGTAATGCCCTTGATGTTAAATCTGCCAGCTGAAATATGCTCCCTTAGGTAGTGGATAATGAAGTTACTTATAAATTCATCTTATCTTTAAACTAAATATTGTATTTTACATATATAATAAAGTTCAAATATTTACGTGACTTGATTTGACAGCTTGCACCAAGTTACCTCATCTGAAACAGTACGGCATAGTACATACAAATATAAAATCATCTTAGAATCATGGAAATATAGGCTTGGAAGGGACCGTGAGAGGTCATCTAGTCTAGCCCTCTGAAGAGCCAGGACCGAGTATACCTAGTCATATCTGTTTTGGAGGGGGGGAAATGAGGATAATTATCATACTTTATTTTTAATATGTCTTTTAGATGCAAACCATAGATATAATAGAGATAGGCACTATCAAAATATAAACAGCCAGACAGATCTCAAATTAACCAAGGGTGCTATATTCTACCCAGGGCCGGCTCTAGGATTTTTGCCGCCCAAAGCAAAAACAATTTTGGCCGCCCCCCCCCCCCCCCGTTTTTTAATTACCCCACCCCCGGCCCCGCCTCAACTCCGCCCCTTCCCCAAATCCCCAGCCCTGCCTCCTCCCCCCAGGCTCTCAAGGTTTGAGAGCCTGGGAGGGAGGGAGGGGGAGACTCCGAGTGGCCGCGGCGCGGGCCCCGCTTCTCCCCCTCCCTCCCAGGCTCAAGCCTGGGAGGGAGGGGGAGCAGCGGCGCGCGAAACGGCCACTCGGGAACTCCGCCTCCCTCCCAGGTTTGAGAGCCTGGGAGGGAGGGCGAGAAGCAGCGGGCGGCGCACATTTTTAGGGGCAGCATTCTGGCGCCGGCCATGCCGCCCCTAAAAATGTGCCGCCCCAAGCACCAGCTTGTTTTGCTGGTGCCTAGAGCCGGCCCTGATTCTACCCTCATCTACCCTCATCTATGCCCAGGAGGCCTCGGATAGACCAATTTCTGCTTTCATTTACACTGGTCCCATAAGATGCTGAGCATTCTGTCATTGATCTAGCAAAGCAAAGCACTGAATTATGTGCTCAATTTTAAACATATGAGCAACCCCATTTAGGTCTGGGCAATTTTTTCATGGTGGTTGAACTGAAAAATGTGGGGGGGAGATGATTTCAGATCAAAGCGTTTTGTCTGATATGAAAAAATATTTTTTCATTTTTTCTTTTCATTTAATTTTTAGGGATTTTTAAATGTTTTAATTTTTTTTCCAATTAAGTTTAGATAAATTCCAAAATGAAACATCTTTCCGAAATGAAAAATCAAAACATTTCATTTTGGAAACGCTGAAACAATGTTTCAACGTGTCCGGGTTTGTTTGTTTTTTCCTTTTTTTTTTTTTTTTTCCCAAAACTATTCACCAAATTCAACCTCAATTAACAAATAGTTTTGGTTGACCCAAATCTGAATTTTTCAGCAGGAAAAAAAAAACTATTTGCACAAAAAATCCCTAACCCAACTGTAGTCCCACTGACTTCAAAGTTTCTCATGATACTGACATGTTCAAAATTAAGCACACGCTTAAGAGTTTTCCTGTACCAAGCATAGCATGCTCGATACCTTTACAGGGTCAAGCTTTAGATCCAGAACAACTTCACTGAAGTCAGTAAGGTGTAAAAAAGTCACAACTGTGTACCTGAAAACAGAATTTTATCCTACATAACGGAGTGAGGAATTTAGTCCCATGCATATAAACAAGGGCAGGATTTAGCCCGTGATTTTTTTTTTAACAGAGAATGTTTACTACAGCTGTGATTATGAGGCCATATACAGTATATCGTTACACATGCATATATGTGAGATGTCATAATAAAACATCTTAACTGAATGCTGCCTAGAAATTTCAGAACGTATTCAAGTGATGTGTTGATTTGCGTTACTGGAAAGCCTTTTGCTTTGTGTCACTTTGAAACAACCTTTTTAATGCAGGCACCTTTGTAGTAAAAGATATATATACGCTGCTACAACTACAGCAATCATCTGCTCTTCCTGTCACTACACAAACCAGCCATGAGAGAGTGGCATTATGTAAGGTTTGCTGTAAAGGAAATAATGGTGGGCTCAAAATAGCAAGAAGACATCACTAAGCCTTCAAATAAAATTAGCTAGTGCCAATAGCATTTTACTCTGAACAGACAGTGCCAAGCAAGCTGAAAAATTAATTTACTGTTTATTACCATTTTTGTTCTGATTGGTATCTTTACATATCTGAGTCATTAGCATGCAAGTTTACAATTCTGCTTTGAGCTTTGTAATGTCCTGTCGTTTACCTGTAGGGATTTACATCTGAATCCAAGTCCATTCATAAGTGATCGTCCGGCAGGACAGAATGACAGAACCATTATAGCTCCCTGCAGCAAATGATGGTAGTAATCTTATTATTCCTCACAGTTTGGTGATAGTTGTTTGAACTTTATCATTAATAGAAAAAATAATAATGATATTAATATTTGAAAGCTCTCTGTATTGTGTTTAGTATCATATTATTGCTGCCTTTTATGGCAAGTACCTTGACATTTCAGTGAATTTCCATTTACAGTATTACTGGTATAATCTACTCACTTTATAATTGCTTCTTGATACTTATAAGGTTTAATTTCTGATATTTCCTCTCAATAAAAGGGCTTGCATATTACATTTATATACTCTTATCCTTGAAATTTTACATTGTTAGGCTAAAGTTCTGAGGCAAAAATATTCTCTGTGGCTGCTGGCCCAAATGAAGCTTCATGGATCTCTTGGGTTCCACACTCCTGAAGACTGATTACGGGTCTAAAGAACCATTCTCGAATGTCTGTTTAAGAAATCCATGCGACCTGCATCCCGGGCGGCAAGCTGCTGACTATACCCAGACTGATAGCCACAGGGCAATGAAGTTATTGGAGTGATGTCAGGGGACTACACTAAGTGAGTTCAGTGCATGCCTCTCCCCACCATCATAACACCTGAGCAGATTCCTAATGCTATCAGGGACTCAAGCCCTCAGTTTTGAACTGTTGCCATTCCCACGCTTAGCTGCTTTTCCTATCTATCCTAGATGCCCTACTTCAAATTCAAGCTTCTATAGAGTTCAGCGCTCACCCCCCTTTCCTGCCCTTGTCTCAGGGTGGCCACTGTTGAGCAGGTTCAAAACAACTGCCAGCCATTTATCCTGCTTCCTGGAAACAGCAGTGAGAGCTTCCTCCAGGCCTGGAGTCAGGAAGCTTTCCTCTTCCCCTGATGGTGCCCAGCTCTTCCTTGTGGTATCCCTGTTGCTTCTTCCATGCCCTCCCTTGCTAGCTTCCAGAAGTACCACTGGAGCTCTGAGCACTTTGCCAGCTGGTTGTTGATCAGCCAGGGAATAAAGGGGCTGAAGCCTGAAGACATTGTGCTGCTCTCTTAAAAGTGCCTATCTCTGGAGACAGTTTTGGACACTGTGAAACTCAAGAGAGGAATAAAACAAAAGCAAGGCAGGTGTTTTGGTATGTGAGGCCAAAGGTAACAAGAGGAAATAAGCCAATTTTTTAGAGGAAGCTGGGCAAGACTAACTGGTAAAGGAACTGGGACCAGAAGTTGATACGGATGGGAGTTCTGCACTTGGCAGGGGGACTTAAAGAGTTTTTACATGGGGCTGGGAACTAGAGCAGGAGCAGATGTAGGAGGGAGTGGAAGGAGGGGGACTCAGGGGTTTGTGTGGGGGATAGCTGAGCCTTAGGGCAGAAGAACCTGGCAGATCTTAGACTTCCTCACTGAACAGATGTTGCATCACTTCCTGAGAGCATTCTGGCAAAGACCTCCCCTATGCCACAAACATTTCTTCAGGATACTATAGTGCTCTTAGTTTCACAAAATGACCCTGCAGCATTTTGCCCAAAGTTAATATGTTGCAGTTTTGTAGGATTAAAAATTTTGCCTGAACAAAAATCCAGTCTTTAAAAAATGACAAATGCACTGAAGAAAAAACTTGAGGCCAAGAAAAAAAAAAACTATGAGTCTGCCACTTGCTTAGTCCTGTGAATGATGCATCAAACAGGTGACAAACTCAGCAGCAGCAGAGGCATCACTATTTCTATGTCTGAGGTTCACCTTCAGCAAGCCATTTTCTCTTGACTCTCCGGTTCTGTAGCAGCTTTGTTGAAATGTATTAATGCTAGAATAAGAGTTCTTTGTATTGCACCGTATGGTATTGTGTGAGATGCACTTTTGGAAACTACCTGAGACATTTCATGGAATCACATTCACGGCAACTCTCATGAGGGCTACTCACCAGCTTTCATGGCTCAAATGAGGTGCTATGAAGAATGGCAGAGCTGAAACGGAAGGTGTTTAAACAGCACCCAGTTATCTAGATGATTCATGGCATATCATTGTGGTGGCTCTTACGAGCATCATTCACCCACACCTCCCTGTGGAGATCGTCCTAAGCAGAACAGGAAAATGTTGTGATAGGAAAGGAGAGCTTATTCACAAACTGCCTAGATCTGTTCAGCCACTTCAGATGAAAAAAAAAATCCCAACAAAACAGAAAAAATATTGCTTATTCATTTAACTGTTCAAGACACAGTAGTAGACAGAGCCACTGCTCTACGGATCTTAGGGCACGTCTACTCTACAAACTTAAGTAGATCTATGTTAGGTTGACTTACAGCCACTGCAATAATTATTATGGTGGCTGATGTCCACACTACACTCCTTCTGTCGGTGGTGCGTGTCCTCACTAGGAGTGCTCCCACAAGGGCTCTCAGCTCCTTGCAGCTCCCCACCAGGAGCCCAGCTTCCCCCCAGACTTCTTGCCTCCCTGAGTGGGGATTGGGGAGCTGAGATGGGGGCAGCCGGGCTCTAGCTGGAGCCCACCACTGGGCCTCGGACTTTCTTGTCAATTTCACACCTCTGCATGGAGCCATGAAATTGACAAGAATGACAGTCAACAGAGATGTAAGGAACGCAGTGTCTACACAGACACCATAGGCGTTGACTCCGTGGGTACTGCAGGGCTGTGGAGCGCCCACGGGAGCACCCATATGGAAAAATTAGTGGGTGCACCCACCGGCAGCCAAGCTCCCCCCGCCCCCATCCCTACTCCCACACCCTCCACCTCCCCCAAGCGTGCCACATCCCCGCACCTCCCCCTCCCAGAGCTTCCCGCCCGCCACCTAACAGCTGTTTGGCGGTGCTTAGGACTTTCCAGGAGGGAGGGGGAGGAGTGGGGACACGGCGCACTCGGGGGAGGAGTGGGGACACGGCGCACTCGGGGGAGGAGGCGGTAAAGAGATGGGGCGGGGTGGGGACTTGGGGGAAGGGGGTAGAATTGGGGCGGGACAAGGGTGGTGCAGGGGTGGGCAGGGCCAGGGCCTGGGTAGGCAGGGGCTGGGCCAGGGCACGGGGGGTCGAGCACCCATGGGGCAGAGGGGAAGTCGGTGCCTATGACAGACACTTCGTCACCCTAACTACATCGACATAAGCCCTATGCCTCTTGTGTTATATCAGTGTAGTAGGGCACTTACATCAGCAGAATCAAATCTGTAGTGTGTACACTGACATAATTAGGTCAATGTAAGCTGCCTTATGTCAACCTAACTCAGTATTGTAGACCCAGTCTTATTGTCTAAACAGACAGACACTGCAAAATACATTGGCAGACGAAGAAGGCTCAGTTGTAGAAAGCTCAGATCAAAAAGGCTCAAGTCCTATGCAGTAAAAACTACTTAACTCCCACTTAGCTACCAGCACATGGAAAATGCTTCATTCTAAGGTCATAGAGTTTCCTCTTTTCAACTGATACTTACCAAATGATCTCACACCAGTTTTATCATTGACTTCAACAACTGATGTATACTGATCAGGCCACAAATGTGCAGCTTTTTGTGTTACCTCCTAATGTGGGAAGTGTTAACTTTTCAAGTACTCTGTTAACACACTATGAAGTAATCAGCAGGTGGTGCTAAAGTGCACTGCAGTCACCCTGCTAATGCATGTGATCAAGAATGTGGCCATCACAATAGCTTCAATTTATCTCAGGTTTGAACTTGTCAACTTTGAGAGTGAGGAGGCAGTAACATTAAAGGAAACCTCTAGGATAGGTGGCTCTCTGAAAACTGTATTAGCCCCCATTGGCTTAGGCTATGTCTACACTGCAGGTGGGAGGGTGCTTCCCAACACAGGCAGATTGACACACACTAGCTCTGTTTGAACTAGCATGCTAAAAATAGCAGTGTGGCTGCAGGGGCACAGGTGGCCATATGGGCTAGCTGCCCAAGTACATACCCAGGGTGGGGCATGATTGTATTTGGGTGGCTAACTCAAGCCACAACCTGTGCCACCATGGCCACATTGCTATTTTTAGTGTGTTTGCTTGAGCAGAGTTAACATGTCTGTTTATCTTCAAGATTTTTGGTGAATTTCAGTCGTCATGAAAAAAAAACAGTACCATTGAGTAGAACAAGACATAGTGAAGACGTATACAAGGTTTCACCACTTTGTCAGTGCATCTTTGCTATCCTAATTTCCTGAGCAGTGACTGCCAAACAAGACCAGTTGCACACCGGTGACGCAGCCTGGAGAAATACTGGATTGAAGCAACTAAATTAATACACCTCCAGAGGTGCAAGGCTATTGGATAACCCCAGAGCCTTTCTTACAATCAATTCAATAGAATATTAGCACAATCACTCAGTGAATTTGCATGGTGTTATGTTAGAATAATATTGATCTTCCACAGCATTAACTTCACCATGGTGATTAAAATTGTAACATTCTTCATTTGTGGAAAAATTGTAGATAATTCTGCTCAGGTACTTTTACTTTCATTAGGGCTCAGTCCTGCAAGGTGCTGAGGATTCCTATGACATGTTGAGCACTGAAACCAGCAGGAGCAAAGAGGTGTTGAGCACTTCACAGGAATGCAGGAGAGAACCTCTAATAAAAAAGCAATGTAGCCATTTTTAATGACCTGAGAGAGTTTATGTAAAGACATCCTGCAAATTGCTGCTGACTAATACCAATGTGCAGGGTGTATTCTTCCACCAACATCTGGAGGAACTACACATTCAGGTGTTCCACACATGCTACTGAAGGTATAAATTGTCCCATTAGTGGGTGAACAGTCCTTTACAAATAGGGCCAAATTCTGTTCTGTTACTTCAATTTAAACATGGAATTGGAGTTACCCATGATTTACACTGGTTTAACTGAGAAGACAATTTGGGTCTTAATAATGTACTTGGTTTATTTTGCAAACAGCCATAAATGTTTTCAGTTGTATCAAAAGTTTATAGTATCTGCAACAGATTTCCAAACTATAATAACCATTTACCACATAATCTTTCATTACTGGTACATCTACAAACTAGTGTTCACATGTTCTTTTGTGCTTTACTACTGCAGGCCCAAACGCTTCATTCTTTACTTCAATGGGAGCTTTCTCTGAGTAAAGCCTGGAGGATTCGGGTGGCAGAAAACATCTCCAAGTCTATGGCTATGTAATCTGGCAGCCTTTTCTCATAATAGGCTTTGTCTAATGATTATTTCATACTAGAAGATTTAAAAGTGTATTGCACAAAATGTTAAAATTTGTAATTACTAGTTTTCAATATGTTGTATGGGTAAGAGAATATTTCTATTCTACAGGAGTTGGTGTCATTCTAAATTATAGAGGGATGCACAAAAATTATATGAATACTTAATATCAAAACGTTTACCTAAAAAAAGAAAGATTGGTTTAGTCTGAGCTTCCACTTACAAATTTTAAAATAACTCTTTTCTTTAGAATTCTGTTATAAAATAAAAGAATTAGGAGCCATGTCTGTAAGTGACCTTAGAGCTTAGGAAATATTAATGGGGTTGGCCATTTTTTAGCATTTCGGAGTATTGCACTTTATTTAAGTGCAGTTGCTTTCTTTATTCTCAATTCTAGTAAGTACCGCTCTGAAAATTATTGGTCAGTGCACACAAAGGTGTAAATAGATTGCACTGGTGTAACTATGTAATAACTCTCTTGGTTGTATTTACACCAGTATAACTGAGCTCAGAAACTGGCCCATGGCATAGAAATGTGACTTAACAATCTAATACAATCACTGTTCATTCACTTTACAATGAGTACATCAATATTGTGAATACACTGTTTTTGGCTGTTTCATCTTTGTTGAAGATGATAAAACAATAAGAGATGTTCCAAAAATGTACAGTCTGTCCAGGAGCAGCAGAGGGCAGTCACACTCTGTACTACACAGCACAGGCTGAACTGCAGCACGTTTGCATTGTCTGCAGTACCGTCAAGATCTGTCAAGCCCTGTGCAAGCAGAACTCTACCCTATTCTTCAAGAAAATTCCACAGAAATTTTATTCTAACTCCCTGTGAATTCTTAGTGCATTTAAAAAGAGAGACAGAAAAACCACAGTAACAAACTCTCTCAGACTTACAAAATCCTCACATACACCCTGATGTGCTCAGGGCCAAATCCTGCTTTGACCTTAATCATGTGGTGTAAGGCACAGACTCCAGTGGAGCTACTCCAGTGGGTAAATGAGCAGGATGTGGGCCTTAGGGATTTGAGATTCTTTGCAGCAGCAATGGTGAGGGACCAAGTAATACCTCCCAAACTGCATAAGCCTCAAGCAAGTTTTATTTAAGCTTATCAAGTCATAATGAAAGTATCATCCGCTCTACAGCCCTGATACATTGCTATTGCAATTGTTAATAGGAGGATGTATGTGTAAATAATAGTGTCTATGTGTTTTTGAGTGTTGTGTTATGATTTTGGTTACCTGCTGAACAAATGGGTTCACTTAGTATATGACCTAGATAAAATAATTTCTTATTCCTCAATCTAATTCTGTAAGGCATTAGTATGGGGGAGAGATATTATGTGTGTGTTAGAGATTGCGCTGAAAGAATCCAAGAATCTAAAAATATAGTAAGTTTTACAGGAGAGGTTTCATAAGGTGGCTGTCTCCTCCTTGACATCACCATTCAGCTGGCTATTGGAATGGGACTAATTTAATTAAGAGAACAGCTCATATAAAACATTTTTGTCAGATTATCCAAGTCCTATTCACCTTGCTTGAGAACTCAAGCAAGTCTTCTCTGAAGTAGTCCAGCCATGCTGCCCCCCAAGTCCCCCAATCGATTCCTTCATGCCAGCTCAGTTGAGCATAGCAACAATAGTAGGAAGTGGCACATAGAAAACTATTGAATTTAATGTAAAAAATATCATATTATTTTTCTAACTGACTCCAGTGATCAAGGCAATTGCTGGTAAAAATTTGCCGAATGCAGGCTTCACCTTCCACTCCTCAAAAGCTCAATATGTGTTTTACCTGAGTGGGGACTGAGTCCTGGGACCCCCAAAAGCTTTACATACTCTTCTCCCCTTTCTGTCATCAGCTTTCCAAAGTATCTGAAGAAAAAGCAGCACTTCTGTACAACAAATATCAATAGTTTTCTATTATTTACTATTATTGTTTCTATTCTCAACATGAAACCACTACACAGAATAGTTTACACACAGGAAAGTCAGATAATTTAGAGGGATGGCTTGGTTCCAGTTTCCCTGGGCCTGAGATTTTATTTCCTAATAGTGAATGTCTGTATCCGATTTCAGAATGTGCTGCACATATACAATTCAAAATGTAAAACTATTTCATTTTTAAAGAAAGAACAAAAGCAAAGAAAAATTATTCCTAGCACTAAACAGTACAGTCCTTAAGACCAAGAGAAGAATCATTATGTTAAATTAATATTGGGGGGGGGTTGTGTGTAAGCAGAGGGCTGAGTGGGTGATATATATTTTCCAATCTACCTTTCTCAAAGTAAACACATAAACAAACAAAAAGCGCCTCAACCTGACCAAGAAGGAAGAGTGTCAGAAGGATGTAATGCAATCCCTGCAGCAAAATTCTACTTCAGATCTAGATTTCCTTCCACATAGCATGTTGATTGCTTGCAGCAAAACCGGGTTCTTTTCAACAGCATGTTCCTTTATCATCACAGAACCAGCAGTTTCAGATTTCATACTTGTGATCTAAATAGCTTGCAGGAATTCATATGCAGAATACAGCTTTAGTGTATGAAGCTGGAAAATGTCTGACAATATATTTGTATATTACCCAGAAGTCTCTGGAAGAGGATTGGTGCATTTTGTTTATTCCAACATTGCTTTTTAGTCTTCAGAACACAGAACAAGAAAAATGTGACCTTTGCACTGTTTGAGAAGTGGCAAGAGTGTGCAGCTATTACATGACATGGTGTTAAAAGACTACATTCCCTGAAGGAAAGATGTGGTTTGCAGTCCTTCAGAAGCACCTATTAAACCCTTCAGTTATGAAATCATCTGTTTGGCACACCTAAGTATGTGTATACACTCACACATAATTAGCATTGTTTGTGTGCTCTAATTAAGAATCTTAATTATAACCTTATCTCAACTCTGAATTTTCTTGCTTCACAGAACTTAAAAAGCAGTCTGTTAATCTGTTAATGTTACTTAGGTGTAACTTTTTGTACAGTAATGCGAGAGAGACAGAGAGTGATGCTTAGAGGTACTCCGTGTCCTCTCAGTGCATTGCAGGATCAAGCCCACAACTTTTTTTCTAATTCAATCCTTTTTAAGAACCCATTTTGCCATCTTTTCAGTATGGGATTTTTGAAAGCAAATGTATCACACAGCATTCAAGGTTCTGTACTTATTTTTAATGGTTCAGAAACAATACAAAGTCAACTTACTGTACATTATTTCCATATCCCTTATATAAGTCAGAAAATGTTGGTGATGGTACAGAAAGTGCATCTTAATGAATTAAAACAAATATGGGCCTGATTTTCCTCTTTTTGCTTTCTGTGCAGTTCTAGAGCTAATTAAGTACAAATCCCTGGGAGAAAATTCTGCCCTCAACTTCACCAATTTCAGTCAAAGTAGTTGCATTGGTGTATCTGAAGGCAAAATCAGGTCCTCCCACTCTATTGAAATCATGACGTAAATGTATTCCTGGGTTCTTATCCTGTTCTTTTCAAGATGGAGCATGAGGCATGTGACTCATGTTTGCTGGTCTTTGTTATATTCTTGGCATTATTTACTCATTTCTATTTTTGTATTTTATTTCACATTTTAATTAATCAGACATTAATTTAATCTCTCCATTGCAAGGCTGGTAATAAAATGCATATTACTTACCTGAGACCCCAGATCTTTTCAGTCCCATGAGTAAATCCATAATTAGTCAGTTTTGTAAAATGCATATCATTTACTTGACAGGCCAGAGTGCCTTTTCAGGAACTGTCCTCATGTCTTGGTTAAGTGCATAATTAGGCAGTTTTTGAAAACCCATATTATGTTCCCCATATTGGAGCCATTCCAATCCATTGGTTAAATATTAATTCTTTTTTTAAAAAGTGTATTATTTACTCAATTGACCAGGACATCATCTAATTATGTATTTAAGACATGTGCTTTGCATAGTAGAAACAATACTTTGACAATTTATGAGTACATAGGTAGTCAATTTTTAAACCACAGTATCCTGGCCATTTACATGTTTCCTCCTGAAAGACTAACACCGTTGAGATGCAAGGCCATTTCACACTGGAAGGAAAGGAAGCCATTTTTTGTCTTTCACAAGCGCAAAAGTCTTTTAAAACACTTAGAGAAAAACTCCCCTTTGCACTGAGGCTTTCAAGCACTTTGGGCCAGATCCTCCACAGGTGTGAATAAGTGCAGCTCCATGGAATTGGAGCTATGTTAATTTACATCAGCTGAGGATCTGGTGCATTATGTACTGGTTATTCTGCACTATTATTTTACAACAACTATGCCTAAATGTGGGGGCAGGGTGGCTCTGAGCATTGTCACACTGTTACCACAGAGCCATTATTGAGAGACATTCACCCTATGCAAAGAGCCTGCAGAAGGCCAATGTGGGGGCAGGAAAGTGGCTCTGAGCATTGTCACACTGTTACCACAGAGCCATTATTGAGAGACATTCACCCTATGCAAAGAGCCTGCAGAAGGCCAATGTCCTATATTGAGGGCTTACATGGCTATAAGTGGTGCATAGGTCTTGGACAGGCCATAAGCACAGGGGTGAATTTCACCCACACTGATTAGCAACAGGCAAAAAGCCTAAGGCACTACGCAGTAGTATGAGTACACTTGGAGCAACTAATGCTAAGGAGCAGAGCTGAGAAAATAATTGTTTTTTTCCAGGTCGGAGGCCAAATCAAAAAATCTGGGGTCAAAAAATCATTTCAGGTTGACCTGGAATGGCTGTATTTTAGTTTCTCCATGAAATGAGAAACTGGAAAAAAATGTAGATCAAATAAAACATTTTGTTCAACTCAAAACAAAGATTTTTTGGGTTTTTCATTTTGTTTAGTTTTTATGTGTATTTTACCTTTTAAAAATAAATGTAGCAAAATTTCAAAATGAATTGTTGTTTCAGAATGAAAAGTAGAAACATGTTTAGAAAATGTCAGAATGGCTTGACCTTTTCAGAAAAAAAACAACATTATTTTTTCAGCCAATACTTTTCAGAATTCAACCCAAATTTGCAGAGTTTTAGTTGACCTGAAACTGCATTTATCAGCTAATAAATTATTCATATGAAAAATGTCACCCAGTTCTATTAAGGAGCATCTCTGGGGAATAATCACATTAATAATAATAATAGCACAGTCTTATACAAAGCTTTTCTACTGTAGATCTCAAAGCACTTTACAAAGGAGGTAATTTTAAATATGAAGAAACTGAGGCACAAAGAGGTTAAGTGACTTGCCCGAGGTCATAAAGTGGGTCAGATTCAGGAATAGAACCCTGTTTTCTAAGTCCCAGTCCAGTGCTCTATCAACTAGGCCAGGGGTTGGCAACATTTGGCATGTGGCCCATCAGGGTAAACTACTGATGGGCTGCAAGACATTTTGTTTACATTGACCATCTGCAGGCACAGCCCCACGCAGCTCCCAGTGGCTGCAGTTCACTGTTCCCAGCCAACGGGAGCTGCGCGAAGCAGCGGCCAGCATGTCCCTGCGGCCTGCGCCGCTTCCCGCAGCTCCCATTGGCCGGGAATAGCAAACCGCGGCCACTGGGATCTGCGGAGGGCCATGCCTGCGGATGGTCAACGTAAACAAAATGTCTCACGGCCCGTCAGCAGATTACCCTGATGGGCCACATGCTGAAGGTTGCCAACCCCTGAACCAGGCCACTCCACATAAGGAGCTTCCTAGTAGCCTCTCATATGAATGTGCTCATTCTGATGCTCATATTTCTTGCTGAGATACACTATGAGCACTCACAGACAGTAACCAGCACTTGCACTAGCTGACACTAGTGAGCAGCCTGGCTCATATTTCCCATTGCTAGGTATCATGTGAGCTCCAAGTCATGCTCTACAGCGGAGGCTAATGTGAAGATGGAAAAAATCAGACATGAAACTACCAGCGAGATGAGGAGTGCAGGAGAAAATACATGATTTTGCAGTTCCAAACGGATCCTGCCACCCATACCTTAGTCTGAGTAGCCCCTTTGAAATGAATGGGACTGGGTGTGGAGTAAGGCATTATTCAACATGAATAAATGTGTTGGCACCCTTTGATTTGGAAAGTAAGAATCCTGTTAACTCCAGAGTCACAAAGGCATCCATTTAAGCTTAAATATCATTGGAAAACATAGTTTGATCTTGAAAAGTACATCTGACTTTTTTTCCTGAATAAATTATGGGAGTAACTTTCCTAAGTAGAACAATACACATTTTGGAATCTGCTCTGTCTCATTCTCTGCCCACATTCTCAGGAAATTCATGGTTTTCCAAGAAGAAACAGTGAGGTTAAAAAAAGACAGATGCCTGAAACAAAGACTTTGATTAATCCTCCAATCACATTGATAGTGATAGCCACTTAGATTTACAGTAAATCTACTATGGTTTTCCCCCACCCCAATTTAAAAATAAGAACTCTTTCTTGCAGTAGGTTGGATGTTTCCAGAAATAATATCTGAGTGGTGGCTATTTTACCCAGCAGGTTCCTTTATCACTACAGAGCAGGAAAGTTGACAGGCTTTGTATTTGAAATGTAATTAGCTTGTGGGAGTACAGTCATAATGAAAGTAAAATTTACATTATTACAGGCATGTGATTGTTTGCTCATTCAAACAGGAGTAAAAAGTGAATTCCAAGATTATATTCAGTAGGCTTATTCAATCAGTATCCTCAAACTTCTTGTATTTTTGTTCAGGAAAAGGGAGATACCGGAGATTTAAATCGAATCTGTGTGTGAAAGCTTTTAAGACATCAAAAGAAGATCAAAATTGTATTGGGCTTGATTTCAGATACACTGGGGTAACTATTGTATCACTCCAGTTTAACCCAGACTATCAGTGCAGAATCTGCCTGTTAGAAGCAAATGTAGAGATTTTCAACAACCCAAAAAATACAAAAATTAGCTACCCCATCTAATCGAACAACTTTAACTCTGTGGACTAAGTTCTGCCATCAAACCTGCGTAGAGCTCTCACTGACCTCAACATTGCAAAGGCATATCAAAAGGTGGGCTGTGGCTCTTCAGAAATGCCACCGATTTTAGAAAAGCTTGATAACATTTAAACCCTTAAACATTTGTATGTATAATATTTTGTGGCTTAATTAGGTCATGACCTCTCTACTGATATGCATACAGGAATCCTGTTCATTTCAATACGTGTTCTGCTCATTTGTTTCTGGAGAATGTGGATCACGTTCTAAAGGATGATAATATGCACATGTCACAGCTGAAGGAACATTTGCCCAGTCAGAATTCCCTCACCATTTACACGTTCGGGCATACTGTACCAAAGTTCAGATTTACACACACACAGTGTCACCAGCCTCACAAGTACATGAGATGTTTCATTTATTTTACAATTTTTAACTTATGTTTTCCCTTGGAAGTCCCAACTCTCAACAAATAAATGATCTTGTCATTCAGTTCTCCACCTATTTATGTCATCTCACTGTAGGGCAGAAATCCTATAAAGTGCCCCATGGTTCAACCAAACCCTGAATGCAGGTAGAATAATACACTAAACAAAAGCAATTTTTTGAGCAGCTCCGATCTGCACAGAAGTCCAGTGTATGTCTTGTAAACACTCCCCTGGAGCACAACAATGCCTGCATATTAATCCAATGAGAGAGTACAGCTGGACTCCTGCAGAGGGCAGAATTAAATAGATTATTCATAATGGACTGGGTCAGCACCTTGCAGTCTGCCCCACATAAGGGGTGGTGTGTAGTTGCATTGTCCCAGGAGCAGTCTGGGGACTAAATGGTAACCCTCCTTCCCCCTTTTGGTCTTTTTCTGGCACAGATTGCTTCTTGCTCTGTGCTGGCTCAGCTGTGCTTGGAGGGATGAAGCCCAGGTAGCACCACTCCCTGTCAACTCTCCCCTGTCAGAGGAAGTACAGGTGTCTCCATTCCACACAACTACCTGCAGTATGGACAGCCCATGCAGGGCAGTAGGAACGCTCATTATGGCTCCTTACTCCCTTGTGTGGAAGCATATCCAGGGTCTTAATTGTACTCAAAGAGAGGTGGATCAAGAGGTTATGGTCAAGACCCCTTCTACGCTGAGGCAAGATGGTCCTAAATCCTTTGGAGCCACACAGAAAAACAGCAACAGATTCCGAAAAAATTAAAAATGGTGACATTTAGCAAACGTAATATGAACACAGATAATCCATTCTGCACAGTACTCCTTCCATTATGTATTTTTATATTCAGTTTTATGCTGACCCCAGATCTTCAATGTGCCATAAATTTGTGCAGTGAAGAAACACAGCTGCACTGTAGAAGTCACCATGGGGAAGCGGAAGGTTTTTCCAACTGGGTAGGGGCAGTTGGGACAGTTTGGGTTTTGGTATCCAGAAGGGAGTCAAAACTATGGGGAAAGGATATATTTCCTTTTTCCCCCTTCCCCTTGTGGGCGGAGGTAGGGGTGATTTCAAATTTGAGAGAGAAATATGAACTACTCATTCCCCATTTCAGCAACTCCCGACAACAGCCAGATATCCCAAAGCATCCTACCCCAGTCTCCTCTGCGTCATCCAGTTATCATGAATAAATATGTTAGCTGGATGTTTCTGGTAAAATCATCAACACTGACATAGTTATGGGTGCCTTTTAAAATGTCATCATCAAGCTTCATATATAACACCCATAAAGATGAATGGAGCAGTTGAGACCTCTCAGAGCTATTATTTCAGGCTGCCTGCAGACTCTTGCAGTATGAGTTTATCCTTGTTTCATGTTTGAAAGGTTTTCTTTTCAACCTTGAAGGCTAGAATTTTTTTTCAATGAAATCTTAGATTTTGTGGCACAGTTTCTATGCGGGAATGTACAGAGCCCTGGTTATCCTATCCCAAAAGACAAAATGCCCAGACAACATTAGACAGCCCAAAAGCCATACTGGAACTAACAACACCAGTGCTAATTCAGTAAAAGGGATGCATATGTTGCAGAAAAGTACAGTATTTTTGCACCATATTGTAGGCTTATGTTGCAAACCATGATCACTCACAGTAAGCATGACAGGACCATTTTTTGCTTCTGAGAGACAGCATCTATTTCTCAGTCTAAATGTCCCTCTGACCACCCGCAAGCAGTGTTTCAGAATCTAGATGCAAGCCCATCACAGTTAATGTTTAACATCCAATTTACAATTACTGATAATTGGTGACCAAAAGATTTGACATTAACACTTGAAATTATCAAGTGTAGTGGTCAATAAATTGGAGTTTGACTATCTGTTTTTACAGTATCCAATTAACGTAAAACTATTTCCTAATGACTGGACCTGTGTACTGCTATTATTCTTTACTCTGAAGTAAAAGTAGGTCTTAATCTGCCTTATTTTGTTTTTAGTTCAGTTTTTGCTTTTCCTTAAATCAGCAAATCCACTACATAGCCTCTTGCTGATTTTAAGAGGCATATGCTTCTTAATCCAGTGGTGTATGAATTATGGCAGTAAATGGCTTTGAAAGTGCCTCGAAAGCAAAAATATGGAAATTTCCCCCCCAAGAGAATAGGATGAGCAGTCATTATTTTTGCGAATGCAGAGAACACTGTCCAAGTGTGCCAAGACAGTGTGTGTATAATTGTTTGTCTCTTTCTCTCTTTGAAGTATTTTTTTTTTTTAAACTGTAAACCCTCAGACACAGTCAAGGACAGCATCTACAGCTTGGTCAAGAACACTAGCATATCTACATATTCACTAACTCATAAATCTTCTATACTTTGGCTATGCATATATGACACATGACCCTTATTTCTCCCTTGTGGTTGCACTCTGAGAGACAATAGAGGTCCACTAAAGCACACAGCCTCCCTCTTAGGTAATATTTCATATGGATCTCTTTGCAACTACCAACACACCAAGGTAACTGAGCTGCAGTCTGGGAGGGGACTTTAACCATCATTGTCTTAAATTGTCTAATTTGGATAAAATAAGCAAGAAAATTCCCTCAGCTATTTGTTAGTGTAGTAATGTCATCTATATGTTTCTTGCATTGCGGTGTTCTGTTTTATTAGGGGGAACGAACTATACTCTGAATTCTTTGGATATTTGGTTCGAGCTGTCTGTCAGACATTAATTAGTTTCATAGCAATCTCTCACTGCTGTCTTGTGGAAAGACTGCAAGAGTGAAAAATAAGCCAGGATGACAAAGGGAGAGCTTGACTTGCTGCTGACCAAAGAAATCTGTCATTAAGAAAAGGTTCAGAACTCAGATCCAAAGCTTCTTTGACTACCTTGTGGGAGAACAGATGACAGTATTAAAAACATTAATACATTCTATCTGAGAATAACATTTCAAAGAAAGGTATACATTTGCCAAATGAAGCAATGTACATAAGCAAAGGGACATTTTCATAGCAGTGTGCTGAACTAACCCACACAATTCTCATTAATGTCACTGGGTGTTACACAGCCAAAACACTGAATAAGGCTTTCCAAATTAACCTCAAAATAACATTATGGAGGCCTCAGGAGTGACTCTGGAGTTAAAGTTATGTTGAAATTTGCACTTAGACCAGCACTAAAATCCCTGTATTTCATACTTAAATTATTACATTTTGTCTCCAAATTTTAAATACAAGAGGGCTGATTCTTGGCTGCATTACAGAACTTATATAATGGTATAACTCCACTGAAGTGGTGGAGTTATACTAATCATTACCGCATTTTTATTTTTGTTTTGTTTTGTTTGGAGATGGGATGGAGAATCAGTTCCCAATTCTACAGTGAAGAAGGAAATTTTCAGAGGTTTATAGTTTGGTTGATTGGTTTTGGATTTTTATTTCTTTATTTCAATATATTAACTTTGTCTGAAAGATTCTCAAATACCCATTTTTTAAAAAATTTGCCTCTGGGAATCTCACCTTTTTTGGCTCCCAGTAACTGAAGAATCAGTTAACCAAAAAATCCAAACCACTCACACAAATTTTGATGACATCTTACAGGAAGGCCCTTTCCCTATTTGTAAAATGTAACTCAGTCTAAGTTATCCCTCTAATTCATCATAGATTCTCTTCAGCTCCAGCAGGTGAAGCTGACATACTGTTAATTATTGCAGCTGCTTACTGATATTTCCCAGACTGTCTCCCCAACTCACCAGTTCTGCTCCTCACCCCTCTCTGCCAACGTGACTGTCCTGGCACACCAGCCAGCAGCACTAAGGAGAGTCCAGTATCCCGCACACAACCTCACTTCACCTCCAGCCCTTCAGAACTTCCTTCTTCCTTTGACCCATCTCCCACAGCTCCCTGAACCTCTGAAAAATAAGCTGCTTTGATTTAGGCAGCTAACATTAAGCACCAAGTTTGAAAATGTTGGTTGATATGTTTGTCCTTTTATATGAAAGATGCATATCTTAGTGTTATATGTGGCACTTAACGTCATGGGCTAGCAGGTGGCATTAGAGCACTAATGGTGCAGCTGTAACTTGTGTTAACTCATGACTATACATTCCTGGTTTAAAAGGAGGTTGAGATGACCCTTGCCTTCTCAGAGGCATCCCATCCCTAGACCAGATTAAAGGACTAGTAGTTGCTGGACAAGAGCAGACTTCGCTTATTCTGTTATAGTAGAAAAGTGGAATGGGCTGGCAGCCAACAATTCAAAATATGTCTCCTAAAGGATTTCATGGGGAATTGGTCTACCAGTTCATGCCCAACCCCCAAAAGTAAGATGGGAATTAGGCCAGCCAACTGCATCCTTAAAACATAGGGGGTGGGTAGAAGGCCCATTGGTCCTTTTCCCGTCCCTAAAACAACTCAAGATATTGGGAGTCCAACCCTGCTGGCAGTAAGTCAAGTAGCCCATGGGAGGAATGGGCACGTGTGTATATGTGGCCAGAGTAACATTGTTTGGATGGGGAAGGAACTAAGGACTTGATCCAATATTCACTGAAGTTAATGGAAGTTTGCCTATTGACTTCAGTGGGCTGTTGTTCAGGCCCCATGAAAGGGCCAGATAGTTCACACAGGTATCCACGTATTTAAATCATCATCCAAATTCTGAACAGTATGAGGTTAGTGCATCCCTCACACCTACCTATTGGCAAGGTGGAGGAAGGGTAAAACCAAATAATGTTTTCCTTCACTATCTTTTCCCTGGCTAGGAGCACTTTCTTGGTGTAGCTATACTAGTGAAGTGCTTTTAAATGTGGAGTATAGCTTATTCCAGCCCCCACAAATGAAATAAGCTATACCGGGGAGAGAAGGGGAGGGAGGGGGAACCATAGTTTTACCGGTATAACTGCATCTATAAGAGGGACTTCAGACAGAATAGCTATGTTGGACCTCTGACTGACATAGCTATGCAGGCAAAAGTTTGTAGATTTGGCCCCTTTCTGTATATGGCATCAGTTCCAGGGATTAGAGGAATCAGTGTTTAAGAGAGCTGTCCTTGGTCAGGAGGATTTGGATATGAAATC
Source organism: Emys orbicularis (assembly GCF_028017835.1). Classification (NCBI taxonomy): domain Eukaryota; kingdom Metazoa; phylum Chordata; order Testudines; family Emydidae; genus Emys; species Emys orbicularis. Next base: position 192,924,645 of record NC_088685.1, read on the forward strand.
ATGCTTTGGGGAGTGCTGGGGACTGTAGAGGGAAGCCAATAGGGTGTATGGAAGAGCTCCCTCATATCTCAGACAGGAGATTTAAAAATATTCAGGACCCTAAAAATGATGATAAAAGACAACAAATGCTATCATGCAAGTAACAAACATTACTGATTCGCTCTCATAATACTGCAATGAATTGCATAAACTTTTCTGTAGAAGCTGAACTACAGAATGAATGGCAAAATCATTAAAAAGAGAGACTAAAATATGAAGAATGGGCTTCTCAGTTTTTACTCAGTCCTTATTCAGACTGTATCCCTAGGGATTTCAGAATTTAGCCCAATAATTTTAGAAACACTATGATAAAAGACTATCAAGGCATTTTAAGGTCATTTTCAGTAATTCATTTAGATCAGCAACTTCTAACTTCTCATGTGATCTACACATACCCATAGTAGCATACCTAATACAGTAATGAAGGAACAGACAAAGAAACTCCTCCATAGCACAAATAGGACTTGCCAGTCCATTGTGTTTTCTTTAAAATGTTTTAGAGGATTTGCCATCCAGAATGATAATCTCAGTCAGCAGTAATTTTGATACATGGCCTGTGTAATTTTTAATAATAAGTGACCCTTAAGAGGTCTGGAGATTTGGTTGACATATCCAAACATATCCACATCTCATTGGGTTAAAAAATTCATCTCTATGGGCTTTCTAGTAAGATTCTTTGGAATTCATAGTTTCAGTCAGGTCAAACATACCGCAAGAAAAACTTTTTAACTGCAGTATTTCCACTTCCTTCTCCAGCTGAAATTTGGACGTGCAGATGTGTAATAAATAAATAAATAGAACACCAAATAGCTAAAGCTTGGATTTTCAAAAATTAATGCCTAAATTTAAGCCCCTAAGTCTGTAAGTGCCTACTTTTCAAAAGTGCTGAGCAGCCAGGACTCATGTTGAAGTCAAATTATATTAGGCCAAAACAAATAAGACCAGTATTAGTAGTAAGCCGGAGAATCCACTTCTGGTCCCTGCCAAGACAGGAAGTACAGAGGCATGTGAAAATGGCATGTAATACATTTTAAAATTATATAGAGTTTTCCAAATCTCCAATATAGTTTGTTTCAGGATTTGTATAAAAGTTCATCTTTTTTTATCCAAATACATTCCTAGTAATAAGTACTTGTGTCAAAATGGCTTAGCTGTCAGAATATTCACCTCTGAGTCTAATGCTTATCAGGACAAACTACGTGTCTGTATGTCTGTCTAATGCATTTCTAAAGTGGGCATCACCATAATACCTAGGTGCCAGTTTGAATTCTCACCCCATGCTCATGTGACAGTGCAGTTGTCGGGGAAAGCACAATTGTGCTATGCTGAAGCCAAAATGAGAAACCACGACCGCCTCTGTCCAACTTTGGCAACAGTTCATGTGGAAGTTGATGGCATCTTTTCAGATGAAGTAGTGGATGCATTCCAATGTCCTGGCCCATGTTCTCTACCTCCATAAAATAGCTCATAATGCCCAAGCCTGTGCATGAAATTTTACTGACCACATATTGACAATGGTCACATATAAAGGGGGGGAGGGGCACTATCAGTGCCTTGGGAGACCTGACGTACAAAAGTCATGATGAATGAATACTATTCTATAGTATTCTGCAGAAATTCTAAGAAAGCAGAACGCTTTACATGCAAAAGTAACTACATTCACATGGATTGTAACTAAAAGAGTTACGTAGCAGCAGCCATAGCACTGCCATTTTATTGGCAGCATACGGATTTTAAAACATGATTTGCTCGCAGGTACATAGAGATACATGCTATAAAGAGAATGGATGGATCTGGTGACTTTGGTAAAACTTTCTGCGGGAAATTACAAAACATGGGTCCAAGTGACATGACATAGGAGCTGAGGGCACTCAGAACATGGTAGGATTGGGCCCTAAGTGTGGGTTGCGGATATGGAGTACCCACGCTGCTAGAAAAATATCTTGGTGCTGAAAGCATGTGAGAGAGAAGTTCAGAAGTCAGGCATCACATTCAGAAAAAAAAGAAAGGGTGAATTATGAATTCATCAAACCATTACCGTATATTGTGATGTTTTCTTTTGTATACAGTATCGATGACTGTGTAGTATGCTCATTGAAAAAGCAGCCCTGGGTAATTGTCAGGGATCTTCATTCTGAGTGCAGGCTCTACTGGAAATTAATTGCTTCAGTGCAATCTGAACCACATCATAAATGTCATGTAGAAGTTGCAGGGAGTGAGGAGGCAATGACAGCTCTATCCGCACTGTTTCATTTAAAGGTGGGTAAAACACACTGCGACAGAAGTGCTCTTCATCAATAATTTAGTCCACAGTGTAAAGCCAAGCCTTGCCAAAGATGCCAGGGGAGCAGCTACCTCCCTGGTTTTAATGACACCAGCAGGGAGGGGTTGAGGGGCCAGCTCAAATCAACATTCATTGCACATCTGGGCATGTCGGCAGATGAAGATATCAAGGACTGAGCTGACAGGACAAAGGGTTGAAAAAGGAAGCGTAACCTAGAAAACCTTTACTTTGAATTCTTTGTATAAATTCAAGGGGGATGACAGTTCCTAAGGTCATCTTATATAATAAAACTTCAGTGATCTACATAGAGAATTTTAACTCTTTCCAACATGTAATCAAAGAAGCTGCAAGTTAAGTTTATATTATTCACTTTATGAATGTAAAATGCAGTATCCTTGATTCTCTGAATAAGACTATTTTAATGAGCAGAATGTTAACATTTATATGCCTGACTTCATCTCAATAACCCTAATTACAGTACCATAGAAGCCCCACTGTAGTGGAGGGTCACTGGAGTTTCTATTATAAACCCTTATCTTGGGGGAGTTTAATATATTTGCCATTTCAAAGTATATCAGCCTAAAACTTGGAATATAGTTTGGCAATGCACTTTGTTTTGGGTTTATTTTAAATTACAATTGTCATTTTATAGTAAATTAGTTTCTGTTTCCTCCACAGTGCCCGCTTCTTGCTAAAAAATGTATCTTGATGGTTTTTTGAGAAGATCTACACAAAAGCACAGTTCCATTTTTTAAATGGAATGTGACATGCAGATGACACAGGACAGTACCAAGCTATTGTATATTCACCCCCAGGAGGTTTTGAACTCCTGTAGATACAACACTGCTGAAGCTGTCCTGGTTTGTGATGTCGTCAGAATCCGGGGGTGAGTTTTTAGCCAGTAATATTGTGTTCTGGGTTATGTATGTGAAGTTCATCTTGGGGTGGTTGAGTCAGTGGCGAGCCTGCTAATTACTATATGGTGATATTTAGAACTGACACTGGAGAAGACAAGCAGGTGACAAAAAAAGTCAGTGCAACAACCTCCTCAACAACCCTCCAGTCTCCAACATTCTCTTTTTGTCCATATAGCAGAAGTGCCAAGAAACAACTTTTTTCATCCCAATCTGGCCAGAAGATGAAGTCTCTTCCTCTTGTATCCTGCCCTTCCCAAAGTGATTCCTGCCTTTGTCAACTCAAGGTTACATTCCTGTAAGTCACTCTCCCTGGAGTGATATTTGAGAACTAGGTGGAAGATAGGCAGCTAAGCCAGTTGTATGTCTTTAGGCAGGGTACACTGATAAGAATATCTCCCACCTGTGCTCCTTACTTTCTGCGGGCAGCCAATTCCCTTCTGGGTGAAATTCAAGATGCCTGTCATGACCTACAAAGCCCTAACTGGCCTGGGCCCCTCCACAACTACACTCAGTAAAAAAGCTTCACAAAGTACCACTTCAGTGAGGGCTACTGTGCCCCACAGAGGAGTGCAGATTTTTATTCCAAAAGAGCTTGCAATCTAAATAGATAAGAGAAAGAAACAGGAAGAGCAGACACAAAGTCACAGAGAGTGACTTGCCCAAGTCAGAGTCGGTCAGTGGCAGAGCTGGAAATAGGTCCCCTGATACCCAGGGCAGTTGTCACGACTGGGTCATGAGCAGACTGGCCTATCAGGTAAAGACCAGAAGTCTTGCCTAGTGGTCAGAGCAGCAGTAGTGCCTGGTGGTTGGAGCAGGAGTCAAAGTCAGTGCCAGGAATCACAAGTCAAGGGTCAGACCCAGAGTACAAAGCAGGGAATGAGAGCAGGGTGTGTTGTAACAACAGGCCAGATGCTACCAGATTCCACAGACAGCCTCCTGGAACTCCCTCCATGCTTAAATAATGTGTCTTGACTAATCAGAGGTCACTGGGAGTGCTGCCAAGCCGGTATTCCATGGGCAGCATTTCCTGTGGTGCTTATTCCCCACCAACCCCCAGGGTTGCTAGTTCATGGATTTTAGCTCTGCCATGGCTAGTGAGTGGTGGCATGGAAGCATCAGTGATCTGGTGCCCTACTATCTGGGTTCTAATCCTCTGAATCCTTAGGGCCATGCCCTATCCACTAGACCCTACTGACATCTTCTCAACATGAACCTCCTATCAAATCTGAAGGGCTGGAAGTAAACCAGCCCCTACAAACCAAATGGCAGGATCTGCTTTATTAACCAAATCCTGCAGGATTCACAATTCCCAAGTCACAATTCAATTAATTCTCTGGGTTTTCTTCTGAGGTGACAACTTTCACTCATAGATTCAGAGTTAACTGCACAATTCTAGCAGTGTAAAACCTATAGAGCACAAGGGTTGCACAGAGGATGGTGGTGGAAACACAGGTACCGGAGATGCAAAAACAAAAAAGCTAGAAATGCGAATCATACAACAAGAGGCAATTGCGGACGTAACTTGTGCCACAGCAAAATGATGGTGTTTGCTGATGCAGTAGTAGGTTAAACAATACAATCTAGATTGTAATCTGCTCTTGCACGGCCCCTTCATGAGGACAGAGCATGATAGCAGTCCCTGTGTGGAGGAGCTACCTAGTCCTTTCTCCCTCCAAGGAGCAATGTCACAAAAGAGGGACAAGTGAGAAGGAGATGGAGTAACAGTCCTGTCCCACCTCTGCCCCAGCCCACAAGAGCAGGGCTGGTGCTCTCTGTTCAGACAGCTGCCAGACATTAGCATTAGCATTATAAAATGAAGTCCAACTTTTCAAGTTGCACAGTTGATCCTCATATTGCCATGGCCAAGTTCTAGGTCACATGGTGCCAAGATGCTGAACTGTCTTCCCAAGCTCCGTTCAGCCAGCTATCTGACACCAGCATTACAAATGATGCTATGTGGCTAATGCAGTAGTGTCACTATTCATGCTGGTGGAATAAAGGGAAAAGATGATAATTATCTGAGAGCCTGATTAGGAGGTTGATTGGTTCTTTAAGAGCTTTAAAATAATGTTATTCATGGTAATTGGTAAGGTTATTTGAAAGGTTATTGAAAAGCCATTTCCAATTGTGCCCTTTGTCTTGGTACCTTAGTTTTGGGGGGAAAGGGGGAACAATGGAATTTTAAAGCAATAGAAAGTTAAAGCTCCACTTCTTCCCCTGCTGAATTGCAGAAAACTGGGAGCCCTAATTATAGTAAACTCTGATAATAATAACAGATTGCACTACTAATATACATGTGGAGAGATTAAAAGTAAGGGCGTGCATATGCAGTAGAAAAGGATAAGCACAAAGCAGTGTGTGATAGACTTTACTTCTAAAGTGCCAGACTAAGCAGAGCAATTTAAAGAGTATGTGAAACAAAGTAATACCTTCCTAACAAGCAAGTAAGGGATTAACAGCAGGAAATAACAGCAGTGTGCTCTTAGGGCTTGATTCTCACTCCATATGTGAGCATTTACACCAGTGCAATATGAGGGCAAAGTAGGTATAAAATGATACTGGATCAGAATGTTTTACACTCAATTTCATATAAATGACTCCAGAAGCGGGAAAGGCAGTAGAGGACCAGGGCCTTTTAACTGCTAGACTCAAAGTGCACTAACTTATTTAATTTTAAATGATCATTGCCAGATCCTCAGCTGGTGCAAATTGGCATAGTTCCACTGATTTAAACAGAACTACACCAATATACACTAACTGGCAATCGGCCCAATTTCCTAGTTTAAACAGTATATAATAAAATACCCTATTGTCAAAATGGGTAATGAAGATTCTTAGGTCAGGTCCTCAACTAGTATAAATTGAAACAGTCAACAGCGCTATATAGCAATTTACATCAGTTGAGGATCTGCCTTCTTATTATTTTTCTTATGTTCACGGTGGGGTTACTCCAAAAATAAAGTAATTTCTTATATAACCTGAAGATCCAAATTAAATAATGCATCCAAATGATTACCCATCAGGACAGTCAGTTTGAAATTCTAGCCTAAGACCCACCCCCTCATTTCTCCAAAGTAAAACAGTGTGGTCTGAAGGAATGGGCCTGGGTCTGAGCCTGAGAGCCAGGAACTCCTGAGTTCTAATCCTGTCTCTTTGATATTGTGCAAGTGATTTAGGGCTAGTCCACACAAAAAACTCTACAGTGGCGCAGCTGCATTGATGCAGCTGCGCCGCTGTAGCACATCTGGTGAAAACACTGTATGCCGTCGGCATAATAAAGCCACCTCTATTAGAGGTGGTAGCTGTGTCGGTGGAAGAAGCTCTCCTGCCAACACTGCGCTGTCCACGCTGGCTTAGGTCGGTCACTTCCATCACTGGTGGGGATGGCTTATTCACACCCCTGAGCAACATAAGTTATACAGATATAAGTGGTAGTGTGTACAAGCCCTTATTCTCTGCTGCTTTTCCCCAATCTGTAAAATGAGGCTAATGAATATTTACCTATCTCACTGGAGTTGTGTAAGGTTTGTACAGCACTTTGAACAGGTAAACTTTAGTATTGTGATTAATACAAGGAAGTCATTTTAAAGAAACAATTAATAGTGGCTGTAAGCAGAGTATTTGTCTGTGTCCACAATCAGGCGGCAAGAGGTGCATTCACTCAAATTTGAGAATGCCGCCCTCAGTAGATAAAACATACTGAAAATAGGATACTTCTTATTACCTGACAAACAATAGGTTTAATGCGGAATTATTATGAAATAGTAGAAATGCACAGTGGTTTCACTTTTAGCTAGAAATAACCAGTCTGAACCCCCCAAAACCAAATACCCATCACACAGCCCAATAGACTTAATCTGCTATAAAGCCAAATACTTCTCAAAGGAGGTGATCGTTAGTTTGAACATTAATTTCCTTTCCTCTTTTCCTGTGTATCCATTAAGTGGAATAACAAGAAATGTTCATGGCCATAAGGTGTGTTTGATGGAAGGGAGTAAAAGAAAATGGGCAATTAAAAGATGTAAATGATAAACTGTATAACTTCTCAGCTGGCTTGACCAATATGTGAGACTTCTGGGACATGAACATTTTCTAGTCCCATGTTGAGGTCAGTGAATTGATAAACAGAAGAATGGCCAAAAAAAAAAATTTTAAAGGCAACATTTTTAATACTCCATCTCTTTCTTGTTCGCTTACATTTGCAAAACATGTTTCTTGAATGGTTTTGAAGCCCAACATATAAAAGCTGACTATTTATATATTTGATTCTTTAAAGGCAATTAGGAATACAAAGCAGATGGTACAGCATTGTAGATTTCCCTTTTCATATTGCTTAAACACTAGAGATCAATAAGTCTAATATAAACAGATGATTTCCATAGCAGGGTTTATAATTAGCTGGCACTGAATGTGTCCAAACTCTAAAATAATTAGCAGAAGCATGTGGCACACCATTAAAACCTTGTGGCTTGTCTGTATTTACATTTATAATTATTAAAGTTAATTATGATGCTTGTGGTGTGGTTCCAAGCTCCTTTACAACTTAGATTAAATATTATTTTCAGTCCCACTTCTTCCTTTTGTAACCTTCCTTAACCCACCTACCCCACCCCACTCCATTCCCAAAATGCAGCATTCTAAGAACAACTCCCTTCAGTAGGAAAAGAGAGTTTATTCTTATAGGAGCAACCTGCATTTTTCTCACCCACCAGATGTTATTCTGCCCCAAAGTTTTGTTTTTAAAGGGAACATTGCACAAGAGAATTGGATAACACACCATTTCGATAACATAGTTCCCAATTAGAGATTAAAATGTTAGAGTTGTCTAAGAAAATTAATACACCTGGGCCTGACGCCATTTCAACTGGGATACATGAAGAGGTAGTATGTGAAAACAAAGCCCACGGTCATTTTGGTTAGGTGGCACATGTAAATGACAAACATCTGAGTAAATCAAACAGAATATTCTTATTTTTATACTACCTAATCGTCTGGTTGGTGCATACATAAGACTCCCATTGGGAGTTATTCACATATAAGATAGCAGGGAGATCTTGCACAAAGGTCACATATTGTGCAATTAATTGTGAAGGTCTTATCTGGATTTACATGTCTGTTCCCACAATTATGCCTGCAGCCATACATGCAGGACATTGCATATTTTCCCTATTTAGTCTTTCACAAAGATTATTTGCACACCATTTTAGTAAGACAATCTGGGCCACATCCAAAGCCCAGAAACAGTCCCATTGTCTTCATTAGGCTTTGGAACATACCCTTTTTCAACTACTGACTTGTGCTAATGGAAATCACACTTTTTTTCAATTGTTTTCTAGTGTGTTCAAAGCAAGCTCCAACAGAGCATCCTCAAAGGGTGTGAGGACAGTGGAGACAGGGCTATAGCCCCAGACTCCTCCACAAAAGCATGCAAAGATTCAGCAGGGGGTGCTCTATCTTGTGCTCCCCTACATCCTGTGGAGGAATCATGCCAAGCTCAGTGCATCTGGAAGATCCTGCACGGATAGAGTGTTTCAATTGCCTGTCCCCTTACAGAGATATAAAATCACCTCTTGTACAATTATTAGAGAGTTGTTGCTGTGTGCAGTTCAGAAAGGAATAGCTCCTGCTCTCTTATGTATCAGTTTATACCTATGGAATTTTGCCTCCTGATCCCCATAAAGGTCTTTATTCTTTTAATCTGCCAAACCACTAGATGTACTTTGGGTGCTAACATGAATGATTGTACGGTGGTCCTTCTTGTTGTAATGTATTACATGTTATGAAACCTCAGTTCTGAGTGAAGGATTAAATCTAAAATTGACATAACTGGAGCTGTCCCTGTACTTTTTCTCTAAAAATTATCATTGTGTGACAACAGTCATGAGTCCACCCTCCCCAACTTATGTTTGAATGGTGCAGAATGTTATGCCGATAGATGTTCACATGTTTGAAAATGCCACCAGCAACTAAATCTAGGATTATGAGCCACATGCATGCACCATCCCAGGACTATGGACAAAGACCATGAAAAAGGCCAGGCTCTGCTCTAAATTAAGCTAATGCAAATAAATAATAATTATTATTAATTTATTAGTATTGTTGTTGGTTGTTATTGTATCACCTAGGAGCTCTAGCCTTGGACCGGGACCCTATTATGCTAGGCAGTGGTTTGAGCATTGGCCTGCTAAACCCAGAGTTGTGAGTTCAATCCTTGAGGGGGCCATTTAGGGATCTGGGGCAAAATCAGTACTTGGTCCTGCTAGTGAAGGCAGGGGGTTGGACTCGATGACCTTTCAAGGTCCCTTCCAGTTCTATGAGATAGGTATATCTCCATACATTATTATATTAATAAAAAAGGTTGCTCATATCCCAAGAAGCTCAAACTCTAGGTATAAGACAATCTGAAACAGTGGGGGAATACAAGAAAACAATGAGACAATATTGGTCAGCATGGCTAGTTAAATCACTGGAATTATTATATGTATATTAAGATAACTAAGAGCTGAATATGGCTCAGTACTGTCACAGTTTACCGAAAAGGGGCATGGAGTCTGTTTATAACAAACTTTAACACTCCCTGTCCCCTCCAAAATGAAAAATAATGAAAAAGAATTTCACCAAAGTGGGTTTATGACTGCCCTTCCAGAAACAGAGCCCTCTATCTTCAGACACTGAAATCTTCACGCAAATGTTTCGGTTTCTGAAATTATGAAGAATATCTTATGTATACTGCAATAAAACCCACTTCTTCTCCTTGTATATCTATGTTCTCTATGTAACAATGTGTCCATCAAGACTTCTTGGCCCACATTCTTGTTTCCTCTGGCTCAGGCCAGACCTGGAGATGTCTGGAATGTGACAAGATAGTATTAACCTGCCAACTCTATTCTGTTAGCAAATTTATTTTCTTCTCCTAGACTGATGATAAAAATGTCATGGTGTGATGCTTTAGCAGGCCCAAGAGCTGCCCACCTACAGCTGCAGGGCTTGAATAGAACTCGGAGCCAAGAATACCATAAGGAAAGCAGACAGTAACTCCACCAACTTTGCTCCTTCTGCATTGCTCATTCTTCTGCTAAATGATGCAATGTGACCCCCCTCAGGGATTCCGAGTCTGATCATGTTTTTCTCACTATATTTTTCTTTTTTACTTCCTCCTTCCCCTTGACTAATGCATCCCAAACTGCTGAATTTTTCATGAAAGAGATAATATCATTGTACACAAGATAATGGCATTCAAATACATCCATCTGCTTGTTAGTGCTGACTACATCGAATGTGATTCTTCTGAAGGAATATTCACCATAAAAATGTGGGTTTTTTTCTTTTGTGGTGTAATATCTGCACGTTTTCATAACTGAACTACAAAAATTCCCTCACATCTTCCTCAGATACCAGAATAAAATCAACTGAGAAATTAAGAAATGCACCCTTGGGGTCTTGCCCAGACAAAAGTATTTCCTCTTTTCAGAGATGCATTAAAAATCCAGCCAGGTTTTATAAGAAAAGTTGCTTTCTCTCAATAAACAGTATCTTGTTTCAGGGATGAAATGCTGTATCTCACTCGTTTGCTTTTTTTAACTAGCCTAAAAGTTTTCAAACGTGTTCTTAGCTTCACGTGAAGATTAGCTCCAAAGATATCCAGCCTCATTCCTCTATAAAAACTGCCTATACTAACTTGTTTAATTCATTTTATCAAATCATGTTTCGGTTATCCCCGCAATACAAAGTAAGGCCATTAAACATTTAATATTCAATTACAGGGAAACTAAAAAAAATCTCAGAAGTAGGCCAAATGAATATGTTTACTGAATTTCAGATGTTTTAGATAAAAGACAACAATGGTAAGAGCCATCTATTGATTTTATACATAGTGAAGTGTATTAGCTTCTTTTTCCATTGACTGTATAAAGTTTCATTTCGGCAAATAGAATACTCTACTTCAGTATAAGAAATATTTAGATTTATAACTGGTGTGCTTTAAAATTTGGGATGCTTCTGAGTTTCAACCATCTTGGATTGTTATTCTAATGCCTGTAGTTTAAATAATCACTGCAGACTTAAATTCAATCTGTTTCTCAGTCTCTGTTGTGCATTCTTCATTTCAAATGGCAAATACAGCAATTAAGAGAAGTAGTAATTAATATCCTTGATCAGACTATTTTCTTCACTCCTACCTTCATTATATCCTATCTTTATATGGACAGGAGGGGTGAGGAAACCAGCCATTTTGTAGGCACCTTTGTTGGAGGGAAGACCTACATAAATGGGTGTATCTTACACTGTACACTAAAAGGAGTGAGACTAGAGGGTATCCTGATCTCTAAGGGAGTTCCATAGCTGAGGGTCCTCTGCCCTCCATTTCATGCCTGGATCCCATGAGTTTTGCCTTGGACTCTGACCACTGTCACTGCCCTACAGATTGTAGCATTCTCAGCAGGGTGGAAAGAGAAATAGTTTCAGGGGTAGTCAGGCCTAACCCACTGAAGGCTTTCAAGATGAGAACTGGGAGCTAGATTCATCCCCGCATTAGCACCTACGGCAGCAAAGGAATGGAGGGGAGGCAGCTCACACCTCTTTTATTCTATCAGTGTGGGGTTGAGCCTCCAGGTCTGGCTACAACCAGAAGGAAATAAACATCTGGATGAAAAGCAGTTGGTTCAAGCTCAGAGTGGCTGCAGAACTGGACTAGCTTTATTTAACATAAATAATCCTTTCTTGATTTTGTTTTCACAGAGTTCCACTGAACCTTTGTTTCACACCATTACCTGAACTTTCATTCAGCTTCTCAAAAAGGACTTTAATCTAAGTTTTTAGTGCAAATACTTCAATGAAACACACTGTTCAGCAGTAATATAATTATGTTTATTAAAACAGAGAGAAAACAAAGAAATAGTTAACATCATTACTGGTAGTAGCCCTTTGCCTTAAAGGTGATTAATAAAGAAAGAGCTTTAGTGGACCAGCATCTGTCTGAAATCCAGATCACAGGCCATTCCATGGGTTAGGCAGAGATTAGCAGTGTAGTTTATTATTTGTGTCTGTAATCCCTTCACTCTGTAACTATTCTTTAAGAAGTATCCTTCTCCTTTGTTGGTGAGTAATAGAGCTGAATGAATAATACTAAAAACTTTCCTTAAATATTCATGTAAATTTTAAAATTAAGTCACTTCAGCTGTATTTAAGGAAATCATGATTTGCTCACGGATGCTCAGTGAGTAGAACAAGAGACTAAAATTATTCAAACAAATTTTCTGTTGTGAATTGTTCCCTCAGCAATGTTGACCAATAATTCTCCCTGCAAAACTTCCTGCATCAGCTGTTACTTTTACTGCCAAACTAGTTGCTTACTGCTGTAACTTTCCACATGTTGATGTGCATATCACAATGGGTGAGGTTCTTTTTCTGGACACTTGAATCTCTTCTTCTGTCTAACTTTTGATCTTCTGCCCTATGAAACTAAACATTCACTATACAACATTTTCTATGGGAGCCATGTGTCCTAAATACAGAGGACATGTCCAGTCCAGTAAAGCAGTGCTTTTATAACCATTGTGTCAGTGCCATCTGTGCAATCTCTTTGGAAAATTTGCGATTCTTATCTTGCAACTTGATATGCATAATAGCTCAAAGGTGCTGTTGATGGAATTTATCCAGCTCTTTGATGTGCCTGCCATGACTTGTCCATGTTTCACAGCCATGGAGTAATGTAGAAATTAAAAATGAACTTTGGTGTTTTGTGGATACCATACTGGTGTCAGATTATGATACAATATGTCATATGCATGGAGGGACTTTTAAACAAGCATCTGATTTCTTGGACATTAACAGAATGTTTGACAGAAAGTCCTTAAAAGCAAATCAAAATGCATTACCCATGCTACTTCAGTAGCATTGATTCTGATGCTAAATCTTACATATGATTTTTCAGCTATGGATAGGTGTGTAACCTTGCTTTTCTTCAGACTGACAATAAATCTGTAGATTTTAGCTGCCACAGCAAATTTGTTGGTCATGAACTAGGGGTCTTCTGTAGTGTGTGAAACAAAAGCAAAACCACCTGCATAAAGAAGTTTACATATAACCTTCTCATTTAGTTTTCTGGAGGCCTTCAATCTGCTGAGGTTAAAGAGCTTGCCAGATGTTCAAAATTTAATAAATATTCCTGGCATCATGTCTCTAGTGGCATCATCAATCATTACTACAAAGAACGTTCCAAAGCGACTCTGTGCCAAAATACACCTTTGCTTGACGCCTTTTGCTATTACAAATGGCTCCAACAGAGTGCCAAGCACAGAATCTATCCAGCCTACCATTGTGCAGATGATAGATAATTTCGTGAAATTTTCTGGACATCCAAATGTTGCCAGGCATTTTCACAGTCCTAGAAGTCTGACAGGGGTAAAAGCTTTGGTAGGTCAATAGAGGTTTGTTACATTTTATTTTGGTCCTTACATTTTTCCTGCAATGCTGAGGAACAAACAGCATGCTATTGTTACTTCTTTCTTCTTAGACACTAAACATGTCACCTCAGTATTTGTGATTCTCTTATTGTATCCTATTAGGGCATGGCACTTTTCCATAAATCAGTAGTCATATGCAATGTGTATTTATCTGTATATCAGACTACTAGAAAATTTTAGGCTGTGCTTTTCAAAAGAATATAAGAGACCTACAGGCAGATTTTTAAAAGGTATTTCAGCACCTAAAGGTGGAGATGGGTTCCGAGTGGAACATTCAAAAGTACCTAACTCCCATTGATTTCAAGGGGAATTAGGTACCTAAGAACATAAGAATGGCCATACTTGTGACCAGGCTGCATTCAGAAAGAGTTTCACACCTTTTTGAGTAACTAACAGCTTGCTGATCAAGGATGAAAATGATGCTTCAGAGGGAATGATCAGAACAGGGCAATTTCGAGTGATCTATCCCTTGCACGTCCAATCCCACCTTCTGGCAGTCAGAGGCTTAGGAACACCCAGAGCATGGGTTTGCATCCCTGATCTTCTTGGCTAATAGCCATTGATGGACCTATCCTCCATGAACTTATCAAATTTTTTTTTAACCCACTTATGCTTTTGACCTTCACAACATCCCCTGGCAATGAGTTCCACAGATTGACTATGTGTTGTGTGAGGAGGTACTTCCTTATATTTGTTTTAAACCGGCTGCTTATTAATTTAATCAGATGACCCCCTGGTTCTTATATTATGTGAAGGGGTAAATCACACTTCCTTATTCACTTTCTCCATATCATTCATGATTTCATAGACCCCTATTATATCTCCCCTCAGAAGTCTCTTTTCCAAGCTGAACAGTCCCAGTCTTTTCAATCTCTCCTCATATGGAAACAGTTCTATATCCCTAATCATTTTTGTTGCCCTTCTCTGTATTTTTTCAAATTCTAATATATCTTTTTTGAGATGGAGCAACGAGAACGGCGCGCAGGATTCAAGTGTTGGCAGACCATGGATTTATAGAGTGGCATTGTGATATTTACTGTCTTATTATCTATTCCTTTTTTAATGGTTCCTTACATTCTGTTAGCTTTTCTGATTGCCACTGCACATAGAGCAGACATTTTCAGAGATCTATTCACGATGACTCCAAAATCTCTTTATGGAGTGGTAACAGCCCATTTAGACCCCATCATTTTGTATGCAGAGAGGGGACTATGCTTTCCAATGTGCATTACTTGGCATTTATCAACATTTAATTTCATCTGCCATTTTGTGGCCCAGTCACCCAGTTTTCTGAAATCCCTTTATAACTCTTGTCAGTCAGCTTTGGACTTACTTAACTATCTTGCGTAATTTTGTATCATCTGCAAACTTTGGTATCTGACTATTTATCCCCTTTTCCAGATCATTTATGAATATGTTGAATAGTGCTGGTCCTAGGACAGACCCCCGGGGGGACACCACTATTTACCTCTCTCCATTCTGAAAACTGACCATTTATTCCTACCCTTTATTTCCTATCTTTTAACCAGTTACTGATGCATGAGAGGATATTTTCTCTTATCCCATGACAGCTTATTTTGCTTATGAGCCTTTAGTGAGGGACCTCATCAAAGGCTCTCTGAAAGTCCAAGTACACTTTATCCACTGGATCACCCTTGTCCACATGCTTGTAGACCCCCTCAAAGAATTGTACTAGATTGGTGAGGCATGATTTCCCTTTACAAAAGCCATATTGACATTTCCCCAACAAATCGTGTCCATCTATATGTCTAATAATTCTGTTCTTCACTATAGTTTGAACCAATTTGCCTGGGACTGAAGTTAGGCTTACCAGCCTGTAATTGCCAGGATCTCTTCTGGAGCCTCTTTTAAAAATCAGTATTATAGTAGCTATCCTCCAGTCATCTGGTACAGAGGCTGATTTAAGTGATAGGTTACGTACCACAGTTAGTACTCCAATTTCATATTTGAGTTCCTTCAGACCTCTTGGGTGAATACCATCTGGTCCTGGGGACTTATTATGGTTTAATGTATTGATTTGTTCCAAAACTTCCTCTATCGACACCTCAATCTGGGACAGTTCCTCAGATATGTCAGGAATTGGAATCTCCCTCACATCCTCTGCAGTAAAGACCAATGCAAAGAATTCATTTAGCTTCTCCATAACGGCCATGTCTTCCTTGAGTTCTCCTTTAGCACCTCAATTGTCCATGACCTCACTGATTTTTTGGCTGGCTTCCTGCTTTGGATGTACTTAAAAAAATTGTTGTTAACTTTTGTGTCATTTGCTAGTTACACTTCAAATACATTTTTGGCCTGCCTAATTACACTTTTACATTTGACTTGGCAGAGGTCATGTTCCTTTCTATTTTCCTCAGTAGGGTTTGACTTCCAAGTATTAAAGGATGCCTTTTTGTCTCTAACTTCCTCTTTTACTCTGTTTACCCATGGTGGCACATTTTTGGTCCTCTTACTGTTTTGTTTTTTTTAATTTGGGGTATACATTTAATTTAAGCACCCATCATCGCATTTTTAAAGAGTTTCCATGCAGCTTGCAGACATTTCACTCTTGTGACTGTTCCTTTTAATTTCCATTTAACTAGCTTTCTCATTTTTGTGTAGTTCCCCTTTCTGAAGTTAAATGCTACTATGCTGGGGTTCTTTGATATTCCTCCCCAACCCCCAACACCCCCCCCCCCCACACACACACACGTTAATTTTAGTTACATTTTGGTCACTATTACCAAGTGGTTCAGCAGTGCTGACCAGATCCTGTGCACGCACCACTTAGGACTAAATCAAGAATTCCCTCTCTGCTTGTGTGCTTCAAGAAGCAGTAATTAATGGAATCTAGAAATTTTATTTCTGCATACGGTCAATATGGAGATAGTTGAAATTCCCCATTATTACTGAGTTTTCTTTTTTTGTAGCCTCTCTGATCTCCCTGAGTATTTCACAATCATTGTCACCATCGTGGTCAAGTGGTTGGTAGTATATTCCTACTACTATAATCTTATTATTCATGCATGGACTTTCTATCCATAGACATTCTATGGTACAGTTTGATTCATTTAAGATTTTTACTATTTTTGATTCTATGCATTCTTTCTCATATGTCATTCCTATATATTTTAAATTCTGGGTTTACTGTGTCCCACTGATTATCATGATTCCACCAAGTTTCTGTGATGCCTATTATATCAATATCCTCATTTAATACCAGGCCCTCAAGCTCATTCATCTAGTATTTAGATTTCTAGCATTTGTATAAAAGCACTTATAAAATTTGTCAGTATTTAGTTGTCTGCCTTCATGTGAGGTCATTGCATGAAACTTTCTCATTTGACTGTTTCTCTTTAGCTCTTTCCTGTACTTTGTCACCTTCAATCCTCTCCTCCTTATTAGGATATAGAGAATCCACACTAATAGATCCACCACAAGGAATGTCTCTGTCCAAATCACGTGCTCCTCTGCACTTGTCAGCTTTCCTCCAGCCCTTAGTTTAAAAACTCCCCTCTAACCTTTTTAATTTTACATGCCAGCAAACTGGTTCCTTTTGGTGTAGGTGGATCCCATCCTTCCTGTATAGCATGAACGGCAGGAATAATAGGCATGGGGAGGCTAAGCCTCCCCTGGCACTGCTGCGGCTGCCGGACCCCCGGTTGCAAGGTTTGGGGGAAGTTTTTGATTTATTATGCCCCATGCAGGTTCCGGGGCGGCTGAGGAGGCGGTATGTGCTACCACCTCCTCAGCCATCCCGGAAGCTGAATGGGGCATAGCAAAAGCTTCTTCCGGAGAAGAGAGCTGCATGCTTTTCTCCGGGCAGCTTGGGGTCTGAGGAGGGAACGGGAGGCGCGGCGGTATCTGCAGCTGGCCCAGGACTCCAGGCAGGGAGCTTGGGGCTTTGGCCAGCTTGGGGCTCCTCTGACCAAAGGGAGATCTCGGGGCTCCTCTGGCTGAGGGGGGGTTGTCTCGGGGCTTCAGCTGGCTTGGGGCTCATCCAGCCAAAGGGTGGTTTCGGGGCTCCTCTCGGTGGATGGGTCTCAGAACTCCAGCCATCGGGGGGGGATCTTGGGGCTCTGGGTGGGGGGACAGGCAGAAGGGGTGGAGCCGGGGCTAGCCTCCCCGAAAGGAGGCTCAATCCGTCGCCTATGCTGTACAGTCTCCTCCTTTCCCAAAAGGTTACCCAGTTCCTAATAAATCTATAACCCTCCTCCCTACACCATCACCTCATCCACTCACTGAGACCTTGCAGTTCTGCCTGTAACTAGCCCTGAGAGTGGAACTGGAAGCATTTCAGAGAATGCTGCCATGGAGGTCCTGGACTTTAGAACATTCCACTAGACACCTATATGCATTTTTAGCCACCTAAATACCTTTAACAATCTGACTCTTAGTTCCTTTGACTTTCAATGTAATTTGGGCGCCTAACTCTCATAGGCATTTTTGAAAATACCAGCCTTAAACTAAAGTTCAAAAACAGCCCTAAATTGACATCAGTGGGGCTATACCACCTTATACAAGGGCAAGGTTTAGCCCTAACACATTTGAAGGGTTCTTCTGAATGAAGCTTTGCAATGATGAAGTTGGACTTCTAAGAGAATTTAAGATACAGTAGTTGGCTTCAATAGAAGCACTATACACAGAATGACTGCAAATTTAGCCCTAGAGCAGTGATACTCAGACTGAGACTCGCGAGCCGCAAGTGGCTCTTTAATGTGTCTCCTGTGGTTCTTTGAAGCACGTGATATTAAAACACTGTGTGATTTAATTATTAACCAAGCTAAGTTATTAACCAGTCACATTGCTTTTACTATGTTATTAACCCATTAAGTTATCAACTTATTTATTTATAACGTATTTATTAACTTATTTGCTGTGAAAAATAATATGTACTACAATAGTACATTCACTACTATAGTAAATAAAACAATGAATTCACACTACTGTGGCTCTTTTGGGTAATGTGGATCGCTAATTTGACTCCTGAAGTCTGAGGATCGCTGCCCTAGTGTATTTAATGTAAATAATCCTCTACTGTCTCTATCCATTAGAGCTTTAGCTTTCTCCTAGCAATTCGCACCATTACATGTACTTCTGACTGGCTTCCTAAGAAATCTTTCTCCTTAGTTTTTTGTGCAAACATTTTAGTTACAACAAAAATGATATTTAATAAACAGAGAGAGGGAAAAAAGGAAATTGCCTTGTATAGCTTCATTATAAAGCCTATACAGTAGAATTTTTTACTAAGTATTGATTTGGGGAACCTGTGTTTATGTCTGACTGGACATAAAATCTAGATTTGTGAACTTCTAATATCAGATTAGTGCACAGAAACCAACTATCCATCTTGCGAAGACAGATCAGATTCTACAGGGTATATAAATGGCAAATGGCAGGGTATATAAAGGTCACTTGGGCTAAAACTGGCTCTCCCAAAAACTGTAACATGCTTTGAGCCATATTGACTCCTGTGAGTTATTTTAACAGTCAGGGTAATTAACCATTGAAATAGTTTACTGCAGAAATGTGATGGATTCTCTATCACCTGAAGTCTTTAAATCAAGGTTGGATGCCTTTCTGAAAGATATGCTCTAGCTCAGCCACAACTTACTGGTCTGATGCAGGAATTACTGTGTGAAATTCAGTAGCTTAGGTTATGCAAGTGGTCAGACCAGATAATTATACTGGTCCCTTCTGACCTTAAAATTTATTAATCTGCGAGGATGCAGGGAAGAGAGAGTGTGCAAGGAGCTTACACCTACCTGTGTAGCCTGCATAAGTGTCAGCCACAGGTGCCATCCCTGCATTTGGAGGAATGCAAGGAATTCTCCCTATGTGCATCCAACAGAATACAAGACACCCTTCAGGAGACTGGGGAGAGTCAGAGCAGTGGCCTTGCCCTCACTCTACTGTGACAAAAAAGCTGGTTAGGAGCATTGGAGGGCAGCAAGATGCACCAACTTAATGGATGTTACAGCCTGCGCCTCCTCTGTACATACGAAGGAGCTGAAAGAGGGATTGTTTCTCCTGTGACACAGTCTGCCATGGCACTTCCCCTGGGGCAGTGCCCCACCTCTCCTGCGGAGGCTTAACGTCCATCACACATAATTTGACCAGCAAGCTATTTGTTACTTTAAAAGGTGTAAAATTTGGTCCACATCCAAGAAAACCTCATCCTTATAACCAAATGCCCTGCTGTGGTGTATACAAATGTACCAGCACCAAGAGGAATAACACGAACTTTTAGAAAGTATTTTTTTTATCAACAGAACCAAATGCTCACTACAGGCAGTGATTACTAAGTATGGATTACACTTCATGCCTTATCAACAGGCATGTAAAAGAATTAAAATTTATCTAACACAGTTTTTTAACATATGCAGAAAGGGAAAAGCAATATCCCATTAGGAGAGAACGATTGCCCTTTATATGTCTGTGTTTCTTTACGAATGAGATAACATGTAGGTGAATCCTGTCATTCTCATAACACAGACACTAACTCTCTTTTCTTTTTATTACACAATTTATCTTTAATGCGGCAGAGAAGCATCCAAATAACTGAAAGTGCTTTAATGGATGTTTGAAGTTGATATACATTTTTGTTTACTTTGGTAAATATCAGAAGTTATCTTGGCATGGATAAAAACATATTCTCAGCTTTACATGCAATTAAAGGGTATCTTTTTCACTTACTATAGTGAGAAACAAAGTATGGTTCAAATTGTCCATGGATGCATGGAGGTCAATAGGAACTTTGCATGTGCATCCAAGGGAAGAATTTGATGTCAGGCATCTATTTACCCCACATCGAATCAAATCCCATGCATCTGGGCTTCAGGCTTTCGGGGTCAGGAAGGAATTTATTCTCTTGCTACACAATTAGTTTATTTTATTATATTATTAATTATTATTATTATGATGATGATTTTGTCTTTCTCTGAAGCATCAAAGATTGGCCACAGAATGAGAGATGGGATACCCAAAGGGTGGACCAGTGCTTGGAGGTGGTACAGAGAATCTTCTTTCTAGGTCTTGCTCTCATGTTCAGGGTCACACTGATTGCCAGATTTGGGGTCAGGAAGGAATTTTCCCTAAGTAAGATTGGCAGAGACCGTGGGGAGCTTTTTCCTTCACATGGGGTGAGGGTCACCTAGGCATATCTCACCTACTCAATTCCCTACCATTGCAGGGGCTTCAGGAATTGGTTGCACCTCACTCTCCCCTGTTCTCTGCCTGTGGCACATCGTTTATTTTCCTGAGGATTGAAATGTTTTAGTCTAACTAAGGAATTTGGGCTCAATACAGAGGTATCTGAGTGAATATTAATGGCCTGTGATATACAGGAGCTCAGACTAGATGATCTAATGGTCCCTTTCTGGCCTTAAACTCTATGAAACTATTAAACATACATACATGACTTTCATTAATGTTCCCATGCCATGAGGGAAAAATAGAATTCTACAAGTCTGAGCCATATATACAGGAGGGTTTGTTTTGTGTTATGCCAGTTCCCATTGACACTGCATTATGGTCAAATAACCCACAGATGTGTGGGTGAAAGCGTCTCATACAAAGATATTTTTAACCATCATTTTATTTTCATATGAACATTTATGGTGCTGGTAATAAACTCCCTAAGAGCAGACAGAAAAGTGTGCTTGCTTTTAAACTGGTTAGATTGCTCTTCTCAGCTTTAATTCCTCAGGGTCTTCTTTTTGTGTTTAAATAAAAATTAAGCCTACTTTAAGGAAATTTAAATGAGTGCTTTGGGATACTTGAACACATGACATATAGTGAGATGTATTAGACTGTGCACTAACCTTCAAATGAAAGTAGGGCAGCCCCATTGCTTAAGACACATAAACCTGGTGTGAATGTAGCACTAAAGAATATACTATAGGAAGCATTCCTGCATTTACAAGGAAATGGAAAATCTGACAGCTTGCCTACCTAAAGTTAGAAAATTAAATCCATATTTAAGCCCCTGTATGAGTAACGTGGTTATCAGAGGTGCTGAAAGACATAAGCTGATGACCACAACGGGTTCTCAGCCCCCTTGAAAATCAGGCCATTTATTGAGAAGCCTGGATTTTCACTTACTGTTGTTACCTAATTTTAGGCATCCAAGTTCTACAATTTTGGCCCAAATCACCTAAATCCACCGCTAATATCTATGATTCTATAAACAAGTTGATGGATTTTAATGTGACAATTCTGAATATATTACAGTCCTAACAAGGGACATGCAGAGTTTTATGCATCATATTTTTCTTTAAATTGTATTTATGCTTAGATTTATATTAGATGCCCATACCAGGGCTCTGAGCAAATGAACAGCAATTAACAATACTTCATATAAATTTACCACTGCCAATTAAGCAAACTGACAAAACAGAGATATAAATGCCAAATCCTGATCCCAGCATACAGTCTGAGCAAATGGGGTGTGCACAAGGGGCCAACATGACATAGAAGCAACTGGGTAATGACTCAGAGAACTGTATCACCCCTCTGAAAAAATTTTGGTATCCCTCTGCTGGGAGTTTGGCGAATACATCTTCATAGTCACATACCCACTTGCCCCATTCTGCCAAAAATCCCTCCACCACAGGACCATTACAGAGCCCTCCAGGGAGCTGTGCTCTTTGGCATCAGAAGGTTGTGCAATCTCTGTGCCCTAGCCCTTTCCATGAAGTAACTAGCTTGGTAATTTTTTTTTTAAATGGTGATCACTGTACACAATATAGAATAGAACAGAACAGACCTTTGCAGGCTCTACATGAAAGAATCCTCAGCACTGTTGAGCAATGGAGCCTCTCCGAGAGGAAGGAGAAGAGCTTCTGAAACATGACTTCACCCAAACCTGCTAGGATGTGTAAATGAATGAACAACAATAGTAGAGCTGATCAAAAACAGAATTTCTATTCCACAGGAGATTCCAGTATTTGGACATTTGTTTTCATTACAAAGTTGGATAAAAAGATGAAATATCAAGACTTTCCAGGGAATAAAAAGTTCTGAAAAATTATGATTCCGACATGTCAAATTGTTTTGTTTAGGAGGGAACTAAACATTTTCAGATTCTCAAATCAAAATTATTTATTTCAGTTTGTCAGTCTGAAATTAAATATTTTATTATGTTTCAGGCTGACATTAAACTCTGCTTCCACAGAGGCACCAGAGCATATCATGGGAGATGTAGTCTGACCAAGGAGCTGAGCCCATAGAGGAGTATGAGAATATGTGGGACCCAGACGTACAACTTCCATGAGGCACATAGCAGCTAAGACAAAAGCAGAGATTAACTCAAAATGTGATATATGCCATCATGTGCCAACAATGCTCTTCTACCATGTACATTGGCCAAACCGGACAGTCTCTACGCAAAAAATAAATGGACACAAATCAGACATCAAGAA
This sequence comes from Emys orbicularis, assembly GCF_028017835.1. NCBI lineage: Eukaryota > Metazoa > Chordata > Testudines > Emydidae > Emys > Emys orbicularis. Next base: position 192,947,770 of record NC_088685.1, read on the forward strand.
TTGTAACATTCAAAAACCAGTAGGAGAGCACTTCAATCTCCCTGGACACTCAATAACAGACTTAAAAGTGACAATTCTTGAACAAAAAAACTTTAATTTTCCCTCTGCTGATACTCACACCTTCTTGTCAACTGTTGTTCCACCTTATTATCCTCATTAGTACTGACTCCCCACTTGGTAAGACAACTCCCATCTTTTCATGTGCTGTAATATATATACTGCTTACTGTAGTTTTCACTCCATGCATCTGATGAAATGGGTTTTAGCCCACAAAAGCTTATGCCCAAATAAATGTATTAGTCTCTAAGGTGCCACAAGGACTCCTCATTGTTTTTGCTGATAGACTAACATGGTTACCATTCTGAAACCTGTCAAAATTAAATGTTTCATAGAATCTCAAGGTTGGAAGGGTCCTCAGGAGGTCATTTAGTTGAACCCCCTGCTCAAAGCAGGACCAATCCCCAGACAGATTTTTGCCCAGATCCCTAAGTGCCCCTCTCAAGGATGAAGCTCACAACCCTGGGTTTCGTAGGCCAATGCTCAAACCACTGAGCTATCCCTCTCCACCCCCCATTCAGACTGACTGTAAAAGGTTCGTGCCGGGGCTCGACCCTCCTGGGCAGGAGGGGAGCCACACCGACTCACTACTGGTGGAACAAACAACCAGTTAGTTCAGGACTCAGGCCCTCTGCTGCAGGGGCTGAGCAAACAACAGATAGTTCAGGGCTCAGGCCCTCTGGGGCAGGGGCTGAGCAAACAACAGTCCAGGAGCCCAGGCCCTCTGGTGCAGGGGCTGGGCAGACAAGCAGTTAAGGAGCCCAAGCCCTTTGGTGCCGGGGCCGAGCAACAACCAGGTAAGGAAGGCCCAGGCCCTGGATCAGGGCGGGGCACAAACAGTCACAGCTCCGGTAAGGTAGCTCAGGCCCTCCGGTGCAGGGGCTGAGCAATACACAGTTAGGGATCTCAGGCCCCCTTGTGCAGGGGCTGAGCAACACTCAGTTGGGGTAAGCCCTGGCTCCGACATCAGAGCGTTGGGTGAGGGGGAAGCCTGCCACCCATGAGCAGGGGGTGGCAGGGGGAACGCAGGCCCACCCACTCCACTGCGTTCCAGCCCGGGGCCCTAGCAGCGGTTACTGCCACTGCCGGTCAGTGGGGTATCCTGACCGAAACACACTGACATTGGCTCACACGCGTCTGCAGCCTGACCGGGGTCGGCTACCCCCGGGCTACTTCCAGGATCCCCCTCAGGGCCTACCTCGTCCGTGGCACCGGGCCCGGTCCAGTCCACCAGCATGGGCTCCTCTCGGCTGGGGCTTGGTGGCAGGTCCGGCAGCTCCGTAGGGAAATCCAGCCAATTGCACTCGGGCGGCTCCTCCAGGTAACAGCAGGGGCGGAGGGGTTCTGGTGCGGCCTTGCCTTCGGGGTTGGTGTGGGGGAGTTCCAAGGGCTCCTCCCAATGACGGGAGCGGACGGGCTCCGGCGGCTCCTCCTCATAGTGGGCTCGGGGCAGCTCCGGCCAGCTAGGGCAACGGCCTCGGGCCTCAGAGGTATCCCGTCCAGGAGCTCCCGGCCACACGTCTGCTCCCTGCGGTGGCCGGGGTCTGACTGAGCTCCGGCGGCCGGCCTTTATACTTCCTGTCCCGCCCCTTGACTTCCGGGGGGCGGGAACAGGCGGCAGTGGCTCCGCCCACTCGGGTGCCTGCAAGGGTGCTCCCTCTTCTGGGCAGGAGGGGAGCCACACCGACTCACTACACTGACCCAAAATGAAGTGTTTCCTTTAGATTTGTCCAACTGAAAGTTCTGCTCTAATTGTTCTTTTCCCGTGGAAAAGTTTGATTTCAATGAAACTGTTTGAAATGTTTTAACTAGCCCCAGTCTATAGTATCTATTCAGTTACCTAGGAATTTATACCACTATCATGCTGCTAACAGATCCAAAAGAATTAGCATGGGCACTTTATTCCCAGCACTACAATGAATGAATCCAGGTGCAATATCAGAGTGAAAGAGATCAAAGAAATTAGAAAAAATTGGGTGAGCAAACAGCTCCTTTTGCTTTGCTCCCTTCTCAGTTAACTTTCCCCAAAAATAAGCTTACAAACAGGATGGTAAAGTTGGAAAGATTTCACATAAGAGATTTTGTACATAAAGGGGCATTGGCAAACTTTGCCAACAATGGTCCACATCTTGCCTTATCTCATTGCTTTTGCAAGCCTTGAGGGGCATGGACTGGTTGCAGACCAGAGCTCTTTCAATACTTTTAGCACCTTGGTAAGCAAGGCTACAGGAAATTCTGACAGAGAGGAGAGTATGTGTATAACCTTGTCAGTGTGCACTCTTCCATAGAATTGCCAGTCTCATTTGAGTATAGTCAAATAGTGTAGATTAAAAATATTGTCTGGCAAGAAAGTCTTGATTCAAGTAAAAGCATCTGTCATAACTATAAAGGGAAGGGTAACAGCTCTCCTGTGTACAGTACTAAAATCCCTCCTGGCCAGAGATTCCAAAATCCTTTTACCTGTAAAGGGTTAAGAAGCTCGGGTAACCTGGCTGACACCTGACCCAAAGGACCAATAAGGGGACAAGATACTTTCAAATCTTGGGGGGGGGGAAGGCTTTTGTGTGTGCTCTTTGTTTTAAGGGGTTGTTCGCTCTTGGGACTGAGAGGGACCAGACATCAATCCAGGTTCTCCCCATCTTTCTAAACAAGTCTCTCTTATTTCAAACTTGTAAGTAAAAAGCCAGGCAAGGCGTCTTAGTTTTACTTTGTTTTCTCAACTTGTAAATGTACCTTTTACTAAAGTGTTTATCTTTGTTTGCTGTACTTTGAACCTAAGACAGAGGGAGGTCCTTTGAGCTCTTTAAGTTTGATTACCCTGTAAAGTTATTTTCCATACTGATTTTACAGAGATGATTTTTACCTTTTTCTTTAATTAAAAGCCTTCTTTTTAAGAACCTGATTGATTTCTCCTTGTCTTAAGATCCAAGGGGGTTTGGATCTGTATTCACCAGGAGTTGGTGAAAGGAAGGATGGGGGGAAGGGTCAATTTCTCCTTGTTTTAAGATCCAAGGGGGTTTGGATCTGTATTCACCAGGAGTTGGTGAAAGGAAGGAGGGGGGAAGGGTCAATTTCTCCTTGTTTAAGATCCAAGGAGTTTGGATCTGTATTCACCAGGGAATTGGTAAGAGGTTTCTAAAAGCTTCCCAGGGTAGGGAATGGTGGCAGCGGACCAAAACTAAGCTGGTAGTTAAGCTTAGAAGTCCTCATGCAGGCCCCCACTCTTGTACCCTAAAGTTCAAAGTGGGGATACAGCCTTGACAGCATCAGTCAGATTTGCCAGGTTGTCAAAGCCTCAGAATATCTCCACTGTTCATAAACAATATTATCCCTCAGATAAATCTGAAATCCAGTTAGATTCATCAGCCTCCAAAGGCTGCAAAATTAAACAGCCTTGGCCCTCAACCTGGAGGAAGTAATGGCCTATGTATAGCAAGAGAATAATCCTCATATTCCCACTCTCCCACAAAAATAGGATCCAGAGTATGTTCATCTGTGGTATATGTAGAGCCAGGAAGCATATGGCACAGTCCCATGGTTGTCATCATGGCTTGAACCATCTTATAAGATCCATTTTCCTTAGGGTTAATGAATCCCTTCAAGACAATAAACGTGGGAGATTCCAACACCAGGCCACAAAAAAATCTGTTCCTGTCAGAAATGTGTGGTGCAGCAGACTGGCCTGTATACCATTGTGAATCCTAGTTTAATCCTTTCCCAGGACTTTTATGTATGGTGGACATCCTCAAACAAACCCAGTTTTGAGCGGGGTAGCTTCCTGAACCTTATATCAGATAGAAATCACAATGGCATCCTCATGGTTCATGCCAACCAGAGTCCCAAAGTGGATAAATTTGCAATAATAAAAGCTCAGCTAAGACACATGCAGCCAGGTCTTGGGTGTTTCAAGCAAGGTCAGAGGCCTCAATTGTGAATAAGTCATGGAACTCACTAAAAGTATTAGCCTCCAGCTTTGCATCAAATGGAATTAATTCTGGGTTGGGTAGCTAGCTGTATATTAGGGTTGTAAAGGCTAGGGTGACTAGCCTTCTAACTGCTTTTGGCAAGGCCTATGTGACCCAGAAGGCTTAAAATTTGTTAACATTTCCAAATCCTGCTAAACTGCCACCTGCCCCTGTGACTTAGTGACCAATCATCACTAACCAACATAGCTCAAATTTAAAATATTAAGTATTGAATCCTCATAGGACCAATACACAGAGTAAATAAATTCACAGAAACACTCATTGAGTAACACTGAATAATGAATAAATTCAAGGAAGTTGTAATCTGCTCACGGATATTCTGTCAAGTAAATTATTTGCTCAGCTCTACTTTATTATTGAGACCTTTATGGTTCTGGGCAAGCCTGTCTTCCTGAAATACCTTGATCACTCCTAGTACTAGAAGTCCTCTTTGCTAAAGCTAATTCGTGAAGCCTAATCTGAGTAGGTACTCAGTGTTTTGCCAGCAGAGTGGTAGCAGTATGCAGAGAAGAGACTTTTTATTTATTTAATGGTATTCTATTAAATAAGGTGGATTTTGCTTTTGTGTTTTCATGATGTATTAGTTAGCTGTAAAATTTTTCTCCAGGTTTAACATACTGCAGTACGTGTTGTGATTTTGACTTCTGTTTCTCTTTACTAAAGATGAAAATGTTTTAAAATGCTGATCTGAAACAATTTTCTGCTGGAAAATCAGCCATCCTCCAAGCAACTGCATGGGCACATTAAAGCTGAAGGGCCCAACCCCACACCCACTGAAGTAAATGCCAAAATTCCCATTGACTTCAATCAAAGCAGGATGTGAAGCCAAGATTGAAACCTACCTTTCAAAATGTGCCGTTTTTCCAATTTTATCAAAATGTGTATGACTAATGAACATTGCAAAGAAATGAGTGTGTACATTAAATACACTTGGGTCTTGATATTGCAATGAGATGTACTGAACCCCATTGGAATCAAAAGATGAAATCCTGGCCCTAGTGACTTCAATGAGGCCAAGATGTCATCCAGAGACCTTACTCTCACCAGTATCAATCCCTGCATGCTGAAATCCTTCCGATCGCTGCACAGTGAAATGGAAAGACACCCTAGAATAAACAAAAGGATGGAGCAAAACAGGGAAGAAAAAGAAGCAATTTTTATTTCAGAACATCTAACTTGAACATTTTTGTCAGTGACATGTTAGGAACTCTTATGATGGCTCTCTTAAAGTTGGTTGTTCACCTAAATCTGTTTGCCTATTTGGCCTTTTTTTGTGTGTGTGTGTGTAAATTCTTTAGGATAGGTATTGTCTTTATTCTATGTGTGTATAATGCTAATGTAGGGCCTTTAGTTGCTACTGGAATATAAATATAGTAATAACAATAGTATTTTTTCTAAGAACAATTAAAGTAGAACCTAAGCATATAATTATTATCCACACAATGCCTAATCCCAAGGAATTCCATGCATGATGGTACATTATGATTTTAAATACAAACTGAACTTGTGATTAAAAATTCAAGTGATTGTTTCACCCCAAATTGTGAGTATTTATATATCCTGAACAAGCAGTTTTCACCTTTGTTCAGATTAAATTTGAAATATATTTTGTAACTCTCAGAAACGGGATCAAATGACCCCCAAATGTCATGTGCCAATGGCAGACAAGGGGCAATCTCTAACCACGGCTATTGCTGAGTTCATACAAACACTGTGAGCTCTTTAAGTGCTTCCCTCTGAGGAGTCATAGTGACATTCCTTGCTTTTTTAATTTTACCTTACCAGATTTGCTGTTTTCCCTTCCTTTCACTAGCCCTAATCAATGCTGCAGGTCAGTTTGAAAGAATGGACAGCTCTAGAGCCACATACATTTAAAACAATTTGATGCAAATATTGATCCAAAGAGCATAGACATGTGGAGGTGCTGCTTTTTTTAATGGGCATGCTTTTTTTCTCCCTTTAGGTTTTCTCTTCACATGATAAAATAGATCACCATGTATCCAGGTCTCAACTGTCTATTTGCCCAAGCACAGGCATGAATTAATAGATTCAAAGATAGGCCAGTCATAATGTTAAATTCAGATCAGAATGCAGGATGTTGTCTGCATCAAATGCAAGTACATTACCTGGTCTTGTTTTCTTGAGTGTCTACACTTTTCACACTTTGTAGCAGAGCTATTTTGGCAAGCAAGGTTCAGTGGCAGGAAAAGAGTAGTGTCTCATGTCAGCTCAAGCAGTATTGCTGATACCATGTCCACCATGGCTATATACTTAATTCCCATGTACACAAGACTAACAAAGCATTTTATTAGAAAGCCACTGTCCATGGTTTATATTTAGGAACAGAGTGCTAGTCCAAGCTGTAATCCAAAGACAAGATCAAGGGAAGGAAGGAATTCTAAGGACCGCTTTGAAATTCAACACTAAAAAGATCTGACATTCTTCTATCTGTAGGCATTTTTAGGCTGGACTGAAAATAAAAAGAAAACCTGTTTGTACAGAGAAAGCTTGCCTGGCCTTGTGCCAAGACAGGAAGTCTATCAAAGCTGGGCAGTGTTTGAAAGCAACAGAATACTGGAACCAAAAAAGAGAGGGAGTGGGGGAGAAATGGGTTGCTTTCACATTGGCTTTTTGCTATTTTTTAGATTGTTCTTTGCCAGCTGCATTCACAACTGTTTGTAGCTATACCACTCCCCTGTTTATTCAGCCAGAGCTGCAGGCTATCGGTGTGCATGGTAGCTCTATCCAGGCAGCATACGTAAAACAGAGGATGCCTACAACAAAACTTCCACCAAAGCAGCATGGCTTGCACGGGGAATACAGGCATACAATTGTCTATGTCCTTCCCCAAACACTAGGATGAGTAAATCCATTCCCAAGCATGCCTGATTGTCATAAGATAAATCAGGTTGGATGTACAGTTGCATATGTAAAATATGCTCTGTGCAGGTTTATCAGCTCCGAAGGGCCTAAAGATAACTCAAGCAGGTTAGGAGAGGATTTGTTTTGTGATGAGAAGTCATTCACTAGTTATACACATTCACACACATACCCAATTATAGCAACACATGGAATGAACTCTCACAACCTTTGACCTTGGAAGAGCATTAATACTTAAAATATATATATTAAGAATTTCTAGCTGTAATATATTCAGGCAAAAATGGTGCTGTCATCTTGAGCTACAAGTTAGAAAGTTATTACTTTTAATATGCCAGTACCCTAGGCCTGTACTGTTATGTAAAAAGAAAAATAACCTTGTGTGACAGTTTAACATTGATCGATGTGCCTGCCAAATGCAAAGAGATAAATAAGCAGGTGATGAATAAACAGCACTTCAAGTAAAGACATTACGCTGCATGCATAAAACGACGCCAGGCACCTAGGAGCTGTGGGTGGCCGAAGGTTAGCCATTTCATGCCCACTCAGTAAAGCAGATTTAATCGCTTCCAATATTTTCTGTTAAAAAGCACGCTTAATGAGCCAATTTCACAAGCCCAGAGAAACTGATTATTATCTCCGAGTTCCAACAGAGTTGGTTGTTTTCCAAGAGCCAGTTTTTCCTTGATGGGATAAAAACCTTTTAGGGGGAGAGGGGAAAAAAAGAAAGAAAGAGAAAAAAATCTGGGTATCGAGGAAGAGGATGGCACTAGATGGCAGTGTTGCTCTGTTGTCTGGGATGTGACTTGGCAGCAGGCTAAGGCTCAGAAGATGTTGGCTTGGAAGCCTGCCTAGACTGTAAGTAAAGCAGAAAATAGTCACCTGAAGATTTTGCATTTACTCTTTTTCCTTTTTCTCTGCCCTGCCATTTTCTGGTGCTTTTCCTCAGTGGACACAAGTGTTTGGTGGAGGGGAGATGGATCTGGCTCTCCTTCCCTCTGAGCTCTAGTAAGCAGATGCATAAAACCCAAAGCAAACAACATTGAAACCCTTGAAAATTCACGTGGTACAAGTGGAGGGAAACTTTTCCTTCCTGCTTCTTTCCCACAGGAGTTAAGAGCCAGGAAAGTTTCTTCATCCACGCACAGATAAGAACAGCCATTCTGTCCTCTCTCTCCTTTTTTCTCCACCTATACTTTAAAATTCAGTGGCTGTAGGGATTTACTATGGGGCTAATTTTACTCCTGCAGAGGACCAGTTCAACCTTCACAGTATTTGAGTAACTATTGACTCCAGTGGGAGTTATTTATAGTCCGTGGAGAGGAAAGGGAGAACGAAGCCCCTGGGAGTCAGAATAGGTCCATCCTTGGAAAGAGAAAGAGGCCTTCACTTTAGGGAGCCAGTGCTTCTCCCAAGGGGATGTCTCTGTGCCTCCCTCCAGCTGCAGAGCACCACTGTGGAAGCCACATAAAACACAGGGTTATTGTCATCAGCAGCAGTTAGTCAGTCACCACTTACGAAAGGAACCCCAGCAACTAGACCTCAGCATATAATTAACTCATCTATAAAAAAAAAAAAATCAAATTGAAGTGAACTGTTGTTGAGTTCTAAATCAGGAGCCAAGTTAATTATTTTTTATGAATATTCATAGAAAACTTGTACAATTTCCAAACTAGGCCTTCAATTACTAATCAGTTAACTAAATAACTGGTATGTCTATTTCTTCTGAGGATAAATTGGTTTAAAGAGGCAATAGACCTTTCAAGCAAGTACAAAAAAATAAACAGCATAAAGTAGACAGTAGAAATTATCCATCCACATTTTGGATGCTGTTCAGACCTACAGACCTCCCTTTGGAGGTGAACCCTCCTATACCCGTATTTGTGTTCAGAGATGGGGTTGGCAAAGCTTTGCCCCTAAGAATGGGCAATGTGATGCGACAAAGGATATGGTGTAGCCAGTGCAAGATACAATGCAGCCAGGGAACTTGCCTTGGTGTACAAACAGGAGCATAGGGCTTCGTCTATTGGTCAGACTATGGTATACCAAGTCCAGGAACCTGGCATGTGTCTGATAGCATAAGCTACAGAGAAAGGTGAACTCACCACCACCTCCAACCTCCATTCTCATGCCCCTCCCACCTCATAACACACCTAACTGATTCCGTAATGATATATATTGGGGGAGGGGGGTGGTACTTTTGCCACAGTGAGGTACTTACACTAAAGCAGGGTATTTGATTCATAGATTCATAGATTCTAGGACTGGAAGGGACCTCGAGAGGTCATCGAGTCCAGTCCCCTGCCCTCATGGCAGGACCAAATACTGTCTAGACCATCCCTGATAGACATTTATCTAATCTACTCTTAAATATCTCCAGAGATGGAGATTCCACAACCTCCCTAGGCAATTTATTCCAGTGTTTAACCACCCTGACAGTTAGGAACTTTTTCCTAATGTCCAACCTAAACCTCCCTTGCTGCAGTTTAAGCCCCTTGCTTCTTGTTCTATCCTTAGAGGCTAAGGTGAACAAGTTTTCTCCCTCCTCCTTATGACACCCCTTTAGATACCTGAAAACCCTTGATAACCCTTTGGCATTCTCTGAGCTTCCATAGCTTCTAAGATTAGCATTAGTCATAAAACTATCCAGGGGCTAAAAAACCACAAGCAAGAGAACCCTTTGCTGTACTGTATACATGCTGAGGTGACATACTTTAACCAGGAAAATGAAGAACATTTAAAAAAACCACAGTGGAGTTACAAGTAACCCACAAGTTTCTGTTTGCTAGTCACATAAAGATTTTCTATATAAGAAGCTGGTGCTTCTGGAAGCAGAAGACAGAACTTGTGTTCAGGCTGCCTCTGTGATTCCCTTCTGCTGACAGACCTTCTCCCTGGCTGATGACATAGGGACCAAATATGCAAAGTACAGAACATGTCCTGGCTTCAATGGGAGTGGAAGCTGCTCAGCACCATGTAGTAAGAGCTCAGCACTTTGAAGGATTTTTCCCATATGAAGATATTCCCAGCAGGATTGCCGGGGCAGGGGGACATTGCAGAAACAGGGGAGGAATTCATGGGGACCCAAGAAACAACCATATTTTATAGAGAGAGCAATATAAATATAGACTAATCTTGATATCTATTCATTCACACACACACCAAGATCAATCTATTACATACCATGTCCTTTACCTTTATACAAAGAAAGAACAGTGGATTCACATGTGTTTAAATTGTTTCAGTGCAGGTCAGTTCATTATTTATATTTTATAGATAATTCTTCAGTGAAAGTTTCATTTACCACACATACTAAGAGTACAGAATTATCAAGAGTATAGCAAATATCTAAATGAAAAGCTAAAATAAAAAAAACAGACAGTAACACTTTGCAGACTGCAGTAGTATTCAAAAGCTATGTGTTTGGAAAAGTATTTAAAATGGAATTAAGTAGCTATAGAACACAATTTCCTACCAACCACATCAGTATTCCCATTCATGCATTAGGATCATGCAAATGGAATTATTGAGTGCCCTAGTCATTTAGTGATAAGTGGTGGCAAAGCCCAATGGTTTTCCACTTCCAAGCCCACATAATGCATAATGTAGATAATTCAGTGTCTTTTAAGCAAAATAATAAATAGATAAATACACTGATGAGAATATATTTTTCCTGCACTTAGAGACAAGCAGTTATATTTAGATAGTGCACTGAAAATCAGTTAAAATACCTGCTGTGAGAGTTCAACAATTACAATTAAATGATGCGGTACAGTAGCCCCTTGATGTACTCACAGAACTCCCAGTGGACCGGATTTTGCTCTCAATTTCACCAGTGTAAATCTGGAATACCTTCACTGTAATCAATGGAGTTACTTTGGATTTACTCGCTGTAACTGAGCATTGATGCTTGACCCTTATGCACATATTGACCCTTAGTGCATCTAAGATAAATCTTGTGAAAGATTTCCAATAGGGGAAACCCTTTTAAATGTTATTCAAGAACTAAAATATAGCAGAGTGACAAAAATGCCATCTCGCTAATATCTCAAATAAAATAATGTATGACAGATGCACACACTGGCTGCTAGAGCTACTCCTAGGGAGCACTGACATGTCTCCCATGTCATTTCAGTTAGGTTCTGACTTTGAAAACAGCATATCCAGGACATACCTCACTCTTCCATAAACCCAGCTCAGCTGGCATTGTGTCCTCATTCAAGTACCTCCATTGCAAAAAGGGGCATCTGGGCATGTTGTTACAGCGTGGCATAGGATATAAGAACCCAGTCTAAATTTCCATTGAAGCATGCCTCTACCATGAACATTTCTATTAAAATGTTACATTGCAGATCTATTCTCATAGAAACTGAACATTCAGCTGAAGAACATATGCATGCTGCGAGAATATTCATGCGATCTGCACTAAGGCTATGAATTTAAGAGGTCTCCAATGTATTTTGCCAATTTAAATCAAATTGTGATTGGTTTCTGACCTAACACAGAAATAGATTTGATGAAATAAGACTGGTAAAACTCACTTTAGGACAAAGGTTGATTTGATAATCATAATTACATTTCTACTATCCCTATTTTCTTAAGTGTTAGTGGATTTATTGGACTTTTCCTGTGTAACCTATGGCTGATTTGCAGCTTTTTTTGTAATTTCTTAGTAGACAGTAGCAATTTCTTATATCTTCAGTAATGTCTAGAATGTACATTTTTTATATTAATGATCTCACCAGGAGAAAAACTGTACTGTGAATGCATGATGGCCATATGGAAAAGACAATGAAGTTTAGTAATTAAAACTGAAAAGGGAAAGAACTATGCAGTAATTAGAACACTGATTAATCAGCTGATAATTTTATCTTGATTAATGCTGCTGATTTTCCTCCTCTTATTGACCTAGGAAAGGTAGGTTTAGACCAATTAAATATAAATTATTCCCTTTTTTCACATTCCAGGCAGATTCCACTGTTCTAAGTCATAGTACATTTAAGATGTAGCACTGAATAGCTCTTACTAAATTGGGCAGCTCAACAAAAGGTAAAATAAGGTTTATGTTCCAAACATGCTGATGCTTTTATCTAAGGCAGAATTGGACAGAACTGGTTCATTTCACTATTATCAGGGGAATATTAAAATTAGATTAAATTGCTGTGCACAAAAAAAGAAAAAAAAAGAAAAAAGAAAGACTTTCCTTGTGCTAAAGCCATCAGAGTAGGGAAACAAAAATAATTCATTCATTTTATTAGGCCCTCGATATGGATAGATAATCCAAACTTGAGAAAAGGATCCATATTAATGCTCTGAGCTCCCTTCATGTGCAGCACTGCAAATTTATTGTTTGTGGAGAAGTGTTACTAGTCTCAGACTGACTCCAGTGACTATCCATAGGCCATCAGCAACAACATCCATGCCCAGTTTCCCTGGCAGGGTCAAGGAAGGATTAAACCTACTCAGACTAAATCCTAGGGTAACAGCCATTTTAAGTATGGCTAGTCCTTTCCCTCCACCATTAACCTCCTTCCATCCACTTCAGCTCCAAGCAATGATGAGGGAGAGGTCTCTGGAGTTACACTGTGTGGATAGGGGAGGAGAGGGGAGGGAATGCTATTCCATTGCATGTTACTAAGAGAGGGAAAAATTCTTTCTATAACTGCCTGCATGGCTTTCTCCTGGCCCCCTTTTCAGCTGTCTTCTCAGGTCCCTTCTTCCTTTGTGATTTCTAGATTCATTCTTTTCCACCATCCCACCATTATTGGTATTGGGTGTTTCCCAAATGCTAAATGCAAAATACTTGGTATTCAGTGACTTCCCCCCCCCAAAAGAGTGGCATCAACACATCACTAAAATGCTCCCAGACAATATGTACCAAAGATATCACATTAAAGAGGCCTTGAGTTACCCCCTACCATGCTTACATGAATTTTGACTAAAACACAAAGCGATCTGGAGTTGCAGCATTTTGCAACATTCATAGAATCACTGGACTGGAAGAGACCTCTAGAGGTCAACAGGTCAGGATTGCAGTTGTCAGAGGTGGAAGAGGCCAACAGATCACTGAGTCCATCTTCCTGTGGTGGCAGAATACAGACACAGAGCATACTGATGTTAAAGATTTAAAATTTTATTAAAGCTAATGTTTAAAATCAAATTTACACAGCTTAAGAGGGAAGGTACTGTACATCTGGGGTCAGGCTTGAGTTATGAGAGATCACAAGTATCGGTTACAAGGTTCACAAGATACATACATAGTACATAACCAGCATAGACCCAGATTGGGGTGTGGGAGTTTTTAAAGAGTCAGTGAATAAGTGATCTTGGTTATGCCACCCATAGAATGTATTTAGAGTCCAAATCAGTGTTGGTGTAGTGAATAGGTACATGGGTGGGGTGCATCCCTTGGTTCGTGAAGGGAGGAAGTGGGTTATTTCCCTGACCAGCGGTCTTGTTTACTCATCCTAGTACTGATGGTGTCCCGTGATGTGCTCCATGTAGATACTACACCTGATGCTAGCTAAAAGGCTGAGAAGAAGTTGAGCAAAATGCACCTGTTTTATGATTGTGTCTTAACACTTGGGATTTGGGTGGAAATTCACATGTGAACCATCTGTGTTCAAGTCTGATGAACTTAATAATAAAACTAGATAATGCAGGGTTGGTTCAGACCATGACCTGCTAGATGTCTGCCTTGAACTACTATGTCACAAGGAAACCAGCACTCCCATCGGCAGGAGCACAGAGCTAGCCATTCTCCGATGGACAGCCTAGGAAAGCTGGGTGTTCTAGAATAGAACTGGTAAGATTTTTTTTCACTGGGAAATGCCAATTCGACTAAACCAAAACTTTTTGCAGAAATGTATCAGTTTCAACTAAATATTCATTGGGAAGGTACCTCCGCATCAAGATGAAATTGATGATCTACACCAAAGAGAGAGAGAGACACCACACCGCTTGAGAATAGACAAATGGTATAGTATTCACCTGGGGGAAACCCAAGTACAAATCCCTGGTCTGCCTGATTCAGAGCAGCAAGCAGAGCTGGGTCTCCTATGTCGCAAGTCAATGCCCTGACTATTGGCTCTTCTTCAATTAATCTCTTTTACTGGAGTGGTTCCACTTTGTATAAATAATTAGACATTCAGAGGAGAAGAGAAAGACTCTATAGCCTTTTGGCTAGGGCACTCACTGGGGCTGTGGGACACATAAGGCCTTGAATGTGGGTTTCCCAGGTGAGTACCATAACCACTTTGCTATTTTGGGGGTTTCTCTCTTTTCGTGGCTTTTCATGAATAGAACAGCCATCCCTGAAACATTCAGATGAACTAAAACCCATTAGTGCAAATGTGTGCTAAGAGAGAACATGAAGGGACCCAAACGTGGCTGAATAGTTTTTGCATTATTATACCAGCTCTGTCCATAAATATCATTAGCCATATCTGAACACACAGGAGGTTGAACAAAGTGTTTCTTTCTATTTAAATGAAAGAATGGGGAATGGATGGCTCAGTAGTGGACTATACAACCTTTTATGATTAGGTCACTGGTTCAAAACCAAGACTGGTCAGTCATGCAAAAAAGTTTTTACTACAGTAGTTGGTTGTCTATATGGTGCCAAAGTTCCAAAAACCACTACATTAATTAGAAGCTTTTTTGGCAATATCATCAAGGACTGAATGGAGAAAGGGAATGAAACATGCCAGAAAAACTGTGTGGGGAATCTTGCTGTGCTGCTGCCTATACTGTACTTGTTTTATAGATTAACAAAGGGCTTTACTCTCTAAGGGTATGTCTGTGCTGCAATTAAAAACCTATGGCTGGCCTGTACCAGCTGACTTGGGCTCACACAGATTGAGCTAAAACAGGGGTCAGCAATCTTCGGCAGGCAGACCATCAGGGTAATCTGCTGGCAGGCCACGAGACATTTTGTTTATGTTGACCATCCGCAGGCAAGGGCCCCCGCAGCTCCCAGTGGCCGTGGTTCGCCATTCTCAGCCAATGGGAGCTGCAAGAAGCGGCGGGCCATGGCCACTAGCAGCTGGGGTGGTCTGTGCCCACGGACAGTCAACACAAACAAAATGTCTCTCAGCCCGCCAGCGGATTACCCTGATGGGCTGCGTGCCAAAGGCTGCTGATCCCTGGGCTAAGGGGCTGTTTATTGCAGTGTAGAAGTTTGGGCTCAGGCTGGATCCTGGGCTCTAGGACCCTGCAAGATGGGAGGGTCTCAGAACTCGGGCTCCAGCCCAAGCCCCAACATCTACACTGCAATTAAACAGACCCTTAGCCCAAGCCCCATGAGTCCAAGTCAGCTGGCATGTGTCAGCCATAGGTTTTTAATTGCAGTAAAGACATATTCTGAGTCCAACAGCTTTCACGGGTCCAAATTCACAGTCACAATACTTAAAATTAGAGAAAAGAAAAGCATAACTGTGGTATGAATATCCAAAGATGAACAGATACATACAAATAAAATTCCTAGTTATTCCATTGTGAAGACTTCCCCTTATATCCTTTCTGCTCAGTGTCTGTCTCTCTTAGACTCTAAGCTTTTTGGGGACAGGGACTGCATTTTGTACAAGACTGACTACCTTGTCGGTGCTTAGCTGATAACAATTGACAATAAAGGCCAAAATTTTCAAACCTAGATGTCTAAAGTTAGGTTCATAAATCCACATTGAGACTCTTTAATATGGGGTCTGATTGTCCATATTGCTAAGCACTAAGTTCCTGCTGAAATCAATGTGAGCTGCTGGGTGCTCCATATGTTTGAAAATGAGACCACTTACTTAGGTGCTTAAATGTGCACTTTGTAGCCTAATTTTGTCTAGGCCAATATGTCTAATCAGATGACAACCCATTTGGAACATGATGTTCAAATAGACAGGTAAGTGCCAAATCAAAAAAACAAAAAACAAAACAAAACAGGCCAATAATTAAAAACAAATGGAAGGATTGGATTTTATTGGTAAATGTCAATTTCACCACACACAAACCGATAACAACTATGTCCATCCATGATAATCAAAATGTACAGATAGGTCAAGTAAGAAAAATGCTGCTTGCGAACTTTTTAGAGTTAGATGTAAAGATATTCACTTTGTATATTTTGACCTGTGATGTTGATAATTTGTGTTTTAATGGTTATAAAGCTTTAACATTTTGAATATCAACATCTTCTGTCATTAATTATTGTCTGACACCTAATATAATTTCCCACAACGGTGAAAATTTAAATTGATAAAAACAGAAAAAAAATGTTTAAAACCAACAATTTTGCACAACTCTGAAAATTTAAATTTATACAAATCGGGAAAAAATGCTTAAAAATAAAAATCAATATAATCCACTGAAATTACAAAAAAATTAATTCTGCCAAGCCTAGCTCTAAGACAGCTTCAACTGAAGCCATATAACTACCATTTTTCCAAGAAAAATACAATTCAAGAGACCAAAAGCAGCAACTCAATTGTATTAGAATTTAAAAACAAGGACTGATATATGAAAAATAACTCATTACCACTTGTAGGAATCCCATTTATGTGTTAACTGCAAAATATTCTATGAGGCAAAGATACAAAAATCCCCAAAGCTCCCTCTCCCATTGGTGTCCTTCATTTGCGTGTGAAGGCAAAATGTAGTGATATATAACTAAATGTCAGCCAGTTCTGTAAACCAGATGAACAATGTGTGGAAAAAAATTCCAAGAAATACAAGTAATATAGCAAATGGCTGAAACACATGAGGAAGAGTGGGAGAAGTGCAATGAATCAATCATTTCTAACAGCCTGAAAAAAAATGAAAGCGTGATATATGGTACAGAGAGATGATAGCTGTTATTTACACCTGATTCAAAAGGAGGCATTTTTAACAAAATGACCACACTTTTTACCATATTTGGTACTAAGCCAGACTTCTAAGAACAATTATTAAATGTGGTAGCATAAACTACCAAAATGTCACCAACTGAATCTAATAAAAATGAAATTGTTCCAGCATTAGAAAAATAAAATAAAGTAAAAATTGAAGCAGATGTTTTCAAAGGACTACAAAACATCACAATGATATTTAACCAAACAAAATGATGAAAATATATTCTCATTTTAAGGAAAGAGAGAGATCTATATATTAGGGACTCAGGCTGCTAAATGTCATTTAACTAATGAAGGTTAGCCAAAAAGTTAAACACCTTTATTTTAGAAAAATCAAGATGATTGCTCTGAAAATTATTTAACAACCCTATAAGATAGGGTTGGGCAACTTTATATTTAATTAAGACCAGTAGTAAACTCTTTGGTTGGGCAGTTACTTAGTCATTTCAGAAAGATAACCACCTAGAAACGTTTTGCATCCTTAAGAGCAAGAACATAAACTGGAGATCAAGCTTTATAAATATCACAGTGAACTCAGTGTTGGATCTGATCCACTGATACTCAAGTTTATATGACACTGACTTTTAAAATTAATGAGGACTGCTATAAACCAAGATGAATGTGTAAGAGATTTACAATACCATACACTGAAAAGAATAGAACAAGAAATTAATGGAACAAGAAAATAATGCAAAAAAATGTTAAATTGATAAACTATTCAAACCTGTAGCGAGAAAGGAACACTGATCTCATATTAACAAGACTATTCTTGATGACAATCAACCAGATGATTTAATAAGCCTTGAAGACAAATACAGATAGAGCAGCAAGCAAGTAAATTGTACAATAAAATGATCAGAAATAATCTAATCAAAAGGCAATAAAGTTTATAAAGGCAGATCATTAGAAATAACTATGTTAATGATACGACTAAGGGGGAAGAAGAGATTAGTTAAGATCAAGAAGACATAACATCCAACATGATAATTCAGATCACCTTGGGCCGTATATACTACACTGGATGTCAATGGGAGTTCGATGAATAGAGTGATGGCAGCAAATGCCTCGAACTATGTGTAGGAATGAACCCGAATGAGGTTCCAGGCCCCCAAAGCTTTTAATGTCCATTTTAACTATAAGACTGACAGTCCAAAAAAGTCTTTGTTGTATTTTACAAGAGATTCTACTAAAGACAACGGAAAGTATTTCAGTTTATCTAAGAAACTTTTTCAAGATAGTCAAACAATTAATGCAATCAGCAAAGAAAAATACTAAAGTTAATTTTATGGGGTGGATGACAAGCAAAAGGAAGTGAGAAAAACAGTAGAAATTAAAGTGAAGTAACAAATATTCTAATGTAGGAAGAAGAAATGTTTGAAAAAAGAAGTGAGAGTGGTAAATTATCATGAGCAACAACAACAAGCTCTACCCAATGCCCACTGTGGTACAGAATATGAGAAACCCTCAGAGCAAATTTATTCAGGGAAACTGAGTCTTGAGCAGTTAGTCAGATCTTCAAAATGTACCACACAATTAATTTATGTTTTTCACCAGATATGTCATTCTGCAAAAACAATGTCTTTCTGTTAGCAGCACAGGTATCAAAATAAAGCTCATTTGATCCTGAACAAAACTGTTAGGCCCAGAGAAAGTAAAAGGCATTAATTCAATCTGAGTGAGATTAGATAATATAGACAAACTAATCTGTGATTTGAAGGAAATTTAGTACCTTGTTACAAATGGATTGAAATATTGAACCAAATATCCCAATCCAGTGGCAGTAATGTAATCTGAATAAATATTGGCTCTATATGTTAAAGGAGCCACCCTGCGTCTATCAGATGGAATATGAATGATCAGGTTCATCTTCTGATGAATAAAGCAATGAGCTAGAACCATTGGAATTTCCAGAGGATCTCTAAATATAGAGGGAATAAACATCAACTGTGAAGGATGCTCCAATTCAAGTACCGAAGTTAGCAATGAACAATAGCATAACAAGCCCATTTTTGGTCTAATTATTGCTAGTCAGTTCCACTTTCTAGCTCAGTACAGTTAGTTCAAATGTTTAAGCATCTAACTTCTAACCAATATTCACTTTACATGTAGGGTAAGGATCTTGCTCTCTCTTGAAAAACTCAAACCAGAATTCAAATACTTATTTAAATTTATTCTCTATCTAATCTGACAGCTAATGACCTTTCACTTCCAGATAATTTCTTGAGCAGTTTCAGACATTACTCCAAAAATTGCATTCTTAAATCAACAGAACATTATAGAACACTTTTCCAGAAGGAAACAATCTATTCCTTATATCTCCCAACTGCTACAGTTGGCAATTGCTTCCTTACATTTTCAATATTTCACAGTTTTCAACAAATGGTATTGTTCATACTTTTCCCCTACTGTCCAAATAGCTGAAGTTCTCCACTCCCAGCATTATTGAAGTCTCTTCTGCAGTCCCATCGGAATTTGTTTATAAACTCTCGGTTCCTGGCTAACTGCACACTATGTCAAATCTCTATGAATCTCCAACTTCTCTTGCCAGCAATGTTTTCCTTCCAGTCCCAGCAACTCACAAATTCAACACCCGGGCATACTCAGTTTTCTTCTAAAAGCAGCCATGATTGCCCTTGGTCAAAATTATTCTGTACTTTTCTGCGGCCCCAACAGCACTTTTCACAGTCAGGATTATCCTCCACATTGTTGTCTGCAGTCAAAGTCACTCAAAAATTCCTATGGTCCCAGCAGCTCTAAAAATACATAACAGCCTCCTTACAATAATGGCTGTGAATCATAGCATTCCTCAGCTGACATAAGTAGTTAAAATAGTTTTAAAAAAAGTTAAAATAGAACTTTTTTAAAAGTTCAAGTGAAAAATGAAAAAAAGGTTGAAAAGGACTCCCCTACCGTCTAACAATATTAAAGTCTGCCTCAAATTTACAAACGTACTCAGCAACATCAAACGGGCCGGCTTCAATCACACGCGGCAGCTTCAAACCCGGCAGCTTCAAATGCGGCAGCTTCAAACACACGCGGAAGCTTCAAATGCGGCAGCTTCAAACACTTTTGTGGCAGCCATCTTGCACACGCTCAAAAGAGCACAACCTTAGAAACCTTAGGCAGGCACCTTATCCACTAGGCTACACAGAGTCTTTGTTACAAAAAAGAATTATTGGAATTTGTAGACGTTAAATTAGCCCGTAGAGGGAGCTCACACGGTCCCATAAATGTACAGTAATTGGAACATACAGTAATTTAAAACATATATCTATTAAGCTCTCTGTAAAGGCTACAGAGGTCAAAATAGTACATTCTTTACTTTCTACCAACCTCTGCATGCCCATAAATTCATTCAAATTAGACTTCATTGACCACGTACTTTGTAACTCCAACGAACAGAAGAAGATTTTTTGTATCCATATATTCTCCACAACAGACACAGCTACTTATAATGATTATTTGCATCTGATGTTGGAAAGAATAAGTCTGTGTAAGAACATAACAAGAATAAAGTTCTAGCAACTAGAATTGTCATGGCAATGCCCTCAATATCCCCATACAGTTTGTTCTGTTAAGATAACTATGGTAGTGCTCTTTTTATAAGTTGACTAGAGCCACTAGTGTGTTTCTCAATGTCCTATATTTTGTCCAAGAGTATTACAATAGTATGATTGATATTCAAAGATTGACAGTGAAAACTGTTAGCTATCAGATGCTGAAGAGGCCTTTAAATAAGAACCAGGTAAACAAAACCCCAATTCCTGAGGAAATGTGGAACAGAAAGACCACTCAACAGAAGAAAACATACAGTAAATGTGAAATAAAAGAGCAACTCTCTAATCTGATGTTACAGAATATATTTTGGAAAGAAACCCACAATTTTATTAAATCAGATTCCAAGTGTTTAAATTAATTAACATTGCACAAGACTGAAACGGCAAGAGAGAGCATTTAATCTATATAAAGTAGGCTATTCTTCTCTGAGCACAAATGTAGCATGCAGCAAAATAAAGTGGATGAGAATGAGGAAAAAATAGCAAATAGATATTTTATTTTACTTAAAATAATCTGTTGAGTTCTAAATATAATCTGCATTATTTTAACCTCCATATAAACTTACTTTTCCTATGCTTTAACAATATCAACCATTTTTTGTGCTGCCCTTTGAAAAATGACTTCCTACTTTCCTTTTAGAGATTTGGTTATTCCCAGTCTGCAGTGCAGTTAATTTGTTAATTTTATTTGATATTTTTGAGGAAAATATAGGTGTTTTTTTTTAAAAAGACTCATAGTATGATCAAAAAGAATCATAAAAGAAAAGAATAGGAGTATACAACTTCAGTGGAATAAGTGCATGTTTGGTTAAAGCTGGCATTAGCAGCGATATAAATCTTGCTAGAATATGTTGGTCTACCACAAGTCACCAAGGCATTCTGTTTATTTTTCATCAGTGCATCTCTAATTTACCCAGGGGCTGGAAGTTAACCTCACATACTCTAATTGCACCAGACCAATTTTCTGTTGCCCTATATTTTTATGTTAAGAGTTACTTCACATTGACATATCAATGACCTCTTGTATATATATAAATTATAGAATACTTGATTTAATACAAATAAAGACCTTATGCTGAACCCTTTAGTTACCCCTGTAGTTCTTACTCACTTGAGTATCCAATGGACTCTTCAAGACCCCAATCCAGCAAAGCCTATGCTTAACATTAAAGCAGGGGATAGGTATACTCACATGTTTAAAGTGCTTTGCTGGACCAGGATCCAAGTGAGTAAGAATTAGTTCCATGAGTAAAGACTGCAGGAGCAGGCCCTAATATTAAATTTTCATATGTAAATCCTTTTTAAAAAATGAAATACTTTAATAAGATATGGCAGTAACTTTGGAATTTGTACTGTTATTTATATCAGCTTTGTGTTGGTATGAACTGCACTGATGGGCATGGCTCGAGTTTTGCTCCAATAAGCACCCACAATTTTGGATGCATATCCAAAACCTCTGAATCATTTGGGTGTCTGGACTGGAAATCTGGAATGAACAGGATTTCTCATGAGATTTCCAGTATTCCTTCCCAAGTTTCAAAAACCACCTTTCCCGCTATTTTTGATACTGATGCCTCCAGTCTAGTTTGAAATCAGGAAGTGCAGAGCTGTGTGTGTGAGAGAGAGGGTGTTTGTGTATAAAAATTTAAGTTATCAGCTTTTTACTACCTATGAAAATTCTAAATCAGGGTTGGCTTGAGTTTTGGGTCAGCATTTACTTCATCTGAACTGTTTCATCTATCCCTAGTGATCTAGCTCAGAATCTTAACCAGAGGGGCAATACAAAAACTGGGGAGCTGATCCTATTCCCATTGAGGTCCATGACAAAAGCTCCATTAGCTTCAAAGCATAGAGGATTAGGCACTTGATTTCCAATAAATTCAGCATCCAGAACAAATCCATTTAGGTTTGTTGGTTACATTTTTATTTAATTAGCTTTGGGTCCATCTAAATTTGACTTCTTGCTTAGCTACATTAAATTGTTCAATTTCTTCTTTGACATGGTTAAGCAGTACTTGTTGAACTTAATGTACTCAATGAAAAAGTGTTCCTGCTTATACTTTTAAGTAGCTATAATAAGAAATAAAAGTGTGTGACATAGAAATTAATAGCTAATAAACCCCACAAAGTCCAAAAGACACCTGAAATAAGAGCACTGATGTGTTTAGTGTCTTTCTGTATGCCCTATTCCCCACCACTGTTGGAAAGAAGGAATAGGTTAGAATTGTGGCTATTGTTTAAACAAAGAATCAGATGGCTGCTTTTGCTCTCCTGTATGCTCATCCTAGGATCTCATGGTAGTCCATTTCCTCCAGGACATCTACATATATCTCCTCAAACAGACATATCTTTTCATGATATTCTTATGGTAACAACTCCATTGAACACAAAGGCAAGTGAGGCATTTCCGCTAGCTAACCCTCTTCAGGTTGGGGAGTTTACATCCTGCCTCTGTTGAACCAATTTAGACACATGATCTGAAGCATAATTTCTTTACTTGCCCACTTAAATTCTGCTTAATACTGAGCAAGATCAGCCCCTTCATGTATAAAGGCATCACCCATTTAACATAGCTGTGCAATAATATAAATAATATGTCTTCCTATAATACCTTTTATCTGATGGTCTCAACGACCCTTGTGAACTAAGACCCTCCTTAACTATCAACTCCCAATCTCACGTGCCAGCGATTAAACAAAGCAGAATGTGGAAACTATAGAGGCATATCCCTCCTCTCTGTTGGAGGGAAGATCATCGCCCGCATCATCTTGAACCGCCTAATAGCCAGTATTTCTGAGGCAAATCTACCTGAAAGTCAATGTGGTTTTCGACCTGGCCGGAGCACAGTCGACATGGTGTTTGCTGTCAGACAAATACAAGAGAAGTGCATTGAACAGAACATGCACCTGTATGCTGTCTTCATAGATCTGACAAAGGCGTTTGATACCATCAACAGGGGAGCCCTTTGGACCATTCTAACATGACTTGGCTGCCCAAGAAAATTTGTCCAGATTATACGCCTTTTTCATGACAGCATGACAGGCGAAGTATTGTCTGATGGAGCCACATCAGCCCCCTTTAACATCACCAACGGCGTGAAACAAGGATGTGTTCTCGCTCCTGTCCTATTTAACCTGTTCTTTGCATGTGTCCTTAACCATGCAGTGAAAGATCTGGACCGAGGTATATACTTGAAATACCGGCACGATGGTTCACTTTTTGACCTCCGTCGCCTGAATGCAAAGACTAAGACAGTGCAGAAACTCCTTCTTGAGGCACTCTTTGCTGACGACTGTGCCCTCATGGCTCACACTGAAAATGATCTTCAGCACATTGTCAACAAGTTTGCTGAGGCCTCGCAACTTTTTGGACTAACTATCAGCCTCGGAAAGACAGAAGATCTCCATCAACCTGCACCTGGATCAAATGCTTCTGTCCCGAGTATCTCCATCGACGGCAATCAGCTGAAAGTAGTGGAGAACTTTAAATATCTGGGTAGTGTCATATCCAATGATGGATCACTGGATAATGAGATCAATGCACGAATATCTAAAGCAAGCCAGGCACTTGGCTGTCTGCGTGTCAAAGTTTTAAATCACCATAACATCCGGATGTCAACAAAACTGCTTGTGTACAGAGCTGTTGTTCTTTCATCTCTTTTGTACGGGTGCGAAACATGGACACTATATAGGCGTCACATCAAGCAGTTTGAAGCATTTCACATGCGCTGCCTCCGTAACATCATGAAGATCTGCTGGCAAGACAAAGGGCCCAATCTCGAGGTCCTCGAGAGAGCCCAGATGACAAGCATCGAAATGATGATCATGAAGTTACAGCTACGTTGGACCGGTCATGTCAGCCACATGGATGCCAACAGAATCCCCCGCCAGCTTCTGTATGGTGAGCTCTCCCAGGGCATCTGGCATATAGGTCATCCACAGAAACGTTACAAGGACACCATCAAAGCCAATCTGCAGTACAGCAGTATCAAACCTAGGGACCTTGAGGACGCCGTCAGCGACAGAACACAGTGGCATGCAACAGTCAGAAATACCTGCATCGCCTTTGAGGAAGACCGCTGCCGGCGTCTACAAGAGGCACGCGAACGACGTCACAGAGCATCAGCAGCGCACAATCCACTGACCGCGAACTTCCCATGCACCATCTGCAGCAAAATGTACACCTCTAGAATTGGCTTGTATAGCCATCAGAGGGCACAACATAAGACCAACAACTGATGATTTGCACAGATTTGTCATCATAGGATCGATGGACTACCAAGAACTCTTCCCTATGTGAAGTGCATCAAAGCTTTCATTTGGTCAAAAAAATTCTTAAACGGGACAAAATTTTAGCCTTCCCTCCCCCACAGCCATGGAGGACCATAATAGCAGCACAAAAATGATCAGGAGATCCTCTGTACAGAGGCTGGGCTATACGTTGAATACACAATTTGGCCTAGAGTGCAGAAATTACTTGGTACTCTACTTGATTTAATACCTCTAATTTATATTTAATTGTTATTATTACTAGTCTCATGTTCAGTGCTGCGGAATGGTTAAAAAGTGCTGGATAAATAACAGAGTTGTTGCCTAAAACTTTCTCTGAAAGATACCATGAAAAATGCAGTCATTTTGAACTATCTATCAAAAGAACAGAATTTGGACCTTATTCTGCCATGTGAGTCAGATTTTAAATAGCACGTTACTCCATAAGTAGCCCCATTGAAATCAGTGTGACTACTTGAGGAGTAAAGTTATATTCAGTGGGGGTAAAACTATCAGAATCTGCCCCATATATGTCTGTAGGCTATCAGTCATTGTAGTAGCTAGCTGATGATGTAAAAGGGCTCAGATACCCCTTAAAGAATACTCCCATGCCCAAGATAAAGGCTATGTCAAAAAAAACCAAAAACCTAAAAGCATGTTAAACTCTCAGTTGTTAAATTTGTACTTAAATTTGCCACAATATTGTTATTAAACAAGTGGTGATTGTAGCACCTATTTCTTGCTGAAAGCTGCCCAAAATATGAGCTCACCCTACAAGGAAGATGGTGGCACTAGTGTCTTGGGCAAACAAGGGCACTCTGTTCGCTGTCTGTGTGGTGGTGCACAGTGACTGTGGCAAGAGAGCCTTCTAATCCCTGTTCTCACAGGTTCAGTATGAAGCCCAAAGACAAACTCAATAACAATTTCTTCTGTAGAAAATAGTGCTTATTATGTTTCAGAACTGTTCAGGAATATATTTCACACGGCAACATTGACTTTCCTGATCTTCTAACTGAGATTTGAGAGCTGGATACTTTTTTTCCCTTAAAATCAAATAAAGTAAATTCTATGTCAGTTACAATGACAGTGCTGGAAGCTGACAGGCCACTTTACTCTAAAATGTGCTAAAACATGCTTTAGGAAAACAGTACTTGTACTACGTGTCCAGAAGCTGACCACCTGAAAAATCTATCTGTGTAATACAGTTAGTATATGGTTTGGCAAGAAAAAAGTATTTTCACAAAACTCATCTTCCCTGGCCAAATGCAGTATTAGCATACACAAACACCATACACTTAAATATGCTCATTCTAAAAAGTCAGGAGCTATGGGATTTTTTAAATATATGAACCATTGCAATTTACAACAGAAAACATGTTACCCAACTTTCAATTTAAGCACATCACTTTACTTATAAAGCACTCCGTTTTTACCTTTTCAGGAGGAGGTAAGAATTAAATAAATTCTTTCCTGTTGAGTGTAATTATAGCTGAGTAACAATATTTCTAGGATATATTTTTAATCTTCATTTTCTCTGTCATTCCATTGTTCTAGTGCTGCAATCCCATACAATGTGTCTCTGGTGTTGTATGGAATTTGTATCAACTATCTGTTCATGTTTCTGCCTTTTTTCTGGTGTTGTGACTCTCCTTTCATGTGATTTCTCTTCTCTACTTTTATTAGATGTTTGCAAGACTTTTTGCTTTGAACTGTGCAGGCTGCATTTGGGGCTGAAATGCTTGATACTGACACCTTTTTTTCCATGTCAATGTTCTCTGAAATCTACTTGACCAATTTTTCAAGGGCTCAACGTATAGTTGTGTGCACAAATAAAAAGTAGGGATATGCCCATACAATCCAAGTACTGACTGGATGCTAACATCCTCATATAGATCTGCCAAAATTACCTATGCTATTTCTTCTTAGCATTCAAAGGGTTGCACACATATTTTAAATGAATTCAGGTATGATAATGAGGGAAAACCTATGAGCACAAGTACATTGACAGTCCTGAGTGTGTGTGTATGTCTATATTATAACTTTATATTTTCTATATGCAGTTTAATAAAGGAGAAATTCTCACAGATACAAAAGGCCATTTCTGTTCCTCTGCACAGGAATGGAGACAAGAGATTGAGAGGCCACGAAGGAAGAGTTGACACCGTTGTGCACTGCATAATCCCCACACCACAAATGCACCTACAGAAAGAGGGTAGGAAGGAATGGTAGGCACAATTTGTGTGGATCCAATGGCCACAAATTCCACACAGGAGTTAGGACAGCAGCCTCAACCACAGGCCATAATTTGTGCATTTATACAACACCCAGAACCAATAGGCCATAGCAATCACAGATCAGTTGGACAGATGTCTTGTACCTGGTTCCAAGCTAGGAGCAGGGGGAGAATTCCTTCCTCTCCATCCCCAGCATTGGTCCCAAGTTCAAGGCAAATTTAGACAGGCTTTGTATAAGGGAATAATAATTGGATCTTAAAGGTAATCCTGTTTGCCTGGCCACTTTCGAAAATGTAGTGGTAGCTAGTATTATATTTCCTGACTGCAACAATATAGCATGTTCATCTTACATGCCATTTACGCTGCTGGCCCATGTAACTTAAATCTGGAAACATCGCTCCCATACTGTAGGAACCTGGGCAAAATAACATGCATAACCACCAGCGCAACAAATAAAACAGGAAATCTGAAAATGTATTTACTACTATCAGGGCATCTCATACATAATTATGCAGTGATCCTAAAACGAATAATCCGACTAGAGATAATGGAAAATCCAGCAATTTATAATAAACATTACTGTGTATGATAGACAAAAATGAATTACAGTATAATAAGATGCTAGTACAGCTCATCCTCATAATAAGTTTCTTCATGGGATCCAAATGACTTGTTTCTGAAAGTAGGTTAAATGTAGAGAGTGTTCATAACAGGATTATATGAAATAGGAAGCCATGTCACATCTGAGATAGTCTAATAAGAGAAAACACTAGAATATAAATGTCTTGTGCAATCTAAGGAAAATTTTCTAGCAAAATTAGATTATCATCATGTAACCAACTGCTGCATTAGTGAAAACAAACATCAAACAGGATTACGCAATTTGTCTGATGATCACGGATATGAAAGTCACAAATAAAATGCCGCGATCACAGTAAGTGGCATAGAACAAGCCTTTAAACAAATAAACAAACAAAATTAGTGATCAAATACTTATACTCTTCCTGAACCAAGTTCTAGCCTGGCAAACTTTGAGGGCCAGATTCTCCTGTCACTTAGACCGGTGTAAACTGGGAATAACTGCATTGAAATCAGTTGTATTACATCAGGGTGAAAACAACGAGGAGTCCAGTGGCACCAGACTCCTCATTGTTTTGTGGATACAGACTAACACGGCTACCCTCTGATACTTGGTATCAGGGTGAAAAATTAATCTGGTCACTAGTATTTCAGGAAGCTGGAAATGAAAATTAACCAAAGTCCCTGACGTCATCTCATTGGCATGAGTGCTACAGAGTCCATCTTGCAGGTGGATCCATCTGTTTTGGTCTGCTGATAGTATGTGTTGTTTTAAGAGCACAAAGTTAGCTGCTAAATACAGGGAATAAAGAACAGAATGACAGTGACAGAAAAAAAATCTAAGAATTATACTAATAATATCAAGAAAATGTTAATCAAGTGATGATTGTTATAACATTAGATAGATATTTTGTCTATATTATCAATTCAAAAGCATTTGTATCCATGGAAATTTGGAAATTTGGAAATTTGATATACTTTACAATAATGTTTCATTTGATATTATGAGTTCTGAATCATTATGAAATTAAATGCCCCTCTGCATGGTACCTTTCTTAGTTTTAACTAGTAGCTCGCGCTTTGCTTTCCCAGCAACGTCTTTTTTAAAATCAAATCAGACCTTAAGGTCAGGTTTCAGTGAACATCCTTGTTAGAGGTGGTGGGGTGGCATCCTTAAGACAATTACCACTGATCACCTCTTAATGGCTCTTCAAAACTACTTGAACATTTAAAAAAAAAAGGTCATACAAACCTACAGTGTGCACTTTTACAGGGCTCCAAACTATAATGTGAGCTCATACATTTGTTCAGTCACGTAAATGGTTTTAGTTACTGTTGTTGGAACAAATAGGGTTAGTTTGATGAGGGTGGGAGTTGTAATATCAGCCTTCCTGCTCTTTACAATTTTAAAGAAGTATTCTAGGAAATCTTTATTTTAAAAGAAAAGGTTTTACGTAGGCTAAATTCTGGTTAATGATATCCTGCACTCCATATGCTACTGATACATATACCACATATTATTACTGTCTGGATAGCGATACACATTGTTTTCAAAAAGAATGTTAAGGGCCAGATTTTCAAAACTGCTCAGCATCCATTATGATAACAAATTAACTGAGCAGATTTTCAAAAGAGCTCAGCACACTGGGGAGTGGAGCTCATTTGAAAATCTGATCATAAGTGTCACAATATGAACTGCTGGGAGTTGAGGATTTTTGCAAATTTGACATTTATTTTTGTGCCTAAATGGGAGCTGAGCTCTTTTGACCTTAATTTGGGTGTTTAGAATTTGAAAATCTGGCCCCATGTAACCCATTTCCAATTGTACAAGCAGACCACAAAGTATAAGCCTGATAGGCTAAGTAAAACTGCATTGTTTATCAATACATTTGTTCTGTACTTACACATTTCCAATAACCTTGGTTATATGTTGTATTATAACATACACTTTATCACATCACTTCTGTCCTGTAGTTGATCTTATAACACCTAGTTTGATAAGGTTCAGAAATTGTATCAGTTATAGGCTTTATAAAAAAGACATTGTGACTTTTACAAGTCTCTCTGTTATTGGAAAATATGTATTTTTCACATAATTTTTAAGAGTTATAAATATTTTAATTTCTTATTTTCACCACACTATTTGTATGTTTGGCACCGGTATTTTTCTCATCCTCTTTCATCCCAATCCCAATATTAGAATTTAACTATTTGGGCCACAGTAAAAAAGAGGCTGCTCCAAATAAAGATTTACAAATCACAATATTCAGTGTGGGGAATCTTTAGCAGTTCTGATTTTAAGTTGTTTGAATTTAAGATACAAAAGGTTTGTCAGCTCAAAAATAAACAAGAAGGTAATTTCTGCTGTGTGGTTTGTGGCATTTTGCCAGATGCTAATGTTTTGGCATAGCTTTATAGGGGGGCTGGTGTTTTCCTACAAAGAATTCTTGTGAAAGTTGGCAAGTTCATAGGGGTTTTCAGGATTTTTTTTTCTCATGAGGTTTCCTGTTTTGAATAATCACTCAGCCATTTTTGGCCTCAAGCTTCCAAAAGATCTGAATATCTCAAACCATCATGAATTGAGCCATTCTTTTTCAAATGAACCACTTGCCCAGCTTGCATGCAGACAAAAGAAAACTCTGTGCTAGCTATTGTTATGGTGGTTAGTGATAGCTCTCTTATTATAATGGCATAAGGAAGTTTCAAATCAATGCTGACTGGGAGCAGTGAGTCAGTGCTGAAGGAACCATGACTACTATTGAAGCTTTCCATCACCAATGGCTTTCACTCAGATCCTCTATGAGAGGAAGGCTAAGAAAAGGAGAAGAAAGGCTAGAGGGCAGAAATTAAAAACAGAAATGCAATGGATTTTAAAAGTAAGATTTTTAGACAGTGTGCTGGGTAACTGACATACTACAAGATCCTCTCTATCATCTCTTTCTCTAGCATCAAACTAACTAAAAGTCCCATTTATGAAGAGCAAGACTACTGAAATTGCTGCAATAGTCTATTTCATACACAATGGTGCTAAATTAAATGTATGTTTACTAAAAGAATAAATTTTCCTAGCCCAAACCAGAACATGAAAGTATCAACCAATGATGCTGACTTAGATTAATGTTTGAAAGAAATAAACCTGTTGAAATAATAAACCTTCTATGCATCAGGAAAGTGGTAGGAAGTTCAAAATAGCTGTGAAATTAATATTTTTCCACAGTAATCCCAAATAGGCAAGTCTGATGTGACTATACTGTTTCCCTCATGATGAATCTGTCGTAAATGAACATGTTAAAAGGAAAGTTCTCTATGAACCAAAGTTATAGTTTTAATTAGTTTTCATTATACAATCAAGTACAGGAAGGAATATTAGTCTATGGGCCATATCCTTCCATCCCGAGGCCCCAATCCTGCACTGAGAACTGTGCAGGTGTTGCACTCCCTGTGCCCAATACAATTCTCAATCCAGGATCAGGCCCTTACTCATGCAAGTAGCCCTTAGTCACACAAGTAATTCCTTTGATTCCAAACTCATACAAGTAAAGGCTACAGCATGAAGCTCCATAGTAGTATGATGTATAATGTTGGTTGATCTTTAGGAATTCCCCCAACGAAAAGCTAGGTTACCTAGAGAAAATTCAAACCTCTGCAGAGATTTTGTTTATTGCAAAACAAAAGCACAATCCAGTCTCCAGTTGGTGAATTTTATGCAATAAAAGCATTGAAAAAATGTATTCAAAATGTATGCCAATGCATAATGTGTCATATTATTCATTTGCAGATGCATATAAAACCTCTTTTTAACACTTTATTTTTGGAATGTAGTACAGAGGTGATTATGTGCAGGTAATTTATTAAATAAGATGTCCAGACACCTAATTACCATTTTGTACAGTTGGAGTTATATATATTGCCAAAAATTACTATTCTTTCCAGCATTCCCAGGGGAAAGACAAAATGGAGACACAGAGAACATCTTTCATTTGATCAGCCTGTTTTTTTCCCAGAAAGAAATCTTTTCACTCTGTTTATATGATTTCTGTTTTTTCAAAAAAGTAAATTTCCACCTAAAACAATTTATTCCAGTTTGTTCCTCTTCTCCACACAATGGGATGCTATCAGTTACTACAAATAAGTGAAATATTAGTTTTCCACCAATAATGTAGTTGTGATTTACCATATGTAGCCTGCCCAATACAAATTCTACCTATTGTATTAATAGAGATTATTTTAATTACTGGTTGTCACAGTTCAGGGCAATTGTTCCTGTATTCCTCCTCAGTGATCCAGCAAGGTTCCTGGTTTCTCAGCCATGACCTTTCTTGGATCGAGACCCACATCTCAGTCTCAATCCAAGACAGGGAGGGATAACTCAGTGGTTTGAGCATTGGCCTGCTAAACTAGGGTTGTGAGTTCAATCCTTGAGGGGGCCATTTAGGGATCTGGGGCAAAAATCTGTCTGGGGATTGGTCCTACTTTGAGCAACAGGTTGGACTAGATGACCTCTGAGGTCCCTTTCAACCCTTATATTCTATGATCTCTCTCCTCCTGACAAGGTTTTCTAGGCTAAATAGTTCCCAGCCTATACTGAGAGTTCCCAGCAAGTCAGATGACCTAAACAGACCAGCATCTGTTCTTTGTTTTCTCTTCTGAGGCTTTCTAAGCAAGTACATTTATTCTTGAGATGAAAGCATTACAGAGAAAACAATTTAAAAACCCACACACATGCTAAAAAGCTTACCAGAGGTAATTCCAACCTTGGGCTCTGGCAGATGTCTTTCCTTTCAACTCTTCCCTAAGGATTGGGGCCTCCCATTGGACAGAAGGTTCTGTCCATTTGCTGGAGCAGAAGGCAGGCCCTGAGTCACTTTAAACTCAGGCTATTTATCTAAAAGTTCTTTCTTTGTCTGTTGGTCTCTGGAGAATCCAGTTTGAACCAGAATATGGTGCTGATGCTTCTTGGGAGGTGCTACAACCTGAGTGAATTTGCCTAATCATCCCCCACTATTCTTAGTTCCCGGAGGTCTGCAGTCACCCTCCCCTATGGAATTATGTACAGTCCCTGGATTACAATGAAATACCATAAGATCTTACAAAGATACTGCAGAGAAATGCCATACCTAGCACATCTGTGTTCTGTATGATTCTTAAAGATAAATGTTGCTATCTTAAACTATGGCTCACATAAGTTGTCTGCTTCCACTTGCATGATACAATAGGGTTAGTTAGTTAGGTAGGTAGTACCCATTACGCCTCTGGCATTTAGGGCAGTAACGAAGCTCCTCCACTCCTGTCTGTTTCTGGCAAGTCTTTCAAGACTGATTGAAGTCAATATAATGTAAGAGGGGAAAAAAGGATAGTTTTAGCTGAATAGCCTTAGTAGCAGAGCAGCTAACGGACACAAGACTTGAGAAGAGTGGGGAAGGAACCTATAATCTAAAATTGAGGCCTTACTCACACTGGCTAACGTTTTCATAAGTGACCATGTTTTGTGTGCCTCAATTTGAGGCACCTAGGGCTTGGTGCTGTATAACTGCATAAGTTTAACTTATGAGCGCTCATTGCCTGTGAAGGTCAAGTGTCTCAGTGTCTCAATTTGGCACACCAAAAATTAAGTCCACTTTTAAAAATTTGGGCCATGTTCCCTGGAGGATCATCCTCTCAGAAGCCCATCACAAAGCTGTTTTCTTTTATATGGGCCAGAAACTAGACATGTTTCTCCAGTGCTGAAAATCCTGCTATCTTGTTTAAGTTTAGTGCCATTCCAGCGATGCTTTCCATAGCATTTGTAAAGACATATATAAGTTTAACTCTCTTTTATGTTGTAGTTCTCGCTATATCTATCAAATTGACAATGTAAACTTCATTGGGTCAGGTTTTGCTGCACTGAAGATCTGACTGTTATCTGGAATAGCTGCTGTTCGCTTGCACAAAGAAAACTGAAAGGGAGGGAGGAGGCAATAGGTAACTCTGCCCACATACCTAGCAATATTAATGGAAAAAGCTATGCTCTTCTGACAAAAAAATGCCACAGACTAGTTGTGGAAGGTCATTGTGGGCCCAGAGAAAGATCAGAGGAAAAATCGCCCTCATCCACCTAGAAACATGCGGAAGCAGAAGTCTATATACCCATGATCTGTTTTAGGGTTCTATTGGAGCCTTGTCCTCACTAGTCATAAAAAGAGAGGTGATGATAGGAACCTGAGTAAGCAGTGGTGAACCCTTAATGCAAGTTAAAGCTGCCTCTGAACAGGAGCGGCGCCAGGGTTTTTGCCGCCCTAGGCGGCAGTGCTCTTCCACAGTAATCGGCGGCAGCTCCTCCTCTGAAGCTGCGTTCTCGGCAGCGGGGGTCCTTCCACTCTGGGTCTTCGGGGCACTTTGGCGGCGAGTCCTGGAGTGAGTGAAGGACCCGCCGCCGAATTTCCGCCGAAGACCCGGAGCGGAAGAAGCCCCTCGCCACCGAAATTCCGCAGAGGGTGGTGAAATGCCGCCCCCCACATCCTGCCACCCTAGGTGACTGCCTAGGGTTGCCTAGTGTAAGTGCCGGCCCTGCCTCTGAATAGTGCTTACAAAAGTAGAAGCCTTAATTTCAGTTTTTCTTTTACAGGGAGAAAACAAATGAACAACAGTTCAAGAGCCAAATGAAACACCACAGAAGATACTGAAGTTAGTTATGTATGCAGTCATCTTGATGGTGGTGGGAATTTGTCATCATATAATATGATGTCTGTTCTGGAAAACAGCAGTGTGACTATGTGATATCAATTATATGCTTGACTGATGAGAGTGCATTGTGGCCACACCAGGGAGACCCCATCTGCCCAGACTGTTTCAATGCCCTCAGCCATGGAGGAGATACAACAATCAGGACAGTGATTACTATCCATTAAGACTCAGTGGGTCAAACCACCCAATCAATGGAGCAGCCATTGTCGGGGCCATTCATCTTGATTAGCTCAGCTGAAAACTCTAGCCAACCAGGAAAACTCAGTTTAAGGAAATGCATTCACCAGGGAATTTATTTATTGGTTGTGAGTCAAATCATGTGCCATCTTCATAAGGACCTTGGGTAAACACACTTAGGGTATGTCTACACTGAA
Source organism: Emys orbicularis (assembly GCF_028017835.1). Taxonomy (NCBI): domain Eukaryota; kingdom Metazoa; phylum Chordata; order Testudines; family Emydidae; genus Emys; species Emys orbicularis. Next base: position 192,982,303 of record NC_088685.1, read on the forward strand.
AAAAAACCAACTGAGGCAAACTGATTCGGGTTTGCATTATGAGGCTAAAAAGAGCAGTGTAGATGTTTCCGCCCAGGCTCTGAAAGCCGGTCCGGGGGAAGACTAGCATCAAGGACTAAAGGCTGACAGATACAGACAGACAACCATGCTCTCTGTGACGGTAGAGTATCCTGCCTGGGTAGTAATGGGTCACTGCCATCCTCAAGTATGATAAAATGTGCATTTAAATTTGTTTTTAATACCTTTTCTCTGACTTCTAAATAACCCTTTTTTTTTTTTAAAAAAGACCTGCTGACTTTGTCTTGGCAATTCCATTGTTGTCTGTCCCTGTCAGGAACTGGGTGTAAATGGCCTGTACACCTACAGGCGCTGTACTCTGGCCCAGGGCCGCCCAGACGATTCAGGGGGCCTGGGGCAAAGCAATTTCAGGGACCCCTTCCATAAAAAAAGTTGCAATACTATAGAATACTATATTCTCGTGGGGGCCCCTGTGGGGCCCGAGGCAAATTGCCCCACTTGCCCCCCCCCCTTCCCCCGGGCGGCCCTGGGAAAAATAAAGATTTAAAAAACTTCGGCATCTCGGCACAAACCCAGTTTTGAGAAAACTTCTTTTCAAGTCACCTTTACAAGGAATCACTGGTTCTCAGCATCAGCTAGTGCTAAACAGGGCCGGCTCCAGGCACCAGCTTGCCAAGCAGGTGCTTGGGGTGGCCACTCTGGAGAGGGGAGGCACGTCCAGCTATTCGGCGGCAATTTGGCGGACAGTCCCTCACTCCCGCTCGGAGCGAAGGACCTCCCACCGAATTGCTGCCGCAGATCGCAATTGCGATTGCGTCTTTTTTTTTTTTCTTTCTTTTTTTTTTGCCGCTTGGGGTGGCAAAAACCATGGAGCCGGCCATGGTGCTAAAAGGTACTAAAGATCATTAAAAGGGTTGGACAAACATTTTCCGTCAAAACTTTTTTTGGATCGAAAACTAGGGGTTTTTAAAAAGCAGAAAAAATCACAGATAATGTCTGTTTCCTTCAAAATTTGTTGTGGTTTTTTTAATTGAAAAGCTGAAATTAGTCGGCCAAAACCTGAACATGGTTTGGGGTTTCAGAAGTGTGTGGCCAAATATTTGCTGCTTGCTGTGTTTGATTGTTTAAAGAAACAATAAAAAAAAACTCTGCTTAAAAAAAATCCAAAACTTTTGAACCACCTCAGCTTGTGACCAAACGCCTGAGCCCATCCAGTCAGAGACTTTTCCAGGTTTCTGATACTCTGCTGGCTTCCTTGACTCATATCTGTCTCCATAACTTTGGGTTCATTTAGGTTAGAACATAAGAACATAAGAATGGCCAGACTGGGTCAGACCAAAGGTCCATCCTGCCCAGTATCCTTTCTACTGACAGTGGCCAATGCCAAGTGCCCCAGAGGGAGTGAACCTAACAGGTAATGATCAAGAGATCTCTCTCCTGCCATCCATCTCCACCCTCTGACAAACAGGGGCTAGGGACACCATTCCTTACCTATCCTGGCTAATAGCCATTAATGGACTTAACCTCCGTGAATTTATCTGTTTCCTAGAGACTGGCTCCATGGGGTCCCTCACAAACTGGAGATGGTTACTGTGGGTTTGTCTTTAGTATAGCTTATGTACATACTCCACGAACTGAGCATTTGAGCTTGTTCCAGAATCTGGGATGAGCCTATGTTGTGAAAACTGAAATGCTCAAAATAGCACATGCATGTGAATTAAATTAAATTAAATTGTTAAAATTAAATTAACCCAGGGGGTCTCAAACTGGGGGTCGGGACCCCTCAGGGGGTCACGAGGTTATTACTGGGGGTCGCGAGCTGTCAGCCTCCACCTCAAACCCTGCTTTGCCTCCAGCATTTATAATAGTGTTAAATATATCAAAAAGTGTTTTTAATTTATAAGGGGAAGGGGGTCACACTCAGAGGTTTGCTATGTGAAAGGGGTCACCAGTACAAAAGTTTGAGAACCACTGAATTAACCCCTCTGGAGCCTCGGGGAATGCAGGGGAAGAGGGGTCTCCCTTGGTAGGGTTGGGAAGGAGGTAGGTGGTGTAGGATATTGCTCTTCTCATGTGATCCCTCCCCCATGGCTCTCTTGGCTCTATCACTGTTAATCTAAAGTGGCTAATTTTAAATGAAGCTACCAATACATTAGAAGCAAGAGGAAGACCAAAGACAGGGTAGACCCACTGCTCAGAGAAGAGGGAGAAACAGTAACAGGAAACTTGGAAATGGCAGAGATGCTTAATGACTTCTTTGTTTCAGTCTTCACCGAGAAGTCTGAAGGAATGCCTAACATAGTGAATGCTAATGGGAAGGGGGTAGATTTAGCAGATAAAATAAAAAAAGAACAAGTTAAAAATCACTTAGAAAAGTTAGATGCCTGCAAGTCACCAGGGCCTGATGAAATGCATCCTAGAATACTCAAGGAGCTAATAGAGGAGGTATCTGAGCCTCTAGCTATTATCTTTGGAAAATCATGGGAGACAGGAGAGATTCCAGAAGACTGGAAAAGGGCAAATATAGTGCCCATCTATAAAAAGGGAAATAAAAACAACCCAGAAAACTACAGACCAGTTAGTTTAACTTCTGTGCCAGGGAAGATAATGGAGCAAGTAATTAAGGAAATCCTCTGCAAACACTTGGAAGGTGGTAAGGTGATAGGGAATAGCCATCATGGATTTGTAAAGAACAAATTGTGTCAAACCAATCTGATAGCTTACTTTGATAGGATAACGAGTCTTGTGGATAAGGGAGAAGCTGTGGATGTGGTATACCTAGACTTTAGTAAGGCATTTGATACAGTCTCGCATGATATTCTTATCGATAAACTAGGCAAATACAATTTAGATGGGGCTACTATAAGGTGGGTGCATAACTGGCTGGATAACCGTACTCAGAGAGTTGTTATTAATGGTTCCCAATCCTGCTGGAAAGGTATAACAAATGGGGTTCCGCAGGAGTCTGTTTTGGGACCGGCTCTGTTCAATATCTTCATTAACGACTTAGATATTGGCATAGAAAGTACGCTTATTAAGTTTGCAGATGATACCAAACTGGGAGGGATTGCAACTGCTTTGGAGGACAAAATGATCTGGACAAATTGGAGAAATGGTCTGAGGTAAACAGGATGAAGTTTAACAAAGACAAAAGTAAGTGCTCCAGTTAGGAAGGAAAAATCAGTTTCACACATACAGAATGGGAAGAGACTGTCTAGGAAGGAGTACGACAGAAAGGGATCTAGGGGTTATAGTGGACCACAAGCTAAATATGAGTCAACAGTGTGATGCTGTTGCAAAAAAAGCAAACATGATTCTGGGATGTATTAACAGGTGTGTTGTGAGCAAGACACGAGAAGTCATTCTTCCGCTCTACTCTGCGCTGGTTAGGCCTCAACTGGAGTATTGTGTCCAGTTCTGGGCACTGCATTTCAAGAAAGATGTGGAGAAATTGGAGAGGGTCCAGAGAAGAGAAACAAGAATGATTAAAGGTCTTGAGAACATGACTTATGAAGGAAGGCTGAAATAACTAGGTTTGTTTAAATAACAGGAGTACTTGTGGCACCTTAGAGACTAACAAATTTATTAGAGCATAAGCTTTCGTGGGCTACAACCCACTTCTTCGGATGCATATAGAGTGAACCATATATTGAGGAGATATATATACACACACATACAGAGAGCATGAACAGGTGGGAGTTGTCTTACCAACTCTGAGAGGCCAATTAAGTAAGAGAAAAAAAAAAAAAAAAAAACTTTTGAAGTGATAATCAAGATGGCTCAGTACAGACAGTTTGATAAGAAGCAAGTGTGAAAATACTTACAAGGGGAGATAGATTCAATGTTTGTAATGGCTCAGCCATTCCCAATCCCTATTTAGCCCTGAGTTGATTGTGTCTAGTTTGCATATCAATTCCAGCTCAGCAGTCTCTCGTTGGAGTCTGTTTTTGAAGTTTTTCTGTTTTAAGATAGCCACCCGCAGGTCTGCCAAAGAATGGCCAGACAGGTTAAAGTGTTCTCCCACTGGTTTTTGAGTATTATGATTCCTGATGTCAGATTTGTGTCCATTAATTCTTTTGCGTAGAGACTGTCCGGTTTGGCCAATGTACATGGCAGAGGGGCATTGCTGGCACATGATGGCATATATCACATTGGTAGATGTGCAGGTGAACGAGCCACCGATGGTATGGCTGATGTGATTAGGCCCTATGATGGTGTCACTTGAATAGATATGTGGACAGAGTTGGCATCGGGCTTTGTTACAAGGATAGGTTCCTGGGTCAGTGTTTTTGTTCAGTGATGTGTGGTTGCTGGTGAGTATTTGCTTTAGGTTGGGGGGTTGTCTGTAAGCGAGGACAGGTCTGTCTCCCAAGATCTGTGAGAGTAAAGGATCATCTTTCAGGATAGGTTGTAGATCTCTGATGATGCGCTGGAGAGGTTTTAGTTGGGGGCTGAAGGTGACAGCTAGTGGTGTTCTGTTATTTTCTTTGTTGGCCCTGTCTTGTAGGAGGTGACTTCTGGGTACTCGTCTGGCTCTGTCAATCTGTTTTTTCACTTCAGCAGGTGGGTATTGTAGTTTTAAGAATGCTTGATAGAGATCTTGTAGGTGCTTGTCTCTATCTGAGGGATTGGAGCAAATGCGGTTATATCTTAGAGCTTGGCTGTAGACAATGGATCGTGTGGTGTGTCCTGGATGGAAGCTGGAGGCATGTAGGTAAGTGTAGCGGTCAGTAGGTTTCCGGTACAGGGTGGTATTTATGTGACCATCGCTTATTAGCACAGTAGTGTCCAGGAAATGGACCGCTTGTGTGGATTGATCTAGGCTGAGGTTGATGGTGGGATGGAAATTATTGAAATCATGGTGGAATTCCTCAAGGGCTTCTTTTCCATGGGTCCAGATGATGAAGATGTCATCAATGTAGCGCAAGTAGAGTAGGGGCGTTAGGGGACGAGAGCTAAGGAAGCGTTGTTCTAAGTCAGCCATAAAAATATTGGCATACTGCGGGGCCATGGGGGGTTTAGGTTTGTTTTGTTTGGAAAAGAGAAGACTGAGAGGGGACATGATAGCAGTTTTCAGGTATCTAAAAGGGTGTCATAAGGAGGAGGGAGAAAACTTGTTCACCTTAGCCTCTAAGGATAGAACAAGAAGCAATGGGCTTAAACTGCAGCAAGGGAGGTTTAGGTTGGACATTAGGAAAAAGTTCCTAACTGTCAGGGTGGTTAAACACTGGAATAAATTGCCTAGGGAGGTTGTGGAATCTCCATCTCTGGAGATATTTAAGAGTAGGTTAGATAAATGTCTATCAGGGATGGTCTAGACAGTATTTGGTCCTGCCATGAGGGCAGGGGACTGGACTCGATGACCTCTCGAGGTCCCTTCCAGTCCTAGAATCTATGAATCTACCCTCCCCTGACATGAATCTCCCTATGGCACTGAAATTAAATATAGACTATAATTTGGCATTTGAGAAGTGAAAGGGATGGTAGCCCTAAGGGAAAAGATAACAGCTTGGCTCTTTGTGTTAAATAGCCATCTGCAAGCCTCAAACTGCTGAATGAGCTTTAGGGTAGGGAAGGCTGTGCCTCCCCAAATGGCCTGGCCCTGCCCCCTGTCCGACGCCCACCCACTTCCTGCCCCCCGACTGCCCCTCTCAGAATCCCCGACCCATCCTGCTCCTTGTTCCCTGACCGCCCCCCCAAGACCCCCCCAACCACCACCCCAGGACCCCACGCGCCACGAACCCCCCCGTTCCCTGTCCCCTGACTGCCCCGACCCCTATCCACCCCCCCGCCGAGTCCTGACAGACCCCCGGAATGCCCACGATCCAACCCCCTGTTCCCCGTCCCCTGACAACTCCCCCGCCAAACCTCTGCCCCCTCCCTGTCCCCTGACTGTCCCCGGGACTCCCTGCCCCTTATCCAACCCCCCCGGCCCCGGCCCCAGCCCCAGCCCCAGCCCCCTTACCATGCCGCTTACCCCCGCCTCCCCCCTCTCCCAGAGCCTCAGCGCACCGCGTCCAGGAGCGGCCCTGGAGAGCACTGCAGTGGCGTGGCTCCAGCGGGACCTGAGCTCCCACCGCTCGGCCGCAGCTCGCAGCCCCGCCCCCTTACCACGTGGCTCTGAGCGGGAGGAGCTCAGGCCCCGCTGGAGCCACGCCGCTTTAGCTCTGTCCAGGGCCCCTGGATGTGGCGCGCTGAGGGCTCCAACATTGTCGTGCGGCCCCCTGCAGGGCCTGGGGCCCCAGTTGCCCGCCCCCCCGTCCCCCCCCAGCGCGGCCCTGCTCTGGCTTCAGTCTAGTGGGAGAATCACATGATTCCACTAGAGTGAAAGCTGAGTGGCAAAAGATGCATCATCTGGGGGTAACTCTGAGAGACCAAAAGAAGGGACAGAGGTACAGGTGACCATAACAGAGTCACAAGCAGACGACCAGTATTCTTATTACTGCAATGTACTCTTTTCAGCCGAGGAAAGGAGATTTGACTATGGAGTCAGTTTTCAGGTAGATGACCTATGAATTCACTTTAGACCATTTTTCTTACCCTACCAGTTGCAGACAGTGCTCACAGGAGAAAGGGTAGAAATGCACAGACTGATGATGTAAAGATTAAGAACAGGAGTACTTATGGCACCTTAGAGACTAACAAATTTATTAGAGCATAAGCTTTCGTGGGCTACAACCGAAGAAGTGCATCCGAAGAAGTGGGTTGTAGCCCACGAAAGCTTATGCTCTAATAAATTTGTTAGTCTCTAAGGTGCCATAAGTACTCCTGTTCTTTTTGCGGATACAGACTAACACGGCTGCTACTCTGAAACCTGTAAAGATTAAGGAAAATTAAAGGTTCTGCCTTTGACGGACGCAGATTATAAAATCACTACACACGCTGCTGAAATGTCCTTGGTATGTACTCCCCAGGTAATGTGTGAGATACCCTATGGTCTTTTGATGACTAGAGGTACCAAGTAAAAGCTGAACTATACTCATACATTGATTCAAGACAAACCAAGTGCTGTTTACTCAAGATACTGAAAACTATGCAGCCCATTAGAGTTATAGGTGGATACCAATCCCCACTTAGTTATTGTTTGATGGGCAATGAATTCTGGCTCATGGGGAGCACTGTTTGACTGAAGGCTGACCCTGAAATGACCAAACCAGAACTTTAAATTTCTGTGGAAACAAATGAACTCAAAGCATTCATCCTCCACTAACTTAGTTTAGAGGTTTCTTAGTTTTAGAATTGCTATTCCTACAGGATTAATTATAGTTATCTACTGATATCTACTGTAATACATTTTGCTTCTGACCATGCACCACTGAGTTTTATAATGGGTTGTGCATACACTGCAAATGTAAAACAATATTTTCATTGATAAATCTCATGCAACATGTGTTTGTGTTTCCTATGAGATTTAATGATGCAATGGGACAGCTGTATAAGAACTAGGAAGTAATTTTTTCTCACTGAGTAAAAGTTCAATAACATTAAGACTTAGAGCCAAAGTCAGCTCTGCAAAGCAGGCATGTTGCCTGTTAACTTCCTATCAGCTGCTGGGTCCATCCTCATTATGAACACCAGTTCTTCCTGTCCACTGTGCTGATGTCCAGATTTTCCTTACTCCGCTGACTGAGGGATGGGTCCAGAATCAATAGCATGTGTCATGTGGAGAGAGAAGAGGGTATTAGAATCATAGAATCATAGAATATCAAGGTTGGAAGGGACCTCAGGAGGTCATCTAGTCCAACCCCCTGCTCAAAGCAGGACCAATCCCTAAACTAAATCATTCCAGGAAGGGAATGTGATGCAGGACTCATTCTTCCTCCCAACACCCATAATCACTCCATGGTATGTGCTCTCATGGAGCCCAACTGAAATGCTAGGACAATTGCCAGTCCCCCAGATACATACACCTGACAATTAGTTAGTTTCTAGACAGCTAAAGTAGGACAGGGGTGGCAGGAGGAGAGATCCTTTTCCAGGTATTCTTCAAAATGATGCATTTATTTTTATGTCTAGAATGCCAATAACTAGGTGGAGAAAGGAGGGAAAAATCATCCCTATTTTATTTACGGAATGCATCTATTGCAATGTTGGCTCCAAACCCAAAGCTATGTAACCATCACCTGTTATCTAACAGACTTTTTCCCCAGCTGTGAAGCCAATTTGGGTTAGTTTGTTGGTTTTTCTAACTACAACATTTCTATAGGTAGCTCTCCAGCATGTTTTTTCATGGATGTCCTGAATATCATTTTTATAAGGTCCATCAGTGAATAATGAGAAATGGTCAGTCTTCCTTTGATACAGAAATAGGTCAAATATTTGTTTCTGGTGTCTTCTCTTCTCCTCTTGTATACTGTGCCCACACACATAAGTTGTACTTGTATGGTTGTGCTGTAATGTTTCTCCTATGATTTCTCTCTTATACTGTTTTTTATTTTGTTATTGGTAAATAAAATGCCCCGGTTTACATCTGAGAATCATCTTGAGGAAGACAAAGGGCCTGTTTCTTATACTCTCAATGGGCACATTCCTGGAGTATGGCCCGACCCAATGTAAATTAGAGTATCAAAAAACTGTCAGTTAGAGATTTATAGTCCCCATGACATGCGGAAAGTGGGTATCATGGGAGGTAGTGTCATAGAAAATGAGAGAGTATGATGCACTGTACCTCAAAGTAGCACCTTGTAACCTCCATATTCATCATTGGTTATATGGTTGTGATATTTCATACAAAACATACCTTGTAAGGTAACATATGAAAGTCATGAACTGCTGAAACTCACTGTTCTGTCAAAATATGCATATCACTACTGTATATGAAGTTAGAAGATTTTATTATATTGTTGTTGAAATATTTTGTTAATCGCCTACTGCTAGTTCTCAAGTGGCAACAAAGTGACCCACACCGAGGTGGACATTGAACAACCATCACCAGCCATTGACCAGCATTGCTCAACTCTGTGACTCATGACCCACCTGGACATGTCTGGGCCAGTATCTTTCCTGGGACCGGAACTGGGAGTATGAAATAAGGGACAGTGGCATCATGAGACCACCTCTCTCCTCCCCCACCTACTCTGAAGGCAACAAGAATGCTGGGAAGACAAAGACTTTGAACTAAGGAGATTGGTCTCAGGCTGAGACAGGAATTTAGCCTGTGTATTAAGAATTGTAACCTGTCTGCAACATCCAGTGGGGTGAGAAAAGCTGTTTGATTCAAATCTTACTGAGTCTGATAAAGTTTACGATTTAGAATGTGTGTTTACTTTTATTTCTTAGGTAACTTTCTCTGACCTTTATGCCTACCATTTATAATCACTTAAAATCTATCTTTCTGTAGTCAATAAACTTATTTTAATGTTTTATCTTTACCAGTGAGTTTGTCTAAACTGCTTGGGGAATCTGCTCAGATTACAAAGCCTGGTGTATGTCCATTACCTACTCCTGGGGGAATTTTGCACCAACAAAAATTTAAAATTCTGCACACAATATTTTAAAATTCTGCAAAAATCTGCATTTTTATTTGTCAAAATAACACAATATAATCACACCAATTTCAATTATTTTGATAATTAATTTCAAAATGCCTGTCAGCAAGTATGTCTGTAACAATACAGATAAAAAACAAAGATTCAGGAAATGTTTTTTTGACAAATAGATTCCTTACTAGGCAAATTAATACAGTACTTTGAGTAATTCATTTAAACTACAATACAGAACCATATTTCCCACGCCCCTCAGAAGCAGTGCAAAGGCTTGGGGGAGTCAGGGGTAATGGAGGAGCTGAAGAAGAGGGAATGAACCTGGGAGTGAACCTGGAGGGTTGTTAGGTGTGGGTGGGAGAAGTATGGAAGAGTTTAGTTTTTTTGGTGTGGAAGGAGTGATTGTTAGGGAGTTGAGAAGCCTCCCACATGCAGACCCTGAATGACCCTTAGCCTCTCCCATTCAGTCAGGCACATCTGCCCCTGTCCCCATGTGGCCCTGCATCCCCTACTCCTGTCCCCATGTGGCCATGCAGCCCACCTACCCTCACATCCCCATGTGGCCTTGCAGCCCCCCTTGCATTCAGCACCTGGCTCAGTGTTGTCACCCCACTAGCTCCTGAGCTCATACCCCAGTCTGTCCCCTCCCTAGCCCTTCTGAACCCCAGTCTGTGACCCCCTGAAGCCCTGTGTGTCCCACTCTCTCTGTCCCCCCATATCCTCTGCCTCCTAACCTGGCTCTGTGGGCAGGGTGCTGTGATGAATGCAGCCAGCTGCTGGCTGTTACTGCCGGTCAGTTGACTTCTGGCTGTTTTGGCACCACAGCAGTCTCTAGTGAGTGAAAGGCAGAACTGCAACACTTCTCTGGCAGAATGTTTTTTCTGCACAGAAAAAAAATTCTGCACCAGACATGAATTCTGCACGTGTGCAGTGGCACAGAATTCTCCCAGGCGTAACTATCCTTTGACAAAGTGGTGAACTAATTAATGAGCTTGCATTGTTCAAGAGAAGGTCTTGAGCAGTGTAAAATAGTACATTTCTGGGGTGCAAGGCTGGGTGCTGGGGGGGATTTGCCGGTGTCTCCCTCTGTACAGTTCCTGAGTGGCTTAGAGAGCATTCATGCAACTTAGCTGGGTATACCTCCGCATGTTGTTGACTGAGTGGCAACAGCAGCTGGAGATGTTTGCTGCTTGTCACTAGCAAAATATCATGAGAGACAGCCCAGACTGTAAAGTTAAGGGGGCAGAGAGGTTCCACAGTTCCTGGTTATGTACCCCGGGGATCCTGTCACAGATGATTTACACAGACTTCCCCAAAATGAGAGCTTTGGCTATATTTGAATGTCACTAGTAGCAACTAAATATAAAAGATTTCCAGCAAAAATAATATATTGGCATCAGAGGTGTGTATAAATAAATAGTTTTCTCATCAGATTCAATGGGAACAGGAATGGGCCCCCAAAACGTAACAATTACTCCTAATCTGGGCTGAAATCTTCTCCCTTTTTACAGTATACATTTACCATTACAGTAAACAATTTTTTTCAGTTTGGATTTTATTTCTTTGACACCATGGACCACATGCTGCCCTCTACCCATGCACAGAATTCCCACTGACATCAACAAATTGAGGGCATTCTCCAGCGCTTGGTGATTAACTGACTGTTTCTGTATATGGAGTGTAAATTAGAAATGGGTCAGAATCAAAATACTCACTGAAACTGTGTAAGTATTTGTGGGTAACCCCACTATTTCATTGTTAACCACAAGCAGGAGTAGTCATTCAGTGACATCTGGAGGTTAAAGTGCAGTTATGCTTAGAAAAGTGACTAAGAAAAAATGGCGTCTTCTAAGATCTCGTACAGAATCTCTGCTCTGAGAGTGAAATTCATTCTTGTTCGGAGAGCCTGCACTAAGCCCATGCAATACTTGAACCCCATTTAAGCCTTCAAAATAGGACTCAAGTGGGACTTGACACTTGTGTAGGCCTTTTGCAGGCACCTTGCGAAGGGGGTGAATTTCACTCTTTCTACTTAATTCCAGTCAAACCCGCTTACTTTAGAATCAAAAATAAGATTTTACTACATTTTATTCTAGTTTGGCTGGACAACCCAGACTCTGGGAAAGCAAGCTGGATTCAATTCTAGTTTACATATCACCTCTTATAGTTATAAAGTGCCATCACCACAAAAACTGTGTTATATTTGAGTAAATAAACTATAATCAATGTTGCTTTTTAAGTCAAAAGCACTATCTGGCACTCGATTATTAGCCTTCTCATCAGAGAATATAAGAATTGCATAAAGCATGGAGACTGAGCTCCCCTATCATCCAAAACATGGGGCCTCCCAAGTGAGCATTAGTTCACATGAGCAGAACAGTTTGGGTAGCTTGCATTTACAGCACTCATGTTGTAACTGATCTAAGGATATATTCAAGTCTTCAGTGTCCAGCACTGTCATTCAGGCACCCTTCACAAAGCACTAAAATCCACTTTTCAAAGAAACCAGCCCATCTCCATCTTTTGAAGAAGTCAACAAATGTGTATATTATAAAAGATGAAAAAGTTAGAGTTAAGTAAGAAATAGTTGGTATTAGGATGGATGGTCTTGTGGCTGGGACTGAAAAGATGTGGGTTTAATTCCCTGCTCTATCATAGATCTCCTGAGTAATTTTGGACTAGTCGCTTAGGGTCAGATCCTTAAAAGGCATTTAGGCATCTAATTCCCATTAAAATCAATAAGGCCATTAAATACTGTTAAGGATCTGGCCTTTAATCTTTCTGTGCCTCAGTTCCCCATCTGTAAAATGGAGATAATCATCCTTTCTTTGTATTCTCTATTTAGAATGTAACCTCTTCAGGGCAAAGACTTTCTTTCATGATGTGTCTGTACAGTGCCTAGCACAATAGGGCCTCAAGCCCAGTTGGGGGGTCTAGGCACCACTGTAACATAAATCACAATAGTAAACATTAATTCCTAAGTACTGGAGGTGAACAAAATAATTAGGTTCTCATACATCCCACCCCTGTCTACCCCTTTCAAAGCTTCACCCATCTCTCAACCTGAGGATCAGGAAATTTTCATTCAGGAATACCCCGTCCTATTGCCTCAACATGTTCCCTACATGCTCCCATATTACATATGGTATATCACCTGCTACCACCATAGAACACCAGGGTCTCTCCAGAAGATGGTGCATGAAGCTGGCCTTCAAGCTTCTTCAGGGCTAGCCTGGTGTTTCCCTCTTCACAATCAAATCCAGTCTTATATTTATTGGTGTAGGGATAGCTCCTGCCCCAGTTCTGGGGAGGGAGAATCTCAGCTCCTTACACTGAGTCCTATTGACCTGCTGTTTAAAATATGAAAGACACTCTGGAAGACCCATAGAGCTCCAGGGTATTTTGAAGATCCTCCCATCATTTCCACAAGAGTCTCCAGTCTTAAATGACAGTGTGTGCATGTGGGAATTGAGACCTCATGAATAGGACTTTTCCCAAATGAAGGATGCCTTCAACAAGGCTCATATATGAGAAAGTTACAACTTTACCTGTTTGTATTCTCAGTTTGTTTTGACTTGTGGATAAGGATGGCTGTAGAGGGAAAATGCAGGATAAATTGTTCACTGTCTCAGTAAAAGACCATCACATTAAAAAGAGAATAATCCTGTGTCTTTTAACTCATTGAAAACTGACCTTCCTTAGCTTGAAACTGCCTATAGAAAGTCCCAGGACAGGTTGTTCTGACATTCTTTTAACATCATCTCATCATCACAGCCAAAACTAATCACAAGAATATTACCCAATGACAGATGCATTTATTCTGTCAATTAAATCAGATGGTTAAATCGAAATGTGCCCCAAATCTCTCTTGTTTGCATTATCCATATTGGCATTTCTTGGCTGTGGTTCATTGCTGGCTGGAAGTCATCCAACCCCTGCAGTCACTTTGCAATTCTGTGCCAGCAAGTTTCCATGCTCTGCAGCAGCCGTTACAATGAGACCAGAGTGGCCCTACAGGACTGACCTGAAATGTTATATTGCTTCACTAAGATTTATTTTTTAAAAACAAAGGAGGAGACTGAGATCAATGCTTTTGGAATGAGAAAGGATATATCATCTCATGGCTAAATATGGATGGCGTGCAGGTGATATGAAATAGAGAATCTAAATCCTAAGAGAGACTTTAACATTATGTGTAGACTATAAAATGTGCAAGAATCAGATATACAACTTGCCCTCATTATAAGGCTCTTTTATAAAAGTTACTCAGATGTTTAAAAAAGGAATGTATTGGTGATAATAATTCAGTCCATCTGCTTCAGACTTCTTTTTAATTATGAAAAAAAGCAATGGACATTGGAGTATAATTGTGGTGCAAATCAACAAGAACAAAGAAAAGAAGAGTTAAAACCAAAACACTAGCCATAAGCTATCTCATCTGTCTAGTTACTGGAGAGGTCTCTGAGCAGTGGATGAGTTTATATAACATATTTGCTGCAATACCTAGTTGCAGTGGGGCAGGTTAAAGGCCAGGATGATTTTGATCTCACCCACATGCTGTGCTGCATGGACTGCGTAGACTGTCGGCACTTCATCAGTTGAAACTGAGCCGATCACTGTGCACACCAGTATATTTCAGCTTTGACTCCAGATTGTCTTGTTCATGGTGCCTTGTGGTAAAGCCTTATTACTACTTTAAAAGTGGGTAGTTTTCTGGGGGTTTTTTGCTGGGGAGAGTGAGGGGGACTAGCATTGTATTATTTAATGAAATCTGAAGGAGGGACAAGAAAATATTTTAGGACCAAATTCACTCTGGTTGCTGGAGGAAGATGTGCATTGTATTCCCTTCTGCAAGGCAGGAGGATACACTTTGATGGGACATGTGCTCCCAGAGGAAGGCAGGCAATGTTGTTCTCTCGCAGGGGTGTGTAGCTATAGTTTGTGCTTGGGGCTCCCTAAAAAACCACTCCTGGGAGAAGGGAATATGCAGAGGGGGATATATAGAGACTTGGTCCATTATCCCAGCCACCCTGGTCCCACTCCTGCCCTGCATAGTGCTGATCTCTTTCTGAACCCCCTTCCCGTACCACTGAGCACTCTCCTCCCCGCCTTGGAAGAATTTCCACCACTGTCAGACTCACACCCTGATTCACCCCAGCAGCAGGTGATGTAAACCATGGCTGAATCTAGCCAAATATAAAACAGACCAAAATGCAGAGCCATTGCTATCTGTCATGTAAAGATAAATATATATACATAGATGCTGCACTACTTTAGTATGCATTGTTCAGCACCTGCTCAATTTTTACACACATCAGTAATTTTGCTCATGTGAGTAGCCCTTTTGTCTTCCAAGGCATTACTCACACAAGTAAAGTTACTCATTGGTGAAACTATGAACAGGATTGGACTCCTGAAGAGCTTCCAGACTGGCAAGTGAATACCATTTTTAATGCAAGATTTTAAAATATTATCGTTTACAGCCAGCACATTCACACAACTCACAAGGAAGCTGGTGAGAGTTTGGAGCAAGAACGGATGCAGCCCCATAAAACACTGATGCAGAAATTTTTCTTGTCAGTGTGAATTATCTACCTAAGGGCTCATCTATATGGCGCCGCAGTCTGGGTTACAGAGCTGTGAATTGTTGAGCACTCTAAGGTGCTGCACTCTAACTGCCCCGTGTAGACTCTGCTGGCGTGAACTAAAAGGTACCTAGTTCATGTTTACATAGTTCCATTTGAAAGTATATTGTGAATGTATAATTAACCATTTCTACTTCTTTCCCATGCTATGTCTTGTTATGATGATTCTCATAAATGGCTCTGTTTGTTTTATGTTATTATTCAGCTGCAAAATTAAAAGTGAAAAACCGATGACCTGTCTCATGATTATTGGTTTGGTTTCACATTCCTAAGCAGTTATAAGCTAATGGTTATAAATTCTATTAATTAATTATCACTATTATTGGGGGAAAGATGGGTTAATGAATGTTAGGCCCTGAACCTTCAATATGATACATGACAGTGATTTCCTGTACCCATGTGAAGCCCAATTGACTTCAGTGAGACTTTTTACAAGCACACAGGTTTGTCCTTATGTATCAGATTGCAGGATCAGGGTTATAGGCTGCAAACACATGGTATTTCTCACTGAGTCTGAAATTTATGTATAAATAATACATTTTGTATTTTTCCTGTGATAGTGCTTGTCCTTGTTGTGATGTTCTCCTCCCCTTCTTCTCCATCGCGTCTAATGTGTTATGATAGTATTCACTAATTAGAATTATCTTTAAGAAAACCAATCACATTGTGCTAAAAAGAAATGAAAGAAAGAACTTAACATGTGCTGAGATTAATGTTCACTACTTACAGCAGAGGGAGCCCCAAAACAAACACACAAAACACTCTTTGTGTAGGTCCTACATTAACACTGACTAGTGTTTTAGCCATTTTAAAAAATTCTTCACAACAGAGTAGTGGACTTTTAAAAATATTTACTGAGATTGAAAGACTATCCTGAAACATGGCCATGGATTAAAGTCCATGGGACTGCTGTATGTGAAGAATTTGGCCCTTCCGATATATTTTCCCTTATGTTAAAAGAATTTTAAAATTGGTCAGTAGAGCGAGTTGAAAAAATTCAAATTTTCTCTATTTTTTGTAAACTTTAATATATATTTCTTTATTTATTTATTTACTTATGGTCTTCAACCAATTTCTAGAGGACACAAAAAATACATTTTTCCTGCATTTTTAAACCAGCTCTAACTGCCCAGATTAAAATCTTAGGTTGTTATACTCCTTTCATTTGTTCTGGGTTTTAACCTTGGAGCAACTTTATTGATGTGAATCATGATTTACTGTCATGTGAGAGAAGATTCTGACTCCTAAAGAACTCATCATTAGATTCCTTTTACTTTGCTGTTAGACTAGCACAATATACAACATAGACGGAAATGGGAGAATTGCGAAGCGGATTTTTTAAAACTTCATGCTTTCATTTTTGCTGCTTAAAGGAAGAAAGCTGGAGAAAAACTACTGATCTTTACACAAGGCCATGAAAAGGAAATGTTTACCTTAAATGGAGATTAAGTAAAGCATAAGTTAAAGTAAATAATTACCCTATGCTTTCTTTAGATAAAATTACTTACTGCCTGCTTGATGCACTCCATTTGTATCTATCATTTTAAAAATTGTGAAACATACATTATACATACAGTATGTCTGTTAAATTATATCTCCAGTTTATAAAAAGAAAGTGTATATAAGGTTTTCTTTTCAGTTGTGTTTCACGTCTTCTAATTTACCAATAATTCCAATGGCCATTTAGGGGAATATGTTGTAGGAACAACAGTACAGCAATATTAAGTAAGGTAACCATATGTCTACTACTTCTACCGTACTGTTTGCGACTTCCCCTGACTCTGGGTGGATTAGATCTCTCATCAGTTTGCATGCTGATGGCATGTCTGTTGCAGGTGCTTTGTTGATCTAACATAAAACACAAATTTCAGGAAGTTAGACTCTCTAATGCATACAGGAATATTAGCTTCTTGCCTTCACTTAAGCGGCAATTCACAGAGGTCTCCTTTAAGACTCTTAATTTATAATATATTTTATATATCATCATGAGTGAATGGCTGCCCCCAGATAGCTGACACAGTGCCCAGGATATTCAGAGCTTACTGGTTCTGATCATCTTATGGTTTATCTCTGGAGCTCAGTAATAGAACCAAACTGATTATAGAACTATATTTTCACAAGCAAAAAATAAATATATGTGTGAATGAACAGACTTCCTTCTGTTAAACTCTAAGAAAGGGTTCTCACCTTGGTGCAGAGGTTGTAAAGTAATGAATCTTTAAATATAGCTAAACACAAAGCCCTATTTAAAGCTGCCATTCCACTTTTCTCTGATTCACTGATTTTGTCCATCTTAAGAAATGGCAATAATGTAGAAATTTATATAAAGCAAGGTGGTATATTGGCTAAGTAGAAGGTTAAGTAGAAGGTTAAAAATTGGCACAAACTTATCCCATCATCACAAATGATATTATCCTGGGTTTGAGGTTTTCCACAGCTCTGAATAGCCCACCTCTCTCCGCTCACTCTCTGCACAAATTAAAGTGTAGGTGCACATTGTCTCCAAGAGAAAATCAAGCAAGAGGTAGAATATAAAAACAACACAAGAGGAGAATCTCTAAGTTTATATTTTTATGTTAATGTGCTGATAAGAAAAGGGCCTCGTTTGGGGAACCATAAAAAAAAAAGCATTAGAAGATCTCCAAGTTAGAGCATAGATGCTTTCTATGCAGATGGAGGATTTAAAAGAAGCAAAATGATAACCACATAGTCAAGAGACTCGGAAAGAGACCTTGATGTTTGATAGTTGTAATAACCTGCAGAGTGCTCTAATGGCTCAGGGATCAGGTGCAGAACTACAGCAATAACAAGAGCTGAATAATTATCTCAGCCATATCTGTATAACCAAAGTCCCAGAGTATGAACTATATAAGGAGGCTTCTGCTGCCTCTCCAAGATTTCCTGAAATGTTAAATCACTGAATTGGGAGCACTTCCAGCATTAGTACTGCCCAGTTAGAAAGAAATAAAGCCCAGAAACCTCCAGTGGCAGTTCTAATGTCTTTGTTAATTATGAATTATGGGTAAACATGCAGACTCACAGAGGTCACGGCTGTCAGCAACAATACTTTTCAAGAAGGATTTTTATGAGGGTCTTTTTCATTTTGCTATAATGTCCTTTATATATACACATAAACTCCACCAAGAATGTGAAAAAATAGTGTTTGTTTTTAGGGGAGGTGTATTTATTTTCCATTTGTTTTTCCCCTTCTGTAGAATCATGTATCCATTGCGAGTATAGCCCAGTTCATAACTATAAGCTCCTCTGTGAATAACAACAGCTGTACAATTCCAAGGACTAGGCAGAAAGAGTCATTGGGGCTGAGGTTAGGTTAATGATCAGACACTCTGTTAACAAGAAAGTAGTGGTTTTCAAAGTGAACGGCCAGTCGGTATCCCATCAGCTGTAGTCACCTTTCACATACAATAGAGAAATAAAAGCTGCATACAGTATCCTTGATTAACCTCGCTTAAATGGCAACGCTGATCTCAAATCTGTCCCATGGGTGTATATAAACAGGATTAAAATTATATTATGTGTGGATCCTGCCCAACAAAAGCAACTGGCACAAAATCATTTTAATTAGGTGGTAGAGGCTTTGGCATTTATTCTTCTTTGTCCCATTCAAAGAACTTTTGGGACTTAATATAAGATATAGAAGGAATAGAGGCGCTTTAGAGATAATATTAAATAGCATGTTGACATGATTGCAGGGTAGATTGTAAGATGACCATATCAAAATCAGATGACAACATTCAACTTATCTCAGTAAATTCTATGTAGAGAATATAATCAAGGAACAAATTATAAATCCAATACTATAGACTTTCCAGTTTTAAATGTAGGTGATGGATTCAGAACCCACTAAATTTATAATAATGGATTTAGACAAATCAAACTCAAAAGATCCAAGTTCAGATTTTTAGCAAATGGGCTATAACTAGTTGAGCTAGGTGAAACTTTCCTAATAAAGCAAGAAACCATATGAACCTCAACTGGTTTCAAGTTCACTTTCAGCCCATGAAAATTAAACCTTGCAAGACATCATAGATATTTCTGCTGACTCTGGATAGTCATGTTTCTTGAGACTGAGTGTCGTAATTTTGTTTTGGTCTCATAATAAAGCTTGTGGCAGTCAAATATATGGCTGGACTTCTGAGTCAAATTAAGCTGAACCCTTGTGAATCCTTGTAAACATCTGTGCAATGTGAAACCAAAGATTTCAAAGTCTGCTGAAAACTCATTTGGAAAATTGAGTACTTCTCACAGCACTGTTCACCATCAGTAAAGTTTAACTATCTTTGATCATGCCATTCATGAATGGGTGAAAGGGTTTTAATCCTCCTAGAGGTTGTCAGGTGTTGTGTACTGATGACTCAGAAAAGTTTAAAAATGAGTCAATAGATGCTGATTCCTGCCATGTGATAGGGATGCAACATTTTGCAATCCTGGCCCATGTCGTCTGATTGGAGCCAGGAAATTAAGGCAAGCACTCCTGTGTCAGACCCTTATTACATGGTGTCAGAAGTTAACTATATTTTTTCACAAAAATAGAGCAACCTAAATCTCCCAGTCTGAGAGAGAACCTGGCAGAAAGGAGAGGAGGTGGCTGCAGAGCTTCCAAATGTTCCTGGAAGCAAGTGGCATTGCAGAGATATCAGAGAGGATAAAATCCTCTCCCTGCTATATAGTGCAGACCATACACTTTGGAATCTGTGATATATTCTAGTGGGAGCATGATGGCAACACAAGAATGTAATATGCACAAAGGCACATTTTTCTTACCAAAAAATAGCTTTCAGG
The DNA here is from genome assembly GCF_028017835.1 of Emys orbicularis. Taxonomy (NCBI): domain Eukaryota; kingdom Metazoa; phylum Chordata; order Testudines; family Emydidae; genus Emys; species Emys orbicularis. Next base: position 193,002,251 of record NC_088685.1, read on the forward strand.
CAAGATGCCTGACCCTTATGTTACAGTCCCACATAATAAAGCAAAGTCATGTGTACTTGAATAGTTAACAGATGGACTAATTAGATGCTAAATTATTTCTGGTATAACTGATAGCCAGGTGAAACCAAGGTTATTGAGGGAAATAGACTTGACTTTGCAAAGAAGAGTAGATATTTTCAGGGCTGACGAAAACTGCTTCCCAAATGAAAGGGTTAACAAAGAGTGAAAGAACAGAAGTGCAGCTAATTAAAAAAGCATACCAAGGCAGGCAGAATAAATGCAAGGGTAAGCAAATGGCAGAGACCTGATTTGTTTGCAATAAATGAAGAGGCAATCATGAAATAATGTAAAGATAGCCAGGATGGAGGGTGAGGCACAATACAGGCAATAAAAGCAGCCATATTGAAAAAGTATCCCCCTCGAGTCACTGCATAAATTGTAAAGAAATATCAAATTAAAATATATACATGAACATACAGGTGAAGAACAAAGTTTGACCATGATGAAAAAGACCTCTTTGTGGGCCTCTAAATAAATGTAGAAAGTAAGATTCTACAATCTGTTAGTTTGTGACATTGAAAATAAATTAACAAAAAGTGAATTTCAAAATAGATACTGGAGTGGATTTTAATGTAAACAGTAAACATATAAAGATTACTAGACTGCCCAATGTTAAAAAAGAAAACTAAGTTTGTTGCAAATAGCAGGTACAAAATAAGCTCATCTGGCAAAACCCACTGGTATTTCATTATTATTTTATCTACCTAAATCATTTTAATTTAACAAACAGCTTAAGATCTCAGTTGATGCCAGATCACATGGGTTGAGGGCTCTCCTGCTACAAGATGAGTGCCCAGGAGTACATGCTTCCAGAGCTTGGACTACAACTAAACAGAACTATGCTCAGGATAAATAAGACATACTAGCAATTTTTATGGTTGTGAGCTGTTCCATTAACATGTCTCTGGGCCAAAACTGGTCAAGGTAGAATCGGTCTATCAAACTTTTGAAGCCATATTATAGAAACCATTTTATAAAGCGATGCCCAGACTTCAGAAAATGATCATGAAATTGCAAAACTACTGATTAAATAAGAAATACAAGCCCAGTAAGGAGCTTATTATAGTGGGCTTGCTTTTAAGATAATTTCGAAGTAGTGAAAGCAAGGAGCTGCAAGGAAGAGGAGTGTGAAGTAAATATGAGTTAAGTACTGCCTATTTCTGTAACAAAATGTGACAAACTCAGACAAGAAACACAAAGTGACTCAAGCTTACAAGACTTGAGAGAGTAATTCTAGGCAGATGACTGACAGAAAAAGCCCACACATCTGAAAGTATAAAAACTTATTGACACAATGCAGATGAATTGCTACATATAAAGGGATTCAGTACAAAGAACATCATGACATAATAATACACAGCATGAGGTCAGAAATTGTAAACATAATTCACAGTGTCCATCTGGGTCTTAAGAAATATAAGAAAAGAGCCCAACATGTCTTATTTTAGCCAGGCTGAATTCTGTCATTGAAGGTCAGAAGTTAAATCCTGGCTCCATTGATGTTAATAGCAAAACTCCAAATGAATTCAGGGGAATCAGGATTTCTCCCTAGATATGAAATCAGCAACAATAAATGTAGGAAACGTAATGAAAAAGAAACACTGAAATCATATGATTCCTGATCACACTTGATCCAAAGTTGGTGCTGTTCCATTTGAATTTAATGGAAAAGATTACCCACAATTAGTGGACCACTGCACATACTGAGCCTAATGCAAAGACCACTGATGTCAATGGGAGTCTTTCCATTGACTTCAGTGTGCTTTGAATCAGGCCCATATTATTATTTTTAATTGGACTGTTGCACAACACATTGAGTAGCAATGTAATAACATGTTGTAAATCACAGTGTGGTTGCTATGGGATTCCAGATGGGTTAATAATGAGTGATAGCCCACGAATCATCAGTAACTCATTTTGGCAATTCTTTTTGCTAGGTCAGTTCAAGCACACTATGTCAAGCCCTTACTTAGTTTGGTGGGGTACCAGAAAATTCAGTACAAATAGCAAGGAACTTGGTAGGAAAAAAGAAGCCACTAGCAGAGTCAAGAGATCATACTAACTGAGCATTGTTAGACTATCACAACAAACCTCACAATGCTTTACTTTGATCTCTGGTTCAGAAAGTTATGGGCAGAAGGAAAAAACGGAACGTTGTGCCAACATCAGAAAAGTTTCTTGAACCAAAAACAAGTAAGCCTGAAGTTATTAAAGAAGTCAGGAAACTAGAGCAGAAAAAATGCTAGGATAAGGATGCCAAACAGTTCCAACCCTGTAAGTGGGACAAAATGTTAGATTTCAAACAAAGTGGCAAGCAACCTAAGTTAACAGCTACATCATCCACACCGAGGTCATTGTGAGGTGCTGTTCACACCACATCAGCCCCTGAAGGCTAGGTGGGCCAGTTAATCATCTAGGTTGTACCCTGGAGAAGGAGCCAGGGAACAATGAAGACTAATTAAAGGTTGAAGTTCACCTGGACAGAAACAGGTAGGGCTTGTATAAAACCAGGTAGCTGAAGGTAGAAAGGGGACTGCATGGAGGTGGTCTGTAGTCACTCTCTCTGAAGCTAGGGAGAGAAGAGAACTTGGCTTGGAGGGAAAGACATCTTTGGTGGAGAAGGAGCCTGATAGAGACAATGCAGGAAGCAGTGCAGGGAAACAGCAGCAAGGTGAGGGGCAGGGCAGACCTTAGCTGCTGGTTGCAGGGTCTGTGGGCTGGACCTTGGAGAAGAGGTGGACTTGGGTTCCCCCTACCAACCACCATGGAAGTAGTGGCACTTAGATCCTAGTGAGCACCCCATCCTGGCCATCCACTGTGAGGGGAAACCAAGCCTCTGTGCTCTGGATCCCCAGAGTGTTTTCAAGCACCTAGAGCCTCAGCAAGCTACAAGCTTCAGGTTTTTCCCTTGGCCTCTTTGGCACATTTCCTGGGCTTGCTTCCCCTTCTGCATGCCTTCTGCCAGAACTGCACCTCAAAGGTGTGAAGCTTCTAGTTTACAGCCTAACTCTCTCAGGGGCACACAGCAGCTGTGAAGCAGTCAACACTCACACTTTGTACAGGCTAACACCTTTATGCTGTTTTATACTTCACCATGTAAAGCCCAGCATAGTACAGCTCATCCAGAATAATAAACATCTGAAACTGCAATGTCCCTCACTAGCTCACCCTTCTCTTGTGAGTCCTCGGAGAACCATCTGCATCCAAGAAGGCAGGCAGGGTGTCCCCTGCCTCATGGAGACTCTTACATGGTGAGTGGTCTTTCTGTCATGGACTAGAGAAAAACCTTCCCTAGCAGACCAGCCTCTGCACTTTCAAAACATTCAGTCCCCTGTGTCAAGCAACCCCTTTGCCAGCTTCCCCATATGACCACAAATCCCTGTCAGAGGACTTTGTTGCCAAGGTGACTTCCCTCCTGCTAAACTAGCTCTTCTGGGCAGGGAACAGTCTTTTGTCTAGAGTGACTAGACTTCCAGTGATTGAGTACTCAAGAGTCTACTACCCTCTGTTGTTGTTCTTTTGCCATCAAAGTTTGGAATCTCAACCCACTATGGAGGCAAACAGACCACAAAGAAAACAAAAGATTACACATTCAAAATGGAGTGTTTGGCCTGATGCAGATACAAAATCTCACAGAGAATTCATAAATTGCACAGGCATATCCTCAATTCATCACAACACCCACTCACTGACAATGAAAATCCTAATTTGCATATTTGGTACATTAATGGTTGTTCGTTTTGGGGTAATGTATTTAACAGAAGGCACTGGAGTCATCGGATAGTGACCTCTGCCCTGTGACAGAGGGAAGCTGACCCATGTCAGCTGACTGTGGCCAGGAACCAACACTCTAGTGTGCCAACATCTTTATTACAAAAGAGATGATTAAAAAGCAAGCCTGATATCCCATTTTTTGCACTTTTCTTTTTGTTTGTTTGCATCTGGTCTTTTTGAGTGGAAAAGATACATTAGAGACTACTTGGATACATTTAGGGTGTCAAGCTTGCCTTGTATTATTTTTAATAATTATAATGACAAATCTGTGCAAAAAGCCTTCTCTTCCCTCTGTGGCTGTCCAGAACATTACACACCATTCTATCATACACACACCTAGCCACAGTGGCCTGTACATTCATGACCTTTGGCTTGACTACTGCAACTCATACATAGGAATGAAGCTGAAAAAGCTCCAGCAGGTATAGAACATGATGTGCTTAGAAACGTAGATTGCCATGAACACTCTACTTTCTGCACTGACTCCCTACTAAATACACAGTATAGTTCAAGGTCTCTGTCCTGATATTCAAAGCCCTCCATGCGACTGGCCCTACTTACCTTAGGGATCATCTCCCTCCCACAGCAGCTATATTCCACTGCAACAATGAAATGGTAAACCAATAGAGTGAAGTATGGGAATGCAGGAGAAGGAAATTTCACAGAAGCGGGACCTCAGCTCAGAACTCATTCCCACAAGAATAGGCACAACCCTGGAGCTAACTACTTTAAGAATTAAATGCAAAACTCATCTTTTTGATTTAGCTTTTCCTTCATAATTCCATGTATACACAACACTCAGTTACTCATGCGCACGCACACACACACACTGTATAATTGTGACATTACCCAGGGTACAATCTGGACTGCTGAACAGCTATGTCCCCCCAGTTCTCCAACCTAAGGTGCCTCTTACACTGCTTTACTGTGAGAACAGCCACTCCTGGCCAGTTAACACAGTGTCTTCAGCATGTAACTTGCTCCCAGTTACATGGTATTGAATGCTACTAGCTAGCCACTCATGAATTAAACTGCAAGGCAACACCAGCAACCTCTCTAGTCTCAGACTTTTCCCCAGAAATGTGCATTTTGTACTGTCAAATACACTGCTTAACAAAGCAAAGTCCGTCATTTCATCAATGCAAAATTATATGCGCTGGCCTTGTTATCCTAAATGGAGCTTCCCACACACTTTAATCCAAACACACTGGTTAATATAAAACAGTAAAATATGTTTATTAACTACAGAAAGAGAAGAAAGATTTTAAGTGACTACAAGTAATGAGGCATAAAAGTCAGGATTGGTTACAAAAAATAAAGGATAAAATGCAAACTGATGGCTAACTTAACAAACTAACAGAATTCAAAGCAAAGGTATTTCTCTCACCACACGCTGCAGTAAATTTCATAGGCTGGGTCTCTTTTCAGCCTGGGATCCCTTCCCCTTAGTTCAGTGTCCTTCAGGTATTCATTGATGACATGAGCAGAGAGATGGGAGGAAGAGGAGTGAAGCCCAGTGTTTTCCTCCCCTCTTTGTAATTCAATTTCTTGTGCTAGAAATATCCTTTCTGAATCATGGTGGATGTGAGGTTTGTACCGTGTCCGTGATGAAAGGTAAATTTCTTGTTTATTCCTTTTCCCGTGCTGGAGAATGGCTGCTTAAGCAGGTGATAGCCCATTAGCACTTGGCTGGGATGCCAGTATGTCTTTGTCTCTGAAAAACTGGTTTGGGCCTGATTTTCTTAACCTTGGAGCATGTTATAACAATGTTATAGGGTAAAGTCTTATAACTTTACATACAGTGTTGCCACACATATTTTATCAAGACAACAATGTTCAGCAGATTATGATTTTTTTTCAAATGATACCTCACAAGGCATACTTTGTACAAAATATATCATAACCTTATAAAAGTGTGAACATGGGGTACAGGCTATCACAACAATCAAGTAGGACGGAAAGGAAGAGAGAGAAACATTGTTATTTCAATTTTTGAACTTGGCAAGCACTCAAAACTATAAAAAGCAACAGAGAGTCCTGTGGCACCTTTAAGACTAACAGAGAACTCAAAACTATGACGACTTTGGCCATATAAATCGATGAGAAAGGGAGGCTTCCATACTTAATCCTTGACCCCCTCAAGCATGTAAAATCAATGAGAC